>NC_071985.2:93677500-94927500 GCF_028885655.2 Pongo abelii | reverse complement strand
AGCAAATATCTGGCTTAAGTAAATAGCAAATATTTTCTCAAAAAATACTAAACCAATGCAAGGTAGAATCTAAACCGGCAAATTTCTTTAAAATACTGAACATGGCAAATGTACAATCTCTAACTTACGCCTAACTTGCAAGTCAACATTTCATTCAGAATGGAGATATCACCTACGCTGCAGTCACTCGGTAAATAAAGTTAGTTGACCTTAATGAAGACAGTAAAAAGCTAAACATGACCAAACTTTACCACCTGACTTTCATCTTTACCAGGCCCCAGTTTATCTTGATCTGACTCCTAATACTTACCCCTCATATTGCTGTAGTCCAGTTCTTAGCACTGAGCCTCAGATCTCTACCTCCCATATTCCTATACTGTCCACTGCCTCCACGCCTTACCCAGGCCCAGAGATTATCATGTAATTCTAGAACTTGGATAATGAGTACAAAGGGAGGATAAAAGAGAGAAGAAAGAAATTACAAATGTCCTGTGTCCTCCGTTCCTAGGCAAGTATCCTAGGAAGTTATCTATGGGATAAGATTCCCAGCACCTCTCACCACAAGTAAAAACTTAAAGCTGACACATCTGTCTCCTACCAGTCTTCTTGACAGTTTTATGAGGGCTGCAGTCAATGCTGACATGTGTGCTGAAGTCTTCAATAAGCTGCATAGCTCCCATCAAGTTACAGGGTTGGAACAGGGTCTGAAACTTGGGGTTGTACTGATGGTGAAGGGCGATGGAGCTTTGTGCAAAGGTTCCCAGCTCTTTCTGGGAAAACAGGACACAAGGAAGATCTAAGACAATTCCAGACAATTAATACCAGTAGCCTTCAGAATCTAAATGAGAAGCTGACCTTCCTACTACAGGATAAAAACAGGTAAAAATCATCATCAAGTCTTTCACAATAAACTACTGTTAAGATTACGCCTGAGTTCCCAGATATTCAGGGATTATATTCTTGTTTTATTTTTAAACTGTTTCTCACTAAGGAATACATGGTCTAGCTCCCAAGCTGGAATTAAGAGTCTCAAGAATGGGGACTATTACTTTAATTAATTTATTTATTTTGAGACATGGTCTCACTCTGCCGCTCAAGCTGGAGTGCAGTGGCATGATCTCAGCTCACTGCAAACTCCTCCTCCCAGGCTCAAGCCATCTTCCCACTGCTGCCTCCTGAGAAGCTGGGACTATAGGCATACACCTCCAAACCTAGCTAATATTTGTATTTTTTGTAGAGGCAGGGTTTTGCCATCTTGGCCAGGCTGATCTCGAATTCCTGGGCTCGCAATCCGCCTGCCTCAGCCTCTCATAGTGCTGGGATTACAGGGATGAGCCACCTCACCCGGCCAGGACCATTACTTTTAAAATTGTTTTATCTTTTGGTCTCAGAATAATGCCTACAACCAAGTACTCCTCATCCTCCTCTGAATACAGTAAGAGATGAAGACATCCTGTTGATTACCAAGCAAGTTTTAGAATACTAGCAAATGTACTCTTCAAACTCCAAAGAAGACTTACTGAAGAAGCTGAGAGTATTATCATTACCTGTCCAAAAGTTTGAGGCAATTTTTATGAGGTAAAATTTGGTTTTGTTTTTGTGAGACAGGTTCTCACTCTGTCACCCAGGCTGGAGTGATATATAAGCATAGCTCCCTACAGTCTCAACATCCCAGGCTCAAGTGATCCTCCTACCTCAGTCTCCCAAGTTGCTGGGACTACAGGCACTCGGCACCATCCCCAGCTAATTTTTTTATTTTTTATTTTTTGGTAGGGATGGGGTCTTACTATGTTGCCCAGGCTGGTCTCAAACTCCTGGGCTCAAGCAATCCTCCAACCTTGACCTACCAAAGTGCTGGGACTACAGGCATGAGCCACCATACCTGGCCAAATTTCAAATTTAAAAGCTCAAAATACCTCAAAACATCATGAGCAAAACTAGCTCTACACATAAAACACTAATATTGAGCTTCATGAATGGATAATGAATTCAACATCTATATGTATATTTACTTTATTATTTAAATTAAAAAACAAAAAACAAAAAACAAAAAAAAAACCCACAGACCGGGTCTTACTATATTGCCCAGGCTGTTCTTGAACCACTGGGCTCAAGTGATCCTATCACCTCAGCCTCCCAAAGTGCTGGAATTACAGGTGTGAGCCACTACGCCCAGCCTCAACATCTATGAAATGAATAGCCGTACCAAAAACCTAAGAAGTCAGGTGAATCTAAAGATGAGGAGGAGGACCCAATAAAAATATCAGAAGGACAGGCCAGGTGCAGTGGCTCATGGCTGTAATCCCAGTACTTTGGGAGGCAGAGGTGGGCAGATCACTTGAAGTCAGGAGTTCGAGACCAGCCTGGCCAACATGGCAAAACCCTGTCTCTACTAAAAATACAAAAAAAATTACCCGTGGTGGTGCCCGCCTGTAGTCCCAGCTACTTGGAAGGCTGAGGCAGGAGAATCACTTGAACCCAGGAGGCAGGGGTTGCAGTGAACTGAAATTGTGCCACCACACTCCATCCTGGGTGAAAGAGCAAGACCCTGTCTCAAAAAAGAAAAGAAAAAAATTGAATACACTCTTTGTCCTTTCATGTGAATCAGTGGCTTATGTTCACTCAGCAAACATAGGAAGCCACAGCAATCAAAAATACCCGAGAGAATAACTGTGAGAAATAACCTGCCAAGCTAATTTTATATTCTAGTCTATAGAATTACGGCAATTTGGAAACTTACAAGACATATCCTGGTGCTACTGGCCTCCGGATTGAGATTGGGGTTGCAGGTGGCAAGAAGGTGGATTTGCGTCAAGAGCTGAACATGCTGGGGAGAGAAAGAAAATAATGCAGTGATATGTTATGACACTGCCATTTCAGGAGCCCAGAGATATTTTTTTTTTCCCCTGGAGACAGGGTCTTGCTCTGTCACACAGCTTGGAGCGCAGTGGTGCAACCATGACTCAATGCCCTCTCAACCTCCTGTGCTCAAGCAATCTTCCCACCTCAGCCTCCCAAGTAGCTGTGACCACAATGCCTGGCTAATTTTTTATTATTATTATTATTATTATTATTATTTTTAGACAGAGTCTCGCACTGACCTTTGGGCTGGATTGCAACGGCGTGATCTCGGTTCACTGTAACCTCTGCCTCCCAGGTTCAAGTGATTCTCTTGCCTCAGCCTCCCGAGTAGCTGGAATTACAGGCGCCCGCCGCCACACCCATCTAATTTTTTGTCTTAGTAGAGACGGGGTTTCACCATGTTGGCCAGGCTTGCCTTGAACTCCTGACCTCATGATTCACCTGCCTCGGCCTCCCAAAGTGCCGGGATTACAGGTGTGAGCCACTGTGCCCGGCCTTATTTTTATTTTTTGTAGAGACAGAGTCTCACTATGTTGTCCAGGCTGCTTTTGAACTCCCCGGCTCAAGCAATCCTCCCACCTCAGCCTCCCAAAGTGCTGGGATTACAGGTGTGAGCCACTGCACCCAGCCCCCAGAGAGACATTAACTAAGATGTTTGCAACTTTATCACACAAATTTTGCTTTCTGGAAAGAGTATGAGAACAACATGGGATCCTGGCATAAATTTCTCAGACATGTTCCCTTGAACAAAATGACAGAACCAGAGGAAGTTTAACCTCAAAACAGAGGAGGAACTGAGATTAGAAAAGGAAAAGGCAGGGCGCAGTGACTCACGCGTGTAATCCCAGCACTCTGGGAGGCCGAGGTGGGTGGATCACGAGGTCAGGAGATCGAGACCATCCTGGCTAACACAGTGAAACCCTGTCTTTACTAAAAATACAAAAAATTAGCTGGGTGTGGTGGCGGGTCCCTGTAGTCACAGCTGCTCAGGAGGCTGAGGCACGAAAATGGCGTGAACCCAGGAGGCAGAGCTTGCAGTGAGCTGAGATTGAGCCACTGTACTCCAGTCTGGGTGACAGAGCAAGACTCCGTCTCAAAAAAAAAAAAAAAGAAAAAAGAAAAGGGAAAAGGGAAAAAAAACTACTTGTCACAGTGAAGGTTAAATTTCAGAATAGATTACTGAGGACCCTTTGAAATCTGTAATTCCAAATACTATTAGGGTCCTTATGTGCTCTCTTCCCTGAGCCACAGGACACGAACATGATGACTTCTCAAGCTCCTAACTGATGTGAAGATACTACGGTTTTAATACATAGTAAGGTAACTATCTCTGACATTTACAAAACTGTTAATTTTAGATTATACCAAAGCCTCAGAGTTAGGCCTTGGTATAATTCAATATTAATATGACCAAGGAAAGTGTTACCTGCTGCATCTGCTGCTGGAGTCTCTTCCTCTGTGCTGGGTCCAGAATCAGGGTCTGATGAACTTCCTTACACTGGGGTTTAACCTTCTCTACCTCCTTCTGCTGTTTGGCTGAAGATTTCTTCATCTTCAGCTGTTCAAATAGTTCCTTCGCTATCTGATGTTGTTCATTTAGTAGGTTGGCCAGTAGTTCCTCAAACCTATCCCAAACAGGGGGATGACTGAATTTGAGTGTTTTCCTAGGTCCACAACACATCCAATTCTTTCCAATGATGAGCAAAGAGCCTGAACAATTTTCATTCCCTACTAATCCCTTTTCACTTTAGCCAACATTCAAACTCCCAGCCTTACACAAATCTCTTCCCAAAGTAGTTAGCATGCATCAAATATGATTCTGTATTACACCCCATCCCCTTCCTCTACACTTCCTCTTCCAAATAATATACAAATGAAGAAAAAATTAAACAAAAATCTAGGGACAGAGAAATATATGGGTAAGAAAGCAGCCAAGGAGCTGGTGGGAACTCATCATTCTCATTTCTTCTCTCATTACTTGTTACTCCCTGGGATGTTACTCCCATCCCAGGTCCAGCTTGTCCCATTATCCTATCTACTCAGGCTGCACTGCCTTGCTTTCTTAACAAGTCAAAGACTTTCTAGCATGAAGCAGGAAAAGGATATACCAAAATAACTGAAGCACACGGTAGTTCAAATGACAGAACCGAGAAGTTAGTTCAAATATTATCCATGAAGGCTATCTTCTTTTAGCCCTTTAAATTCCTCTTCCAAGGTTCCTAACCCTAACTTCCCACCCATACCCTCCTGAAAGATTGTTTGCAGGGCTGAGGCAAAAATTCCAATACCTAGCATGTCAGTTCTTTGTATGATTACTATACTTTTTCTACGTTTACATAGAAAGAAATAAAGGGAGAATAATATACCTAAGTGATTAAGCTTATGTTGATACCCTACGCAACAGGATAAGATCTGCTGAAGTAGCTATACCAAGCAGGTTATCATATTTCAAGGAACCCCCTATATTACAGCAATAGTTAAATGGTAACATTTTTCAATAGTTTTTGCAGATAAAGATTATGTTTGAATAAGTTTTCTTTTATAGTATTTACTGTGGGTTTGGGTAGCACAGAGTAAAAACCTGAAGACTGTGGGACTGTCTATACGATCTTTACTGAGAACTGAAAATTTTAACATCCACTCTACCACCACTGAAGGAACAGAAGAGAAGAAGCATAAAAAAGGAGAAAATGGAAACATAGCCTGAACTTAGTTTTAACAAGTATTATTTAGATAACTGATAAGGGAAGCCCCAGAGTTTTTGTTTTGGCTTTTTCTCCTCTCTCTTCCTTATTGTGTTTTAAGATGTTTTTACTCTCTATGGACTTACAGAGGGATTTTTATTTAGTCAAAGATTAAAACAGGTTTGTATTTGCAATCGAAAGAGAAGCAGCAGCTGCCCAAGTACAGTCATGTGCCACATAATGTTTCAGTCAATAATGAACCACATATTCAGAGGTGGCTCCATAAGATTACTGTACCTTTTCTATGTTTACATACATATGTACTTACCATTGTGTTACAACTGCCTACAGTATTCAGTACAGTACAGTAACACACTGTACAGGTTTGTAGCCTGGGAGCAATAGGTATGCAGCAGGCTAAACCATTTAGGTTTATGTAAGTACATTTTACAATGTTTACACAATGATGAATCGTTTAATGATAGATTTCACAGAGGGTATGACCATGAGATGATATATGACTATATTCCATTGAATACCAGAAGGTAACTGGATTCTAACAGGAATTTTAAATTAGTTCTATATTTTCCAAATTTTAAGAAGTTATAAAGAGTTGATCAGCAAAACCAAAATGTTTATTAATCAAATCCCATTATACGTTCCCAGGATGAATGGTTCCATTCTGCTATACCAGAATTTTGTTCTATGAACTATAAATTAAAATAATGGGTCAAATACTGACTTAGCGATCTTGAGATTTTTGATGTAGTTGTATTGTGATATTTGTTGGAGAATGACTAGTAGCTCTAGTTTTTAAGACGCTGGTTGGCATATCTTATCTTTTTTTCACTAAACTGGAAAATCCTTAAAGGTCCAGCTTTCAGATGGAACCCAAGCTCTCTGCTTAGTAATGCTGTTAAGTTCAAACCCAGGACTAATTACAGGGTCTATTCTCTTTGCTTTGTTCCACTTATGGCACAAAATGCATCCTGACCTCTCGCCATCCAACTAATGATTATATGCTGCTACAACAGAATAAAGTGCAGACGCAAATCCACCACAAAATGAGGAAAAAGTTAAAGCCTCTACTTTCTGGATGATGTAACACAAGTGCCAACTTCAGGCAAAAAGGTCAGCACACATGTTTCAGACTCCTTACTGCAGGTGCTTCAGGGTTTGCTCCACTAATGCCTAGGTGACTAACAAATTTTCAGTCACATTTAGCAGATATTAATGGCACATAAAAAGAACAAAAGGGACAGACTGGATATTACAATATGGGGTAGTTTGTGTGGCTGGCCACATAGAGTCCTACATACCTCTCCAGCACCACTCACCTGGAGAAGTGGATATGGATGCCAGCTACTGTTTTTTCTCCCTTCCCAAACAGATACAGCTTGGCTTACAGCTGCACTGCCCCATAACAAGGAGACTTCACTTGACACCTAACTCCTGACAGGGTTCTGCATCCTTACATCAGTAACAGAAGCTGGCTGGGGATGAAAAATTGTTAACTGCAACTTCTGAAAACCTTTTCAGAAATAAACTTTTCCTCTATTCCAAATCTCAAAGTCTTCAACTAGCCTACCGTAGAGCTTGAGGGGTGTTAGGTTGAGGCTCAGCCACACGCTCCTCCTCTTCTGGGCCATCATCTTCCATGTTGGAGAATCCCATCTCATCTTGGAACTGCGGGCAAAGGAAAGGGAGGGTTTTCCTGGGGAATGGGCTTTTGAATGTTGCTCCAGTGTTGGGAAGGAAAAGTGAAAACTATAAACAAGACTTTAATAATGCTGGCACCCAGAAAGAGCCTACATCAGAACCTTTCTCACTTCAGGACTCCCACAAACCCACATTTGGAATGACTATTATGCCAGGAAAGAAGTCACTCAACCAGTCAACTTGTATCAGTAAGCACAGAGCTAGGGTAACTCAAAATGATCAATTTCTTAAACAGAAATATCTTTTCAGACAAATTTATGGAAAAGGTTAATTATTTGTGTGCAAAATACTTTAAAACTAGTTGGCAATCTTTAAGGACACACCAAATGACAGTAGGGGAAGCCACCAAAAGTTTTCAAGGGGCAAGATGTGCTGGCTCACACCTACAATTCCAGCACTTTGGGAGGCTGAGGCAGGAAGATTACTTGAGCCTATGAGTCCATGGCAAGACCTTGTCTCTACAAAAAAATAAAATAATTAGCCAGGCCTGTAGGTGTGTGCCTGTAGTCCCAGCTACTCAGGAGGCTTAGATGAGAGAATTGTTTGAGCCCAGGAGGTCGAGGCTGCTGTGAGCTGAGATTTCACCACTGTATTCTCCAGAGCCTGGGTGACACAGCAAGACTTCGCCTCAAAAAAAAAAAAAGCTTCAAGGAAAATTTTAGTAAGAATAACCTACATGTGGATAATCAAGAGTCTAGCAGTCAGCAAATTTCCCTTGTCATTATATTCCTTCCCAGGTAGACTAAAAGGAGAATTGGTTCAGTCCCTCTTCCAGAGGGAGCATCACAGAGACCAAAGGACACATTTTGTTGGAGAACCAACTTACAATCCCATGTTCTCACTTGAGGATCATTACTCACAGTTTCAAACAGATCTTCCATCAGCTCATTTGGTTCCTTTTCTGCAAAAAAGCCAAACATTATGTTGTTGGTATAAATTAGATTCATTTTACAATAAGGAGGAATTCCATGTAGACAATGTATGATGTTTTCAACAAGGCATCTGACGAATTCTTCATATCTATTCTTATTCTTGAGACAGGGTCTCACTCTGTCACCCGGGCTGGAGGGCAGTGGCTTGATCTCGGCTCACTGCAATCTCTGCTTCCCAGGCTCAAGTGATCCTCCCACTTCAGCCGTCCAAGTAGCTGGGGCAACAGGAGTGTGCTGTCATGCCCGGCTAATTCTTCCATATTTTGTAGAGATGGGTTTTCCCCATGTTGCCCAAGCTGGTCTTGAACTCCTGAGCTCCAGTGATCCACCCACCTTGGCTTCCCAAAGTGCTGGGGTTACAGGCATGAGCCACCACGCCCAGCTATCCTTCATTCATTTATTCAAAAACATTTATTGAGTACTTACTATGTTTCAATCCCTGTTTTAGATGCTTGGGATATATGAGAGAATGAGAGAGAGAGTTGTAATCTCATGAAGCTTAAATTCCAACAGGAAGATGACAAAGAGAAAATGTGAGTTAGATGATTTTTTTTTTGAGACGGAGTTTCGCTCTTGTTGCCCAGGCTGGAGTGCAATGGCACGATTTCAGCTCACTGCAACCTCCGCCTCCCAGGTTCAAGCCATTCTCCTGCCTCAGCCTCCCAAGTAGCTGGGATTACAGGCATGCACCACCACGCCCAGCTAATTTTGTGTTTTTAGTAGAGATGGGGTTTCTCCATATTGGTCAGGCTGGTCTCAAACTCCTGACCTCAGGTGATCGGCCCACCTCGACCTCCCAAAGTGCTGGGATTACAGGCATGAGCCACCACGCCCGGCCCTTTGATTTTACAATTAGATGGCCTATCCGAACCCACACAATACTGAATGGAATCAAGAGACAAGTCTCCCAGCCTGGGCAAAATGTCAACATATCTCTAAAAAAAAAATTTATCTGGGCTTGGTCGCGCATGCCTATAGTCCCAGTTACTTGAGAGGCTGAGGTGAGAGAATCTCTTGAGTCCAAGAAGCAGAGGTTGTAGTGAGCTGAGATTGTACCACTGCATTCCAGCCTGGGCGACAGAGCAAGACACTGTCTCCAAAAAAAAAAAAAAAAAAAAAGAGACAGAAAGACAGAGACAAGTTTCCAACAGTGTTTCATAGGACCCTATCTTTGGACCCGACCTATTCAAAAACTCCATCAGTGAATCAGAAGACCAAGAGAACATACTTAACAAATCTGTAGATGACGTAAAGCTGTAAAGCTGAAAGGGACTGCTAATCCAATTGATGGAAAATTCAAAATCATATTTTCTCAAATCAACTGGATGTAACACGTAAGGATAAATTTAAAGTTCTACATTGAGGATTTTTTTTTTTTTTTTTTTAATAGAGCCAGGGACTTGCTATGTGATATGTTGCCCAGGCTGGTCTCGAATTCCTGGGCTCCAGCGATCCTCCCACCTCATCTTCCCAAAGTGCTGGGATTACAGACGTGAGCCACCCCACCTGGCAAGATCTTATATGTGTATTCAAGATATTACACAACTCATTAAGTCTCCAGATGAAAACCAGAATCTCTAAATATAGTTTGACAGTTTGACAATGCCCAATGACAGACTAAATGAGAAATTAGGAGGCAGCTTGATCTTTTATTTCCTCAGAGATCTTTGTTCTGAGTTCTGACTCTTGCTCTACAAATTTTCAAAGTCAAAATGATAATCATGTTAACGGGTAAAGAGCTTCAAATCTTTGGATATCTCATTTTTTTTTAACTTTTATTCATTTGTTTTACCTTATGTGTTCCTCTACAATGGATATCTAGGAAGTTAACGACCATTCTAGCTATCTAGCATTCTGGTTCTTGATATCATGTAAAATGAGTGTTCTGATCTCTGACACACAAAGCTATGTAGAAGATAAAAAATAGACATTTTTTCAACAATCATTTTACTTTTGTCTCTACATCTACATACTCTACATGTTAGAGTTTTTGTTTCTGTTTTTTCGAGAGTAGCTGGGATTACAGGCACCTGCCACAACACCTGGATAATTTTTTGTATTTTTAGTAGAGATGGGGTTTCATCATGTTGGCCAGGTTGGTCTCCAACTCCTGACCTCAGGTGATCCACCCGCCTCGGCCTCCCAAAGTGCAGGGATTACAGGCATGAGCCACCGTGCCCAGCCACGTACTTTGATTCTTAATGGAGGATTTAATCCACTGATATCCCAAAAGACAAACTATCCAATGGAATTCGTGGATAAAACACAGGCACACAGTGTCTCTTCCTCAGAGGAAAGAAATTTTTGTCAACAGAAGAATTTTGCTCTTCTGGGCTTGGTGGCTCCTGCCTGTAATCCTAGCACTTTGGGAGGCCAAGCCTGGCGGATCACCTGAGTTCAGGAGCTCAAGACCAGCCTGGCCAACCTGGTGAAACCCCGTCTCTACTAAAAATACAAAAATTAGCCTAGCGTGGTGGCTAATGCCTGTAATCCCAGCTACTTGGGAGGCTGAGGCAGGAGAATCGCTTGAACCTGGGAGTCGGAGGTTGCAGTGAGCCGAGATTGAGCCATTGCACTCCAGCCTGGGCGACAAGAGCGAAACTCCATTTCAAAACAAAAACAAAAACAAAATTGATTTGCTCTAGCAGAAAAATAATTATATTTCAGGAATTCCTTCAGGAATCCTATACCAGTACTGAAAGATCCTATATTGGAAAATGAAAATGCCCAAATTATTAAGTCCTGAGATAGAGGAGAAGGGACTTGTTTTGTCCATCACTGTATCTTAGTACCTGGAATAGTGCTTGGCACATAATAAGCATTAAATACATACATGGCAGTCTTGTTTCTGAACCAAAATGAGGTGGTTTAATGAAAGAGATAGGTTTGGCCAGGCGCGGTGGCTCACACCTGTAATCCCAGCACTTTGGGAGGCCGAGGCAGGTGGATCACTTGAGGTCAGGAGTACGAGAACAGCCTGGCTACTGGCTAACATGGTGAAACCCTGTCTCTGCTAACAATACAAAAATTAGCCAGGTGTAGTGGTGCGTGCCTGTAAACCCAGCTGCTCAGGAGACTGAGGCAGGAGAATCACTTGAATCCGGGTGGCAGAGGCTACAGTGAGTCGAAATCCTGCCACTGCATTCCAAACCAGGCTACAGAGCAAGACTCCGTCTCAAAACAAAACAAAACAAAACAAAAAACCAAGTGAAATACTGAAATACTGATCAGCTTTAAAAAGAGAACTGTCATAACCACCCCAATGTAGTTCCAAGACTTAGGCTTCCCCACCAAGGCAAAATTAACACAGTAAGAGGGCTATTCCAGTTCATTTTGGAGAAAGTCTTGGATTTGGTAAGCAGGTAAAAAGGGCTGGGCATGCTGGCTCACATCTGTAATCCCAGCAAACTGGGAGGCCAAGACAGGAGGATGGCTTGAGGCCAGGAGTTCGAGACCAGATTGATCTACATAGCAAGACCTGGGCCAGGTGCAGTGCCTCACTCCTGTAATCCCAGCACTTTGGAAGGCTGAGACGGGTGGAGAACTTGAGGTTAGGAGTTCGTGACCAGCCTGGCCAACGTGGGGAAACCCTGTCTCAACTAAAAATACAAAAATCAGCAGGGCGTGTTGGCACGCGCCTGTAATCCCAGCTATTTGGGAAGCTGAGGAAGGAGAATCACTTGAACCTGGGAGGCAGAGGTTGCAGTGAGGCAAGATTGTGCCATTGTACTCCAGCCTGGGCGACAACAGTTAAACTCTCTCTCAAGAACAAAAACAAAAACAAAAACAAAAAACCATAGCGAGACCTAATCTCAATTAAAAAAATAAAGAAATTGTATACACATATATGCACACTACACACATATCACATGTACGTTTTGAGAAAAATAACACCATGAACCTATTACCCATTAAAAATTAGAGAAAACATTAAACTTTTCACAAATTTACATAGCATTCTTATACAGGGGCCATGTCAATAGAGAGAAAGGACTATCAGACCATTTTTCCTAAAACTTCTCCATTATCTCACTGAATCCTATAATCTGTCCTATTAAAACACCTTTTAAAATTTCTTGCTCTTTTTTTTTTTTTTTTGTGAGACAGAGTGTTGCTCTGATGCCCAGGCTGGAGTGCAGTGGCGTTATCTCAGCTCACTGCAACTTCCCCCTCCCAGTCCAAGCAATTCTCGTGCCTCAGCTTCCCGAGTAGCTGGGACTACAGGTGCACTCCAACACATGCGGCTAATTTTTTGTATTTTAGTAGAGACGGGGTTTCACCGTGTTGCCCAGGCTGGTCTCGAACTTCTGAGCTCTGACATTCTGACAATCCGTCCACCTCGTCCTCCCAAAGTGCTAGGATTACAGGTGTGAGTCACCCCACCTGACCAATTTCTTGTTCTTTTAAAAGTACAGTAATTATTTTTAAGTTCTAGTACTAAATTAATGGGTAGTCTGTCAAATAGCTACTGGATTTTATATCAGGAGGCCTTTCTACATGTATGTATACCCAAAAATGACATTAAGACCTTTTTACATAAACTCACTGTAGAAATATATCCCAAAACAAGGTGAGGAATATAAATGATGTTTACCTTCTTTTCAAACCAACAGTTCCTTTATACAAAAACACCAAATGATACAAAACATATTTTTTTAAAGTACAAAGTTCCATACAAAATAAAATAAACACTTTATGGTTATTCCTAAGAATAAGTAGTGACAAAAAGTCTTTGCAATTGGGTAATAAAATTTCAACTTCTAGGAACATGCTTCCCTCTTCCTTGTCCTTTTGAGAGCTGCCACCATCATACAATTCACAGCATCTCTTCAACCACAGAAAATTAGCGTCTCCTCAAGCACAGAGACCATATATTATTTATCTTGGTGTCTCCTGCATAGGATTAACTCAGTGTTTGTTATAACTAAGTTAAACTCCAAGATAGGAGCTTCAAATCACCTCAGGCCCAATCCAAAACTGAAAAAAAGACGCTTCTCAGAGTTTGAGAACAAAAAGATACTGATAAAGAACAAAGCCATAGATACTTGTGCGACATTAGCTTCCCTTTTTACCAAATACAGAGTCATTTACTAACACTGCAAAAATAAGTTTGCAGATGATAAAAAGAACAAATAAAAAACATGGATCCTGTCAACATGTTCAAATACTATCATAGACTCCTTCACCTTAAACTCATACTAACATCCACACACCCGAACAATGAAAATGAAAGGTTTTCAAATGAGACCTAAATATAAATTGGCTCTATTTCATTACAGTTTAAGTTCCTAAAATCATATATATAAATCATGTGATTGTGCTTACGCTCATCTTCTAACTTGAGGGCCCAGTGTCTTTCATCAGATTCTCAGAAGGATAAGCGACCCCAAAAAACTTTTAAGAACCACCAATTTAGCCTATCAAGAAACATCCCATTTTCCAGAAGAATACAGCTAACTTGGCTTAGTTCGTGCATTCTTACCTCATATTCACAGAGAGTTCATAGAGGGGATCCTTACTACACGAAATCAGTCTTTTTTTTTTTTGAAGATGGAGTCTCCCTCTGTCGCCCAGGCTGGAGTGCAGTGGCACAATCTCGGCTCACTGCAAGCTCTGCCTCCCGGGTTCACGCCATTCTCCTGCCTCAGCCTCCCGGAGTAGCTGGGACTACTGGCGCCCGCCACCACGCCCGGCTAATTTTTTGTATTTTTAGTAGAGACGGAGTTTCACCATGTTAGCCAGGATGGTCTCGATCTCCTGACCTCGTGATCCGCCCACCTCGGCCTCCCAAAGTGCTGGGATTACAGGCGTGAGCCACCGCGACCTGCCGAAATCAGTCTTTCAAAGGATTCCTTCAGCCCAGCCAAGAAGTTCCAACATCCACAGGCACATATATTAACAATTACCAGAACCCAAAAACAGTTCTCTGGTTTTAATTCTACACTGCCTCCCTCAATTTATACCTACCACTGTCAAAACAACTCCCCTCATATTGCATCCAGGCTATTTACAGAGACACCTTGATTATCCTCACCCCAAGGCATGGACCATTCATTGAATGGTAGTATTTGTTTGAGTGAAAAAGGATCCTTCCTCCCACAGATTTCAAGTTAAGCTGTCAGCACCCATGCAGCTGCTCTGGTACAAGTTAAGCTGTGAAAGCCTTCTCCCTCATACATACAACCTCAAGTGTCAGAAATGCTCTGCTTCCTCCATAAATCCAAAATAATATAGTCATGGATATGCATTTCATACAGGTCAGACTCGGCAAGGACAGCTACGTTCCACATACATATCTGACACAATCGGTCTCCTCCAAATACAATCCAACCAGTCTTATGTGCTCCTATCTTTCCAGCATACTCAGATTTGCCGACAAAGACTTCCTGAGGCACCATGGTATGCTGAATATACTGCTGCAGTAGTAGTGAAAACATGGGAGTTACAGTCCCAACTTTGTCACCGATTTAACATGTGGCCTTGGAGAAGTTCTCTCCTTATGCCTAAATTTCCTATTTTGTAAAATGGAAGAAAGCATCCTATCATTTTCACAGAGATTTAGTATCACAGAGAAACTGAAAGAGCTTTATTGTATTGTAAATTATTACTATAAACCCGCGACAACAAATAAGGCCACCCATTCTTTACAGCTTTGTAGCAATGATTCTGTTAAAAGATATTTTGGCCCTTCACATTTACACAACTCACTCTAATCAAAGGCACAAACTATTCTTAAGACCACAACTGGCTATGCCAAGTTTCTCCCCTCCCTGACCTCACAGACACATGCTGTATAGAACACTACCATTGCCGCTCTTTCCCAACAAGTAACTAGGGGCTCCCAATCCCTAAAATACACACACATATCAACCTGCGAGGAACCTTCCAACATTTATTCAAGAAATAAGCTAACTTATAAGGGGAACTCCATTACACTTACACAAATAAAGGCAAACTCTTCCGGAAACACTTGCCATCCTCGCATACACACACCAACACAGCCGCTACACACCAACAGACCATCTGTCTTCTAGACCAAAAACATCTCCTTCCATGTACAAACTAACCAGTGACATTTATTAAACTTACAACACTGAGATCATCCTGTCGTTCCCACATACCGTTCAACGCGGCAGGGACACCACAGACCTTGTCACACAGGGAAACTCCCCTCTCAAGATCGTGTCCTCGACCACTCTAATCCCTTAATTAAACACACACAAACTGGACTATGGGGGAGGCTCCGATCAAGCCTACAAACACAGACTAACCTGTCAGGGGCACAGCCGACTCCGCCTCCACTCGCTTACTTTCCAGCCCCCTCCGGGAGTCCGCCTGTCAGGGACACCCCTTCACCCCGCCTGGAGGGACTTCCCGGTAGGCTCAGGATCCCCCTCCCTGCTCTCCCCTCCCCCATCTTCACCACTGCTCTCCCGGAGGTCCAGGTCCGGGAGATGACAGTGGCTCCCAGAAAGCCCAGGATTCAATCACTGAGAGAGTGCTTAGGCCCGAATGCCAGCCCAAATCGTTCTACTCACCGTGTCGGAGGCCGAGGCCGAGGCCGAGAGCGATGAGAGTGCAGGGAAGTGGGGAAGAGGGGGTGGCCGCCAGGCTCCTCCGCTTCCCTGGGTCCACGGCGGATCCCTCCCGCTTGTCAGGAGGCGGCCAGCGGGTAAGCTGACTGGCGGTAATGCGAGAGAGGAGAAGGGAAAGGTGGAGGGCTAAAGGGGGCAAACTGAGGGGAGGCGGATCCCGCAACCGAGACTGGGATCGTCTCCCCTCCTCAAAGCGAACCCAAAATGGCGGCGGGAGCGGCGGCGGCGGCGGCAGCTCCTCCAGAGGGAGGGAGCGAAGGGCGCCTAGCGACCCCCCACAACCTCCCACTCCTCCCTCCTCGCGTTCTTCCCCACGGTCCCCCTCTCCGCCCGACTCCGGCCATGTAGCGCGCACGTCAGCCCGCAAGCGTACGAGTGTCTGCGGGCTCGTTGCTGGCTGCTCCCACCAACCACCACCTTCGGCCGCCCCGCGCGCCAGCCAGCCCGTACGCGCTCACCCACGGGAACCCCCTCGCCCAGTCCCCCACTCCCCCTCAAGCCCTGTCAAGCCGGCTCCGGCCCTCACGCGTACCTTCAGCGGCGCGAGCCCAAGCCTTTTCCACCTCCTCTTCTCTCCTCCCCCTCCTTCCCCGCCCTCACTGCCACCAACCGCCGCCAAAGCAGCCGCCGCCAGCCCCCAACCCTCCACCCCTCGCGCGTGCGCCTCCGACAGTCCCCACTGCGGGACTATTCCATTCCTGGCGGCTGCAGGGGCAGGAGAGGAAGGGACTGGCAAAGCGAGTCTGGCTTGCCGTTTGACTGGAATTGCCAGGGTGGCGGGCCGAGTCCCACGATAACCTACCTCCCTGGGTTCGTCGCCGCGGCGCTGCGGCTCGCCTCCTCCTCCATGGGACCGCGGCGAGCGGATCGAGGGCGGCCTAGCGCCCCTCTGCCGGCCGGTGGTTGGAGGCCGCGGCGGCTGCGCGTTGAGTCGTTTCCTGCCGTATGACCCGACCCTTTCTCGCAGTCGCAGGACGGGCGCTTTGGAGCCGGTCCCAGGTAGTGTGTGTCGGTCGCCTCGTCTGGAGAACTACTCCTCGACTCACGGTGAGGGAATGGACCGGCACGGGGGTTGTATCGCTGAGGGAAAGGAGCGGGACTCCGGACCTCCAGGAGGTAGGGAGTGAGGCCGGTAGACCGGCGCGTCTCCGGGGAGATTCCTCCCGGGCGTTGAGTTGCCAACCTGGGACCCGAGGAAGATCGGCGTGGTGGTGTGCTTTTTGTTGTTGTTAACCCTCCTCGGATTTCTCGAATTTCACACCACTGTCCATATGCGATGACGTTTGTTTGCCCTTGACGCACTACTCATGGATGGTACTTCAGCCTCGTTAGACAGCCTGGTGATGGAGGATGAAGAAACCATGTGCGTCTCATTCAGTTCTGGACTTAGTTTCCCTTGTCTTAAGCAAGTTATTTTTCGTAGTTCCTTATCAAAAAGTGTACATAAAAATTAAGCAACTCAAAACATGCCTCCAGGGTTGGTGTGTGAAATAATAAGATAGGGCTGGGCGCGGTGGCTCACGCCTGTAATCCCAGCACTTTGGGAGGCCGAGGTGGGTGGATCACAAGGTGAAGAGATCGAGACAATCCTGGCCAACATGGTGAAACCCAGTCTCTACTAAAAATACAAATATTAGTCGGCCGTGGTGGCGGGAGCCTGTAGCCCCAGCTACTCGGGAGGCTGAGGCAGGAGAATTGCTTGAACCTGGGCGGTGGAAGTTGCAGTGAGCCGAGATCGTGCCACTGCACTCCAGCCTGGCGACAAAGCGACACTCCGTCACACACACACACACACACACACACACACGAAATAATAATATATGTAAAGTGGAATTAGCTCCTAGGCATAGGGAAGGTGCAGAGTGTTGCCGTGTTGTCATTTACAGTTCTGTTGATGTCGATAACCTTTGTGGGTGTAATTGGTAGTGTTCTGTCCCTCCAAGTCGTTAATAAAACAAAGCAGGCCGGGCGTCCTGTTAAATAGTTGTATCAATGACTTGAATTAGATTAATGAGGATGTATTTTTCAAATTTATGCCTTTTACAAAATTTTTAAAGAATAGGTAATGTCAGTGATAGATATAAAGAAAGGAAAAGATCTCCAGATGTGGAATCTTCTACTGGATCCTGTAACAGAAAGAAGACATTAGGCTGGGCGCAGTGGCTCACACCTGTAATCTCAGCACTTTGGGAGGCGGAGGAGGGCGCATTGCTTGAGCCCAGAAGTTCGAGACCAGCCTGGGCAACATGGTGAAACCCCATCTCTACAAAAAGACACAAAAATTAGACAGGTGTGGTGGCACACGCTTGTAGTCTGAGCTACTTGGGAGGCTGAAGCAGGAGGATCGAGGAAGAGGTTGCAAAGTGAGCCAAGATCATGCCATCACACTGCAGCCTAGGTGACAGAGCGAGACCCTGTCTCAAAAAAAGAAAGAAGACTTTAGCAGAAAAGCTGAGGAAATCCAAATAAAGTCTGCAATTTAGTAAATAGTATTGTACCAGCTTTAATTTCTTAATTTTGAAAATTGTACTATGGTCATATGTATATAACATTAAGGAAAGTCTAATGAAAATTGTAAGAAAGCACTTTGTACTACCTTTGCAACTCTTCTGTAAATTTACACTTTTTTTTGTTTTTTTGCTTGCTTTGAGATAGGATCTCACTATGTCGCCAAAGCTGGAAGGCAGTAGTGCAGTCCTGGCGCACTGCAACCTCAAGCTCCTTGGCTCAAGGGATCCTCCCACCTCAGCCATCTGAGCAACTAGGACTACAGGCACATGCCACCACATCCAGCTAATTTTTTTTTATTATTTTTTTTGAGACGGAGTCTCGTTCTGTCACCCAGGCTGGAGTGCAGTGGCACGATCTCGGGTCACTGCAAGCTCTGCCTCCCGGGTTCACGCCATTCTCCTACCTCAGCCTCCTGAGTAGCTGGGACTACAGGCACCCACCACCACGTCCGGCTAATTTTTTGTATTTTTAGAAGAGACGGGGTTTCACTGTGTTAGCCAGGCTGGTCTCGATCTCCTGACCTCGTGATCCTCCTGCCTCGGCCTCCCAAAGTGCTGGGATTACAGGCGTGAGCCACCATACCCAGCCTTTTTTTTTTTTTTTTTTTTTTTTGAGACAGAGTCTTGCTCTGTTGCCTAGGCTGGAGTGCAGTGGTACGATCTCTGCTCACTGCGAGCTCTGCCTATCGGGTTCACGCCATTCTCCTGCCTCAGCTTCCCGAGTAGCTGGGACTGCAGGTGCCTGCCTCCACGCCTGGCTAATTTTTTGTTTTTTTAGTAGAGACGGGGTTTCACTGTATTAGCCAGGATAGTCTCGATCTCTTGACCTTGTGATCTGACTGCCTCGGCCTCCCAAAGTGCTGGGATTACAGGCGTGAGCCACCGCGCCCGCCTTTTTTTGTTTTGTTTTGTTTTGTTTTTAGACTTGAGTCTTGCTTTGTCATCCAGGCTGGAGTGCAGTGGCACAGTCTCAGCTCACTGCAACCTCTGTCTCCTGGGTTCCAGCGATTCTCGTGCCTCTGCCTTCCGAGTAGTTGGGATCACAGGTGCCCACCACCATGCCTGGCTAATTTTTGTATTTTTAGTAAAGATGAGGTTTCACCATGTTGGCCAGGCTGATCTTGAACTCCTGACCTCAAGTGATCCGCTTGCCTCAGTCCCCCAAAGTGTTGGGATTACAGGCGTGAGCCACCATGCCTGGCCAATTTTTTTGATTATTAGTAGAGATGAGATCTTCCTATGTTACCCAAGCTGGTCTTGAACTCCTGGTTTCCCAAAGTTCTGCGATGACAGGCCTGAGCCACCATGCCCAGCCTCCGCTATCGAACTTTAGATCATTTTTTATCACCCCCAAAAGAATCTTATCAGTAAGTTGCTTTCCATTTCTCCCTCCCATTGCCTCTCACAACCACTAAATCACTTATGTAATTAATAAGCAAATTATGGACATTTCATGCAATTGAAATCATACTATATGTGGTCTTTTGCAACTGTCTTCTTTTACTTTGTTTTCAAGGTCCATCCAGTTGTGTCATGCATCAGAACTTTGTTTTGTATTACCAAATAATATTCCATTATATGGCTATACCACGTTATGTTTATTCATCAATTGATGGACATGTGAGGTATTTTCCACTTTTTGGCTCTTATGCATAATACTGCTATGAACATTTGTGTACAAGTTTTGTATACACTTGTTTTTATTTCTCTTTTATACCTGAGAGTGGAATTGCAGGTTCATATGGTAACTCCATGTTTTACCTTTTGAGGAACTGCCAAACTTTTCCAAAGTGGCCTCACCTCTTAAAAAATCCCAACACCAACATATAAGAATCCTAGTTTTTCCAGATTCTGTCCAACACATGTTATTATCAGTTCTTTTGAATTTCATCATTCTAGTGGGTGTGAAGTGTTATCTCATTGTGGTTTTTATTTGCATTTTCTTAATTTTGGGGGACCAGCCTCAACACCACCCGTAGAGTATCCGAAGTCCGGTGGCAACAAAGGAATGAGAAGAGACAGGTTAAGTGTTCATAAAGGTGGGAGCCAGGGGGCCAGCTGCAAAATGGAGACTGCAAAAGGCCCAGAGTTCTGGTCTCCACACTATTTATTGAGTACAGTCACTTAGATCTAAGAAGCAGATGTTCAGGGCGAAACAGTCAAAGGGAAGCAGTACATCATACACATAACCTGTAGCAGTGGCGGTTTAAGTGAATCTCCTTTGTGCTGAAACAGCATATCTTTAGTTAGCTGGTGGGAGCAGGCTTAACTAGGAGCCTGCATATCTAGCCACATTCCAATGCTTCAGAGGAGCGTCTTTCTTCTTGAGCACAGTGTTTATAGATAAGAGAGCAGGTTGTGCTCAGAGCATGGGAACATAATGGTGATCAGAAGACTTTCCTCCTCAGAGGCCTCTTGTGGCTTTCCACAACTTATTGTCCCATATTTTTATGGCCAGTTTATGCAGGCACCCCATGAGCCTTTTTCCCAACACTTAATGACTAGTAATGTTAAACATCTTTTCAGGTTCTTATGGGCCATTTCTATAACTACTCTGGAGAAATGCCTACTCAAATATTTTTCCTTTTCATTTTTTTAATTCGAGGCAGGGTCTTACTCTGTTACCTGGGCTGGAATGCAGTGGTGCGATCATAGCTCACTGCAGCCTCAAGCTCCCAGGCCCAGGTGATCCTCCCATCTTAGCCTCCCAAGTAGCTAGGACCACAGGCTCACACCACCACACCTGGCTAATTTTTTAAATTTTTGGTAGAGGACAAGGTCTCATTATGTTGCCCAGGCTGGTCTCAAACTCCTGGACTTAAGCAGTCCTCCCGTCTCAGCCTCCCAAAATATGAGAATTACAGGCGTGAGCCACTGCACCTGACCCTTTTGCCTATTTTTAAATTGAGTTGCCTTTTTTTTTTTTGAGACGGAGTCTCGCTCTGTCGCCAGGCTGGAGTGCAGTGGCATGATCTTGGCTCACTGCAGCCTCCACCTCCTGGGTTCAAGTGATTCTCCTGCCTCAGCCTCCCCTCTAGCTGGGACTGTAGGCGCGCACCACCATGCCCAGTTAATTTTGGTATTTTTGGTAGAGACAGGGTTTCACCATGTTGGCCAGGATGGTCTCAATCTCTTGACCTCATGATCTGCCTGCCTTGGCCTCCCAAAGTGCTGGGATTACAGGCATGAGCCACTGTCCCCGGCCTTGAGTTGACTTTTTATTGTTAAGTTGTAAGAGTTCTTTATATATTATGGATATGAGTTAAGTTCTATGTGATTTGCAAATATTTTCTCCCATTCTGTAGGCTGTCTTTCACTTACTCGATGGTATCCTTTGAAGTACAAGTGTCTGATTTGGATAAAATTCAATTCTCCATTTTTAGTTTTTTTGCTTGTGCTTTTGATGTTATAGTTAAGAAACCATTGCATAACACATGATAATAAAGATTTACTTTCTTCTGTAGAAAATTAGAAAACTTGGTCCGGGCCCCGTGGCTCACGCTTGTAATCCCAGCACTTTGGGAGGCCGAGGCAGGTGGATCATGAGGTCAGGAGATCAAGACCATCCTGGCTAACACAGGGAAACTCCATCTCTACTAAAAAAAAATACAAAAAATTAGCTGGGCATGGTGGCAGGTGCCTGTAGTCCCAGCTACTCGGGAGGCTGAGGCAGGAGAGTGGCGTGAACCCGGGAGGCAGAGGTTGCTGTGAGCCAATGAGCCGAGATCACACCACTGCACTGCAGCTTGGGGGACAGAGCAAGACTCTGGCTCAAAAAAAAAAAAAAAAGGAAATTAGAAAACTTGCCCCTGCAAGTTTTATCCTTGGAGCTCTTATGAGTAGGTCTGTGATCTATTTTGAGTTCATTTTTGTGTATAATGTGAGGTAGGGGTCCATTTTCATTCTTTTGTGGGTGAATTTCAGGTTGTCCCAACAGCATTTGTTGAAGACACTATTCTTTCCTCATTGAATTTTCTTGGCATCCATGTTGAAAATCAGTTGACCAGGCCGGGCGCAATGGCTCATGCCTGTAATCCCAACATTTTGGGAGGCTGAGGCTGGTGGATCACGAGGTCAGGAGTTGAAGACCAGCCTGGCCAAGATGGTGAAACTCTGTCTTTACTAAAAATACAAAAAATTAGCCAGGTGTGGTGGTGGGCAACTGTAATCCCAGCTACTCAGGAGGCTGAGGCAGAGAATTGCTTGAACCTGGGAGGCAGAGGTTGCAGTGAGCTGAGATGGTGCCACTGCATTCCAGCCTGGGTGACAGAGCAAGACTCCGTTTCAGAAAAAAAAAAAAAAAAAAAAGAAAAAGAAAAATCAGCTGACCATGATGTAAATGTATGCCAATACCACGCTATCTTGATTACTGTAGCTTTGTAGTAAGTGTTGGAATCAGGATGTATGAGGCCTCCAAATTTGTTCTTTTTCAAGAATACTTGGGCTATTCTAGGTCTATTGCATTTCCATATGAATTTTGAGATTAGCCTGTATATTAGTCTGTTTTCACGCTGCTGATAAAGACATACCCAAGACTGCGTAATTTATTAAGAAAAAGAGGTTTAATGGACTCACAATTCCACGTGGCTGGGGAGGTCTTACAATCATGGCAGAAGGCAACAAGGAGCAAGTCACATCTTACATGGTGGCAGGCAAGAGAGCATGAGAGCCAAGCGAAAGGGGGAACACCTTATTAAATCATTAGATCTTGTGAGATGTATTCACTATCACATGAACAGTATGGGGAAACCACCCCCATGATTCAATTATCTACCATGGGGTCCCTCCTACAACACATGGGAATTATGGGAGCTACAATTCAAGATGAGATTTGGGTGAGGACACAGCCAAACCAAATCAGCTTGACAAGTTTTTTCTTAAGACAGGGTCTTGCTCTGTTGCCCAGACTGGAGTGCAGTGGCATGATCTTGGCTCACAGCAACCTCTGCCTCCCCGGTTCAAGCAATTCTCCTGCCTCAGCCTCCTGAGTATCTGGGACTACAGGTGCCCGCCACCACACCCAGCTAATTTTTTGTATTTTTAGTAGAGATGGGATTTCACCGTGTTAGCCAGGATGGTCTTGATCTTCTGACCTCGTGATCCGCCCACCTTGGCATCCCAGAGTGCTGGGATTACAGGCGTGAGCCACTGCGCCCGACCTAGACTTCTTTAACTTGAAAACTACTGAGGGCCAGGCGTAGTGGCTCGCGCCTCCAATCCCAGCACTTTGCGAGGCCAGGGCAGGAAGATCACTTGAGGCCAGGAGTTAAGAGACCAGCCCAGGCAACATAGCCAGACCCCATCTCTATAAAAATAAAAAATTAGCCACCAGGTGGTTGCATGTGCCTGTAGTCCCAGTTACTTAGGAGGCTGAGGAAGGAGGATTACTTGAGCCTAGGAGTTAGGGGCTGCAGTGAGCCTAGGTTGCGCCACTGAACTCCAGCCTGGGCAACAGACTGAGACCCGATCTCACAAAATAATAAAGTAGTGAGGAAATACTGAAGAATTTTAAGCAAGGCTTCAGTGGAGAAAATGTTTAAGTCTAGATGCTGGTAGATCATTTATTTTAATTTGGGTTCAAGATGATAGTGTCCTAGAATGGAAGCTGATTACACGTTCTGACCGTCATTTCTCATAGTGTCTATAACGTAGGCAAAATAATAGCTCCAGTGTCCACAGGCACACCTATGGAAAGAAGTGCATCTGGACCATGTCACACACTCCTTCCTCTCCAGTACCCAGCCTGCTTCCTAGTCCACAGCTCTTCCAGTAGTGGTTGTGCCGGGGAGCATTGAGAAGATCTGGGGAGCACAGTGGGGCAGGTCAAATAGTATTGGAGTGACATTGCACTCTAGAAAAGGAGCCCTGAAATCCCACAAGTAAAAAGGCAGGCAGGCCAGTAGAGACCATCCCAGTCTTATTCACCACTATAGACTCTGTGTAGTGTGGGCGTGTGGAAGCATGTCATATGCTTCTTGAATGACTGAGTTTAGGAGTGCTTTGGCGTCTTCATTAAATAGTATGGCTGGGCAGGTGGCTCACGCTTGTAATCCCAATACTTTGGGAGGCTGAGGCGGGAGGATCACTTAAGGTCAAGATTTCGAGAACAGCCTAGCCAACATGGCGAAACCCTGTATCTACTAAAAATACAAAAATTAGCTGGCGTGGTGGCGGGCGCCTATAGTCCCAGGTACTTGGGAGGCTGAGGCAGGAGAATTGCTTGAACTCGGGAAGTGGATATTGCAGTGAGCCGAGATCATGCCACTGCGCTCCAGCCTGGGTGACAGAGCAATATTCCATCTCAGAAATAAACAAACGAATCCAGTATATTTAAAAGGCCAAGTGCGATGGCTCATACCTGTAATGCCAGCACTTCGAGAGGCTGAGGAGGGAGGATCACTTGAGTCCAGGAGTTCAAGACCATCCCTGGCAACATAGTGAGACCCTGTCTCTACAAAATAAAAAAGCCAGGCACAGTGGCACCTGCCTGTAATCCCAGCTACTTGGGAGGCTGAGGTTGGAAGATCGCTTAAGCAGGGGAGTTCAAGGCTGCAGTGAGCTGTGATTGTGCCACTGTACTCCAGCCTGGATGACAGAGCAAGACCCTGTCTCAAGAAAAATAACAAATGTGATAAAGTTGAAGCAGAGCATGGTGGCTCACACCTGTAATCCCAGCACTTTGAGAGGCTGAGGCAGGAGGATCACTTGAGCCCAGGAGTTCAAGACCATCCTGGGCACCATAGCAAGGGTTATGTCTACCCAAAAAAAAAAAAAATTTTTTTTTTTTAAATATGCCAGGCAACGGCACCTATATTCCCAGCTACTTGAAAGGCTGAAGCAGGCGGATCACTTGAACCCAAGAGTTTGAGCTACCGTGTGCTGTGATCTTGCCATTGCACTCCATCCTGGGTGATGGAGCGAGACCCTGTCTCAAAAAAAAAAAAAAAAAAGAAAAAAGAAAAAAAATAACGGAAAGGAAATAAAATTAAAGGAATTTATGTTATTCTCTCTCTCTCTTTTTATTTATTTTTAAATGTCATTTATTTATTTATTTGGTTTTTTGAGACGGAGTCTTGCTCTGTCACCCAGGCTGGAGTGCAATGGCGCAATCTCCACTCACTGCAACCTCTGCCTCCTGGGTTCAAGTGATTCTCCCGCCTCAGCCTCCTGAGTAGCTGGGACAACAGGCATGCACCACCATGCCAGGCTAATTTTTTATATTTTAGTAGAGATGGGGTTTCACCATATTGTCCAGGCTGGTCTCGAACTCCTGAGCTCAGGCAGTCCATCCATCTCAGCCTCTCAAAGTACTAGGATCACAGGTATGAAACACTGCACCTGGCCTGTTTTCATTTCTTTATCTATTTATTTAGACCAAATCTGAGTGTATCATGCAGGCTGGAGTACAGGGCATGATCATAGCTCTTTAACACCTGGCCTCAAGTGATCCTTTTGCCTCAGCCTCCTAAGTAGCTACGACTACAGTCCTGCACCACCATGGCCAACTGATTAATTTTTTTCTTTTGTTTGTGGAATTGGCAGTCTTCCTATGTACCCAAGCTGGTCTCAAACTCCTGGGCTCAAGCAGTCTTCTCATCCCAGCCTCCCAAAGGGCTGATATTACAGGCATGAGTCACCATGCCCAGCCTATGTGATTCTCTTGACTGTACTATAAATTCCTTAGATATAAGATCAGGGACTATAATAGTTTGTTCACCATTCCATTCACAGAGCCTGACACACAGTAGGTGCTCAGTAACTGTTGGGTTAATTGGTTGCAACTCTATGGTTGTTGTTATTGTTGCTTTAAAGATTTGGGTTGTGAAAGGTGTTTCTGGGTGCAGTGGCTCACGCCTGTAATCCCTTTGGGAGGCTGAGGTGGGAAGATCACCTGAGGTCAGGAGTTCGAGACCAGCCTGGCCAACATGGTGAAACCCTGTCTCTACTAAAAGTACAAAAATTAGCTGGACATGGTGGTGTGTGCCTGTAGTCCCAGCTATTTAGGAGGCTGAGGCAGGAGAATCGCTTGAGCCCGGGAGGCAAGGTTCCAGTGAACTCCAGCTTGGGCGACAGAGCAAGACTTCGTCTCAAAATAAATAAATAAATAAATAAAATAAAGAAAGGTGAAAATGATAGCCAAGGGGAACGGGTTTGGTAACTCACGCCTGTAATCCCAGCACTTTGAGAGGCCGAGGCAGGTAGATCACCTGAGGTCAGGAGTTCGAGACCAGCCTGGCCAACATGGTGAAACCCTGTCTCTACTAAAAATACAAAAATTAGCTGGGCATGGTAGCTGGCATCTCTAACTTCAGTTACTCAGGAGGCTGAGACAGGAGAATCGCTTTAACCCGGGAGGTGGAGGTTGCAGTGAGCCAGGATCATGCCATTGCACTCCAGCCTGGGCAACAAGAGCGAAACTCCATCTCAAAAAAACCAAAACAAAACAAACAAACAAAAATGTATAATAGGCTGGGTGCGGTGGCTCACGCCTGTAATCCCAACACTTTGGGAGGGCAAGGCGGGAGGATCACAAGGTCAGGAGATCGAGAACACCCTGGCTAACATGGTGAAACCCCGTCTCTACTAAAAATACAAAAAATTAGCCAGGCGTGGTGGCGGGCGCCTGTAGTCCCAGCTACTCGGGAGGCTGAGGCAGGAGAATGGCATGAACCCGGGAGGTGGGCTTGCAGTGAGTCGAGATCGCTCCACTGCACTCCAGCCTGGGCGACAGAGTGAGACTCTGTCTCAAAAAAAAAAAAATTTATAGCCAAAATGAACTAATTAATTACATAGACATTTAATTCAGTTATTCTATAACTACTGGATATTGAGAGTTACATTTAAGTATTTTAAACCTCTTAGCTCCAAAAGATTCGGGCTTTTAAATTAAATATTTCCTGTATACAAAAAAATGAATATAATACGTATGATATGAAAATAATAAATTCTCATGTATCCATTATCCAGTGTTAGTAATAGTTCATTATCAGTTTCCTTGTGTGCCCTGCCCCAATCTTCTTCCCTTTTCTTCTCCCCAGAAGTAACCATTATTCTAAATGTTGTTTTTATCATTATCTTGCCTTTTTGTTTCAGTTTTCCTATTTATATCCCCCAAATAATTAAGGAAGCTTTTTGGTTTTGAATTTTATATGTTATATCATGCCAGATGTAATAGTGTTCACTCAGTATTCATTTTTGAGATCCATGTTGATGAATGCAATGGTAATTTTTTCATTTAATTGCTTTCTAATATTCCATTTTATGACTGTCTCTATCTACTGTTCTACTAAGGGACATTTGTTTTTTCTACAGTTTTTTTATAATTCATACTCTGCTAGTATGAACCTCCTTATATATATTTCCCAGTGTACACGTAGAAGTGTTTTTGGTTTTTGTTTTTGTTTTGAGACAGAGTTTCACTCTTGTTGCCCAGTCTGGAATGCAATGGCGCGATCTCGGCTCACTGCAACCCTCTGCCTCCCAGGTTCAAGGAATCCTCCTGCCTCTGCCTCCCGAGTAGCTGGGATTACGGGTGTACACCACCACGCCCAGCTAATTTTTTGTATTTTTAGTAGAGATTGGGTTTTACCATGTTGGCCAGGCTAGTCTTGAACTCCTGACCTCAGGTGATCCACCTGGCTTGGCCTCCCAAATTACTGGGATTACAGGCTCGAGCCACCGCACTTTCAACTTTTTGTTAGTGCATTTTCAACTTTGCAAAGATAGTGTATTTTCAACTTTGTTTTGTGCATTTTCAACTTTGCAAAGATAGTGTATTTATGCTTTCATTGACATGTATGAAAGTTAAATACAATGTAATGTTTCACAGCCTGTTTAACATTTGCTATTGTCTGACTTTTTAATTGTCTTTTTCTTTTTTTTTTTTTTTTTTTTGAGACAGAGTCTCACTCTGTCACCTGGGCTAGAGTACAGTGGTGTGATATCAGCTCACTGCAACCTCTGCCTCCTGGATGCAAGCAATCCTCCTGCCTTAGCCTCCAGAGTAGCTGGGACTACAGGTGCGTATCACCACTCCTAATTTTTTTTTTTTTTTTTTTTTTTGAGACAGAGTCTCGCTCTGTCACCCAGGCTGGAGTGCAGTGGCATGAGCTCAGCTCACTGCAAGCTCTGCCTCCCAGTTTCATGCCATTCTCCTGCCTCAGCCTCCCAAGTAGCTGGGACTACAGGTGCCCACCACCACGCCCGGCTAATTTTTTGCATTTTTAGTAGAGACGGGGTTTCACTGTGTCAGCCAGGACTGTCTAGATCTCCTGACCTCGTGATCTGCCCGCCTCGGCCTCCCAAAGTGCTGGGATTACAGGCGTGAGCCACTGCGCGTGGCCTCCGACTAATTTTTTAAAATATTTTTTGGTAGAGACAAAGTTTTACCATGTTGGCCAGGCTGGTCTCGAACTCCTGACCTCAAGTGATCTGCCCACCTTGACCTCCCAAAGTGCTGGGATTACAGGTATGAGCCATTACACCTGGCCTATTTTCTTTTTTTTTTCTTTCTTTTTTTTTTTTTTTTTGAGGTGGTCTCACTCTGTCATCCATGCTGGAATGTAGTGCATCTCAGCTCACTGTGACCTCCACCTCCTCCCAAGCTCAAGTGATCCTCCTGCCTCAGCCTCCTGAGGAGCTGGGACTACAGGCATGCACTACCATGCCCTACTAATTTTTATATTTTTTGTAAAGACAGGGTCTCACTTTGTTGCTGAGGCCAGTCTTGAACTCCTGGGCTCAAGCAATCCACCCACCTCAGCCCCGAAAAGTGTTCCTCCCAAAGTGTTGGGATTGTACGTGTGAGCCACTGTGTCCCGCCTGACTTTTTTATTTTCCCAGTATGATGATTGTGAATGGTATCTGGTTTTCATCATTTTAATTAGCATTTCCCTGATTTGTAATGAGGTTCAAAAATCTTTTCATGGGTTCACTAGCCTTTTGTGTTTTGTTTTCTGTGAAATGCCTGTTCATGCCTTTTGCTCATTTTTCTTTATGAAGCTGTAGGCATTTTTTATATATTCTAGATATTAATATAGAATATTAATCCCTATTAATCTATTCTCAGTTTTCCATGTTGCAAATATCTTTTCCCATTTGTGGTTTACCTTTTCACTTTTTTTTTTTTTTTTAACAGTGCAAGGATGATGCTGAAAGGAATAACAAGGCTTATCTCTAGGATCCATAAGGTGAGTCCTGACTGACCTGAACACTCTGTGCATACTGCCTTTAGGTTCCCGGATTCTTGTTTTTAGATGGATTCATTGTATCTAGAGTGAAATGCTCTGGAAAACTTCATATGTAACAGGTTTCAGTAGAATAATTGTGCTTGAGAATTTACCATGGGATAGGAGAATTAATATTTTTCCAGAAAACATAAGTAAGTTTGACTGTAATTATCTTTATTAACTTTATTTCTCTAGCCAACTAGAGAATGGTTATCATCCCTTAATGAAGTATTTAAAAGAAAAACAAGTTGCCAATTTACAGCTTTAGCATCTAAAATAGAATAAAAAATAAAATTGTACATGAAAAAGACCATTCTGCTGGTTTACTTCATTTTTTCACTTATTTACCAAATAGTTTTTCAGTACTTTTTTTCTTTTTTTTTTTTTTTTGAGACAGAGTCTCACTCTGTTGCCCAGGCTGGAGTGTGCAGTGGCGCAATCTCGGCTCACTGCAACCTCCACCTCCCGAGTTCAAGCTATTCTTCTGCCTCAGCCTCCCGAGTAGCTGGGACTACAGGCGCTTGCCACCATGCCCGGCTAATTTTTGTATTTTTAGTAGAAACGGTGTTTCATCATATTAGCTAGGCTGGTCTTGAACTCCTGACTTCGTGATCTGCCCACCTAGACCTCCCAAAGTGCTGGGATTACAGGCGTGAGCCACTGTGCCCGGCCTTCGGTACCTTCTATATGGCAGGTACTCAGAATTCTAAGATGCCTCGTTTCACTAATAATAGTTATTATTTGTTGGGTATTATTATGTGCCAGGTACTACACTAAGTGTTTTATTTTTTTAATCCTCATGATCAACCCATGAACGAGATAATATCCTTGTTTTACAGATGGAGAAACTAAAGATGAGATTGGCTAGGTGACTTACCTGAGGAAATAGCCTGTGAGGTTGCAAAGCCCACACAAGATGCCAGGTCTGTCTGACTTCAAAGCCTGTGGCCTAACCACTGTGCTCTATTGCATTTTATGGTCCATGTTCTCCAGAAGCTTACAGTCCAGTAGAATCATGAAAAAATGACTATTTCAGTATGGTGCTCTTACAGCACCAAAGAGGAGCACCTGAGCTGGATTAGTCGAGTCAGTAGGAGATCCTGAAAGGCTCAGAACTGAGCCAGAAAGACTTGGTTATTTTCAGCTGATTATTTAATTACAGATTAGATTTCCTAGAAAAGGAGCCCTTCCTCCTGTATGGCTCTCCCTGCATGTGCCCCCTTCCCTCAGGCCTATATATTAATACATAAAATAACCCATTATTATAAAATGAAACGAAAGCAAGGATCAGCAGAGGGATGGATTCTGGACTCAACTGATCATATTACAAGGCTAAAATAAATTTCCTCTCTCGGCCGGGCGCGGTGGCTCATGCCTGTAATCCCAGCACTTTGGGAGGCTGAGGTGGGCAGATCACCTGAGGTCGGGAGTTTGAGACCAGCCTGGCCAACATAGTGAAACCCCGTCTCTACTAAAAATACAAAAATTAGCTGCGTGTGGTGGCACACGCCTGTAATCCCAGCTACTTGGGAGGCTGAGGTAAGAGAATCGCTTGAACCAAGAGGTGGAGGTTGCAGTGAGCCGAGATCACGCCACTGCACTCTACCCTGGGCAACAGAGTAAGACTACATCTCAAAAGAAAAAAAAAATTTCCTCTTTCTTAATAACAGACGAGAAAGACCTGAGGCTAGACTGTAGAGCGCTGTTAGTGAGAGAAAGTTTTGGTGTTTTTTTTTTTTATTAGTTTGGTTCAGGGTGACTGTATTAGTCAGAGTTCTCTACAGGGACAGCACTAATAGGATAGAAGTATATATGAAGGAGAGTTTGTTAAGGAGTATTGAGTCACACCATCTGGCAAAGTCCCACAGTAGGCTGTGAGCAAGCTGAGGTGCAAGTAAGCCAGTCCAAGTCCCAAAACTTCAAAAGTAGGGAAGCTGACAGTGCAGCCTTCAGTCTGTGGCTAAAGGCCTGAGAGCCCCTGGCAAATCACTGTTGTAAGTCCAAGAGTCCAAAAACTGAAGAACTTGGGGTCCAGTGTTCCAGGGCGGGAAGCATCTAGCTCAGGAGAAAGATGAAGGCTGGAAGACTCAGCAAGTCGGCTCATCCCACCTTCTTCTGCCTGCTTTATTCTAGCTGCCCTGGCAGGTGATTAGATGGTGTCCACCCACACTGAGGATGGGTCTGCCTCTCCCAGTCCACTGACTCAAATGTTAATCTCCTTTGGCAACACCCTCACAGACACACCCAGGAACAATACTTTACAGCCTTTAATCCAATCAAGTTGACGCTTAATATTAACCATCACGGTGATCTTCTAGATTGGCCCACAAATGCTTTTTCAGAAACTGCAGGATGTTCATTCTGGAACTGTACAGAGGCAATTGTACAGATGGTTGTTTTCTCTGGAAACAACAGTCTACTTGAGTGATATCATACGTAAAACTTTAAGAATTAAAGATTCCATTTTGCTGTAGGCCAGGCGCGGTGGATCACACCTGTAATCCCAGCACTTTGGGAGGCCAAGGCAGGCAGATCGCCTGATGTCGGGAGTTCGAGACCAGCCTGACCAACATGGAGAAACCCCGTCACTACTAAAAATACAAAATTAGCCAGGCGCGGTGGCGCATGCCTGTAATCCCAGCTACTAGGGAGGCTGAGGCAGGAGAATCACTTGAACCCGGGAGGCAGAGGTTGCAGTGAGCCAAGATCACACCATTGCACTCCAGCCTGGGCAACAAGAGCAAAACTCCGTCTCAAAAAAAAAAAAAAAAAAAAAAAGATTCAATTTTGCTAGCTTTTAATTTGCTTCAAAAAGTACCTGTAGTTTCAGCTACTCGGGAGGCTGAGGCAGGAGGATCATGTGGGCCCAGGAATTTGAGACTGTCCGGGGCAATATAGCAAGACCCCACCCTATGTCAAAAAAAAAAAAAGTATAACAAAAATGTCATCACATTACTGTAGAAATAGCACCACCTTGTGGCCCTTGAATAGTTTGTTTTCCACTCTGCTTTGTAAAGAGGCATGGTGCTTTCTCTCTGGTAGATAGAATTGAGTAGCGTTTAAGTAGTACGAGGGTGTATTATTCAGATTGCTATGCTGAAGTAACAAGCCTTGTATTCTCAGTGGCCTAACACAAAGGATATTGTTTGTGTTGTGTGCATGTGTTTTGCTTTGTTTTTGCTGTTCCTGTCTTTCAAAAAGGCTTTGCAAGCAAGATTGAAGTCTGGATGGAGGGACAAAAGTTTACCTTCTTGGGATACATCACAACATGTAGCTTTTAAGGTGGGGAGGGAGAGATATTTATACCTCACACTTAATTGGCTCTGACTAGAAAGGACACAATGACACAAATTATTTCCATTCATAGGTCTTTAGCCAAAGGAATCACATGACCCCTCCCGTTTCTGCAAGGGAGGCTGAGAAGTGTAGAGAATGATTTGGATATTTGGATATTTCCTAAGCATTGCTGCTTCTGCTGTAATTTATAGTCATACATTCTCAGACTAAGCTGGAGCAACTCTAGTACTTGACAGTTACTTTATATTAAAATCTACAAGTAATGGTTCAGAAGTTTCTGTGTATACTTCACTAAGTTTCCTATAGAGCATTTACTTTCCTTCGTGGATGCTTTACGTACTCTCTCATTGCATGTTTTCATTTTCAGATTCTTTATTCCAGGGCAAACTAAGTACTTGTAGTGTGTTAAGTACTCAGAGAGGGAGATACAAAAATGAATAAAATCTGACCCCTTTTCTTCCAAGCGTGTAGCCTAGGAGACAAGCATGTATAAGATAACATGATACAGTTTTTTAAAATAGAGACAAACTTGGATGTCTATTCTAGTTCACCACCTAAAACTCTGTGACCTTAATCAAAATTACTCAGCTTCCCTGAACCTTGTCTTCCCCATCATAACACAGGGTTGATAATATTCTGCCTATCTTCTAGGATTTCTAGGTTTAAAACTAGTACATGTACAATGCTGTATTGCCTAACATCTAATAGATACTCAGTTAACAGTAGGCATGAGTACAACTCAAGGCAGTGTAATAAAATTGCTGTGCAATACACAGAGTGCTGTTAGCAGAAAGGAAAGAGAATTACTTTTGACTGGAGGTGTCTGGCAAATTTTCACTGAGGATGTGACATTCGAGTTGAGGCTTGATGAATGGGAAAGATTTAAATGGGGAGAGAGGGAAGTTGAAGTAGAATGAGCAGAAGTATAGAGGCATAAAAATGACATGTTTTAGCATGGTCATATGGTTATAAATGAAATTACAAAGGTAGGCTGAAGTCATCACAGTGGTCTAGATTGTTATGCTAAGGAATTTGAGATTAATTTTGACATCGTTCTGGAACCTTCTAAGCTTTTTAAAATTTTTTTATTGTCGGGGTCTCACTGTGCTTCCCTGGCTGATGTGGAACTCCTGCCCTCAAGCAGTCCTTCCACTTTAGCTCCCAAGTAGCTGGGACTACAGGAGTGGACCACCACCCCCTGGCTCCATCCAAGCTTTTAGATTAGTCGAAGGTTAAACCTATTTTCAGGAAGGTTAAGGACTATGAAAGATGAAAAAATAAAAGATTTAGAGATAAAGATACAAGTTAAAATGTTATGTGTTGGCTGGGCATGGTGGCTCACGCCCATAATCCCAGCACTTTGGGAGACTAAGGCGGGCAGATCACCTGAGGTCAGGAGTTCCAGACCAGCGTGACCAACATGGTGAAACCCAGTCTCCACTAAAGATACAAAAATTAGTCAGGTGTGGTGGCAGGCGCCTGTAATCCCAGCTACTGAGACAGGAGAACCACTTGAACCTGGGGGCAGAGGTTGTAGTGAGCTGAGATCATGCCATTGCACCCCAGCCTGGGCGACAAGAGTGAGATTCCGTCCCAAAAAAAAAACAAACAAAAGTGATGGGCACAATACTCTCTCTCAACCTGTGTAGTGGGAATGTTAGACACATAATTTATATATGGAGTTTAGGATCATGTCATAAAATGGGTGTAAGTGTGAGGAGGGATGGTACAGAGATAACATATATTTTCTGCACTCAAAAAGCTGCTTGGTAGGCTGGGCATGGTGGTTCACGCCTGTAATCCCAGCACTTTGAGAGCCTGTGGTGGGAGGACCACCTGAGGTCAGGAGTTTGAGACCAGCCTGGCCAACATGGCAAAATCCTGTCTCTACTAAAAATAGAAAAATTAGCTGGGCGTGGTGGCACACTCCTATAATCCCAGCTGCTCAGGAGGCTGTGGCAGGAGAATCACTTGAACCCAGGAGGTGGAGGTTGCAGAGAGCCAAGATTGTGCCACTGCACCCCAGCCTGGGCAACAGAGCAAGACTCCATCTCAAAAAAAAAAAAAAAAAACTCACAAAAAGCTGCTTGGTGAGCTAGGTGCAGTGGCTCACACCTATCATCCCAGCACTTTGGGAGGCCCAGGCAGGAGGATCACTTGAGTGCAGGAGTTGGAGAGCAACCTGGGCAACATAGCAAGACCCTGTCTACAAAAAATTAAAAAAATTAGCTGGGCGTAGTGGCATGCACCTGTAGTCCCAGCTACTTGGGAACCTGAGATGGGAGCATGGCTTGGGCCTGGATTTGAGACTACAGTGTGCCATAATCGTGCCACTGCACTCCAGCCTGGGTGACAGAGCAAGACCCTGTCTTAAAAAAAAGAGAGAGTGAGAAGCTGCTTGGTGAGACTATAAAATACTAGTAGCTTTCATATGATAACCTATTTATTAAGCAACTCCCTTATTACACTATCCATTATATTTCTATTCTCTCGCTTCTCCTGGCTGCATTCCCTAATCTTTTCCTCATAACACATCCTTTAACTTTCTACATAAGGTTTGTTATCCTTAAGCTCAGTTTTGGGGTTTTTCACTTTTTGTTAGATTTGTCTACTGAAATCCCCCCCTTCCCCTCCCTGTTGGTTCAGAGGTTTCAGTGTACAGTTCAGTGAGTTATCTATAGAGCAGTTTGCTTTCACTTAGTTGTGTATTTGACATACTCCCTTATTACATGTCTCTAATGAAAGATCCTTTATTCCAGGGCACAATTAGCAGGAAAATTGTTACAGGGCATGTAATTATAGCTGTCACATAGAGAGGAGCATTGCACTGATCCCCTGATAACTGAGGTGACTGACAGAGAATGAGAATTACACAGTTTTGACAACCATTCATTGCTGTGCAAGCGCATTAAAAGAGCTTTCCTGCTTCAAGTTTGCTAATGGCTACTCTATGTATGCTCCTGAATAATCTCTGACAGAATTGTTTGTTTCCATATAGGACAGACCCCTGATAAGGCAATACACAGACTGGAACAGATATAGAATATGAATAATGTCATTGGACTTAGTGAATTTTAAATAATAACAGGGATCCTCTTTACATAGAAGAAAAATGTATGTTAGTGACATCCCTGTTGCAGACATGGCTCACCTTCTCAGTGTTTTGGCAAGCATAAAAAGTTTGATTGGCCAGGTGTGGTGGCTCAAGCCTGTAATCCCAGCATTTTGGGAGGCAGAGGCGGGCGGCTCACCTGAGTTCAGGAGTTCGAGACCAGCCTGGCCAATATGGTGAAATCTCGTTTCTACTAAAAATATAAAAAAATTAGCCAGGTGTGGTGGCGCACGCCTGTAATCCCAGTTACTCAGGAGGCTGAGGCAGGAGAATCACTTGAACCTGGGAGGCGGAGGTTGTAGTGAGCCGAGATGGCGCCATTGCACTCCAGCTTGGGCAACAAGAGCGAAACTCCGTCTCAAAAAAAAAAAAAAAAGTTTGATAACCCCGTAACACTGAAATGGTTTCTCTTATAGTTGGACCCTGGGCGTTTTTTACACATGGGGACCCAGGCTCGCCAAAGCATTGCTGCTCACCTAGATAACCAGGTTCCAGTTGAGAGTCTGAGAGCTATTTCCCGCACCAATGAGAATGACCCGGTGAGTTACTAATGTGTATATGGGGTTTCTCAGGGCTTATGATTTGTGTTCCTATCCTCATTTTGCATAGGAAAACTGAAACTGAAAGAAGCTTAGTAGATTTGCATTTACTCAGATAGTGCACCTGAGATAGCACTCTGCAACCCAGATTATCCCTGTCCCTGTCTGATACTATGGTAACATACACTGGCCAGCTCGGTCTATATCAGTTCCCATGTAATCTCTACTAGTGAATTCACCTAGTTCCACGGATTTTGCTGAGCATAGAGTTGTCGAATACTCAATACTTACTAAGTTTAATTTCTTACAGGGTAAGTTTACCAATTATTATTGCTTATATTATGTGTTGGGTGACAGACTTTTTCTTAAAGGACCATGTAGTGAATATTTCAGGCCGATGGACTGGGATGATCTGTCACAAGTACTCAACTCTGCCATAAACAAATGGGTGTGAACATGTTCCAGTAAAACTCTATTTACAAAACAGGTGCCCAGCCATAACTTAACAACCTCTGGTATGGAGAGTACTAAAGAAATTAAACTACTTGCCCACAATTTTCTACCAGGGCAGGTTCAGAACCCAATTTTTCTAATAACCAATCTGGTGCTATTTTGCAGTTTTGTAAGTGGATTTCCTAGGGTCTGGAGAGGGAACTAACTTGATTTGTTATGAGAAGAGCAGCATTTAAAGTGAATTTTGTCTGCAGAAGCCAGGATTCCAGCAGTATCTAGTGTTGCATTTTCTAGTCCAGTTCCCCATTAGACTGGATATTGATTTCTTTTTGTTGCTGCCTCTCATAAATGAAATTAATTTGTGGTCTGTGCTGTAATGTGAGGAACCAATACCTTTCTTTCCCTGCCCCTACCCTCTGAGTCTTCCCATCTTACTATAGTCTGTGTGGAAAGAAAAAGTAATCACCCATTACCCAAAACATGATCTCAGCAGGGTGTGTTTTAAATATATCTCTAGCCTTTGGCCATGCAGGGTGGCTCACGACTGTCATCCTAGCACTTTGGGAGGCCGAGGCAGGAGGATCACTTGAGGTCAGGAGTTCTAGACCAGCCTAGCCAATATGGCGAAAGCCTGTCTCTACTAAAAATACTAAAATTAGCTGGATGTGGTGGCGAGCACCTGTAATCCCAGCTACTCAGGAGGCTGAGGCAGGAGAATTGCTTGAACCCAGGAGGCAGAAGTTGCAATGAGCCAAGATCGCGCCACTGCACTCCAGCCTGGGCAAGAGAGCAAGACTCTGCCTTAAAAAGTATATATATATGGCTGGGCGAGGTGGCTCACACCTGTAATCCCAGCATTTTGGGAGGCCAAGGCAGGCGGATCACGAGGTCAGGAGACTGAGACCATCCTGGCTAACACAGTGAAACCCCATCTCTACTAAAAATACAAAAAAAAAAATTAGTTGAGCATGGTGGCGGTCGCCTGTAGTCCTAGCTACTCGGGAGGCTGAGGCAGGAGAATGGTATGAACCTGGGAAGTGGAGCTTGCAGTGAGCTGAGATCGTGCCACTGCACTCCAGCCTGGGCGATGGTACAAGACTCCGTCTCAAAAAAAATATATATATATAGAGAGAGATAGATAGATAGGTAGATAGATCTCAAAAAAAAAGATAGATAGATAGATAGATAGATAGATAGATAGAGATATAGATACAGATATATATATATATATATATATATATATATATACCATTCACCTATTTTCACAAACACAAAATGAAATAGAATAAATGAATCAAACCACTGAAGTGTCTTTCAGCTTTCTGTGTAATTGCAGTCCTTTTATCTGCCAATTCCTCTGGGGTTTCTATGGGAAACAGCAGCATGCAGATGGTCTTGTCACATGACTGGAGCATCTCTATACACAGCACAGAAAAATCCAGATGGCAAGAATTGTCTTTGCTACCCCTACATCTACAGTTTACTTTGATGAGCAATTGGCTTCATTATTTGGGCCACCACTTTTATATACATACTGGGTTTGGGGACAGCAACAAGCATTCTTGGCTAAGATAAATGAGGCTGGGCACAGTAGCTTATGCCTGTAATCCCAGCACTTTGGGAGGCCTAGGCGGGAGGATCACTTGAGCTTAAGAGTTCTAGACTAGCCTAGGCAACATAGCAAGACACTGACTCTAAAACAATTTTTTTTTTTTGAGACAGAGTTTCACTCTTCTTGCCCAGGCTGGAGTGCAATGGCACGGTCTCGTCTCACTGCAACCTCCACCTCCTGGGTTTAAGTGATTTTCCTATCTCAGCCTCCCAAGTAGCTGTGATTACAGGCATCCGCCACCATGCCTGGCTAAGTTTTGTATTTTTAGTACAGGTGGGGTTTTAACATGTTGGCCAGGCTGATCTTGAATTCCTGACCTCAGGTAATCCGCTCACCTTGGCCTCCTAAAGTGCTGGGATTACAGGCATGAACCACTGCGCCAAGCCAAAAAAATTTTCTTTTTCTTTTTCTTTTTCTTTTTCTTTTTTTTAGATGGAGCCTTGCTCTGTCACCCAGGCTGGAGTGCAGTGGCGTGATCTTGGCTCACTGCATCCTCCGCCTCCCGGGTTCAAGCAGTTCTCTGCCTCAGCCTTCTGAATAGCTGGGATTACAGGCGCCTGCCACCGTGCCTGGCTAATTTTTTTTATTTTTTGTAGAGACGGGCTTTCACCCTCTTGGCCAGGCTGGTCTTGAACTCCTGACCTCATAATCTACCCACCTTGGCCTCCCATAGTGCTAGGATGACAGGCATGAGCCACTGCACTTGGCCAAAAGTTTTTCAATTAGCAGTGCATAGTGGCATGCACCTGTAGTCCCAGCTACTCGAGAGGTTTAGGTACAAGGATCACTTGAACCCAGGAGGTCAAGGCTATAGTCAGCTGAGATCAGGCCACTGCACACCCATCTGGGCAACAGGCTTTCTCAAAACAATGGGAGATATCTTTTCCAGCTTTAAGAGATGAGTGGTCCAGGCGCAGTGGCTCACGCCTGTAATCCCAACACTGAGAGGCCAAAGTGGGAGGATCACTTGAGCTCAGGAGTTCAAGACCAACCTGGGCAACATAGCAAGACCGCATCTCTACCAAAAAAGTAAAAAAATTAGCCAGGTGTAGTGGTGCACACCTGTGGTCCCAGCTACTCGTGAGGCTGAGGCGGGAGGATCTCTTGAGCCTGGGAATTGGAGGCCTCAGTGAGCCGTGATTGCACCACTGCATTCCAGCCTGGTAAACGGAGCAAGACCTTGTCTCAAAAAAAAAAAAAAAAAAAAGACATAAAGGCCGGGTGCGGTGGCTCACGCCTGTAATCCCAGCACTTTGGGAAGCTGAGGCAGGCGGATCACTTGAGGTCGGGAGTTCAAGACCAGCCTGTCTCTACTAAACATGGAGAAACCCTGTCTCTACTAAAAATACAAAATTAGGCAGGCGTGGTGGCACATGCCTGTGATCCTAGCTACTTGGGAGGCTGAGGTAGGAGAATTGGTTGAACCCGGGAGGTGGAGGTTGTGGTCAGCCAAGATCGCGCCGTTGCACTTCAGCCTGGGCAACAAGAGTGAAACTCCATCTCAAAAAAAACACCTAAAGACATGAGTGAATAGCAGGCCTTATCCAATTTTCAAAGTCTTGGTCACAGATAAGAAGACAAGGCTGGGCTAGGCACTGTGGCTCAGGCCTGTAATCCCAGCACTTTGGGAGGTCGAGGTGAGCGGATCACGAGGTCAAGAGGTCAAGACTATCCTGGTCAACATGGTGAAATCCCGTCTCTACTAAAAATACAAAAATTAGCTGGGCGTGGTGGCGTGTGCCTGTAGTCTCAGATGCTCGGGAGGCTGAGGCAGGAGAATTGCCTGAACCCGGGAGGTGGGGGTTGCAGTGAGCCGAGATTACACCATTGCACTCCAGCCTGGGTGACAGAGCGAGACTCCATCTCAAAAAAAAAGAAGACAAGGCTAGGCAAGATGGCTCACCCTGTAATCGCAGCATTTTGGGAGGCTGAGGCAGGCAGATCACCTGAGGTCAGGAGTTTAAGACCAGCCTGGCCAACATGGTGAAACCCCGTCTCTACTAAAAATAGAAAAATTAGCCGGGTGCGGTGGCACATTGTAATGCCAGCTACTGGGAGGCTGAGGCAGGAGAATTGCTTGTACCCGGGAGGCGGAGGTTGCAGTGAGCTAAGATCGCGCCATTGCACTCCTGCCTGGGTGACAAAAGTAAAACTCCATCTTAAAAATAAAATATATATATATATATTATATATATATATACACATAGGCATACATATATACACACACATAGATAAGACAAAAAAGAAAGTCTTGGTCACTTTGTCACCATTATACCTGTTTGCACTCTTATTTCCTAGGCCAAGCATGGGGATCAGCACGAGGGTCAGCACTACAACATCTCCCCCCAGGATTTGAAGACTGTATTTCCCCATGGCCTTCCTCCTCGCTTTGTGATGCAGGTGCTCAAGACAGGGAATGAAATTGGAGGGAGCCCAGAATACAAGCTGCTGCTAGCAAAGGGGTGGGGCTAAATGAGAAGAAAATTTAAAAAGATGAAATTTAATCTGAAAAACAGAAATTCATCTGTTGATTACCTTTTGTGACTAGTACAATTACTTTAAGCTTATGTTTAAACAATATTGATGTTTTCCTCCTTGTATAGCCCAAGAAGATTCCAGTAATTTCAGCATCAAATAATTGTTTTAAATGAACTTAAAATTTGCCTTGGCAAAATATCATGAAAATAGTTAATATGCTGCACAAAAGCAAAATCATAATATACTCCTGAGCTAAATAGAAGCGATATTTTGATTAGATGCATTGGTTTTTATTCTCTTGTGGATTTCGTGAAAATGTTATCAAACTTGCCTGTGCAGGTGAGTTTTAGCATGCGAGCCAGAGGATGTCATTTCTTTAGTGTGGTTTATTTCGGGAAATTAGATGAATAATAAGGGCATAACAGGCTGGGCGCTATGGCTCATGCCTGTAATCCCAGCTGCACTTTGGGAGGCCAAGGTGGAAGGATCACTTGGGCCCAGGAGTTCGAGACCAGTCTAGGCAACATAGGGAGACCTGTCTCTACAAAAATTAAAAATAAAAAATTAGCTGGGCATGATGCACACCTGTAGTCACAGCTCCTCAGGTGGCTGAGGTTGGAGGATCGCTTGAGCTCAGGAGGTGAGGGCTTCAGTGAGCCATGATTGCACCACTGTACCCCAGCCTGGGCAACAGAGCAAGACCTTATCTCAAGCATAAAATAAAATAAGGTATAACAGGCCGGCAAGGTAGTTTATGCCTGTAGTCTCAGCACTTTGGGAGGTGAAGGTGGGAGGATTGTTTGAGTGCAGGAGTTCAAGACCAGCTGGGCAATATAATGAGACTGTATCTTTAGTTAGAAAAGAAAAACACGGGCAACCCGCTCGGGCGCCCTTCCACACTGTGGAAGCTTTGTTCTTTTGCTCTTCGCAATAAATCTTGCGCTGCTCACTCAAAAAAAAAGAAAAACATTTAGTCCTGTGTGGTAGCTACTTAGGAGGCTGAGGCAGGAGGATGACTTGAGCCCAGGAGTTCAGGCTGCAGTGAGCTACGATAGTGCCACGGCACTCCAACTCCGACAACAGAGTGAGACCCTGTCTCCAAAAAACAATTTTAATTAAAAAAAATTTTGTTGTTGTTGTTAAGATTGGAAATGAGACACAACCAGAAGAAATCATCCGCAGTGGCACTTTAAGCTGTTCCAAGACATTCACAGTACAATGTTTATTTAGCTTCAGGGTTGTGAGGTTCTATCTTTAATTAACTATTTGAAGTTGTTTTCAGACTAGCTTAACCAACAATGCTCTGGAAGAACTTACACATTCTTTTCATAATTTTCATTTACATGAAGGCCTACTTCCTCACCATTGTTTGTGGATATTAGCATTGTCATACTGCCTAATATGACTTTTTTTTTTTTTAAATACTGCTCCTTTTGGAGCAGACCTAACTCACGGACAGTGTGCCCAGGGTAGCTGACTATTTTATTATTATTATTTTAATTATAGAGACAGGGTCTCACTCTGACAACCAGGCTGGAGTACAGTGGTGTGACCACAGCACACTCTACATCTCTGACCTCCTGGGCTCAAGCGATCCTCCTGTATTGGCATCTCAAAGTGCTGGGATTACAGGTGTGAGCCACAGCTTCCAGCCCTGATGTGACTTTTTTTTTTTTGAAATGGAGTTTCACTTTTGTCGCCCAGGCTGGAATGCAGTGATGCGATCTCAGCTCACTGCAACCTCCGCCTCCTGGGTTCAAGTGATTCTCCTGCCTCAGCCTCCCTAGGAGCTGGGATTACAGGTGCTTGCCACCATGCCTGGCTAATTTTTATATTTTTAGTAGACGTGGGGATTTGCCATATTGGCCAGGCTGGTCTCCAACTCCTAACCTCAGGTGATCCACCTGCCTTGGCCTCCCAAAGTGCTGGGATTACAGGCATGAGCCACCACGCCCAGCCAACATTTGTTTTAATACCTTTATCATGTTTTTTTAAACATTGAACCTTCCATTAAGTTTGGAATTGCCTGTCAGATCCTACACCAATTCAATTGTTTTGTTAGGATTTCTTTTAAAAATATCAACACTGGCTGGGTACAATGGCTCACGCCTGTAATTCCAGCACTTTGGGAAGCCGAGATGGGCAGATTACTTAAGGCCAGGAGTTCAAGATGAGCCTGGCCAACATGGTGAAACTCCATCTCTACTAAAAATACAAAAATTAGCTGGGCGTGGTGGCACACACCTGTAGTCACTGCTACTTGTGAGGCTGAAGCAGGAGAATCGCTTGAACCCGGGAGGCGGAGGTTGCAGTGAGCTGAGATCGTGTCACTGCACTCCAGCCTGTGCGACAGAGCGAGACTCTGTCTCAAAAAAAATAAAAAATTAACACTATTGTAGTTATACTTACAAACAGTATTTGTTAGATATTCTTATTAGTAGACATATTTTAATATTTTCTTTGCAAATCAGTTTCACACACATTAGTGCTTCCCAAATTTCCCACCAAAGTATTCTGTTAGCAAAAGGGGAATGAACACACAAACTCTGAAAGGTTAGTATGCTGGAGGTATGAGGTATGGATGGCCTTAGAGTTGTGAGGCAGCTGGTCACACCTGCTCCTGAGCCGCCATGTATTTAGTTCTAGAGAAAAAAGTCTAAATGGTTAAAGTAATAAAAATAAATTTTAGGCCAGGTGCGGTGGCTCACGCCTATAATCCCAGCACCTTGGGAGGCTGAGGCGGGTGGATCATGAGGTCAGGAGTTCGAGACCAGCTTGACCAACATGGTGAAAGCCTGTCTCTACTAAAATTACAAAAATCAGCCTGGCATGGTGGTGGCATCTGTAATCCCAGCTACTGAGGAGGCTGAGGCAGGAGAATTGCTTGAACCCCGGAGGCGGAGGTTGCAGTGAGCTGAGATCGCGCCACTGCACTCCAGCCTGGGTGACAGAGTGAGATTCCATCTCAAAAACAACAACAACAAAAATTAACTAAAAATAAATTTTAGGCCAGGCGCAGTGGCTCACGCCTGTAATCACTGCACTTTGGGAGGCCGAGGCGGGGGTATCACCTGAGGTTGGGAGTTTGAGACCAGCCTGACCAACATGGAGAAACTCCTTCTGTACTAAAAATACAAAATAGCCAGGCATGGTGGTGGGTGCCTGTAATCCCAGCTACTCGGGAGGCTGAGGCGGGAGAATCACTTGAACTGGGAGGCAGAGGTTGTGGTGAGCTGAGATCGTGCCATTGCACTCCAGCCTGGGCAACAAGAGTGAAACTCCGTCTCAAAAAAAAAAAAAGAAAAAAAATTTAAAGAGTTAATGTTTATTGAATTATTAACTTGTGTCAGAAATTTTAAGCATTTTTCTATATGCTTTCCATATTTACAGTGGCCCTAAGTGGTATACATAATTTTGTTATGAAGATATATCAATCATTTATAGATTTCAGCTGAGACAGAATGTATGATTCAGTAACAGGAATAAACAAAAGCTGACTATCATGTTACTTAGTGCGGAATAATGTATTTCAGTTTTTAGCTAAGTTATATGGATAGATTTTCAAACTCAGTACCAACCTAGCTTCTCCTAACTGAATAAATTAGAGGCATGCAATCTGATGGTCTTGGTTGCCACTTTAGGCGGAGTATGTATACCACACCCCACCCACTCCTTCCACACGCCACCCACTCTTTCCTTCTTTCCTATTTTATCAGGTGAAGACATTCAGTGAAGCTTGCCTGATGGTAAGGAAACCAGCCCTAGAACTTCTGCATTACCTGAAAAACACCAATTTTGCTTACCCGGCTGTACGATATCTTCTGTGTATCCTTTCCTGCCTGCTTGTACTCTCACGAACCAATGCTTTCTCCCCTCAAATAAGGCAAAAGAAGAAATGAAAAAAAGTACTGTTGAGGCCAGGCACAGCAGCTCACACCTATAATCCCAGGAGTTTGGGAAGCTGAGGCAGGCGTATCACCTGAAGTCAGGAGTTCAAGACCTGCCTGGCCAACATGGCAAAACCCCGCATTTACTAAAAATGCAAAAAATTAGCCGGGTGTGGTAGCGTGCATCTGTAATCCCAGCTACTTGGGAAGCTGAGGCAGGAGAATTGCTTGAACCCGGGAAGCGGAGGTTGCTGTGAGCTGATATCAAGCCACTGCACTCCAACCCCGTCTCAAAAAAGCAAAACAAAGCATAACTACTGTTCACAGTACAAGTGATCCTTCTAGTCATGTTTTCTTTAACAACATATACTTTAGATGGAGAGAAGGGAACAGGAAAAACCCTCAGTCTTTGCCATGTTACTCATTTCTGTGCAAAACAGGACTGGCTGATACTACATATTCCAGATGGTAAGAACTTCCTCTTGTTTCTTCTGTCTCTTAGGTTTAGTTATCCTGTTACCGTGGTAGCCTTGCAGCTTTAATTTTCTGTTCTTTTTTTTTTTTTTTTTTTTTTTTTGAGATGGAGTTTTGTTCTTGTCAGCCAGTCTGGAGTACAGAGGCGCAATCTCAGGTCACTGCAACCTCCGCCTTCCAGGCTCAAGAGATTCTCCTGCCTCAGCCTCCCAAGTAGCTGGGATTACAAGCGCCCACCACACCACCACGCCCAGCTAATTTTTTTTTTTTTTTTTTTTTTGAGACGGAGTCTTGCTCTGTCGCCCAGGCTGGAGTGCAGTGGCACGCTCTCAGCTCACTGCAAGCTCCGCCTCCCAGGTTCACACCATTCTTCTGCCTCAGCTTCCCGAGTAGCTGGGACTACAGGCGCCCGCCACCACGCCCGGCTAATTTTTTTTGTATTTTTAGTAGAGACAGGGTTTCACCATGTTGGCCAGGCTGGTCTCGAACTCCTGACTTCAGGTGATCCACCTGCCTTGGCCTCCCAAAGTGCTGGGATTACAGGCGTGAGCCACTGCACCCGGCCTCAGCTTTAATTTCCTAACAGGGATCTGATAGCTAAAGGAAAAGCCTTTGCCAGTCATGATGGCTCAAACCTATAATTCCAGCACTTTGGGAGGCTGAGGCTGGAATATTGCTTAGAGCCCAGGAGGAGGCTGCAGTGAGCTGTGATCACACCACTACACTCTAGCGTGGGCAACAAAGCAAGACCCTGTCTCAAAAAAAAAAAAGAAGAAGAAGAAGAAAAGCCTTTGCTCCAGATGTAGAGCAGTCTGAGCTCATCCATCATGATTTCTTCATGATATTACTGCCAAGCAGATTACAAGGTGAAGTCAATGTGACAAAAGGAAATTCGGCTAAAAGCTTCCTGAAGCCTTTTGATGCTAAGCAGTCCTTCTTTTGATATTTAATACCCATGAGCATAAACTTCTGCCTTAGAGGTCGCCATGGAGTTTTGTTTTGTTTTGTTTTGTTTTTGCCATCCGTTAACAGTCCTGAGTACCCATAGAGCCTTTTACTATTTATCAGCATTCTAGAGTCATCAGTATGGATTGTCAAAACTTGCATTTGTCTCTTTTTTGTTCAGTGTTGTGTGCATCCACATTTTCTTTCTTTTTTAAACAATCCTGCTTATGTAACATCCACATTTTCTGACTTACCTTTCAAACCTGCCAGTAAGCAGAAGTGATATTTAATACACTTGGTATGTTTTATATATTGATCCTAATGATAATGTTTAGTCCAAGATGGACCTGACAAGGCCAGGCACAGTGGTTCAACAGCACTTTGAGAGGCTGAGGCAGGATGATTGCCTGAGCCTAGGAGTTCAAGGTTACAGTGAACTGTGATCACATCCTGCCTTCTAGCCTGGGTGACAGAGCAAGACCGTGTCTCAAAAAAAAAAGAAAAGAAAAGAAATATATATGAGAAACTAAAGTCATTTCCCATAACTTAAAAGAGGCATAGAATATTTTGAGTTGAATACAGTTTTTCTGCCTGGCTTGTTTTCTTCTGCCTCTTTTTTTTAAAGCTCATCTTTGGGTGAAAAATTGTCGGGATCTTCTGCAGTCCAGCTACAACAAACAGCGCTTTGATCAACCTTTAGAGGCTTCAACCTGGCTGAAGAATTTCAAAACTACGAATGAGCGCTTCCTGAACCAGGTGACTAGACTCCCAGAAGTTGAGTGCTAGGTCTAGGTAGTCCTTATATGGATTCTTTGTGCCCTGAGTACCAATAGACTGTGGATAACTGATACTGGAGTTGGAATAACTGTATCATTTTTAATTTCTTTCATACGTTTTGCTCACAGTGGACTCATAACTTGAAACTCATTTATCCATGTGAAATAAATAGGCAACAGTAAGTTGTTCCCATTTTGTGGGTAGCAAAGTGAAATCCAGTTGATTCATTGACTTTTCAAGGTACAGCCTCCAATCCCTCGCAAGCACATTTCCAACTACATGGTTTTCTCCAGACAAGATCTTTTTAGGGAACCAGAAATGTATTGGAAAAATTCTTCTTTACCCTGGTGATTCTTGGATACCCTGTCTAGACCAGGGGCCTTCAACTCTGGATATAAAGCAGAGTCACCTAAGAGCTTGTTAAAAATGCAGATGCCAGAGTCTCATTCTGGACATTTTCATCAGAATCCCTTATGTATGTTTCTTCAAGGCTCCAAGCAGAAATGGATTAGAAAACATTCACTTTGGTCAGGCACAGGGGCTAACATCTGTAATGTCAGCACTTTGGGAGGCCAAGGCAGGCAGATCACCTGAGGTCAGGAGTTCGAGATGAGCCTGGCCAACATGGTGAAACCCCATCTCTACTAAAAATACAAAAATTAGCCGGGCATGATGGTGCACGCCTGTAGGCCCATCTATTCAGGAGGCTGAGGCAGGGGGAATCTCTTGAACCTGGGAATCAGAGGTTGCAGTGAGCCGGGATAGCGCCATTGTACTCCAGCCTGGGTAACAGAGCGGGAGATGGTCTCAAAAAAAATAAAAAAGAGGTCAGGCGTGGTGGCTCAGACATGTAATCCCAGCATTTTGGGAGGCCGAGGTGGGCAGATCACCTGAGGTCAGGAATTCTAGACCAGCCTGGCCACCATGGCGAAACCCCATCTCTACTAAAAATGCAAAAATTAGCCAGGCGTGGTGGCACACGCCTGAAATCCCAGCTACTTGGGAGGCTGAGGCAAGAGAATCACTTGAACCTGGGAGGTGGATGTTGCAGTGAGCTGAGATCGTGCCACTGCACTTCAGCCTGGGTTACAGAGTGAGATGCTGTCTCAAAAAAAAAAAAAAGAAAAGAAATGAAAGCATTCACTTCTACATTGAGGTCTCTTATAGAACCTGAACAATAGATTAAAATGAACTCCTGTTAACCTTAGCCTCCAACCTTTTCAAGGGATGGTTTCACCCTTAGGCCAAGTATCCTTTTTTTTGGTTTTTATTTTCTTTGCTTGCTTTTAGATAAAAGTTCAAGAGAAGTATGTCTGGAATAAGAGAGAAAGCACTGAGAAAGGGAGTCCTCTGGGAGAAGTGGTTGAACAGGTATAAGAAAAAACACTGAATGTGTAACATGCAAAAACAAGAGAAGGCCTCTGGTAGCACTACAATCCACTGTCTCTCCCAATAGGGCATAACACGGGTGAGGAACGCCACAGATGCAGTTGGAATTGTGCTGAAAGAGCTAAAGAGGCAAAGTTCTTTGGGTATTTTTCACCTCCTAGTGGCCGTGGATGGAATCAATGCTCTTTGGGGAAGAACCACTCTGAAAAGAGAAGATAAAAGCCCGGTAGGAAAACTGAGTGTCTCTATCTTGTTTCTCTGATTTCTGATTCCATCAGTATGGAGGCTGGGTCTTAGTCTTGTAGACCATGCAATATGTTTTCTTGCTCTAGGAATATTTGAAGATAAACAGTAAAGAGCTGGGTGCAGTGGCTCACGCCTGTAATCCCGGTTGCTCAGGAGGCTGAGGTGGGAGGATCGCTTGAGGCCAGGAGTTCAAGACTAGGATGGGCAGTATAGCAAGGCCCCTGCCTCTAAAAAAATAGGAAATTAGCCGGTAGCTGGCATGGTGGCACACACCTGTAGTCACCGCTACTGGAAGGCTGAGGCCAGAGGATCACTTCAGCCCTGGAGTTCAAGGTTGTAGTGTGGCATGATTGGAACACTGCACACCAACCTGGGTGACAGAGTGAAATCCTGTCTCTTAAAAAATATATATATGGCTGGGCGCAGTGGCTCATGCCTGTAATCCCAGCACTTGGGGAGGCTGAGGCGGGTGGATCACCTGAGCTTGGAGTTCGAGACCAGCCTGACCAACATGGAGAAACCCCATCTCTAGTAAAAATACAAAATTAGCCGGGTGTGATGGCGCATGCCTGTAATCCCAGCTACTCGGGAGGCTGAGGGAGGAGAATCGCTTGAACCCGGGAGGCGAAGGTTGCAGTGAGCCGAGGTCGCCAAATATATATATTCATATATATGTATATATGTGTATATACACACATATATTCATATATATGTATATATACATATATTCATATATGTGTATAATGAATGCATATATTCATATATGTGTATAATGAATGCATATATTCATATATGTGTATAATGAATGCATATATTCATATATGTGTATAATGAATGCATATATTCATATATGTGTATAATGAATGCATATATGTATTCATAATATATATGAATATACATATATGTTAATATATGTATATATACATATTCATATATACATGTATGTATACATATTCATATATGTATATGCACACACATATATATATTCATATATATATATGTGAAGATAAACAGCAAGGCCTGGTGTGTTGGCTGATGCCTGTAATCCCAGCACTTTTAGGAGGCCAAGATGGGTGGTTTGCTTGAGTCCAGGAGTTTGGAGTTTGAGATCAGCCTGGGCAGCACAGTGAAACCCTGTCTCTACAAAAAATATAAAAAACTAGCTGGGCGTGGTGGTTTGCACCTGTATGTAACTCCAGCTACTTGGAAGGCTGAGATGGGAGGATGGCTTGAGCCCAAGAGGCAGAGGCTGCAATGAGTGGAGATCGTGCCACTGCATTCCAGGCTGGGCAACAGAATGAGACTCTGTCTCAAAAAAAAAAAGAAAAGATAAACAGTAAAATGGAATCAGAGGAGGAGGTAATGCCAAGAGTTCCACTATTCATTGAAAACTAAGGGAATATGTTGTGGAAAGAGAATGACAGCAGAAGCTATGTTTTCTTTCTTTCTTAATTTTTTTCTTTTGATTCTTTTTTCAAAATGAGGCTCTATGGTCTAAGCAGAGGAGATCAGAAGCATCAAAATGGGGCTGGTTTGGGGAGGTGGATGTTTTTCTCAGTGACTATTAATCTCCAGAAGCATGGCAGTTCTAGGGCCAGAGGCTATGTGGCTTATCCTAGAGGGAGTACCTTCAGGTATACAATTATGTCTTAGTTGAGGGTTTTAAAAAAAATGTTGTCGCCAGGCGCAGTGGCTCATGCTTGTAATCCCAGCACTTTGGGAGGCCAAGGCGGGCGGATCACAAGGTTAGGAGTTTGAGACCGTCCTGGCTAACACGGGGAAACCCTGTCTCTACTAAAAATACAAAAAATTAGGTGCTGGTGGCACCTAAGTAGCTGAGTAGCTGAGTAGTCCCAGCTACTCAGGAGGCTGAGGCAGGAGAATTGCTTGAACCCAGGAGGTGGAGGTTGCAGTGAGCCCAAATCGCACCGCTGCACTCCAGCCTGGGCAACAGAGCAAGACTCTGTCAAAAAAAAAAAAAAAAAATGTTGTCAATTGTTTCAGGAGAATATCTAAGAAAGGCACGTGATGATCTCTTCTCTCTTTCTGTCCAATATGCAGATTGCCCCAGAGGAATTAGCACTTGTTCACAACTTGAGGAAAATGATGAAAAATGATTGGGTAAGTGCATATGATACCTCACACATTTCAGAAAGAAATGCATTATCATTTTAAACATGTTCTACTATTTCATTGCTAATACTTTATAGTCTCTAATTTTATGGACAGTAAGTTATTATGTCTTATTTAATTCCTGTATCTGTACCAAGTTAGAAATAAAGTCTGAATTAAAATCTATATATATATGGTTTATAATGTTTCCAAATTAAGTTTATTCAAAACCATTTTATTTAAATATTGGCCTAATTTTATTTTGCTTGCAGACATCTAAAGTGTTTTTGTATCTCCTTACCGTCTTTGGAAAAGAGTTTGAGACCCACAAATATGTCATGGTAAATTTAAAATCAGGTAGCAGTTTATTATCAGAGCCAAATCTGGAATACCAATTTAGCTGGCATTTAACTGTGCTAGACCACACTTCTGTAACACTGTATGCCCAAGAAAGAAAAAAAACATCTACAGATGATTAATGCAGTTTTCCATCCTTTTTAACTTTTTCCAGTTCAGCCTTTTCTCTTTTCTTTCAGCATGGAGGCGCCATTGTGTCGGCTTTGAGCCAGACTGGGTCTCTCTTTAAGCCCCGGAAAGCCTATCTGCCCCAGGAGTTGCTGGGAAAGGTCAAGTCAAAGGAAAATTTGTTTCTACTTAGATTGTTATCCTGTCTAAAGAAAAATATTTTTATTAATCTATTTATTTTGACATAATTTCAGACTTAGAGAAAAATCATACTCTTGTATGCCCTTCCCTTGGATTCCTAAAATATTAATTTGATCATCGTTGCTTTATCCGTCTTTCTCCAGAGTTTTTTTTTTTGTTTTTTTTTTTGTTTTTTTTTTTGAGACGGAGTCTTGCTCTGTCACCCCTAGGCTGGAGTGCAATGGCGCGATCTCGGCTCACTACAATCTCCGCCTCCCGGGTTCAAGTGATTCTCCTGTCTAGGCCTCCTAAGTAGCTGGGATTACAGGCGTCCACCACCATGCCCAGCTAATTTTTTGTATTTTTAGTAGAAACAAGGTTTCACCATGTTGGCCAGGCTGGTTTCAAGCTCCTGACCTCAAGTGATCCACCTACCTCAGCCTCCCAAAGTGCTAGGATTATAGGCGTGAGCCAGGCGCCCGGCCTTGATGCTTCTTTGTCTCCAAATAATGTCTCATTCCTAAAAACAAAGATACTCTAATATACCCTGAGCATAATTGTCAAAGTCAGAAAATTGACATTGATATCATACTTTTACCTAATTGGTGGAATTTATTCTGATGTAGCCAGTTATCCCAGTATCTTTTATAGAAAAATAAATCCCAGATAATGTGTTACATTAAGTTGTCATGTCTCTGGCCGGGTGCTGTGGCTCACGCCTGTAATCCCAGCACTTTGGGAGGCCGAGGCAGGCGGATCATGAGGTGAGGAGATCGAGACCATCCTGGCTAACATAGTGAAACCCCATCTCTACTAAAAATACAAAAAATTAGCCGGGCGTGGTGGTGCGTGCCTGTAACCCCAGCTACTCAGGAGGCCGAGGTAGGAGAATCGCTTGAACCCGGGAGGTGGAGGTTGCAGTGAGCCGAGATTGCGCCACTGCCCTACAGCGTGGGTGACAGAGCGAGACTCCGCCTCAAAAAAAAGAAAAAGTTGTCATGTCTCTTTGGTCTCCTTTAATCTGTGACAGTCCGTCAGTCTTTGTCATTTGAAATCTTAATCTTTATGTTTCTGGCATATGCATGCCAGCTATTTTGTAGGTCACTTTTTGGGGTTGTCTGAGGTTTCCTCCTGAATAGAAGTGATGTTAGAAGTGATGACATGTCTGAGTGAGTGCATCCTATCAGGAGGCACATGAAATCTCTTTCTCCCATTACTGGTAATGATTTTGGAACTGTTAGCTGAGGTGTTGTCCACCTGGTTTCTCTTCAGTAAAGTTATTTTGCTTTGGAATTAATATGTATGTTGTAGAGATATACTTTGAGACTAGGTAAAGATCCTGTTACTTCTCAAACTTCCACCTACTGGTTTTAGTATCCATTACTTTAGTTATAGCTGGCATGGAGCCTCCGCACCTGGTATGGACTTGTGGATTTTTATTTAATAGAATCTAAATCATTACTATCACTTTTTATTTTGGTGTTCAAATCATCTTAGATTTGGCCATTAAAAATTCCTTCATTGGCCGGGTGTGGTGGCTCACGCCTGTAATCCCAGCACTTTGGGAGGCCGAGGCGGGTGGATCACGAGGTCAGGAGTTCAAGACCAGCCTGGCCAATATGGTGAAATCCTGTCTCTACTAAAAATATAAAAATTAGCCGGGTGTGGTGGTGCGTGCCTGTAGTTCCAGTTACTCTGGAGGCTGAGGCAGAAGAATCGGTTGAACCCAGGAGGCGGAGGTTGCAGTGAACCAAGATTGCGCCATTACACTCCAGCCTGAGCCACAAAGCAAGACTCCGTCTCAAGAAAAACAAAAAACAAAAAAAACAATTCCTTCATGGCCAGGAGTGGTAGCTCACAGTTGTAATCACAGCACTTTGGGAAGCCAAGGCAGAAGGATCCCTTGAGCTCAGGAGTTTGAGACCAGCCTGGGCAACAAAGTGAGACCCCATCTCTACAAAAAAAATTTTAAAACTAGCTGGGCATGGTGGCATTCACCTGTAGTCACAGCTACTCTGGAGACTGAGATGGTAGGATCTCTTGAGCCTGGGAGGTCAAGGCTGTAGTGGGCCCCGATTTTGCCAGTGTACTCCAGCCTGGGCAGTAGAGTGCGGCCCTATCTCAACAGGAAAAAAAGCTCCTTCAAGCTAATTTCTATATCCTTTTAACATGTCCCCATCATTATTTTTTTGGAGATAGGATCTCACTCTGTCACCCAGGTTGTAGTGCAGTAGCACCATCATAGCTCACTGTAGCCTTGAGCACATTCCACCACACCCAACACTGAATGTTGTCTTTTTCTTTTCTTTCCTTTTTTTTTTAGAGGCATGATCTTAACTATGTTGTTGCCTAGGGTGGTCTTGAACTGCTAGCCTCAAGCAGTCCTCCCACCTCGGCCTCCTAAAGTGCTGGGATTACTGGCGTGAGCCACCATCTCCAGCTCCTATCATTCTTTGACCACTTCTTTATTTTCTGTCATGAGAATATGTTCCAGACCCCTCTTATACGTCCCATGCCCAGCCCTGGAATCTCCATTTCTCCAAAGAGCGTTGGCTTATCTTAGAGGAGACTGGTATTTAGCAACCAAGGCCTGAGTCCTAGGTATACTCAATGCTACTGAGGTGTCCTTTCTCCTAGGCCCTCACAGCAAAGTTCGTAAATAGATGTATGTACATACATGTATGTATGTATATGTGTGAACCATATGCATATACATGTTTATACACATCCACACACATCTGCGTTTGTTTCTCTAATCATATTAAAAAACTATGAGTTCCTACTAGTAGCCAATTCCATGCTAGCATCACAGCAGCCATTATACCCTTTCCATATCTGTAACTCTAATCTAAAATAATGAGACATCTGCTGCCAGTAGCCATAGTATATTTACTTATTAGCTCAATACTAGAATATATGAAAAGTAGTTTCAGATTTGATAGCTCTCAGGCTGGGCGTGGTGGCTCACACTTATAATCCCAGCACTTTGGGAGGCCGAGGCAGGCAGATCATGAGGTCAGGAGATCTAGACCGGCCTGGCCAACATGGTGAAACCCCGTCTCTACCAAAAAATGAAAAAAAAAAAAAAAAAAAAAATTCACTGGGCGTGGTGGGGCACCTATAGTCACAGCTATTCCGGAGGCTGAGGTGGGAGAATCACTTGACCCTGGGAGGCAGAGGTTGCAGTGAGCTGAGATGTGCGCACTCCAGCCTGGGAGACAGTGAAAAAGAAAGAAAAAAATAAGTTCCTTGGGCCAGGCACAGTGGCTCACGCCTATAATCCCTGCACTTTGGGAGGCCAGGGCAGGTGGATCACCTGAGGTCAGGAGCTCAAGACCAGCCTGGCCAACATGATGAAATCCTGTCTCTACTAAAAATACAAAAAATTAGCTGGGCATGGTGGTGCAGGCATGTAATGCCAGCTACTCGTGAGGCTGAGACGGGAGAATCACTTGAACCCAGGAGGCGGAGGTTGCAGTGAGCCGAGATCGCACCATTGCCTGGGCAACAGGAGCAAAACTCAGTCTCAAGAAATTAAAAAAAAAAGGAAATACAGTTTGATTGCTTCATTTGTTTCCGTTTGTTTTCCATCTAGAGTATTTTTTCCCGTTATTTTTATTTTTTATTTTATTTTATTTGAGATGAAGTCTTGCTCTGTCACCCAGGCTGGAGTGCAGTGGTGCAATCTCGGCTCACTGCAACCTCCACCTCCCAGGTTCAAGTGATTCTCCTGCCTCAGCCTCCCAAGTAGCTGGGATTACAGGCACACATCACCACGCCTGGCTAATTTTTTTTTTTTTTGAGATGGAGTCTTGCTTTGTCACCAGGCTGGAGTGCAGTGGCTTAATCTCGGCTCACTGCAACATCCACCTCCCGAGTTTAAGCAATTCTTCTGCCTCAGCCTCCGGAGTAGCTGGGACGACAGGTGCATGCCACCACGCCCGGCTAATTTTTGTAATTTAATAGAGATGGGGTTTCACCATATTGGCCAGGCAGGTCTTGAACTCCTGACCTTGTGATCTGCCTACCTCAGCCTCCCAAAGTGCTGGGATTACAGGCATGAGCCACCGCGCTCGGCTAATTTTTGTATTTTTAGTAGAGACAGTAATTTTGTATTTTTAGTATTTTCACCATGTTGGCCAGGCTGGTCTCAAACTCCTGACCTCAGGCGATCTGCCCTCCTTGGCCACCCAAAGTGCTGGGATTACCAGCATGAGCCACCATATTCCTTTGAAAATATGAAACATTAACTTTGTTTCAAAAGCCATAACTGTCCAAACTACATACACACAATGTGTGTGTGTGTGTGCGTATGTGTGTGTATTCACACAAGTAGCATCCGCCTCCTCAAGCATTGCCTTTTTGTGTGTGTGTGTAGACATGGTCTTACTCTGTCACCCATACTGTGACAGTATGTGTAGTGGAGCAATCGCAGCTCACTGCAATCTCAACCTCCTGGTCTCAAGCAATCCTCAGCCTCCTGAGTACCTGGGGCTAGAGGCATGCAGCACCACTTCTGGCTAATTTTTGTATTTTCTGTCGAGACTGGGTTTTACCACATGGCCCAGGCTCGTCTGGAACTCCTGGGCTCAAGCAATATGCCCATCTCAGCCTCCCAAGGTGCTGGGATTACAGGCGTGAGTCACTGTGCCCAGACACCTCTTTTTAATATATAGTATTTGTGGCCACGTAGAGCACGAGTAGCCAACCACCATATGTGGAGTCCTGTATCAGGCAATGTTGCCAGAGAATGAGAAGTAGAGTTACATAGAAGAAAAACAAAGACCTTGCCTTCAAAGTGCTTAAGTAGAGTTTGTCTGTCTGGTGCTTTGTCCCTTAACTAATATGTTTCCTGATCCTTTTTCTTCCCCAGGAAGGATTTGATGCCCTGGATCCCTTTATTCCCATCCTGGTTTCCAACTATAACCCAAAGGAATTTGAAAGTTGTATTCAGTATTATTTGGAAAACAATTGGCTTCAACATGAGAAAGGTACATCATTTAGTTTTTTCCTATCAGGGCTTTGTGATCACAGTAGAATCCCACTCAGTCAGAGCCTTGATCTCTTCTTCCCTTAACAACAGCCTCTAATCTGTACTTTATCCTTTATCTTGACTTCTTTCTGGCTGATAAATGGTACAGAAAGGTGGGTGGGAGGTGGTTAAGGTTTAATTTACAAAAGAGATTTTGTCCCTAAATTTTCCATGATAAAGAAGGGAACAAAGCCAGCTCCATCCACTGAGCAGAGTTTCCAGGTAATTGGGTTCCTGCCACATTCTGCTTATTGAATTTATTCATTCAACAAACTTCACTGGAGAGACTCATGCTGGGACACCCACAGAATAATTCATACTGTGCGAGGGCTACTCCAGCACCTAAGTAAATCTTTGCCACACCTGTCCTAGTATATGTACAGAAATTAACTTTCAGCACTATATTTCATCTACTCTGACTGAAAGCATTCCAACTGTTCATTTATTTGCCCTTGACCTCACCTTTGAGTATGAGAGGAGATATAGAAGAAAAGCTAAGGCTGCTCTATCACTAGGTAATAGAGTTAATAGTAACTGGAGGCCTGGTGCAGTGGCTCACGCCTGTAATCTGCACTTTGGGAGGCCAAGGTGGGAAGATCACTTGATGTTGGGAGTTTGAGACCAGGCTGGGCAATATAGTGAGACCCCATCTCTATTGAAAAAAGCAAAAAAAAAAAAAAAAATACTATTTGGAGTAGCTTATTAAAGGAGTACAGTGAAGAGTGTAAGACTAACTGTAGCATGTTAAGTTGGGACGCACAATAGACAGATTTCTAAGAGTTGGGAGATGTCACAAAATCCTGAAGTCCAGAAGGCACTCTTGGAGTGGAGGGAGAGCTCCATGCTGGATTGGAGGAGTAGACACAGAAAAGGAAATAATGCATACAAAAGAAGAGTAGCTTGTTGGGGTGAGGGTCTAGAAGTAAGATCTCTTGGGAGATGATAATTACCTCAGAACATAATTTGGATATGGTAGCCTCTGACTACATGATTTTCTGGGGAACACAGTGTAGCAGGAGGAAACTGCCACTTACCTGTGTTTGTCTCCATTTTAGCTCCTACAGAAGAAGGGAAAAAAGAGCTGCTGTTCCTAAGTAACGCGAACCCCTCGCTGCTGGAGCGGCACTGTGCCTACCTCTAAGCCAAGATCACAGCATGTGAGGAAGACAGTGGACATCTGCTTTAGGCTGGACCCAGTAAGATGAGGAAGTCGGGCAGTACACAGGAAGAGGAGCCAGGCCCTTGTACCTATGGGATTGGACAGGACTGCAGTTGGCTCTGGACCTGCATTAAAATGGGTTTCACTGTGAATGCGTGACAATAAGATACTCCCTTGTTCCTAAAACTTTATATCAGTTTATTGGATGTGGTTTTTCACATTTAAGATAATTATGGCTCTTTTCCTAAAAAATAAAATATCTTTCTAAAGTGTTGTGTTAGATTAATAATATGGAAGGAGTCTTTAGATTGGCCAAATTGTATTTCTCTGATATTCCTCTTGTTGCAGGTCAGAAGAGATCAATTCTACAGAAATTTCCCGTGGTTCTGTTGAGGCTTTATGGAATTTAGCATGTCAAAATTCACTGCTGGCTGGGCACAGTGGCTCATGCCTGTAATCCCAGCACTTTGGAAGCCCAAGGCGGGCAGACTGCTTGAGTTCAGGAGTTTGCAACCAGCCTGGGCAACATGCTGAAAACCTGTCTCTACTAAAAATACAAAAATTAGCTGGGGACGGTGGCATGCGCCTGTAATCCAAGCTACTCAGGAGGCTGAGGCAGGAGAATTGCTTCAACTTGGGAGGTGGATGTTGCAGTGAGCCGAAATTGCACCACTGCACTCCAGCCTGGGCAACAGAGCAAGACTCTGTCTCAAGATAAAAAAATAAATAAATAAATAAATAAAAGTATACTGTACTGTTTTACATGACAGACTTCAGCATCTAAGGATGTTGCTACCTGGGGGAAGTGGGGTCCTGGAATGAATCCCACATAGGTATGAGGAATAACAATAATGGAAAATCAGGTATCTTCCCTTTCTTCCAGTGCTTTTCTAAAAGGAATTTCAGTTACCAAATCCTAGAGATACAATTCTACACAAATATATATATGGCCGGGCGTGGTGGCTCATGCATGTAATCCCAACACTTTGGGAGGCCGAGGCGGGCAGATCACTTGAGGTCAGGAGTTTAAGACCAGCCTGGCCAACATGGTGAAACCCCGTCTCTACTAAAAATACAAAAAGTAGCCGGGGGTGGTGGCGCATGCCTCTAATCCCATCTACTCGGAAGGCTGAGGCAGGAGAGTCGCTTGAACCCAGGAGGTAGAGGTTGCAGTGAGCCGAGATAATGCCATTGCACTCCAGCCTGGGTGATAGAGATTCTGTCTCAAAAAAAAAAATATATATATATATGTGTGTGTGTGTGTATATATATATATATGTATATATATATACACACACACACACATATATACATATGTATATAATATGTATATTATGTCTGTTACATATATATTATGTTTATATTAGTATTACTATTAATATGTTGTTACTTTGATATATATTAAAAATATGTTTACTTTGATAGTAATATGTTACTAATATTACTGTATTACTAATAGGGTGTATATTATATATGACAATATATAGTATATTACTCATAATATTGGGTCCTATATATTATGTATATGTATTATATATGTTGTATATATTTTATATATATGTTATATATATAAAATATATTTTTAATTTATATTTATATATTTTTAAGAGACAGTCTTGCCCTGTCTCCCAGGCTGGAGTGCAGTGGCATGATCACAGCTCACTGTAGCCCCAACTCCTGGGCTCAATCAGTCCTTTTGCCTGAGCCTCCCAAGTAACTTGGGACCACAGGTGTGTGCTGCCACACCTGGCTAATTTTTTAGTGTTCGGTAGAGACAGAATGTAGCTTGGTTTCCCAGGCTAGGCAATATGGCAAAACCTCAGAGTGAGACCCAATCGCTAGTAAATAAATAACTTGAACAAAATAACTGCTAAATGTACACTAGAAACCATATTCCTTTTTTTTTTTTTTTTTGAGACGGAGTCTCGGTCTGTCACCCAGGCTGGCGTGCAGTGGCGCGATCTCGGCTCACTGCAAGCTCCGCCTCCTGGGTTCACACCATTCTCCTGCCACAGCCTCCCGAGTAGTTGGGACTACAGGCACCTGCCACCACGCCCGGCTACTTTTTTGAATTTTTAGTAGAGACGGGGTTTCACCGTGTTAGCCAGGATGGTCTCGATCTCCTGACCTTGTGATCCACCTGCCTCGGCCTCCCAAAGTGCTGGGATTCAGGCGTGAGCCACCGCGCCCAGCCTAGAAACCATATTCCTGATGATAATTTAAAAGATCTTACTAAATGGAAAGATTCTCCATGTTCATTGATTGGAATACTCAATAATAAGATGGCAGTTATTCCCATATTGACCTATAGATTCAATGCAATCAGTCATTATCAAAATTCCAGCAGGTTTTTTGCAAAACTGGAAAACTGACCAAGCACGGTGGTCCATGCCTGTAATCTCAGCACCCTGGGAGGCTGAGTTGGCCAGATCACTTGAGCCTAGGAGTTTGAGACCAGCCTGGGCAACATGGAGAAGCCTAGGCTCTACAACAAATACAAAAATTAGCCAGGTATGGTGGTGTGCGCCTGTAGTTCCAGCTACTTGGGAGGCTGAGGCAGGAGGATCACTTGAACCCCAGAGGTTGAGGTTTCAGTGAGCCGTGATCATGCCACTGCTCATCCTCAGCTGCAGAATAAGACCCTGTCTCAAAAAACAAAAAGGAAATAAAAAAGGAAAACTGACCTAAAGTTTATGTTTTTATTAATATTATTTTGAGACAGGGTCTCACTCTCTGTTACCCAGGCTGGAGTGTAAGGCCACACTACAGCCTCGACCTTCTGGATTCAATCCTCCCACCTCAGCTCCACGAGTGGTTAGGACTACAGGCACACACCATCACACGTGGCTAATTTTGATTTTCTTTTTTTTTTAATAAAGATGGGATCTCACTATGTTGCCCAGGCTGGTCTCAAACTTCTGGACTCAAGTGATCCACCTGTCTCAGTCTCCCAAATTGCTGGGCGTATAGGCGTGAATGACTTTGGCCAGGCTATAACCCCATCGTCTGTTTCTGGGAAGACCTAATGCACCCAAACACAATGCTACCCTTCAAGAGATAAATCTAAAATTGCAAGTAAAAATTCAAAAGAGGGCCGGGTGTGGTGGTGCAGGCCTGTAATCCCAGCACTTTGGGAGGCCGAGGCGGGTGGATCACCTGAGGTCAGGAGTTTGAGACCAGCCTGAGTAATATAGTGAAACCCCATCTCTACCAAATACAAAAACATCAGGCGGGCATAGTGGCGGGCACCTGTAATCCCAGCTACTTGGGAGGCTGAGGCAGGAGAATTGCTTGAACCTGGGAGGCGGAAGCTGCAGTGAGCCGAGATCGCGCCACTGCACTCCAGCCCGGTGACAGTGTGAGACTCTGTCTCAAAAAAAAAAAAGTAAGGATATAAAAGATTGAGTAGCATGATTAACACTTGTCCTAATGGAAGTATTTTTAAAAATCGAATCCTCAAATAACTTTTTTTGGTAGAAGCTCTTTTACATTCACATAATATACTTTATTTTTAATAGCCTAACTACAGTTATCCTTTTCTTTAACCCAGGAAGACAGAGAGAAAAGAGAGCAACTTAAGTTGCCTAAAGCTGAACTTGGACATCACCAAGCCTCTAGAAAGGCAGAAGATTATGAAATAATGCTTTAATAAACATTATTAATTTAATAAGCATCTGTTGTTCTACAAAGTAGAAAATACATCAGGTCATTATTGTTGACCCTTAAACAATAACGTTTTTGGACTGCATGGGTCCACTTATTCACATGTATTTTTTTTAAAGGGTCTTGCTCTGTTGCCCAGGCGGGAGTGCAGTGGCATGATCTCGGCTCACTGTAACCTCTGCAACCTGGGTTCAAGCTATCCTCCTGACTCAGCCTCCCTAGTAGCTGGGCTTACAGGTGCACACCACCACGCCCGGCTAATTTTTGTATTTATAGCAGAGACGGGGTGTCACCATACTGGCCAGGCTGTTCTCAAACTCCTGACCTCAGGTGATCCGCTCACTTCGGCCTTCCAAAGTGCTGGGATTACAGGTGTGAGCCACCGAGCCCGGCCTCACAGATCTTTTTCAATAGAAGTTATACGGAGTGGACCTGCCTTTCTGGCCTCACCTTCCACCTATCAAATCCCAAAACTTCTGAATGTACTTTCTTTTGAAGCACATGAAGAACCTGTTCAAAATTGACTGAGAATGGACAAACCAGCTCAATATATTTCAAAGAATTTAAATCATACAGCCATGTACTCTGATTCTAATGCAGTTTAAACTAGAAACCAGTAACAAAAAGAGAAGTAGAAACTCCTCACGTGTCTGGAAATTAAAACATACTTTTCTGATGTGCCCATTGGTCAGGAAAAAAAATCAGAATGGAAATGAGAAAGTAATTCAAATTAAATGATTGTGAAATTACTAAACACAAAACTTAAAAATTTTGTATGTTGAAAATACTGGCTGGCAGGCACGGTGACTCAGGCCTGTAATCTCAGCACTTTGGGAGGCCGAGGCAGGAGGATTGCTTGAGCCCAGGACTTCAAGATCAGCCTGGGCACCATGGTGAAACCTCATCTCTACCAAAAATGCAAAAATTGACCGGGCACAGTGGCTCACGTCTGTAATCCTAGCACTTTGGGAGGCCAAAGCGGGCAGATCACCTGAGGTCAGGAGTTCAAGTCCAGCCTGACCAACATGGCAAAATCCTGTCTCTGCTAAAAAATACAAAAATTAGTTGGGCGTGGTGGCAGGCGCCTGTAATCCCAGCTACTCAGGAGGCTGAGGCAGGGAAATTGCTTGAACCCAGGAGGCAGAGGTTGCAGTGAGCTGAGATCACGCCACTGCACTCCAGCCTGGGTGACAGAGTGAGACTCAGTCTCAAAAAAAAAACAAAACTAGCTGGATTCGTGATGGCGCATGCCTGTAGTCCCAGCTACTTGTGGGAGCTGAGGTGGGAGGATGGCTTGAGCCCAAGAAGTTGAAGTTGCAGTGAGCTGTTTGTACCACTGCACTCCAGCTTGAGTAATAAAGTGAGATCCTATCTCAAAAAAAATATAAAAAATTAAATTAAAAATTAAATATTTTAAAATATTAAAATTGGCCAGGTGTGGTGGCTCACGCCTGTAATCCCAGCACTTTGGGGAGGCTGAGGCTGGCAGATCATGAGGTCACGAATTTGAGACCAGCCTGGCCAACATAGTGAAACCCTGTCTCTACTAAGAATACAAAAATTAGCCAGGTGTGGTGGCGCATGCCTGTAATTCCAGCTACTCAGGAGTCTGAGGCAGGAGAATCGCTTGAACCCGGGAAGTGGAGGTTGCAGTGAGCTGAGATCGTGCCATTGCACTCCAGCCTGGGCGACAGGACGAGACTCCGGCTAATTTTTGTATTCTTAGTAGAGAGGGGGTTTTGTCATGTTGGCCAGGCCGGTCTCGAACTCCTGACCTCAGGTGATCCACCCACGTCAGCATCCCAAAGTGCTGGGATTACAGGCATGAGCCACTACGCCAAACCCAGATCCAATATTTTAAAAGGATAATCAACATAAATGAGTTTGGGATAATTTTAGGAATGCAAGATAGTATTACATGAAAATCAGAAGATGTAACGTATTCATTAGTGCAACAAAGGAATGATAATGTAATTATCTTAGTGCGGAGAAAGCTGTAAAAAACATTCAAATCTATTCATTACCAAAATTCTTAGCAAAACAGGAATACAGAACTTCCTTAAGCTGTCAGAGTACCTACAGAAACTTTTCAGCCCACATCATACTTAGAAGTGAAATGGTAGCTGCATACAGTGCCTCACACCTGTAATCCCAACACTTTCGGAGGCCGAGGTGGGCAGATCGCTTGAGCTCAGGAGCTCAGGAGTTTGAGACCAGCCTGGGCAAGACGGTGAAACCCCATTTGTACAAAAAATACAAAAATTAGCCGGGTGGTGGTGGTCCATGCCTGTAATTGCAGCTATGCAGGAGGCTGAGGTGGGAGGATCGCTTCAGCCCAAGAGGTTGAGGCTGCGGTCAGCCGAGATTGCACCACTGCACACCAGCCTGGGCAAGAGAGTGAGACCCTGTCTCAAAATAAATAAATAAGACTAAATAAATATGGAATTACAAAGAGCTCAGAATAGACAAGAGAGTCTAAGATTTTATTTTTTATTTTCAGACGGAGTCTTGATCTGCCGCCCAGTTTGGAGTTCAGTGGTGCTATCTCAGCTCACTGCAATCTCCACCTCCAGGGTTCAAGCGATTCTCCTACCTCAGCCTCCGGAGTAGCTGGGATTACAGGCGCCCAACACCATGCCCAGCTAATTTTTGTATTTTTAGTAGAGACGGATTTCACTATGTTGGCCAAGTTGGTCTACAACTCTTGACCTCAGGTGGCCGACCTCAGTCTCCCAGACTGCTGGGATTACAGGCTTGAGCCACCGCGCCTGGTCACTTTTATTTTTTATTTTTTATTTTTATTTTTTTGAGACAGGGTCTTGCTCTGTCGCCCAGACAGGAGTGCAGTGGTGCGATCATAGGTCACTGTAGCCTCGAATTCTTGGGCCCAGGCAATCCTCCCACCTCAGCCTCCAGTTGGGACTACAGATGTGAGTTGCCTGGCTAACTTTTTGAAAAATTATTTTATAGGGAGTTGGGGGCGGGTGTCTCACTACGTTGCCCAGTCTGGAATTTCTGGACTCAAGCTATCCTCCTGCCTCAGCCTCCCAAAACCTGGGAATGCAGGCATGAGGCTTAGCGCCCGGCCAATATTTGCTTTATCTTTCTGAATATACACAAGGATGTTAATCATAGCACCTAATAGCCCAAAATTGGAAACAATGGAAACAATCCCAAAAGCTATTATCAGCAGAATATATTCATTCTTTAGAATAGATCAGTGGTGGTGTATTCATACAATGGACTATTCCACAGCTATGAAAAATATATATGCAAAAATATAAATTGCATAAACCATATTGAGCAAAAGACAGACGCCAATACTCTATTTACATAAGGTGTTACATACACAGAGATAGATTAATACATGTAAATGATCGAGATATGATAGCTAGGTCAGTCCACAGGGATCTGTGGACTTCTGAAGAGTCGTGATCCGTGGGACTTCTGAAGAGATGAAGGGGCATGGGAGGCTTTAGGAGAGCTTCTGCTTTTCTGGCAAGGTTTTATTTTTGCCCGGGGAGCTATCAGCCAGCGGAGAGATATGTAAGAAGAGATAAGACCTCAAGGGAAGTACGAGGCAGAGCCTTCCGCGGCCCGCGCCCTGACAGCCCCAAGTCAGCTGCGGAGACAGCGCCCATCCGGCTCCAACGTGGAGCAGGAGCAATGGCGTGGCCCGTGGAGCCCCGCCCCTCGCAGGCAACCACAGAGAAGCCGGAATGGGCCACGTCTAGGAAGAGGCAGGAAAGGATCGGCGCATCGTTTCTCCAATGGGAAAGGATGTGTTTCGGCCCAATAGGTGGTCGAGAATGACACCCGCCCACGCGCCTGACAAGCCAATCGGCTAGGAGCAGCGAGCGGCGGGGCTGGGGCGCTGCGGCCCCCTGGAGCCGCGCAGTATGGCGGGCGGGGCCGGTAGGTGCTCACACTGCAGTTGGGACATTTTGCCGGTTTCGTGGGCGCGCACTGCTGGAACCAGCAGGTGAGGTCGGCGGGCAACTGCCCCCGAGGAGCCCTTCGGGATCTACACTCCCGACGTTCAGCCGGCCCGCCTGGTCCTCTCTGCTTCCCCAGGATGCTGCGCTGGGCTGAGCGACCGATGCCAAGGAGCCTCCGGGAGAGCTGTGCCCCGACGTCCTGTATCGTACGGGCCGAACGCTGCGCGGCCAGGAGACCTACACGCCGCGACTCATCCTCATGGATCTGAAGGGTGAGGTGGTGGCAGAGTCAGCCGATGCCCCGTGTTTCCCTTCCGCGTGCCTAGTCCTTGCGCTGCCGTTATCTTCAAGACCCTCCCACCTTACCGAGCTCCAGGATCGGAAATGAGGAGCTGAGCACAACATGCCAACACTCGAGGGGCCCACGACAGTTGCTCAGGAGCCATCTCGGGAATAGGCTGCTAGGCCCTGGAGAGTGAGGACTTGAACTACAGCACTCCTGTCGGACCCCTGGATGTGGTTTTTCCCCCCGGTCCCACAGCTAATGACTAAGCTGGAAACGGAAAGATGTAATCTAGATTCTCCTAGGCCAGGGTTTTCCCCCCAACTAGTGTATATGCCAGAAAGCTTGGAAGAGCCAAGTGCTGGAAAGCTGGTGACAGCAGGTTGTCAAGTGATCAGAGGAAGGTTAGCTAGAGGGGGAGGGTGCCCAGGCTTTGACCTAACATTGTCTCTGTTATTTCTGTACAGGTAGTTTGAGCTCCCTAAAAGAGGAAGGTGGACTCTATAGGGACAAACAGTTGGATGCTGCAATAGCATGGTGTGTAATTGATGTATGGATAAGGGTGGGGATCGTGTATGTACGCAGAATGCTGGATAACTCTGATCAGAGTGCAGTTTCTTTGATCAATCTCCAATCTCTTTCAGGCAGGGGAAGCTCACCACACACAAAGAGGAACTCTATCCCAAGAACCCTTATCTCCAGGACTTTCTGAGTGCAGAGGTGAGGGCCTCTGTCCTGAACTTTTTAACCCAGTGCTACAACCCAAGGGTCTCCATAGGGGCAGGTAAAAGGGGATTTTAATCATTTTAAATGTTTTAGAATGATATTTTGGGAAAAAGCACTCCTTTTCCTAAGGACTGCGACTCGGTGAACAGAAAGGAGGCTATGCGGTGTGGCCAGCCAACTCAAGGAGGATGAAGCAACCTTTGCCTCTAAACTGCCTGGAACTAAATGTAGATTTTTCTCACCCTTCCCAGGGAGTGCTGAGTAGTGATGGTGTTTGGAGGGTCAAATCCATTCCCAATGGCAAAGGTGAGACTTCTCCAGATACTGATGGATGGGGGTTTGGGTAGAGCAGAAACGTGGAGAAAGGTACATTTCTTCTGCTTGTCTTCAGGTTCCCCACCACTCACCACTGCTACAACTCCAAAACCACTTATCCCTACAGAGGCCAGCATCAGGGTCTGGTCAGACTTCCTCAGAGTCCATCTCCATCCCCGGAGCATCTGTATGATTCAGAAGTACAACCACGATGGGTATGGGGACCCCAGAGGCTTTGAGGCAAGAAACGTGGGTCCCCACCAATGCAGGATGAGGCTCTTGAGGCCATCTTCCCTGCCCTTCCCCAGGACAAGAGGCTGAGGAGTTGAGGGAAGAGATGTAAGTCTTGGATCGTGTTTACTTGTGGCAGGGAAGCAGGTCGGCTGGAGGCTTTTGGCCAAGGGGAAAGTGTCCTAAAGGAACCCAAGTACCAGGAAGAGCTGGAGGACAGGCTGCACTTCTACGTGGAGGAATGTGACTACTTGCAGGTAGCGGCGTGGCAATGTGCACTCCAGGGTGGAAGCTCTTCTCATCCTGCTAACTATCTTTCATCACTCACCTCTGCCCAGGGCTTCCAGATCCTGTGTGACCTGCACGATGGCTTCTCTGGGGTAGGCGCAAAGGCGGCAGAGCTGCTACAAGATGAATATTCAGGGCGGGGAATAATAACGTGGGGCCTGCTACCTGGTCCTTACTATCGTGGAGTGAGTGGAACTTGGAGGAGTAAAGAGTCGAATCCCAGTGGGAGAGCTGCTTAATGCAAACTGCTCTTTTTCTTCACCAGGAGGCCCAGAGAAACATCTATCGTCTATTAAACACAGCTTTTGGTCTCGTGCACCTGACTGCTCACAGCTCTCTCGTCTGCCTCTTGTCCCTGGGTGGGAGCCTGGGCCTGCAACCTGAGCCACCTGTCAACTTCCCTTACCTGCATTATGATGTAAGTCTCGGTGCTCTTGTTCTGACTGCAACAGGCTACAGGGCCTCCTCATACTCTCAGTCAGCCGCTGTCTTGTTACTGGCTCTGTTCCTGAGGACCGAGCTTGAACTCAGCTGTGATGTGGCCTCTCAGATCACACTGTCCTATGCTTGTCCAGCCCGGGGTCAAACATACCCCTGCTTCGTTCCCTGGATCCTTCTAGTGTTAATATTCTGCCTCCACACATTCTTTTCCAGGCCTGACGCCAAGTGCCCCTCTTGGTGTCTTCTTACAGGCCACTCTGCCCTTCCACTGCAGTGCCATCCTGGCTACAGCCCTGGACACAGTCACTGTTCCTTATCGCCTGTGTTCTTCTCCAGTTTCCATGGTTCATCTGGCTGACATGCTGAGCTTCTGTGGGAAAAAGGTATGAAGCTTTGTGAGGGGTTGGGTCAGTGCTGAGAAAATGTCCTATAACGTGTTCTCTTCCTTCTCTTTAGGTGGTGACAGCAGGAGCAATCATCCCTTTCCCCTTGGCTCCAGGCCAGTCCCTTCCTGATTCCCTGATGCAGTTTGGAGGAGCCACCCCATGGACCCCACTGTCTGCATGTGGGGAGCCTTCTGGAACACGTTGCTTTGCCCAGTCAGTGGTGCTGAGGGGTATAGACAGAGCATGCCACACAAGGTGAGAGCTGTTGGTCCTTAGGAGTCCTTGTCAGATTTTTGTTTCATGTCCTTTTCCCCCTAATTTCTCAGGCATTCTAATGATGTTGTTCCCCCCCACCCCTTAAAAAGGATAAAAAAAAGGGCTCTGAATATCTCGATCCAGCTGATGGCCTGATAACATAAAAATTCTTAAGTTTCTTGGGCTAGGCATGGTGGCTGACACCTGTAATCCCAGCACTTTGGGAGGCTGAGGTGGGCAGATCACCTGAGGCCAGGAATTCGAGACCAGCCTGGCCAACATGGTGAACCCCATCTCTACTAAAAACATAAAATTAGCCAGGCATGGTGGCACATGCCTGTAATCCCAGCTACTTGGGAGGATGAGGCAGGAGAATTGTTTGAACCTGGGAGGTGGAGGTTGCAGTGAGCCAAGATCACACCATTGCACTCCAGTCTGGGCAACATGAGCGAAACTCTGTCTCAAAAAGAAAAAGAATTCTTAGTTTCTTATTCATGCTGCCACAGACTAATGGTGGTTTTGGCTTTGTTCTGGCAGCCAGCTCACCCCAGGGACACCTCCACCCTCCGCCCTTCATGCATGTACCACTGGGGAAGAAGTCTTGGCTCAGTATTTACAACAGCAGCAGCCTGGAGTCATGAGGTCAGTGTAAGGGTTGCTCCTGCCCTTCTTGCCAACCGCAACCCTCCCTTGACTTCTTACGCACTTAATGGCTGTTCTCTGCCCCCACAGTTCTTCCCATCTGCTGCTGACTCCCTGCAGGGTGGCTCCTCCTTACCCCCACCTCTTCTCAAGCTGCGGTCCACCGGGTATGGTTCTGGATGGTTCCCCCAAGGGAGCAGGTATGTAGGAGGTGAAGAAAACTGAGATTTCAAGTATGGGAGAGTTTTTACTATCTCCATTCCTGGATTAAAAGTGCTAAAAAAGTCCACAGTTAAACATTCCTTTATTCACCCTATGGCTCCCAAGAAAAGCATTCCTTCTCTGGAGTACTGGTGTACTAAGGGGACAATACACCAAATTTGTTGAGTTTACAATCAAGTCTACTAAGGTTGGACTTCCTTATCAGTTTGGCAGAGTCCCGGGGCAGAATAATCATCCATCTACAGGTCTCTGTTTCCTCTCCCTCCACAGCAGTGGAGAGCATCCCAGTGTTTGGGGCACTGTGTTCCTCTTCGTCCCTGCACCAGACCCTGGAAGCCTTGGCCAGAGACCTCACCAAACTCGACTTGCGGCGCTGGGCCAGCTTCATGGATGCTGGAGTGGAGCACGATGACGTAGCAGAGCTGCTGCAGGAGCTACAAAGCCTGGCCCAGTGCTACCAGGATGGTGACAGCCTCGTGGACTAAAGTTCCCAGTGTGGGAGAAAGGAGCTAGTTTGCCATAAAAACAGCTGGATGCAGGAGCCCAGTGTCTTCATGCAGTCCCAATGTCACGGGACTAGCTACACCAACATATGTACTTTTTACATTTAGAAACACTGCGATTAGACCACAGAACAATAAATATATGCCATCAGACCAAAAAAAAGTAGAGAAAGGAGCTGAACTCCACTCTCGATGCTATTTACAGAGATCTGTAAAGTCTTCATAAAAGACCTTGAAGGATGCCTAGGATGGCAGAGCCCCTGGGTCCTACTCCATCCTCCAGCCTTTGTCCTCGTCCTGGCCTCCTGCTCTCCAGGTCTGTAAACTGGGCGCAAGGACTGTACAAGCAGAGTACAACTACCCGCCTCCCCAGTGCCAGGGCGCCTGTTGGGTTTGGTCCTGTGTAGATGATTCCCAGAGTCTCATTCATCCAGCTCCTCTTCAGACAGAAGGTCCCCATGGTCAGACAGCTGGTCTGCATTGCTGGTACTGGTTGCATCATCCTCATCCTCAGAGCTGGCTTCACAGGCAGTGTGGAAGAGCTGCATGAGTTCTCGAAAACGGTGGGAAACCTGAGAAAGGAGGAGGGCTGTATTCACTGATCTTTTTTTGTTGTTTTTGAGACGGAGTCTCTCTCTGTCGCCGAGGCTGTAGTGCTGTGGCACTGTGTCGGCTTCCTGCAACCTCCGTCTCCTGGGTTCAAGCAATTCTCCTGCCTCAGCCTTCAGAGTAGCTGGGATTACAGGCGCTCACCACCACGCCTGGCTAGTTTTTATATTTTTAGTAGAGATGGGGTTTCACCATGTTGGCTAGGCTGGTCTCAAACTCCTGACCTCAGGTGATCCATCCACCTCAGCCTCCCAAAGTGTTGAGGATTACAGGAGTGAACCACCGCGCTCAGCCTCACTGATGCTTTGTAACAATGTTAACATTTATGATGCACTATATACTGATTTGAAAAATCTTTTGTTTATTCCGCACAGCAAGGTTGGGAGAGCTACGTCATTATAGATAAGGAAACTCAAGAGGCTAAATGTTTTGCCCAAAGTCATATGCCTCCTAAAAACAAAACTGGAATGGAAACTGGAGCTTCCACTTTAAAATCCTGGCCGGGCGCAGTATCTCACCTATTCCCAGCACTTTGGGAGGCTGAGGCAGGTGGATAACCTGCAGTCAGGAGTTCAAGACTAGCCTTGCCAACATGGTGAAACCCCGTGTCTACTAAAAATAAATAAATTAGCCTGGCATGGCGGTGGGTGCCTGTAATCCCAGCTACTTTGGGAGAGGCTGAAGCAGGAGAATCACTTGAACCTGGGAGGTGGAGGTTGTAGCGAGCTGAGATTGTGCCACTACACTCCAGCCTAGGCGACAAGAGTGAAACTGCGTCTAAAATAAATAAATAAAAATTAAAAAATCCTCAAAATCGAGTGTCCTTTCTCTTCTAGAACCACTACTACCCTGATGAGTCAAGCCCTTCCTTAGATCAGACCTTTACAATAACCACTTATTATCTTGGATGTGAAAACTCCTTCTTTGGCCTTTCTGTCTCTTAGTTGGCCACCTTGACCTCTTTTTGCTGGGTCTTCACCCCAACCCGCACCTACCTCAGCAGGGGTCTTATTTCCCAGCTGCTGGGAGATGCTGCTGAAGGTCTGTGGCTGTGCCCCTTGCTCCTGGCACATGGTGAGGATCACACGGTCAGCTTCCCTGTAACCCAGGTATCATGATTAATCCTAGGGAGCCACATGGACGTGGTCTGTGCTCCTTTCCAAACACACGTCATCCACCCTTACCTACCTTGTCCACAGGACAACCTTTTCCCCAGTGGAGCTGACCTTGCTGTTGTTGGCACACACTGTAGCTTCTGTGGCCTTTGGCTGCTGCTCCCCCTCTGGACCCTTGCCCTCTGTTCCACTGTCTTTAGCCAAACCCCCTCTAGGGGCTTTGGGAGAGGTCTCTGAGGTGTCAATTCCTGATGGAGATTCACGGACAGGGCACGTCCTGTCTCTTGTCTTCACCCTAGCTCTGCTTGAGGGCAGCCATCTGTCTTGAGTGTCTGGTTTCCCAGACACATGTCTTCTCCCTGCATCTCTGGTCTTTGAGGAAACAGGACTCAGGAAGGAAGCAGGGGGTTCCACGGTACCAGTCAATTTCTCAGTTTCTGATGCATCCCAGACCAGCATCAAAGCCTCTGACTCACTCACTGCCTTTTGGCCCTCCCTCTCTTTCTGAAGTCTGAGGGATGCCTTGGGGCAGGAGAGAACCTCAGGCCCAACCTGGTTTCTCTTAACAGTGTACAGTACAGCTCCAGTTTTGGGGGGAAATTGAGGAGTCTCTGGTGAATGAGGTGGTGGGCCATCCAGGAGGAGCCGTTCTGTAAGAGTCACTTCTCGAGGGGATGGCAAAGTGCCCCCCACTGCCGATCCTGCTTAGGAGGAAAATAAGGATCTCAGGGTACTGTCAGGATCAAGATGCACCTAAGCACGAGAAATTACCTGTGGCCAGGTACTGTGCAAAAATTCTAATAAAAAAGAGGGGTAGGCATGGTGGCTCACACCTATAATATCCGCACTTTGGGAAGCCAAAGTGGTGGGACTGCTGGGAGTTTGAGACTAGCCTGGGCAATATGGTGAGACCCCATCTCTACAAGAAAATATAAATAATAAAAGAGTTGTGTGGAGGTGGGGGGCATAATGTCACTTATACAAAGATATAAAGTCCTACTGCCAAAGCTGAGAATGGCCCAGTCTTTAGGATGTAGATAACAGTAGATTTGGAAATAGGGGGAAGGGTTTTCCGAATAAAACACAAGACAATGTTGAATTGCGTGAAATTTGTGGCATTCTTAATTCTGCAAGAGGAGTGAGGCCATATGATAGAAAAAGCCTGAACAGCAGAAGGGCTTCCTATGGGTCCATCAGTGAAAGAGGTGGTATATCCATCCCTGAAAAGGCTATTTATCCAGGCTCATGGAGGTTCCTGTCTGGAGTATAGGATAACGAGACTGAGGAACAGAAGGGCTGGGTTGGCAGATCACTCACCTGAAACAGGTATCTCTCCCTTTCTGGTGGTCCTGACAGTCCTGCTTTGGGTGGCCTCAGTGCTCTCCCGCTCCTCTGGGACTTCCTCTTCCATCACATCCTTGCCCTGCCCAGCTTCCTTAGCACCAGGCATAGGACTAGCCTCTCGGTGGGGGCTGCTGCCCACCAACTCATGCGGCTCCTTGCTCTTGTAGGATTTGCTGTCACAGACCTGCAGGGATGGTCTTCCGGGTCAAAGGTGTTCTGACTGCCTATGTCTTTGGTTGGGGCCCACCAAAGGAAGAAGCCCTGCCTGATGCTCACCAAGTCAACCCACATGCATGTCTGCTCCAACAATTTTGTTGACAGAGTTTCAACTGCGTGCAGTGGTACATGCCTATAAACCTAGTTACTTGGGAGGCTAAGGTGTGAGGATCACTTGAGCCCAAGGGTTCAAGATCAGCCTGGGCAACATAGTGAGACTCCATCTCAAATGACAAACAAAAAGAAAAGATAGAGACAGGGTCTCAGATAACACAGATTATCTTGCCCAGGCTGGAGTGCAGTGGCTGTTTACACAGGCATGACCATGGTGGTTACACTATAGCCTCAGACTCCTGGGCTCAAGTGATCCTCCCACCTGAGCCTCTTGAGTGCCCTGTTGCCCAGCTACTCCTCCAAGGATTTGATTTTTTTTTTTTTTTTTTAAACACGGTCTCACTCTGTCACCCAGGCTGGAGCTCAATGGTATCATCATGGCTCGCTGCCACCTCTGCCTTCCTGCTCCAAGGATTTTGAATGGCCCCAAATAGAGTATTGGATTCCACAACTCCTTCTCTCACCAAGAACTGTGTTTTTCCTGCCAACCAACTCCATTCTAGAGAACCAGGATTACTTGTAGAGACTATTTTCATGACAGAGGTTTATTTCATTTTCTAATATCTGAGGGAAATATTTTAACTGGTATTTTGTTTTTCCAATTCCAAAAGCTTTACTCACAGAATTCTCTTTAAAAAACAAAATCACATATTTCTAGCAGATTCCATTTATTTTGCATATGTATACATATGTGTGTACTGAATGTTATTTATATATGTGCCTTTTTAGGAATTCAATAAGGTACAATTCTTGGTAGCAAACAATCCCCCAGCAGCTCTGACACCCTCGGGACCAGTGCCCTTGAAACTTTCCTCACCTTGCTGCTACAGCGGCTACAGCTCCGCCTTTTGCTCTTCTTCAGCTTGGAATCTGGACCTCCTTCATGGCAAGAGCAGGCACAGTCCTTGGCCCCATCTGGCCACTCAGTCTCCTAGGAGATACTTGGACTTGATTAGCTGCCAAGTTGTTGTTTTTTTTTTGTTTTTTTTTTTTTGAGACAGAGTCTTGCTCTGTGGCCCAGGCTGGGTTGCAGTGGCGCAATGTCAGCTCACCGCAACCTCTGCCTCCCGGCTTCAAGGGATTCTCCTGCCTCAGCCTCCTGAGTAACTGGGATTACAGGTATGCGCCAGCACGCCCGGCTAATTTTTGTATTTTTAGTAGAGACAGGGTTTCACCATGTTGGTCAGGCTGGTCTCAAACTCCTGACCTCTTGATCTGCCCTCCCTCAGCATCCCGAAGTGCTAGGATTACAGGCATGAGCCACTGCGCCTGGCCGTATTTTTGGTACCAAGAGAGGAAGCTAAAGTTGTGAGCCATATGAACACAACACAGCCCACCCTCTCCCCACGCTTTTTTTTTTTTTTGGAGATAGGGTCTGGCTCTGTCACCCAGGCTGGAGTGCAGTGTCACATTCATGGCTCACTGCAACCTCTGCCTCCTGGGCTCAAGTGATTTTCCCACCTCAGCCTCCCAAGTAGCTGGGACTGTGCACCACCACGCCTAGCTAATTTTTTTTTTTTTTTTTTTTGAGATGGAGTCTCGCTCTCTCTCCCAGGCTGGAGTGCAGTGGCGTGATCTCAGCTTAGCACAACCTCCACTCCCCGGGATCAAGCGATTCCCATGTCTCAGCCTCCCAAGTAGCTGGGATTACAGGTGCATGCCACCAAGCCCGTCTAATTTTTTTTGTATTTTCAATGAGATGGGATTTCGCTGGGTTGACCAGGCTGGTTTCGAACTCCTGACCTCAAGTAATCCGCCTGCCTTGGCCTTGCAAAGTGCTGGCATTAGAGGTGTAAGCCACAGCACCTAGCCTATGGCTAATTTTTGTATTTTTAGTAGAGATAGGAATTCGCGATGTTACTCTGGCTGGTCTTGAACTCCTGTCCTCAAGTGATCCACCCACCTCGACCTCCCAAAATGTTGGGATTACAGGCGTGAGCCACCACGCCCGGACCCCTTCCTCTTTTATGTATCAACTCCTCACATTGCCCAGGGAAATCAATAGTCCAAACTAGATTAAGGCCTATTATGAATCCTTGAAACAATCCCTAAATGACCTAAAGACTGACATATCCCAATTGCCCCAGATGTTTCAAGAAATATTTAAGTCAGACATCTGAGGCAAAATCACTGGAGAGCTCCATCATGAGATATAATGTCTTTGTTTCTGTCTCTCTGTGCCTTCAGCTCTCCCATCTCTTCCAATCCCCTTCAGAGAGAAATTTGTACCCATGGAAAGCCCACTCAATGACACTGTTTAATAAACCCAAGACGTAAGTACCATTATCATCCCAATTTATGATGAAGAAACTGAAACAGAGGTTAAATACGTTTCCCAAGGTTGTACAGCTACTAAGCAGCAGTTTCTCCCCAGAAAAGAGAAAAAACACTTGGTCAGGAAACATGAATTAAAAAAAAAAAAAAAATACTGCTTGAAGAGCAGTGACAACCAGTAGACTCCGCAGCTGGCTTACCTGAGGAGTTCATATCCTAGCACTGCCACTTACTAAATATGAGACCCTGACAACAGCCTCTCTGCACTTCAGTTATGTCTTCTGTAAAATGCAAACAAGAGCAATCTCTCCATAAGATTACTGTGAGAATTAAATGTGTCAATAATCCATTAAAATACTTCCCAGAATGCCTGACACTTTGTAATACAACTAAGTATTAGCTGCTAACAATATTATTAATATGGGGAATCTTGGTTCTACTTTCTTCTTTTAACAACAAGCTCATCCTCAATTGGCTCTATTTCTCACATGAGCAAAAATGAAAAAAGTTGAATTAAGGGTAATAACTCTGAGCTAGACAGAAAAAGGGAAGAAACAAATCCTTCTAACTAGGGAATCCTGGGGCCCCTGCAACAACTGAAGTTTTCCCAAAGGCTCTGCATGTCTGTATCAGCTTGACCTTTGGTTTGTTCTCTGTGATTGTCTCAGATCCTAAAGCCTTTGAACTAGAAACCTTGGGCCATAGTAAGCCAGAAAAATGTTTAGTGAGAAAATGCAAGGCTTGATTCATGAAACATAGATACTTTTCAATAACTTGGCATACCTTATCATGATTTTAGGCCAGGAGTAGTGGCTCACCCTTGTAATCCCAGCACTTTGGGAGGCCGAGGCAGGTGGATCACTTGAGGTAAGGAGTTCGAGACCAGCCTGGCCAACATGGTGAAAACCCATCTCTACTAAAAATACAAAAATTTGCTGGGTGTGGCGGCTGGCACCCGTCTGTAATTCCAGCTACTTGAGAGGCTGAGGTGGGAGAATCGCTTAAATCTGGGAGGTGGAGGTTGCAGTGAGCCAAGATTACGCCACTGCACTCTAGTTTGGGTGACAGAGCGAGATTCTGTCTCAAAAACAAACAAATAAACAAAGAAAATACCTTATCATGATTTTGGACCCCAATCTCTTTTTTCCTCTTGTTCTTTGAGGCTGTGGGTATCTTGGGAGGCTCCTCCTCTTCTTCCACATCAGGCAGGGCCACTTCTTCGAAGCCATCAAACTGAGAAGGAGTTGGTGCTGCTAAGCACAGACACCAGGCCAATATCCCTCCCACGTGTGGCCTTCCCCCTTCATAAAGCTACAGCAGCCTCAGGTCCTATACCTCATACTCCTTTTCCTCAGTCCAATTGATCTCTTCAAAGTCACCCATCCGGCTAGCTGCTGGGCGCAAGTGGTCAAAGAAGATAGAAAACTCATCCTGCAGGTGGTCGTGGCCCTTGAGGAGCTGCCACATCTGTGTCTTGAGCTAAGGAGAGTCACAGAGGGAAAGAGGAAGTCTCCAGAGCCTCTCTAGGCTGCCCTTCCCAATCAATCCCCATACTTCCATGTTCTGCTTTCCCAGTCAACTGGGAAACACACAGAGATTCTGCCTGGTAACAAAGAATACTAAAACTTTCTCTTCCTCCTTAGCTGCCTACAGCGGAAGGGTACTAATACTAGATTTGATTCCTAATGATTCCACTCTCCACTCCACCCTACTGATCTCCAGCTAGGGCACTATTCCAAGCAGAGCAAGGAGGCAAGGCCCCTCCCAGGTCCCAGAACCTCCTTCGCTGAACATCCCTTCCAGCACATCCATGGCATTCCTGAGCCTGTGAAGATCAGACAGGCTCCGGTTTCAGGTAGCAATCCCTCCCTATCCCAGTGCTTTATGCTTCGGGTGAGCCTAAAAAGTCCTTGCCTTTTTCATCTCCTCCAGGAAGCCCATGAGACTCCAGAGGCAAAAAGGTATGGAGTAGGTTGGGGAAAGAGACAAGGGAAAGGCCTAAGGCCTGGAAGACAACAGTAAGAAAGCAGGACAGGAAAGAATACCTCGGTGATCTCCTGGGGAAGGCAGTCTGCACAGCCTTGGAGGACCTTGATAATCTTCTGGTGGTGTGAGGGGTTCTCTGCAAAGCAAATCTCCAGCTGCCGAAGGAACTTGCGGCTCTTCTCAAAAGCCTGCTGCTCCTCAAACTACCAGAGTGGAAAGTGGGCAAAAGAGGAGTCATGATACAGCTAGAGCAGGACTTGAGGGTTCTTAGGATAAGAACTAGTGGACTAGGACACAAGAGATGACAGAATCCTGGTTTAAAATTCTAGTTTACAACTATGAGATCTAATTAAAAACCCTAACCTCCACCTACCTTGGACCACTGGTGGGTAGCCACCCAAAGCAATTAAGATGCAAGCAACAGCTTGAAGAGATGTACATATTTCAAGTTGTTTGCTGTTTTATGGATTGTGAAATCAGACACCAAAATTCATATGATACTCTAGAGTTTATATTACAAAGAATTTTCAGGCTGCACAAGGTGGCTCACAGCTGTAATCCCATGTTGGGAGGCCAAGGCAGGAGGATCACTTAAGGCCAGGAGTTCGACCAGCAACATAGTGAGACTATGTCTCTATAAAAAAATTTAAAAATTAGGCAGGGGTCGTGGTGTACACCTGTAGCTCAAGCTACTTGGGAGGCTGAGGCAGGAGGATCCCAGGGACCTGTGTTGTCCAGGCTCATCTCAAACTCCTGTCTACAGGCCAGCTACAGTGGCTGACGCCTGTAATCCCAGCACTTCGGGAGGCCGAGGTAGGCAAATCACGTGAGGTCAAGAGTTCGAGACCAGCCTGACCAACATGGTGAAACCTCTACTAAAAATATAAAAATTAGATAGGTGCGGTCGTGCATGCCTGTAATCCCTGCTACACGGAAGGCTGAGGCAGGAGAATCACTTGAACCTGGGAGGCAGAGGTTGCAGTGAGCAGAGATAGCACCACTGCACTCCAGCCTGGGTGACAGAGACTTTGCCTCAAAAAACAACAACAATAAAACAACAACAACAAAACTCCTGGCTACAAGGGATCCTCCCACCTTAGCCTCCCAAAGTGCTGGGATTACAGGTGCCAGCCACTGTGCCTGGCCATTGTCTCTCTTTTGTTTTTTTGAGACAAGGTCTTGCTCTTGTCACCCAAACTGGAGTGTAGTGGAGCAATCATGGCTCAGTGAAGCCTCAACCTCTCAGGCTCAAGTGGTCCTCCCACCTCAGCCACCCAAATAGCTGGGACCAAAGGTGTGCACCACCACACCCAGTTAGTTAATTTTTTTATTTTATGTAAAGATGGGGTCTTGCTATGTTGTCCAGGCTGCCTCCCAAAGTGCTGGGATAACAGGTGTGAGCCACCATACCTGGCTGACATTATCTCTTTAAAAAATTTTTTTGGCCAAGCGTGGTGGCTCACAACTGTAATCCCAGCAATTTGGGAGGTCAAGGTGGGCAGATCACCTGAGGTCTGGAGTTCAAGACCAGCCTGACCAACATGGAGAAACCCCGTCTTTACTAAAAATACAAAATTAGCCAGGCGTGGTGGTGCATGCCTGTAATCCCAGCTACTCGGGAGGCTGAGGCAGGAGAATCGCTTGAACCCAGGAGGCGGAGGTTGTGGTGAGCCAAGATCACGCCACTGCACTCCAGTCTGGGCAACAAGAGTGAAACTCCATCTCAAAAAAAAAAAAAATTTTTTTTTTTTGTTCACATATACACTGATTGGATCCTCATAATAATACCAGAAGAGAAAATGGGCATCACACATTATATGCAGAACTACCCCACTGTCATTTAACCCCAATAAAACTCTTAGAATAATCCCGTTCCTCCCTTTGTTCCTATTTTTATGACAAGAAGTCCAGGACTACTGGGATATCCCTCATGTTTAGCCTCCTATTCTGCAACATTTCACATGTTACCATACCACAGTGGCCTTCCCAGACCACTGTGTATAAAACCACCCCTCTAGTTTCCTTTCCTGCTTTATTTTTCTGTAAAACATGATGACTATAAAACATTGTATACTATACATTTTACTGTTTATATTTATTTTTATAATTTATATTTTATATATGCTATATATATATATGTTTTCTGGAGTATTATCTGAACTTCCTCATGATAACGTAAGCTCCATGAGGGCAGGGATTTTAGTCTTTTGTAATTGCTATATTCCTAGCAATTGAGGTCAGGAATTGCTAGGAATTCCTGACAGTTAGGAGGCACTTAACAAATATTTGTTAAATGAATGTCTGGCTTGATACCCGTGAGAAGCAGAGAGCATATGACTCACCTAAGGTCTCCTTTGGCAACTACAGGTAAAACCCTCTCATTTATCATGTAAAGAAAATGGGAGAATGGGATTGGAAAGATAATCCCCTGAAAAGACAGAGGCTCTTATCACTCTGGGCTAGGGGACAGCTGTGTGTCTGGAAGGAGTTGGGAGACTGAAACAGTCTTATTCAACCCCATTCAATCCCAGTCTCACTCTGACCCAGAAGTCCTAGTGTACTTTTCCCCATTCACTTACTAATCCACAGGCCAGAGCTTGCTCAGGTAACAGGAAAGCAGCAAAGTCTTTCAACAGCTGAGGCCAGTCTTGGAGCAGAATTTGCAGGCTTTTGTAGAGATCTACAGCCGTCTGTCTCTGGGTACTTGACTCAAATTCATAGATGACTTGAAGGAAGTCTTCATACTTGCCAGGGATATGTTGTAGGGCTTCTCGCACCTACACGGGAAGACTTTCAATCATCAACACCCTTTCTTTGCGCCACAACAAGCAATAAGGGTACAAGGGAGAAGGCAGGGTTATGGTTAGAGAGCTCCAAGAATTATCCATCAGAGGCTGTGCCTCCAACAGATCTTAACATCTGACTGTTAATGGAAGACACAGAGCAACAGGCAAGGTAAAGATCTTTTTCTGGGAGTGAGCAAGTGAAAAACCATTTTCCAAGTTCCACAGCTCTACCCACAAAACCAAGCAATGCTTTTCTCTAGGTCACAGCCCTAACCTTTCCTTACTGATTACAGCCCCATAATGAAATAGGTAACATGTGTTTGTACATGTATTTCAGCATGGGCGTAATTGGAGAATAAATAATACGTAAGTTAGGAATGTCAGTAAAATATTAAGAGGTAAGAAAAAGCTATGACTATCATTGCCAGTATTCTGCTTTCCAGGGGGATAAAGGAACCAGGTGGTTACCAACAGAAGGACATAGTTCTCCATGACACTACCAAGAAGAGGTTGGCTTATGTGTTTTTTTTTGAGACAGGGTCTCATTCTGTTGCCCACGCTGGAGTGCACTGATGCAATCATGGCTCACTGCAGCCTCAACCACCTGGGCCCAAGTGATCCTCCCACCTCAGCCTCCCAAAGTACCTAGGACCACAGGCATGTACCACCATGCTTAGCTCATTTTTTTTTTATTTTTGTAGAGATGGAGGTCTCCTATGTTGCCCAGGCTTGTCTTGTCTTGAACTCCTGGACTCAAGGGATCCTCCTACCCCAGCCTCCCAAAGTGCTGGCATTATATGCAAGGGCCACAACACCCAGCCTGGTTCATGTCTTTTTTTTTTTTTTTTTTTTTTGAGACAGAGTCTTGCCCTGTTGCCAAGGCTGGAGTGCAGTGGTGCGATCTCGGCTCACTGCAACCTCTGTCTCCCAGGTTCAAGTAATTCTTGTGCCTCAGCCTCCCCTGTAGCTAGGATTACAGGCGCCCACCACCACACCTGGCTAATTTTTGTATTTTAGTAGACACAGGGTTTCACCATGTTGGTCAGGCTGGTCTCTAACTCCTGACCTCTCAGGTGATCCACCTGCCTCGGCCTCCCAAAGTGCTGGGATTATAGGTGTGAGCCACCACACCCAGCTGGTTCATGTCTTAAGAGCAATGTATTTCCCTGAAATCCACTTGCTGGCCAGTGTACCCACTATCTTTCTTCTCAAGCCAAAGGTTCTATAAAAGTCCTTATCAGCGCACCCAGTAAAGTCACAACCTCCCACTGATGATGGTGGTATCATCTTTCTGCCAATCTCTGGTCAACAGAAGGATGATGGCAGGGTACTAACAATAAACATACTTATGATTGAATTCTATGTCTCCTTGTGGTTCCGTCACAGAGATCTTTTGCCAGAAAAGCCAAGATAGAGGAATATGAAGCCTGTTGCATAGGCTGAAAAACAGACTTTATTTTTTAAAACATCTCCCTTGAAGAAGCAGCCACATTCATAGAGACTGGCAATAACAGGAAGCAGCATTTGCCTACCCTGGTCAGATAAGCTTGGGCAAAGGCCAAGTCCTTCTGCTCCCTGAGTGGATCTCGCTCGAGAATGTCCTCATCGTACAGCAACAGCAGCTTGGAGGTGTCCTTGCTGGCCCGAGCCCGACTTCCCCGCTTGTTGCGAGCTCGATGATTGTTCCGGCCTTTTCCAGCAGCTTTGATGCTCTCTCCTTGTAGCACACATGAAAAAGATTGTTTCCCTGTCCCTGCAACCCCTGCTCTTCCCATTCCACCACATGCACCACCCCAGCCAAATCCTATTCAATATTATGGAGCAATTCAAGGAAAAGGTTGTTGGGAAAATGGTATGAGAAGTAAATCCGTCAAGTCAGCTCTACGCAGAGTCTGCAGTGTAACTGCCTTAATTGGGATGACAATAAGATAATCAGCTACTTCATACTGAGAAAGGAAGTCTAAAGAGCAAGGGTGGCTTCTGTAGCGCTTTTGAGAGACTATGTCTTGATGAGGAACAAGCAGTGTTTTCTGAAATAAACATAGGTCTTAGCCCCACATATGACAGATAAGGTAACAATCAGTTTAACGAAGTGAACCGCCAGGCACAGTGGCTCACGCCTGTAATCCCAGCACTCTGGGAGGCCAAGGCGGGCAGATCATAAGGTTAGGAGCTCGAGACCAGCCTGACCAACATGGTAAAACCCCGTCTCTACTAAAAATACAAAAATTAGCTGGGTGTGGGGGCAGATGCCTGTAATCCCAGCTACTCAGGAGGGTGAGGCAGGAGAATCGCTTGAACCTGGGAGACAGAGGTTGCAGTGAGCTGAGATCGCACCACTGCACTCCAGCCTGGGCGACAGAGCAAGACTCCGTCTCAAAAAAATTAAAAAAATAAAAAAAAAGAAAGAAAGTGAACGAAGCTCATATAAATCTAGCAACAGATGAGAATCAAATTAAAAATTTCTGAGTATCTGTTCTCCACAAAGATACCACATTAAACATGTTTTGGGGGAGGGGTGCTGCAGAAGAGATCCGGAGGGTTTCCTCTAGAAATCCTCCACCTGGTTTATAAGCTACCCACTCTGCACACTGTCCTCTAGACAATGAGGTTAAGTGAGAATGGTCCTTCAGTATAGGTTTGCCTAGCTCACCTGGTGGAGTTCTGCTGGTCTCCACTTCTGGAGTAGTCTCAGGTAAGGCAAAAGTAGAAGGAGGCTTCTCAGCAGAGTCTCCAACTGCTTCATCCGTCATTTCATCCTCTTTCTGCAGGCTTTCCATTCCTTCTGCTTCTTCTTCCTCCTCTTCTTCCGGCTCAGAGTTCTCCTCCTGAGAATTCTCTTCTTCAGACTCACCCTCCTGACTCATGCGCCTTTCAGATGCCAGCCAAGTCAGTTTCTCCATTGTTTCCTGTAAAACCCTCCAAAGAGTACTTATAATGGCTCTTAGTGGCTCATGAATTGCAAACAACACAAAGCTGTATCAGGATAATCTGAAGTTAAACAATGGGGAGCCCACTACAGCTGTCTGAGGGGAATTCCCTGAGTTATGAAATCCCAGCAATGGGCCAGATACAGTGGCTCACGCCTGTAATCCTGACACTTTGGGAGGCCAAGGTGGGCGGATCACTTGAGGCCAGGAGTTCAGGACCAGCCTCGCCAACATGATGAAACCACGTCTCTACTAAAAATATAGAAATTAGTCAGGCATGGTGGCACATGCCTGTAATCCTAGCTACTTGGGAGGCTGAGGCATGAGAATTGCTTGAACCCGGGAGGCGGAGGTTGCAGTGAGCTGAAATTATGCCACTGCACTCCAGTCTGGGAGATAGAGTGAGAATCCATCTCAAAAAAAAAAAAAAAAAAACACAAAAACACAAAACAAGACAAAAAAAAGAAATCCCAGTGATAGCTGACATTCGGCCTGACAGCAGGAAAGGGGAAGAAGTTCCCTTTTACAAACTTCTGTAACCTGAAGATAGTTTTCAGGCTGGAGTGCAATGGTGCAATCTTGGCTCACCGCAACCTCTGCCTCCCCGGTTCAAGCGATTCTCCTGCCTCAACTTCCTGAGTAGCTGGGATTACAGGCATGTGCCACTACGCCCAGCTAATTTTGTATTTTTAGTAGGGATGGAGTTTCTCCATGTTGGTCATGCTGGTTTTGAACTCCCGACCTCAGGTGATCTGCCCGCCTTGGCCTCCCAAAGTGCTGGGATTTATAGGCGTGAGCCACTGCACCTGGCTATTTACTAATTTTTTTTTTTTTTTTTTTGAGACGGAGCCTTGCTCTGTTGCCCAGGCTGGAGAGCAATGACGTGATCTCGGCTCACTGCAACCTCTGTCACTCGGGCTCAAGCGATTCTCCTGCCTCTGCCTCCCAAGCAGCAGGGATTACAGGTGTCCACCACCACACTCGGCTAATTTTTGTTATTTTTAGTATAGATGGGGTTTCACCACGTTGGCCAGGCCAGTCTGAAACTCCTGGCCTCTTGATCCACCCACCTCAGCCTCCCAAAGTGCTGGGACTACAGGAGTGAGCCACCAAGCCCAGCCTATTACTATTTTTTAAGGCATTTAAAGTATGGTCAGGTGATTCAATTTAATGTGTAAACGAGTTTAATATAATAAGTAAAACTTCATCCTTTCCGTCTCATTTCACCTCAACTCCACAATCATGTCCCATAATGCCTTCACAAATCAAATAAAAATGATTTTAGGACTGTCCACAGTGCAGCAAGCAAGCAGGTGGCATATCAATAAGTTAAACATATTACTGAGTCCACAAAATACTTGAGAGTATTCTCTAGCTCTCACCTGGAGTTCTGGGACAGAAAGCACCGATTCCTCAGAAGCTGATGACATTTCATCTTCCTCATCTTGGGTGAGGTCATCAAAGTCCTCTTCTTCCTCTTCTTCTGGCCCATTCTTCTCTCCTCCAGTTTCTGGCCCAACTGGAGTCCCCACTGACTGACCATCAACACTGGATGAATCTTCTGGCTTCCCTGGGGGGCTACTAAGCCTCACTTCAGGATCCATTGAGGACAAAGCATTCTTTGATGATCCTTTGTTCACATCTGTCCCTGAGGTTCCTTCATCAGGGGGCTCTTGGGAAGATGAAGGGGTTTTAGTTGGCTGACTCCTCTCCTCTTCCTTCTGTAAGACTGTCTGTTTCGTTACCTCTCTAGCACTGCTCAACTCCTCGCTTGGGGTGCCAGTGTCCAATTCCACAGCATGTTCCACTTTGATGTCATCACAAATATCACACTCAGGGGATCCACTGATTTCCTCTCTAGCATCTTCAGGTTCCATCTTGACAATTTCCTCTAAATCGCCAGGGGTAGGGTTGTTTAGAGATTCCTGGATGCCCTGAGGGAGCGGCTCCAGAGCTTGCCTTCCCTCCTCTGTTTTCACAACAGTCCAGCGACAGGCACTGTTCTCTGACAATCCTTCTTGGCACTCTGCATCTGCTAGTGGAGGCCCTGGGCTATGTTCCACTTTTGGGAAAACAGTAGCACACAGAGGAGATAGTTCCTGGGGCTCTAATTTGGGTTCTAGGCCCTGAAAGGCATTTTCCCCATTAGCCACAGCACAAGCAATGTCCACATTCACGTGGGCCTTATCTTCAGGGGTGGATGGTACAGGAAGATTCACAGAATTGCCAGAAACAATTAAGGGCGAGACAGAGGAGGCCACAAGGGGCTGGTTCAATGGACAGGGGAAGGAAGTAGGGTTAACCAAGAGGGTGGTGATGGGAATAGTCTGGGGACTCTGGGCCACAGCCGCATTGACAGGCTGGATCATGTTACAGCCACCGCCAAGGCTCACAATCTTCACAGTGGTAGCAGGAACAGTGAAGATAACAGATGCAGGGTGGTGGATAACAGGGGCAGGTTTCATACAGGGAGAGGCCTTGACTCCCCTTCTCTTTGAGGGTCTGCGTCTCACATATGGCTTTCGAAACTTAGAAGGGGCAAGGGAGGGCAGCATTACCTTGGGCACAGGGGCAGAAGAGAGCAAAGTCTGGGACTCAGACAGAGGGAAGCTTGTCCTGGCCTCAGGGGGCATAGCAGGCAGTGCTGCAGGAGACTCAAAACTCTCACCTCCACTGACCCCCAGTGGAGGGACACCTGGAACTGTCTGTAAAACAGTGGCTGGCTGTATCGGGTGAGGAATCTGGAGCACCATTTTGCTCGGAGGGGCTTCTGAATGAGTTGATCGGGCTGGTGTTTTCCCAGGGTTGAAGCTGGGCTGGAGAGAGGGGCTGGGTTGGATAAGGAGGGGTTTCAGGACTGATGAACGCTTCTGTCTCCAAGCCTTCCTGGGGAAACGGGTGGCAACTGGCTTCAGTTTTAGGACTATACCCTTAGGCAATAGCAGTGGGTACCGAGTTTCACTCTCCAACTCCAAATTGTCTTTTTCTAGGCCTTGATCTGAGTTGATCTCAGTGGTTCCAGTCACATTTCCTACCTCTCTAGCACCATCAGCCATGCGCCGCAGTTCTTCCTGGATGGATGGCAGACTGGCCTATTGGAAACAAGAACACTCTGATCCAGCATATGTCAGAATTTGGGAAAAAGAAGCTTGGCACAGTGGCTCACGCCTGTAAACCCAGCACTTTGGGAGGCTGAAGTGGGCAGATCACTTGAGGTCAGGAGTTCAGGATAAGCCTGACCAACATGGTGAAACCCAGTCTCCACTAAAAATACAAAAATTAGCTGGGTGTGGTGGCATGTGCCTGTAATCCCAGCTACTCAGGAGGCGGAGGCAGGAGAATCACTTGAACCTGGGAGGCAGAGGTTGCGAGGAGCCAAGATCGCACCTTAGCCTGGGTGGACAGAGCAAGACTCTGTCTCAAAAACAAAACAACAACAAAAAAAGAATTTGGGAAAAACAATAGGGCTTTCTAGGTTTTAGAGACCTTAGACAGTCTCAAGGCATCTTTCCAAGAAGGGTCTCTCTGCATATCAAATCTACAAAGACCACATTCTATTTATACACTTTAGAAACTTCTGTGAATTTCCTTTAGCAAATTATTATTTTACCTATTATTTTGAAAATGCTGTAGAATCACCCAGAGAAGGGCAGAAAAGTAAGGGAAGAAAGGTGAATGAGGAAGATTTCTGAAGTCCTAGTTCTACAACTAAAGCATTAGACGATTAAGGAAGCCCTTGATATTCTCTCAGAACTTTCAGTGACCTTCTGCCTCCTACAGACTTCGAGGAAGAGGGCTGTACCTTTAACCAGAATGGGAGCCGGTGTTCTTCTCTCTCTATAGGTGGCTTCCACTGATGTGGCTGGATCTCTTCACAGCATTTTACTAGGACTGGCAGTTGTTTGGTCTTCTTATAAAACTTAACATGAAAAAAATGCGCATGAATTACATTCCTTCTGGAAACACTGTCCTCTGTCAGGCTGGTGAATGGGGTGGGTGGTGGATCAAGAGAAACACACACAAGACCACATACACAAACATCCATGAACACACATATATAAATAGCATATGCTGAACACTTGTACATTTCAAATTAAACTAATCTCTATTTAAAGATTTTACAATTATTCAATATTTTCTAACTGATGATCTCCATTCTGGTTGCCAGGAAGGGGAGAGTTTAGGTCACAGAGAGAAAAGGAAGCAGATGCTCAGAGCAATCTTAGTAAGATTTGTTCTTGATCAACAGCTGCAAAGACAACATCGTAATCTATACCTTGGACACATGAAAGCTTCCTTTTAAGCAAATGACAGTGTGAAGGGCATTAGAAGAGAAGGGGAAAAAAAAAGAGCCTGAGAAAGTTCAATTTTAAGAGTAAATGAAGGCTGGGCGCGGTGGTTCACGCCTGTAATCCCAGCACTTTCGAAGGTGGGCAGATTACCTAATGTCAGGAGTTCAAGACCAGACTGGCCAACATGGCAAAACCCCTATCCCTACAAAAATACAAAAATTAGCCAGGCATGGTGGCACGCACCTGTAATCCCAGCTACTCAGGGGGCTGAGGCAGGAGAATTGCTTGAACCTGGGAGGTGGAGGTTGTGGTGAGCTGAGATCAGAGATCGTGCCACTGCACTCCAGCCTGGGTGACAGAGTGAGACTCCGTCTCAAAAAAAAAAAAAAAATAGGCCAGGCGTGCTGGCTCACGCCTGTAATCCCAGCACTTTGGGAGGTTGAGGCGGGCAGATCACGAGGTCAGGAGATTGAGACCATCCTGGCTAACACGGTGAAACCCTGTCTCTACTAAAAAATACAAAAAATTAGCCAGGCGTGGTGGCTGGTGCCTGTAGTCCCAGCTACTCAGGAGGCTCAGGCAGGAGAATGGCATGAACCCGGGAGGCGGAGCTTGCAGTGAGCCGAGATCACGCCACTGCACTCCAGCCTGGATAACACAGCAAGACTCCATCTCAAACAAACAAACAAAAAATTGAGACAGGTCTCACTTTTTTGCCCAGGCTGGTCTTGAACTCCTGGGCTCAAGTAATTCTCCCACCTTGGCCTCCCAAAGTGCTGGGATTATAGGCGTGAGCCACGGCCCCATTTAACTCTTGAATATTCATGTAACACCTGTTTCTCCCAACCTCTGATAGCATGTAAGATTTTTCCTTTGCCTCCAATGTTTTGAAAATTCATGATAATATGGCTTAGAATTTGTCTAGTTTCATCCATGGTGCTAAGGCACTTGATAAACCGTATTCTGCTGCAGAAAAATCTTTTTCCTTTACGTTTGAGTTGTGTGTCATTTTCTGCACACATCTTTGTACTTTTTGTTTGTTTCTCTGCTTCTTGGTCTTTGAGACAGAGACTCCTCTGTCGCCCAGGCTGGAGTGCAGGGGAGTGATCCATGGATCACTGATCCATGGATCACTGAACCTCTGTCTCCCTAGTTCAAGTGAGTTTTGTGCCTCAGCCTCCCGAGTGGCTGGGATTACAGGTGAGTGGCACCATACCCGGTCAATTTTTGTATTTTTAGTAGAGACGGGGTTTCACCATGTTGCCTGGTCTTGAACTCCTGGCCTCAAGTCATCTGCTTGCCTCAGCCTCCCAAAGCCCTGGGATTACAGGACTGAGCCACCGTGTACAGCCTCAATTTTTTAAAATTTAGAAAAAAATTTAAAAAAAAATGCTACTAGGATGTGTTTCACTAAAAGAAGGAAGTAAAACAAAAACACAGATGTAGAATTCAGGAAATAATAAGCTCCAACACAGTAAGAGGCAAAAAGAATCCCCAGGATGACGGGGAAGAAAAAGCCCAAGACATCAGTGCAGCAAGCCCAGAGAGCAACACACTTAGAGTGGAATAGTATCAGAGGGCTCAGGGAGCAATTCCTTCAAGATGAAAGTGACGGAATGTCTAGAAGGCCAGACACACTGAAAGGAGATTAAGAAAATTTAAGTAACCTTTACTGTTGACCTGGGAATAATTACATAATAAAATCAAGTCCAGCCCCATCCCCCTAAAAATGCGATTATTTACTCCAAGATAAACAAAATGTTCAGCAGGAAAGGCAAGGTATCACAATAACATAGCTGTGAAGAGCATTTATACAGTCCTTAAAATCTTACAGTGTAAACCCTGAATACAACCTAACCAAAATTGTGACATAATGACTAGCGAGGAGATTAGAGAGCAGAAAATGTGCATGTTTGTGGTGGGAGGAAGGGAGTGAGGAGACAGGTAAATCTTCAGCTTCCCTGGCTTATGGTTAATGGTTAATAAATAAGGCCTAAATCCAATATACCAGGAAGTACCAATTAGAGGCTGAGACAGGAGAATGTCTAAGGCCAAAAATTCAAGACCAGCCTGGGCAATATAGGGACACTCCATTTCTTAAAAAAAAAAAAATTAATAGGCAAGCATGGTGGCTCATGCATATAATCCCAGCTCCTTGGGAGGCTGAGGTGGGAGGAATGCTTGAGCCCAGGAGTTCGAGGTTACAGTGAGCTATGACTGTACCACTGTACGCCAGCCTGGGTAGCAGAGTAAGACCCTTTCTCAAGAAAAAAACAAAAACAAAACAAAACAAAAGGCTGGGCATAGTGGCTCATGCTCGTAAACTCAACACTTTGGGAGGCCAAGCTGAGGCAGGCAGACTCACAGATGTCAAAACTTCAAGACCAGTCTGGGCAACAAAGTGACACAGCATCTCCACACAAAATAAAATAATGACCTAGGCTTGGTGGAACACACCTGTAGTCCAGGATACTTGGAAGGCTGAAGTGGAAGGATCACTTGAACTCAGGAGTTTGAGGCTACAGTGACCTATGACTGTGCCAATGCACTCCAGACAGGATGATAGAGCAAGAACCCGTCTCTAAAAACACAACATAAATATCTAAATAAAAAAGAAGAAACCGGGTGTGGTGGCTCCCGCCTGTAATCCCAGCACTTTGGGAGGCCAAGGCGGGTGGATCACTTGAGGTCAGAGGTTCAAGACCAGCCTGGCCAACATGGTGAAACCTCGTCTCTACTGAAAATACAAAAATTAGCCAGGTGTGGTGGTGCACGCCTGTAATCCAAGCTACTTGGGACGCTGAGGCAGGAGACACCGAGGCAGGAGAATCACTTGAACCTGGGAGGTAAAGACTGCAGTGAGCCAAGATTGCACCACTGTCACTGAGTGACAGAGCAAGAGTCTAACAACAACAAAAAAAAGCAAATAAGTGGAATACTGCCAGCGGAATATTGCCCAAAAGGCAATAGGGGAATTAATCTAGTGTATAAGTGGGAGAAATCAGCTTTAGATAAAAGAAGGTTCCTCTTTTCTTTGAGAATAACAAGAGAAAAGAATGGGTACATATTGGTGAGGTGCCCGGATGGCGCATGCAGGAAACACTCACTTTAATGATGTTGTCAGGAGCTCTGTTCATGTTGAGGTTCTTGATTCTCACTGTCAGTTGGTGGGCAGTTTTGCAGGTTAGAAGGTACTTGCTGATTAGAGGATTAGGAAACTCAGTTCCTTCAAAATGCTTCAGTCCTAAAGCTAACAAACTGAGAAAGGAGAATGACACTAAATCTCACTTCACAGTCCTTCCTTCTAAGGGGCCTCCCCAGACTAACACATTTTACAATCTACTCTTTCTTTTTTATTTTATTTTTTTCTTGAGACAAGATCTCACGCTGTCACCCAGGCTAGAGTGCAGTGGTACCATCGCAGCTCACTGCAGCCTCTACTTCCTAGGCTGAAGCAATTCTCCAGTCTCAGCCTCCCAAAGTGCTGGGATTACAGGCATGAGCCGTGGTGTGTGGCCCAATCTACCTTTTCATTTTTTTCAGACAGGGTCTTGCTCTGTTGCCCGGGCTGGAGAGCAGGTGGCATGATTACAGCGCACTGCAGCCTTGAATGCCTGGGCTCAAACAATTCCCGCACTTCAGCCTCCCAAGTATCTGTGACCACAGACGTTCACCACCATGCCGGGCTAATTTTTTTCTTCCATTATATGTAGAGACCAGTTCTCACTATGTTGCCTGGACTGATCTTAAACTCCTGGCCTCAAGCGATCCTCCTGCCTCAGCCTCTCAAAGTGCTGGTATTACAGTTGTAAGCCCACCATGCCTGGTCAATCTACTTTTTCTAAATCTAATTCTTGTACAAGTTGGTGACTACTCAATAGAAAATTTCAGATACTTAGTGAGTACTGATTAAGTATTATGAATAAGGCCAGGCACAATGGCTCACGCCTGTAATCCCAGCATTTTGGGATGCCGAGGCAGGCAGATCACTTGAGTCAGGAGTTCGAGACCAGCCTGGCCAACATGGTGAAACCTTGTCTCTACTAAAAATACAAAAAACAGCCAGGTGTAGTGGTAGGCGCCTGTAATCCCAGCTACTTGGTCAGGAGAATCACTTGAACCTGGGGGGCGAAGGTTGCAGTGAGCCGAGATCGCACCATTGCACTCCAGCCTGGGTGACAAGAGTGAAACTCCATTTAAAAAAAAAAAAATCAAATACTTCACAATTACATGGGAACATAAGAAACTAGGCACAAATCATTAATAAACGTGAGATCATGATGAGCTGTGTATCATGATGAGCTGTATACTAACAATACAAAGGAAGTTCAAAGAGAATACAAAGGAAAGAGAATAATTCTAATAAAACTAATACAAAATGAATAGGTACCCTGTCAGACAACTTAAACTGGCACCAATACTACCCTCTAACAACATATATAATCATGGTTACATATATACATATGTGCTGATAACAGTGTGGCAATACACACAAAGGGCCATAAAAATGTTCATAATCTGGTGGGTGTGGTGGCTCATGCCTGTAATCCCAGCACTTTGGGAGGCCAAGGTGGGAGGATGCCTTGAGTCCAGGAGTTTGAGAGATGCCTGGATAACACAGAGAGACCCTCATCTGTACAAAAAAAAAAAAAAAAAATTTAGCCATGTATGGTGGCACACGCCTGTGGTCTCAGCTGCTCCATGGAGGCTGAGGTGCAAGGATTGCTTGATTTCAGGAGTTCAAGGCTGCAGTGAGCTGTGACTGCCTGGGTGACAGAGTAAGATTCTGCCTCTAAATAAATAAATAAATAAATAACATAACATAAAATAAAAGCGAACCTCCTGCCTTGGCCTTTCAAAGTGCTGGGATTACAGGTGTGAGCCACCATGTCCGGTCTAAAATGCTTTAAAAATGTGTGTGACATCTCCCAAAAAGCAGTATTTGGCACTGCTAGAACAAGCACGTCCTAGAGGACTCTGCTCATCTATACTGCTTTTCCTTTTGTCTTTTGTGTCCGTGTCTTATTATACAAGTCTTACTTCCCCTAAACTCCTCAAAGGAACTACATCTTCTCCTTGGGATATTGTGCTGTTTTGATCCCCCAGAGTAAACACTTACTTGTCCTCAGCCTTGGTGAAGACGATCTTATCCTGGGGATTCTTTGCCTTCAGGGAACACACTGGAAGTAACTCTGGATACATGAAAACCTTGCTTGTGGCCAGGATCCAAGCCACTTGCTTTGGCAAACAGGGAAATTCATTGGCTATAAGAAAATAAATCTCAGATAAAACAACTTCTAGGACAAAAGAGGGCTTCATAAAAGCCTGTGAATTTGCATTTAGGTAGGAGCTATCCTTATCTAACTTGATTCCCTCCCATCTGCCCACCATCCCCCCAAAAGTTTCCACAGTCTTTCTTAAGCTAACATTATATCTAAAGGGAGTCCCATTCAATGGCAATAAAAGTTGACTCTTATTCTTTCTTACGTGGAACACTTTATTCACTAAGTAAAATAAACACTTAAAAAGCACCTAGTAAAATAAGGTGCTGGCAATAGTGTATGCTCAAAAATGTTTTACCTCCTTCCCCCCTTAAATACTTGAAGGATAAGAGACCTTCAACAATGCTTTCTTTCTTCCAGAATAAGATTCCAACTTCTTTAATCTCCCTCACAAATCTGGTATTCCAAATTTTACTTTCATTTGATTCTTACTTAACTTTCATTAAGTTCTCCCAGATTCCTCCTGAGGCTGGAACAAAAGAACCATAAAAGGAATGAGACAATTCAGTCTCATTCATTTCTCTCTCCCTCTCTCAGCCTCTCACTTTCAGGCACCTCTGCATTTCTAGAGACAAAACTACTATATCTATATTTCTCCTTCCATAAGTGTTATTTTTATATCCCCAGAAGAAAGCAACAGGTCAATAGATGTGTAAGATATTATCATAATTTGGTGTTAAGTTTTCATTACCATTTCATATCATTTAATATAGCTATTAAAGTAGTTTGGGATCCATGTCTACGATATAATACACTTAAATACAACTATTTTCAACTTAATGATAAGACTCAGGGATTTAAAATAGAATCCAAAGACAAACCCAAATCCAGAACAAACCACAACTAATTTGCTAAATCAGCAAACAAACCAGAAGCAAATATTTGGCTTAAGTAAATAGCAAATATTTTCTCAAAAAATACTAAACCAATGCAAGGTAGAATCTAAACCGGCAAATTTCTTTAAAATACTGAACATGGCAAATGTACAATCTCTAACTTACGCCTAACTTGCAAGTCAACATTTCATTCAGAATGGAGATATCACCTACGCTGCAGTCACTCGGTAAATAAAGTTAGTTGATTTTGTTTTTTGTTTTTTTTTTCTTTTTTGAGACTGAGTCTCACTCTGTCGCCCAGGCTGGAGTGCAATGATGCGATCTTGGCTCACTGCAAACTCTGCCTCCTGGGTTCAAGCGATTCTCCTGCCTCAGCCTCCCGAGTAGCTGGGACTACAGGCGCATGGCCCCATGCCTGGCTAATTTCTGTATTTTTAGTAGAGACAGGGTTTCACTGTGTTTGCCAGGATGGTCTCCATCTCCTGACATTGTGTTCCCCCTGCCTCGGCCTCCCAAAGTGCTGGGATTACAGGCGTGAGCCACCGCGCCTGGCCTTAGTTGATCTTAATGAAGACAGTAAAAAGCTAAACATGACCAAATTTTACCACCTGACTTTCATCTTTACCAGGCCCCAGTTTATCTTGATCTGACTCCTAATACTTACCCCTCATATTGCTGTAGTCCAGTTCTTAGAACTGAGCCTCAGATCTCTACCTCCCATATTCCTATACTGTCCACTGCCTCCACGCCTTACCCAGGCCCAGAGATTATCATGTAATTCTAGAACTTGGATAATGAGTACAAAGGGAGGATAAAAGAGAGAAGAAAGAAATTACAAATGTCCTGTGTCCTCCGTTCCTAGGCAAGTATCCTAGGAAGTTATCTATGGGATAAGATTCCCAGCACCTCTCACCACAAGTAAAAACTTAAAGCTGACACATCTGTCTCCTACCAGTCTTCTTGACAGTTTTATGAGGGCTGCAGTCAATGCTGACATGTGTGCTGAAGTCTTCAACAAGCTGCATAGCTCCCATCAAGTTACAGGGTTGGAACAGGGTCTGAAACTTGGGGTTGTACTGATGGTGAAGGGCGATGGAGCTTTGAGCAAAGGTTCCCAGCTCTTTCTGGGAAAACAGGACACAAGGAAGATCTAAGACAATTCCAGACAATTAATACCAGTAGCCTTCAGAATCTAAATGAGAAGCTGACCTTCCTACTACAGGATAAAAACAGGTAAAAATCATCATAAAGTCTTTCACAATAAACTACTGTTAAGATTACGCCTGAGTTCCCAGATATTCAGGGATTATATTCTTGTTTTACTTTTAGACTTAGTGAGAAACGCTAAGGAATATATGGTCTAGCTCCCGAACTAGAAGTAAGATTTTGAAGAATGAGGACTCATTTTTTTTTTTTTTTTTGAGACGGAGTTTCGCTCTGTCGCCCAGGCTGGAGTGTAGTGGTGCGATCTTGACTCACTGAAGTCTCCACTTCCCGGGCTCAAGCGATTCTTCTCCATCCACCTCCCGAGCAGCTGGGATTAATTACAGGCGCCCGCTACCACGCCCGGCTATTTTTTGTATTTTAAGTAGAGACCGGATTTCACCATGTTGGTCAAGCTGTTCTCGAACTCCTGACCTCAAGTGATCCAGCCACCTCAGCCTACCAAAGTGCTGAGATTACAGGCACAAGTCACTGCACCCAGCCAAGAATTAGGACTATTACTTTTATTTTATTTATTTATTTTGAGACCGGGTCTCACTCTGCCGCCCAGGCTTGAATGCAGTGGCGCGATCTCAGCTCACTGTAACCCTCACCTCCCAGGCTCAAGCTATCCTTCCACCTCTGCCTCCCAAGTAGCTGAGACTACAGGTACGCACCACCACATCTGGTTAATTTTTGTATTTTGTAGATATGGGCTTTCGGCATGTTGCCCCAGCTGGTCTCGAACTACCAAGGTCACGTAATCTGCCTGCTTTGGCCTCTCAAAGTGCTGGGATTACAGGTATAGCCACCGTGCCCAGTCTCAACATCTATAAAACGAACAGTAGTACCAAAAACCAAACAAGTTAGGTTGGATCTAAAGATGAGGAGGATTCAATAAAAATATCAGAAGGACAGTATTAAGAAAATTGAATACACTCCTTGTCCTTTCATAGCAATCAGTGGCTTATGTTCTCTCAGCAAACACAGGAAGCCTTAACAGAAAGCAGGCAAAGCAATAAAAAATACCCAAGAGAGAAGAATAAATATAGATTATGATCAATGAATAACTGTGAGAAATAATCTGCCAAGCTAATTTCATACTCTAGTCTTTAGAGTTATGGATATTTGGAAACTTACAAGAAATATCCTGGTGGTACTGGCCTCCGGATTGAGATTGGGGTTGCAGGTGGCAAGAAGGTGGATTTGGGTCAAGAGCTGAACGTGCTGGGGATGGAAAGAAAATAATGAAGTGACATGTTACCACACTGTCATTTCAGGAATCCAGAGAGATCTTTTTTTTTTTTCTTCTTGGAGACAGGATCTCTTTCTGTCACTCAGGCTGATGTGCAGTGATGCAATCATGGCTCCACGCCCTCTGAACTTCCTGTGCTCAAGCAATCCTCCCACCTCAGCATCCTGAGTAGCTGGGACCACAGGTGCATGGCACCATGCCTGGCTAATTTATTTTTATTTTTTGTAGAGACAGGGTCTCACTATGTTGCTCAGGTTGCTCTCGAACTCCCTGGCTCAAGCAATCCTCCCACCTCAGCCTCCCAAAGTGCTGGGATTACAGGTGTGAGCCACTGCACCCAGCCTCCAGAGAGACAATAACCAAGATGTTTGCAACTTTATCACATATATTTTGCTTTCTGAAAGGAGTATGAAAACAACATAGGATCTTGGCATAAATCTCTCAGACATGTTCCCTTGAACAAAATGACAGAACCAGAAGAAGCTTAACCTCAATCCAGAGGGACTGAGGTTAGAAAAAGGAAAAACAAACCTACTTCTCACAGTGAAGGTTGTTAAATTTCAGAATAGATTACTAAGGACTCTTTGAAATCTATATTTCTGAATACCATTAGTGTCCTTGTGTGCTCTCTTCCTTTAGCCATAAGGCATGAACATGATGACTTCTCGAGCTCCTAATGATGTGAAGATACTATGGTTTTAGGAGGTGGTAAGGTAACTCTCTCTGACTTTTACAAAGCTGTTAATTTCTGGCCTCAAAGTTAGGCCTTGGTATAATCCAGTATTAACGGCCAGGCACAGTGGCTCACGCCTGTAATCCCAGCACTTTGGGAGGCCAAGGCGGGCGGATCACAAGGTCAGGAGTTCGAGACCAGCCTGGCCAATATGGTGAAACCCCGTCTCTACTAAAAATACAAAAATTAGCTGGGCGTGGTGGCGGACGCCTGTAGTCCCAGCTACTCGGGAGGCTGAGGCAGGAGAATCGCTTGAACCCAGGAGGTGCAGGCTGAAGTGAGCCGAGATCGGGCCACTGCACTCCAGGCTGGGAGACAGAGCCAGACTGTCTCAAAAAAAAAAAAAAAATCCAATATTAACATGACCAAGAAAAGTCTTACCTGCTGCATCTGCTGCTGGAGTCTCTTCCTCTGTGCTGGGTCCAGAATCAGAGTCTGATGAACTTTCTCACTCTGGGGTTTAACCTTCTCTACTTCCTGCAGCTGTTTGGCTGAAGATTTCTTCATCTTCAGCTGTTCAAATAGCTCCTTCACTGTCCGATGTTGTTCATTTAACAGGTTGGCCAGTGGTTCCTCAAACCTATTCCCAACAGGGAGATGACTGAATTTGAGTGTTTCCATAGGTCCACAACACATCCAATTCGTTCCAATGATGAGCAAAGAGCCTGAACAATTTTCATTCCCTACTAATCCCCCATCTCACTTTAGCCAATAGTCAAACTCTCAGCCTTTTACAAATCTTTTCCCAAAGTAGTTAGCATGCATCAAATATGATGATTCTATATTACATTCCATCCCATTCCTCTACAATTCCTCTTCTAAATAATATACAAATAAAGAAAAAATCAAAATGCTAGGAACAGAGAAATATCTGGATAAGAAAGCAGCCAAGGAGCTGGTGGGAACTCATCATTCTCATTTCTTCTCTCATTTACTTGTTACTCCCATCCCAGGTTCAGCTTGTCCCATTTCCCTATCCACTCAGGCTGCACTGCCTTGCACTTTTTTTTACAAAATTTAAATTTTTTTTGAGACACAGTCTCGCTCTGTCGCCTAGGCTGGAGTGCAGTGGCACAATCTTAGCTCACTGCAACCTCCGCCTCCCGGGTTCAGCGATTCTCCTGCTTCACCCTCCCAAGTAGCTAGGACTATAGGCACGTGCCACCACACCCAGCTAATTTTTTGTATTTTAGTAGAAATGGGATTTCACTGTGTTAGCCAGGACGGTCTCCATCTCCTGACCTCATGATCCACCCATCTAGGCTTCCCAAAGTGCTGGGATTACAGGCGTAAGCCACCACGCCTGGCCCTCAAAATTTTAATTTTAAGTTTCGGAATACATGTGCAGGATGTGGAGGTTTGTTACACAGGTAAACGTGTACCTTGGTGGTTTCCTGCACCTATCAACCCATCACCTTGGTATTAAGTCCAGCTGCATTAGCAGTTTATCCTGATCCTCTCCCTTCTCCCGCTCCCCCAACAGGCCCCAGTGTGTGTTGTTCCCTACCCTGTGCCCATGTGTTCTCATTGTTCACCTCCTACTTATAAGTGAGAACATGTGGTGTTGTTTTCCTGTTCTTATGTTAGTTTGCTGATGGCTTCACCTCCATCCGTGTCCCTGAAAGGGACATGATATCATACCTTTTTATGGCTGTATAGTATTCCATGGTGGAATACTACATTTTTTTATTTATCTATTGCTGTAATATTGGGGATTCCTTGAAATATGATAACTTGCTTGTTGGCCGGATGCGGTGGCTCATGCCTGTAATCCCAGCGCTTTGGGAGGCAGAGGTGGGTGGAACACGAGGTCAGGAGATCAAGACCACAGTGAAACCCCATCTCTACTAAAAATACAAAAAGTTAGCTGGGCGCAGTGGCGGGCGCCTGTAGTCCCAGCTACTTGGGAGGCTGAGGCAGGAGAATGGCGTGAACCTGGAAGGCAGAGCTTGCAGTGAGCCGAGATCCTGCCACTGCACTCCAGCCTGGGTGACAGAGCGAGACTCCGTCTCAAAAAAAAGAAAGAAAGAAAGATAACCTGCTTGTTGTAGCTACATAAACAGATTTTCTTTTTCTTTTGAGACGGAGTCTCGCTCTGATGCCAAGCTGGAATGCAGTGGCATGATCTCGGCTCACTGCAACCTCCGCCTCCCAGGTTCAAGTGATTCTCCTGCCTCATCCTCCTGAGTAGCTGGGACTACAGACATGTGCCATCACACCCAGCTAATTTTTGTATTTTTAGTAGAGACGGGGTTTCACCATGTTGGCCAGGATGGTCTCGATCTCTTGATCTCATGATCCACCTGCCTTGGCCTCCCAAAGTGCTGGGATTACAGGCGTGAGCCACCGCGCCTGGCCAACAGATCTTACCCTGACTGTATAGGGTATCAGCACGTGCTTAATCACTTAGCTATCTTTCTTTTTACTTCAGAACTGACATGCTAGGTTTTTGAATTTTTGCTTCAGCCCTGGAAAAAGTCTCTCAGGGAGGGTAGGGGTGGGAAGTTAGGGTTGGGAACCTTAGAAGAGGAATTGATTGATTGATTGATTGATTGATTGATTGACTGAAACGGAGTCTTGCTCTATTGCCCAGGCTGGACTGCAGTGGCATGATCTCGGCTCACTGCAACCTCTGTCTCCTGGGTTCAAGTGATTCTCCTGCCTCAGCCTCCAGAGTAGCTGGGATTGCAGGCACACATCACCATGGCCAGCTAATTTTTGTATTTTTTTGCAGAGATAGGGTTTCACCATGTTAGCCAGGCTAGTCTCGAACCACTGACCTAAAGTAATCCACCTGCCTTGGCCTCCCAAATTGCTGGGATTACAGGCGTGAGCCACTGCACCCAGCCAGGAAGAGGAATTTAAAGGGCTAAAAGAAAATACCTTCATGGAGAGCAGTAGGGTAATATTTGAACCAACCACTCAGTTCTGTTCACGTGAACTACCATTACTTTAGTTATTTTAGTATATCCTTTTCCTGCTTCATGCTAGAAGATTTTTGACTTGTTAAGAAAGCAAGCCTTGCCAGTCAGAATGACAATTATTAAAAGGTCAAGAAACAGTCGAGCGTGGTGGCTCACGCCAGTAATCCCAGCAATTTGGGAGGCCAAGGCAGGTGGATCACTTGAGGTCAGTGGCTCGAGACTAGCATGGCTAACACGGCGAAACCCTGTCTCTACGAAAAAATACAAAAATTAGCTGGCCGTGGTGATGCTTGCCTATAATCCCAGCTACTTGGGAGGCTGAGGCAGGAGAATCACTTGAACCTGGGAAGCAGAGGTTGCAGTGAGCCGAGATCACGCCACTGCACTCCAGCCTGGGTGACAGAGCAAGACTCCATTTCAAAAAAAATAATAATAATAAATAAATAAATAAAATAAATTCCTCTTCTAAGGTTCCTAATCCTAACTTCCCACCCCTACCCTCCTGAGAGACTGTTTCCCGGGCTGAAGCAAAAACTGAAAAACCCAGCATGACAGTTCTGAAGTAAAAGGAGAAAAAGATACTTAAGTGATTAAGCACGTGCTGATACCCTATGCAATCAGGATAAGACCTGCTGATGTAGCTACAACAAGCAGGTTATCATATTTCAAGTAATCTCCAATATTACAGCAATAGATAAATAAGTGTTTTCAATAGTTAATTTTAAAAAGTTATCATTTATCTATTGGGGATAAAAATCATTCTTTCTTTTATAGTATTTACTGTGGGTTTGGGCAGCACAGGGTAAAAACCTAAAGCCCGTGGGGCTGTCTTATACAATCTTCTGAGAACTGAAAACCTGATCACCTGCACTACTACCACTGAAGGAACAGAAGACCAGAAGCATAAAAAAGTAGATAATGGAAACATAGCCTGCACGTAGTTGTATTTTTTATTATTATTATTTTTTTGAGATGGAGTTTCCTTCCTTTTGCCCAGGCTGGAGTGCAATGGAGTGGTCTCGGCTCACTGCAACCTCTGCCTCCCAGGTTCAAGCGATTCTCCTGCCTCAGCCTCCCAAGTAGCGGGGATTACAGGCACCTGCCAACACGTCCAACTAATTTTTTTTGCATTTTTAGTAGAGACAAGGTTTCACCATGTTGGCCAAGCTGGTCTCGAACTCCTGACCTCAGGTGATATGCCCGCTTCGGCATCCCAAAGTGCTGGGATTACACGCACCAGCCACCGTGCCTGACCTATAATTACTATTATTATTATTATTATTATTTTTTTTTTTTTTTTTTTGAGATGGAGTCTCTTTCTCTCTCCCAGGACGGAGTGCAGTGGCATGATCTTGGCTCATTGCAACTTCTGCCTCCTGGGTTCAAACGATTCTCCTGCCTCAGCCTCCTGAGTAGCTGGGATTACAGGCGAGTGCTACCATGCCTGGCTAATTTTTTTATTTTTAGTAGAGACGGGGTTTCACCGTGTTGGTCAGGCTGGTCTCAAACTCCTGACCTTGTGATCCACCTGCCTTGGCCTCCCAAAATGCTGGGATTACTGGCGTGAGCCACTGCACCCAGCCTATTATTATTTTTTGAGAGACAGTTTCACTCTGTCGCCCAGGCTGGAGTACAGTGGCACAATCTCAGCTCAGTGCAACCTCCGCCTCCCGAGTTCAAGCGTTTCTCCTGCCTCAGCCTCCCAAGTAGCTGGGATTACAGGCACGTGCCACCACACCCAGCTAATTTTTGTATTTTTAGTAGAGATGGGGTTTCACCACGTTGGCCAGGCTGCTCTGGAACTCCTGACCTAAGGTGATCTGCCCGCCTTGGCCTCCTAAAGTGCTGGGATTACAGGTGTGAGTCACCACACGCGGCCTTGCACCTAGTTTTAATAAGTATTACTTGGATAACTGACAAGGGAAGCACGGATAACTCACTTTCCCAGGGTTTTTGTTTTGTTCTTTTTTTCTCTCTCTCTGCTTTATTGTGTTTTAAGATGTTTTTACTATCTATGGACTTACAGAATCCAGGATGCTTTATTTAGTCAAAGATTATAACAGGTTTGCATTTGCAACTAAAAGAGAAGCAGCAGCTGCCCAAGTACAGTTATGTGCCACATAATGTTTCAGTCAGTAATGAACCACATATTCAGAGGTGGCTCCATAAGATTACTGTACCTTTTCTATGTTTACATACATATGTACTTACCGTTGTGTTACAACTGCCTACAGTATTGAGCAGAATAACATGCTATACAGGTTTGTGGCCTGGGAGCAATATGTTATACCTTACAGCCTAGGTATGCAGTAGGCTAAACCATCTAGGTTTATCCAAGTGCTTTCTAGGACTACACAATGATGAAATTGTTTGATGACAACATATCACAGAATGTATCACCATGAGATGACATATGACTGTATTCTACTGAATACCAGAAGGTAACTGAATTCTAACAAGAGTTTTAAATGATTTCTATACTTTACAAATTTTATTTTATTTTATTTTTTTGAGACAGAGTCTCTCTCTGTCAAGCAGGCTGTCATGTCAGCTCACTGCAACCTCCGCTTTCCGGGTTCAAGTGATTATCCTGCCTCAGCCTCCTGAGTAGCTGGGATTACAGACACCCGCCACCATGCCTGGCTAATTTTTATATTTTTAGTAGAGATGGGGTTTCACCATGTTGGCCAGGCTGGTCTCGACTCCTGACCTGAGGTGATCCCCCTGCCTCAGCCTCCCAAAGTGCAGGGATTACAGGCATGAGCCACCGCGCCCAGCCTATACTTCCCAAATTTTAAGAAGTTACAAAGAGTCGATCAGCAGAACCAAAACACGTTTATAGATCAAATCCCATTATATGTTCCCAGGATGAATGGTTCCATTCTGCTATAACAGAATTTTGTTCTATGAGCTGTAACTTAAAATAATGGGTCAAATACTGACTTAGCAATCTTGAGGTTTTTGATGTAGTTGTATTGTGATATTTGTTATAATGGAGAATTACTGGTATTTCTAGTTTTTAGACATTGGTTGGCATATCTTATCTTTTTTCACTAAATTGGAAAATCCCTAAAGGTCTAGCTTTCAGATGGAACCCAAGCTCTCTGCTTAGTAATGCTGTTAGGTTCAAACCCAGGACTAATTACAGGGTCTATTCTCTTTGCTTTGTTCCACTTATGGCACAAACTGCATCCTGACATCTAGCCATCCATCTAATGACTATATGCTGCTACTCGCAATGGATAACAATAGAATAAAGTGCAGATGCAAATCCACCACAAAATGAGTAAAAAATTAAAGCCTCTACTTTCTGGATGCTGTAACACAAGTGCCAACTTCAGGCAAAAAGGTCAGCACATATGTTTCAGACTCCTTACTGCAGGTGCTTCAGGGTTTGCTCCACTAATGCCTAGGTGACTAACAAATTTTCAGTCACATTTAGCAGATATTAATGGCACATAAAAAGAACAAAAGGGACAGACTGGATATTACAATATGGGGTAGTTTGTGTGGCTGGCCACATTGAGTCCTAAATACCTCTCCAGCACCACTCACCTGGAGAAGTGGATATGGATGCCAGCTACTGTTTTTTCTCCCTTCCCAAACAGATACAGCTTGGCCTACAGCTGCACTGCCCCATAACAAGAAGACTTCACTTGACACCTAACTCATGACAGGGCTCTGCATCCTTACATCAGTAACAGAAGCTGGTTTGGGATGAAAAATTATTAATTGCAACTTCTGAAAACTTTTCAAAAATAAACTTTTCCTCTATTCCAAATCTCAAGGTCTTCAACTAGCCTACCGTAGAGCTTGAGGGGTGTTAAAGTTAGGACGAGGCTCAGCCACACGCTCCTCCTCTTCTGGGCCATCATCTTCCATGTTGGAGAATCCCATCTCATCTTGGAACTGTGGGCAAAGGAAAGGGAGGGTTTTCCTGGGGAATGGGCCTCTGAATGTTGCTCCAGTGTTGGGAAGGAAGAGTGAAAACTATAGATTACAAGACTTTAATAATGCTGGCACCCAGAAAGAGCCAATGTCAGAACTTTCTCACTTCAGGACTCCCACAAACCCAAACTTGGGATGGCTATTATGCCAAGAAAGAAGTCGTTTAACCAGTCAACTTGTAACAGTAAGGACAGAGCATGGATAACTCAAAATTATCAATCTCTCTTTTTTTTTTTTTGAGACAGAGTCTTGCAGTCTTGCTCTATTGTCCAGGCTGGAGTGCAGTGGCCCGATCTGGGCTTACTGCAGCCTCCGCCTCCCAGGTTCAAGCGATTTTCCTGCCTCAGCCTCTGCAGTAACCGTGACTACAGGTGCCCGCCACCATGCCTAATTTTTGTATTTTTAATAGAGACAGGGTTTCATCATGTTGGCCAGGCTGGTCTCAAAACTCCTGACCTCAGATGATCCACCTGCCGTGGCCTCCCAAAGTGCTGGGATTACAAGTGTGAGCCACCGCACTCAGCTTCAAAATGATCAATCTTCTAAAACGAAAAATCTTTTGAAACAAATTTATGGCAACCTCCGCCTCCCAGGTTCAAGCGATTTTCCTGCCTCAGCCTCTGCAGTAACCGTGACTACAGGTGCCCGCCACCATGCCTAATTTTTGTATTTTTAATAGAGACAGGGTTTCATCATGTTGGCCAGGCTGGTCTCAAACTCCTGACCTCAGATGATCCACCTGCTGTGGCCTCCCAAAGTGCTGGGATTACAAGCGTGAGCCACCGCACTCAGCTTCAAAATGATCAATCTTTTAAAACGAAAAATCTTTTGAAACAAATTTATGAAAAAGCTAATTATTTGTGCACAAAGTAGTTTAAAACTAGTTGACAATCTTTAAGGACACACCAAATGACAGTAGGGGAAGTCATCAAAAGTTTTCCAGGGGCCAGGCATGCTGGCTCACACCTATAATTCCAGCACTGGGAGGCCCAAGGCAGGAAAATTGCTTGAGCCCAGAAGTTCCAGAACAACCTGGGCAATGTTGTAAGACCCTGTCTCTACAAATAAAATAATTAGCTGGGTGTGTTGGTGTGTCCCAGCTACTCAGGAGGCTTATACGGAGGACTGCTTGAGCCTAGAAGGTCAAAGCTGCTGTGAGCTGTAATTTCACCACTGCACTCTAGCTTGGGTGACGGAGCAAGACCCCTGTCAAAAAAAAAGAAGTTTCAAAGAAAATGTTAATAAGAACAACATACATGTGTATAATCAAGAGTCTAGTAGGTAGCAAAATTCCCTTGTCATTATATTCTTTCCCAGGTGGACTAAAAGGAGAATTGGTTCAGTCAGACCCCCTCTCCTAGAGGGAGCATCACAGAGACAAAATGACACATCTTGCTGGAGAACCGACTTACAATCCCATGTTCTCACTTGAGGATCATTACTCACAGTTTCAAACAGCTCTTCCATCAGCTCATTTACTTCCTTTTCTGCAAGAAAGCCAGAGAGTATGTTGTTGGTATAAATTAGATTTTACAATAACGAGGAATTCCATGAAGACAATGTATAATGTTTTCAACAAGGCATGACAAATTCTTCATATCTATCCTTCTTTTTTTTGAGATGGGTCTCGCTATGTCACTCAGGCTGGAGCGCAGTGGCGCGATCTCGGCTCACTGCAACCTCCACATCCCCTCCCTGGTCCAATTGATCCTCCCACCTCAGCTCCCCAAGTAGCTGGGACCACAGACGCATGCCACCACGCCCGGCTAATTTTTGTATATTTTGTAGAGATGAGGTTTCACCAGGCTGGTCTCCAACTCCTGAGCTCAAGCAATCAGCCTAACTCGGCCTCCCAAAATGGTGGGATTACAGGTGTGAGCCACTATGACTGGCTATCCTTCATTCATTTATTCAAAAACATTTATTGAGGTCGGGCGCGGTCACTCATGCCTGTAATCTCAGCACTTTGGGAAGCCGAGGCAGATGGATCACGAAGTCAGGAGACTGAGACCATCCTGGCTAACACGGTGAAACTCCGTCTCTACTAAAAATACAAAAAATTAGCCAGCCGTGTTGGTGGGCGCCTGTAGTCCCAGCTACTCAGGAGGCTGAGGCAGGAGAATGGCATGAACCCAGGAGGCGGAGCTTGCAGTGAGCCTAGACTGCGCCACTGCACTCCAGCCTGGGCAACAGAGTGAGACTCCGTCTCAAAAAAAAAAAAAAAAAAACCACAATATACTTCAATCCATGTTTTAGATGCTTGGGCTATATGAGAGAATGAGAGAGAGAGAGAGAGTTCTATTCTCATGAAGCTTAAATTCTAAAAGGAAGAAGACAGGAGAAAATGTGAGCTGGATGATTTTACAATTAGATGACCTATCCAAATCCACACAGTACTGAATGAAATCAAGACATGAGTCTCCTAGCCTGGGCAAAATGTTGAAACCATATCTCTACAAAAAAATTTAGCTGGGCTTGGTGACGCACACCTGCAGTCCCAGCTAGCTACTCAAGAGGCTGAGGTGAGAGAAATCTCTTGAGTCCAGGAGGCAGAGGCTGCAGTGTGCCGAGACCATGCCACTGCATTCCAGCCTGGGCGACAGAGCAAGATACTGTCTAAAAAAAAGAGAGAGAGAAAGACAAGTTTCCAACAGGGTTTTATAGGACGCTGTCTTTGGATCTGAACTATTCAAGAACTCCATCAGTGACTTAGAAGACCCAGAGAACATACTTAACAAATCTGTAGATGATGTAAAGCTGAAAGGGACTGCCAATCCAACAGATGGAAAATTCAAAATTATATTTTCTCAAATCAACTGGATGCAACATATACGGATAAATTTAAAGTTCTATGTTTAAGAATTTTTTTTTTTAAATAGAGACAGCATGTTGCTATGTTGCCCAGGCTGGTCTCAAACTCCTGGGCTCCAGCGATCCTCCCACCTTGGCCTCTCTAAGTGTTGGGATTACAGGTGTGAGCCACGGTGCCCAGTCCTACAGTTAAGAGTTTTTCTGTTTTTTTTTTTGAGATGGAGTCTCGCTCTGTCACCCAGGCTGGAGTGCAGTGGCGCAATCTCAGCTCACTGCAAGCTCCACCTCCCAGGTTCACGCCATTCTCCTGCCTCAGCCTCCTGAATAGCTGGGACTACAGGCACCTGCCACCGTGCCCGGCTAATTTTTTGTATTTTTTAGTAGAGACGGGGTTTCACCATGGTCTCGATCTCCTGACCTCGTGATCCGCCCGCCTCAGCCTCCCAAAGTGCTGGGATTACAGGCGTGAGCCACCGCGCCCAGCAAGAGTTTTAAAGATCAGTTTATTAACTGCATGAAAAGGTGACGTGGCTTAAAAATAATGTGAAAAAGACCTGAAAGTTTTGGATGTTACAAGAATCTGAGGAAAAAAAAAAGTTTTGGTTGATATCAAGTTCAATAAGACACAGTTGCTCCAAAATGGGGCTCATAACCAACAAGGCAAACATATCACTGAACTAGAGCAGAGTCTAACACTATGTCTGGAGGACTGTGAACAATTCTATAAAGCCCCTTCTTAGGAAGACATTAAAAAAATTAAGATCCAGGCCAGGGGCAGTGGCTTACGCCTGTAATTCCAGCACTTTAGGAGGCCAAGGCGGGCAGATCACCTGAGGTCAGGAGTTCGAGACCAGTCTGACCAACACGGTGAAACTCTGTCTCTACTAAAAATACAAAAATTAGCCAGGCATGGTGGCACACACCTGGAATCCCAGCTACTCAGGAGGCTGAAGCAGGAGAATCACTTGAACCCAGGAGGTGGAGGTCCCACTGAGCCAATATAGCACCAATGCACTCCAGCCTGGGCAACAGGGCGAGACTCCATCTCAAAAATAAATAAATAAATTAGCCGGGCATGGTAGCACATGCCTGTAATCCCAGCTACTTGGGAGGCTGAGGCACAAGAATCTCTTAAACCCAGGAGGCGGAGGCTATGCTGACCGGAGATAGTACCACTGCACTCCAGCCTGGGAGACAGAGTGAGACTGTCTCAAACACAAAACAAAAACAAAAACAAAATCAATTAAGTAATTTAATTATTTTTTATTTTATTTTTTTGAGACTGAGTCTCCCTCTGTTGCCTAGGCTGGAGTGCGGTGGCGCGATCTCAGCTCACTGCAACCTCCACCTTCCGGCTTCAAGCAATTCTCATGCCTCAGCCTCATAAGTAGCTGGGATTACAGGCATGCGCCACCACGCCTGGCTAATTTTTTGTAGTTTTAGTAGCGACAGTGTTTCACCATGTTGCCCAGGCTGGTCTTGAACTCCTGACCTCAAGTGATCTGCCTGCCTCAGTATCCCAAAGTGCTGGGATTACAGGTGTGCGCCACCATGCCCAGCCAACAAAAAAAATTAAAATCCAAACGTTGCTGAGAATGTAGAGCAACCAGAACTCTGATGAGAATGTAAAATGGAAAGCCACTGTGGAAAATGGTCTGGCAATTTCTTATAAAACTAAACATACCCTGTGACCCAGTGATTTGTCTCCTATATAGCTGACCCAAGATAAATGAAATATGGCTTTTCTAACTCATAGGTGGGGACAAATGAAAGAGAAAGAGAAATGAAGCATTTCCACAAAGACTTGCACAAAAAAGTTCAGAGCAGCTTTATTCGTTACCCAAAATTAAAAATAGCCCAGGTGATCAATACAAAAATAGATAATCTGTAGTACATATACACAATGAAATTATACTCAACAATAAAAGGGAACAAACTAATGACACATGCAACATAAATGAATCTCAAAAATCTTATGCTGAGTGAAAGAAGCCTTACACACAAAGCACATCCTTTATGATTCCATTTATGTGAGGTTCTAAAACTGGCAAACTTAACCTGTGATTAAGAAAAAAAAGCTGGGCGCAGTGGCTCACGCCTGTAATCCCAGCACTTTGGGAGGCCAAGACAGGTGGATCACAAGGTCAGGAGATCGAGATCACCCTGGCTAACACAGTGAAACCCCGTCTCTACTAAAAATACAAAAAATTAGCCGGGTGTGGTGGCAGGTGCCTGTAGTCCCAGCTACTCGGGAGGCTGAGGCAGGAGAATGGCGTGAACCCGGTAGGCGGAGCTTGCAGTGAGCCCTGCCACTGCACTCCAGCCTGGGTGACAGAGCGAGACTCCGTCTTGGAAAAAAAAAAAAATCAGAACACTGGTTGCCTCTGAGGGGATGGTGTGGGGATTGACTTGGAAGGGGCATGAGGAAACTTTCTGGGGTGAGGATTCTATATCCTGATAGGGATTTGGGTCACACAGGTACACACATGTCAAAATTCATTAAATGGTACACTTGAGATGTGTGTGATACACTGTGTGTAAAATTACCTATAAAAAGAAATCATAAACAAATATTGAATTCTAGTTCATTATATGTGTGCTGAAGTGGTTAAAAGTGAAGTATAGGCTCATGCCTGTAAACCCACCACTTTGGGAGGCAGAGGTGGGAGGATCACGAGGTCAGGATTCGAGACCAGCCTGGCCAAGATGGTGAAACCCCGTCTCTACTAAAAATACAAAAAAAAAAGTGACGTATAGCCAGGTGCCATTGCGCACGCTTGTAATCTCAGCTGGTCAGGAGGCTGAGGTGGGAAGATCGCTTGACCGCAAGAGTTGAAGACCAACCCATGCAACATAGACCTTGTCTGAATTTAAAAAAAAAAAAAAAAAAAAGTGAAGTATAATTTACTCTGAAATGCATTTGAAAACTAAGATGCATCCACAGACAGACAGGGAGATGGACAGCTGCATGATAAGGCAAATAAAGTCATCCCTCAGTATCTGTGGAGATTGGTTCCAGGAGCCCATGGATACCAAGATCTGAGGATGCTCAAGTCCCTTATACAGAAATGATGTCATATTTGCATATAATCTACACACATCCTCCTGTATACCTTATCTCTAGATTACTTATCACCTTAAATGCTTATTATATCTTATAAATGCTTGTTATACCTTATTATTTTTTATTTATTTATTTGAGACAAGCTCTCACTCTGTCACCCAGGCTGGAGTACAGTGGCAGTGGTATGATCACAGCTCACTGCAACCTTGAACTTCTGGGCTCAAGGGATCCTTCTGACTCTGTCTCCAGAGTAGCTGGGACTACAAGCACACACCACTGCACCCAGATAAATTTTTTTTTTGAGACAGCGTCTCACTCTGTTGCCCTGGCTAGAGTGCAGTGGTGCGATCTTGGCTCACTGCAACCTCCGCCTCCCGGGTTCAAGCGATTCTCCTGCCTCAGCCTCCTTAGTAGCTGGGACTACAGGCGTGAGCCACCACACCCGGCTAATTTTTGTATTTATAGTAGAGATGGGGTTTCACCATATTGGCCAGGCTGGTCTCGAACTCCTGACCTCATGATCTGCCCACCTTGGCCTCCCAAAGTGCTGGGATTACAGGCGTGAGCCACCGCGCCCAGCTGCACCCAGATAATTTTTAAGTTTTTTGTAGAGATGGGGTCTCAGTATGTTGCCCAGCTGATCTCAAACTCCTGTGCTCAAGCGATCCTCCTGCTTCAGCCTCCCAAAGTGCTGGGATTACAGATGTTAGCCACTACGCCCAGCTAGTATTATTTTTTGCTGTATTTTTTTTTTTCCAGAATATTTTCGAGGTTGGTTGAATCTGTAGCTGTGAAACCTGCACATATGAAAGGCCCACAGTTTATATTAAACCTATTGAAAGTTTGGCCGGGCACGGTGGCTCACGCCTGTAATTCCAGCACTTTGGGAGGCCGAGGTGGGCGGATCACAAGGTCAGGAGATCGAGACCATCCTGGCCAACATGGTGAAACCCTGTATCTACTAAAAATACAAAAATTAGCTGGGCATGGTGGCGCGTGACTATAATCCCAGCTACTCGGGAGGCTGAGGCAGGAGATTTGCTTGAACCAGGGAGTCGGAGGTTGCAGTGAGCCGAGATGGCGCCATGGCACCCCAGCCTGGAGACAGAGTGCGACTCCATCTCAAAAAAAAAAACCAAAAAACTAAAAGTAGGTGGTGAGGCTGGGCGCAGTGGCTCACGCTTGTAATCCCAGCACTTTGGGAGGCTGAGGCGGGCAGATCACCTGAGGTCAGGAGTTCGAGACGAGCCTGGCCAACATGGTGAAACCCCTTCTCTACTAAAAATACAAAAAGTACCCAGACATGGTGGCAGGCGCCTGTAATCCCTGCTACTCAGGAGGCTGAGGCAGGAGAACCGCTTGAACCCAGGAGGCGGAGGCTGCAGTGGGCCAAGATCACACCATTGCACTCTAGCCTGGGGAACAAGAGTGAGACTTCATCTCAAAAAAAAGTAGGTGGTGAGTATATGAATGTTAGCTGTATAATTTTTCAACTTTTCTATATATATTTTTAAATTTCATAATAAGATGTAACAGGGGAAAAGTTTAAAGAAAATAAATGCTAGAATCCAGAGAAGAGTAATGTGCATGGTGAGAGGTCTGGACACCAAGGCTTTGGAGAAGAAGAAACCTGGCAGAAGAAACTTGAAACTTTCCTATGTTTTGCATAGGAAAAAAAAAAAAACAGAAACATCTTTTAATATGTACACTTGGGGATAAACTGCTTTTTTTTTTAACAGCAAAAGACAAATAGGAGGCCAGGCGCAGTGCAGCTCATGACTGTAACCCCAGCACTTTGGGAAGCCGAGGCGGGTGGATCACCTGAGGTCAGGAGTTCAAGACCAGCCTGGCCAACCTGGTGAAACCCCGTCTCTACTAAAAATGCAAAAATTAGCTGGGCGTGGTGGCGGGCGCCTGTAATCCCAGCTATTCTGGAGGCTGAGGCAGGAGAATCGCTTGAACCCAGGAGGCGGAGTCTGCAGTGAGCTGAGATCACACCATTGCACTCCAGCCTGGGCGACAACAGCGAAACTCCATCTCAAAAAATAAAATAAAATAAAATAAATAAAATAAAATAAAGACAAATAGGAATATAAAAGGATTGATCTTCTTGCTTTGCATTCAAATTTGGGTTCAATAAGGAAAGTATTAATTGAGGAGGTGTTCAAGTTTACAATATACTATCTGCAGAATTGTTGAGCTCCCTGTCACTGAAGGTATACAAACAGAGACTAAAAAGGCCACCTCAGAGGAGGTGTAAACAAATTCTCAAGTGGGCGGAAAACATGTGACCACATGGAGCTTTTCAAACTCTGTGATTCTATGCTTTTTAATTTTTTTATTTTAGTTATCCATATAAGGATAAGTCCTTTTAAAGAGATTATAATCAAATATGACAATGAGACACAAGAGGACAAGAGGCAGAAAAAAAAATTAAAAATTCTACTCCAGCTTTCACGATCATCACAGAACTGTATGACTAGAAAGACTGCCCTTCATTTACCCATCTCTATTTGATTGGCAAATATTGCCACCAGCTTTACAGCAATAAACAACACAAAGCTCTTGGGAAGCTCACAGTCTAGGGGAGAAGACAGATATTAAATAAGCAATTATGAGGTGATCAGTATATAAAAGGACAAAAAGAGTGGTACGGGAATGCAAAGCAAGAAGATCAATCCTAATGAAAGAGAATCTCCTTGAGAAATTATATGTAAACTGAAAAGTAACAATCAAAAAGGGAAGGCAAATATATTCCAGGATGATAGCTGAACTTAAGATCTGCTTTTGTGCTTTAAGCAGATGTTTCTTTACTTGCATATAACACTGTTGACCATTCTGTCCTTCTTGAAAGACTCTTTTTTTTGAAACAGGGTCTTGTTCTGACCCAGGCTGGAGTATAGTGTCGTGATCTCTGCTCGCTACAGCCTCCACCTCCTGGGCTCAAGTGATCCTCCCACCTCAGCTTCCCAAGTAGCTGGGACTATGGGCATGCACCACGACGACTGACTAATTTTTATTTTATTTTTTAAATGTTTTTGTAGAGACAATGTCTCACTATCTTGCCCAGGCTGGTCTTGAATTCCTGGGCTCATGCAATCCTTCCGTCTCAGCCTCCCAAGTGCTGGGATTATAGCCATGAGCCACTGTGCCCCAGCCAAAAGACTCTTCCTTTGGTTTCTACGACACTAGATTTTCTAGTTTTTTCTTGAACTTTTCTAGATTCTCCTTTCAGTTTTCTCAAAGCCTAAATCCTCAAATCTTTTCATTCTACATTTTCTCTAATTCTTGGTGCTTTCCTTTCAATGCTTCCACTATCCCTGTCATAATATATCAAAATAAATGAAAGATCTTCACAAAGGAAATGGTATTCTAATCTTAAAAGCAAGGTGAAAGGCACAATAAAGCAATAAAATAAAATGTAAGTTCTAAAGGATTGTATTTACATAATTCTCTTTACACAAAGAACTGCATTAATTAGGTATATCTTGGAGGTTTATAAAGCTCTCTGCATAACCTGGTCAAGAGCCAGCATCTTACCTTCTCCATGTCGTGTATATTATTCCAGTACAGGGTCATGCATACATGCAATAAAAATCAATGGCTTATGAAATATATTTTTTATTTTTCTTTCTCCCCATAGGTAGAATTTCTTCAGGATGAAATGTATGTTTTCTATGCTTGACACACTAGCCAATGACATAATTTTTTTTTGAGTCAGGGTCTCCCTCTGCCACCAAGGCTGGAGTGCAGTGGCACTATCATAGTTTGCTGAATCCTTGACCTCCTGGGCTGAAGCAATCTTCCTGCCTCAGCCTCCTCAGTAGCTAGGACTACAGGTACATGCCAACATATTTGGCTAATTTCTTAAATTTTTAGTACAAAGTTTCTCTGTGTTGCCTATGCCGGTCTTGAACTCCTGAGCTCAAGCAATCTTCCTGCCCCAGCCTCCCAAAGTGCTGGGATTACAGGTGTAAGCCACCACTCCTAGCTCAATGATATAATTTTTTATAGAAATAACTCAAGCCAAGTTATCATAATTGTTTTCCATACCTCCAGTCTTGTTCACTTTACCTAACAAATTAATACATTAAATTGGTATTAAATCAAAGTGATCTTTCTAAAATCCAAATCAGTTCCTACTGATTTACTGCTTAAACCTCGTTTTCGTTTTTTTTTTTTCAGGCGGAGTCTTGCTCTGTCGCCCAGGCTGGAGTGCACTGGCGTGATCTCGGCTCACTGCAACCTCTCCCGCCTGAGTTCAAGCAATTTTTCTGCCTCAGCCTCCGGAGTAGCTGGGATTACAGGTGCCTACTACCACACCTGGCTAATTTTTGTATTTTTAGTAGAGACAGGGTTTCGCCATGTTGGCCAGGCTGGTCTTGAACTCCTGACCTCAGGTGATCTGCCCGCCTCTACCTCCCAAAGTGCTGGGATTACAGGCGTGAGCCACCATGCCTGCCCTTAAACCTCATTTTGAGAGCTTAAAGATCCTCCATGATGTAAACACTACCTAATCTTATCTACCACTTCTCTATCTTTTCATGCATACACCACCACCAAAGTACTTACTATTTTCCAAACATACTTTTTTGATGTTTTACAATTCTGTGGTTTGCAGATGCTCTTCTATTTGCAATATTCCTCTCTGTCCCTATTCACCTAATTTCTTATTCCTCCTTCAAAACTAAGATAAAAAGCCATTTCATTCTGCAAATTCTTTCCTAAGTTCTCCTATCCTAGTCCATATCATATACTAGGAGATGACACTCTCTTTTAGGTCATTATTATACCTTATGTAAAACCTGTTACAGCATTTATCACTTTGTATTGTAACTTTTTCTGTTTCTATCACCCTCCTAGGCTGAACTCCTACAGCACAGATGCCATGTCTTATTCATCTTGCACAATCCCTGCCAAACAGTAAGGACCGAATACATGACTGTGGGATATACAAATGAATAACTGATGGGCTTTCTGAATATATACCTAAATTTAAAGAATCAGGTCAATAAATGGGTAAAGGAAACCTAAATGTCTTAACATGGATGAGCTGCAAACTTCACCCCTAAAAATCTACAAAGTAAACAAAGACAGCTGCAAAGCAGTCAAGAGCAGGACTTAGAATAAACACAGACTCACTGGTGATTCTCACTGCCCGGTCAGTCCGGAAATCCTCTGTGTCTGGTTCATCAAGGTCTTCCAGGAAATTATATTCTGGATCATCATCATCGTCTGCTTCATCTAAGGAAAAAAGTGTTTCAGATACTCATTAACTCTGTTCTCAAACTTCTAAGAATCTGTTCCAATAAAGCACATTTATTCTTTATTTTTTTGAGACAGGGTCTCATTCTGTCGCCCAGGCTGGAGTGCAGTGGTACAACCTCAGCTCACTGCAACCTCTGCCTCCCGGGCTCAAGTGATCCTCCCACCTCAGCCTCCTGAGTAGCTGGGACCACAGGCATACGCCACCACGCCCAGCTAATTTTGTGTAGTATATTCCATGAAAATAATACTTTCTGTAAAAGCTACTTGTACAATGAAGCTGACAGTGAAAAAAGGAATGGCCCAAATTTCCAACAATTAGGGAATGACTATATAATTATAATTTCTTAGTATAAAATAGAACAGGTTGAGCATTCCAAATTCAAAACTCCAAAATCTGAAACTTTTTGAGTGCAAACATGACTCTCAAGGGAAATAGCCATTGGAGCACTTCAGATTTCAAATTTTCTTTTTTCCTTTTTTTTGAGACAGGGTCTCACTCTGTCACCCAGGCCTGAGTGCAGTGGCATGATCATGGCTCACTGCAGCCTTGACTGCCCAGGATCAGGCGATTGTCACACCTCAGCCTCCCAAGTAATTGGGATTAGGCACATGCCACCATGCCCAACTAATTTTTGTATTTTTAGTAGAGACAGGGTTTTGGTATGTCGCCCAGACTGGTCTTGAACTCCTGGGTTCAAGCGATCTGAATGCCTCGGCCTCCCAAAGTGCTGAGATTACAGTGTGAGCCATTGCACCCTGCCCAGATTTCAAATTTTCAAATTTGGTATGCTTACCTGTTAAGTATAATAACACATATATTCTAATATCTGAAAAAATCTGAAATCCAAAATACTTCTGGTCCTGAGCATTTTGGATGAAGGGGATACTCAACATGTACACATATAAAATGTGAATATGTAACCATTCTATAAATGTTCAATACATGTATGACAAAAGTATAATACATACATAATAATCATAAGCATGAAAAATTATATCCTTACAATAAGAATCATAAATAACTAAAAATATACAAAAATAATAAACATTTGTTAGGTTAGAATAATAGAAATAGGGATGTTTTTCTCCCTTTTAATTTTCTTTTTTCTTTTTTTTTTTTGACATGGAGTCTCGCTCTGTCATTCAGGTTGGAGTGCAGTGGCATGATCTTGGCTCGCTGCAAACTTTGCCTCCCAGGTTCAAGCAATTCTCCTGCCTCAGCCTACCAAGTAACTGGGATTACAGATGCCCACCACCATGCCCGGCTAATTTTTCTATTTTTGATAGAAACAAGGTTTCACCATGTTGGCCAGGTTGCTCTCGAACTCCCGACCTCAGGTGATCCGCCTGCATTGGCCTCCGAAAGTGCTAGGATTACAGGCGTGAACCACAGGCCCCAGCCTAATTTTCTTTAATGTTAATGCTAAACTGTCTTTTCAATTACCAAGTAAAAATTATGAAGGAGTCATTAAATTATGGAATTATTATATATTAAAGTAATATTTTTCCCCAGATAATTTTAGATCAGTGTTGTCTAACAGAACTTTCTGCGATGATGGAAATGATCTATAAATGTATTGTATCATACAGTAGCCATTAGCCACATGTGACTTGAGAAATGCAGCTAGTGTGACTGAGGAACTGATTTAAAAAGAAAAAGACCAAAAAGAGAATACCTAAATTTCTTACTATCATGTATCCATTAAATAGAAGAGGTGATCTCTATGTATTATAATGGAAAAATATATAAGTTATACTGCTAAGTGAAAGAAGCAAGTTGCAGATGCAGACCAATATGTATAGTATGATTCTTTTTGTGGAAAAAAATTCTTGTTTGAGATAAATACATGCTTGACTGAATACCACAAAGTATCTAGAAAGAAACACATAAAACTATTAACAAAGATTTCTCTGTGTACCCTCCCACAATGGTTTTTTTTTTCTTTTTTTAAGATGGAGTCTCGCTCTGTCGCCCAGGCTGGAGTGCAGTGGCTCAATCTCGGCTCTCTGCAACCTCCACCTGCTGGGTTCAAGTGATTCTCCTGCCTCAGCATCCCGAGTAGCAGGGACTACAGATGTGCGCCACCATGCCCAGCTAATTTTTATATTTTTAGTAGAGACGGAGTTTCACCACGTTGGTCAGGCTGGTCTCAAACTCCTGACCTCAGGTGATCCACCTGCCTTGGCCCCCAAAAAGTGCTGGGATTACAGGCGTGAGCCACAGAGCCTGGCCCCCCTTCCATAATGTTTTAACTTTTCATAATAAATGAGCATCTTTTTTTTTTTTCGAGAGGGAGTTTCGCTCTTGTTGCCCAGACTGGTTACCGCGCCTGGCCATAAATGAGCATCTTTTGTTATAAACAGACATACATAGCTTGGGGCCAAGCACGGTGGCTCACGTCTGTAATCCCAGAACTTTGGGAGGCCGAGGCGGGAAGATCACTCGAGCTCAGGGGTTCGAGACCAGCCTGGTCAACATGGTGAGACCCCCCCGCCGTCTCTACCAAAAATACAAAAATTAGCCAAGAGTAGTGGTGCGTGCCTGTAATTCCAGCTACTTGGGAGGCTGAGGCAGGAGAATTGCTTCAACCTGGGAGACAGAGGTTGCAGTGAGCTGGGATTGTGCCACTGCACTCCAGCCTGGGCAAGAGTGAGACTCTGTCTAACAAGAAAAAAAACACACACACACATATATATATATATGTCCTGGGCAACACGGTGGGAACCAATCTCTACAAATGACTTTTTTAAAATTAGCCAAGTGTCGTGGTGTGTGCCTATAGTCCCAGCTACTGAGAAGGCTGAGCTGGAAGGACTGCTTGAGCCCAGGAGTTTGAGGCTGCAGTGAGCCATGATCACGCCACTGCACTCCAGTGAGGGTGACAGAGTGAAACCCTGTCTCAAAAACAAATATATATATTTTTATATAAATATAAATATATATATACTTATACAGACACACATTTAAAATTCACAATCACTGAAAAATCTGTGCTGATTAAACCCTAATCTAACTTGATAATTCTTTACTCAACATTTATATTCAGCTTATAATATATTAATTTGCATTCTTTATACATAACTATTTATTATCAAATCTTTTTCATCTATTTGTGGGTTTAACTTATCAATACAAATTCTTTATTTCTTTAGGAACAGAATACTGTCTTCATAATTCATAATCTCTACAGTACTTTCTATATAAGTCTCTTCACAGCAAGTTTTTTTTTTTTTTTTTTTGAGACGGAGTCTCACTCTGTCACCCAGGCTGGAGTAGAGGGGCGATCTCGGCTCGCTGCAAGCTCCACCTCCCGAGTTCATGCCATTCTCCTGCCTCAGCCTCCCAAGTAGCTGGGACTACAGGCACCCACCACCATGCTGGGCTAATTTTTTTTTTTTTTGTATTTTTAGTAAAGACGGGGTTTCACTGTGTTAGCCAGGATGGTCTCGATCTCCTGACCTCATGATCTGCCTGCCTCAGCCTCCCAAAGCGCTGGGATTACAGGTGTGAGACACTGCGCCTGGCCAGCAAGTTCTTAACAAACATTGCCGAATAATGAAAGTTCTGGAAGAGCCCATAATAATGAGTAGTGTGCACAGGTTTGGACTCCATCTGTTTGGATGCAAAAACTGCAATAGATAGCTTCTGCCCATACCACACAAATGGGTCAGCCAATATTATTCTCAGAGCACTCATTTAACAAAGATGCTGAAAAATCGTTTAGGGGGGATTCTTCTGAGTTCTGCTTAGCTTTTAGTACCCTGATTGTGGAATATGTCCTCTGAGCTTAATGACTTTTTTGACTTATTAACAATGTCAGTATTTACCCAGCTGATATACCCCTCCAGTATTGTCTTTTAACTCAACTGGTAGATCTGGAGGCCACACCCATCCTAACCATTGGCTTTGTGTGCTCTTTTAAAAATCTGTCCGAATAGGCATATACAAAAATACTGAAGTTGCTGGGTGTGGTGGCTCACGCCTGTAATCCCAGCACTTTAGGAGGCCAAGGCAGCAGATCACCTGAGGTTAGGAGTTCAAGACCAGCCTGACCAATATGGTGAAACCCCATCTCTACTAAAAATACAAAATTAGCCGGGTATGGTGGCATGTGCCTGTAATCCCAGCTACTAAGGAGGTGGAGGCAGGAGAATTGCTTGAACCTGAGAGGTGGAGGTGGCAGTGAGCCAAGATTGCACCATTATACTCCAGCCTGGGTGACAAGAGTGAGACTCTGACTCAAAAAAAAAAACAAAACAAAACAAAAAAAACTGAAGTTTTATTTTAAGAAAAGAAGATTTTCACCCTCCCCCTAACCATTAGTCCAATTCCCCAATCAACCTTTATCATGCACTCTTACCTTTCCCAGACCAGTAGTTTCCAATCCTTTAGATATATCAGAATTAGATCCCTAGACCGTACTCATTAGATTCTGATTCAGTAGGTAAGGGGTGAAGCCCTGAAATCTGTATCTTTAATAAACATCACCCTACATATCCATACACTCCTCAATTCTGATTCAAGTTCTCAGAACCAAATTATGAGAAACAAAATCCTGAAAGTCAGTTCTGCCTGGCCTTTCCTTCCCAATAGCTACCATCTCAGGCCTCTGAACCAAAGTGATGAAAATAAGCACCAAAGCTGCTGCTACCGATAAAGCTAGGAGAACCTGACTTTCTTACTGTAATTATTTTGTTTAGCCTGGGCCAAAGATAAAAAGCACAGCTTATTATGAAGGCCAGGAGCAGTGGCTCATGCCTGTAGTCCCAGAACTTTGGGAGGCCAAGGCGGGTGGATCACCTGAGGTCGGGAGTTCGAGACCAGCCTGACCAACATGGAGAAACCTGAAACCCCCATCTCTACTAAAAATACAAAATTAGCCAGGCGTGGTGGCACATGCCTGTAATCCAGCTACTTGGGAGACTGAGGCAGGAAAATTGCTCGAACCCGGGAGGCAGAGTTTGCAGTGAGCTGAGATCGCACCATTGCACTCCAGCCTGGGCAACAAGAGCAAAACTCCGTCTCAAACAAAACAAAACAAAACAAAACAAAACAAAACAAAAAACACAGCTCATTATGAAAAGTCATATCCTTTTAAAAAATGGTTTAGGCCGGGCGTGGTGGCTCACACCTGTAATCCCAGCACTTTGGGAGGCCAAGGTGGGTGGAGCACTTGAGATCAGGAGCTCGAGACCAGCCTGACCAACATGGTGAAACCCTGACTCTACTAAAAATACAAAATTAGCCAGGCATGGTGGCACATGCCTGTAATCCCAGCTACTTGGGAGGCTGAGACAAGAGAATAGCTTGAACCTGAGAGGCGGAGGTTGTGGTGAGCCGAGATCGCGCCATTGCACTCCAGCCTGGCGGACAAGAGTGAAACTCTGTCTCAGAAAAAAAAAAAATGGTTTAGGCCGGGTGTGGTGGCTCAAGCCTGTAATCCCAGCACTTTGGGAGGCTGAGGCGAGTGGAACACAAGGTCAGGAGTTCGAGACAAGCCTGGCCAATATGGTGAAACCCCATCTCTACTAAAAACACAAAAATTAGCCGGGCATGGTAGCGCGTACCTGTAGTCCCAGCTACTCTTGAGGCTGAGGCAGAAGAGTTGCTTGAACCCAGGCGGAGGTTGCAGTGAGCAGGGATTGTGCCACTGCACTCCAGCTTGGGCAACAGAGCCAGACTCTGTCTCAAAAAAAAAAAAAAAAAAAGTTTAACTTACCATGAAACCTCTCTGATTGAGACATGTTCCTAGAATATTAAACTGGGTTCTACTCCTAGGAGTATAACAAATTGATTCTGTAACTTTGAGCAAGACAATGAATTTCTCTGAGATTTCACTGTCTACAAAGTGGTTAGAACTATCTGTCCTTGGGCAACCCACTCGGGTCCCCTTCCACGCTGCGGATTCTACACAATAAATCTTGCTGCTTAAAAAAAAAAAAAAAAGAACTATCTGTCCTGTCCATTCCTTTTTGTGGAGATTTCTGAACCTGGTAGAAACAGGAAGTGTCAATAAACTTTAAAAGATATTATCTCCCAAAAATCATATAAAAATTTCATGTATTTGGATATGTACATTTTTTTCTGGGGGAAGGCTGCATAGTTTTCATCAGATTGTCAAATGGGTGAGTAATGGAAAACTCAGAAGCTTAGACTCCTATCAGAATGACTAACAGGATAATATATCAGTTGCTAATTATTAAGGAACTGATTCTATACTTTGCATGTTAATGACTCAGCTTCAAACTCCATCTTTTTCTCCTTACACAATTTTTTTCATTTTGTGGCTTGTTAGCCCCTCTACTCAGAGGGTAGGTAAAAAAAAGAAATATGCTAAGATTTAAAACAATTTGCTTCTTGTTATTTTCTCTCTCTTTTTTAAAATTTTATTTTATTTTAAAAATAGAGGGGTGGGGGGAGGGGGGAGGGATAGCATTGGGAGATATACCTAATGCTAGATGACGAGTTGGTGGGTGCAGCGCACCAGCATGGCACATGTATACATATGTAACTTACCTGCACATTGCGCACATGTACCATAAAACCTAAAGTATAATAATAATAATAATAATAATAATAAAAGAAAAAAAAAAAAAAAAAAAAAAAAAAATAGAAATGCCGGGCACGGTGGCTCATGCCTGTAATCCCAGCACTTTGGGAGGCCAAGGCGAGTGGATCACCTGAGGTCAGGAGTTCGAGACCAGTCTGACCAATATGGTGAAACCCTGTCTCTACTAAAAATACAAAAATTAGCCAGGCGAGCTGGCAAGTGCATGTAATCCCAACTACTGGGGAGGCTGAGACAGGAGAATCGCTTGAACCCAGTAGGCAGATGTTGCAGTGAGCCGAGATCACACCACTGCACTCCAGTCTGGGCGACTGAGCAAGACTCTGTCTGAAGAAAAAAAAAAAAAAAAATAGAAATGAGGTCTCACTGTGTTTCCCAGGCTGGTCTTGACTTCCTGGCCTCAAGCAATCCTCATGCCTTGGTTTCCCATAGTACTGAGATTACAGGCATGAGCCACCACGCCTGGACTATCTTTTCTAAATGTTTGAGAAAAGTCTTAAATTTAAATTTAGGACTCCCTCTCCCCTCTCCTCTCTCCCCTCCCCCTCCCTCTCCCTTCTTCGGTCTCCCTCTCCTTCTTTTTTCAGTCTCCCTCTGTTGCCGAAGGTGGACTGTACTGCGGTGATCTTGGCTCGCTGCAACCTCCCTGCCTCGGCCTGCTGAGTGCCTGGAATTGCAGGCAAGCGCGCCGCCACGCCTGACTGGTTTTTGTGTTTTTGATGGAGACTGGGTTTCGCCCTGTTGACTGGGCTGGTCTCCAGCTCCTGGCTTCGAGTGATCTGCCCGCCTCGGCCTCCCGAGGTGCTGGGATTGCAGACGGAGTCTCGCTCACTCAGTGCTCAGTGTTGCTCAGGCTGGAGTGCAGTGGCGTGATCTCGGCTCGCTACAACCTCCACCTCCCAACCGCCTGCCTTGGCCTCCTAAAGTGCTAAGATTACAGCCTCTGCCCCGCCGCCACCCCGTCTAGGAAGTGAGGAGCGTCTCTGCCTGGCCGCCCATCGTCTGGGATGTGAGGAGCCCCTCTGCCGGGCCGCCCTGTCTGGGAAGTGAGGAGCGCCTCTGCCCAGCCGCCATCCTGTATAGGAAGTGAGGAGCGTCTCTGCCCGGCCGCCCATCGTCTGGGATGTGAGGAGCGCCTCTGCCCGGCCGCCCCGTCTGGGAAGTGAGGAGCGCCTCTGCCCGGCCGCCCTGTCTGGGAGGTGAGGAGCGCCTCTGCCCAGCCGCCCTGTCTGGGAGGTGTACCCAACAGCTCCGAAGAGACAGCGACCATCGGGAGTGGGCCATGAGGACGATGGCGGTTTTGTTGAAAAGAAGCGGGGGGGGATGTGTGGGAAAAAGAAAGGAGAGATCAGATTGTTGCTGTGTCTGTGTAGAAAGAGGTGGGCATAGGAGACTCCAGTTTGTTCTGACTAGGAGAAATTCTTCTGCCTTGGGATGCTGTTGATCTATGGCCTTTCCCCCAGCCCCGTGCTCTCTGAAACATGTGCTGTGTCAACTCAGAGTTAAATGGATTAAGGGCGATGCAAGATGTGCTTTGTTAAACAGATGCTTGAAGGCAGCATGCTCTTTAAGAGTCATCACCACTCCCTAATCTCAAGTACCCAGGGACACAAACACTGCAGAAGGCCTCAGGGACCTCTGCCTAGGAAAACCAGAGACCTTTGTTCATGTGTTTATCTCCTGACCTTCTCTCCACTATTATCCTATGACCCTGCCATATCCCCCTCTCCTAGAAACACCCAAGAATGATCAATAAATACTTTAAAAAAAAAAAAAAAAGAAAACTAGTAAAGAGGAAAAGGTCCAATATTTGGAAAAACAGCAGGTTTAGAGGAAGTACATAGAATCTAAGAACAAATGATGTTTATTTTGTTAGACTCGCATGTAATTATTTTGTACTTCCCTGATTTTGCTTTATCTTTGTTAATGCTATAATTAAAAACACATTTGGGTAAAAAAAATAAAATAAAATAAACAAATAAATAAATTTAGGACTAAAATTTAATTATTCTTATCCCCACATTCATGTGGAAAACTAAAAAGTAACTACACACTGAAAACTCTCACAGATGCATATCAAACTATTATCAGTAGTCCCTCTGGGGAACGAAACTTGAACCTTGGTGTCAAAGGCTTTGGAAATGACTGGTAGGAAAATGAAGTGCCAATAAATAAACTCTAAGAGATACATAAACCCCAAAAAAATCATATTAAAAATTTCATGTACGTAGATATGTACATTTTCCTTGGGGGGGGGAGGCTTTAATTGTTTTATTTCTGTAATATTTGATTTCTTTATACCAAGCATATATTACTCTTACAGTTTTACAGGGAAAAAAGAGAAAACTCTGGAAAGAATATATCCTACAGAACCCAGCATATAGAGTATATCATGTCACTTCTACTCAGACGCCTCCTCTCCTCCCTGTCACTGTTTTCAAAAATCTTTCCAAGGTCCATTTCAATTACCAGCTCTTTCATGTAGCTGTCTCTGATCATCCTAAACAAAAGTTACCCTGCCCTCTTCTAAAATCTTACAACAGCATTTATGCCACTTTGATGGCATATCTGAGTTTACTCAACAACTTCATTCATTTACAATATACTGACTGAGCGCGATGGCTCACTCCTGTAATCTCAGCACTTTGGGAAGCAGAGGCAGGAGGATCGCTTGAGCGCAGGAGTTCGAGACCAGCCTAGGCAACATGGCAAAACCCCAACTCTACAAAAAATACAAAAATTGGCCAGGCATGATGGCACAAGCCTGTATTCCCAGCTATTCAGGAGGCTGAGGTGGGAGAATTGCTTGCACCAAGGAGGTCAAGGCTGCAGTGAGCTAAGATCTCACCACTGCACTCCAACCTGGGTGACAGAGTGAGACCCTGTCTCACACACACACACAAAAATACAATGTATTGTGAACCTAACAATGGGCCAGGCACCCTGTCATTCATAAAGCTTTTATTCCATGACCAAATGATTATGCTCCTTTATCCCTCACAGATTCTAGCACAATGCCTTGTATAAAGAAAGTACTCAAACATTTGCCAAATGATATACAATATAACTATTAATAGTATCATAAGGTACCTTCAAGGACCTGTTATTTTCTTTCATTCACTTATCCTGACTTACTCCTAGCATTACCTACCCAACCATTTACTCAGTCTATTTCTTTTCTTTTTTTGAGATGGAGTCTTGCTCTGTTGTCAGGCTGGAGCGCGGTGGTGCGATCTCGGCTCGCTACAACCTCCGCCTGCCAGGTTCAAGTGATTCTCCTGCCTCAGCTTCCTGAGTAGCTGGGACTACAGGCATGCACCACCACGCCCAGCCAATTTTTGTATTTTTAGTAGAGACAACCCTGTTGGCCAGGATGGTCTCAATCTCTTGACCTTGTGATCCGCCCGCCTCGGCCTCCCAAAGAGCTGGGATAATAGGTGTGAGCCACCACGCCCAGCCTACTTAGTCTGTTTCCATCCAAACTTTGATCAATATTTCTTCCCCATTTCTGATAATACCATTACTTCTTTAGGGTCACCACATACTTCAACCACACTGTTCTATGAGGTGCTATCAATCACCGGACTCCATGCTGAACAGTCTCCCTATCAATCCCATGCAGTACCAAGAGATTGGGCATGAGATCAAACCAAGTTGATCTGACTTATTCCCCTGGATTTTATAACTGGAGCTTGCAGGAGAGAGTCCTGAAGTGTAGACAAAGCAAAAAGTAATCATGGAGTGCTTATGAACAGAGTTCTAACCTTGTAGAAAAATAAATGTGAAAATGTAGCTGAGTGACAAAAGGAAGTAAAATAGAGAGGAAAGGGGGATTCTAACAGTGCCTCAGTTCCACTGCTGATTTACTACACTTCCCAAAGTCTGGCTTCATTTCACCCCAGCAAGATAGAGTTAGGATTCTTTCACTTGCATCATGAAGACCCTTAACTAACACAGTGTTCTTTTGGTAAATCATTGAACCCTAATGAAATCATATATAAAATTTTGAGTGGGCCAGGCACAGTGGCTCATGCCTGTAATCCTAGCTCTTTGGGAGGCCGAGGTGGGAGGAACACCTGAGGCAGGAGTTTAAGACCAGCCTGAACAACATTTCTCTACAGAAATTTTTTAAAAATTAGACAGGCAAGGTGGTGCGTGCCTGTAATCTCAGCTACTTGGGAGGCTGAGACCTAAAGAGGATCTCTTGAGCCCAGGAGTTTAAGGCTACAGTGAGCTATGATCACCCCACTGTGATCCACCCTGGGCAATACCCTGTTTTGGGACAGTGCCTCAGAAACAAAAGACAACAACAAAACTACGTGTGCATGCATGTTTCAAGGGATTCAAATCTTAGCATTCAACAATCTTAGGATTCAAAAGATTCCTTACCCAGAAAAAGAAATGTTAAGAATTGGCCCAGGCATGGTGGCTTATGCCTACAATTCTGGCTTTCAGGAGGCCAAGATAGGAGGATTGTTTGAGGCCAGGAGTTTGGGAACAGCCTGGGCAACATAGTGAGATCTCGTTTCTACAAAAAATAAAAAATTAGTCGGGCACAGTGGCATGTGCCTGTAGTCCCAGCTACTCAGTGGGATAAGGGGTGGGATTGCTTGAGCCCAGAAGGTCAAGGCTGCAATGAACCGTGACTGCAACACTGCACTCAGCCTGGGTGACAGAGTGAGACCCTGTCTCAGAAAAAAAAAAAGAAAAGAAAAATTAACTACTGATTTAAGATAAATTATCAGTTAAATACAAATTAAATCAATTAACCCAAACCATTCCATTCTATACCCTTCCAAATACTAAAAATTTTACAGCAGATAATGGACAGTATACATAATAAATCACAAACCAAAACTTACCTTCATTCCCCACATCATCATTCATAAGTCCCCCTAGCCACATCTTCCAGTCCTCATCATCTGCTGTATTGGGGTCATACATATCTGGAGTGATGTCTGGAGCTTGGAGCTCTGCCTCTAGTTGGCCCAGGGGAACATCCTTCAGGGGCATCTTAGAACGCGTTCGAAATGCAATGAGACTGTCATCCATGGGCTGGACAATGGAGAAAGAAAAACAAGTCACTGAGTGAGTGATGTTTCCAAACCTCATCATCACTCCTTTTCTTCTCATCTTAGCTTAAGTAACAGGATCTTTCCTCTAAACAATTTGGATTTATTATTGTTTGAGAAACTTTAAGAAACACAACATAAAAAAGAAATAAAATAAATGACATCAGTTTGAAACCAACATTTTAGGAAAATTTATAACAGCTTTATTGATATATAATTCACATCCCATAAAATTTACTCTTTCAAAGTGTATAATTGAAAGGCTTTTCATATATTCACAGAGTTATACAACCATCACCATTATCTAATTTCAGAATATTTCATTACCCCAAAAAGAAATCCCATACCCAATTAGTAGTCGCTTCCCTTTCCCCCTCTTCCCAGCCCCTGTTAAGCATTAATCTATTTTCTGTCTCTATGGATTTGTTTCTGCTGGACATTTCACTTAGATGGAATCATAAAATGTGTGGCCTGTCTCTGGCCACTTTCAGTTAGCACAATGCATTCAAATCCCACCCTGTTGTAATATCTATCAATACTTTTTTTTTTTTTTTGAGACGGAGTCTTGCTTTGTTGCCCAGGCTGGAATGCAGTGGTGCCATCTCGTCTCACTGCAACCTCTGCCTCTTGGGTTCAAGTGATTCTCCTGCCTCAGCCTCCCAAGGAGCTGGGATTACAGGCGCCAGCCACAACATCCGACTAATTTTTATTTTTACTAGAAACGGAGTTTCACCATGTTGGGCAAGCTGGTCTTGAACTCCTGACTTTAGTGATCTGCACGCCTCAGCCTCCCAAAGTGTTCGGATTACAGTTGTGAACCACCATGCCTGGCCTCTTTTTTTTTTTTTTTTTTTAAGAGATAGAGTCTCAATCTGTCACCCAGGCTACAGCACTGGCACAATCACAGCTGATTGCAGCTTCGAACTCCTGGGCTCAAGCAATTCTCCTGCCTCAGCCTCCCAAGTAGCTGGGACTATAGGCACGCTTTACCATGCTCGGCTAATTTTTTTTTTTTTTTTTAGATGGAGTCTTGCTCTGTCACCCATTCTGGAGTGCAGTGGTACGATCTCGGATCACTGCAACGATCTCAGATCACTGCAACCTCCGTCTCCCGGGTTCGGGCGATTCTCCTGCCTCAGCCTCCCAAATAGCTGGGACTACAGGCGTGTGCCACCACACCTGGCAAATTTTTGTATTTTTAGTAGAAATGGGGTTTCACCATGTTGGCCAGGCTTGTCTTGATTCCTGACCTCAGGTGATCTACCTGCTCAGCCTCCCAAAGTGTTGGGATTACAGGTGTGAGCCACTGGATCCATACTCAGCTAATTTTTTTCATTTTTTGTAGAGATGGGCGGGGACTCCCTATGTTGCCCAGGCAAGTTTCGAACTCCTGGACTGGGCTCAAGTAATCCTCCTGCCTTGGCCTTCCTAACTGTTGGGATTAAAGGCATGGTGGTATGTGCCTGTGGTACCAGCTACTCAAGAGGCTGAGTCAGAATTGCTTGGGTTTAGGAGTTCGAGGTGATGGTGAGCCATGTACCACTGCACTCCAGTCACCATGCCTGGCCCCGAATTCCTTTTTATCACCCAATAATATCCCATCGTATAAATATACCACTTTTGTTTATCCAATTATCTCCTGATGGAATTCAGGTTGTTTCCACTGTGGGGCAATTAAGAATAATACCGCTGGCTGAATGCATTGGCCCACACCTGCAATCTCAACACTGTGGGAGGCCGAGGAAGAACCGCTTGAAGCTAGGAGTTTGAGACCAGCCTGGGTAACATAGTGAGACCTCATCTCTGCCACAAACAAACAAACAAATTAGTTGGGTGTGGTGGCACCAATTATAGTCCCAGCTACTTAGGAGGCTGAAAGAGAAGGCTCTCTTGAGACCAGGAAATCAAGGCTGTAGTGAGCCATGATTGCACCACTGTACTCCAACCTAAGCAACAGAGACATCTCAAAAAAAGAAAAAAAAAAAACAGGGCCAGGCACAGTGGCTCACATCTGTACATCTGTAAACCCAGCACCTTGACAGGCTGTGGTGATAAGATCAGTTGAGTCTAGGAGTTCAAGACTAGCTGGCAACACAGCAAGGCCCCCATCTCTACAAAAAATAAAAAGTTAGCTGGGAGTGGTGGCATATGCCTGTAGTTCCAGCTATGCAAGGGCCAACGTGGGAGGATCACTTGAACACAAGAGGTTGAGGCTGCAGTAAGCTGCGATCATACCACTGCACTCCAGACTGGGCAACAGAGCAAGACTCTCATTTAAAATATTTATTTTAAAAAAATGAGGCCGGGCGCAGTGGCTCACACCTGTAATCCCAGCACTTTGGGAGGACAAGGTGGGCGGATCACGAGGTCAGAAGATCAAGACCATCCTGGCTAACAGTGAAACCCCATCTCTACAAAAAATACAAAAAATTAGCTGGGCATGGTGGCGGGTGCCTGTAATCCCAGCTACTCGGGAGGCTGAGGCAGGAGAATGGCGTGAACCCGGGAGGCAGAGCTTGCAGTGAGCCAAGATCGCACCACTGCACTCTAGTCTGGGTGACAGAGCCAGACTCCATCTCAAAAAAAAAAAAAAAAAAAAAAGAAAATCAGAAAGTGTGAGACCTCCATCTTTGTACTTTTTAAAGACTGCTTTGGCTATTCTGGGCCTGTGCAATTCCACATGAATTTTAGGATTAGGTTGTTAATTTCCGCAAAAATGGTAGCTGGGATTTGGATAGGGACTGCATTGAATCTGTAGATCAATTTGGGAAGCTCTCCCTAGACTACACTGCATCAACCTCCTAATGGGTTTCTGTTCACCCTCTTGCTTTACTCTAGTCCATTTCCCACACGTTAACCACAAGGAATTTTTAACATTAATCCAAAAATATCACAAAAATCTTTTATTTATTTATTTATTTTTTTGAGATGGAGTCTCACTCTTTCCTAGGCTGGAGTGCAGTGGCATGATCTCAGCTCACTGCAACCTCCACTCCCCAGGTTCAAGCGATTCTCCTGCCTCAGCCTCCTAAGTAACTGGGATTACAGGTGTGCGCCACCACACCCAGTACATTTTTTGTATTTTTTGTTAGAGACGGTGTTTTACCACGTTGGCCAGGCTGATCTAGAACTCCTGACCTCAGGTGATCCACCCGCCTCAGCCTCCCAAAGTGCTGGGATTACAGGCATGAGCTACCACACCAGGCATCTGTTCTAATGTTTAAAATAAAATCTACACTGCTTATCATGGCTTCCTAAGACCTTCATGATCTAGCTCTTGCCTTGCTCTCTGACCTCATTTCTACCTCTCTTTTTCACGATCACACCCTTCATGTAGTTTCTGTTCCTTAACCATGCCAAGGTTGTTTCTATCTTAGCAACTTAGAATGTGCTGTTTCTTCCATATGGAGCACTTTTTCCTCCCCAGATCTTTTACATGCCTGGCTTCCTCTCATTCAGATCTCAGTTTAAATGCCATCTCCTCAAAGAGGCCTTTTTTCTTTTTGTTTTTTGTTTTGTTTTTTGACAGTCTTGCTCTGTTGCCCAGGCTAGAGTGCTGTAGCGTGATCACAGCTCACTGCAGCCTCGACCTCCTAGGCTCAGCCTCCCAAGTAGCTGAGGCTACAGGTGCATGCCAGCATGATGCCCAGCTAAGTTTTGTGTTTTTTTGGTAGGGACAAGGTCTCACTATGTTACCCAGGCTTGTCTTGACCTCCTGGGCTCAAGTGGTCCGCTCTTCTTGGCCTCCTCAAGTGTTGGGATTATGGACATAAGCCACCAAACCGGACCCTGTTTTTTTTATTTTTTAAAAAAAGTTCTCATACTATTGCCCATGCTGGAGTATAGGGGTGCAGTCATGGCTCACTGTAGTCTCAAACTCCCAGGCTTAATCAATCCTCCTGCCTCAGCCACCAAGCAGCTAAGAATACAGGCATGTGCCACCACACCTATATAATTTTTCTGAGTTTTTGGAGAGACGGAGTCTCACTATATTGCCTAGGCTGGTCTCAAACTCCTAGCCTCAAGCAATCTTCTAGCCTAGGACTCCCAAAGTGATGGAATTACAGCCAAGGAGGTCTTTTTTGATCAGCCTATCTAAAGTTCTCTGACAGGAAGTTTCATATTTCCTCATTTTAATTTAGTTCATAGCACTTAACCAAAACCGAATTTACTTGTTTATATGTTTATAGTCTATCTCTCCTCAATAGATTGTAAGTTCCATGAAGAACAATTTTTTCTGTCTTCTACACTGTTGTTTCTCAACTTCAACCATTCAGTATGTTTGGTAAATAAATAGTTAGATAAAAAACTATTACTGCTCCTACTACTACATACTCAAAAGCATGGTGATTAAATGACTCAGAGCTATTCCATTCAATATTCTATTTTTAATTATATATATAATTATAATTATATAATAAATTATATATAATTATAATTATATAATAAATTATATAATTATAATTATATATAATAAATTATTTATAATTATATAAATTATATATAATTATAATTATATATAATAAATTATTTATAATTATTATATAGATATTATAAATTATATATAATTATAATTTTATATATATATATATTTGAAATGGAGTCTTCCTCTGTCACCCAGGCTGGAGTGCATTGGTGCCATCTCGGCTCACTGCAACCTCCACTTCCCAGGTTAAAGCGATTTTCGTGCCTCAGCCTCCCGAGTAGCTGGGATTACAGGCGCTTGCCACCATGCCCAGCTAATGTTTGTATTTTTAGTGGAGACGGGGTTTCACCATGTTGACCAGGCTGGTCTCAAACCTGACCTCGGGTGATCCACCCACCTGGGCCTCCCAAAGTGCTGGGATTACAGGTATGAGCTGCCCCACCCAGCCTTAATTATATTTTTTAATTTTAGGATTTCTTTTTAAATTATTATATCATACTTTAAAATTTTAGGACAGACATTTTTCATTGACCTGCAAGAATGATAGGGGAAACTTGGAACATTAAAATTTACTGGCTAAGGCCAGCACTTTGGGAGGCCGAGGCAGGCGGATCACGAGGTCAGGAGATCGAGACCATCCTGGCTAACACAGTGAAACCCCGTCTCTACTAAAAAATACAAAAAATTAGCCGGGAATGGTGGGGGCGCCTGTAGTCCCAGCTACTCGGGAGGCTGAGGCAGTAGAATGACGTGAACCCGGGAGGTGGAGGTTGCAGTGAGCCGAGATCACGCCACCACACTCCAGCCTGGGCGACAGAGTGAGACTCCGTCTCAAAAAAAAAAAAAAATTTGCTGGCTAAGGCCAGGCGCAGTGGCTCATGCCTGTAATCCCAGCACTTTAGGAGGTTGACAAGGGTGGATCACCTAGGGCCAGTTCAAAACCAGCCTGGCCAACAATAAAACCCTGTCTCTACTAAAAAATACAAAAAATTAGCTGGCGTAGTGGTGCGTGCCTCTGGTCCCAGCTACTCAGGAGGCTGAGGCACAAGAATCGCTTGAACCTGAGAGGCAGACATTGCGGTCAGCTGAGATCACACCACCGAACTCCAGCCTGTGTGACAGACTGTGACTCCATATCCAAAAAAAAAAAAAAAAAATTACTCGCTAAATGTTACAATTACAAAGTCATCATTTGACAATGACCATAGTAATGACTGTTTCAAGAAAGAATAAGCAGGCCAAGCGTGGTGACTCATGCTTGTAATCCCAGCACTTTGGGAGGCCAAGGCAGGCGGATCACGAGGTCAGGAGATCGAGACCACCCTGGCTAACACGGTGAAACCCCCATCTCTACTAAAATACAAAAAATTAGCCAGGCATGGTGTGGTCGCCTGTAGTCCCAGCTACTCGGGAGGCTGAGGCAGTAGAATGACATGAACTCGGGAGGCGGAGCTTGCAGTGAGCCGAGATCGCACCACTGCACTCCAGCCTGGAGGACAGAGCAAGACTCCATCTCAAAAAAAAAAAAGAAAGAATAATCAATGGATGCTAATATTAGTGTGAGAAAAATAATTTGATTAATTGGGCTGGGTGCATTGGCTCACGTCTGTAATCCCAGCACTCTGGGAGGCTAAGGTGGGCAGATCACTTGAGGTCAGGAGTTTGAGACCAGCCTGGCCAATGTGGTGAAACCCCATCTCTACTAAAAATACAAAAAATTAGCTGGGTGTGGTGTCAGGCACCTGTAATCCCAGCTACTCAGGAGGCTGAGGCAGGAGAATCGCTTGAACCCCGGAAGTGGAGGTTGCAGTGATCCAAGATGGCACCACTGCACTCCAGCCTGGGCGACAGGCAAGACTCTGTTTCAAAAAAAAAAAAAGAAGGCGAGGCGTGGTGGCTGACACATGTAATCTCAGCACTTTGGGAGGCCAAGGCGGGTGGATCACGAGGTCAGAAGATCGAGATCATCCTGGCTAACACAGTGAAACCTCATTTCTACTAAAAAATACAAAAATTAGCCAGGCGTGGTGGCAGGCACCTGTAATCCCAGCTACTCAGGATGCTAACGTAGGAGAATCATTTGAACCCGGGAAGCAGAGGTGCAGTGAGCTGAGGTCGCGCCACTGCACTCCAGCCTGGGCAAGAGAGTGAGACTCCATCTAGGAAAAAAAAAAGAAAGAAAGAAAGAAAGAAAGGAATTTGGCTTTGAAGTATATCCCCACATGATATATACTAATTAAAAATGGAAAATAATAACTTTACAATGGGAAAACCAAGCACACACCACCTTAACCAAGTGATGAAAGTTAACATGACAGGCATCATGTGCCTTCTGATATGATGCAATAAGAAACACACATCACTCTTCCAGTATTTGTAACAAAAGTGCAAAACCTGAATCTAATTAAGAGGAAATATTAGAAAAATAAAAATTGAAGAACATTCTACAAAATAAGTGGTGCATACTCCTCAAAACTGTCAAGGTTATAAAAGACAAAGACTGAGAAACTGTTCCAGATTAAAGGAGACTAAAGAACAAGACAATTAAATAGATATTTAATCCAGGATTGAATGCTGAACAGTGAAAAAAAAATTTTTTCCTCCAACATAAAGGGCATTATTAGGACAACAGATAAAACCAGAATAAGCACTTTAATATATTATGTAATATTACTGTATCCTGATTTTTTTTTTTTTGAGACAGAGTCTCTCTCCATTGCCCAGGCTGGAGTGCAGAGGCACAATCTCAGCTCACTGCAACCTCTACCTCTCGGGTTCAAGCGATTCTCCTGCCTCAGATTCCCGAGTAGCTGGGATTACAGGCATGCGCCACGACACCTGGCAAATTTTTGTATTTTTAGTCGAGATGGGGGTTTCACCATGTTGGCCAGGCTGGTCTCGAACTCCTGACCTCAAGTGATCCACCAACTTTGGCCTCTCAAAGTGCTAGGATTACAGGCATGAGCCACTGCGCACAGCCTGTATCCTGATTTTGATTAACACACTATTATACTGTGTTAATACAAGATAATAAACTCATTTTTAGAAAATATACACAAAAGCATGTAGAGGTAAAATGGCATCATGCCTGCACCACACTCTAAAATGATTCAGAAAACAATATGTGTAAACACAGAGAAAGAGGAAGAGAACCATCAAGCAATTGTGGTAAAAGGTTAATTTGGGGGAATTTGGGTGAAGCTTTTTCCTATGTTCTACATTTTAAAATGCTCTCTGCTACATAGTTCATTTCTTCCTTAGAAACTGCCATTCTCAGTCAGGCACGGTGGTTCACACCAGTAGCCCCAGCACTTTGAAAGGCTAAGGTGGGAGGATCACTTGAGCCCAGGAGTTCGATACCAGCCTGAGCAAAAATATAGGGAGACCTCATCTCTACAAAAAACTAAAAAATTAGCCGGGTGTGGTGGCATATACCTGTCCCACCTACTCAGGAGGCTGAGGTGGGAAGATCACTAGAGTCTGGGAGGTGGAGGTTGCAGTGGGCCAAGATCACACCACTGCACTCAAGCCTGGGTGACAGGGTAACACCGTCTCAAAAAAAAAAAACCCAAACTGCCATTGTCACTTTGAGCAGAAAATAGCACTAGCCAAATATAAAGTATCAAAGACTAACTCTTACTTATATAAAATTGTAGTTATCTTTTCCTCTCCCTTCCCAGCCTGAGCAACAACTACATTACTCCACTTGACTTTCTCAGTGAAGTACAGTTTTAATATTTACCTGGAAAGAATCCATGCAGACTGGACTGGAAGCCAGCTCCTCATCTACCGCATGTAACTTCTCCATGAAAGTACTATCTCTGGTCTGTTTTGGCTTTGGAGGGGGCGGGGGCCCCATGGGCACTACCTCAGCACTGATGTGCCTGATGGCTGGTGTGGTGACTTTCTCAGCCTGATTAAAAGAGGTGACTGCATCAAAAAAGGAAGGAGGTAAGAAAGAAAGAGAAAGCAAGAAAAGGAAAAAAAGAGAGGGGAAAAAAAGGCAGACTTTCCATACACCATTGTCCTTTCTCTTCTCTAGTTAGAGGTACATAAAAACAAAGACACCAAGTGTATTGATCTAATTAGTTTAAATCCTATTTCTAGAGAAGTTAACAGACTGCTACTTAGTTTACCAAAATGTAGGAAATTAATAACAATGGCTTTAGGACAATATTAAAAAGCACAGATATGAAAGAAGAGAAGGGTAGGAGAAAAGAAACTGCTAGTTGCACGTTTTTGGCCCCTTAATGAGAACTCAGAAAAGTTTTTTGGCTATCACTGAGTTCTAGCCTTCTCTGAACTGTTTACTAACTTAAGAAACTTTGAAAAAGGGTGACAGCCCAGAATCACCATGGATAAATAATCTACTTATACAGTTAAAAAATCTACTTAGACAGTTATGTCTAACATCTCTTTTGTATGATGCCGATTTACCTCTGATAATATGCCACTCTCCTCATCTGTTTCAGTCATCTCAGAAGACTGCCTCAATCTGGATTTCTTTGCCCCACGTGGAGATGAAGCAGTGCTTTCAACATCACTTTCCAATAAGCTCTACAAAATAAATCCAGTTCACCTTAATATTTATGCCCCTACCTCATTCCACAAAGTCTTAAGTATCTCAAGAGAAGGAATCATAAAATATCAATCACTCAGCCTGGCCAACATGGTGAACACCTGTCTCTACTAAAAATACAAAAATAAGCCAGGCGTGGTGGCGTGCACCTGTAATCCCAGCTACTCGGGAGGCTGAGGCAGGAGTATCACTTGAATCCAGGAGATGGAGGTTGCAGTGAGCCGACATCACGCCACTGCACTCCAGCCTGGGTGGCAGAGCGAAACTCTGTCTCAAAAAATAAATAAATAAATAAATAAATAAATAAATAAAATAAAATCCATCACTCAACTAGTTACAGTAACAGAAAATAACATTTAAATAGAAACTTAAAGGCCGGGTGCAGTGTCTTATGCCTGTAATCCCAGCACTTTGGAAGGCTGAGGCGGGTGGATCACTTGAGGTCAGAAGTTCGAGACCAGCCTGGCCAACATGGCGAAACCCTGTCTCTACTAAAAATACAAAAATTAGCCAGGCATGGTAGCGCATGCCTGTAATCCCAGCTACTCAGGAGGCTGAGGCAGGAAAATCGCTTGAACCTGGGAGGTGGAGATGGCAGTGAGCCAACATCACACACTGCACTCCATGGGCAACAGAGGAGACTCAAAAAAAAAATCCTAAAGGTGGGGACACGGATCAGATCACTATCCTAATCTGCATTACATAGTGTAAGGCCTTGGTCTAAAATCCTTTTACAAAACAATTCAAAGAACACATTAAGAAACAAGTCAAAGAACATATTAACACAGCAATGAAAGTAAACAAAGTATAGCTAAAACCAATAGTATAAATGAATCTCAAAAGCATAATGTTGAATTTTAAAAAGCTAGGAACAAAACATATAAACATGGGTCCATTTATATAAAGTTCAAAACAGTAACAATTGAACTACAGTGTGTAGAGATACATATTGAGGTGATACAACTATAAAGAAAAGCAAAGAAATAATTACTAAAAGGCAGGGTGGTGGTTATTTTTAGGGGGAGGGAGGTGATTGTGACTGGTGAGGGTATACAGGGGGTGTCCTAGTAATGTTATATTTCTTGACTTTGCTATGAGTTTCATGAGGATTTGCATTATAATAACCAAAGCTATACATTTTTATTCTATGCACGTTTCTATGCTGTATTTCATAATACAACAAATTTTAAAATTAAGGGAGTATAAAGGGCAGAAAAACAGCTTAAAGCACAGAAATGAGCTGAAAAAAGAACCATGTCTCAATCCTCTCTACAAGTGACATTACTAAGGAAGCAAAGTATACCCTGCTCTATTAAGACAAATATTACCAACTAACATTCACTGACCTCTTCAGCAGTTTCATCTTCTTCTTCATCATCCGGCTGGTATTCTTCATCTGAGGAATCATCTTCTTCAAGGTGGATATCCACAAACTGAGGAGGCTACATTAGTACAATTAGAAAGAAATGAAGTAATGGGAAACACAAATCATATGTATTTGGAAAATAAGGGGAAGAAGCAGGGCAGAAAAAAAAAATCCTAAGAGCATAATGTACAGCTAAAGCAAATAACACGAGGCAGAGGTTAAAGTGAATTCCATGAGATGCAAACCTAAGAGTAATAGAATGGAAAAAAACAAAGCTGGAATTAAAACAAAGATTGATCAAGAAAAGTTAAAGAGGAAGTACTTAAGTTTCAAAACCGATGAAGTCTTTCTGGAAAAGAATAACAATTATTTCTTCCAAGTTTACCTTAATTTCATTGGCCTTCTTAATTGGTGAAATATTCCATGTTGGAATTACCTACCAACAAAGAATATAAATAATTAAGTTATCTTAACTGAAATAATTGTTTTTCATGTTTACTTCCTCTGTACCATCACTATCAGCCATATACTTAACAAGTAACTGCAGTGATCTAGAGGTGTTGATTATCCCTGAGGGTGTACTCTCAATTATTTGTCAGAGTTAGAAAGAAGGAAACCAGGAAAGAATCTATTACTGTCATTAGCATTTCTGCCTTATACCTGGTAAGCCTCACTTCTTTCTATAAATGAAGAAAACAATGTCTACCTTGTTCATATCACAGCTGCGGTTTACATGGAACAACAGATGTGAAAACTATTTATAAACTATTAAACTACACAAACCTAAGATATTTTGGTTACAGTAGCCTTTTAACAGCAATATATTTTTGTAATCAGTTACATGAATCCACCGTAAGTACAACTCCAAAAAGCCAGCCATGAAAAGCTTTTATGTACTATTCTGCCTATGGGGTAGCCCTGCTCTGCCTATGGGCTTTTTTTTTATTTTTAAAAAAAAAGCTTTTACCAGGGGATTTAGGGCAAAGTTTCATGTTGTCCACACTTATTTTTCCAATAGTACAGGAAAAAACAACACAGAGAGATATAAAGCAAATATGGCAAAATATTACTCTTGGAATTTAGATTCATTGTAACAATCTTTCAACTTTTTGAATGTTTGAAAATTTTTATAAGAGCTAGGGGGAAAGTTTTTCTCGTTTTTGTTTTTGTTTTGAAACAGGATCTTGCCCTGTTGCCCAGGCTGGAGCAGTAGCACAATCAGAGCTCACTGCAGCCTCAAATTCCTAAGCTCAAGCGATCCTCCTGCCTCAGCCTACTGATTAGCTAGGACTACAGGCATGCCTTCTCACCAGGCCTCACTAATTTTTTAAATTTTTTGTAGAGATGGAGTCTCATTAGGCTTCCTAGGCTGGTCTCAAAATCCTGGGCTCAAACAATCCTCCCACCTCAGCCTCTCAAAGCACAGGGATTATAGGTGTGAGCCACCACATCTAGCCTAAAGAACTTTTTTAAAGTTCTTATATACTGCTGATAAAATGCCATTGAGGATGTATAATTTCTTGACCATTTAATTGTAACCCAACCAAAATCACCTTATGAACAAAAGCCAACTGGCCATTAGGTTCTGTCTCTAAAAGGAGTCTTAGCTTCTCAAATCAAATCAGCCCTGCTATGTTCTGACCATTTATCTAGTGCTGTGTAGGTGGGACCAATATAGGGTAAAGGGAATGAGTGATTCAGGCCCATTTCCCTTTCCTACCTACTGCCAAATCTATTAGAAAGGCAAGCCAGCATTCAGAAGTGTGTTGGAGTCAACTAGTAAGAATTAAGAAGGCCAAGTATAGTGGCTCATGCCTGTAATCCCCGCATGTAGGGAGATCAAGGCAGAAGGATCACTTGAGCCCAGGAGTTTGAGTTCAGCCTGGGCAACACAGCAAGACCCTATTTCTACAAAAGAATGTTTCAAAAAAACCAGTTAGCTGGGCATGGTGGCACATGCCTGTAGGCCTAGCTGTCTGCGAGGCTGAGGCAGGAGGATCCCTTGAGCACGGGAGTTCAAGGCTGCAGTGAGCTATGATTAGGCCACTGTACTCTAGCCTGAGCAACAGAGCAAGTCACTAAAAAAAAAAAAAAGAAAGAAAGAATTAAGAAGCAAGAGACCTACATTTTAACACTTGCTCTCCTACATAAACTATACAGTCTTGGATGGCCCAACTTCTCCACATCTATATTCATGGCCAGTAAACATAATCCAGAGCCTAATTTGGATCTCCTTGGATTTTTTTCCCCCAAATCAAATAAAGAATTAATGTTAATTATATATATATATATATATATATATATTTTTTTTTTTTTAAAGACAGAGTCTTGCTCTATCACCCAGGCTGGAGTGCAGTGGCATGATCTCCACTCACTGCAACCTCTCCCTCCTGAGTTCAAGTGATCCTCTCGTCTCTGTAGCTGGGATTACAGGAGCCCACCACATGCCCGGCTAATTGTTGTATTTTTAGTAGAGACGGGGTTTCGCCATGTTGGCCAGGCTGGTCTCAAACTCCTGACCTCAGGTGATCCAGCTGCCTCAGCCTCCCAAAGTGCTGGGATTACAGGCGTGAGCCACCATGCCCAGCCATGTTAATTATATTCTATATGTCAAGTAGACTTCATAGAACTTCCTCACTGATGGCTGCTTTCATCATAGCTACCACCTATTCATTTGTGAACACATCCTAGAGAAAGATGAAATTTCAATTTATGCAACAAGAGTTAGTCAACCAGACCAAAAAAAGTGATGTGACTGCCCAAAAAAAAGGTCAATTTGACCTTAGGCTACATTAGGAGAAATATGTAATCTGGAACACTGTGGAGATTCTAACTACTAGTCAAACCACACCTGGTTCAATAGAGTCTTCTTCTGGCATACTTTTAAAAGGATATGGGACGGGCACAGTGGCTCACACCTGTAATCCTAGCACACTGGGAGGCCAAGGCAGGTGATCACATGGGTCAATTCGAAACCAGCCTGGCCAACATGGTGAAACCCCATCTCTACTAAAACTACAAAAATTAGATGGGTGTGGTGGTGCATGCCTATAATCCCAGCTACTCAGCAGGCTGAGGCATGAGAATCGCTTGAACCTGGGAGCCAGAGGTTGCAGTGAGCTGAGATCGCACCACTGCACTCCAGCCTAGGTGACAGAGTGAGACTCCATCTCAAAACAAAAAGGCCAGGCATAGTGGCTCATGCCTATAATCCCAGTACTTTGGGAGGCCAAGGCGGGCAGATAACTTGAGGTCAGGAGTTATCTCCTGACTGGCCAAACATGGTGCAACCCCATCTCTAATAAAAATTAAAAAAAATACAAAAAAATTAGCCGGGCATGGTGGCACGCACCTGTAATCCCAGCTACTCAGGAGGCTGAGGCAGGAGAATCACTTGAACTTGGGAGGCAGAGGTTGCAGTGAGCCAGAATTGTGCCACTGCACTCCAGCCTGGACGATGAAGCAAGATTCCCTCTCAAAAAAAACAGCGGGGGAGAAATTGGGGGATGTATAGCCAAGAAAAGAATGTTATGAAATGACATACTAGTTTTCTTCAACTGTAGGAAAAGTAATGTGGAAGAATACACCAATTTCTTTTCTTGCTTTTTTTTCTAGACAAGGTCTCATTATGTTGCCCAGGCTGGTCTTGAACTCCTGGCTTCAAGCAATCTTCCTACCTCCACCTCCCAAAGTGCTGGGATTATAGGCATGAGCCACCACGCCCAGCCTAGACCTGTTTCTTCTATCAGTCTCCAAGGAATAAAACCAGGACAGATAAAACCTATGATACATATTTTCGGTCTGTAAGGCAAATCTTCCTTACTATCAGAAATAAAATGAACTCCCTCATGACTATTAGCTGCCTTGTAAGCATAAACTAGTCAAGTGCTTATTAAGAAGGATATAGCATAGCTCCAAGCACCAAAGAGCTTGCTGCACCAGAATACTTCAGATGTCTTCAAGTGGTTCTCAACACTTTAGTATTCAAAAAAATTAACTGTTGTGTTTTTGCCAATGCATATTCCAAGGCCCTGCACATGGATCCTGATTCTCAGGTCTGGGGTGGGCCCAAAAGTATGGAGATTTTGTTTGTTTGTTTGTTTTTGTTTTTTTGAGACAGTCTCACTCCGTTGCCCAGGCTGTAGTGCAGTGGTGCAATCTCCACTCATTGCAACCTCCGCCTCCCAGGTTCAAGTGATTCTTGTGCCTCAGCCTCCCAAGCAGCTGGGATTATAGGCACACACCACCACGCCCAGTTAATTTTTCTATTTTTAGTAGAGACAGAGTTTCACTATGTTGGCCAGGCTGGTCTCGAACTCCTGACTTCAAGTGATCCACCTGCCTCAGCCTACCAAAGTGCTGAGATTACAGGCATGAGCCACTACACCCAGCCAAAAGTATGCATTTTTAATAAGCATGCCTGAGGGATCCCACACCAAAGTGATTTTTATGCAACTGGCCCCTGGAACACACTATGAAAAATACCAAACACTTTGCAACATGTGTTGTAAAATAAATAGAAAAACTGGTCTCACCCATTGATTTCAACCATTCCAAATGGTTATCTATCTAGGAATTCCAAAAAGCAACGCTTCATATCTACTAAAATAAACTATGATCATTATAGCTTATGATCATGTACAAACAATTCTACTGTCTTTTATAAACATTTCTTTAAAGAGGCAAATTCAGACCACAATCTTTCCTATATTTTTCCCTATGGGTGAATTAGATCCTATTTACCAAGCTAAAAAAAACCAACAAACAAAAAAACAGAATACTTACCACTCCTTTTTCCACTACTTCCTTCAGTTTAGAGCGTGTCATTTTAGGCTCCTAAGGAGAAAAAAAACAGAAAGGAAATACTCAATAAAAATCACAGCTCAGTGAGGTGGCTCGTGCCTATAATCCTAGCATTTTAGGGGCCAAGGTGGGAGGATGGCTTAAGGCCAGGGCCAAGGTGGGAGGATGGCTTAAGGCCAGGAGTTTGAGACCAGCCTGAGCAACATAGTGAGACACCCCCCTACAAAAAAAATTGTTTTAAATTAGCTGGGCAGAGTCGCATGCTCCTGTAGTCCCAGCTACTCAAGAGGCTGAACTGGGAGGATCGCCGAGCCCAGCTTAGGAGTTTGAGTCCAGCCTTGGTGACAGAACAAGACCCTGTCTCTAAAAAAATAATAATAATAAAATAACAAGGCCAGGCGCGGTGGCTCACGCCTGTAATCCCAGCACTTTGGGAGGCCGAGGTGGGCGGATCACAAGGTCAGGAGATCGAGACTGTCCTGGCTAACGTGGTGAAACCCCGTCTCTACTAAAAATACAAAAAATTAGCCGGGCGTGGTTGCAGGCGCCTGTAGTCCCAGCTACTCAGGAGGCTGAGGCAGGACAATGGCCTGAACCCGGGAGGCGGAGCTTGCAGCGAGCCGAGATCACGCCACTGCACTCCAGCCTGGGCGACAGAGTGAGACTCCGTCTCAAAAAAAAAATAAATAATAAAATAATAATAATAATTAAAAAATAACAAATAAAATAAGTAAAAATTACCACGTAATTCTTATGTTTTGAGATGCTAACTTTAACCCCAGCTGCCAAACTGTTTACAAACTCCTAAGTGACCTCCTACCCTTAGCCAGTTTACAGATAACTCTGTTCCAAGACATTAAAAGAGTGATAATCAACTACTCACAAACATTGGCATATCTTCCGTCTCACTGATGGCTGCTTTCATCATAGCTACCACGTGTTCATTTGTGATTACTTCCTGGAGAAAGATGAAATTTCACTTTATGCAACAAGGGTTTGTCACCTAGACAATACTCACCTCTCCATGTAACTGTTAGACCTATGTACAGGACAAATGAGAACCATATACTCGAATAGCATCAGACTGGGGTAAAGCAAGGCAACTGAAAGCAAAGAAGGCAGAAGTAAATTTTGGCCAGAACCACACAGTTTCAAACAATGTAGCAGCAAATGAACCAATCTCATTAGCTGCTACTAGGAACAGGAATGGCTCACATAAATGGAGATCGTGAGGTAAGTAACTATATGCTTAAGAGAAAGTAACAAAGAGCAAAGGCTCTGCAAATAGCTGTGTTGCTACATATCAAGAAAAGTATTTACATATGTACAAAGTGCAATAAACTATTAACCAGGCATCTTTTTAGACATATCGACCCACAAAGAGTAAACCCACTATGAACATTATCAACATTGAATCTGCTAAACAATACAGTAAATATGAAAATCAGTGGAAGGAAACAGGAACAGTTTAACTTTCCAATTAAATTCTTCTTTAACATGTGTTCACATTTCAAACTTGTACTGAGTGCATGGAGAAAGCTATCTTAACCATGTAAAAACATAAAATGTTCTGTCACAGGTAACCCACAAAATTGGTAATTCACATATCAAGAGTCAAGAATTTGCTGAACATTTTTATATGCTTTCCATGAAAAAGTTCCCTTCCATTTACATAGCTGCCCCAGTCTTACTCACATGAAGGATGTTTCGGACATTGACCGCTGTTAGATTGTGCTGCTTGGCACCATCCTCTAAGGTACGGTCAAGCATGTCGTCCAGTTTCACGTCATATGTCAAGGTCCCTTCTTGACCCCTTCCATCTCGTTTCCTCTTGGTACCCTTTTTCTTTTTTCTCCTTTTCTCACTTTCTTCATTGTCTTGTTCTTCTGCAAATAAACCAAGAGCATCACCAGAATTCCAAAATAGCTGCTCCAGGAACTTAGCCCAGAAAGCCAACAGTAAAGTGGATAAATCTCAAAAGCATTATGCCAAGTGAAAGAAACCAGATGTAAGAGGACACATATGACGGTATACCCAGTATAGAACATTGTTAGCCCAGAAAGCCAACAGTAAAGTGGATAAATCTCAAAAGCATTATGCCAAGTGAAAGAAACCAGATGTAAAAGGACACATATTATATGACGGTACAACCAGTACAGAACATTTGCATAGAAGATGCAAAACTATGGAAATAGAAATCAGTGGTCGCCAATGTTTGAGAAAGGGGGATAGCAAAGGGGAATTAGGCAACTTTTGGGGTGACAGAAATGTTCCACATTGGTTGTGGTAGCAGTTAACACAACTGTATATATTTTTCTTTCTTTTGTTTTTTTGAGACAGAGTTTTCGCTCTTTGTTGCCCAGGCTGGAGTGCAATGGTGCAATCTCGGCTCACCGCAACCTCCGCCTCCTGGGTTCAAGTGATTCTCCTGCCTCAGCCTCCTGAGTAGCTGGGATTACAGGCATGTGCCACCACGCCTGGCTAATTTTGTATTTTTAGTAGAGATAGGGTTTCTCCATGTTGGTTAGGCTGGTATTGAACTCCCGACCTCAGGTGATCCGCCTGCCTCAGCCTCCCAAAGTGCTGGGATTACAGGCACGTGCCACCACGCCCGGCTAATTTTGTATTTTTAGTAGAGACGGGGTTTCTCCATGTTGCTCATGCTGGTCTCAAACTCCCGACCTCAGGTGATCCACTCACATCAGCCTCCCAAAGCGCTGGGATTACAGGCGTGAGCCACCATGCCTGGCCCAACTGTACATATTTTTCAAAACTCATCAGATACATTTTATTTTATATCTCATTAAACCTAATGAAACTTACTACATTAACAAAATGAAAGAGAAAAAAACCTGATCTTAATAGAGATAGGAAAAAGCATTTGATGAAATTCAATATATGAAAAAACTCAGAAAACTTAGGAAAATTATTTCCTTAACCTAAAAAATATTTCTATGAAAAGCCTATAACTATCCTCATATATAATGAAGGAATACTGAACATTTTCCTATTTTGTTCAGAAATAAGACACAGATGTCGACTATCACTACTACTTATAATCTACATAGTAATGAAGTTCTAGAATATGCAATAAGAAAAATTAGGTGTCCATTTTAAAACCATTTGCCAAAGTGAGGCTGGATGCAGTGGCTCACACCTATAATCCCAGCCCCTTGGGAGCCCAAGGCAGGTGGGTCACCTGAGGTCAGAAGTTCAAGACCAGCCTGGCCAACATGGTGAAACCTCGTCTCTACTGAAAATACAAAATTAGCCGGGCATGGTGGTTTGTCCCTGTAATCCCAATTACTCAGGAGGCTGAGACAGGAGAATCACTTGAACCCAGGAGACGGAGGGTGCAGTGAGCCGAGATCACACCACTGCACTCAAGCCTGGGCGACGGAGCAAGATTCACACACACACACAAAAACCATTTGCTAAATCAAATAAAGAAGTCTTTAGTCATGTGTCTGTGTTATGTTTCACAATAAAAAATTCAGTATTTCAAAAGAATTTTAAGGATGCCTAACCTTATAAGCTAGCATTTCCACCCAACCAAAAAGAAGTACACATGTTCAGCAAAAAATCTATAGAATGTTCACAGCAGCACCACTCACAGTAGCCCACAACTGAAAAGTATCCAAATGCTCATCAAGAATTGAATGGGGCCAGGTGCAGTGGTTTGCACCTGTGACCCAGCACTTTGGGAGGCCAAGGCGGGCAGATCATTTGAGGTCAGGAGTTTAAGACCAGCCTGACCAACATGGTGAAACGCTGTCTCTACTAAAAAAAAAAAAAAAATTAGCCGGCCGTGGTGGCACAAGCCTGTAGTCCCAGCTACTTGGGAAGCTGAGGCAGGAGAATCGCTTGAACCCAGGAGGGAGCGGTTGCAGTGAGCCGAGATTGCACCATTGCACTCCAGCCTGGGCGACAAGAGCAAAACTTCACATCAAAAAAAAAAAAAAAAAAAGGCTAGGCACGGTGGCTCATGCCTGTAATCCCAGCACTTCGGGAGGCTGAGGCAGGTGGATCATGAGGTCAGGACTTCGAGATCAGCCAGACCAACATGATGAAACCCCATCTCTACGAAAAATACAAAAATTAGCGGGGGAGTGGTGGAGCACACCTGTAATCCCAGCTACTCAGGAGACTGAGGCAGGAGAATCACCTGAACCCAGGAGGTGGAGGTTGCAGTGAGCCGAGATCACACCATTGCACTCCAGCCTGGGCGACAGAGTGAGACTCTGGCTCAAAAAAAAAGGTTTGTCTCAAACAAACAAACAAACAAACAAAAAAAAAAAAAAGAAGAATTGAATGGGTAACAATGGGCAGAAGGAAGCAAAAAGAAAAAACAAAACAAAGAGTTGAATGGATAAAGAAAACGTAAAGCAGACCAGGTGAGGAGGCTCATGCTTGTAATCCCAGCACTTTGAAAGATCAAGGAGGGACTGCTCGAGCCCAGAAATACAAAACCAGCCTGGGCAACATAGTGAAAACCATCTCTAAAAAAATAATAATAATAAAATAAAAATGAAAATTAGCCAGGCATTGTGGCGTGCACCTAGAGTCCCAGTTGCTGGGGAGGCTGAAGTGGGAAGATCACTTGAACCTAAGAGTTCAAGTTGCAGTGAGCTATGACCGTGGCACTGAACTTCCAGCCTGGGTGACAGAGCAGTACCTATCTCTAAAAAAAAAATTAAAGAAAAGAAAACATACATAAAATATTCAAACAACAGAATGATATACAGCAATAAAAATGAACAATCTACAAGTACATCCAAGAATATGGATGAATTTCATAAAACAATGTTGAGGCCGGGCACGGTGGCTCATGCCTGTAATCCTAGCACGTTGGGAGGCCGAGGCGGGCAGATCACCTGAGGTCAGGAGTTAGAGACCAGCCTGGCCAACATGATGAAAGCCCGTCTCTACTAAAAATAAAAAAACTAGCCCTGCATGGTGGCCATGCCAGTAATCTCAGCTACCCAGGAGGCTGAGGCAGGAGAATTGCTGGAACCCGGGAGGCGGACACTGCAGTGAGCCGAGATAGCGCTACTGCACTCCAGTCTGGGTGACAGAGCAAGACTCTGTCTCAAAAAAAAAAAAAAAAAAAATTGAGAGAATAAACGCAGTCACAATGCCAGGCACGGTGGTTCACACCTGTCATCCCAACACTTTGGGAGACTGAGGCAAGAGGATCAATTGAGCACAGCAGTTTGAGACCAGCCTGGGCAATACAGTGGGGCTCCGTCTCTACAAAAAAATTTTAAAAATTAGCTGGCTGGGCCGGGTGCGGTGGCTCACACCTGTAATCCCAGCACTTTGGAAAGCCAAGGCAGGCAGATCACCTGAGGTCAGGAGTTCAAGACCAGCCTGGCCAACATGGTGAAACCCCGTCTCTACAAAAAATACAAAAATTAGCTGGGCATGATGATGGGTGCCTGTAATCCCAGCTACTAGGGATGCCGAGGCGGGAGAATCGCTTGAACCTGGGAGGCGGAGGTTGCAGTGACCTGAGATCAAGCCATTGCATTCCAGCAGCCTGGGCAACAAAGCGAGACTCTGTCTCAAAAAAAAAAGAAAAAAAAAATTAGCTGGCTGTGACGGCACGCGCTTATACTCCCAGCTACTTAGGGCTGAGACAAAAAGATCACTTTAACCCAGGAGGTCAAGGCCACAGTGAGCCGTGATGGCACCACTACACTCCAGTCTGAGTGACAGAGTGAGACCCTGTCTTCAAAAAAAAAAAGGCAGTTATAAAATATACACACGATTCCATTCAAATAAAAGACAAAAAGACAAAACAACTGGCTAGGAGCAGTGGCTCACACCCGTAATCCCAGCACTTTGTGAAGCCAAGGTGGGTGGATCACCTGAAGTCAGGAGTTCCAGACCAGCCTGGCCAACATAGCAAAACCCTGTCTCTACTAAACATACAAAAATTAAGCCAGGTGTGGTGGCGGGCACCTGTAATCCCAGCTACTCCAGAGGCTGAGGCAGAAGAATCGCTTGAACCCAGGAGGCAGCAGTTGCCATGAGCCGAGATCACGCCCCTGTACTCCAGCCTGGGTGACAAGAACAAAACTCCGTCTCAAAAAAAAAAAAAAAAAAAAAAAATACAACTGAACCAATATATGATGCTAGACATCAGGATAGTGGTTAACCTATGGGTAGAGGATAATTGAAAGGGAAGACAAGATGGACTTCTGGGTATTGATAACATTCTCTATCTTGATCTGGGTCCTGCTTACAACGGTGTATTAAATTTGTGAAAATATAGTGAATTCAGGATATCTCAGGACATGTGCAGCTTTCTACATATTATACTTCAATAAAGAGGTTTCATTTAATTAAAAAGAAAAAGAAAGCCTACCCATTGGAATGAAGAGTCCACCATCTTCTATCTCTTCCTCAGGTTGGTGAAACAGAGTCCTGAGTGGCTTTTCTTGAGGAGGGGCACAAACATCTGGCTGGGTTGATTTCCTGGGCTGGCTTACTGGTTTTGCAGATTGGCTGCCTGATGGCAGTGAAGGTATCTCCCCTTCAGAATTCATTTGAGGTTTCCCTGGAAGAATCACAAATATTGCTCCACACTTTGACCATTCTCAATCATACTCTGTTGTAGAATTCAGCATCTTATTATAGTCTTTTTAGGTAGACAACTTCATGAATTAAGCATATACTATACAGGAATTTTCCTCTCTTAAATCAAAGCTCAGATCCAATTTACTCATCTGTAAACTCAGGGAGTTAAACTAGGTAATTGCTAAGGTCTTTTTATTTCTAATATGTTTTCAGTTTTGCATTTTTTCCTATGAAAAATCAGACTCGTAATTGTAGAGGAAATTCCTGATGACATTTTATATAGATTACCATTAACACCATATTTCATCAACTATAATCATAAAAGTGCCCTGACTTTGTAAATCAGTTTGGCAGAGCAGAAGAGTAATTGTCACCATAAAATTATAAATATATGGTTCTACAGTTCATTAGGCAACTTTCTCACCTTAACACTTCATAAACACTCCCTTTGTCGGGGGAGTAGGTGAGGACAGCATTAAAAAGACAGAGAAAAAAGGGGTGATGGTGCATGCTTGTAGTCCTAGTTACCTGGGGGGGCTGAGCTGGGAAGATGGCTTGAGGCCAGGATTTTGAGGTTACAGGGAGATACGATTGCACCACTGCACTCCAGACTGGACAATGCAGCAAGACCCTGTTGCGCAAAAAAAAAAAAAGCCAGGTGCTTATAGTCATGAGGTGGCTCATGACTATAATCCCAGCACTTTGGGAGGCTGAGGCAGTAGGATCACTGGAACCCAGGAGTTTGAGACCAGTCTGAGCAACATATCGAGGCTTTGTCTCTACTAAAAATAAAAATAAAAAAATTAGGCTAGGCCAGGTGGCTCACACTTGTAATCCCATTACTTTGGGAGGCCAGGGCAAGAAGATCGCTTGAGCCAGGATCCAGAAGTTCGGGACCAGCCTGGGCAACATTTGGAGATACCTTGTCTCTACAAAAATGTAGAGCTCTAAAATTAGCTGGGTGTGGTGATACACACCTGTGGTCCCAGCTACTTAGGAGGGTGTGGTGGGAGAATCATTTGGGCCCTGGAGTTCAAGGCTGCTGTGAGCTGTGATCATGCCATTGCACTCCAGCCTGGGTGTCAGAGCAAGACACTGTCACACACTGTCACACACACACACACACACACACGCAAAGAAATATTCATGTAGTATTAAAAGTAGGCTGGGCGCAGTGGCTCACATCTGTAATCTCAGCACTTTGGAAGGCTGAGGCAGGCAGATCACTTAAGGTCAGGAGTTGGGAGACCAGCCTGGCCAACATGATAAAACCTCGGCTGTAAAAAAAATACAAAAATAAGCCAGGCATGGTGGCAGGCACCTGTAATCCCAGTTACTTGGGAGGCTGAGGCAGGAGAATCACTTGAACCTGGGAGGCAGACGTTGCAGTGAGCCAAGATAGTAGTGCCACTCCACTCCAGCCTGGGCAACAGAGCGAAACTCCATCTCAAACAAAACAAACAAACAAAAAAAGAATGCTGGGCGCAGTGGCTCACTCCTGTAATCTCAGCACTTTGGGAGGCTGAGATGGGTGGATCACTTGAGGTCAGGAGTTCGAGACCAGCTTGCCCAACATGGCAAAACCCCGTCTCTACTAAAAATACAAAAAATTAGCCAGGCATGGCGGCGGGCACCTGTAATCTCAGCTACTTGGGATGCTGAGGTAGGAGAATTGCTTGAACCCAGGAGGCAGAGGTTGCAGTGTGCGGAGATCGCACCACTGAACTCCAGCCTGGGCAACAGAGAGAGACTCTGTCTCAAAAAAAAAAGTAAACATCAGAAATCAGGCTATCAAGAAAAGAGCTTGCATATATACAGAAAATCTCTGGACTATACACAAAAAATTGTTTAACAGTTACCTGGGAAGAGGACTTGGGGAGCAAGAGTACAGAGTGAAAGGATGCCTAAATTTTCACTGTGTACTTTTTATATTTCTGAATTTTTTTCCCTAGTTTATTACTTAGTTGAACATTTTCTTTCAAAACACATAGCCAGTCTTTATACTTGGGTCTCACTCTGTCGCCTAGCCTGGAGTGCACTGGCATTGTTATAGCTTACTTCCATCACACCATCCAGCTCAATCTTCTGCTTTAATGGTGTTTATTCTAATAGAATTTTACTTGTTCTTCTGAATTTGACTTACATACCCTAATTTCCACTTATGCTTCTTTCTTTGCCTCCTAAAAGTGAGTAGCATGATTTTAGCTTATAATTAGTTGATTTGTACTGTTCTCAGCTAATTTTGATGTTATGATCAGCCAGGCATGGTGGTTCACACCTGTAGTCCTAGCACTTTGGGAGGCCAAGGTGGGCGGATTGCCTGAGCTCAGGAGTTCGAGACCATGCTGGGTAACATGGTAAAACCTCGTCTCTACTAAAATACAAAAAATTAGCCAGGCATGGTGGCAGGTGCCTGTAATCCCAGCTATTCAACAGACATGAGAATCACCTGAACCGGTGAGGCAGAGGTTGCAGTGAGCCAAGGTTGCACCACTGCATTCCAGCCTGGGCGACAGAGCGAGGCACTGTCTCCAAAAAATAAACAAATAAATATAAATTAGAAAATAATAATTTTGATGTTATCAACATACAGTTCTTAGGCTGGCAGTAAATAACTTACAGATATGCTCTGAATAAGGTTTTGCTTTCTCTATTTCTCTTATTCTGCTCACCTTCTCTTTCTGAGGTCTTTTAGCATCCAGCATATCTATAAAGGAAGGTGGGGTCCTAAAGAGCTCTGGGAAGGGGAATTAAATTGAAAAGCATTGTAGAATCAGAGAGAAAAAAAGGAACATTTCCTCCAGATAGAGTATGAAAAATGATTTTGTGGTGCAGCTGATAATGTGTTTGCAGGGACAGTTTTTTTGTTTTTTTTCCAGACAGAGTCTCGCTCTGTGGGCCAGGCTGGAGTACGGTGGCAAGATCTTGGCTCACTGCAACCTCCGTCTCCCAGGCTCAAGCAATTCTCCTGCCTCAGCCTCCCAAGTAGCTGGGATTACAGGCGTGTGTCACCACGCCCAGCTGATTTTTTATTTTTAGTAGAGATGGTTTTACCATGGTTTTACCATGTTGGCCAGGCTGGTCTTGAACTCCTGACCTCAGGTAATCTGTCCCTCTAGGCCTCCCAAAGTGCTGGGATTACAGGCATGAGCCACCGCACTCAGCCCTGCAGGGACAGTTTTAAAAAGTAGTTCCATTTTTTTTTTTTTTTCTTGAGACGGAGTTCCACTCTTGTTGCCTAAGCTGGAGTGCAATGGCACGATCTCAGCTCACCACAACCTCCACCTCCCGAGTTCAAGAAATTCTCCTGGCTTAGCCTCCTGAGTGGCTGGGATTATAGGCATGCACCACCACGCCCAGCTAATTTTGTATTTTTAGTAGAGATGGGGTTTCTCCATGTTGGTCAGGCTGGTCTCGAACTCCTGACCTCACGTGACCCGCCCACCTCCGCCTCCCAAAGTGCTGGGATTACAGGCACAAGCCACTGCACCTGGCCAAGTAGTTCCAATTTTTTGTTGTTGCTGAGACAGGGTCTTGCTCTGTCCCCTAGGCTGGAGTGCAGTGGTGCGATCTCAGCTCACTGTGGCCTCAACCTCCTGGGCTCAAGTGATCCTTCCACCTCAGCATCCCAAGTAGCTAAGACTACAGGTTCCTGCCACCATGCCCAGCTAATTTTATTTTATTTTTGTAGAGATGGGGTCTCACTATGTTGCCAAGTCTGGTCTTGAACTCCTGGCCTTAAGCAATCCTCCCACCTCAGCCTCCCAATGTACAGGGATAGCTGTGAGCCACCATGTCTGATCCCAAATATTTTTTAAGTAGTAAAAATGTCAGTGGAAGAGGCTCTGCCTACCAAAGTGAACTTCTGTGTTTTGAAGGGCAATACTTGCTTAGATTTAAAAGTTCTGGTATGCTTGTTTAAAAAGTGATTTGTGGGCTGGGCATGGTGGCTCATGGCTGTAATCCCAGCACCATGGGAGGCTGAGGTGGACAGGTCACTTGAGCTCAGGAGTTTGATACCAGCCTGGCTAATGTGGTGAAACGCTGTCTCCACAAAAAATACAAAAATTAGCCAGGCATGGTGGTGCACACCTGTAGTTCCAGCTACTTGGGAGGCTAAGGTGGGAGAATCACTTAAGCCTAGGAGGTCGAGGCAGCAGTGAGCTGTAACTGCACTGCTGTACTCCAGCCTAGGTAACACAGTGGGACCCTGTCTAAAAAAAAAAAAGTCATTTGTGGCTTCATGCCTGTAATTCCAGCGTTTTGGGAGGCCAAGGCAGAAGGATTACTTGAAGCCAAGAGTTAGAGGTTGTAGTGAGCCATTATTGTGCTGCTGCACTCTAGCCTGGGCTACAGAGTAAGACTCTGTCTCTCTAAAAATAAATAAATAAATAAATAAAAAGTTATTTCTAGTTGAGCCCAGTGGCTCATACCTGTAAGCCCAGCACTTTAGGAGGCTGAGGCAGCAGGATCATTTAAGGCCAGGAATTATAGGTTGCAGTGAATTATGAGACCTCACCTGATAAAAAAACAAACAAACAAACAAAAAACATTTCCATGCTGGGCAACTTATAGAGACCTTGTGTCTGCAAAAAGTCAAAAAAAAAAAAAAAAAAAGCTGGGTGTGGTGGTGCAGGTCTGTAGTCCCAGCTTTTTTTAGCTGGATAATGTGGCTCCTGCCTATAGTCCCAGTTACTTGGTAGGATCAGTTCAGCCCAGGAGTCAGAAGCTGCAGTGAGCTATGATCGTACCACTGGACTATAGCCTGGATGACAGAGTGAGACCTCATCTCTTTAAAAAAAAAAAAAAAAAAAAAGGTTTAAACACTAACACTTGCAGTCAAGAAACATGATTTAGGCTGGGCAATGCAAACCCAGGAGGCGGAGCTTGCAGTGAGCCGAAATCACACCACTGCACTCCAGCCTGTAATCCCAACACTATGGAAGGCCGAGGTGGGTGGATCACTTGAGATCAGGAGTTCAAGACCAGCCTGGCCAACATGGCAAAACCCTATCTCTACTAAAAATACAAAAATTAGCCAGGCGCAGTGGCACATGCCTGTAATCCCAGCTACTCGGGAGGCTGAGGCAAGAGAATCACCTGAGCCCGGGAGGTGGAGGTTGCAGTGAGCTAAGATCACGCCACTACACTCCAACCTGGGCAACAAAGCGAGACTCCGTCTCAAAAAAAAAAAAAAAAAAAAGAAAAAGAAAGAAAGAAAAAAAAAGAAAAAAGAAACATGATTTAACAATGTATTGCCCGGCAAGGTGCACCCGGCGCAGTGGCTCACACCGTAATTCCAGCACTTTGGGAGGCCGAGGCAGGTGGATCACAAGGTCAGGAGTTCGAGATCAGCCTGACCAACATGGGGAAACCCCACCTCTACTGAAAATACAAAAATTAGCCAGGCGTGGTGGCAGGCGCCTGTAATCCCAGCTACTCGGGAGGCTGAGGCAGGAGAATTGCTTGAACCCAGGAAGTGGAGGTTGCGGTGAGCCGAGATCATGCCACTGCACTCCAGCCTGGGTGACAGAGCGAGACTCTGTCTCAAAAACAAACAAACAAACAATAACAACAACAAAAAGGTATCAATTGTAACGAAATGTCAATACTTCAAAATAATCCAACTATCTTTCTATGTAGTATTTTCATTTTTTCTACAGTGTATATGATGCTGCTGCTTTCATAATCAGAAAACTAAAATGTTACTTAAAGTAAAACAACAAAAACACGTACTAAATAGCAGGGCTACGGATGATTTTTATTTTCTCCTTTAAAGTTTTCAATATTTTCCAAAGTAGATATATGTGAATTGTCAATCTTTCTTTCTTCCTCTCTGTTTTGTGTTACATTATCTGATTGGCAAAAAAAAAAAAAAAAAAAAAGTTACTTGAAGAAAAATTCTGGAGAGACACTCATAGTGTACTTTCATTGCTATTACTTGTATATACAACTAATTAAAGTGCAAAGTAGTATAATCAATTTTCAATTCTCCAGATTAATGAAGGAGAGTGATATCACAAATAACACTAAACAATAAATGTTTATTTAAATCCGGATATCTGTAAACTGATTTTTAAAATCTCTTAATTACACTTATCAATAACTGAATGACTATGAACCCATAGTTATTTATCCATTCCTTCTCTAGCATTTTAATCTTATAATTTCCTCTAGTTCCTTCTGCAACTTATCTTGAAAAAATATGCAATAATCTTGCTGCCTTCTCTAGCTATTTCTCACCCATTCTCCCACTGCAAAAAAAGGAAGGAAAGCTGGGCATGGTGGCTCACGCCTATAATCCCAGCACTTTGGGAGGCCGAGGCGGGCAGATCACAAGGTCAGGAGATCGAGACCATCCTGGCTACAGGGAAACCCCATCTCTACTAAAAATACAAAAAATTAGCCGGGCATGGTGGCAGGCGCCTGTAGTCCCAGCTACTCGGGAGGCTGAGGCAGAAGAATGGCATGAACCCGGGAGGTGGAGCTTGCAGTGAGCCGAGATCACGCCACTGCACTCCAGCCTGGCCAACAAAGCAAGACTCCGTCTAAAAATAAAAAAAGAGAAGGAAGGGGAGGGGAGGGGAAGGAAGGGGATAAGAGGGAAGAGGAGAGTGGGGAGTAGAGGGGAGGAGAGGAGGAGGGGAGGAAGGGAGGAGGGGAGGAGGGGGATGGGGGAGAGAGGGGAAAGAAAGAAAGAAATCTCTGGGGTTTCATTCCTCCTCCTTTTTCTTTTTTTTACAGACAAGGTCTTGCTCTGTCACCCAGGCTGCAATGCAGTGGTACGATCAGAGCTCACTGCAACCTTGAACTCCTGGGCTCAAGCTATCCTCCTAGCTACTCCTGAGTAGCTAGGACTACAGGTATGCACTACCACACTTGGCTAATTTTTAAAAGTTTTCTGTAGAGATGGAACCTAGCTATGTTGCCCAGGCTGTTCTTGAACTCCTGGCCACAAGACCCTCACACCTTGGCCTTCCAAAGTGTTGGGATTACAGGTGTGAGCCACTGTTCCCAGCCCCATTCCTTCCTCTTTAACTGCTTCATATAATGTCCTTTCCCCAACAAACTCCTGAGTCTACTCTCTAAGATCATCAATCTTCAAATGTAACCTTTTTCTCAGGTATTATCCTTATCCCTCCTTTGCTACTAAATTTTAAATTTACATTTTAAAGTACCTTGTTCTTAAAGCTCTCCTTCCTCTTTTCACTTTTACTATTACTTCTCCAGTTGTTCCTTCTCTGTTATCTTCTTCCTCAAGGCAAGGTTGTCTTCAATCCACTGCTCTTCCCCCGCCATGTCTGTTTCCATGGAGAAGAACCATGACTAACACTGAACATTTCTAGTCCTCGCCTCTTGTTAAACTTCAATCTCAGATTTCTATTTTTGCTTGCTGGCCCTATTGTCACCTCACATTCCATTTGAGGTAGGAGATCAGCAGGACTTGTTTTCCAAGCACTGTTCAAAAGACCCCGCTGAACAAAACAGGAGCTGATCAAAGAAACTGGCCAAAACCAGCTAAAAGCAAGATGGTGATGAAAGCCACCTCCTGTTGCCCTCCTTGTATCTGCATGCTAAAAGAACCTCCCACCAGCACCATGACAGTTTACAAATGCCATGGCAACCCCCAGATGTTACCTTATATGGTTTAAAAGGGGAGGGACTCTCAGTTCCGGGAAATCCTCACCCCTTTTCCAGAAAATCCATTAAAAATCTGCCCCTTATTTTAGCATATAATCAAAGTATAGCCATATATATATGGCTATATAGGTCTCAAGCTTTTGAGGGTCACTGTTGGCCACCCCCTAGGTGCTCTGGGATTTTCGTCATTTGGTATGGGGACCCTCACGGGCTGATGCCCGGATACTCTGGGTATTTTGGCATTTGGCACCGTTTCATTTTTTTTCTGTGTTGTCTTTGTATACGTACAGCTAGCCAGCAATCCGCAGGTCTGCTGCTGCTGCTGCTTCTCTTACAGAGCAGCCATTTCCCTTCCTCTGTTGCTCTAATAAACTTACTTTCAATTCACTCTGTTGGCTCATTCATGATTCCTTCCAGTGCAAAGCCAAGAACGCTCCTGGGCTGAGCCCCAATTTGGGGTTCACTTGCGTCATTCCTTGGTGACCACGAAGGGACCAATAATAAGCCAAAAGGAACTGACGGAGACCTTTAGCCAGACCCTAAATTAAGACTGATAGGGTTGAGCACCGTGGCTCACGCCTGTAATCCTAGAACTTTGGGAGGCCAAGGCAGGTGGATTGCCTGAGCTCAGGAGTTCAATACTAGCCTGGGCAACAGAGCAAAACCCCCGGCTCTACTAAAAATACAAATAAATTAGCCAGCCATGGTGGTGCACGCCTGTAGTCCTAGGTACTTGGGAGGCTGAGGCATGAGAATTGCTTGAACCCAAAGACTGACTGGCACCATTTGGCTTCCATGAAAAGATGAGTGTCCCCTTTGTTCCCCCTCAATGTGTGTTTTTTGTTTTTTTTTTGAGACGACATCTTGCTCTGTCACCCAGGGTGGAGTGCAGTGGCACGATCTCGGCTCACTGCAACCTCGCCTCCCGGGTTCAAGCGATTCTCCTGCTTCAGCCTCCCGAGTAGCTGGGATGACAGGTGCCTGCCACCACGCCCAGCTAATTTTTGTATTTTTAGTAGAGACAGGGTTTCACATTGGCCAGGTTGGTCTTGAACTCCTGACCTCATGATCCCCCTGCCTCGGCCTCCCAGAGTGCTGGGATTACAGGTGTGAGCCACCATGCCTGGCCGATATGGTATTCTTTAACTGATTTACTTTCTTTTTCACTCTCCTGTCTCCCTTTACCTTTTCAAATCAATCAGGAAATGGGAATAGTGTCTCTGGGATGTTAGTCAGTTCGTTGTCCCCCATCATCTGGGTGCCCCAGACAGAAGCACAGCTGGACATCCATGTCCTTTGTAATTTATTTTGTCACCTTCTCTCTCAGACCTTTTCTCTTTAGCTTCTAATGACCACTTTACTTTTCTGCTCTTAGTGCCTAAATGCACACTTATGTTTATCCAGTTGTCATGTTTGTAGTCTCTGTTTTCGCAATTTGGGCAGTTGTTTCTATTCCATGTAAGGCAGGCTTTTGTTATTTTGAGAGGTATTCCTTTGTGCTGACTCTCGGATGTCAGAGTCACACTGTTCTGTGGCCCCAACTGTGTTAGGTCTCATGCCTTTGGGCCTCACTGTTGGCCACCCCCAGGTTTTCAGGATTTGGTATGGGGACCCTCACTGGACAATGTCTAGATACTCCAGGTTTTTCAGCATTTGGTGCCGTTTCATTTTTTTCCTTACTCTGTCATTCCACCCACTTCAGCAACTTCTTCTAGTCCCTCCTAAAATCATAAATTTTCTTTTCTGCAACAGGTCTCTTCCTGTCTTTCTTTCTGCTCAAAATGAGGGTCCCAAATGAGCTGCCTTGTTCAAGCCCATTTTTCTGGAGGCCCTGAACCCCTGACCTAATAATGACTCCCTGCAATGGCAGAAAAGCAGCCGCCTGAACACTTTTTTTGGTGTCTCCACTAATGGGTGAGTTCTCCACTGTCTCAGGGACTCCAAGGACACGCCCTGAACAACAACCCCTCTCTTCCCCAATTCACATTTGCTGCTACGGGAGCCCGTTTTTCCTAGCTTCCTTTCCCTTTCCGCCTCTTCAGTCTTCTTTTATTATACTTCTACTGGTTCATGTCTCTCTAGGATTGTGGGTCCCTGGGACAGTCCCAAGGTCTTGGGTCCAAGATCTCTGATCTTGAAATTGTCATGGTAAGGTGCCCCTTCATCCGTCAATGAGTATTCTGGCTTGCTGTCTCTCTCTCTCTCTCTCTCTCCCCCCCACCAGAGAAACAAAGGGAAAGGTACCCCTCATCCCCCTACTCTCCCTCCTTTCCTTTTTCTTTCCTGCCCTTTTAAATAATCTCCTCCTCCTCTGAAGCTGAAGGGGGAAAAAAAAGGATAGAAGAGGGTTTTAAAATCAAAACTGTTATGAAAACTACCTTACCCAAATTCTAGTCTACAGTTTCCTTGGATTACCTATTAGAAAAAACAAAGTTTAGCCATGTGAACAGGTTTCAAAATTGTCAGAAATATTTAAATCCAGCTATCTTTAATAAAGTCCAAAGGCTTTTCAAGTTCACATGAATCCTTTGGTAAATAAAACTCGTTTTCAAATTATTAATAAAGACTGGGTGCTGTCGCTCACACCTCCCAACATTTTGGGAGGCTAAGGTGGGAGGACTGCTCGAGCCCAGGAGTTCAGGACCAGCCTGGGCAACATAGTGAGACTCCATCTCTAAAAAAAAAAAAAAATTAGCCAGGTGTGATAGCACACACTTATAGTCCCAGCTACTCAGGAGGCTGAGGTGGAAGATCACTTGACCCCAAGAGGTAGAAGCTGCAGTGAGCTGTGATCATGCCACTGCACTCCAGCCTGGGCAACAAAAACCTTGTCTCAAAAAATTAATTAATTAAATAATTGGTGGAAATAGAAATGTCTTCAGAATTGTATAAATAAGACTAATTTAAGATTGTTGGCTCAATGAAAATAGCTGAATCTTCTCAGTTACTGGCAAAATGCCCATGTGTTTCAGATTCTTACTTAGGGGTTCACCTAATGTTCAGAGTTTAAAAATGGTTAACCAGGAAATAACTTTGAATAATGACCAATTTTGTCTAATATAGTTCCAACTAGGCACAGTGGCTCTCACCTGTAATCCCAGCACTTTGGGTGGCCAAGGCAGGTGGATCACTTGAGGTCAGGAGTTTGAGACCAGCCTGGCCAACATGGCAAAACCCCATGGCTACTAAAAATACAAAAATTAGCCCGGCGTGGTGGTGCATGCATCCCAGCTACTTGGGAGGCTGAGGCCCAAGAAGCTCTTGAATCCGGGAGGCAGAGGTTACAGTAAGCTAAGATTATGCCACTGCACTCCAACCTGAGTGACAGAGTGAGACTCTGTCTCAAAAAAAAAAAAGAAAAAAAAATTATAAATAATAATAATAAATTAGGTAAATATAATGAGATAAATGCTTGTAAGTGAACTTTTTGTATAATTTAAAATCTTAAAATCGTTTTGGATGCTTATTGGATGCCTGGGTCATTTCCAATTAAGAAAGGAATATTATATAGGGAAACATTTTACAATAAAATAAAAAATTTTTAAAACTGTGGAATGGTTTTCATCTATAAAATGCTAGTATCTGATAGTTCAGGATTTCTTGTTTCCTAGGTTTATATAAAACTTACCAAAGAAGATGTGTTTTTATTGAGAAAAACAATAATTGTGTCTAATTCAAAAGTTATCTAAAGGTTGATTCAAATTATGGACTTGAAAAGGTTATTTACATAACCAGGGAGAAAGGAACCAGTAAGTAGGGGAGAGATAGGTAAAGAAAGTTATGGATGTTCAGAGGTATTTTTGGTAAGGAAGGTTATAAATAAAAGAGAATAATTCTACATAAGAAAGAATCCTGCAGATCTCAGTGGGGAAAAAAAAAAGGATCTTATATGGTAAATTATTGTTCTAGAATAGTAGAATGACTAATTATTTAGGAAAAGTAGTATAGGCCAGGCGCAGTGGCTTATGCCTGTAATCCCAGCACTTTGGGAGGCCAAGGTGGGTGGATCACTTGAGGTTAGGAGTTCGAGACCAGCCTGGCCAAGATGGTAAAACCTTGTCTCTACTAAAAATACACAAATTAGCTGGGTGTGGTGGCACACGACTGTAATTCCAGCTACTTTTGAGGCTGAGGCAGGAGAACTCCTTGAACCCGGGAGGCGGAGGTTGCAGTGAGCCAAGATTGCACCACTGCACACCAGTCTGGGCAACAGAATGAGACTCTGTCTCAAAAAAAAAAAAAAAAAAGGTAGTATTGGACAAGTCAGAAAGTTTATTCAACCATATCATACATGGTCTGTGCAGGTCATAAGATTTATAAAAGAGAATTTATTAAAAAAATTGTTTGTGTGATTAAATTAGCTATGATTAAAAGTGGAATCTTTCTAAAGAATGGTCTCCTATGTTAAAGTAAGGGTTTCAAGGTATTGATTTGCTCTTAATGAAATTACAAGAAAATTTGCTTTTCAATTCTATAACTTGTTTCTTTTGAAAATTTCTCAGATTCATATCTCATAAGTTCAATTGTTCTATCTCACTGCTTTCAGCTTTTTCTCCCCTTGAGAAAGCCTGAGACATTAGTCTCTCCTTCAACCTTTTCATCAGTTGCTGTAACTTTTTCTCTTCCAGTTCTGTTTTTACAGTCAGTTGCTGAAATATTTTAGCTTAGAGGTCTATAAAAGCAATGTTTTCCTCCAGTATAACTTGATTCTATACTCTTGGTTTTTCTTGATGTATCTAAATTTTCAGTGTAACCAGAAAACTTTTCATGTTCACCTGCTATATTCAAAACCTTGAACATACTTTGTCTGATTAAATTCAAGTATTATTTTCCTCTTCAAATTTAACTTCGAGATTAGTTAAGTGGGCTTCCCATAAGGAGAGACAATTACACTGCAGAGGGATTACCACTTTGGGTAAATAAGTAACTATTGCTTACAGTAACCTGTGGTTCTGTGTCAATATAATATTTTGGGCTTTTTAACATCTTTTACAAATGCCCCCAGAATCGAATCCTAGCTTGATTGTCTGGCTTGTTGCTGGGCTTTATCAAAGCTATAAAAACTAATCACTGCAAGGTTGTGATATATTTTTATAGCCTCCTGACAGGTTGTGGACTCCAGCATCACCACTGACAGCCCTTTAAAAAGTTCCTTATCGAGTGCTATTAACTAATCCATGTGCTTTTGAGTTACAGGGCTTTGACTCCTGGGTACAGACAGCTCATCTAGAGAAGGCACCAACTCTTGCCAGTATCTAACACCAAACTCAAGTTAACCAAAGCCTTGTCTTTAGACCTGGGCAAAAGGGGCAAAGTAAACTGCTTTAGGATGGGCGCGGTGGATCACGCCTGTAATCCCAGCACTCTCGGAGGCTGAGGTGGGCGGATCACCTGAGGTCGGGAGTTCAAGACCAGCCTGACCAACATGGAGAAACCCCGTCCCTATCAAAAATACACAAAAATTAGCTGGGCGTGGTAGTACATGCCTGTAATCCCAGCTACTCGGGAGGCTGAGGCAGGGGAATCGCTTGAACCCAGGAGGCGGAGGTTGCGATGAGCCAAGATCACGCCATGGCACTCCGGCCTGGGCAACGAGAGTGAAACTCAGTCTCAAAAAAAAAAAAAAAAAAAAAAAAAAAAGTAAACTTTTTTTACTTTTTTTAATGAGACACAGGGACAAGCTTGTATTCATTTAATAATTTTGCCTCTATATGAATTAATATAACTTATTCTATGCCTTGATACTAAATAATTTAAATGTTTAGGTACCTGTAAGATTCCTTTCCTGTCATCCTCAAAACTAGGGCAGGGCTTATGACTTTTTTGTTTGAAACATTGCTACTTCTTTATGTGTTGTTTTATCTACAGAATTTAAAACTATTCAATTCCTCCAGGCCCAAGGACTACTGAAGAGGTGGGCATGAGAGATTACAGGGGCTGGGTTTTCAGGGATATAATTAATTCAGACCTTCCAAATCAAGGACAGGCACACACATACCTAAATAGCTGAACAAAATGTTTGTGTTTTATAAACCTAATTGCTGCAAGCCAAGATTACAATAGCTCAATGCACAGAATTTATAGATAAGTCAGTTTTATAACCTTATTTTTTGGCTTCTGGTTTTGGCTCTTATATTGCTTAAAAGGGATTTTAAGAGATAATAATGAGTGCCTGCCTACCTCCACTTCCATCTGGCCTACAATGTTTAATTGGCTATAAGTCATTTGAATCTAAGTCCCTTGGCCATCAGGGTCCCACCAAGGGACACGATGGACCTGGGGCAGGTAGCACACCACCTCAGCATTGGTATGGAACAAAATAAAAGCTTGGCCAGCAATATTGCCTCTGGCAGCTGGATGCAGTGGCTCACACCTGTAATCCCAGCACTTTGGGAAGCCAAGGCAGACAGATCACCTGAGGTCAGGAGTTGGAGACTAACCTGTCCAACATGGTGAAACCCCATCTCTACTAAAAATACAAGAATTAGCTGGGCATGGTGGCAAACACCTGTAATCTCAACTACCTGGGAGCCTGAGGCGGGAGAATCACTTGAACCTGGGAGGCGCTATTGCAGTGAGCTGAGATCGTGCCACTGCACTACAGCCTGAGTGACAGAGCAAGACTCTGTCTCAAAAAAAGAAGAAACTTGAAAAACTAATTCAGGCCATGACAAGAAACAAGGGGTTGGACAAGCCTCACTATACCTTCCCCCCTCCCCTTTGGAACTTAAGAGGCCAGGTTCAAAAGGCACTCTAAGAATATGAAAATAAAGTATTGCCCTTTCCCACAAAAGAAAAGATTGCTCCCTGTTTAACCAGGAGACTTAGTCCTATTAAAAACTTGGGGCCGGGGCGGTGGCTCACGTCTGTAATCCCAGCACTTTGGGAGGCCCAGGCGAGTGGATTACGAGGTCAGGAGATGGAGACCTTACTGGCTAACATGGTGAAACCCCGTCTCTACTAAAAATAAAAAAATTAGCCGGGCGTGGTGGCGGGCGCCTGTAGTCCCAGCTACTCAGGAGGCTGAGGCAGGGGAATGGTGTGAACTCGGGAGGCAGAGGTTGCAGTGAGCCGAGATCGTGCCACTACACTCCAGCCTGGGCGACAGAGCGAGACTCCATTTCAAAAAAAAATTAAAAACTTGGAAAGGGCCGGGCCAGTGGCTCATACCCGTAATCCCAGCACTTTGGGAGGCTGAGGTGGGTGGATCACGAGGTCAGGGGATCAAGACCATCCTGGCCAACATGGTGAAACCCTATTTCTAGTAAAATACAAAAAATTTAGCCGGACATAGTGGCACGCGCCTGTAGTCCCAGCTACTCGGGAGGCTGAGGCTGGGGAATCACTTGAACCCGGGAGGCGGAGGTTGCAGTGAGCCAAGATAGCACCACTGCACTCCAGCCTAGGCAACAGAGCAAGACTCCATCTCAAAAAAAAAAAAAAACTTGGAAAGAAGGATCCCTTGAAGATCAATTATAATATAACCAATATGGAAGGGCACCCACTCCCCATTAGGTATTGTTAAACACTCCCACTGCTGTTAAACTTCGGGGAATCACTAGCTAGGTACACCTGTCCTGGATTAAACAAACCTGTTTTTTGTGAATCCCTACAGGCACAAGAGGAGGACACCATGACCTACACCTGCAAACCTCTGGAAGACTTAAAGTTGCTATTTCACAAGACAGATAAGTAGCAACCACCTCCTCCTGAGAAACACCTTACTTGTCCTTATTGAGTACAGGGACCACCCTAAAGCCCAGTGTGATACTCAGTTGTCCCTGTTCTTCTTGCTCCCTGCTCCTAATCAATCTAACTCGCTGTGGAATGGGAACAAAACTCCATAGTAAACATTTCTAGAATTACAGCATCAGGAAATAGCCTGCATGATTGCAGAATCTGTCATTAGCACCCTCAGGATAGAGAGCATCACCTTCTGGTGCACCCTGCAAACCTCACAGCCATCTCCCCAAACCTCCTAATTGGCCACAGTGTTCCTTTGGTATCTAGGCCCCTACTTGTAACATAGCTCTCTCCCACACTTAACAGATTCACCTGACTCCTCTCCAACCACCCTCCTACCCCCTACTATTACCTGGACCTAGGATGTTGGGTATCTACGGCTCCAGTGTACTAATGATACTATCTTTTGCACAAATTGTTGTGACAATGACACAGAGACAGAAATTCCCCACGATGCTCTGACCCAACCCTAGTAGCCAAATTCCCAAGGCCATGGGAGGGCAAATGGGATCCCACTGGTAAACAAGGAGACTATACATGGTGCCTCCTCCAGGACCAATACATGCAAGGGAGAAACAACTGCTTAATTTGGGAAGATGGAGGTACCACCCTCTGGTGGAAAACGAGGGCTACTCAATCACCCCCATTGGAACCTGGAAAAGGTATCTCTATAGACCCAGTTTGGCAATAAAAAATGGACAGCATAACTTGCAAGGATTCAATTTGTGACCCATCTGGGCTCACCTTTAGGGGAAGAAATCCTACCCCATACCCACTTCCAACCCTGTAGGGAACCATTTATTCTTCTAGGAATAGCTTTCTATTTTGCTTATCAAAAACTTGAAACACCAGTGAATGTATTTTGGCCACCATTATCCCTTCAGGGGATATCCATTTGTAACCCCACAAAACCTAGAAAAACAAGAAGTAAAAGAGCAACAGGATTAATTTTTACAGGAATTGGGGCAGCAATAGGGGTGGTGGCCCCTTGGTGGGGGCTTTGCATACCACAAGTCAATGCTAAGAAACATAACTCAGGCCCTAGAATCTCTGGCCACCAACACAAGTCAGACATTAAGAAAAATTCAGGAATCTCCGGACTCTTTGGCAATTGTAGCCCTGACAAGAGACTAGTCTTGGATTGTTTACTGACAGAAAAAGGTAGAGTCTGCACTGTTATCAATAAGACCGGCTGCACATATATTAACAACTCTGGACAGGTTGAGGTTAACATTCAAAAGTTCTAAGAGCAAGCCACCTGGTTACATATATACAACCAGGGAACTGACCCCAACTATATCTGGTTGACCATAAAATCACCCTCCTGGCCAGGCACAGTGGCTCACGCCTGTAATACCAGTACTTTGGGAAGCTAAAGTGGGAGGATCACTTGAGCTCAGGAGTCAAGACCAGCCCGGGCAACATAGTGAGACTGTGTCTCCATAAAAAAATTTAAAAATCAGCTGGGTGTTGCTGGCACACATATGTGGTCCCAGCTACTCAGGAGGCTAAGGCAGGAGGATCACTTGAGCCTGGGAGGTTGAAGCTGCAGTGGGCCATGATCACACCACTGCACTCCAGCCTGTGACAGAGCGAGATCCTGTCTCAAAAAAACCAAAAAATAACAACAAAAAAACACCCTCCCAAGTCTCACCTGGTTTCTACTCTTTTTAGGACCTCTAGTGGCTATCTTGTAACTATGAATCTTTGGCCCTGCCTCTTTTAGCCTCCTTGTAGTTTGTGTCTTCTAGATTGCAACAATTTCCATGTGAAGATAATGCTAGCACATGGCTTCCAACACATCCTTGTTCTGACCCCTTAGATGAGGCATCAAGAGATTTTTACTCCTCCAGTGCTAGGCAGGGCCAATGCCCATAAAACCAACAGGAAGCAGTCACTTAAGATGGACTTCCACCCTTCTACAACCCTGTAAGATTGCAGGGGAGTATATAATCTCTGTGGGGGGAGTGAGGTAGGAGAGAAGCAGGATTTGTTTTCCAAGCACTGGCCAGAGACCCTGCTGAACAAAACAAGAACAAAACCCTGATCAAAACAGGATGCAGCAAAGAAAGCAGCCCAAACCAGTTACAACCAAGATGGCAACAAAAGTGACCTTCGGTTGCTCTCACTGCTTACTATACACTAATTATAATGCATTTGCATGCTAAAAGAAACTCCAATGGGTCACGGGGAGCCAGGCCTGGTGGCCAGAGTGTATCATGAGGCTGGACCTGGTGGTGCAGAAGGTGGTGGTCCACCCCCAGGCACTGCTCCATGTGGTGGATCATTTCAATAGAATCAGCAAGGTTGGAAACCAGAAATGCATTCTTCATGTGCTTTTGTGGTCATGGCAAATGAAAGTACTTGATGTATCCAGCAGTTTTACAGTCCCTTTTAATGAAGATGACAAAGATAATTGTTTTTTAGGCCACGATTATTTGGAAAACATGTACAGAATGTTTAAGAGGGTGAATGCCAGGGAAAGAATAGTTGAATGGTACCACATAGGCCCTAAACTACACAAGAATGACACTGCCTTCAATGAAATCATGAAAAGATACTGCCATAACTCAGTATTGGTCACTAGTGACATGAAGCCAAAGGACTTTAGGGCTGCCTACAGAAGCATATATTTCAGTAGAAGTCTACGATGATGGAACTTCAGCCTTGAAAACATTTGAGCATGTGACCAGTGAAACTGGAGCAGAGGAAGCTAAGGAAATTGGAGTTAAACACTTGTTACATGACATCAAAGACACTACAGTGGGCACTCTTTCCCAATGTATCACAAACCAGGTCCTGGATTTGAAGGGACTGAACTCCAAGCTTCTGGGTACCAGAAGCTACCTGGAAAAAGCTGCCACAGGCAAACTGTCCACCAACCACCAATTCATCTATCAGCTGCAGGTCTTCAAGCTGCTGCCAGTCATCGGCCTATAGGAGTTTGTCAAGGCCTTTTACCTGAAGACCAATAACCAAATGGTAGCAGTATACCTGGCCTCGCCGATCCATTCTGTGATCACCCTACACAACCTCATCAACAAGAGTGCCAACTGGGATGCAGAGAAGACAGACAGGAAAAAGAAGCCGGCCAGGTGTGGTGGCTCACGCCTGTAATCCCAGCACTTTGGGAGGCCGAGGCAGGAGGATCACAAGGTCGGGAGATCGAGACCAGCCTGGCTAACAGAGTGAAACCCTGTCTCTACTAAAAATACAAAAAAATTAGCCGGGCGTGGTGGTGGGCGCCTGTAGTCCTAGCTACTCAGGAGGCTGAGGCAGGAGAATGGCGTGAACCCAGGAGGCGGAGCTTGCAGTGAGCCGAGATTGCACCACTGCACTCCAGCCTGGATGACAGAGCAAGACTCCGTCTCCAAAAAAAAAAAAAAAAAAAAGATAGGAAAAAGAAGAGAGCAAAAAAGGATAGAAAAGACGACAAAGAGAAAGATAAAGGAAAAAAGTCATATAAAGAGAAAAAGGAGAAAATGTAAAATATATAGATTTTTTAATTTGTAAACTAAAATCTTATAAACTAAACCAATGTGCTACTAGTGGGTTCTTTTCCACTTTAACTGCTTGTTAAAAAGCTGTCCTGGGGCAGGCACGGTAGCTCACGCCTGTAATCCCAGTACTTTGGGAGGCCGAGGTGGGTGGATGACTTGAGATCAGGGGTTGGAGACAGCCTGGCCAACATGATAAAACCACGTCTCTACTAAAAATACAAAAATTAGCTGGGCGTGGTGGCACATGGCTGTAGTCCCACCTACTCAGGAGGCAGAAGAATTGCTTCAACCGAGGAGGGGCCATGAGATTGCGCCATTGCACTACAGCCTGGGAAACGAGTGAAACTCCGTCGCAAAAAAAAAAAAAACAAAACAAAACACAGGAGTTGAATTTTCCCCATCTTGAAAGACTCTTTCAGTCTGTTTCTGGTAATTTACAAAATTGCTAAATGGAATACACAAACTCCGTATGTTCTCTGACTCACAACACCGTGAGTTCGAACCCTTCTGAACTCTGAGAATACCACAAGTTTTGGACCCATAGCTCCAGCATTCTCAGGCTTGGGATCCAGGCTCCATATATTGTTTACCTTGAAAGACACAATTAAATGGATTGGTTTTAAAAAATAAAAACAGGCCGGGCATGGTGGCTCATGCCTGTAATCCCAGCACTTTGGGAGGCTGAGGCAAGCAGATGATCACCTGAGGTCAGGAGTTCAAGACCAGCCTGGCCAACATGGCGAAAACGCATCTCAATTAAAAATACAAAAAAATCCAGGTGCAGTGACTCAAGCCTGTAATCCCAGCACTTTAAGAAGCTGAGGAGGGCAGATCATGAGGTCAGGAGTTTGAGACCAGCCTGACCAACATGGTGAAACCCCGTCTCTACTAAAAATACAAAAATTAGCCGGGCATGGTGGCGGGTACCTATAACCCCAGCTATTCAGGAGGTTGAGGCAGGAGAATCGCATGAACCCAGGAGGTGGAGGTTGCAGTGAACCGAGATCGCACCACTGCACTCCAGCCTGGGCAACAGAGCGAGACTCCGTCTCAAAAAAAAAAAACAAAAAACAAAAAAAATTAGCTGGGTGTGGTGGTGCATGCCTGTAGTCCCAGGTAGTCGAAAGGCTGGGGTAGGAGAATCCCTTGAACCCAGGAGGCGGGGGTTGCGGTGAGCCAAGATCGTGCCACTACACTCCAGCCTGGGCAACAGAGTGAGACTCTGTCTCAAAATAAATAAACAATAAATAAATATATACATACATACATACAAAGAAGAAAAATCCCACCAGTGCCATGACAGTTTACAAATGACATGGCAACCCCTAGAAGTTACCTTATATGGTTTAAAATGGGAGGACCTCTTGGTTCTGGGAACTCCCTGCCCCTTTTCTAGAAAATTGATGAATAACCTGCCCTTATTTAGTATATAATCAAGGAATAGCTATCTATTCACAAGGGCTGCTGCTATTGCTGTGTCTATGGGGCAGCCATTTCCTGTACTCTGCTGCTCTAATAAACTTGCTTTCCTTTTTCTCTATTGGCTTGCAAATGAACTTTGCACAAAGCCAAGAACCCCCCCTGGGCTGAGCCCCAATTTTGGGGTTCACCTGCATAACTCATACCCAAATGTGAACTCATATTCAAACTCTCAAATACCTTCCCCATGAAGGCATGCATCACCATCCCCTACCCCAGATATCTCACATGTCAGTCTCTGAGCAGTGTTAATCATTTCTTTGTAATGTGTCTGTGGTGTACCCATTCTTCTCTACCCTTACTGCCAGCATCCTATTCTAAATCTTAAGGTCTTAAGGGGAAAGCTTCAAGGCTCTCCATAATCTGGATCTACTCTTTCTACCTGAAGCCTTAGTACTTGCCCACACAAACACAGCATTTCTACATGTTTGCAGAATATGCTATTCTACTTCCACTTCTTCCCTCACAATCTATCAAATCCTGGGAATCCTTCAAGCTCCAATTCCAAAAAGTATATGTTTATGCTTGTCTTCCCAATTAAGATTCTAAACTTCCTGAGGTTAGAACTATGTCTTCTGTTTCTTTTAAATGTCACACAGATAGAGATTATGTTTTAAACCAAAACTCAGAACAAAGGATTTCTTTGTCATTTTCAGACAAAAAAAAAATCTGAGAGATAAACATCAAAATGTGTTTTGTAGGTTACTGCAATGGTTTACTAAAACTACGAAATTGTAGGTTGGGCACGGTGGCTCACGCCTGTAATCCCAGCACTTTGGGAGGCCGAGGCAGGCGGATCACCTGAAGTCAGGAGTTCGAGACCAGGCTGGCCAACCTGATGAGATCCCATCTCTACTAAGATACAAAAAATTAGCTGGGCCTGGTGATGCACACCTGTAATCCCAGCTACTCGGGAGGCTGAGGCAGGAGAATCGCTTGAACCCGGGAAGCAGAGGTTGCAGTGAGCCAAAATCATGCCACTGCCTTCCAGCCTGAACAACAGAGACTCCATCTCAAAAAAAAAAAAAAAGAGCTGGGTGCTGTGGCTCACGCCTGTAATCCCAGCACTTTGGGAGGCTGAGGTGGGCGGATCATGAGGTTAGGAGTTCGATACCAGCCTGGCCAATATGGTAAAACCCCATCTCTACTAAAAACACAAAAATTAGCCAGGCGTGGTGGCGCTTGCCTGTAGTCCCAGCTACTTGGGAGGCTGAGACAGAAGAATCGCTTGAACCCAGGAGGCAGAGGTTGCAGTGAGCCGAGATCGTGCCACTGCACTCCAGCCTGGGCGACAAAGTGAGACTCCATCTCAAAAACAAAAAAAAAAAAAAAAAAAAAAACTACAGAATTATCATAATTCACATTGAATACTTTTTGTGGAGTCTTTTATCATACAAGGAAGTTGTATACTACTACTACTAATAGTATTTCTGGGCTGGGTGCGGTGGCTCATGCCTGTAATCCCAGCACTTTGGGAAGCCGAGGCGGGCAGATCACCTGAGGTCAGGAGTTCGAGACCAGCCTGGCCAACACGGTAAAACCCCATCTCTCCTAAAAATACAAAAATTAGCTGGATGTGGTGGTGGCCACCTGTAATCCTAGCTCTCGGGAGGCTGAAGCAAGAGAATCACTTGAACCTGGGAGGCAGAGGTTAGAATGAGCCAAGATCACACCACCGTCCTCCAGCCTGGGCAACAGAGTAACACTCTGTCTCAAAAGAAAAAAAACAAAATCCTCACCCCAAAGTTGGTCTCAGTCACTCAAAAGGATTTATTAAGCACCTACTAAAAGTCTACCACCAGCTTACTGGAAGGCACAGTGACTATAGAAGCCTCAGCCCCACATCCTCCCATGTTCAGGTCTGGGGAGATCCTTCATGGCTCTTGAAAAGTTTTGAGGCCGGGTGCGGTGGCTCACGCCTGTAATCCCAGCACTTTGGGAGGCCGAGACGGGTGGTCATTTAAGGTCAGAAATTCGAAACCAGCAGGGCTGGGCACGGTGGCTCACACCTGTAATCCCAGCACTTGGGAGGCTGAGGCAGGTGGATCACGACGTCAGGAGATCGAGATCATCCTGGCTAACACGGTGAAACCCCGTCTCTACTAAAAATACAAAAAATTAGCCAAGCGTAGTGGCGGGCGCCTGTAGTCCCAGCTACTCAGGAGGCTGAGGCAGGAGAATGGCATGAACCCAGGAGGTGAAGCTTGCAATGAGCCGAGATTGCGCCACTGCACTCCAGCCTGGGTGACAGAGAAAGACTCCGTCTCAAAAAAAAAAAAAAAAAGTAGTTCAAAACCAGCCTGACCAACATGGTGAAACCCCGTCTCTACTAAAAATACAAAAATTAGCCGGGTATGGTGATGGGTGCCTGTAATCCCAGCTACTCGGGAGGCTGAGGCAGGAGAATTGCTTGAACCCACGAGGCGGAGGTTGCAGTGAATCAAGATCGCACCACTGCACTCCAGCCTGGGCAACAGAACGAGATTCCGTCTCAAAAAAAAAAAAAAAAAAGAAAGAAAACTTGATTCTGTCCTATGTTTTGTACGTACATCTCTCCTGGCTTCCTGAATCAGTTGTTGAACTGATTCTTATCTCCTTACTATTTTCTTTAAACCATCTCAAAGGAAATGCCTTTTTTCCAGTAAAAACACCTAAATTCCAGTATCACCTTAATTTGTCCTGATCTAGTATATTTTGCTCTTACTTTAAAAAAAAAGAATAAAAGAGAAAAAAAGGAAAGGCACGGGGAGAATAAAGAAAAACCTTCATTTCTCCTTTCCTTATGTCTAAATAATGAGAACTCAAAAAGACTGAGGCTTAAGCACTTGCCTCATTAAGTGGAAAACTATCAAAATAAGAATTTCAAAGTAATAAAAAGTATTTGTCCACATCAACTATGTGCAGGACGATGTCCTGCCTTGTTCTATTTTTTATTTATGTGATCAAAAGTCAAATCCATGTAATTAGCAAAATGGCACAAGCTATTTACCCTTTTTTATTCTAAAAAATTGTGTAGAAGATTAGCAGTGAAACGATATATAATACACATATTAAAAAACTGCTATTCCTGTCTACATTTCCAGATAAAACACAGGTGTCCCAAAAGAAATACAACAATGCAAGCTACTGTGAATGAGGTTGTAAATATAAAGCCACATGCTATGACAACGGATGATTCCACAGGAGAGCACTTTTCCCCAAAAGAGCTTTCATCTTTGACAACGTGCTTCAGGCAGCTCATGCCAGAGAGGGCGTGACCAACACAGTATAACATCAAGATTATTGCTAAACTCCCTCATCTTGGGCACTCCATCAGTTTTCAAACACAGCAGAGTCAGAAACATGAAATTCTTCAATATAAACACACACAAGACACAATAAAAAACCACACACTGAGAATGTACCAGTAGGACAAAATAAGAACAAGTGGACTTAAAATGCGGCAAAAAAGAAAACATCTTAACAGTCAAAATGAATGAATAGGCCTGGTGCGGTGGCTCACACCTGTAATCCTAGCACTTTGGGAGGCCGAGGTCGATGAATCACGAGGTCAGGAGTTCGAGACCAGCGTGGCCAGCATGGTGAAACCCTGTCTCAACTAAATTACAAAAAAAAAAAATTAGCTGAGCATGGCAGCGTGCGCCTGTAGTCCCAGCTACTTGGGAGGCTGAGGCAGAAGAATTGCTTGAACCTGGGAGGCGGAGGTTGCAGTGAGACGAGATCGTGCCACTGCACTCCAGCCTGGCAACAGAGCGAGACTCCACCTCAAAAAAAAAAAAAAGGGCCGGGTGCGGTGGCACATGCCTGTAATCCCAGCACTTTGGGAGGCCGAGCAGGCGGATCACGAGGTCATGAAATTGAGACTATCCTGGCTACCACGGTGAATGAAACCCCATCTCTACTAAAAATACAAAAAATTAGCTGGACATGGTGGCAGGCGCCTGTAGTCCCAGCTACTCGGGAGGCTGAGGCAGGAGAATGGCGTGAACCCAGGAGGTGGAGCTTGCAGTGAGCCAAGACCGCGCCACTGCACTCCAGCCTGGGCGACAGAGTGAGACTCCGTCTCAAAAAATAAAATGACTATTACCTACCTACAGGAAAAGCTCAAATGCCTTAGTATGAAAAACGAAAACCTTCACAATCTAGGCTGGGTGCAGTGGCTCACGCCTGTAATCCCAGCACTTTGGGAGGCTGAGGCGGGTGGATCACCTGAGGTCAGGAGTTCAGGACCAGGCTGGCTAACCTGGTGAAACCCCATCTCCACTAAAAATACAAAAATTAGCTGAGCGTGGTGGCGGGCGCCTGTAATACCAGCTACTCAGGAGGCTGAGGCAGGAGAATCACTTGAACAGGGGAGGTGGAGGTTGCAGTGAGCCGAGATCATGCCACTGTACTCCAGCCTGGGTGACAAAGCGAGACTCCGTATCAAAAAAAAAAATGAATAAGAGAAGTTGGTATCTTTGCTAAAGCATAAATGTGTTCTGCTTAGACGTTTAAATGACTATCACCTACCTACAGGAAAAGCTCAAATGCCTTGGTATGAAAAACAAAACCCTTCACAACCTTAGTACAATCTACTACTCTAAAGTCATCTTGGCAGGGCGTGGTGGCTCACGCCTGTAATCCCAGCACTTTGGGAGGCCAAGGTAGGTGGATCACCTGAGGTCAGGAGTTTGAGACCAGCCTGGCCAACATGGGGAAACCTCGTCTCTAATAAAAATAAAAAAATTAGCTGGACGTGGTGGCAGGCACCTGTAATCCTAGCTACTCGCGAGGCTGAAGCAGGGGAATCTCTTGAACACGGGAGGCGGAGGTTGCAGTGAGCCAAGATCACACCACTGCACTCCAGCCTGGGCAACAGAGCGAGACTCTGTCTCAAAAAAAAAAGAAGTCATCTCCCACCACCCTCTTCCAAGCAACCATGTCACCATCCTTTTCTGCCAGTGTATCTCTGTGCACTGTTCTCTGCCTATGTGCCCATACCACTTTCTGTTAAACCGCAATTCATCTTTCAAATTGGAAGGGTAATTCATCTTTCAAATTGGAAGGGTCATTCATCTCAGTAGAGCCTTTCCCAGTGTCCCAGGCAGTAGTCTCCCCCTTTAAGCTGCTGCCCAATCACAAAAGACCATACACATCTCCAGACACACCAAATAAAGGATGAGAGAATGGAATGAAAGGGATACAGTGGCTGGGCATAGTGGCTCACGCCTGTAATCCAGCACTTTAGGAGGCCAAGGCGGGCAGATCACGAGGTCAGGACATTGAGACCATCCTGGCTAACACGGTAAAACCCCATCTCTACTAAAAATACAAAAAAAATTGGCCGGGCATGGTGGTGGGCGCCTGTAGTCCCAGCTACTTGGGAGGCTGAGGCAGGAGAATGGCGTGAACCTGGGAGGCGGAGCTTGCAGTGAGCTGAGACCGCGCCACTGCACTCCAGCCTGGGCGACAGAGCGAGACTCCGTCTCAAAAAAGAAAGAAGAAAGGGATACAGAAGTGGATATAGGGAATGGGAGGGGAAAAGAAAGTCTATATCCATTCATAAAGTTCACTGCTGGCCAGGCACAGTGGCTCACACCTGTAATCCCAGCACTTTGGGAGGCCAAGGCGAACAGATCACCTGAGGTCAGGAGTTCGAGACCAGCTTGACCAACATGGTGAAACCCCGTCTCTGGTAAAAATACAAAATTAGCCAGGCGTGGTGGCGCATGCCTGTAATCCTAGATACTTGGGAGGCTGAGGCAGGAGAATCGCTTGAACCCAGGAGGTGGAGGCTGCAGTGAGTCGAGATCCCACCATTGCACTCTAGCCTGGTGACACGGCAAGACTCCGTCTCAAGAAAAAAAAAAAGTTCACTGCTGATCCTTAGAAACACAGCAGTTCCAATTCCATACCAAATCAATATCCCCTTTCAGAAATACTACTCTGTAAAGGTACCCAGAAATAGCAATGGCAAAGTGGTATTGACAAGAATGTAACCTAGAGACCTTTTATACCTTACCTCCTTCTTCCTTGACTTCTTCACTAGGCTCTCCTGAAAAAGGCTCCTTTAGGATAAGATGATCACGTCTGTCTTCTTGGGTAACTGGCCCAGGCCTGAGTGTAATTTTTTTCCCTCTCTTTGAGCCAGTAGCCTGGAGTTTTCCTTTACCAATATGTATATTAAGGGGGTGAAAAGACTCCAAGGAAGTTAGGGTGATTCCCTGAGAGATGGCCACATCAACACCTTCTAGAATTGGTACATTTGTGTTCTGGGTGAGCATCCCAGAGCTCAGAGATGTATCCTCCAAACCAAGCTGATTTCCTGCATCCTGCACAGATTGTACTTCGAAGCCAGCTACTCTGCCATGACTTGGATCCCAGGACAGTGACACAGAACTCAAGTCCTTAACCTGGTCAGATTCTGGTTTAACAGCTGATTCTAGGTCTACGTTGTTTTCCTCCTGATTGCCTTTATGCTGTAGGGACTCTGTCACTGTCGTTCTTCTCTTCTTACAGGGCAACATTTTAAAAGTCCCACTTTTGTTCCATTCTGAAAGAATAAAAACAAGTTCTTACTGCCTTCATATTAATTAAAAGTAATAACATTTACTCAATTATCTTTTCGTTTATTCATGTTCGATCATGAACACAATACTTCATACCAAATGCACAATTTCCCTTTAGGTGGAAGTTGAGAGACAGTGGTTAAGTGACTGAGTTCAAATCTCAACTCTACTGATCACTACTGATGGACTACTGTTACCTAGGCCAAGTGATTTAACCTCGCAAGTCTTCAGTACCCTCAACAGTAAAAAATAATTGCTCTTACTTCATAGAATTGTTACAATTAAAGAGTAAGTGATTAATAAACATTGTAGTTTTTTTTGTTTTTTGTTTTTTTTTTTGAGACGGAGTCTCGCTCTGTCTCCCAGGCTGGAGTGCAGTGGCACGATCTCCGCTCACTGCAACCTCTGCCTCTCGGGTTTTACACCATTCTCCTGCCTCAGCCTCCTGAATAGCTGGGACTACAGGCGTGCACCACCTACGCCTGGCTAATTTTGTTTGTATTTTTAGTAGAGATGGGGTTTCACCATGTTAGCCAGGATGGTCTCGAACTCCTGACCTTGAGATCCACCTGCCTCGGCCTCCCAAAGTGCTGGGATTACAGGCGTGAGCCACCGCCCCCGGCAAACATTGTTATTATTACCATCAGGGTGGTAGACTAGCATGATGCTGAGAGTAAACTGTGGAGTCAGACTCTCTGGATGTTTCCCAAGTCACCTTCTCTCCAGCTTTACGACCTTGTGGAAGTTACTCAACCTGAATCTGTTTCTTCAGCTATAAAATGGAATATAGTAGCATCTACTTCATTAGATGGCAAATGATGAATACATGTTTGCTATTGCTGTTTTCATAAACAGGTATTTCCATTAATAGAAACAAATCAAAAGCAAAGTGTGATTGTTTAAAAGGTTAGGCTATGTTGGCTGGGCACGATGGCTCACGTCTGTAATCCCAACACTTTGGGAGGCCGAGGTGGGCAGATCACCTGAGGTCAGGAGTTCGAGACCAGCCTGATAAACATGGAGAAACCCTATCTCTACTAAAAATACAAAATTAGCCAGGCGTGGTGGCACACGCCTGTGATCTCAGCTACTCCAGAGGCTGAGGCAGGACAATCACTTGAACCTGGAGGCAGAGGTTGCAGTGAGCTGAGATCGCTCGCCATTGCACTCCAGCCTGGGCAACAAGAGCGAAACTCCATCTCAAAAAAAAAAAAAAGGTTAGGCTGTATCAACAAATTTTGTGTTGAAACAAGGAAGATGAGAGTCCTACTATCCTCTGTGCTATGTTACTTCTTGGCTTTTTGCTTCAATTCTAGTTATCACATTTTAAGGGCATTACTGACCTAAACCAGAGGGTATCCACTATGTTCTTTTAGTATCTGTTTGCAAACCTCTTTTACAGTACTTATCAGTTTTGTAATGGTCTCTCATCTTTCTCTTTCTCATCTCCTTCCTCCAAAACTATCAGCTTTTTGAGAAACAGGATTATTTCAACTCATATCCCTAATATCCAGCAGTATCTGGGTTTTTTTTTTAAACAAGGTCTTGCTCTGTCACCCAGGCTGCACTGCAGTGGCACGAACATAGTTCGCTGCAGCCTCGACCTCCTGCTCAAGCAATGCTCCCACCTCAGCCTCCCAAGTCATTGGGATTACGGTCCCATCCAAGCCACTGCACCAGTTCAGTATTTGGGTATTGTAGATACTCAATGTATCGCTGAGTATTGATACTCGATGTGTCACTGAATATTGTAGATACTCAATGAATGCTCCCTGAATAATAAATGAAACAGAGGTTAAACAACTTATTTTGTGCAGCATCTGGGCCAAATGTTAAGCATTATATAAAAACTGATGGTGGCTTGGTGCAGTGGCTCACGCCTGTAATCCCAACACTTTGGGAGGCCAAGGCGGGTGGATAACAAGGTCAGGAGTTCGAGACCAGCCTGGTCAATATGGTGAAACGCTGTCTCTACTAAAAAATACAAAAATTAGCCGGGCGTGGTGGTGGACACCTGTAGTCCCAGCTTCTTGGGAGGCTGAGGCAGGAGAATCGCTTGAACCTGGGAGGTGGAGGTTGCAGTGAGCCAAGATCATGCCACTGCACTCCACCCTGGGCAACAGAGGGAGACTCTGTCCGAAAAAAAAAAAAAAGGGCATCTTATTACCCAGGAAAACTTTACTGTCATAAATAGATCCAATAATAGAATAAGCCACCTTGTGTTAGATCACTGGCAATGTTCAAGCGAAGCCTGAAAGTCCATTTATCCGAGTACTAGATGAAAGCTTGAACTAGAAAACTGAAAAATAAAAGTTCTTTGTAACTCTAAGCGTCTAAGGTTAGATTTCTCTTTCTTTTCTTTCTTTCTCTCTCTCTCTTTCTCTCTCTTTCTTTCCAGAGACAAGGTCTCGCTCTGTTGCCCAGACCGGAGTGCAGTGGCAAGATCCTAGTTCACTGCAGCCTCAGACTCCTGGGCTCCAATGACCCTCTGGCCTCGGCCTCCCGAGTAGCTGGGACTACAGGCACTTGCCACCACCCTCAACGACTTCTTTTCTTTTTTTTTTTGTAAAGACGGGGTCTCGATTTGTTACCCAAGCTGGTCTCAAACTCCTGGCCTCAAGCAATCCTCCTGCCCCAGCCTCCCAAAGTGCTAGGATTATAGGCGTGAGCCACCACGCCCGACCTCAGTTAGTTTTAAACCTCCCTTCTGTTTCTCCAAGACATTAGGGGAGATTCTCCATCCCCTCAATCAACTGATGTAATTAAAACTCAGTAATTAAAGCTCAATAAAACATTAAGATTTCGTTGATTCCTGTGAGAGATGGTGATGATCTGATAAGAAATAGAATGGGAGTAGCCAGGGCAGCTCTTTTATTTCACAGATAATTACTGAGATCAAAAAAAGGGGAAAAAAAGAAAAAGAAAGAAAAAGAAGGAAAGAAAGACAGCTACTTCAGCTCCAGGCACCTCAAACACAGCAGTAGCTCGACAGAATCCACTTTTTTGGGAACCCAAGTCGGACCAGCAGGGTGAATGAACGCCAATGTGGAGGCAGCCCCGGCACGGCCCTGTCCTAGGAAAACATTTTCAAAAGGGGTCCTAACCGCGCTTCCACCTCGGTGCCCAGGGCTGGCTCCAGTCCCCACTCCCAACTAGACACTGGACTTCACGCCCTTAACTTCCGCCACGCACCCAGCGCCCACCCTCAGACCCGACCCTCTCATCCTGGACATCGTTGGCCCAGGTGTCCCAGTTCCCACCTGCCTCTTCCCACCCCACCACACACAAACCTGTACCCTCACCAGCCGGCCTGATTCCGCGGAAACGGCTTTGGCACCACCGGAAGTCAGCCAACAACAGCGAATTGCGTGCGCGTCCCCGAGCCTCGGAGCGCCGCGCCGCAGGGCATCAAGGAGCATGCGCCTAACACTATGCGCCATCCCATTTTAGGGCACAGTGAAGCCACAATGCTAGTTCGTCAGTTATTGGCAAAAAAATTTAAAGGCACTACTTGGCTTTCTCTGCCCATGGAGTTATCCTACTCAAAACTGAGGTTAAGATTCAGTGGTTTAGATTAACAGCTAATTTGGGGGCCAGGCGCGGTGGCTCACGCCTGTAATCACAGCACTTTGGGAGACGGAGGCGGGCGGATTACCTGAGGTCGGGAGTTCCAGATCAGCCTGGCTAACATGGTGAAACCCCGTCTCTACTAAATATACAAAATTAGCTGGGCGTGGTGGCTCATGCCTGTAATCCCAGCTACTCCGGAGGCTGAGGCAGGAGAATCGCTTGAACCCGGGAGACGGAGGTTGCAGTGAGCCGGGATCGTGTCACTGCACTCCAACCTGAGCGACAGTGAAACTCTGTATCAAAAAAAAAAAAAAAAAAAAGATTAACAACTAATTTTTCTCACTACAAGTCACCTGGAAAACAGGACCAAGGGACTGAAGAAGTCATAAAATGCCAGAAAAAGAAGTCTCTAAATTACAAATAGTGCAGGCTCCTGATTAAAACTAAGGCAGTCTTGGACTCAGGCTATAGTAATTATTCACATATGTACAATATTCTGCATTTTGCAAAATGCTCTCACATTTTCTTAGGTGACTTGGTCTCCACAATAGACTGTAAGATTATTGTATCATATTCCAGTTTGCACCAGACAAAGTTCTGACTCAGCTGAGTAGGTGATTTCACAACGGTACACAGACAGCTATCAAGGAGAATCAGGTATTAAGTCTCCTAACTCTAGCTAATAATGCATTGACCCAGCGCCCAGGAGGCTGCCTGGGGTGTAACAGATGTTCAATAATTCAATACATGCTTTTTGAATGAGCGAATGAATGAATGACTCCTAAAGTGATGTTATTTCCACTTTTCTAGAAAAACAGAATGTCTGGAATCCACGGAGATTAAACAAATAATAAAATAAAAACAGAATGTCAAAAGGTGGAAAAATACTTTCAACCCCCTCATTTTACAGGTAAACCACCAACACAAATTTATACATTTGAACTAATCCTATCTGTAAACAGAATCCAACGGATGAAATTATCCACAGCCAAAATGAAGGTTGAAATTTATGAAAACATGGCAGTAGTCCGACTCTAACCTGAATCACACCAACTCTCCCAAATACCAAGGAAGACTCCAGAAGCTCGGAGTTTCATGTGTGTTGTTCTTTGACCTACAGAATACACAGATCTTTCGGTTTGGCCTCTCTCTCTCATACGAAACCCTAGGCACTTGAGGTTCATGAAAAAAATTCAACACTGATTAACTTTGGCACTTTTCATTAGTTTTTTTGTTTTTGTTTTTGTTTTTTTTAAATCAGCTTCACATACCACAATATCCATCTGTTTTACGTGTACAATTAAATGATTTTTTTTTTTTTTTTTGAGACGGAGTCTTGTTCTGTTGCCCAAGCTGGAGTGCAGTGGCGCGATCTCGGTTCACTGCAACCTCCACCTCCTGGGCTCAAGCGATCCTCGTGTCTCAGCCTCCCAAGTAGCGTGTGCCACCACGCCCGGCTAATCTTTGTATTTTTAGTAGAGACGGGGGTTTCACCATGCTGGCCAGGCTGGTCTCGAATTCCTGACCTCAAGTAATCTGCCCGCCTCGGCCTCCCAAAGGTTTGGGATTACAGGCATGAGCCACCGTGCCCAGCTGTTTTTTTAAAATTAGTAAATGTTCAGAGTTGTGCAACCATCCCCAGGTTTGGTCTTCCATCAGAGTTTCTGAGGTTTAAGACAGTTTCCATCCACTGTGAAATATAAGCCTAAAAAAAAAGTTCCGTAAAAACCTTTAGCGGTCTCAGAAATGTATAATGATAGCAATCGATACTGAAATCCAGGCAGTACAGAATTTTATTTTCCCAAAATTCTGGAACTCAGGACCGAGAACATTTTGCTGCTGTATTAAAGCCCAGAAAACTGAAATCAGAGGATTTCATATAATAATCTACCTACGCTTCTTACCCTTCAGTACTTTCTAGTTTTGGAACCACAGCGCGTCAGTGGGCAGGGCCTCATTCTCGGGAAAACTCGGCGGTGGGAGGAGTCCCCTCCGGGAGAGCTTCCTGAAGGGGGCGTGGCCTGACTTCCGTAATCTTTCGGACAGAGGCGGAGTCTTCTTCCGAGGACCATTCGGAAGAAGGCGGAGCCTACCTCGCATCAGGACCAGTCTGACTGCACCTGCATCCTTAGCTCAGAGCATCCCCGGAGCATCTTAAGAGCTGAGCGCAGCTGACAACTAGGGGCCGGACGTCGCAGGAGGCGTCCGCTGGATACCTTCCCCCCTCCCTGACCTAGAGCTCTACAGCTGCTGCCTCGGTACTGACCGAGGGTTCCCAGAGTTGTCTCACCATTGCAAAAACGTTATAGCAACAGCCTCTGATTACGACATGGCTGAGATCACCAATATCCGACCTAGCTTTGGTAAGTAGACTCGGGAAAACTAAGCTTGAGGTGGTCAGAATGATTGCAAGGCCAAGGGGGCCCAACAGCAGGGCAGAGAATGCAGCCCAGACCAGAGCCTTCAAAATGCCAGCCCCGCTAAAATCGGGCCTGTGGTGGTGGGTAGTGGGTAGTGGGCAGTTGACAGTGCATGAACTTGAGCTATGGGCTGCAGGGACTGGCAGGGCCCGAGCCACACCGGGGGTGGGGAAGTCCAGGATGCTAAAACCTTGTATGGTGCACTGTCAGCACTGCTGGAGGTGAGAAACAGCAAGCGTGCGGAGGATGTGAACCCCTCCTTCTGGGGGAGGAGAGGTGGGGTAGGCCAAGCCCTCCCCCTTGGGGCACGCAGGGCGGTGCCCCTTCCTCCCCCTCCCATTCCTAAGGGCTGCGGGGGAGGGAAGTGACAAGGGGGATGGGGCATCAAGATGGCAGCTTGGAGATTGTGGGCCGTGTGGCTGGCAGCCAGGGGAGGCGGCGGCCTCTGGGGAAAGAGGGGTGCGGGGGTGGGGAGCAAAAAGGAAGCCACTCCTTAAGCCGGTCAGCTGGATGCTGGGGCTAGGAGGAAACGTGAGCCCTGCAAGCTCCATTCCGCATCGTAATGGTGGGGTCCATCCGATGCCACCAAATGGCGCTTGGCGCTGCTGGGCTGGGGGATGACGTGATGTCTATTTCTGGGCCTCCTGGCAGCGCCGAGGCTCTCCTTCCGGGGCCTTTGTTCCCTGTTTCCCTGGGCCGCCTTTTCAAAAAGGGGGACTGACCCGCGTTGATGCTGGCGGGGGCGCGATCCAGGCCAGAGGGGGAGGGGCGAAAGAGGCCCAGCCCGGGGGAGGCCGCTTTGTGTACCGCAGAAAGCATTACGTCATTTCAGAGCGGCTGGTCCCCGACCCAGCCCTGTGGGCTCCAAGATTAGTTTTACACTCCCTGGAGCAGAAAGTGGAGTGGAAAATAGGGAAGAAGGTGGCAAAGACAAGCTTGAGAAGGAAGTTTTTTCCTCTTTGGGGACTCCTGCAGTATAATATGCTAAAGGAGCAAACTTCCTGTGTTATGCTTTCTTGATCAAATAAATAAAATATAATTGCCCTGCTTCTCCTTGATTCAGTTTAGATGGGGGAAGCCAGTGAGAGTTGCTGCCAAAGAACCTTCTTATTCCTTCAGGGATTCTATCCCTCAGACAATCCAGAAGGTTTGAGCATCGGAACTCCAGTTTTTAGGGTGGAGACACAATCCAGCTAGGAAATGGCTTTTCTCATTCCTGAATAAGAGGTACAGTGAAATGAGCAGAATCCAGTGTGCTCTATCCCCTCAGAATAAGGAAGAAGAAATCAAATCAGATGTGTTCAGATAACAGATCTTCACACTCATTAACTACTTGTTCTCACTTATTCCCCAAGGCTAAATCTTGATTGTATTTTTTCTTCCACTTCACCTTCCGCATCTTTATTCTTTGAGTTCTAAGTTTCCAAAACAAAAGTCCCTTTCATGATCACATGAGCAATCCATGATTTCTTCCTGTTCTTTTTCTACATATTCCCTTCCAACAGATTTCTTTCTCTAATTGCAGTTCCAGAATCCTTGAAAAAAGGAGATGGTGTGGAACATAATATAGTGATTTCTCTCAGAGGGACTATTATTGGAAAAGGGAAAATAAATTATATCAGCCTGTTACATACTACATTTTATTTAATCCTAACAAATACCCTTGAGTGTATATATTATTATTTATACTTGCCAGACAAGGAAACCAAGGCTCAGAAATAAAATAACTTGGCTAAAGCCAAACGAATGACTAAAGGTAGCACTAGTTTGTTTTTGTTTTTGTTTTTGAGACGGAGTTTCGATCTTGTTGCCCAGATTGGAGTGCAATGGCGTGATCTTGGCCCACCACAACCTCTGCCTCCTGGGTTCAAGCGATTATCCTGCCTCAGCCTCCCAAGTAGCTGGGATTACAGACATGTGCCACCACACCCGGCTAATTTTGTATTTTTGGTAGAGATGGGGTTTCTCCATGTTGGTCAGGCTGGTCTTGAACTCCCGACCTCAGGTGATCTGCCCACCTTGGCCTCCCAAAATGCTGGGATTACAGGTGTGAGCCACTGCACCTGGCCAATGCTAGGATTTAAACCAATGTCTGGCTGAAGCCAAAATTTATTCTCATTCCATTGTATTATATTTGTCTACTTGACTGCGAAAGGCTATGTTTAGGAAAGGGGGAATCAATAAGAGCAGTTCTGGTCAGAAGCTGAAGGAGCTGGCCAATAGCCCAGATGTGTCTTGCAGGTCTTTAAACCATTACAGAGGATCTCCTACATAGAGAACTACCACTTCCAACTTTTTCACATCTCATAGAGTACTTCATTTCAAATGCCACAGCACTTGGGTGATACACCAAGCCAACACTCAATTATCCATGACCATGGAGGACAAAAGGAGCGAGAAGCACAGGTCACTGCAATTTATAGCTACTTTAAAACACTCACTTCAGCCATTAGTTTCAACTTCCATTTCCCACCAAGCTTTGGACTAAAGCAAGACAGAGAGCTCTAGGTTTTAATATCTTTGATGTTTCTAGCTCATTGTCTTGGTTTCAGGGAGAGAGGCAAGAGTTAACAAATACTAAAATGAAGAAAGAATAGCAAAAATAGGAAACAAAGCCAGGGGAACAACTAGATAATTCAAAGATGCATTCATCTGTTTCTCTTCTTTTCCTTCTCTATCCTCCTGGAATATGAGAATTCTTCATCTTCTCTCTTTTCTACCCTATCTCCATTTTCTAACAATAAAAGTTGATGCATTGTAAACATGTAAGCAGCAGTGGGTTCCCCCCAGCCCCACTGCTGCAGAGAATAAATCTATGATAGAGCCAAAAGAATTGCCCAGGTGTCTCCTAATCTAAGCCTTCAGATCTCTCTTTAGATCATTCCAAAAAATATGCCTGTCTTGGTAGTTTCCTGTGTTCCTCTTCTCATAGAGACAATGTTCAGTTTCACTAATGAGTAGCAAACAATTTACAGGAAAGCACCTGATTGATGAATGGAGAGCCACTTCCTTAGGCTGTGCCCATTCTTAATGGCAACTGAATCCAATTAGTTGTTCAACCAAATATTTGCTGAACTCCTATTAGAAGCAAGAGACTCTTGAGGGATTCAAAGATCCATAGGCTATTTTTCCCACCTGCCTTCAAGTAGCTTACTACCAAGGCTGTCTCCATTTTGTGAAAACTTTCCCTAAAAGCTATTTCATTTAATACTTTGAGACTAAACACTACTATTATTCGGTATGGATATAGACATGGTCACCTTGATTTATTTTGTTAATAATGTTTTGCTCCTTATCTATATTATTTTAAAATGTACCCGGGTACAGTGGGTCATGCTTATAATTCCAGCAACTCAAGAGACTGAGGCAAGAGGATCTTGAGGCCAGGAATTCAAAACCAGACTGGGCAACATAGCACCTTGTCTCTAAAAAAAATTTTTTTTAATTAGCCAGGCATAGTGGCATGGTCCTGTAGTCCCAGCTATTCAGGAGTCTAGGGTAGTAAGATTGCTTGAGCCCAGGAGTTCAAGGCTGCAGTGAGCTGTGATTGCACCACTGCACTCCAGCCTGGGCCACAGAGTGAGACCATGTCTCTAAAAAAATAATAACAATAAATATATATTTTAAATAAAATGTAACTCTTCCTTGGTTAGGCATGGTGGCTTATACCTGTAATCTCAGCAATTTGGTGGAGACTAAAGCAGGAGAATTGCTTGAGCCCAGGAGTTCAAGACCACCTGGGCAATATAGTGAAGACTCATCTCTAAAAAAAATTTAAAAATTAGCTGGGCATGGTGGCTCATGCCTGTAATCCTAGCACTTTGGGGGGCCAAGGCTGGCAGATCACTTGAGGTCAGGAGTTCGAGACCAGCCTGGCCAATATGGTGAAACCCCGTCTCTACTAAAAATACAAAAACTGGCCAGGTATGGTGGCACGTGCTGGTAATCCCAGCTACTCAGGAGGCTGAGTCAGGAGAATCACTTGAACCTGGGAGGCAGAGGGTGCAGTGAGCCGAGATTGCGCCATTGCACTCAAGTCTGGGCAAAGCAAGACTCCGTCTCAAAAAAAAAAAAATTAGCCAAGCATGATGGCACATGCCTGTAGTCCCAGTTACTCAGGAGGCTGAGGCAAGAAGATCATTTGAACTGGGGAGGTCAAAGCTGCAGTAAGCTGTGATCATGCATGCCACTGCACTCCAGCCTGAGTGACATGGTGAAATTCCATCTCTGCAAAAAATACGAAAATTAGTCAGGTATGGTGGCATGTGCCTGTAGTCCCAGCTACTCAGGAGGCTGAGGCAGGAGGATCACTTGAGCCCAGGTGGTGGAGGTTGCAGTGGGCCAAACTTGTGTCACTGCACTCCAGCCTAGGCAATAAAATGAGACCCTGTCTCAAAAGAAATAAAAAAAGTAAGCTCTACCACAATGCCTGGCAGGGACGTATAAATTTACACAAAAAATAATTTTATCATTGTCACTGCTATACACAATATTACATGTATATTACGACCAGTGCAGATGAAATTATACCTGCCTCTTGCGTAATCTGGACATTATGCTCATAGTATTGTGCTCATGATGCTCATAGGCTTTCTAGAGAAGATAAACCTTTCATCCAGGTTTGGAGGGAAGAAAAAGCCATGGATTGGTTGGAGAGGATAGGAGAGGATACCTCTAATAGAAGGGAAAACAGTAGGCATTATACTAATTATAGTCCAAGATTGTGGTTGCCTAAATTCCTAAGTCATTTTTGACTCATCAAGTGAGGTTATTGACTATAAATAGGTTTTTGAGTCCAAATAGAAATTTACATTTATCCCTGATATATGTAATCATCTTGACTCAATCCTTTTTTCTTTTTTTTTTTGAGATGGAGTCTCACTCTGTCACCCAGAATGGAGTGCAGTAGCACAATCTCAGCTCACTGCAGCCTCCGCCTCCGAGGTTCAAGCTATTCTCCTGCCTCAGCCTCCCAGGTAACTGGGATTACAGGCACCTGCCACCATGCCAAGATAATTTTTGAATTTTTAGTAGAGACAGGGTTTCACCATGTTGGCCAGGCTGGTCTTGAACTCCTGACCTCAGGTGATCTGCCTACCTCGGCCTCCCAAAGTGCTGGGATTACAGGCATGAGCCACCGAACCCAGCCTCAATCCTCTCTTTCTAATCTGCGGAGGCTGTTTTGAATTCACTGACTCTTTTGTTCACGGAATGCTTACTACGTGCCGCATAGTTCTGGGACGTGGGACTATAGCAGTGAACAAAACAGACAAAGTTGCTGTTTTATTAAGCTTGTCTAGTGATCAAAGACAGATAATAAATATATGTCAGGATAATAAGCTCCATGAAGAAAAATAAGGAAGGGTGATGGGGACATTATCTTACTTGGGGCAGACAGGAAATATTTCTCTCATCCAGTGAGGTTTGAGGCTCACAATAATTAAAACAGTGAGCTGCACAGATGCCTGAAACAAGAATGCTTCAGGCCGGGTGCGGTGGCTCACGCCTGTAATCCCAGCACTTTGGGAGGCCGAGGCGATTGGATCACTTGTGGTTGGGAATTCGAGACCAGCCTGACCAACATGGAGAAACCCTGCGTCTACTAAAAATACAAAAATTAGCTGGACATGGTGGCGCATGCCTGTAATCCCAGCTAATCGGGAGGCTGAGGCAGGAGAATCACTTGAACACGGGAGGCGGAGGTTGCGGTGAGCCGTGATTGCGCCATTGTACTTCAGCCTGGGCAACAAGAGCAAAACTCCGTCTCAAAAAAAAAAAAAAAAAAAAGAACGTTCCAGAAAGAATCGGGGAAATGCTGGAATTATGTCTATTTCCTTTTCTTTTTCTTCCTCGCTCTGTTGCCCAGGCTGGAGTGCAGTGGCACAATTTTAACTCACTGCAACCTCCACCTCCTGGGCTCAAGTGATCCTCTTACCTTGGCCTCCCAAATAGCTGGGACTACAGGCATGTGCCACCATGCCCTGCTAATTTTTGTAATTTTTTTTTGTAGAAATGGGGTTTTGTCATGTTGCCCAGGCTACATTTATTTCCTTAGTTCTCCCTCTCTTCCAAGTGGTCCCCTAAAAAGTGGAAAACTATAGGCCTAATCTGGACCTTTAAAGCCTAAACCCAACTTAGCCTCAGTGAACTTGAGGGAGCGAAAAACTTGAGGGTCCAATTTTTGTGGGAAAAGATAAGACTAGGGTAAGGGAAACAAACAAAAAAAAATCTATCTCTCTCTCTCTTTCTTTTTTTTTTTTTTTTTGAGATGGGGTCTCGGTCTTTTGCCCAGGCTGGAGTGCAGTGGTGCGATCTCTGCTCACTACAACCTCCGCCTCCTGGCTTCAAGTGATTCTCCTGCCTCAGCCTCCTGAGTAGCTGTGATTACAGGTGTGTGTCATCACACCTGGCTAATTTTTGTATTTTTTTTTTAGCAGAGACAGGTTTTCACCATGTTGGCCAGGCTGGTTTTGAACTCCTGACCTCAGGTAATCTGCCTGCCTCGGCCTCCCAAAGTGCTGGGATAACAAGCGTGAGCCGCCACACCCGGCCTATTTCTCTTTAGTTATTTGTTCATCCAACACATAGTGCCTGCTATGTGTTTTAAGTGCTGAGGGTACAGCAGTGAACAAAACAGACATAAATTTTTGTCCTCATGAGATTTATATTCTAGTGAAGATAAATAATAAATTGTAAAATAATGTGCATTTGGGTGTTTATTCTTACATATTTGTGTATGTATTTTATATTTTTTTTCTTACATGTGTAGGGGTGTGTGTATCAGAGAGAGAATGACAAGGCATGTTGAAAAAAATTAAGCAAGGCTAGGAAGAGTGGGTGGTGAGGATGGAGAAGATTGCACTTTTAAATAGGGGAGTCAGGAAAGGCCTAAGAAGGTGACATTTGAGCAGAGATCTGACATTTTCCACTAACAGGGAAGAAAACCCCTATTTCTTCCAGCGAAGGATTTATTAAGGTAATAATAATGAAAGAGAAAGTCCCTATTTCTTCCTATTTAGAACAATATATGTATACATAAATACATATATATACACACACACACACATACATATATATATATATATATGTATACATACACCTATTTTTTTGCCTACAATGGATGTATTCCTCCTGGAGGAATACTTTTTTTTTTTTTTGAGAGAAGTCTCGCTCCGTCACCCAGGCTGGAATGCAGTGGCACAATCTCAGCTCACTGCAACCTCCGCCTCCCAGGTTCAAGTGAGTCTCCTGCATCAGCCTCCCAAGTAGCTGGGATTACAGGCACATGCCACCATGCCCAGCTAATTTTTTATATTTTTAGTAGAGACGGGGTTTCACCATGTTGGTCAGGCTGGTCTTGAACTCCTGACCTCAAATGATCCACCCGCCTCAGCCTCCCAAAGTGCCGGGATTACAGGTGTGAGCCACTGCAACCCAGCCTTGTATTTTATATACCTGGGAGCTAAAGTTTTGGAACATATTTTAACAGTACATAAACCCAGAATTCTTCCTTTTGGCACCCATCCATTTTTACTACCCTGAACACCCTACCAGGACCATCTAAACTCAGCTCCACACCCTTCCACCCTACCCTGACAGTGAGTCAGTCAGTGCAGGCCCTGTTCTGGATGCTATGGAATATCCTCCTGACACCAAACATCTTGTGTAACAGTTGAAGTGAACAGGTGCTCATGTAAAAAGGTGATCTTAGAACACGTACAGAGCAGCTTTATGTGAAGCACAAATCAATATGAGCAAACCAAGTCTATAAGTGTTGAGAGAAGGTCTAGAAAAGAACAGAGAGTCAAGTGGGGTGCTTCAGAGAAGGCTTTCTAGAGAAGGCTGGGAGGAAAAGCTGTGGAGTGGTTGGAGAGGTTGGGAGAGGGTGCCTCTAATAGAAGGGAAAAACTCTGAAGCCCAGATAAGCACATTTTGCTCTAGAGGCTAGACTGCAGATTAGCTTGGCTCCAGCAGTGGCAATGAGCAGGGGAGATCTAGACAGGAGGTAAAGTCCACCCGCCCTGACACATCTCTGGTCTCTGCCTTCAGATGTGTCACCGGTGGTGGCCGGCCTCATCGGGGCCTCTGTGCTGGTGGTGTGTGTCTCGGTGACCGTCTTTGTCTGGTCATGCTGCCATCAGCAGGCAGAGAAGAAGCACAAGAACCCACCATACAAGTTTATTCACATGCTCAAAGGCATCAGCATATACCCAGAGACCCTCAGCAACAAGAAGAAAATCATCAAAGTGCGGAGAGACAAAGATGGTCCTGGGAGGGAAGGTGGACGTAGGAACCTGTTGGTGGATGCAGCAGAGGCTGGCCTGCTAAGCCGAGACAAAGATCCCAGGGGGCCTAGCTCTGGATCTTGTATAGACCAATTACCCATCAAAATGGACTACGGGGAAGAACTAAGGAGCCCTATTACAAGCCTGACCCCTGGGGAGAGCAAAACCACCTCTCCATCATCTCCAGAGGAGGATGTCATGCTAGGATCCCTCACCTTCTCAGTGGACTATAACTTCCCGAAAAAAGCCCTGGTGGTGACAATCCAGGAGGCCCATGGGCTTCCAGTGATGGATGACCAGACCCAGGGATCTGACCCCTACATCAAAATGACCATCCTTCCTGACAAACGGCATCGGGTGAAGACCAGAGTGCTGCGGAAGACCCTGGACCCTGTGTTTGACGAGACCTTCACCTTCTATGGCATCCCCTACAGCCAGCTGCAGGACCTGGTGCTGCACTTCCTTGTCCTCAGCTTTGACCGCTTCTCTCGGGATGATGTCATTGGCGAGGTCATGGTGCCACTGGCAGGGGTGGACCCCAGCACAGGCAAGGTACAACTGACCAGGGACATCATCAAAAGGAATATCCAGGTGAGTAGGAAGTGTGTGTTGGGGAGCAATGGTAGGTTGGGGGAGAAAATATCTCAGGGGATAAATGGAAGGGGGAGGGGAGTGGGAAGGGTGGCAAAGAAGGGCTATAGAGAGGAAGCTCTTGGCTGTCAAGGATAAGCAGTGGTCAGAGTAAGACAGAGGGCCTGGCAGATTAGGTCTCCTCTAAGAAGCAACTTCCTGAGGAGAGAAGGTCCGATAGCTTTCACCATTTCACTTAGTGGTTGGCACCCTGATGCTGTCCAGCTTACTTGGAACAGGCTGGCCTACCATTTGTAGATCCTTCATTATATCAGGGATATAGGGGCTAATTTCCTCTGCAAAATTATGTGATCTTCCTCCAGTGAATTTATTTTTCACAGCTGAGAAGCTATGACAATAATTCAGTAATTTTTCCCTCAGCTTCCCTTTCCCAACCCTAACCTAGGGGTGTAAATGATACCATGTACATGTTTGTTTGTTTTTTTTTTTTTTTTGAGACGGAGTTTCACTCTTGTTGCCCAGGCTGGAGTGCAATGGCGCAATCTCGGCTCATTGCAACCCCCACCACCCGGGTGCAAGCGATTCTCCTGCCTCAGCCTCACGAGTAGCTGGGATTACAAGCATTCATCACCACGCCTGGCTAATTTTTTGTATTTTTAGTAGAAACGGGGTTTCACCATGTTAGCCTGGCTGGTCATGAACTTCTATCCTCAGGTGATCCACCTGCCTCGGACTCCCAAAGTACTGGGATTACAGGCATGAGCCACTGCACACAGCCGTCATGCACATGTCTTCTTATGACTATTTTACAATGCAATTCAATGAATTGCTTCACCTTTCTAGGCCCAAACCTTTGCCATAGACACTTCCCCTCTCTCCATTTCTCCTGTCCTCCCTCTTTGTATTAGAAGAGGGACGAGGGCCCTCCATCCTGCCTTCTCTCTCCCGCTTCCCACTGGACCGACATTGGCTCTTGAGTTGTAATTTCAGAAGCACAGTAAGTGTAGCCCCACCCAACCCCATTAGTTCATTTATTTCTTCCACAACTGGGGAGGCAGTGAAATGCTGCAGTTACACACTTGGGCTCCAGAATTGGACTGCATGACTTTACTCTCCAGCTTACCACTTGCCAGCCGTGTGACACAGGTGAGTTACTCGACCCCTCTAAGCCTGTATTTTCTCATTTGTAAAATGGAGCTGATAATATTGTCTTCCTTACAGAGAATCAAATGAGATAATATGCCTGGCATATGATTGCCCTTGAAGAGGTTTCACTTTATTGAAGGAGAAAGACAAATATTTTTTGCAATTACTGTATAGTAAGTATGGTAGGTGCTATGAAAGAAGTTGTTGAAATTTTAAACTTAGAGTTTCATGTCTTTTTCAGGGTATAACATAAGTGGTTAAAATAGCAAGGACTTTGAAGTCAGACCTGAGTTTAAATCCAAATTCCACCAGCTAAATGACCTTGGGCAAGCTGCTTCACTTTCGCTAAGTCTCAGTTTCTTATGGGAATAGAGTAGGATGATGATTTTATATAGCTACTAGGACATAGTGAGCCTTCAATAAATTGTGACCGTTACTATTATTGTTATTTCTATTATTAGTCAAGTTTGATACCTGGGTGATGCATGTGGTTTGTAAATATTTATATTTTGTTTTGACACAGTGAAGGAAGACAAGGGAGGAATCGGTGAAGGAGATTAGGAAAGAATTTCGAGGCCACTAGAAACAACTGCACATCTCCCAGAAAGAGCTCTGCCTGTGGGCAGATCATACTTCTTTCTCGATACCTTTTTTACCTGCAAGCCCTCACTGGACTCAGTGGGGAGACAGCAGGCTCAGGATTGGATAAAAGAGGCTCCTAAGTTAGCAGGTGCAGAGTGTGCAGTGAGTACCCAGGAACAAGGTTTGCCTGCTGAAGAAGGGTACTATGCCACGTCTGGGTGGGGGACAGCAGGGAGCACACTCTGTGTGTGTGTATTCTTGCCTTCTCTGCTCTGTAGTAGGCACCTGTCCCCCTGCAGCCAGCCCGGTTCTGCCTTTCATTGCCTGAAGGAACCGCTACTGCCACCTGGCACACTCAGATCCACGTCACAGGGGCCAGGGAAGTCCAAGAATCTTGAAGAATATTAGACACATTTGTGATTGTGATTTAGGGTAGAGGTGGCCCTCAGGACATCTGGCCCCAAGAAGGGTTTATTGAGGTTATGTTGGTCCACCTAATACAAGGGCTCCTTGGCTAGAAAATCACTCTGAAAGTGGTTCTGCTAATTATAGGAAAACTTGGTGAACGTCAGAGCATAAACAAGACACTGCCACAGCATCTTGTGGTTCTCAATGCCAGGATACAATGAGACATCCCAGAGTCCAGCCCTGAAGGGGTTTTTGCATCCTCTGAGGCTGGAATCAGAAGGTGTGGACAGAAACGGAAGCAGTGGCCTGTTTCATCCCCTTCTTTCCCCTCCCCTGTCCTCCCATCTTTTTTCCTCAGGGCTCTGCCGACCCATTCTGCTGTTTCCGTATTCCCTTCACAGCAGCTCCCATCCTCCACTCCTTCCCTTGTCTACCTCTCCTTGAAGCAGGAGCCTTTCCAATACACCCTTCCCTGTGACTTCAACCTTGGTAAAGTCACCAACCAGCTGGACTCCTCCAGACAGCTATACACTTGCAGCCCAAGGCTGGGAGTAGAACATGGCTCTGTGCCAAGCTGCAGCTGGGAAGAGACTGGCAATGAAAGGGACTGATTTGGGCTGGGAACAAAACAGCCTCAAATCAAGGGCACTGGACACAGCACAGACAATGGCACTTGCTAAACTGCCAGGGGCTCTTGGCAAGAGCCACATTTCTTTCCACTTTATTAACTCCCTTGAGGAGGGATAAGCCAGGGCTAGGATCCTGAGCAACACATGCCCTGGAGGAGGCCCGAGATAGGATACCCAGAGCCTGTGCAGCCCCACCCCAGAGCCTTCCAGCCTCCCAGTCTTCCTAAACCCATTTTCCCAACCAGCGCCCATAGGCAGGACTATGTTCCATCTGAGCCATGGCTGTCATCTCCCTAGTCACTCATCCACTAGGTTCCCTAGAAGTGCAGGCTGCAAATGTCTATCCCAAATCCTCCCTACCATAGCAAAGTAGGATCTCCCCTTGGTGAATGTGAGCTACAGCTGCCCTGGAGCATGCCACACTGGCTTTAAAGGGCTTTTTCCTGGTCTGGATTACATAGACCAGGAAAAAGCTACTGCACTCTAGCCTGGATGACAGAATGAGACCCTGTCTCAAAATTAAATAAAAAAAAAAAGAAAAGAAAATATGGCCAGGCACAGTGGCTCACCCCTGTAATACTAGCACTTTGGAAGGCCAAGGCGGGAAGATTGCTTGAGCCCAGGAGTTTGAGGTTGCAGTGAGTTCTTACCACAAACCGCACTCCAGACTGGGCAACAGATCATGTATGTGTATTGCAGGGAGGAAAAGGGTGATGGGATTGAATGTTAAGGTTCTGTTTTCCCATGGTGGTGATTTAGGGTAGAGGTGGCCCTCAGGACATCTGGCCCCAAGAAGGGTTTATTGAGGTTATGATGGTCCACCCAATACAAGGGCTCCTTGGCTAGAAAATCACTCTGAAAGAGGTTCTGCTAATTATAGGAAAACAGACTATCCCTTGCCTATTATTTCTTCTGAGTGTATTCTTTAGGACCACTGTTCCTGTTCCTCTGTTCCACTGAAGGAGCAAGGAGATTGCCCTCGGAGAGCCGAGCCCCGCAGCTCTGTCAGGCATGAGAAAATCCTTTCTCCCCCTTGTCCTTCTGCTTGCCTGCCCCCCAACAGGGCCTTTGCCTCACTAGGCCAAGGGGCTGGGAAACAGAGCTTGCTCACAGCCTTCAATGGCTCTTTCTTTTGAAAGAGCCATTGACATAGCTACTTGGAATGGGAATTGGGTAGAAAGAGAAAGGGAGGGGGCTTGAGGGAATGACATTAAACTGCCTTCAATGCAGAATGGAGTGGCATTCAGATGGTGTTGTGGCTACAGACTTGGGCATCACAAAGCGGCGCTGAGTGGGGATGGGCATGCTGCCCATGTGAGATGGCCCAAGGTGAAGGAGGGATCTGATGGAGGACAGTTGCCTGAGGAGTGATTTTAAGGGAGAAAAAAATGAAAAGGGTAACCAGAAGTTGTCAACTTTCCCAAAAAACTAGGAAAGAGGCATGGGGATTTTGATTAGGAAGATTTTCCTAGAATGGATGATTTAGGATACAGAATTTTAAATAAGTAATCGGGAAACCTAAGCTATAATCTTGTCATTCGTGTTATTCTTGCAAATAAAACTGTGCTTTTAAAATCAAATGTTGGCCAGGTGTGGTGTCTCAGGCCTGTAATCTCAGCACTTTGGGAGGCCGAGGCAGGCGGATCACAAGGTCAAAAGATTGAGACCATCCTGGCCAACATGGTGAAACCCCGTTTCTACTAAAAATACAAAAATTAGCTGGGTGTGGTGGCACGTGCCTGTAGTCCCAGCTACTCGGGAGGCTGAGGCAGGAAAATTGCTTGAACCCGGGAGACAGAGGTTGAGCCAAGATCACACCACTGCACTCCAGCCTGGCGACAGAGCAAGACTCTGTCTCAAAAAAAAAAATCAAATGTTGCTTTTCCCCTCACCTATCCTTCCTCTGTGTATAAAGTTAGAATCATATTTAAAGACTGCATATTTAGTATTTAGATACTCAGTATTGAAGGATGGCCCCAGAAATGGATATATCAAACCTAGCTAACATTTTATTATTATTCATGGAAACAGAGGGGAGCAGTAGCCAAAACAATGCAAAAGTCCTTTCTAGATCAGTGCTGTCTAATGATGATAGAAATGTTCTATATTTACACCATGCAGTGTGGTAGCTACTAGCTACATGTCGCTATTGAGCACTTGAAATGTGGCTAGTGTAACTGAGGAACTATAATTTTAATTTTATTTAATTTAAATTAAAATGTAAATAGGCACCTGTAGCTAGTGGCTACTGTGTCGGATAGCTCATATGGGATTACTTTTCATTTGATGTGGCTAATAGTAAAAATGAGTTTATATTCACTGATTACATTCTGACTTCTGGCAAAAGGAAAAAGCCCAGAAGTATACTGGTTGGCAAGGGCAACCAGACTGTAATTCAAAACTGGCTGAGGGCCGGGCATGGTGGCTCACGCCTATAATTCCAGCACTTAAGGAGGCTGAGGTGGGCGGATTGCTTCCACTCAGGAGGTCAAGACCAGCCTGGCCAACATGGCGGAAACCCCAGACGTGGTGATTCACACCGGTAATCCCAGCTACTCAGGAAGCTGAGACACCAGAATCGCTTGAACCCAGGAGGTGGGGGTTACCGTGAGCTGAGATCGTGCCACTGCACTCCAGCCTGGGTGACAGAGCAAGACCCTGTCTCAAGGGGAAAAACAAACAAAACAAACAAAACAAACAAAAACACACTGGCTGAGGGACCAAGCATGGTGGCTCACACCTGTATTCCCAGCACTTTGGGAGGCTGAGATGGGCAGATCACTTGAGCCCAGGAGTTTGAGACCAGCCTAGGCAACATAGCAAAACTCCATCTTTACCAAAAATACAAAAATTAGCTGAGCCTGGTAGCACATGCCTGTAGTCCCAGCTACTCAGGATGCTGAGTTGGGAGGATCACTTGAGCCCTGGAGGTCAAGGCTGCAGTGAGTGCACACCACTGCACTCCAGCCTGGGCAAGAGAGTGAGACCCTATCTCAAAAATAAAAATAAGGCCGGGCACGGTGGCTCGCTCCATCTCCCAGGCTGGAGTGCAGTGGCGCGATCTCGGCTCAGTGCAAGCTCCGCCTTCCAGGTTCACGCCATTCTCCTGCCTCAGCCACCCGAGTAGCTGGGACCACAGGCGCCCGCCACCATGCCCAGCTAATTTTTTTGTATTTTTAGTAGAGACGGGGTTTCACCGTGTTAGCCAGGATGGTCCCGATCTTCTGACCTCGTGATCCGTCCGCCTCGGCCTCCCGAAGTGCTGTGATTACAGGCGTGAGCCACCGCGCCCGGCCAAAACTCACCTGCTTTTGTTTTCTTTATCCCAGCCTCATCCCCACTTTCTAAAGCTAAAAGCACAAGAAATAGTCCACCCTTTCCTCCCTCTTCCCTACGCTTCACAGCCAATTAACTGCCCAAGCCTAAAAACCCCTGACAATTCTTCCTGAGACATATTTTACCTCCATGTCCATCTCCTCTGCCATAGCCCTAGTTCCAGTCCCAATCATTTCTTCTGTAGCACGTTGCTACAGAACAACGGAGTCTGCTTTTTTGAGGTGGAATCTCACTCTGTCGCCCAGGCTGGAGTGCAGTGGCGTGATCAAGGCTCACTTCAATCTCCACCTCCTTGGTTCAAGCGATTCTCCTGCCTCAGCCTCCTGAGTAGCTGGGATTACAGGCACCCGCCACCACACCCAGCTAATTTTTCTATTTCTTTTTTTTTTTTTTTTGAGACAGAGTCTTGCTCTGTTGCCCAAGCTGGAGTGCAGTGGCTGCGATCTCGGCTCACTGCAAGCTCTGCCTCCTGGGTTCACACCATTCTCCTGCCTCAGCCTCCCAAGTAGCTGGGACTACAGGCACCCACCACCATGCCTGGCTAATTTTTTTGTATTTTTAGTAGAGACGGGGTTTCACCTTGTTAGCCAGGATGGTCTCAATCTCCTGACCTCGTGATCCCCCATCTCGGCCTCCCAAAGTGCTGGGATTTCAGGTGTGAGCCACTGCGCCCAGCCTAATTTTTCTATTTCTAGTAGAGATGAGGTTTCACCATGTTGGCCAGGCTGGTCTCGAACTCCTGACCTCAGATGATCCACCTGCCTTGACCTCCCAAAGTGCTGGGAATATAGTCGTGAGCCACTGCGCCCAGCCACAGCAGCCTCTTTTTGACAGGGTCTCACTCTGTCACCAAGGCTGGAGTGCAGTGGCTCAACCACAGCTCACTACAGCTTCGATCTCCTGGGCTCAATCAGTCCTCCCAAGTAGCTGGCTCTATAGGCACACGCCACTGCGCCCAGCTAATTTTTTTTTTTTTTTTTTTTTTTGAGACAGAGTCTCGCTCTGTCGCCCAGGCCGGAGTGCAGTGGTGCAATCTCGGCTCACTGCAAGGTCCGCCTCCCAGGTTCACGCCATTCTCCTGCCTCAGCCTCCCCAGTAGCTGGGACTACAGGCGCCAGCCACCATGCCCGGCTAATTTTTTTGTATTTTTTTAGTAGAGACCAGGTTTCACCGTGTTAGCCAGGATGGTCTCTGTCTCCTGACCTCGTGATCCGCCCGCCTCGGCCTCCCAAAGTGCTGGGATTACAGGCATGAGCCACTGCTGCCGGCTATAGCAGCCTCTTAACTGAGCTTTCTGATGTTGGTCTTCCTCAACTTTAGTTCATTTTCCACCTTTCTCTGAAATAATAATCATTTTAATAAAATGATGACAACTGGCCAGGCATGGTGGCTTACACCTGCAATCCCAGCAGTTTGGGAGGCCAAGGTGGGCGGATTGCTTGACCTCAGGAATTCGAGACCAGCTTGGGCAACATAGTGAGACCCTGTCTTTACAAAAAATACAAAATGTAGCCTGGCATGTTGGTGCACACCTGTAGTCCCAGCTACCTGGGATGCTGAGGTGGGAGGATCTCCTGAGCCCAGGAAGTGGAGGTTGCAGAAAGCCGAGATCTCACCACTGTCCTTCAGCCTGGGCAACAGAGTGAGACCCCGACTCAAAATGATGACAGCTTTGCCACTCCTATACTCACCAACCTCCTCTTGTATGGGTGCTGCTGACTCTGCTCTTTGGTAGTGTCCCAACAGCCCTTTACTCTAGCCTTGCCCACCTTTCCAGGTTCCTGACCTACCCCTCCTATCAGCCACCCCCACTTCAGGCATATTCACCTCTCAACCATTCTCTGAACACAGCTTACCTTTTCAGGCCCAACTCCCTTGTACCAGCCATTCCTGTCAATCTGCCTGACATGATCATCTCTCTGCCCGTTGCTTCATGGTTTTGTACCCCCATCAACTCAGTCCAGGCATCAGCTGGTAAAGCCTTCCCTGAATCTCCATGGCCAGGTGCGGTGGCTCACGTCTGTAATCTCAGCACTTTGGGAGGCCGAGATGGGCGGATCACTAGGTCAGGAGATCAAGACCATCCTGGCTAACATGGTGAAACCCCCTCTCTACTAAAAATACAAAAAAAACTAGCCGGGCGTGGTGGTAGGTGCCTGTAGTCCCAGCTACTCGGGGGGATGAGGCAGGAGAATGGCGTGAACCTGGAGGCGGAGGCTGCAGTGAGATGAGGTCTCGCCACTACACTCCAGCCTGGGTGACAGAGCGAGACTCCGTCTCAAAAAATAAAATAAAATAATAAAATAAATAAAAAATAAATTAATTAATTTAAAAAGCCTCCCCTGAATCTCCCAGGTCTAGGTGCCCAGAGCACTTAGACAGGCTTCTCATTTCTCTGACAAGTCCCGTACAGGTTTATTTACTTCTCTGACTCTTCTACTGAGTGGTAAGCTCCTTGGGAGCAACAACTGAGTCCCATCAGCTCTGGATCCTCAAAACTTGGCATGCAGTGCCTATGCAAATGTTCTTTAAAATGTTCTTGGAGGCGCCAGGCACGGTGGCTCACGCCTGTAATCCCAGCACTTTGGGAGGCCGAGGTGGGTGGATCACAAGGTCAGGAGATCGAGACCATCCTGGCCAACATGGTGAAATCCTGTCTTTACTAAGAATACAAAAATTAGCCCGGCATGGTGGCGAGCACCTGTAATCCCAGCTACTCTGGAGGCTGAGACAGGAGAATCACTTGAACCCGGGAGGCAGAGGTTGCAGTGTGCCAAGATCACGCCACTGCACTCCAGCCTGGGAGACAAGAGCGAGCCTCTGTCTCAAAAAAAAAAAAAAAAAGTTATTGGGGGACTAGAGGTTTTTTTCAAGCTCAAAATGGAGCCTAGCATCACATTTAAAGATGGAGAAACAAAGATCAGGGTGCTGGGGAGGAAGCTGACTTGGCTGGAGAAGATACACTGGAGTGCACATTGGGGTGGGCAGAGCAGGTGTGGATATTCACCTTGTGAAATGCAGGGACAGGTTCAGGGACTTGCCCAAGGCCATGTAAGTGGCAAGGTTAAGATTCAAACCCAGTTCTCCTACCTCCCACCGTACAGTCTTCAGAACTTTTTAAAGGATAAGAACCAAATGAGAGGATGCACTTCTATAGTGCACACTATGTGCTGGGCACCATTGCAGTTTACAAATTTTAACTTATTTAATCCTTCTGATAATGCTATGTGGTAGGTACAACCTTTCACCCACATTTTATAGGTGAGGAAACTGAAGGACAGAGATGTTGAGTAACTTGTCCAAGGTCACAGATAAGAAATAGCAACTGGGCATGGTGGCTCATGCCTGTAATCCCAGCATTTTGGGAGGCTGAGGCGGGAGGATCACTTGAGACCAGGAATTCAAGACCAGCCTGGGCTACATAGTGAGACTCTGTATATAGAAAAAAAAAAAATAGCCAGGTGTGGTGACACACACCTGTAGTCCTAGCTACTCAGGAGGCTGAGGTGGGAGGATTGCTAGAGTCCAGGAGATGGAGGCTGCAGTGAGCCAAGATCACGTCCCTGAATTCCAATCTGGGCAACAGTGTGAGACCCGGTCTCAAAAAAAAGAAGAATAGTCAGGATTTGAATCCAGGCTAATCTGGCTCCAGAGGTCATGCTCATAAATCCAAGGCTATGCGGGCTCTCCATGCAAATTATTTAATATCAGAATTATGGTTATAATGTTTCCTTTCTCCCTCCTTGTTAAATAAAATCATAACACCTTTCCAGGGGATGAGCATCTTTCCAAAAAACTTATCATCCCTGCACTTGTCCTCCCCCAGACTCTTCCCACTGCTCTGCACACTTTTTGTGCTCTGCCCTGCACCCTCTGCCAGGATTCTCACCTGCCATTTTTTCCTCACAGAAGTGCATCAGCAGAGGGGAGCTCCAGGTGTCTCTGTCATATCAGCCTGTGGCACAGAGAATGACAGTGGTGGTCCTCAAAGCCAGACACTTGCCGAAGATGGATATCACCGGTCTCTCAGGTAGCAGCTATTTACTTCAACCTATTTCTTACTGTCTGAACCACCCCCGACTCCTTGCCAATGGCCCAGATAGACCTCCACACTTCAAGATCCTTGCCTCTTTCACTTTTAATCTGCTCCTCTTTCTGTAGACATTCTCTTCCCGATGAGTATCTACGTCCAATAGATTTCCCTGGCTAGGAAGATTCTTCAGTTGAACAAATGGGGTCTTTACATTTGGCAAGGTATCCTAAATAATATGCATGCCAGGTGCTAAGAGAGACTTCTCAAAAAGGCTGCAGGCATTTGTCTCTCTGCCCTTTAATATACTTCTTGGTATCACGGGATTTCTTCAGACCTAACTTGAGAAAGTTGTTCTGTTCTATTCCTGCTTGGTTTCCTTGGCCCCTCATCCAGGCAGGCAGACTCACATATAGTCAGTGTGTGTTTATTGTGCAATCACTAAAGAACACATGGGGTGGCCATCAAAGATACAAACAACAGAGCCCGCCTTTCCCAACATGAAATTACCATTACATAGGAGAGGACTGTGTCATAGGCCTGTCTCCCTTTTTCTTATCTCTTTGGGGGCCCCAGATCCTTATGTCAAGGTGAACGTCTACTACGGCAGAAAGCGCATTGCCAAGAAGAAAACCCATGTGAAGAAGTGCACTTTGAACCCCATCTTCAACGAATCTTTCATCTACGACATCCCCACTGACCTCCTGCCTGATATCAGCATCGAGTTCCTCGTTATCGACTTCGATCGCATGACCAAGAACGAGGTGGTGGGGAGGCTGATCCTGGGGGCACACAGTGTCACAGCCAGTGGTGCTGAACACTGGAGAGAGGTCTGCGAGAGCCCCCGCAAGCCTGTGGCCAAGTGGCACAGTCTGAGCGAGTACTAATCCTGTTCTTCTCTCCTCTAATCCCCGGGGTCCAAGCTGGGGAGGGATGTGGAGGGGAAAGAGATGACAGAGAAGTGGACTCAAAACCTCATTTTAGTTGTAGAAGAAAATTTCTTACAAAACAAACTCCACAAAGAACACCCTATATGACCACAGCTGCAGATCAGTTCTTAGCAATGATGGTTTTTTTCTTCTTTGCAAGGCGCTAGAATCTTTTATTTATTTATTTTTTTTTTGAGACGGAGTTTCGCTCTTGTTGCCCAGGCTGGAGTGCAATGGTGAGATCTCAACTCACCGCAACTTCTGCCCTCCAGGTTCAAGCGATTCTCCTCCCTCAGCCTCCCAAGTAGCTGGGATTACAGGCGCCCACCACCATGCCTGGCTAATTTTTTGTATTTTCAGTAGAGATGGGTTTCACCATGTTGGCCAGGCTGGTTTCAAGTTCCAGACCTCAGGTGATCCACCTGCCTCGGCCTCCCAAAGTGCTGGGATTACAGGTGCGAGCCACCATGCCCAGCCTCCGTTTTTTTTTAATGGGGGACAAAAGAGAGGGAAAGACCCCTACAAATCTATATATAACAATGTAACCGTATACTTGCATGTCTAATACAAACTGAAGAAATTAGCCTAACTGCCAATATCAAGTTGCAGATTTTAATCCATGGAAATTGTGTTTTGTGCTGAATTGTATTTGCTGATTACCTGAAATTGGCTTCTTTTTATTGGGCTTCTCTGGAGAATTTCTCCCACTCCCCACCTCTGCAGAAGAAAATTTTGCTCTTATAAAACCTCATGTTTTCATCATTCCCATCGTTTCTTTTTACTGCCTCTTATATCTCTGCTCTTTGACCTCAAGGTCTAGAGGTCTGCAGTAAGCCAAGAAACAAAGGTGGGGTGGATGAGGCAAGGTTTGCAGGAGAAAGAGGAATTGAGAAATGGGGTATTTTTGCTATCAGATCTTCTGCTATGAAGTAGTAAAGGGCAGTCTATAATTAACTGACAGACCTAACTGAAGCACAGAGAATACATCAGACTTATGCATCCAATACATCAGAACCTGGACTTTATCAAACTTGATGACTTCTCTAAAAGGAGCTTTGGAAACTTCAAATTCAGCTATAGGATAGTACCAATGAACACATCCAGCTGATCCCAAAAGCTGTTTTCAGGTATAAGGACAAGGAGAGGAGACAAGTGATGATAGCCATTCCCCTTTGCAGCTATCTACCTTAGTGACAGCCATTTCTTGGTTGATGGGTTGGAAGTCATCAGAGGTTTGAAGAATTATACTGGCCTTTGTTTTTCCAGAAATGCCGACCGTGGAGATGCTTTAGAGTCTTCTCAAATAACTTAGATGTTGTAATGAGGTTAGCTTTGCTTCATAAAAAAGGGGCCCTCAGAAGTTCTTAAATTTTTCAATAAAAATTTAGCTCTTAAAAAAAATAACAGTGTGACTGAATGAATGAAGATAAGTTGGATTCTTTCAGAGCATTCTTTTCCTCAAAACAAGCTGCATAGTTCTTGGAATTTATGTCTTACCACATGGTGGAGGAATGGAGGAACTACAGGATGCAATTCTTCTTCTACCACTGGGCAATAGAGGTTGAGAGAGATTCAGCATCTTTCTGGGATTAGAATTCAAGTCTCTTTACTCCTACAGCAGCTGTGTCTCCAATGTTGAGACTTTGCAGATGGCACAGACTCCATGGATGATAGGTAAACTTGGGGCCGGGCGCAGTGGCTCACGCCTGTAATCCCAGTATTTTGGGAGGCCGAGGTAGAAGGATCGCTTGAGCCCAGGAGTTCAAGACCAGCCTGGGCTGCATGACAAAACCCCATCTCTATCAAAAATACAAAAAATTAGCTAGGTGTGGTGCTGAATGCCTGTGGTCCCAGCTATTCAGGAGGCTGAGGTGGGAGGATCATTTGAGCCCAGAGATAGAGGCTGCAGTGAGCCATGATCATGCCACTGCACTCTGAGCTGGGTAACAGAGTGAGATCCTGTCTCAAAAATTAATTAATTAATTAAAATAAACTAGGTAAACTTGGATAGGCAGTAGATATTTTTGCCCACCTGAGAAGGAACTCAGTCAAGCTGTTGCTTAACAGCTTGATCCAGGGCGTGAAAGGTTAGTTGAGACTGAAGTGTTCACTTCCACACAAGAACATCACTTTTAACCTTGCTTTGGCGAAGGGAGTCGGAAAGCTGAGTCTCCATGGACGGCGGGGTGATCTTGCTTTCAGTGTTCCCTCAGCTTTTGTGGATTTAAAACCATTCTGCTCCCCCTAAACCTTTTGTTTGATTTCAGCCCATGTTCTTGACAATGCAGAGCAATTCTGAGCAGTCACAAAGCCTACTCTCTGTTCTTGTCCCTGCCAACCCCCACCCCCCATAATCTGACTCACAACTTCACCATCAGTTGGGGTCATGCCACTAGTCTCTGTCCTATACCCCAAGAAATGTAAATACTGTATCATAAGTAGAAGAAAATAATTTTTGTTTTCTAAAAATGCATTTTGAGATAGTTTAATGTAAATCTGACAGGAGCATTCTGAAGCCCCATTAGGAAAAAATTTAAATGGTTCCTCTTCATCGCCTTAATGTCTAAAGATCAGAAATCGCTGAGCAAACCCGCTTTTGTTTCCTTCCCAGAAACAATGCAAAACAACAGGTGGAGATAGTCTGGTCTTTGCCCTGCTGTGTGTGCCTCTGTAGCTCCTCCTGACAAACGTCTGGGAAAACAGCCTCACCCCACTCTCCTCTCTCTTCCCCATTTCCTTGTAGCTTTATTCCTCGCATTCTTTGGGTCTACTGAGCAGTGGGTGCTGAGGTGGCAGGGGAGGAACCAGTTGTTCTGTAGCCTAGGAACTGCCTCAGTGTCTTTGCCAGAAAAAGGCAAAGAGGCGGACAGTACAGGGCTCCTCCCTCCTACCTCAGGCCTGATCCATCGTGCCCTTGACTTTGCCGTCTCAAAGTTTCTTAGCTGACTTTGGCTTTCACATTTGTTCTTTCCAGAGCTAACTGATAAGAGTGGAGGAGGAATGCCTTCTCCTAAGAGTCAGTTGAAAGAAAGACAAGAGAGTCACATCTTAGCTTTTGCACAAGGCATTTGTTGTCAGGAATAGGTTAGGGAATGGTCACTTCTGATTTTCCAACAGTTGCTCCTTCTCTGAAGACATCTTGATTCCTTTGGGAAGACAAGAATTTTTCTTAATAATAAAGGTCCCTTTATGAGTTATTCCTTCTTTCAGTTCATCTCACTGGAGCACAGCCAAGATGGACATGTTTATGGACAGTGCTCTAGATGTGAAAACAGATAGAACTGGTTTGTGGGACAGGGGCAGCTTGCTCAGGAGAGGGAATAACGCAGGTCCCTTTTCTTGGAAGGCTTGTACTATGGCCATGACGGTGACATTGCCCTCACCATGATCCCTCTCCAAAGTGGTTGTCTTTCTTTACCTTGTGTCTTCTCTTGTAAAAATGAAACTCAAAAATAAAATAAATGTGTCAAATTTTGAAAAAAAAGAAAAACTGAAAAAGCTAACATGAATTGTGTGAAATTGCATAATGCTGTAATGCTAACCTACAATATGTAATGCTATCTTGTATGTTGAATTTGTTAATGCACCACAAAAGTGCAAAATAAAGACTGATTCACATTAAATAGGCATAGTGATGTCAGCCTGATTCTCTGGAAAGCTGGAGGACTCTCAGTGAGGTTAACACCCAGACTCCAAAAGGATGTTCTAGGGTATGTTTTCCAAACTGTGGTCCCCAGACCACTTGATTCAGAATCATCTGAGGGCACTTGTTTAAAAATGCAGATTCCAGGCTCCCATCCTAGATACTCTCATTTGACAAGTGAGTTGGTTTGCTGCTTGCTGTAGTCCTAGTTCTGGTCTTTCTGTTTTCCTCTTGAAATGTAATTTCTGAGACCATCACTACCAGAGGGAGAGATGATGGTTCTTAGTGCTGAGAATCAATCTGCCCCTTTAACTGGAAATATTTATCCCAAAAAGCAATCCTGAGACAGGCCAATTCTGTTCCCTCATTCATTCATTTACTTTTTTTTTTTTTTTTTTTTTAAGACAGTCTCGCTCTGTTGTCCAGGCTGGAGTGCAGTGGCTCAATCTCAGCTCACTGTAACCTCCGCCTCCTGGGTTCTGGCAATCTCAACCAGCTGGGACTACAGGTGCGTGCCACCAAGTTCGGCTAATTTTTGTATTTTTGGTAGAGATGGGGGTCTCACCATATTGGCCAGGCTGGCCTGAAACTCCTGGCCTCAAGTTATCCTTCTGCCTTCGCCTCCCAAAATGCTGGGATTACAGGCGTGAGCCACTGCACCTGGCCTCAAGGCCTTTCAGGAGCCATGAAGGCTCTCCCTAGACCTGAACATGGGAGGATGTGGGGCTGAGGCTTCTGTAGTCACTGTGCCCCAGAGAGGAGAGAGCCTGAGAATGGAGCCTGCACAGAAGTACAGCTAAAACAGGGGGAGAGAGAAATCAGACTCCATGACATCTTTGACCTCAGATGAAGCTGTGTCTTCAGACAGATCTGAGCCTTCTCAGTTCCAAGGTTTAATAAATTATCTTTTTCTTTTTCTTTTTTTCTTTCTTTTTTTTTTTTTTTTGAGACAGTGTCTGGCTTTGTCGCCGAGGCTGGAGTGCAGTGGTGCAATCTTGGCTCACTGCAAGCTCTGCCTCCTGGGTTCACCCCATTCTCCTGCCTCAGCCTCCTGAGTAGCTGGGACTATAGACTCCCGCCACCGCGCCCGGCTAATTTTTTGTATTTTTAGTAGAGACGGGGTTTCACTGTGTTAGCCAGGATGGTCTTGATTTCCTGACCCTGTGATCCACCCACCTCGGCCTCCCAAAGTGCTGGGATTATAGGCGTGAGCCACCGCGCCCAGCCAAATTATCTTTTTCTTTTTGCAGCTTGTACTGGGTTATGAAAGTTTAATTTCTGAGTGAAACATTAAATGGCAAAAGTTAATGTTTGATGTTTGGCTTGAATAATTTTTTTTCTTTCTTTCTTTCTTTTTTTTTTTTTTTGAGACAGAGTCTTGCTCTGTTGCCCAGGCTGGAGTGCAGTGGCGCGATCTCAGCTCACCACAAACTCCACCTTCCAGGTTCAAGCGATTCTCCTGCCTCAGCCTCCTGAGTAGCTGGGACTACAGGAGGGCGCCACCATGCCCGGCTAATTTTTGTATTTTTAGTAGAGACAGGGTTTCAACATGTTGGTCAGGCTGGTCTGGAACTCCTGACTTCGTGATCCACCCACCTCAGCCTCCCAAAGTGTTGGGATTATAGGCGTGAGCCACCACACCCGGCCATAATTTTTTTTTCAACTTTCATTTTAGATTCGGCGGGGCGACACGTACAGGTTTTTGTTATCTGGCTTTATTGAGTGATGCTGGGATTTGAGATCCGAATGATCCTGTCACCTAGATACTTAGCATAGTACCCAGTTGTTCGTTTGTTCATTTTAAAACAGTCTCACTCTATTGCCCAGGCTGGAATAGAGTGGCGCAACCATGGCTCACTACAGTCTCGACCTCCTGAGTTAAATTGATCCTCCTACCTCAGCCTCCCACATAACTGAGACTATGGTGCATGCCACCATACCTGGCTAATTTTTTTTTTTTCTTGAGACAGAGTCTCGCTCTGTCACCCAGGCTGGAGTGCAGTGGCACGATCTCGGCTCACTGCAAACTCTGCCTCCCAGGTTCAAGCAATTCTTGTGCCTCAACCTCCTGAGTAGCTGGGATTACATGCACGCACCACCTCGCCCAGCTAATTTTTGTATTTTTAGTAGAGATGAGGGTCTCACCATGTTGGCCAGGCTGGTCTTGAACTCCTGACCTCAGGTGACACGCCTGCCTCGGCCTCCCAAAGTGCCGGGATTACAGGCGTGAGCCACTGTGCCCGGCCACCTGGCTAATTTTTAAATTTTATTTTGTAGAGATGTGGCCCTCACTATCTTGGGAAGGCTGGTCTTTTTTTTTTTTTTTTCCGGGAGACAGAGTTTTGCTCTGTTGCCCAGGCTGGAGTGCAGTGGCATGATCTTGGCTCACAGCAACCTCCGCCTCCTGGGTTCAAGTAATTCTTGTGCCTCAGCCTCCTGAGTAGTTGGGATTGCAGGCATGCATCACCACACCCTGCTAATTTTTTTTTTTTTTTTTTTGAGTTGGAGTTTTGCACTTGTTGGCCAGGCTGGAGTGCAATGGCATGATCTCAGCTCACCGCAACCTCCGCCTCCAGGTTCAAGCAATTCTCCCTGCCTCAGCCTCCCAAGTAGCTGGGATTACAGGCCCGCACCACCATGCCTGGCTAATTTTTGTATTTTTAGTAGAGACGGGGTTTCTCCATGTTGGCCAGGCTGGTCTTGAACTTCTGACCTCAGGTGATCCACCCACCTTGGCCTCCCAAAGTGTAGGCCGATAGTTTTTAAACCCTCCCCCTTCTGGTAGTCCCGTCTCTATTGTTGCCGTTTTTGTGTCCATAAGTGCTCAATGTTTAGCTCCCTCTTACTAGTAAGAACATGCAGTATTTGGTTTTCTGTTCCTGTGCTTAGGATAATGGCCTCTCATTCATTTATTAGTCAACAAATATTTATTTATTGAGTGTCTACTATGTGCCAGGCACTACAGATACAATACACTGATGAACAAGAGTGCTGTTCTTGTAGAGTGTAGCAGAGGACAATATTAATCAAATAATTACACTAATAAATATATGATTACAAATTAGGAAATGCTCTAAAAGAAAAGAAACACAGGCCAGGTGTGGTGGCTCACTCCTGTAATCCCAGGACTTTGGGAGGCCAAGGTGGGCAGATCACCTGAGGTTGGGAGTTCGAGACCAGCCTGACCAACATGGAGAAACCGTCTCTACTAGAAATACAAAATTAGCCGGGCGTGGTGGCACATGCCTGTAATCCCAGCTACTTGGGAGGCTGAGGCAGGAGAATCGCTTGGACCTGGGAGGCAAAGGTTGCGGTGAGCTGAGATTGCGCCATTGCACTCCAGCCTGGGCAACAAGATCAAAACTCCGTCTCAAAAAAAAAAAAAAAGAAAGAAAGAAAGAAAGAAAAGAAACACTGAACACTGGAAAATGCAACACTCTAGGGTAATATACTGGGGGTAATATGACCCTTGCAACTGCTCTTTGTGGATCTCTCTACATGCCTTAAAGTCTAGAGTGATTCACTTTTCATATTTTCTGTTCTGTGTAATTTATCCTCCCTGTGAGAGGAAGAGACAATGGAAGGAGAATCAATTCCTGCTCTTTTAAAAGTTTCAGTGAAGGAACTACAAAATATTTTCAAATTATAAACTAATATAAGCACATTATAAGAAAACTGGAGCAGGGCACAGTGGCTCACACCTGTAATCCCAGCACTTCGGGAGGCCGAAGCAGGCGGATCACAAGGTCAGGAAATTGAGACTATCGTGGCTAACATGGTGAAACACTGTCTCTACTAAAAATACAAAAAAATTAGCCAGGCATGGTGGCACGCACCTGTAGTTCCAGCTACTTGGGAGGCTGAGGCAGGAGAATCATTTGAACCCGGGAGATGGAGGTTGCAGCGAGCTGAGATTGTGCCACTGCACTCCAGCCTGGGCAACAGAGCGAGACTCCGTTTAAAAAAAAAAAAAAAGAAAACTGGAACCAGATGCGGTAGCTCACACCTGTCATCCCAGCACCTTGGGAGGCTGGGGCAGGAGGATTGCTTGAGCCCAGGAGTTCAAGACCAGCCTGGGCAACAGGGAGACCTTGTCTCTACAAAAAGTAAAAAACTTAGCTAGGCATGGCGGCGTGTACCTGAAGTCCTGGCTACTTGGGAGGCTGAGGTGGGACATCCCTTGAGCCCAAAACTTCAAGGCTTCTGTAAGCCATCATAGTGCCACTGCACTCCAGCCTGGGTGACAGAGTAAGACCTTGTCTCAAGAAAAAAGAAAAAGAAAATTGGAAAATAGAGAAAAGGAAAAAAACAGTCAAGATTCCAAAATCTTAATTACTTTGTCTCTTTATTTTTTTATATTTTATATTTATTTACTTATTTTTATAAATAGAGACAGGGTGTTGCTCTATTGACCATGGTCTTGAACTCCTGGCCTCAAGCTATCCTCCTGCCTCAGCCTCCCAAAATACTGGGATTACAGGCATGAGCCACCATGCCTGGGACCATTTTGTCTTCTGAGCTTATCTCCTGCGCATATTTTTCTTGATACATCACTCAGAATCAGTGTAGAAAATATGTAAAATAAAGTTCAAGTCATAGAAATAGGGGGAAATCCACTCAGAGGCAAGCATTGCTAATTTTGGCACATCTTCCAATTTGTTTTAACTATCTTATGATTGCAATCATGGTATGTATATAATTTTGTATATTACTTTTTGCTAGATGACTGTCTTAAAAATAACAACATCATCATATCACAATGATGGTAAGATTATCTTGGCACTCAGCATACTTTTGGCTACAATTAACAGGAAACCCAATTCAAGTTGGCTTAAACATTAAGAAAATGCATCAGCTCACCTAACTGGAAGTCCAAAGGTGGGGCAGCCTTCCGAGTTGACTTCTGCAAAAGGTCACTAATACTGTCAAGGACTCAGATTCTTTCTGTGGGTCCCCCCTGACATTCAATGTCAGCTTCATCCTGTGGCTTTCATCTGATGAACCATTCCCAAGGTTTCTTGCTTCCTCATTCACCTCCAGGTGGAAAGAGGAGATGGCTCAGGACCTCTCCCACAAAAATAAGAGAGCCTTATTTCCAGAATAAATTCTGAAAAGCCTCTAGCAATCCTCTCATCTGTTTTTCCTGATCCAAAATGTAACACGGTCATTTCTGAACCAAACATTGACAAGGAGGATGGAATTTTCTTTAGATCACTTAGGACTGTCCTGGAGCTGGGCATGGGAAAAAGGTGAATTCTTGAATGAAATGTCAGTTTTTCTGGAAGGAGGAATAGATGCTGGGCGGGCAGCCAACCAAGAGCACTGCAGTAGTCCACCCTACCCTAATCCTGGGTTTTGCTTTCTGCAGTTTCACTTACCCACAGTACAACACAATAAAATACCCTATTCTGAGAGAGACCACAGTCATATAACTTTTATTACAGTGTATTTTTACAATTGTTCTATTTTATTAGATTGTTGATAATCTCTTACTGAATCTAATTTATAAATTTAACTTTATTATAGATACATGTGTATAGGAAAAAGTATATGTAGGGTTCGATACTATCCATGATTTCAGGCATCCTCTGGGGATCTATGAACGTATCCCTTGTGGATAACCGGGAGCTACTGTACCTTGTATTTTTGTTTGTTTTTGTTTTTGTTTTTGTTTTTTTGAGATAGAGTTTTGCTCTTGCTGCCCAGGCGGGAGTGCAATGGCGTGATCTTAGCTCACTCCCAGGTTTAAGCAATTCTACTGCCTCAGCCTCCCAAGTAGCTGGGAATACAGGCATGCACCACCACATCCAGCTAATTTTGTATTTTTGGTAGAGAAGGGGTTTCACCAGGGTCAGGCTAGTCTCGAACTCCTGACCTCGTGATCCACCCACCTCGGCCTCCCAAAGTGCTGGGATTACAAGCGTGAGCCACCGCGCCCAGCCACTGTACCTTGTTTTCTATAGACCTCTCACTCCAAGGTGCTTTTTCATGTGATCTCCTTATAACAAACTCCCAGAAAAGAGTTGCCCACCATCAGCTGGGCATGGTGGTTCATGCCTGTAATCCCAGCACTCTGGAAGGCCGAAGCAGGTGGATCACGAGGTCAGGAGTTCGAGACCAGCCTGACCAACATGGTGAAACCCCGTCTCTACTAAAAATACAAAAATTAGCCGGGCGTGGTGAAATACTCTGTAATCCCAGCTACTCAGGAGGCTGAGGCAGGAGAATCGCTTGAACCCGGGAGGCGGAGGTTGCAGTGAGCCAAGATCACACCATTGCATTCCAGCCTGGGTGACAGAGTGAGACTCCGCTTCAAAAAAAAAAAAAAAAAAAAGAGTTGCCCACCTAGTAAGGGCCTCCAGTACTGCTCTCATCCATCCCTCTTGTGGTCTGAAAAGGCAAACAGCCTAGTGCTTGGGCTTTTTTTTGAATACTTCAAGAGCAATGTAAGTTTAGACATAGGGCATCATTTTTCAGAAAGCTGAGAAAATATCGATTCTTAACTAGTATAACTTTTACGAGATGGTAAACTGGTGAACATCCCAATTGCCTAATACTGTCTATACTAGGGTCAATACCACCTTCTGGACACTTCTAAGAAATGCTCAAAACTCTGTTTGGCCTTCAGGAAACAAGGTCCTAAAGGAAGTCCTAAGGCTCAACAGGCCCAGTATTAGATGCGCTAACAAAATTTTGAATAAAAGTATGGGAATTCATGAGCAAGTCTTGTGTCTAAGCCTGGGGAGCTGGTAATTCACCTCAAATACTACTTCTTTTTTTTTGAGACAGAGTCCTGCTCTGTCACCCAGGCCAGAATGCAATGGCCTGATCTCAGCTCACTGCAACCGCCGCCTCCCAGGTTCAAGCAATTCTCCTGTCTCAGCCTCCTGAGTAGCTGGGATTACAGGCACGCATCATCACACCCGGCTAATTTTTGTATTTTTAGTAGAGGCGGGGTTTCACCATGTTGGCCAGGCTAGTCTCGAACTCCTGACCTCAGGTGATCCGCCCACCTCAGCCTCCCAAAGTGTTGGGATTACAGGCATGAGCCACCATGCCCAGACAGTACATTAAATCTCAATCTAATTGAAAGGCTCTGACAGGGCCATAAGGAGAAAAACTCATTTTCTTCATTCTTATTTACATTTTGAGACAGGGTCTTGCTCTGTTGCCCAGTCCAGAGTGCGGTGATATGGCTCACTGCAGCCTTAGCCTCCTGGGCTTGGTTAATCCTCACATCTCAGCCTCCCAAGTAGCTGAGTAGCTGGCACCACAGGCATGCACCACCACGACACACGTGCTACCACACCTGGCTAACTTAAAAATTTTTTCTGTGGAGACAGGCTGGTTGGAACTCCTGTGCTCAAGCAATCCTCTTGCCTCGGCCTCCCAAAGTGCTGGGATTATAAGCGTAAGCCACCATGCCCAGCCTATCTAGCTATCTGTCTGTCTATCTATCTATCTATCTATCAATCTATCTATCTATCTATCTATCAATCATCTATTGAGACAGGGTCTCACACTGTCACCCAGGCAGGTGTGCAGCGGCACAATCATAGCTCATTGCAGCATCCACCTTCTGGGCTCAAGCAATCCTTCCACCTCAGCCTCTCAAGTAGCTGGGACTACAGGCACACGCCAGCACACCCAGCTAGTTTTTAAATTTTTGTAGAGATGGGGGTCTTGCTATGTTGCCCATGCTAGTCTTGAACTTCTGGCTTCAAGTGACTGTACCACTTCAGCATTCCAAAGTGCTGAGTTTACAGGCATGAGCCACCACACCCGGATGAAACAGGACATTTTCATGATTTACATTCACTCACATCAAATCAGCTTCTTCTCACGCTTTTTTCCAAGTTAACATTTAGTTATTGTTTACCAAGCAGTTGAAATTGCTAGGTGTCCCTTACTCCTTCTCATTCTCCCACCATTCAATCCAAATCTGTGTCAGATTTTGCACGTTAGAATTAGAGGTGCCCACTGAAAAGAACTGAGATTCTAAGAACTGTGAGCTTTTTTTAAATTCACTGTTGAATTCCCAATGCCAACACATTGCTCGGCGTGCAGCGGGTACCCAAGAAAGGCAGGCAGGCAGGGAACAAAATATTGTCTGGGAAGCAGACTTAAAGCAAACATGAAAAGGCTGTCTCTTCTTCCTACTTATTCTGAGTTGGAGTTTCAAAAGAAGTTTGGTATAATGATCGGTTTTGGATTTGTCTTTTTTGATGATGGTGGTAGGTGTGTGTTAGTTGCAACTAGACCCATGTATTTCTCTTCAGGAGTCTAAGGACATGAAAGTAAGAGTGTCCAGAATGTTTTGGGTGGGAATGCACAATTTACTTCTCTGGCTGACTAGATTGATGTGCATGCCTTCCTGGGCAGCAGAGATTTTATGTTGGATTGCAGTGTATTGAGCACTTGGACCCATCCTCATAAAAGCCACACATTTCTCTGCCTCTGCCCCCTCACCTGCACACTCCACTGCCAGTAAACTAGGGAAAGCATTTTGTGGGAGATGTTTTGGAGCTAAAGTTTTTCTTCTGGCTCAGAGCAAACTGCAATAAACTCTGGCAATAACCAGCTCCAGGAAGGGCAGGAAATGACACATGGCCCCACTGCAGCAGCTTATGTTCAAAAAACTGAGTGACTTCATGATATGATCACGTGTGCTGTGGAATGTATGCACTGAACCAAAAGCTGCTCATCATGAGTTTTTTTTAAGCAAACATTATTAGATAAAGATAAACATTTCAGTAATTTTGTCTCAAGGCCAACTCATGGTTTTTGTTTGTTTGTTTGTTTGTACGCTCTGTCGTACAAGCTGGAGTGCTGTGGCGCAATCTTGGCTCACTGCAACCTCCACCTCCTGGGTTTAAGTGATTCTCCTGCCTCAGCCTCCCGAGTAGCTGGGATTACAGGCGCGTACCACCATGCCTGGCTAATTTTTTTTGTATTTTTAGTAGAGACGGGGTTTCACCATGTTGGTCAGGCTGGTCTTGAATTCCTGACCTTGTGATCTGTCCACCTTGGCCTCCCAAAGTGCTGGGATTACAGGCGTGAGCCCTGTGCCCAGCATATGTTTAAAAGTTGATTGGACAGCTTTGTACAGTGACAGGATTATAGCCAATGAGGCATGATTATTGCTAATTGAAAACTTTTCCCAATACCCTGGCATTGGCAATTTTTGAAAATCTCTATGGAGACTGAACTTAAAAAACAAGTTGATTGAAAAAAATTTTTTTTTTTTTTTTTTTGAGACGGAGTCTTGCTGTTGCCCAGGCTGGAGTGCCGTGGCACGATCTTGGCTCACTGCAACCTCTGCCTCCTGGGTTCAACTGATTCTCCTGCCTCAGCCTCCCAAGTAACTGGGATTACAGGCGCATGCCACCCCACCCGGCTAATTTTGTATTTTTAGTAGAGACAGGGTTTTGCCATGTTGGCCAGGCTGGTCTTGAACTCCTGACCATAAGTGATCCATCTGCCTCAGCCTCCCAAAGTGATGGGATTACAGGCGTGAGCCACCTCGCCTGGCGAGATTTCACATTTCTGTACGAGTTTGGAAAAGGCATAACACTACCAATGACTTATTAGGAGTCTACTAAATTTACTAATTCCTTCCTTTTTGAATTCCTATAACATTTCCAGTTTGAAGCATATGACTTATTACTTTAAGACTGACCTCTAGCTGTTTTATATATACAAATTTTATTTTATTTTATTTTTTTGAGACGGAGTCTCAGTCTGTTGCCCAGGCTGGAGTGCAGTGGCATGATCTCGGCTCACAGCAAGCTCTGCCTCCCAGGTTCACGCCACTGGCCTGCCTCAGGCTCCCGAGTAGCTGGGACTACAGGTGCCCGCCACCGCACCTGGCTAATTTTTTTGTATTTTTAATAGAGATGGGTTTCACCGTGTTAACCAGGATGGTCTCGATCTCCTGACCTCGTGATCCACCTACCTCGGCCTCCCAAAGTGCTGGGATTACAGGCGTGAGCCACCGCACCTGGCTATATATACAAATTTTATCTAAGCTCCAGAGCAGGGATAATATATATATATTTTTTGGTGTGTATATATATACAATATACATATACATATACGCATAAATAAATATATTCATTAATACATATATAAATATATATTTTATATATTATATATTATATAAAATATAATATATATTATATATTTATATATAATATATATTATATATTTATATATAATTTATAATATATAAATATATGATATATATTATATATTTATATATAATATATATTATATATTTATATATAATATATATTATATATTTATATATAATATATATCATATATTTATATATAATATATATTATATATATATTATATATCATATATTTATATATAATATATATTATATATATTATATATTTATATATATAATTTATATATTTATATATATAATTTATATATTTATATATAAATAAATAAATAAATATATATATATACACACTTTTTTTTAATACATCGTCTCACTGTTGCCCAGGCTGGAGTGCAGTGACCCGATCCTGGCTCACTGTAACCTCTGCCTCCTGGGTTCAAGTGATTCTTGTGCCTCAGCCTCCAGAGTAGCTGGGATTACAGGTGTGGGCCACCACGCCCAGCTAATTTTTTTTTTGTTTTGTATTTCAGTAGAGATGGGGTCTCACCATGTTTCTCAGCCTGGTCTCGAATTCCTAAGCTCAGGCAAACTGCCCGCCTCCACCTCCCAAAGTGCTAGGATTACAGGCATGAGCCACTATGCCAGCCCATATTCTATATTCCTCTGAATCACTCACAGCTCTTTAAAACAGTGCTTAATACATGGAAGAGGCTTATAAATACTTCACCTGAAATTCCATTACTTATTCTAACAGAGGTTACATTAGAAAATGGAATGCCATTAAGTATGAGTAATTTAATCAAAGAGGGGAACAATTTTTTTTTTTGAGATGGAGTCTTGCTCTGTTGCCCAGGCTGGAGTGCAATGGCACAATCTCGGCTCACCACAACCTCTGCCTCCCGGGTTCAAGCAATTCCAATTCTCTGCCTCAGCCTCCCCAGTAGCTGGGATTACAGGCGCCCACCACCATGTCCGGCTAATTTTTGTATTTTTAGTAGAGCGACGGTTTCACCATCTTGGCCAGGCTGGTCTTGAACTCCTGACCTCGTGATCCACCTGTCTTGGCCTCTCAAAGTGCTGGGATTACAGGCGTGAGCCACTGTGCCCGACCAGGGGAATGATTTTTTAAATCAAGTGGAAAAAAAAAAAAAAAGAGATGGAAAGAAAAATGGAATGCCACTCCTCCAGTACCTGTTTCTAGTGGACACTGACAGTTACTGACCATTCAAAAATGTTAAACAGGCAGGGTGCAGTGCTCACACCTGCAATCCCAGCACTTTGGGAGGCCGAGGTGGGCGGATCACTTGAGGCCAGGAGTTTGAGACCAGCTCGGCCAACATGGTGAAACCCTGTCTGTACTAAATATACAAAAAATTAGCCAGGCGTGGTAGTGCATGCTTGTAATCCCAGCTACTTGGGAGGCTGAGGCACAAAGATCACTTGAACCCAGGAGGCGGAGGCTGCACTGAGCTGAGATGGTATCCCTGCACTCCAGCCTGGGCGACAGAGTGAGACTCTGTTTCAAAAAAAAAAAAAACTTAAATAATAATGAAGACATAAAAATCCACTTCTGGGCCAGGCTCAAGCCTGTAATCCCAGCACTTTGGAAGGCTGAGGCAGGAGGATCGCTTGAGGCCAGGAGTTCGAGACCCGCCTCTACAAAATATGTAAAAATTTGGCACAGCATGGTGGCAGGTGCCCATAGTCCCAGCTACTGAAGAGGCTGAGGCAGGAGGATCACCTTAAACCCAGGAGTTCAAGGTTACAGTGAGCCATGATCACATCACCATACTCCAGCCTAGCAGACAGAGGGAGACTTTTTTAAACCAAAGACAGGCCAGGTACAGTGACTCACACCTATAATCCCAGCACTTTGGGAGGCTGAGGTGGGTGGATCACTTGAGGTCAGGAGTTTGAGACCAGCCTGGCCAACATGGCGAAACCGTCTCTAATAAAAATACAAAAATTACCTGGTCGTAGTAGTGAGCACCTGTAATCCCAGCTACTCAGGAGGCTGAGATGGGAGAATCACTTGAACCCAGGGGGCAGGGGCTGCAGTGAGCCCAGATCACACCACTGCACTCCAGCCTGGGTGATAGAGTAAGACTCTGTCTCAAAACAAAACAATCCATTTGTTTAACGCCCAAACTAGGTCCTCTCTACCAACACTGGTGGCCATTTACAGTAATGGAGATTAAATGACCTTCAGGTAAAAAGTTATCATTCTTGGCCGGGCGGGGTGGTTCACGCCTGTAATCCCAGCACTTTGGGAGGCTGAGATGGGCGGATCACAAGGTCAGGAGATCGAGACCATCCTGGTTAACACGGTGAAACCCTGTCTCTACTAAAAAATACAAAAAATTAGCTGGGCGTGGTGGCGGGCGCCTGTAGTCCCAGCTACTCGGGAGGCTGAGGCAGGAGAATGGCGTGAACACAGGAGGCGGAGCTTGCCGGGAGCCAAGATCGCGCCACTGTACTCCAGCCTGGGCGACAGAGAGAGACTCTGTCTCAAAAAAAAAAAAAAAAAATTATCATTCTTCCACTTTTCATTTAGTGTATTTACTTACAACAACTTTAAGTAACCCTTGATCAGGTAGCAAATGTGCTGTCATTCTCCATATGTGTTTTTCCTGTCTCCTCCCAAGAGGTAATCTCTTCAAATGAAGGGGGATTCCATGGCATGCTCCCTAGCACTTGACATGGGTGTTTTGTTCATGGTGGGCACTCAAATTTTTTGAATTCATATTTTGCAGAATATCACATCTCATGGTTATGTTTTTCTTAAAACAACTCTTTTGCAATGATTCCAAAGAATATCACATCTCATGGTTATGTTTTTCTTAAAACAACTCTTTTGCAATGATTCCAAAAACTCTACCCACTGATAGGGAAGCAAAGGAAAGCCCAAGTTGTTTAAAAGTTTTGTATTATGTCATACAAACTGTCTTCACATACAAGTGCATTAAAAAAATTTTCCCCCTCCTCCTCCCCAAACATCACAGTAGACCAATTCTTGCTAATATATGACAAAGTTAAAACGTATGTCCCCTCTGAATTCTAAACAGCTAATTCTGGACATTAACATCTGGATCTTATAATTTACTGGTCTGGTATGGGCATGAACAGTTCCAGTGCCTTTCAACTTATCCCTGAATTTTTCTCTTTTCAAAGTTCTAGGCAGTAATTTTAATGCCCTCAAATTAGATAAAGCTGATTACTTAGAGCTTATAAATTAGCTACACTTTATGACACTAAGAATAGAACTATGACTTATGCATATCATACCTGTCAAACTACCTAGCACCACAAATAGAACTAATATTAATGGATGGACTAATACAAGGATCTAATATATGACAGTGATAGTCTTAAAAACACCAATTTGTTATTTTCCTTATATATAATCCAAATTCCTTTCTATCCTTCTGGCAATGTTTCTACTGCCTGACTACCTTAAATCATTATATAGTGTCAATTTCTTGCTTGGACCAGGTGGGGGCTCATGCCTGTAATCCCAGCATATTGGGAGGACTGCTTGAGCCTAGGAGTTCGAGATCAGCCTGGGCAACATAGTGAAACCTCATCTCTATTTAAAAAAAAAAAATATATATATATATATGGCTTAATGTTAATAACAATTCCCTAGGTCACTAGTAATAAGAAGCTATGCGCTTTAAACTTAAAAGGTGCTAAACCAGTTTAAATGTAAAATATTCTCATAATAGAATTGCACTGTATTTTTTTTCTACTTTGATGCTTTTCCAAAGTGCTATAGTTCCTGTGAGATTTTTGTCCTACACAGAATCAAATTCTAGGTCTTTCACTTTTGGATGGCTGAGTACCATAAAACATGATTTATTTGGTAACAAAAATGTTTCCAGGAGTTTAAAAAGGGACCACTACTCAGAGCTAAAAAAGTTCTAACAGTCACTTTTTTAAAAATCTAGTTTATCATTAGTTTTATAAAGAAAAACACAACTCTGTCCTACTTCCTCTAATAAAAATGGAAAATATTAAGATGAGCTGTGTGCTTATAAAGAGGTGCTACACAAGTCATCTTACGTTTCTAGTCGACACAAACATTGCTTCAGTGACATTTAATATTCAATACAGGATGCATTACTCTTAGCATTTTTGCATCTACTCTCCGCATATAACAAGGTCAGATATCAAAACAGTCCTGATCTTAAAACAGACAACTCACTACCGATATTTAAAGCTGTTTCTTCCTAGGACTACAGTTCCTAAACTATGCACAGGGAGCAAAGTGGTATTCCCTTAGGATAAACTTGGTCAAGGCTCAGATAACCCTGAGGTGAACTTAGCAAAGTCCTTGTAAAGAAATCTTCAGATGAGAAACTCCACCTATGTGAATTTTAAAGCTTTAAGACTGACCCATTAAACAGAAATAGCAGATTTTCTCAGAGCACCGAGTCTAGTGATTGTCCACGTCAAGGAGGCACACACACAATTTTACCCACACCCCTGATGTCTCTTCTGTATGGAAAATGCAATCAGTGATGAAGGGCCAAAAAAAACATCTTGCCAGCTGTAGCTCTTTTACAGAGCACAAAGTGGGAGGAAGCAATTAATATAAATGTGTTGGTGTGTGCATCTGTGGGGAAAAAATAAACCTTTACAAGGCAATGGCTGATCCAACTATGAATTTTGATTAAACACGTTTAGTAATACAGTTATGATTCCCAAAATGTCTACCTTTGAAGGTAAAAAAAATAAAACCCTGAAATGAAGCGTAAAATAAGGTTCCCAGGAGAAACCTTCATCACATTTTATGTGCTTCTGGCTGTTCTCACTTATCCCGGTGAATTTGGGCCAAATGTGTACTTCTTAGAAAAGCGAAGCTTGTACTGAGAATACTGTTCTGAACCTACCTTTTTAAGTCCCTGCAAACATATAGTCCAACTTTCCCAAATCTCACCACTCCACAGTCTGCAACAGGTGTCAGCCCCACAGGTATCTGCTGAAATTTGGCACTGATCTCATTAGCCCCAATTTCCCTACGTGATTTTTGTTCAGTCTCTAGGAAGCATAGTGTGAATAGAAGAGACTGAGGTCTTTCTCTGGGATAGTCCCAGGAAATTGAAATTGAAGGATAATGTGGAGTGCAGAGCCAAAAACTTCCCTTGTGAACTTAGTCGAACACACATGGTATACATATTCTCCTGGGTATAAACAAATTTACATTAATTAATTAATAGCGCAACAGAACCCAAAACATTGGTAGATCAAATTCTAATGTGACAATTTAAAAGCAGACAGTGCTCCACTGGGTTAATAAATCATACTTAACTAAGAGACAATACTTTAAATACCACATCATTAAAAACTCCTAGTAGGCATGTCCCTCTTATCAGTTAGGAGAAAGAGCAAGCACCATACTCAGTACTGCAGGTTACTGGACTGCTTTGATACAGCACTGCAGTTCACAGATAAACACTTCACATCTTCTCTTCAAGTTACTGAATCTTTCTTCTTCCGGAATGGTGATTTTAGCCTCTTCCATACACTGTTTTTGGGCTTAGATTTTTTCTCCATGGCCAGTACTGCCTCCTTTTCTTTCCTACGTATCTCCCGGACAAGGGCATGGAAAACGTCATCAATATAGTAGCGGTATGCAGCAGATGTCTCAAAAAAGGGACAGCTGAATTCTCGGGCCAAGGCCAATCCTTCTTCCTTGGTGACCTTTAAAGGCAAAATGTGAGAAAAAGTAATGGTGAAAAACAATTAAATTGTCCAAAAACCTGAATGCACCACCACCTTAACACAAAGAAAGCTTCTCAACTCTGGAGGTGTTCAAGCATATAGCACTAATTTTTGTAATTTTAGGAGGCTAGATTACTTCTAAGGTTTCTTCTGCCTTCAAATGATGATTCTATTTCTAGTCAACTTTTTTTTTTTTTTGAGACAGTTTCGTTCTTGTTGCCCAGATTGGAGTGCAATGGCGTGATCATGGCTCACCGCAACCTCGGCCTCCCGGGTTCAAGTGATTCTCCTGCCTCAGCCTCCTGAGTAGCTGAGATTACAGGCATGCACCACCACACCTGGCTAATTTTGTATTTTTAGTAGAGACGGGGTTTCTCCATGTTGGTCAGGTTGGTTGTGAACTCCTGACCTCAGGTGATCTGCCCACCTCGGCCTCCCAAAGTACTGGGATTACAGGCGTGGGCCACCGTGCCCGGTCTCTAGTCTATTTTTAAGATACTTTTTGGAACAGGGAATAGTTTTAGATATCAAATACACAATCTTAATTTTCCCCATACTTTTTATTTTAAGAAAGATAAATAGGCTGGGCTTGGTGGCTCACACCTGTAATTCCAGAACTTTGGGAGGCTGAGGTGGGAGGACTGCTTGAGCCCAGGAACTTGAGACCAACCTGGGCAATATGGTGAGACCCTATTTTTACAAAATTTTAAAAAATTTAGCTGGGGCCGGGAGCGGTGGCTCACGCCTGTAATCCCAACACTTTGGGAGGCCGAGGCAGGTGGATCACTTGAGGTCTGGGGTTCGAGACCAGCCTGGTCAACATGGCAAAACCGTGCCTCCACTAAAAAAAACTAGCTGGGCATGGTGTTGGGCACCTGTAATCCCAGTTACTCGTGAGGCTGAGGCAGGAGAATTGCTTAAACCTGGGAGGTGGAGGTTACAGTGAGCCGAGATCGCGGCACTGCACTCCAGGTGTCGCACTCCAGCCTGGGCAACAGAGCCAGACTCCGTCTCAAAAAAAAAAAAAAAAAAAATTAGTTGGATGTGGTGGTATACACCTGTGGTCCCAGCTACTCAGGAGGCTGAGGTAAGAGGATCGCTTGAGCCCAGGAGGTCAAGGCTGCAGTAAGCCATGTTTGCGCCACTGCACTCCAGCCTCAGTGACAGAGCAAGACCCTGTCTCAAGAAAAAAAAAAGTTGGGTGCGGTGGCTCACGCCTGTAATCCCAGCACTTTGGAGGCAGAGGTGGGCGGGATCATGAGGTCAGGCGATCGAGACCATCCTGGCTAACACGGTGAAACTCCATCTCTACTAAAAATAAAAAAAAATTAGCCGGGCATGGTGGCAGGCGCCTGTAGTCCCAGCTACTTGGGAGGCTGAGGCAGAGGTTGCAGTGAGCCAACATCATGCCACTGCACTCCAGCCTGGGTGATAAGAGTGAAACTCTGTCTAAAAAACAAAACAAAACAAAAAAACGCTGGGTGCAGTGGCTCACATCTATAATCCCAGCACTTTGGGAGGCCAAGGTGGGTGGATCACCTGATGTCAGGACTTCAAGACCAGCCTGGCCAACATGGTGAAACCCCATCTCTACTAAAATACAAAAAGTAGCTGGATGTGGTGGCAGGCACATGTAATCCTAGCTACTCAGGAAGCTGAGGCAGGAGAATCGCTTGAACTCAGGAGTCAGAGAGGTTGCAGTGAGCCTAGATTGCGCCACTGCACTCCAGCCTGGGCAACGGTGAGACTCTGTCTCAAAACAAAATTAAAATAAAAATTAAAAAAAAAAGAAAGCTGGGCGTGGTGGCTTACACCTGTAATTCCAGCACTTTGGAAGGCCAAGGTGGGCAGATCATGAGGTCAGGAGTTTGAGACCAGCCTGACCAACACGGTGAAACCCCATCTCTACTTAAAAATACAAAAATTAGGCCAGGCGTAGTGGCTCATGCCTGTAATCCCAGCACTTTGGGAGGCCGAGGCAGGCGGATCACGAGGTCACGAGATCAAGACCATCCTGGCTAACACAGTGAAACCCCATCTCACTAAAAATACAAAAAATTAGCCAGGTATGGTGGCGGGCGCCTGTAGTCCCAGCTACTCGGGAGGCTGAGGCAGGAGAATGGCATGAACCCGGGAGGTGGAGCTTGCAGTGAGCAGAGATCGTGCCACTGCACTCCAGCCTGGGTGACACAGCGAGACTCTGTCTCAAAACAAAAAATTAGCCGGGCGTGGTGGCACGCACCTGTAATCCCAGCTACTCAGGAGGCTAAGGCAGGAGACTCGCTTGAACCCAGGAGGAGGAGGTTGCAGTGAGCCGAGATTGTGCCACTGCACTCCAGCCTAGGCAACAGAGTGAGACTCCGTCTCAAAAAAAAAAAAGAAACACAAAGGAAGGGAAAGAGATATATGCTTACACTAAAATATTGAAAACTATTAGGAGCCCATAATTGATACATCTAATTATGGATATGCCATAATTTCTACTTTTGGACAGTTAGACTGTTTCTCATTTTCTGCTACCATAAATGGCCTTGCAATGAACATGTTATATATAAATCCCTAAAAATTTTTTCCAATGGAGATTAACAGAGAAGCATTATGAATTTGACTAATATCAAACTACTTCCAGCCAGGTGAGGTGGCTCACACTTGTAATCCCAACACTTTGGGAGGCCAAGGCAGGAGGATCACCTGAGTCCAGGTGTTCAAGATCAGCCTGGGCAACATAGTGAGATCCTGTCTCCACAAAAAGTAAAAACAATTCGCTGGGAGTCGTGTCACACGCCTGTGGTCCCAGCTACCCTCAAAGCTGAACTGGGATGATTGCTTGAGCTGGGGAGGTAGAGACTGCAGTGAGCTGTAGCCCCAACCTCACTGCAACTTCCACCTCCCCAGGTCAAGGGATCCTCCCACCTCAGCCTCCCAACTAGCTGGGACCACATGTGCATGCACCACTATGCCCAGCTATGTTTTTTTGTATTTTTTGTAGAGATGGGGTTTCACCATGTTGCTCAGGCTGGTCTCAAACTCCTGACCTTAAGTAACCTGCCCACCTTGGCCCCACAAAGTGCTGGTGTGAGCCACCTCACCCAGCCTGATTTTCTATTTTAAGGCAAAAAAATCTGTAAGCCAAGCCAAGAATCTGTAAGCCAAGAAACAAAAATGACTAATTGTACAAGATTATAGACAGTATTTTCTTCTCTATCCTCACCTGTCTTAGCTGTTTGAGATCTGACTTGTTTCCCACAAGAACCACAGGTGTATCATCTGTACGTCGGACTCGATAAATAAGCTGTTTAAACTCACGAACTTCATGGAAACTTCGACGATCCGTGATAGAGTAACAGATGATAAACCCTTCTCCTGCCCTCATATACTGGTCCCGCATGGCTGTAAACTCTGCCTAGAGGGAAACAAGGGTCATTATGTATTGACGCAATCTAGCGCAACTACACACACAATTAGCTATTTCTTTCAGATTAAAGAAAATGCATGTCAATTACCTGCTATCCTGAGTCAGAGTGCATGAAAAATTAAGAGAGATAAACTAGTGATCTTCTCTGCGTAGGACTTCCCCTCCCCTTTGCTAGAGTAAAAAAGCCTTTACTCATAACATTCTGGGATTTAATACCTGTCCAGCTGTATCCAAAATGTCCAGATTGGCAGGCTCATCATCAATACGGATCCTGATCTTATAAGCATCTTCTACAGGAGGGAAGAAAGGTGTACTATAAAGTCATAAATGCAGGAAGAAATGCCTATTTAAAACTCATCTTACAGAGTAGTACATTGTATCCAAATTCGTTAAATGCCCGCATTTTCTCAGGAAGCATGCTAAATCCACTGAGATACATAAACTGAGTCTTCAGCTGAAGTTTTTTTTTCCACATAGGTGATGATGTAGTTTATTCATAGCTGAAGATTTCGCCTACAATTCTAAGCTAAAAAAGGATTCTGAGAAGATGTCTTTCTTAAAAAAATTAGGCCAGCTGGGTACAGTGGTGACTGCCTATAATCCCAGATACTTGGGAGACTGAGACAGGAGTATTGTTTGAGCCCAGGAGTTCAAGACCAGCCTGGGCAACACAGCAAGAGCTCATCTTTTTTTTTTCTTGAGACAGGGTCTCACTGTCACCCAGGCTGGAGTGCAGTGGTGCAATCTCGGTTCACTGTAGCCTTGACTTCCCAGGCTCCAGTGATTCTCCCACCTCGGCCTCCCAAGTAGCTGGAACTACAGGCGTGCTACCATCATGTCTGGCTAATTTTTTGTATTTTTGGTAGACATAGGGTTTTGCAATATTGTCCAGGCTAGTCTCGAACTCCTGGGTTGAAACAATCCTCCTGTCTTGGCCTCCCAAAGTGCTGGTATTACAGGTGTGGGCCACTGCACCCAGCGGAGACCCCATCTCTTAGGGGAAAAAAACAGAAATTAGGCCTGAAAAGTAACTTTACCATTTATTAAATAGTTATTATCTACCAAATATTATACTAAGTAGCTTATATATATTAATTCTTCAATAATCACAATAATTCAATGAAGTAGGCATTATTACCTCCATTTTACAGCTAAAGAATTCAACTTGAAAATATTAATGTCTTCTCTAAATTAGTTAATTAGTGACAGAATGAGGATTAAAACCCAAGACTGCTGAACTGAAAAGCATTATTAACCATGTGTTATACTTCCTCCTCATTACTACAAAAAAGGAAAAAAATATATAATTCCCTTTTTTTTTTTTTTTTTTTGAGACAGGGTCTCACTCTATCACCCAGACTGGAGTGCAGTGGCATGATCTCGGCTCACCACAACTTCTGCCTCCCAGGCTCAAGGGATTCTCCTGCCTCAGCCTCCTGAGTAGCTGGGATTACAGGCACATGCCACTACTGCCCGGCTAATTTCTGTAGTTTTAGTATAGACAGGGTTTCACCATGTTGGCCAGGCTGGTCTTGAACGCCTGACCTCAAATGATCCACCTGCCTCAGCCTCCCAAAGTGTTGGGATTACAGGCGTGAGCCACCGCACCCGGTCTAATTGACTATTTTCTAAATAATCCACAGTTTCGTAATTTCTCTTTTCTGAAAGCAAATTTCTTTATGCATATTACTATAGTAATCTTGGAAAATATAGAAAATTAAAAAGAGAAAAAAAACCACTCAATATTTCATTCACTTAACAACTGCTGCTTACATCTCAATGTATTTCCTTTTAACATTTTTTCTTGAATTCCTGCTTCTGACTCTTCCTCAAAGATGAAGAGCTCATTAAATCAATGCTTCTCAATTATTCATTAGGATTAGTGAGTTGTGAAATGTACTTAATGGGCCGGGACCAGCATTAAAATAAACAAGCAGAAACGTAAATAAAAATAGAAAATACCAGGCCGGGCGCAGTGGTTCACGCCTGTAATCCCAGCACTTTGGGAGGCTGAGGTGGGTGGATCACCTGAGGTCAGGAGTTCAAGACCAGCCTGGCCAATGTGGTGAAACCCCATCTCTACTAAAAACACAAAAATTATCTGGATGTGGTCACAGGCGCCTGTAATCCCAGCTACTTGGGAGGCTGAGGCAGGAGAATCGCTTGAACTGGGAGGCGGAGGTTGCAGTGAGCCAAGATTGTGCCACTGGACTCTAGCCTGGGCAACAGGAGCAAAATTCTCCATCTCAAAAAAAAAAAAAAAAAGAAAATACCAGAGTGGGTGAGGTACGGTGGCTCTCACGCCTGTAATCTCAGTGCTTTGGGAGGTCCAGGAGGGAGGATCACTTGAGCTCAGGAGTTTGAGACCAGCCTGGGCAACAGAGCAAGACCTCATCTCTACTAAAAAACCAAAAATATTAGCTGGGCTTAGTGGCCTATGCCTGCAGTCCCAGGTATTTGGTAGGGTGAGGTGGGAGGATCACTTGAACCCAGGGGGTCCAGGCTGCAGTGAGCCAAGATCACAACACCGCACTCCAGCCTGGGCAACAGAGTGAGACCCTGTCTCAAAAAAAAAAGAAAATATCAGAGTGCACCAGATGCAGTGAGGTAAAGTTTCATAATATTTTAGCTACACATACACATGCACTTGTGTATATAATTTATATATACACATGCACACATTCATATGCTTTTTTTTTTTTTTTTTTTTTTTTTGAGGCAAAGTCTCACTCTGTTGCTCAGGCCAGAGTGCAGTGGTGCAATCTCGGCTCACTGCAACCTCTGCCTCCTGGGTTCAAGGAATTCTCCCACCTCAGCTTCCTGGGTAGCTGGGATTACAGGCATGCAGCAGTAACACGCCCAGCTAATTTTTGTATTTTCAGTAGAGACGGGGTTTTACCATGTTGGCCAGGCTAGTCTTGAACTCCTGACCTCAGGTGCCTAGGCCTCCTAAAGTGCTTCAATTACAGGATTACAGGCTTAGGATTACAGGCGTAAGCCTCCGTGCCCGGCCTTGTATGCTTTTGTATCTCTACCAGTTACAATGTGAAGTTTTTCTGAGTTTACAGCCAGAGCTGGAAATCAAATGCACTAAATTATAAACTCAAGAACAGAAACCTCATCTTTTTGATCACCACTGTACCCTGAGGGTAAGCAGTGCTTGGCACATAATAGAAACTCAGGAGACATAAGTATTTGCTGTTGAATCAGTTAATATTGCCAGGAGAGTAGTTAACTGGAGGAAAATCGATTAAAACAGATAACTCTTACAGGAGACGAGTATTTGAGTTTTACTTTAAAGAAAGGAAAAGATGCGGCCGGGCGCAGTGGGTCACGCCTGTAATTCCAGCACTTTGGGAGGCTGAGGCAGGCGGATCACGAGGTCAGGAGATCGAGACCATCCTGGCTAACACAGTGAAACCCCATCTCTGCTAAAGCTACAAAAAATTAGCCGGGCGTGGTGGCGGGCGCCTGTAGTCCCAGCTACTCAGGAGGCTGAGGCAGAAGAATGGCGTGAACCCGGGAGGCAGAGCTTGCAGTGAGCCAAGACCGCGCCACTGCACTGCAGCCTGGGTGACAGAGCCAGACTTCATCTCAAAAAAAAAAAAAAAAAGAAAGGAAAAGATGCTTCTGGACTTCTCAAGTAAATATGCGTAAGCCCTAAATTCATTTTATTCCTAGAACTCCCGCCATAATTTGAATCTCTGAACAATGTTTTTTTATTTTTTTGAGACAAAGTCTCGCTCTTATCCCCCAGGCTGGAGTGTGATGGCGCTATCTCCGCTGACTGCAACCTCCGCCTCCCAGGTTCAGGCAATTCTCCTGCCTCAGCCTCCGCAGTAGCTGGGATTACAGGCACCCGCCACCACGCCCGGCTAGTTTTGGTATTTTTAGTAGAGATGGGGTTTCACCATGTTGGCCAGGCTGGTCTCGAACTCCTGACCTCAGGTGATCCACCCACCTCGACCTCCCAAAGTGCTGGGATTATAGGCATGAGCCACCGCGCCCGGCCTGAATCTCTGAACAATGTTCTAAATTTGATATAGTACATGAAAAAGTCAAGACTTTTTCTATTTTTCCCATCCCTGGAATCATCTGCTGTATGAAATGACCATACCAAAGCTGGGCCACCACGAAACATTATTGGCTTTGTGGGAAACAGAGCAGCAGAGGCCTGACCCAATGGAAATCCTTCCTAGAGAACTAGGATCATAGCAAAGAGTGTCACATACTGAAAATAACAAGGCCGGGTGCAGTGGCTCACGCCTGTAATCCCAGCACTTTGGGAGTCCGAGGTGGGGGGATCACGAGGTCAGGAGATTGAGACCATCCTGGCTAACACGGTGAAATCCCATCTCTACTAAAAATACAAAAAAAAATTAGCAGGGCATGGTGGCGGGCGCCTGTAGTCCCAGATACTCGGGAGGCTAAGACAGGAGAACAGCATGAACCTGGGAGGTAGAGCTTGTAGTGAGCCGAGATCGTGCCACTGCACTCCAGCCTGGGCAACAGGGTGAGACACCGTCTCCAAAAAAAAAAAAAGAAAAAGAAAATAACAGTACAGCTGACTTTCTGTGCCCTCTCCCATTCCCACATCCATTTTCCTTTCATATTAGGATATAAACCCTTAGAATCAAACCTGCTTCCTTATGGTTTAGGAATAACAGTAATGTTCTTAGTCTTTGTAGAGACTAGCAATTAAAAAAAAAAAAGTCAAAGCAAACAAAATGACTTTTTTACTCTACTAGCGTTCTGCAACAAGAGTTAAGGACCATAAAAGACATCGGAGGGCTGGGCGCGGTGGCTCACACCTGTAATCCCAGTACTTTGGGAGGCCGAGGTGGATGGATTACTTGAGGTCAGGAGTTTGAGATCAGCCTGGCCAACATAGTGAAATCCCATCTCTACTAAAAATACAAAAATTAGCTGGGTGTGGTGGCAGACACCTGTAATCCCAGCTACTCAGGAGGCTAAGGCAGGAGAATTGCTTGAACCCGGGAGGCGGAGGTTGCAGTGACCGGAGATCGCGCCATTGCACTCCAGCCTGGGAGACAGTGTGGGACTCCATGTCAAAAAAAAAAAAAAAAGAAAGACATGAGAGAAGACATTACTATGTAATGAACTGAAGATATAAGGAAGTAAATGAAGAGCTCGAAGTGCAAGATGTCCAGGCTTGGCATGTCTGGGTTGTAAGAGTTCAGCAGCCTGGCTCTACTCGTTTTTCTGCTTCCTTTTGTGGAAGTTCAAACCAGCTGACTCACAGTTACTGAGCGAGTCTCAAGTCATACCCTTAGAGAAGTGACAGCAAGAAAAGGCTTCGTTAAGTGGCCTGTATACAACCATAAAAAAATACAACAAAGAGAGTTGTCCCATTAATGTTCAGTAAGAGACTAAGACTAAATATGGCTTATGACATAAAGTCTGAAAAAAAAGAAATATTCAGTTGCTTACCAATTGCTGATACCCTTGTTTCTAAATAAATCTGAATTAGACTCCAAAAAAAGCTCAGAATATAAATAGTTAGAAACCACTGATAGTCATTAAGATATTTTTATGGGGTATATTTGGAAATATAAGTGATGATCTGGCTTACCAATGGTGGGATCATGATCTTCTGGGAATCGGTGGCTGATGAACTGCATGGTCATGGCTTCAAAAGAAGAAATAAAAGTCAAATCCTCACAAAGGTGACCCACAGAGAGAATTTTAAGTATTAACATTGCAAGATAGCAAGTATCCCATCTGGTCATTTAAGTACTTTTCATCCATGCTTCCTGTCAAATGGAAAATGTTACCTACCACTCTTCCCTACACCACCAGCACCCAGCATCACTAGTTTGTACTCCCGTGAGAGCCCAGCGGGGCTGCTACAGCAGCTACCAACTGGGCGAGTTCCAGAATCCATTGTCCTCTTGGGGCCTTCCTGGGCTGCCCCGAGGAAAAGCCACCTAGAAAAGGAGGAGGAAATGCTTAATCCAGGATGGAGACACCATGGCGACAGCCCTCAAGCCAGTGCCTTACCTTTCCATACATACTCTGGCCTGTCCCTCTTGCTCACCACTGCACCCTTTCTGGTGGCCCTAAGAAACCCCCCACATCTTCACCCTCCCTCCTAAACAGTTCAGTCACATGACACATCACAGGTTTTACTTTTTCCAAAGAGAAAAATAAAAAGATACAAATAAATTTAGGTCCCGGCACAGTAGGGACAAGGAGAAAGTTTTGGGAAGAAAGGGATGCGGTCCCTTAGGCCGCAGGAGTCCTCTCACGTCTGCGGTACCCGAGGTTCCGCCCCCTCCCCATTCTCCTCCGAACCCCCTCCCCACCCCCAGCTGCTCCTCCGTCGCCACTCCCCACCCCTCTGCCTCACAAGCCGACGCCCTGCTGCTCCTACTGGTCAGTGGGGACTGGAACACCACAGCCGGTCAGGTCACGCACTTCGTCTTCCTTCACTCGCGGAGGCTCCGGCACTGACCTGTGACCCCTCCCGCACCCGGGTAAGATGGCGCCACCGGCGCCCAAGTCGCGGAAGGAGGGGCGGGGCCACTCAGTGACGCCCACAGCCTACCCCGCCCTCTTCCCTCCCCTCCCAGGTCCCTAAAACCCAGTTCCGGGACTCACCGCTGAAGGCCCTCTGGTCACCTACCCAACGTAGGGTGTATGCACTCACAGACAAGGGTATTTAATCACGAGTAGAAAGTAAATTATTTATACAAAAGGGAAGGGAGTACGTGGTAAGAGACATGCAGGGACACTTAAATTAACAACTTACCGAGGGTTGTTTGCTGCTTGTGGTGAAAAAAAAAAAAAAAAAAACCCGAAACTAATTTGACCCAATGTAATGAGAGGAAGGGAGGACAGGGGCACCCCCCAAATCCTCCTAAAACACAGGATTTCAGTCAAGTATACCGGGGATGACTGCTTCATAGGAGAAAGATGACTTTCCTAAAGGAGCGGCCACAATGACTTTGGCTTTGAAACCTAGATTCATTCTCAGAAACCAGATGTTCACAACACTCCCTAATCAGAGTTCTGTATGTATTTTGAACACGTATAAGGCACACAAAAACTTGTTTTAAATAAATGTACCACACTCTGGCAGGAAAGAGAACTTTGAGTTAACAGCGGCCTTGAGTTAAATACAGAACTGAAGCGAAGCCACTATAACCATATTCCCCTCTATTTAGGTAGCACAGGTGCTAGAAGAAACTGACACTGGAAAATTGTTTTCATGCAGCTCTGCCTACCACTGTTCTTTTCAAATGTCTTTCTGGGCTGGGCGGGCACGGTGGCTCACGCCTGTAATCCCAGCACTTTGGGAGGCCGAGGTGGGTGAGTCATGAGGTCAAGAAATAAGAGACCATCCTGGCCAACATGTAAAACCGTCTCTACTAAAAATACAAAAGAATTAGCTGGGTGTGGTGGCATGCGCCTGTAATTCCCAGCTACTCGGGAGGCTGAGGCAGGAGAATCACTTGAACCCGGGAGGTGGAGGTTGCAGTTAGTTGGCTGAGACAGTGCCACTGCACTCCAGCCTGGCAACAGAGCAAAACTCCGTCTCAAAATAAAAAAAAAAAGTCTTTCTGGCCAGGCGTGCTGGCTCACGCCTGTAATCCCAGCACTTTGGGAGGCTGAAGTGGGCGGATCACTTGAGGATCAGGAGTTCAAGACCAGCCTGGCCAAAATGGTGAAACCCTGTCTCTACTAAAAATACAAAAATTAGCTGGGCATGATGGTAGGTGCCTGTAATCCCAGCTACTCAGGAGGCTGAGGCTGGAGAATCACTTGAACCCAAGAGGTTGCAGTGAGCCAAGACTGCACCATTCCACTCCAGCCTGGGTGACAGAGAGAGACTCCATCTCAAAAAAAAAAAAATGGCTTTCCAAGAATAACATATTTCCTTTAAAACCTGCTTCATTCATAAAGTCCTTTTAATACCCTGTTAAATAAAGGAGGGTTAAAATATGAAAATGGAAAATATCCAGCATAATAATTCTTAACATTTTCATTTGAACTTTAAGGGTACATTTTGCAGTTACATAACTCTTGGAACTATATGCAAACCTTGGGGTCTGTATATGTATTTTTCTGGTAATGTTATAGTTGTATTGTGCTATGAATAAAAAAGTTTATGAATTTTAGTGTATGGATGGGTTGTGGAAGAAAACAGAGAAACCACAAGCAGAGTATTTATAGATTTATTTATAATGAAATTATGGTCTAAATATTTACAACATATAGGAAACCAGAGGATAAGTTTATACAAAGCCAGCCTGCAAAGTATTCAAATGTGCAAAAATGACAGTTCAATATCTCAAACTATTCCTGGTTCAGCAGACTAGCTCCTTCACTTTCACACATCAATATTTGATACAAAAAAAGTTCTTTTGGCAAAACCTGTAATGCCAAGAAAAAGGACAAGTTGCAATTTCAGTCATTAAGTCCAAAATCCTATAGCCAGCAGTCAGATCTCTCTATTTTAGCTGCAACCAGTTCTGGGAGAGAGAGACCACTGTATTTCATTTCTGTGATGAGTTCTGACCAGTTTTAGTCAAGAAGTTTTCTCTGACCCAGCTGAAGACAGGATCTTAGAAGGGCAATAAAAACAGTAATGGCTATGAGACCAATGTGCCTGAAGGTGCCAGCTTTGGATCACCCCAGTTAAAAAACACAATGAAAAAATAACTTCATTTTCCTATCCAGGATCCAGCTATATCCAACAGTTTTAAATGAGACAGCATTTTCCAAAACAGAAATAATCCAAAACGAAACAGGGATGCAGATCTATCAGAATTAAATACTGAAAAGGACGGTCTTAAAATCATTTCCCCACTAATAAATAGTAAGGCCCTGTTTGTAACCAGTTATATATCAAAATTGACCAAACAGTAGTAAAATACAAATAAAACTTCCTTTATGTCAGAATTGGGGCTATTCATTTGGAAAAGGCTGACCAGGTCAAATGTGTATGGGAACAACCCTGTTAGGATGCTTTGTTGGACAAGCACATTTCACCAACTGTTAAAAAGCCTCTGAGATAAATTTGTGATTCTAATTAAATTTTAACAGATTCTATGCCACCGCAGAAATAAGGATTTTTGTTGTTGTTATTAAGGAACCCCTTTAAGAAAGGGGGGTACTGAATCTCTAACTTCTGCAAAGGTCCAAGATGGTTCCCAGCACAGGCCCCAGAGTCTTGTTAAATCAAATGCATGCATTATTGCTAAGAAGAGTCACTGAGGGTCAAAACTCTGTTCCACTGTTTCCTAGGGAGCCATCCAGAATGGCATCTGTTGTTTAGCTCGTGGTTGTGATGAAGGATATTGGTATCCCAAACTCCAGCCCTGTGGAAAACTACTTGCATTTTTATGACCTCCATGTTCCTCCTCTTCATCAGATGAATCTGCAGCATAAGCCACCAAGCCAAATCCCTTCTCTGTAGTTTTCATCTTCTTGGCTGGATAATCTAGAATAGAGAAAAACAACCCCAACCCCATCCCCACCAAGGGAAAAAAAAAAATACCATAAATTCGTTAATTAAAAAAAAAGATGTTAATTTTAAGTGGTTAGTTGGACACCATTTTGAGGTCACAGGGTCAATGGTCACCCAAAAACGTTGAAGATCACACGAAAAACAGCACCAGCATCAGCAAATGTGAATCCACCAGAACCATGTAAGAAAACAGAGAAAGAAAAAAGAAACACAAAAAAAAGAAAAAAAAGAAAAAAAGGAAAGTTAGCAAGTGAGTCTCTTGAGGGCTGATATTTCACCTTTTAAAGAGTTAAAAGAAAAGAAGTTAAGAAAAGAAAAAAACGTATTTTCTTCTGTTCATTTTTATGAGTACAGGCAAAGAACAAAATATCCCATGTACCTCTACAGGATTTAGAGTTCTGGAATGCTAAAAAGCAACATTTTCCTAACAGCCACAAACTGACCAAATAGAGCTATAAGGGGAGGTGTGGCTCAGCTCCCAATATAAAGCAAAATCAACCTTTATTAAGTCCGTATCAGATGACCTCCTGGTATTCACACAACATAGGCAACAGGATTTTGAAATGACCTACCACTCATTAGTATTCACTGGTGCTATGTATAAAATAAGTCGATTAACTCTTTTCTAGGTATACGTTGGTTGGAAACAAAAGGTTGTCTATATACAATTTTTTTAAAACTATTTTCTCTGTCTCGACACACGTTGGTTGGAAATGAAAGGCTGTCTGTATACAATTTTTTTTAAAACTATTTTCTCTCCACACACGTTGGTTGGAAAGGAAAGGTTGTCTGTATACAATTTTTTTAAACTATTTTCTCTCTCTCGACACACGTTTGTTGGAAATAAAAGGTTGTCTGTATACAATTTTTTAGAAACTATTTTCTTTCTTTCTTTGAGACAGAGTCTCACTCTATTGCCCAGGCTGGAATGCAGTGGTGTGATCTCGGCTCACTGCAACCTCCACCTCCCAAGTTCAAGCGATTCTCCTGCCTCAGCCTTCCAAGTCGCTGGAATTACAGGCATGCACCACCATGCCCAGCTTAATTTTTCTATTTTTAGTAGAGACGAGGTTTCACCGTGTTAGCCACGCTGGTCTCAAACTCCTGACCTCAGGTTATCCGCCCATCTTGGCCTCCCAAAGTGCTGGGATTACAGGCGTGAGCCACCGCGCCCGGCTGAGAAAACTAATAGTTTTAGACCAGCCTTAGTTAGTCACTCCCCTGTTCCCCCAGCTACACCACACTCACCATGGCTCCCTGTTAAGGTCCCAGACCCATTCCTTTCATCGGACTCTGTTTTTATTCCAGTCACTGGAAAGGCTGGTGGAGGCATCAACTGCCTATTGAAAAACAAAATGAAACTTTCTTTCAGACAATTTATATTTTCTTAACTTATCCAGTGGATTAGAAGTGCAATTACGTCTGCAGACAATCCTTCAAATTCATTTTAACCATTAATTTCAACCCCTTCCACCTTCCCCCAGCCCCTTTATAAAAGTATAAGGCCTGTCTACACAGCAACTGCTATGACAAAAATCGAATGAACTGTTATAGAAAGATATCAGCTCCTTTCTTATGAAGGTTAATATACTAACATAAGAAAAGAAAATTCAAGCACTGTGTGGCAGGCTGAACTCCCACATTCATGTACTTCCATCCATGATATTCTAATGACTCTAAAGTAGCAAAAATAGCTGAATTATATAACATTTCTGTTACTGTCTACCCTTAGGAAAATGGCTAAGATGCAGACAATGGAAGTCAAGAAAGATGTCTGAACAAGTAATAAATTATTCAAAGCCGAGTATAACTGCTTCTAAGTCTGTAAAAGTCCTATCATTATATTTTACTTCATTGCATCAATTACAACAAACAGAAGCATATTTGATTCAAAGATTTCATTTCAGTTTCAGAATACTTAAGCTCATAGCAATGATCATTACTCTCACTAATGGTGCAAACAAATAACATCTGAACACATTTGCCTAATTATTCCAACTTACCTGTCCCTCTCTCTCTCTTTGCCTGAGGAACTTGCTGGCTTCGATCCTGCACCTTCAATCTCATTCTGACTGGAGAAGCCTGTACCTAAATTAGTCATATGAATGGGTCCATGCTATGAGCAGAAAAATACAGTGGCATTAGCAAATCTACAACTGCCGTATTGACTTTAGCTCCTTAATGTAACTGTCAAGTGCCTCATCTTTCTGATAAGTTGTAGTAAGTTAAACTACTACAAAGCTCTTTGGGATTTGCTGTGTAACTGTAGTCAAAAGTAGGGATTTTTTTTTCTCTATAGGACTTGGACAGGGGTGTTATAATTCATTATGCTATCTATGGCCTGTTTTTAACTGACTGCCCATAGCTCCACTAGTTTCTATAAACCTAGCTAGAAATTATAAAAAAATGCTTTGGTTTTAAAGAATGATTCAAGGATTCTGGCAAAATGGAAAGGTACTTCTGATAAAATTGCACCAAAACTACAAATTAAGAATCTTTTTAACTTTAGTGGCTAACTTTACAATTACATGTACAGAATCACTCCTTTTCTAGCAGTCTTGAGGGGTGGGGAGACTGAAGGGAGATATCACTCTCTTTTTTAGGTGGAGGGTAAAAGAGAGAGCACCATTGAAAGCCAAGGTTTTAAATACAAACCACATACTGGCAGATCAAGAGCTTTGAGTGAAATGTATAAGAAAGTAAGAACTCTCAGAGGCTTTCAAGAGTCTGTTGAATAGGATAAAAAACCTAACCAAAATGAATTCCAGAAAGCAGAAATCCTAGTACTGGGAGAATGATGTGAATTTATCTTTTTTAAGGGGAGAATACAGTAGAAGAATAAGATGAAGATAGGAAAACAGGGTATTTTATTTAACCTGGTATCCAAGCAGTCCAGATTCCCGTTCATCTGGTAGCTCCTCTGTGAATCGTCTCTTCTGTGCCTGGGGCTGACTTGGGAGTGGGGGCTGGGGCTGGGGCTGGGGCTGGGGGCCAGCAGGCAAGGCAGTTTTGACAGGAGCAGCAGGAATAAAAGGACCACCCATCGGACTCTGGGACCAAAACAAACCAAGGAAGAAAAAAAGTGTGAGAATGCCCAAGGAATAAGTAAACAATGATTACAATATACTTTAAGGATCAATAAGTATCATATGAATTTTGCATCTTCAGGTCCTTAGTTTCCTTCATGTATAATTTGGTAACAGTATCACCTAGCCTTCTCACCTTCATCCTAGGGAAACATGAAATTGACAACCTATATACAGTGCTTTGAACTTTTAAGAAAACTCTGTTATGCATTTGGGCTACTAGGAGCAAACATGACCATTAACAAACAGAACTCCAACCACTGACAGTCAACATGATTAGCTTTCTGTAATAAGCTTTCTGTTATTTATAAATGCTGCTAATGCTTGTGGAAGAAGCAATTTCATCTTTCACTCCCTTAGTTATTACTAAGTTACTATGTCAAGATTAAGTCTAATGTTTGAAGATGTTGTTCCAAAAAGGAATAAGGGGTATCAGAAGACAGTATGTATTACAGAAGAATAGGCAGGTCTGAAGAGAAAACTCTAAACAGCCATGCGTTGCTTAGCAATGGTAATACGTGTTTTGTTTTGTTTTTGAGACAGTCTCAGTCTTGCTCTGTCTCCCAGGCTGGAGTGCAGTGGTGCCAACTCGGCTCACTACAACCTCTGCCTACCAGGTTCAAGCGATTCTCTTGCCTCAGCCTGCTGAGGGACTATAGGCACGTGCCACCATGCACAACTAATTTTTTTTGTACTTGTGATCGTCTGTCTCAGCTTCCCAAAGTGCCGGGATTAAAGGTGTGAGCCACTACGCCGAGTGGGAATATGTTTTGAGAAACGCACTGCAAGGCGATTTTGTCATTGAACAAATGTGTACTTATACAAACTTAGATGAAATTAGCCTACTACACACCTAGGCTATATGATATGGCCTACTTCTTCTAGGCTACAATCCTGTATAGCATATTACTGTACGGAATGCTGTAACACAATGGTATTTGTGTATCTAAATGTAGAAAAGGTACAGTAAAAATATGCTACTATAATTTTATAGGGTAAGCATCCTATGTGCAGTCTATCACTGACTAAAACGTTGTAAGGTGGCTGACTATTAATAACACAGCTAACATTTATTGACAGATTGGATCATCTTACTTAATCCTTGCAAACCTCTGAGATTTTTATCACTGTACCCATTTTACATCTAAGGAAAACCAAACCCTAGACAGGTCAAGTTACATCCCAATATCACACAGCTCAAAAATGGGAAAACAAGATCAACCCTGTCAATCTAATTCTAACTCCCAGTTTGTTTGGTTTTTTTTTTTGAGTTTTGCTTGTCACCCAGGCTGGAGTGCAGTGATGCGATCTCGGCTCACTGCAACCTCTGACTCCTGGGTTCAAGCAATTCTCCTGCCTCAGCCTCCCAAGTAGATGGGATTACAGGTGCCCGCCACCGCGCCCAGCTAATTTTTGTATTTTTAGCAGAGACAGGGTTTCACCATGTTGACCAGGCTGGTCTTGAACTCCTGACCTCAAGTGATCCACCCGCCCCAACCTCCCAAAGTGCTGGGATTACAGGTACATGAGCCACTGCGGCCGCCTTAACTCCCTGCTTTTAACCACTCTGCTGTATTGCTTCCCAATTACAAAGGACTGACCCTCAAAAGTAGAGACCTACAGAGCTGTCTAAATATAAAAATTAAAATAATTTTGGCCAGGCACGGTGGCTTATGCCTGTAATCCTTGCACCGTAATCCTAGCATTTTGGAAGTCCGAGGCCACGGATCACCTGAGGTCAGGAGTTCATGACCAGCCTGGCCAAAACGGTGAAACCCCATCTCTACTAAAAATAACAAAAATTAGCTGGGCGTGGTGGCATGTGCCTGTAATCCTAGCTACTCGGGAGGCTGAGGCAGGACGATCACTTGAACCCAGGAGGTGGAGGTTGCAGTGAGCCAAGATCACACCACTGCACTCCTGCCTGGGTGTCAGAGTGAGATTCTGTCTCAAAATAAAATAAATAAGGCCAGGCATGGTGGCTCACGCCTATAATCCCAGCACTTTGGGAGTCTGAGGTGGGCGGATCACAAGGTCAGGAGATCGAAACCATCCTAGCTAACAAGGTGAAACCCCATCTCCACCAAAAATACAAAACAATTAGCCAGGCGTGGTGGCAGGCGCTTGTCGTCCCAGCTACTCGGGAGGCTGAGGCAGGAGAATCGCATGAACCTGGGAGGCGGAGCTTGCGGTGAGCCAAGATGGCGCCACTGCACTCTAGCCTGGGCGACAGAACGAGATTCCATCTCAAAAAATAATAATAAAAAAAATAAGTAAAAATAAAATAAATAAAATAAAATAAATTTGACTAGGGACCACGAATAAAATTTAGTTCATAGCTTTTTTGTTATACACTGTGCAACCCCCTTCAGTGCTCACAGCCCACAGGTAAGGGGGCTGGGCAATGGTTCGAGGCTGCCATTTACTCTGGCATGGGTACACTATGAGAGGCCCACAGAGAAGGACCCACCATAAATCCATTACCATGCTCTCATTAAGTCTCTCCCCTGCCTCCAAGACCACTATATAATCCATCCAGATTATTATCCGGACATCTACTCTTTTCCTAAAATTCTACTTTCATGATTTAAGAAATTGTGGCCAGGCGTGATGGCTCACACCCGTAATCCCAGGACTTGGGGAGGCAGAGGCAGTTGGATCATGAGGTCAGGAGATCAAGACCATCCTGGCTAACAAGGTGAAACCCCATCTCTACTAAAAATACAAAAGAATTAGCCAGGCGTGGTGGTGGGTGCCTGTAGTCCCAGCTACTTGGGAGGCTGAGGCAGGAGAATGGCGTGAACCTGGGAGGCGGAGCTTGCAGTGAGCCGAGATGCGCCACTGCACTCCAGCCTGGGCAACAGAGCAAGACTCCGTCTCAAAAAAAAAAATTTTTTTAAGTATACATTTCTTAAGTTATAAAAGAAACACACCAGCATTTATAATCCTTACGTTTGAAAAGTTTATATATCTCTTACATACTGTTGCTTTTTTTAATTTTTTTTGAGACACAGTCTCACTCTGTCACTGAGGCTGGAGTGCACTGGCACCATCTTGGTTCACTGCATCCATGACCTCCTAGGCTCAAGGGACCCTTCCATCTCAGCCTCTTAAGTAGCTGAAATACAGGTATGTGCCACCATGTCCAGCTAATTTTTTTGTAGAGATGGAGTCTCACTATGTTGCCTAGGCTGGTCTCAAACTGCGCTAAAGCAATCCTCCTGCCTCGGCCTCTCCAAATGCTGAGATTATGTTTCCTTCTAAGATTTGAAATGCTAACTCAGTTCCAATCACTGAAAGGTGTGGTGAAGGTAGCCCCATTCTCCTTGAAGACTTTGTTAACACTGCAAAGGTAAGGTTAGGCAAACAATGGCCAAGAGTATGGCAAACTATGACTGTGGCCTGCCACCTGTTTTGTAAATAAAGTTCTACTGGAGTACAACAGCTATGCTTATTCATTGAGGTATTATCCATGGGCTGCTTCTGCACTACAACCACCAAGTGTGATAGTTGTGACAGAGAATGTATGGCCCTTAAAGCCTAAAATATTTGCCATCTGACCCTTTATAGCAAGTGTGCCCACCATCCCCACTTTAAACAGCTATTTGGTGTGCAAGACTTGTGAAAATATAAACTTTAGGATGACATACACACATACACACTAATCCAAAATATTCAGGTAGGTTGTTGGTAGGAACACAGAAGACAGTAGGAAAAAGACATTCCACATCACATGATTTATTTCTGGAATGCCACTACTTCCCCTCTTTCCCCAGTTTTTCCTAAATTCAGTAATATGTTGTTGCATATCCTGACATCCTACCTGTCCAGTGCTAGCTGGAGGCTGCACTTGTGTTATCGGGTATTGTGTTGGCACAGGTGGGACTCCAGTAGGTAATGCCGGCAAGACTCCAGGTGTTAATGAAACAGCTGGTGGCACTATGCTTGGTACTCCGTAGGGAGGTTGAACTGGCTGCTGAGGAGGGGGAACAACAGGGTAACCAGACTGATAGCCATTGGATGGATAATATGGTGGTTGAGGAGGGACACTACTTATAGCAGAGGGTTGTGTATAGCCTGAGGGGGAAGAAAAAAAGTGTTTAATCAGCTGCAGCAGAATGAGACAATTTAGCTGAATATTAAACTTAATATCTAGGGAAGAAAAATACTGAGGCATGAATGGCTTTCCAAATTACCCTAAATTAAAGGGAACATTAATAGTGCCCTGGCACAGTCTAGCCTCAAGTATCATAGTTACACATAACTATCACTAGCAAAATATTTTTTAAACACTTCAAGATGTACACACCTGGTAAAGGTACAGCAGTATTAATCTGATTCACAAATCTAGAGTATTCAGCATGAACCTGAAAGAGAGGGGGAAACAAATTAACATGGGACAGCCGAAGCTGTGCATTTACAAGGGTCTGATTACATAATTCTAGGACCAAAGCCATTAGGAATTAAAATATATCTACCAATGTTCCAATCAAATTTAAACTTGTTTAACCTACATTTTTTTTTTTTTTTTTGAGACAGAGTCTCGCTCTGTCACCCAGGCTGGAGTGCAGTGGCGCGATCTCATATCACTGCAACCTTTTTTTTTTTTTTTTGAGACAGTCTCACTCTGTCACCCAGGCTACAATGCAATGGCGTTGTCTCAGCTCACTGCAACCTCCACCTTCAAGGTTTAAGCGATTCTCCTGCTTCAGCCTCCCAAGTAGCTGGGACTACAGGCGCGTGCCACCGCACCCAGCTAGTTTTTGTATTTTTGGTAGAGATGGGGGTTTCACTATGTTGGCCAGGCTGGTCTCGAACTCCTGACCTCGTTATCCGCCCGCCTTGGCCTCTCAAAGTGCTGGGATTACAGGCATGAGCCACCACGTCCAACCCACCTCAACATTTTAATAAGGCAGATCTATAAATTATTAAGGCAATTTTGGGAATTAGGAGCACAAATAATCCTAAATCCCCTAAACCATACTCAATTCTGGGGTATAAAATCATTTAGAAAGCCACAGAAATTAAGTAACTAGGAAATTTCCAAGTTGTTAGTATAACTGGTGAGACCTCATTCATTCACATTTACTGGGTGACTTTTCCTCAAGGAGCTCACATTTAGTGAGGGTTTAGTATTTTCCTCATACTTCCTTCCTATATATTATTAAGTCCATAACCTCAAGTACCAACAAAGATGGGAAACAGTCAAGAAAATTATCCAGTACAAGGGTTGGTAAATCAGGTGATACGTACAAAAGTAAAAAAACAAACAAACAAAAAAACCAACCATGAGCTATACAATAAGGCACCAGAGAACACAAAGTTGAACATATTCAGTTCAAAACCTGATTTCCTCTAAGTGCTATAAAGACAGTCCTAACGTTTAACTTTTGGTTGTTTATAGAATAAAAAGAATGCATAATCAAATGAGCAATCATCCCCCAAACATGTCTAACTGGTTTTAAATTATTATAGCTCTACCCTTACTTCAGACTGGAGTTATGCTAATACAAGCCAAAGAAAACCAACACAATGACCAGGTGCTAGGAGAGAGGAGAGGCATGGGATGATTTCTCTCTCAAAGACTCCAGAAGGAACCAATTCTTCCAGCACCTTGATTTCGGACTCTGCTTCCTGGACTGTGATAGAATAAATTTGTGTTATTTTAAGCCACCCAACTGCCATAACTTGTTATAGCAGTACTAGGAAACTAAACAGGTGAAAGAAATGGCTAAGACATACTCCAAAATGGCAATTGCTCTTCTGAATGAGTATCAGACAAATACAACTCACTGTTTGCAAAAGATTCTCACAAAGCTTCTTGGCGGCAGCCAGGCCTTCTGGTTTGGGGTGACTGCAAAGAAATAACCAGGAATTCAAAGGAGAGAAAAATAAATAAAAGATGCAGAATTCTGCTTTCATTTTTCATGCTATTTTACAAATCTACATTAATACATTCACTGTAGCTCAAATCTAGGCCTCTGAAAATCACAAAACAGAAACACAAAACGTAAGTCTTTCAAGATACAACTACTATCATTACCACAAATATTTTATTAGTCTTTCTCTGAGTAATGGTACTTCTTGATATAAAAATGTTTAAAGTTCATAAAATTACTATAAAATGTATTAATATTGACATAGGTTTAAATGAAAATTATTTCAGACTTATCACAGCTCACTTTAAGATTTGCTTTTTTTTGGCCGGACGTGGTGGTTCACGCCTGTAATCCCAGCACTTTAGGAGGCCAAAACAGGCAGATCACGAGGTCAGGAGATCGAGACCAGCCTGGCTAACACGGTGAAACCCCGTCTCTACTAAAAATACAAAAAATTAGCCAGGCATGTTGGCGGGTGCCTATAGTCCCAGCTACTTGGGACGCTGAGGCAGGAGGCGACAGAGTCTTGCTCTGTCGCCCAGGCTGGAGTGCAGTGGCGCCATCTCAGCTCACTGCAAGCTCCGCCTCCCGGGTTCATGCCATTCTCCTGCCTCAGCCCCCGAGTTGCTGGCACTACAGGTGCCCGCCACCATGCCTGGCTAATTTTTTTTGTTTTATTTTTAGTAGAGACGGAATTTCACCATATTAGCCGGGATGGTCTCAATCTCCTGACCTTGTGATCCGCCCGCCTCAGCCCTGAAAGTGCTGGGATTACAGGCAAAGATTCACTTTTGTACAGACTTGTACAAAACCAAAGGACTTGAATACTAAAGAGACAATTCCGTCTCCTAATTCAATAATTTCTCTTTTTTTTTTTTTTTTTTTTGAGATGGAGTCTTGCTCTGTTGCCCAGGCTGGAGTGCAATGGCGCAGTCTCAGCTCACTGCAACCTCTGCCTCCGGGGTTCAAGCAATTCTCCTACCTCAGCCTGCTGAGTAGCTGGGATTATAGATGCTTGCCACCACACCTGGCTAATTTTTGTACTTTTAGAGACAGGGTTTCACCATGTTGGCCAGGGTAGTCTTGAACTCCTGACCTCAAGTGATCCGCCTGCTATGGCCTCCCAAAGTGCTGGGATTACAGGTGTGAGCCACCACGCCTGGCTTTTTTTTTAAGACAGGGTCTCACTCAGTCACCCAGTCTGGAGTGCAGTGGTGCAAACACAGCTACCTGCAGCCTTAATCTCCTGGGCTCAAGCCATCCTGCCTCAGCCTACTGAGCAGCCGGGATTACAGGTGTACACCATCACACCTGGCTAATTTTTTTTTTTTTTTTGAGATGGAGTCTCGCTCTGTCGTCCAGGCTGGAGTGCAGTGGCACAATCTCGGCTCACTGCAAGCTCCACCCCCCGGGTTCACGCCATTCTCCTGCCTCAGCCTCCTGAGTAGCTGGGATTACAGGCGCCTGCCACCACACCCGGCTGATTTTTTTTGTTTTATTTTTAGTAGAGACGGGGTTTCGCCTTGTTAGCCAGGATGGTCTCCATCTCCTGACCTCGTGATCCACCCGCCTCGGCCTCCCAAAGTGCTGGGATTACAGGTGTGAGCCACCGTGCCTGCCCAATTTTTTAAAATTTTTTGTAGAGATGGGGTTTCGCTATGTTGCCCAGGCTGGCCTCAAACTCCTGGGCTCAAGTGGTCCTACGCCTTGGCCTCCAGAAGTGTTGGGATTACAGGCATGAGCCACCGTGCCCCAATTCTACAATTTCTTTAACTAATTATAAAGTAATTACTCCTAGCATTTACCTAAATCCCTTGTTACTATTAATTACACCCAGTTTTCTCTTGCTCCTTCTGAATCACTCCTGACTGTACCAACAAGTTGACAAGAATTCACATGTCCCCTGCCCTATCCATCCATACCTGATGTAAATATACATAGGTTCAAAAGCTTCTCGGCCAGATGCTGGCTCAATGCAGCCTGAACCTTTGCCCCGTAGGAAGACTTTGGCACCTGTTTCAATCTGAATGTGCTGCAAATAGGAGCAGCCTGGACCTTCCACCTTCTCCTTGACATTAAAAGTGGGTACAGCATGTTCTAGACCCACAAATAATTTATCTTGAACATAATGCATCTGTAGGAAGAACAGAATACTTCAGATTAAACAGAGAATATATAATTAAATCCTCAATCTTTGAAATAAGTCAATAAGAAATTATAGCAAAGACAGTCTCCTGTAAAACTGGGGTAGAGTGTTGGGTAGTACAGTCAGCCCTGTGATACTCTTCAGTGAAGGCTGCTCTCTCCAACCCTTTTTTCTAGGAGGAATGTATCAGCAAAGTCTTGCTTCATCAGACTCAGCCTTCTTAGTCCTCCAGTTGTCATCAAGTTTACAAATACAAATTAAAACCACTAACTTCAATATGTACAACATGTATACCTTCTGCTCTATCAATCTCCTTTCTAGAATATATCAATATGAAGAGATGTGTGATCAGGTGTTCATTATACCATGGAGAGCTGGATAACACACTAACAGAATACCTATGGCAGGTAACTTTTGGGAATGGAATTTGGAATTTCACGATTTTTTTTTCTTTATATGTATTACTTGGCACTTTTTTTTTTTTTTTTTTGAGATGGAGTCTTGCTCTGTGGCCCAGGCTGGAGTGCAGTAGCATGGTCTCAGCACACTGCAACCTCCACCTCCCGGGTTCAAGCAATTCTCCTGCCTCAGCCTCCCACGTAGCTGGGGTTACAGGCGCCTGCCACCATGCCCGGGTAATGTTTGTGACGGGGTTTCACCATGTTGGTCAGGCTGGTCTCAAATTCCTGACCTCAAATGATCCACCCACCTCGGCCTCCCAAAGTGCTGGGATTACAGGAATGAGCCACTGTGCCTGGCCAGCACGTATCATTTTTATAGAAATGATAACGCTATTAATGATCCCTCCCCAAAACATACCCCTGACTGGAAGGGAGGCTTCTGGCTAACAGCTGGAGACAACTGAGCGATGGGTGCTGGCTGGTGATAGACAGTTACTGTTGCACCATTAAAAGTTGGACTTGTTCCTGTGGCAGCTTTTACCACTCCATTGGTGATAATTTCTTTGATCCGGTTTACAGCTCCTTGGAAAAACACAGACAGCAAAACTGAATGGAATGAACTGACTAGTGCCCAGGCAGGCCAGTTTTCAATTACTCACACGTAAATCTGCTTTATACGTTACCCAAATATGCGGCTCTCAATCCCTCTAAACTCCCATACAAATTCGTGTATAGTTCATGAACAAGGGTTAGAACAGCCATCAGGGACACTTTGCCAACTTGCTATACAGAGCCCTGTACTTTGCTCTTCACAGAAAGTGCTACGTAAGCCAAAAACATTACTTACTGTCCACTAATTCCCGTGTCTGGCCCTGAACATGAAGATATAATGGACGATCCCTATAAAGAGAAACAAAAAAGGATGATCTCAGTGTGGTCAAAACCATTTTTTGGAGTCAATTTGTAATGTTTCAAGCTTCCAAATAACCAAAAGAGACTATATACATTAGAAGGGTTTTTGCTAGCTAATGTCTCAGAACATGCTTTAACAGCTGGGGAAAAAATAAACTTCTTGATCTTAAAAGTCAACTGGAATCTGTTCTTATGGATTTACTACCATTATTTTCCAGTCTATTGAGATAACCCAATATTTAAGAACAGAATTCCTTTTTGCTGGTTGTCTAATAGGTTATAAACAAATGTGGTCTCGTCTATCCAAATCAATGGGGCAAGCTGGGTGCTGTGGCTCATGTCTGTAATCCCAGCACTTTGGGAGGCTGAGGTGGGCAGATCACATGAGGCCAAGAGTTTGAGACCAGCCTGGCCAACATGGCAAAACCCCATCTCTACTGAAATTACAAAAATTAGCCGGGCATGGTGGCACGCCTGTAGTCTCAGCTACTCAGGAGGCTGAGGCACAAGAATCACTTGAACCCAGGAGGTGGAGGTTGCAATGACCCAAGATCATGCCATTGCACTCCAGCCGGGGCAACAGAACGAGACTCTGTCTCAAAAAAAAAAAAAAAAAAAAAAAAACCCACACACACACAAAAAATTAAGGGGGAAAGATTGATCATGCATATAGAGAAACCTCTTAAGGCCCACATCAACTGATAATTTAGATTCTAAATGTGAAGAGGACTTAAATTATAATAAAGTGATCAATAACTATACACAGTTAATAAAAAATAGCAGGTAAAAATAACTTTTTAAAGACAAAGTTCAAAACAGCAACCAATACATACAGAAAGTTTAAATACATTCTTGGGGCTGGGCACGGTGGCTCATGCCTGTAATCCCAGCACTTTGGGAGGCCAAGGCAGGGGGACCACCCGAGGTCAGGAGTTCAAGACCAGCCTGTCCAACATCGTGAAACCCCATCTCTACTAAAAATACAAAATTTAGCCAGGTGTGGTGGCGCATGCTTGTAATCACAGCTACTCAGGAGGGTGAGGCCAGAGAATTGCTTGAACCCAGGAGGCAGAGGTTGCAGTGAGCCGAGATGGCGCCATTGCACTCCAGCCTGGGCAACAAGAGCAAAAACTCCATCTCTAATAAATAAATAATAAATAAATAAATAAATTCTTGGCTTGGGGTAGGAATTAAATTTTGCCACCTTATTTTGTGTAGTTTAAGCTAATGTTAAAAATGTTGCATTTCCTAAGTACCTATCAACTGACAGTGAAGAGAAACTCAAACACTGAATGATGGAAGGAATGAAATGAAACAGATTAAGTCTTTACCTGAATAATCACAACCTATAACCATCATAAAGACAAAAAAAAAAAATGAGCCGATTTGTGAGGGGAACTATTTCCACAGAAAAAAGTTAAGAAGTATATACATGGCCGGGCGTGGTGGCTCACGCCTGTAATCCCAGCACTTTGGGAGGCCGAGGCGGGCGGATCACAAGGTCAGGAGATCAAGACCATCCTGGCTAACACAGTGAAGCCCCATCTCTACTAAAAATACAAAAAATTAGCCGGGTGTGGTGGCAGGCGCCTGTAGTCTCAGCAATTTGGGAGGCTGAGGTAGGAGAATGGCATGAACCCGGGAGGCAGAGTTTAAAGCGAGCCGAGATCATGCCACTGCACTACAGCCTGGGCAACAGAGCAAGACTCCATCTCAAAAAAAAAAAGAAGTATATACATTATTTCTGCAGATCATATGTGACAGAAAGAAGAAAAAAAGTATATACATTAAATGTTAGTGGTATCTTCTTTTACACTTTCCTATAATTTGTTTCCTCCAATAAAAACATTAAATGTGAAATAAAAGTCCAAAAACAACTCCCAACATCTTGTATCTGTTTGATATCCAGAATTCTGCTATAGAGTGTGCACACACATACCCCTCAAACCTCGAATCAAATATTGTGTACACGTATTACCTAAGGATGAAAAACATGAGGCTAATGTGAGTCATACACCCAACCCTTCCATAAACAAAATAAGAGAATACACACCCTGGTCCCACTTTGGCTTTTTCCTCAGTTGTCATGAACCTCCCTCGAGTTGATACTGCAGCCCCACTAAGTCGGCTGATCTAAAAAAGGAAATGTTCAATTAAAAAAAAGTGGCAATTGGTTGATTTCAATGGCAGACAGATTTTCTTCCCATTCATTCATTCAACAAAGTAAAGAAGGAATAAATTCTCTCCTGTATCTGAAATTTTGATTCCATGGTTTCTTACTCAAACCAACCCAGAGAATTCATTTATATCCATTTCATTATCTTCCTCTGAAGTTAAATTAAACCCAATCCTGACTTTAGAGACTATGACCCAAACCCACTAATAAATACCTGACGCCTGTCTATTTAGAGGTCTTCTTTATCTTAATCCACTCACCACCTTCCCCAAAGAGTCTCAATGCCTCCTCACCTCGTCTTGAGTCTGTCCTCGAGTCAGCAAATTCCTACATGTGAGAGGCACATCATTAATTTCTACTTCAGCTACCACCAGGTCATCCTTGCTTTTATTGTTAGTTAGGCCTTTGCCAGGAGCCTGAAGCTAGAAAAAAGACAAATTAGATTAAAAAGTTTTTATGATGAGATGAAGTCTTCTGTTTTTTTATTTATTTACTTTTTATTTTTTCGTTTTTTTGAGATGGAGTCTGTCGCCCAGGATGGAGTGCAGTGGTGTGATCTCAGCTCACTGCAACCTCCGCCTCCTGGGTTCAAGCAATTCTCCTGCCTCAGCCTCCTGAGTAGCTGGGATTACAGGTGCGCACCACCATGCCCGGCTAATTTTTGTACTTATAGTAGAGATGGGGTTTTGCCATATTGGTCAGGCTGGTCTCAAAAGCCCGACCTCGTGATCCGCCCGCCTTAGCTGCCAAAGTGCTGGTATTACAGGTGTGAGCCACTGTGCCTGGTCTATTTTTTTTTAATTTTTTTTTTCAGATGAAGTCTCACTCTGTCACCCAGGCTGGAATGCAGTGGCGCAATCCCAGCTCACCACAATCTCCGCCTCCCAATTTCAAATGATTCTCCTGCCTCAGCCTCCTGAGTAGCTGGGATTACAGGCATGAGCCACCAAGCCCAGCTAATTTTCGGATTTTTAGTAGAGATGGGGTTTCACCGTGTTGGCCAGGCTGGTCTCAAACTCCTGACCTCAGGTGATCCACCCACCTCGGCCTCCTAAAGTGCTGGGATTACAGGCATGAGCCACTGTGCCCAGCTGAGATAAAGCCTTTTAGTCATCCAATGTACAACTATCCTTTCCCAAGTCCTACACCTCCCTACCCTTCCCTTCATTTGCCTGTAAACACAGTTGGTCATTCTTCATAAACGAATTAACAAGCAAACAAAAACCTCACTAAAATGACACTAAATAAAGTCAATAATAAAGTCAATCTGCTTGAAGGCCACAATCAAGATTTCTCTGTGACCTTGGCCCTATGTGCATTTTTATGACCACCTAATTACAGAAGCTCTAGGGACTAGAAGCTACAACCTTCAAAAAGAGAATTAAAGGGCCAAGTTATGATACTCTATAGCTCAGTTAGTTGGCTGTACATGGAGTAAAACATAATAGAAGGTAGAGGAGCAATGCATACAACACATATACCTCATGCATACAATAGGAAGTTGTCTTTGTGCCACTCCTATAATCCTAACATAAAATCCAACTAATTCCATCCTTGTAAAGCTCTCAAAAACCCTTAAATTGTATCTAACTAATCATTCCTCACTCTATTACAGAAGAACAAAGAAGAATGAAAAGCCAGTAAGATGGTAAAACCTGATCCGGTTTCTTTCAATTTAAACTACAAGGAGTTCGTGACCAGCCCGGTCAACACGGTGAAACCCCATCTCTAGTAAACACAAAATTAGCCAGGTGTGGTGGTTCATGCCTGTAATCCCAGCTACTCCGGAGGCTCAGGCAGGAGAATCGCTTGAAGCTGAGAGGCAGAGGGTGCAATGAGCCGAGATCACGCCATCACACTCCAGCCTGGGAAAACAAGAGCAAAACTCTGTCTCAAAAATAAATAAATAAATTACAAAAAAAGGCTGGGACCGGTGGCTCACATCTGTAATCCCAGCACTTTAGGAGGCTGAGAAGGGTGGATCGCTTGAGCCCAAGAGTTTCAGACCAGTCTGGGTAACATGGCAAAACCACATCTCTACAAAAAATACAAAACATTAGCTGGGCATGGTGGCATGAGACTGTAGTCCCAGCTACTCAGGAGGCTGAGGCAGCAGTAAGCAGTGATTGCGCCACTGAACTCCAGCCTGGGCAACAAAGCAAGACTCTATCACAAAAAAAAAAAAAAAAAAAAGAACGAATGAACAAACGAACCAAACAGGCTCATGCCTGTAATGCCAGCACTTTGGGAGGCTGAAGCAGGGTGGGCAACCTGGCAAACCCATCTCTTCAAAAAATAAAAAAAATTAGCCGGGCATGGTGGCATGCGTCTGTAGTCGCAGCTACTTGGGAGGCTGAGCCTGGGAGGAAGAGACTGTGCCACTGCACAGTCACTGCCTGGGCAACCAAGCCAGACCCTGGAACCACAGGCATGCACCACACCTAGCTAATTGTTTTTGTATTTTCTGTAGAGACAGGGTTTCACCATGTTGCCCAGGCTGGTCTTGAACTCCTGGCCTCAAGTGATCCACCCACCCGCCTTAACCTCCTGAGTAGCTGGGACTACAGGGGCCTATCTCCCCAACCTATGTCTAGAAAATCTGCTCAAGGTAAGATACTGTCGTTTACTTTGTGCATTAAATACATTTTTAAAATGTGGAGGCAAAACTAAATACAAACTTAACAATATCACCTTACCTTTATTTAACCCCTTATAGTATTCATTTACATTATCATCTCAATGAATCCTTATGGCCGCCTCTAACAGTACTTATCAATGTTGTCTAAGAGAACTTTTGGTGACAGGGGTTCTAGTCTATCAGTCCAATATGGTAGCCATTAGCCACATGTGTCTCTTGAGCACTTGACAGGTGGCTAATGTGACTAAAGGTCTAAATTTTAAATTGTATTTTGGTTTTGCTTTGCTTTTTGCTTAAACAACAGGAATTTATTGCTCACAGTTATGGAGCCTGAGAGTATTTAATTATTTTTATTATTTAGACAAGGTCTCACTCTGTTGCTCAGGCTGGAGTGCAATGGCAAAATGACAGCTCAATGCAGCCTCAAGCTCCTAGGCTCAGGTGATCTTTCCACCTCAGCCTTCCAAGAATCCAAGAAGAATTACAGAGGAGCTGGGACTACAGGTGTGAGCTACCACACCCAGCCCCTTAATTTTAATTTAAATTGCCACATGAGACTAGTGACTACTGCACTACACAATGCAGGTATATATTACCAACGAGAAAGCTGAGTTTCATTATGCCAAAGCCATGTAACCAGTAACTGTGGATTCTGGGTTTTCAGGTTTTATGATTCTAAATCCAGTGTTTATGTATCCTGCTGAGATCAACTACCTAAAGATTATTATTTTAAGAAAAAAAAAGAGCTTAAACGATTCAATCAGTATTAAGAATCTTAATATACAAGGAGCATTACATCTTTGTCAAGATGCTTTTAATTTTTCCTCATAAACCTTAGAAATGGATGACTGACTCACACAATCTTTGCAAACAATAGGCTGCGCATGGTGGCTCATACCTGTAATCCCAGCACTTTGGGAGGCAGAGATGAGCCTGGTCAACATGGTGAAACCCTGTCTACTAAAAATACAAAAAAAAATTAGCCGGGCATTGTGGCATGCACCTGTAATCCCAGCTACTCGGGAGGCTGAGGCAGCAGAATCACTTGAACCCAGGAGACAGAGGTTGTAGTGAGCCGAGATCACCCCACTACTGCACTTCAGGCTGAGTGACAGAGTGAGACTCTGTCAAAATAAATAAATAAATAAACCCTACAGGTTCTAATTAGAGATGACACTATGGGGCTCACTTGAATTACCTGAACTCTTTTGACTTCAGGGAAAAAGCACATATATTAAAAACATGTTATGTTGCTTTAAATGACTATGGAAATAGAGCTTAAGTTCACCTAAGTGAACAAGGACAAGACAAGGTATTTGGTCCATAAATGTAATCAGCCCAATCAAAAATGCCTCGTAAATATGTATTTGTAACAAAATGTCTTCTGGAACATTCCAAAACTAAATGATCTCTCAACTACTACATCCATTTATCCTTTACTAACACAAATTATTATGTGATTACAGGATAACAACTTTTTTTTTTTTTTTGAGATGGAGTCTCATTGGGTCGCCCAGGCTAGAGGGCAGTGGCACAATCTCGGCTCACTGCAACCTCCACCTCCCGGGTTCAAGCAGATCTCCTGCCTCAGCCTCCTGAGTAGCTGATTACAGGCGCGCACCACCATGCCCGACTAATTTTTGTATTTTCAGTAGAGACAGGGTTTCACCATGTTGGTCAGGCTGGTCTCAAACTCCTGACCTCGTGATCCACCCGCCTCGGCCTTCCAAAGTGCTGGGATTACAGGCGTAAGCCACCGCGCCCGGCAAAACAACTATTAAATTCACAATTAGTGGAGACTCTTCAACTTCAAATACCTTCTCAGAAGCACTCTGAGTTGGTTTCAGCTTCCCTTTTGCCATGAGCATGGCATTGATCTTGGCAGCCACAGCAGCAGCAGCATCCAAGGCTCCTGAAGGAGCAGCTGTGGTGCCCCCAGGACTTCCCCCACTGCTGGTGACCTCCCCACCTGGGGCCGCTGGCGGGAGGAAGAGAAGTGGGGCTGGAGCTGGTTGGTCCCATTTGCTGCGGCGCCTACGTGGAGGAAAAGGAAAACATTAGGCCCCAAAGCTTTCATATATGTTATTCTTTCCTTACTACGCCTTAGCACCCCATTTTCCCTCTATTATATTCCATTTACACCTCCGAATCACCTTCCAAATCTAAAACTCCCCTCTACTTAATTATTGCTATATTTAACAAACCCCCATTTTCAACCCTTCCCCCAAAACCTTTCGTTTCTACTGTCACCTATATCGAAAGATTCCACGCTATCCTACACGCTCTCGTTTACGCCTTCCCCTTGGCTCGCCCTTCCAAAAGTCCCCGTTTGCCTCCTCCTTCGGATCCCCGCCGGCCCTTTAAGGGCCCCAGGCCTGCTCAAGATCCTTCTCCCCAAACGTCCAGCCCTTTACTTCCCACTTAAGGGCCCCTCCACCCTATACGCAGCTTCTCAGGGTCCCTCCGCCTCTCCTGCGCCCCAGTGCTCGCTCCGATGCCCTCGCCCCTGAAGCCGTACCCGCCAGCTCCAGGATGTGTCGCGCTCCCCGCGGACATGGCGACCGGTTCTACTCAACCACCCGCCAACTACCCGACTACCACCTCCTCGTCACTTCCGCCCCCAACGCTCTTACGCACAGCCTTTTCCGGTCGTGAGGCCGAGCGGTTCCGGTGAAAATGTCGATTTCGATTGGACTCTCGATGATTTAAAGGCATCTAGCGTTTCTGAAGCAGGTAGGGTGTGATCTTCCGGGTTGCGCCTTACCCTTAAGAAAGATGGCTGCTATGCCTACTATAAATGCGGAATCGGGGCTAGCCGAATCCATCTTTATCGTGGGCATGTTGTTAGACTAGAAGGCAATATGCATGAGTCAGGAGATTAAACAGGTTTCTCCTCAAATTCCGCTACGTTTGTGTTGAGTCCTAGTTTCTGTCTGGGGAGACAGCCTTCCCGCGGCTTTTGCCCGTTTCACGTTTCTGTTACTTAGGAAAAGGAAAAGGATTCGTTGCAAAGATAATTTGGAGAATTTCTGTTTGCTTCATTTCTGTGCACCAAGCAGGGAATATAAAAATAAAAAGATGAATAAGCCGCAGGCCCTGCCATTCTAGTACTCTCAATGTGGCAAGGCAGGTACGCAGGCAAATATGTATGATAGAGTTGTATATTAAGCAAAGGTCGAAGAAGATAAGCTGCTCATCTTGCTGGAGCGTTTAAGAATGGGATGCAAAAAAGCCGGTTGAGTGCTGGAGAGGCGATCAAGCGTAGGTTATGGCGCACCCTGTTCTGGGATCTGTGTACTTAACGGTTGAGCTGGCTGGAGTGGGAGGCCAGAAGATGAAAGGCCTTGAATGCTATGCTGAGGAGTTTGAGTTGATTCTGTAGGCTAAAGGTTTTTGTTTGTTTGTCTGTTCGTTTGTTTTTGAGAGTTTCGCTCGGTCACCCAGGCTGGAGTGCAATGACGCGATCTCGGCTAACTGCACTCTCCGCCTCCCGGGTTCAAGCGATTCTCCTGCCTTAGCCTCCCAAGTAGCTGGGATTACAGGTGCCCGCCACCACGCCCGCCACCACGCCCAGCTAATTTTTTGTTGTTGTTTTGTATTTTTAGTAGAGACAGAGTTTGGCCATGTTGGCCAGCCTGGTCTCAAACTCCTGACCTCAGGTGATCCACCCGCCTCGGCCTCCCAAAGTGGTAAGATTACAGGCGTGAGCCACCGCGCCCTGCCGAGGCTAAAGGTTTCTAACCTTTAGGATGTCTTGGGGCTTCAGTGAGTCTCCTGATCCTCCCACCTCAGCCTCTGAAGTAGCTGGGACTACAAGCACAGGACACCACACCTGGCTTTTTTTTTTTTTTTTTTTTTTTTAAGAGACCGGGGTGGCAGGGGGTGCGGGGGTGGGGGGTGTCTTACTATTTTGCCTAGGCTGGTCTAAAACTCCTGGGCTCAACCGATCGTACCACCTCGGCCTCCCCAAAGTGCCCCTTTTCCTCTTCTCCCTAAAACACAATGCTGTTGGGATTCTGATTGAAATTATATTATTATATTTGTCATTTAAAAAAATTTGTGATGTAACTCCTATGCCATAAATTTACCCTTTTTAAAAAGAGTAAATTTAAGTGCACAATTCAGTGTTTTTTAGTGTGTCCACAAGATTGTGCCACAATCATTATCTAATTCCAGATTATTTTCATCACCCCGAAAAGAAACCCCTCACCTGTTAACAGGCACTTCACATTTCTCTCGCCCCGCAAGACATGGGCTACCACTAATCTACTGTTTCTCTGGATTTACCTATTTTACACATTTTATATAAATGGAATTATACAATGTGTGACCTTTTGTATCTGGCTTCTTTCACTTACAGTGTTTTCAAAGTTTATTCATGTTGTAGCATATATCAGAACTTCATTTTTTAATCACTGAATAAACTTCATTCTTTTTTATCACTGAATTTTTTTTCCATTGGATGTATAGACCACAATTTATCCATTCATCCATTGATTAACATTTGAGTTGTTTCCACCTCTTGGCTATTGTAAGTAGTGCTGCTGTGAACATTCACAAGTATTTAAGTATCTGTTTTTAGTTCTTCAGGGTTTACATGTAGAAGCAGAATTGCTAGGTCATATGGACATCTTGTTTAACTTTTGTGGACCTGCCAAACCAACTGGCTACACTATTTTACATGCCCACCAGCAATGTACCAGGGTTCCTATTACTCCACATCATCCCCAACCCTTGATATTTTCAATTTTTTTAAAATCTTTTTTCTTTTTACTTTCCTTAGTCTTGCCAGTGTCGTATCTTTTTTTTTTTTTTTTGCCTTTTTAAAGAACCTAGCTTTTAGTTTTATTCATCAATTCCATATTAATTTTTTTTTTTGAGACCAAGTTTCACTCTTGTTGCCCAGGCTGGAGTGCAGTGGCATGATCTTGTCTCACTGCAACCTCCACCTCCCGGGTTCAAGTGATTCTCCTGCCTCAGCCTCCTGAGTAGCTGGGATTACAGGCACGTGCCACCACACCCAACTAATTATTTGTATTTTTAGTAGAGACGGGGTTTCACCATGTTGGCCAGGCTGGTCTCGAACTCCTGACTTCAGATGATTTGTAGGCCTTGGCCTCCCAAAGTTCTGGGATTACAGGCATGAGCCACCACGCCCAGACTTCCTTTTGGGAAGATTTATATTGTTTTCCCCCCTTACTTTTTTTTTTTTTTTTGAGACTGAGTCTCACTCTGTCGCCCAGGCTGGAGTGCAGTGGCGCGATCTCGGCACACTGCAAGCTCCGCCTCCTGGGTTCATGCCATTCTCCTGCCTCAGCCTCCCAAGTAGCTGGGACTACAGGTGCCCACCACCACGCCTGGCTAATTTTTTGTATTTTTAGTAGAGACGGGGTTTCACTGTGTTAGCCAGGATGGTCTCGATCTCCTGACTTCGTGATCCGCCTGCCTCAGCCTCCCAAAGTGCTGGGAATACAGGCATGAGCCACTGCGCCCGGCCCCCCTTATTTTCTTAAGTTAAATGTTTAGTTCATTTATTTATAATAATTTTTTTTTTTTTTTTGAGATGGAGTTTCACTCTTGTTGCCCAGGCTTGAGTACAATGGTGCTATCTCAGCTCTCTGCAACCTTCACCTCCCAGGTTCAAGTGATTCTCCTGCCTCAGCTTCCTGAGTAGCTGGGATTACAGGTGCCTGCCACCATGCCCGGCTAATTTCTGTATTGTTAGTAGAGACGGAGTTTCACCATGTTGACCAGGGTGGTCTTGAACTTCTGACCTCAAGTGATCCTCCTGCCTCGGCCTCCCAAAGTGTTGGGATTCCAGGTGTGAGCCCCGTGCCCAGCCTTATAATACTTATAAAAGTCTTAATTTCACCAATAACATTTCCTTTTTGATGGCCAAGTGAGGTGACTCATGCCTATAATCCCAGCACTTTGGGATTCCAAGGCTAGTGGATCACTTGAAGCCAGGGCAACAGAGTGAGACCCCATCTCCACAAAAAATAAAAATTAGCCAGTGTGGTGGCACATCTGTAGTCTCAGCTACTCAGGAGGCTGAGGTAGGAGAATCACTTGAATCGAGAAGGTTGAGGCTACAGTGAGACATGATCACAACACTGCACTCCAGCCTTGGTGACAGAGCAAAGAAACATAAAATAATAAAACATTTCTCTATTGATACAACCGAATCTGATTTTCTAAACTCAATTCAATAGCACTTTGTTCTACTGTTAATTGAAAAAGTCTCTCTAAAGTGAGATACGTTAGGCTGAGGTCATTTTTCCTTTCTGTTGGGTTCATGGTCAAAAAATTGACATATGAATCAATTATTCTTTCTTAGTGGTCATTTAGGTATTATTAGGTCATTTACTACCAACTGTAAGGCAGTGACACCTTGGAGAGCACATGAAATCCATAGAGCTAGGCCCCATAACCTCTCTGTCAGTCTCCTCTCCTTGCTACTCCCCCTGTGTTTCAGTGGCACTTTCTAGCTAAGGTTCTGTCCCCTTTTCTCCAGATGGTGGTGCTGCATTCCCATACCTGTCTCCAGAGTATCTCCCTCAGACTCATCTAGATCAGCCAACCTTGGAAAATGCCAAACTGGGTCATGCTCTTTTGGCCTAATATTCTTTCCCACAGCAGTAGGAGTTGTGATGGGAAAAAGAGAAAAGATGAAGGGTGGGCTTTCTCAATGTCTCCAGTATTCACCACATCACCGCAGGGGTACTACCTCAAGCATTTATTGAATAATTTTTCCAAACAAGGAGATTTCCTGTGAGGGATTCTGATATCACCTCTAAAAATAGTTTTAGAAATATTTTTCCACTTTCTTACAAGGGGAAATCTATCAAAAAGACTAATGGAGCAGCTATTCAAAAAGAATAAAATGGAGCAGCTACTCAAAAAGAATTAGAGTATATAGCCCCATTTCTAGCCCCCTTTCTAGCCCCTATGAGGCCTGGCTATACTTTGTGCCATGTGCTTGGATTGCCATGAGATTACCCAGTGTTCTTTGATTTGACTTTTGTGGGTTTTTTTTTTTTTTTTTTTTTTTTGAGACAGGGTCTCACTCTGTCACCCAGGCTGGAGTGCAGTGACATGATCACAGCTCACTCCAGCTTTGACCTCCGAGTCTCAGGTGATCCTCCCACATCAGCCTCCCAAGTAGCTGGAACCACAGGCATGCACCACCATGCCTGGCTAATTTTTTGTTATCTTTTGTAGAGATGGGGTTTTGCCATGTTGCCCAGACTGGTCTTGAACTACTGGGCTCAAGCAATCCATTCGCCTCAGCCTCCCAAAGTGTCACCATGACCAGCCGATTTTTTTTTTTTTGAGACAGTCTCACTCTGTCGCCCAGGCTGGAGTGCAGTGGCACGATCTTGGCTCACTGCAAGCTCCGCCTCCCGGGTTCATGCCATTCTCCTGCCTCAGCCTCCCGAGTAGCTGGGACTACAGGCACCCGCCACCACACCCAGCTAATTTTTGTATTTTTTTTTTTAGACATGGGGTTTCACCGTGTTAGCCAGGATGGTCTCAATCTCCTGACACGCCTGTAATCCCAGCACTTTGGGAGGCCAAGGCAGGAGGATCACCTCAGGTCAGGAGTTCAAGACCAGCCTCGCCAACATGGTGAAACCCTGTCTCCACTAAAAAATACAAAAATTAGCCAGGTATGGTGGTGGGTGCCTGTAATCCCAGCTACTCGGGAGGCTGAGGCAGGAGAATGGCGTGAACCCGGGAGGCATAGCTTGCAGTGAGCCAAGATCACGCCACTGCACTCCAGCCTGGGCGACAGAGTGAGACTCCGTCTCAAAAAAAAAAAAAAACAACTGTGTTGAATCTACAGATCAATTGACATTTCAAGAATATTTTTGATGCTGGGCATGGTGGCTTATGGCTGTAATCCCAGCACTTTGGGAGGCTGAGGTGAGAGGGTTGCTTGAGCCCAGCAGTTCAAGACAATCCTGGGCAACATGGGGATACCCCATCTCTACTAAAAATACAAAAATTAGCCCGTGTGGTAGCACATTCCTGTGGCTGAGGTAGGAGGATCACCTGAGCCTAGGGAGGTCGAGGCACTGAGCCAAGATTGTGCCACTGCACTCCAGCCTGGGTGACAGACTGAGATCCCTTCTCAACCAAAAAAAAAAGAAAAAAGAAAAAAAATATTTTTTTTTTTTTGTTTTTTGAGATGGAGTCTCACTCTGTCGCCCAGGCTGGAGTGCAGTGGTGTGATCTCGGCTGTATGCAAGCTCCGCCTCCTGGGATCACGCCATTCTCCTGCCTCAGCCTCCCTAGTAGCTGGGACTACAGGCCCCCGCCATCACACATGGCTAATTTTTTGTATTTTTAGTAGAGATGGGGTTTCACCATGTTAGCCAGGATGGTCTCTATCTCCTGACCTCGTGATCCGCCTGCCTTGGCCTCCCAAAGTGCTGAGATTACAGGCGTGAGCCACCGCGCCTGGCCAAAAAAAAAATGTTTCTAAAGTCTTCCAACCCATGAACACAGTATGCCATTTATTTGGGCCTTCTTTAATTTCCCTCTGCAATGTTTTGTCATTTAGTTTACTGGGATTGCACATCTTTGTTATATTTTTCTCTTTTTTTTTTTAGTGCTCTGCCAGTTTTACTTTGGAAAATAAATGAGATGTATAATTCTCACTACCTTTGCCATTTCTCTGTGAATCTAAAACTATTCCAAAACATAAAGTTAGAAGGTGGTGGGGGGAGAAAGAGACTGATTTAGAACCTGCCCCTGAGCATTGGAGCTGCCCATACCCTTTACCAATACTGGAGATTTTTCCCCAGTGAACCTTGGCAGACATATGACAGAGTAGAGATGGTGGCTGCTTGGGTTGATGTGAGCTTAGGGATTTGGATTAGGGGTAGGTTTCCTATTCCCACCGTTTGTAGTATCCCCAAGGGTTTAGTCTCTATCCCCTCTATTACAAATGCAAATGCAAACTCCCTCCTCTCTGTGCCCTGTAGAGTGATAACTCAGTCCCTTCTGCCTCCTCTCCAATTCCTTTTCGGAGATGCCATAGCCTGGGCTGTGAAGGGCAGGGACAGGGATGTGGGGCTGGAGAGAGATACGGGCTGAGGGGGGTGTGGCTATTCAGGTAACTGAGGGGAGGGCTTGGCTCCTAGAAGTCCTTTTTATCGAAGGCAGACACCATAATCTACCACTACAGGTCCTTGGACTCTGAGATGGAAGACGGCACTGGTGGCCGACTGAGTGCACTGCCTATCAGTTAGTAAAAACAAACAGACAAGAAAATGGCACTGGCAAAGTCTGGCTCTACAGGGTAATATGAAGGTAGGGGACAGCACAAGCATTTTTGCTGAATCTAGTTCCTCCTCATCTCCCAGCAGTTGTGAGTGAAGAATCATCTCGAAAGGTGTTGTCACTGTCCCTCCATCCACATCCTGGCACTTTTTCCCTCAGGGTTCGTGATGTAGTGGAAAAGACTCCTATTCCAGGAGTCAAGATACTTTTCTCTCAAACCCTGACTCTACCATCACTTCCCCGGTGGTCTTGGGCAAATCACTCTCATTCTACATAAAATAAGAAGTTGAACGAGATGGTCTGAAAGATCCCGTCCATCTAAAAAGTTTATTATTTTCTATGAAGAGTGTGACTATATTTTTTGTTTTTGTCTCCCAGCATCAAGCACAGTGCCTGGCACACAGTAAAAGTTCAGGGAATGCTGTGATTAGTGAATGAATGAACGAAATGCTAGACAAATGAAGTTCTTAGACAAGGCCAGCTGGTGGCATCACCTCTCTACATAACCACAAGGGAGTGTTGCTAGTCTCAGACTAAGGGAAAGGCTTAGGACTAGAAACGATAAAAAGGTAAAGAAATGATTGGAGGACCAGATGTTTGAAATGAATAGCAGAACCCTGGAATTCTGGCCCACTTTTTCTCTAAGCCAATAAAGAAAATAAGTCCAAAGCATTAAGCAGTTTTTGTTGTTGTTGTTTTTGTTTACTTATTTATTTTTTGGGGGGAGACGGAGTCTCACTCTGCCACCCAGGCTGGAGTGCAGTGGCGGGATCTCAGCTCACCAGAATCTCCGCCTCCTGGGTTCAAGTGATTCTCCTGCCTCAGCCTCCTGAGTAGCTGTGATTACAGGCGCTCGCCACCACGCCCCACTAATTTTGTATTTTTAATAGAGACGGGCTTTCTCCATGTTGGTCAGGCTGGTCTTGAACTCCCGACCTCAGGTGATACGCTCACCTCGGCCTCCCAAAGTGCTGGGATTACAGGTGTGAGCCGCCTCCCAAAGTGCTGGGATTACAGGCGTGAGCCACCTCGTCCGGCCAAGCAGTCATCTTAATTGCCAGATTAGCAAGGTGATTCTGGGTGGGCAGAGGAGTAGACATGGCCCCGAGAGACAGTGACGACACAGTCACACAGGAGCAGCCACGAGGCCAGAAGGTAGCCTGTGGGGCTCACCTGACCTCGGGCTGGGCACTCCCCTTCTGCCACCCCCTTTATACTCATCCCTGGTTCGAAAGCCCCAACATGTTGGCACCCAGCCTGGATCACTCTCACCTCTGGGTTTCTCCTATGTGTTCACAAAGCCCGCTGCTGATTTATTGTCGCAAAGGGCCCCTCTCTTCCCCCAGCACTCCAAAGGAACTGAACATCGAACGTTATCTTAATTAGCTGGCAGAGGGCAACAAGGGGCTGAATATATTGGAATCCCTGAGAAAGCCTTACTCTTTTACCTACCCACCTCCTGCCTTCTCTTTGTCCCCATCTCAGCTCCTTCTGCAGTAGGTAGAGATGTAGGCAACGAAAGGGGAGGGCCCAATGAAGCATTTTTTTTTTCCAGTTATGATTGAGATCACAGGGAGACAGGATGAGGTGTGGTGAGGGCGTATCTCAGGATCCTTAGCTCTGACATGGGGTTTGCAGGAGAGAGTAGGGGGACCACTGAGCTCTGTCCACAGACTAGAGCAGGAAACGAGGGAAAGGCGGCGATAGAGGTTAGCAGGAATATTTAATTATCAGGAGCAGGAATAGAACTGAGGGCATGCCCAGGTCCACGCAGGCCCTCATAGGCCCAGTGTTCCCAGTGGGGAGGAAACAGGAAGCTGTGACTTCCTCTCTCTTTTCCCTCCCTGCTCTTAGCCTCAAGGTCACTGCTGCTGAGATGAATTCCAACCTGTTTTAGTTGGCACTGTTCCCTGGGCATGGTAATAGCCTCTCAGTACCCTTCTGCCACAAACACCCCAAACTTCTCCTTTGAAATAATATTCATACAAATTGCTATTTCACATGTATTCTCTCATTTCATCATGCCACTCCTGTGAAGCAGACTTACCTGAAAATTTTAAGCAAGGAAACAGGCTTAGGGGAGTAAAGTAACTCTCCCAGTCACACGGCTAGTGAGTAGCAGGTCTGGGACTCCGCAGCCTCCGCTCTTTCCTCTCTTGGACACCCATGCTGATTCCCTGCCTCTATGCCACCTCCCAGACCCCTTCCTTTGGGCCCCAAGGGAACAATTTCTGCAGATGAGGGAGGCCTCTGCACACTGTTAGGAACAGAGGCAGCTCTAGTTTGGTTCCTGTCATCTCTGGGACAGGGAACCTCCAGCTCTCTCCCTGGGGTGGAGGCTTGGGGCTGCCCTCTATAGTGGGGTAACTCTCCCTCCTCCCCTCCCTCTCTGCCATTTAGAGCCCCCTCTTACAGGCGGGCGCATGCGCATATACCCTGGCATTCAAGCTCTGCCTCGCCCTGTCCCACCCACCACCAATCTTGACCAACAGGAAGGTGGTGGGTTGTCCTTTCCACACCCCTCCCTCTGAGGTGTGGGCATGGGCCAGGGCTCACCAGAGGCCCCAGAGAAGCACTTAATTCTAGAGCCTCCTTCCTAGAGCCTTCAGTGGCCTCTGCCAGTCTGGCAGACACTTGCAGACCTCTCTTCTCAGCACCACCAATCTCTGATGCCCTGCGATGCCCACACTCAATACTTCTGCCTCTCCACCCACATTCTTCTGGGCCAATGCCTCCGGAGGCAGTGTGCTGAGTGCTGATGATGCTCCGATGCCTGTCAAATTCCTAGCCCTGAGGCTCATGGTTGCCCTGGCCTATGGGCTTGTGGGGGCCATTGGCTTGCTGGGAAATTTGGCGGTGCTGTGGGTACTGAGTAACTGTGCCCGGAGAGCCCCTGGCCCACCTTCAGACACCTTCGTCTTCAACTTGGCTCTGGCGGACCTGGGACTGGCACTCACTCTCCCCTTTTGGGCAGCCGAGTCGGCACTGGACTTTCACTGGCCCTTCGGAGGTGCCCTCTGCAAGATGGTTCTGACGGCCACTGTCCTCAACGTCTATGCCAGCATCTTCCTCATCACAGCGCTAAGCGTTGCTCGCTACTGGGTGGTGGCCATGGCTGCGGGGCCAGGCACCCACCTCTCACTCTTCTGGGCCCGAATAGCCACCCTGGCAGTGTGGGTGGCGGCTGCCCTGGTGACGGTGCCCACAGCTGTCTTCGGGGTGGAGGGTGAGGTGTGTGGTGTGCGCCTTTGCCTGCTGCGTTTCCCCAGCAGGTACTGGCTGGGGGCCTACCAGCTGCAGAGGGTGGTGCTGGCTTTCATGGTGCCCTTGGGCGTCATCACCACCAGCTACCTGCTGCTGCTGGCCTTCCTGCAGCGGCGGCAACGGTGGCGCCAGGACAGCAGGGTCGTGGCCCGCTCTGTCCGCATCCTGGTGGCTTCCTTCTTCCTCTGCTGGTTTCCCAACCATGTGGTCACTCTCTGGGGTGTCCTGGTGAAGTTTGACCTGGTGCCCTGGAACAGTACTTTCTATACTATCCAGACGTATGTCTTCCCTGTCACTACTTGCTTGGCACACAGCAATAGCTGCCTCAACCCTGTGCTGTACTGTCTCCTGAGGCGGGAGCCCCGGCAGGCTCTGGCAGACACCTTCAGGGATCTGCGGTCGAGGCTGTGGCCCCAGGGCAGAGGCTGCGTGCAACAGGTGGCCCTAAAGCAGGTAGGCAGGCGGTGGGTCGCAAGCAACCCCCGGGAGAGCCGCCCTTCTACCCTGCTCACCAACCTGGACAGAGGGACACCCGGGTGAAGGGCACAAGCTGAACACGCTCCTCTTTTTGAGATCCACCAAGTGTAGGATCCTCGATTTCTGGGGAGAAGCTGCCCTCTCTGCCAGGCTGCAGTGCCCTCAGGGAAAAGTCTGATCTTTGATCCCCAACTCTGGGTGTGGTGAATGGGGGAGGCGGGGGCTCAGATCAGAGCTGGATGTGACAAAGCTTAAGTCTTTATTTGGAGATGGGAAAGAAGAGGATCTGAGAATAAACCTCTGGATTATCCACAAATTGTCTTGACCTTTTATCCCAGTTCCACCTCCAGTTCAATATGGAACAAAAGGATTCGTTGCTCCATTTCTGCCTTCTGCAAGAATACCTAGGAAAACTTCCCTAAAGGTTCTAGGCTAATGAATCAGAGGTCAGTGCCCATCTCCCTCTGTACCCACCCCCCACCTCAAAACAGGGTATTCCTTGTCTTTCTCTGGTATCAAGGCCAAAAATGCCTGCTTCCCCTGTCCCCACCTTACCATCTCAGCGGTGACCACAGAAACTTGTTGCCTGCAGAGGCCTCAGCTGCAAAAGCTGTAGTTCCCCTGAAGGGATGCCAGATGTGGGGTATTGCTGGAATTTCCAGCACCTGCCAGGCCCTGGGTGTAAAACCCTGGTGCTGACGGGAGTGCCCGTGTGTCTCCCTTTAAATCAGGATTTGAAAGAAGTGAAGATAATGACAAGTCAAAGACATGGGTGGGGTGAAGGGAGGTGAGAGATTAAAGAGGGGAGGGGGCTGGGAGAACAGGCTGCAGGTAGAGCCAGAAAAGCGGAGACCTCAGAAAGTGGTGCTAGTCCTCCCTGCCCCAAATGCAAAGCCCAGAGAATCAATTTGAGTGTCAGAACACCTGGATTCACAGCTTTACCTCCAGCAAATTACTTTACCTCTTTGTACCTCACTGTTCTCAACTGTAAAATGGGCTACTAAAGATTTAACAGTGAAATATACTGTTAGCTATTATTCTTTTTTTTTTTTTTTGAGACAGAGTCTCGTTCTGTCGCCCAGGCTGGAGTGCAGTGGCGTGATCTCAGCTCACTGCAACCTCTGCTTCCCGGGTTCAAGCGATTCTCCTGCCTCAGCCTCCTGAGTAGCTGGGACTACAGGCTCCCGCTACCACGCCTGGCCAATTTTTTGTATTTTTTAATAGAGACAGGGTTTCACTATATTGGCCAGGCTGGTCTCGAACTCCTGACCTCTAGTGATCCACCCACCTTGGCCTCCCAAAGTGCTAGGATTACAGGCGTGAGCCACCTGCACCCGGTCGAGCTATTATTCTTACACCCTGTGTAAAATGGAGACAGAGAGATGGGAGGAAATAAGCATGCAGCTGGGAGATGGGGATGGGGAACCATATCTCAACTGGAATGGTTGTATATGCTCTGAAGTGGGGTATAATGAAAGTCTCACATAAAGAACTCAGAGGTTGGCACCTAAGCCCCTCTTGAAGGTGTGTTCTCCAGGACAGGGGCTCCTCTTTGGTTCCTGTATTGAGATGCATCAATGATAAAGGTTAGCTATCAGAAGGATTTTCTGGGAGGCAGCCCCTAGAAAGGAGGGAGGCAGAGGGAAGATGAGGTAGAGCTCCCACTTCCACTGCCCCCCGCCCCCCTGCCCCAGGCTCTCTGGCATGACTTGTAACCTACGAGGACACAGGCTGCTCAGGCTCCTGGGGCAGCAGCTGGGAGCAGTGCCACCTTATTAAGTGCAGAGCGCCCTGTGAAGGGGGAGGCCACAGTGCCTCCAGGTGCCCCCTGTCCCAGTTCCTTTAATTGCCGGGCAGAGAAGGCTCCAAAGAGGCACCCAATTCACAACAGATTAAGCAATGTGAAAGGAACTTAATTAGCCTCTTGTTTAATTTCCTCTTTTTGATGATGTTTAAACTAGTTCCAAAACTCCAGGTCTATTCCTAGCCCATGCAGGCAATGGAAAATCCCTCCCCACCTAAGCACCCATCTTCCCACCCCAGCAGCTCCCTCTGACGGCTTTGCTGGGCTCCGGATATTGGCTCCTCTGGGGGCATCTCTGCTTTATGGGCCCCAGAGGTAAATATTGACAAAGTGTACACAGGTCCAAGTTAGAGATGAATGCATGCACAAAGACCTACTCTTGTGGGGGAGTGGAAGGAGGAGGGTGCAGTGGAGGATGGAGAAGGGAGGGCTGGGCAGAGCAGGTGGCCTGGAGCTCCCCTTGGAACAGAGGGAAAGCAATGTTTTGGTGAGAACCTGGGCCCTGGCTCCCTGGAACACCAAGCCAAATGGCTTTGAAACTTCAGCAGGAGGGACAGAGGTTAAGGCTGTGGGTTCCCAAAAGTGGGTTAGGGAGGGGACAGGGGACACAATGGTCAAAGATGTGAGGAAGAGGCCTAGTTCTCAGAAGTAGCCACATCAGACAAATGCTTGTGCCCCATGTTCTGGGGCTGAAGAGTGTGTGTGTGTGTGTGTGTGTGTCAAAGATGTGAGGAAGAGGCCTAGTTCTCAGGAGTAGCCACATCAGACAAATGCTTGTGCCCCATGTTCTGGGGCTGAAGATTGTGTGTGTGTGTGTGTGTGTGTGTGTAGGGGGTTGGTACAGGGTGGCAGAAGGGACAGCACTGCTTGGAAGAAAGCAGCAGGGGACTTCACACCCACTGTGGGCTGTGTCTCCAGGTTTCCATGTTCTCTGCTGACCAGCATCTCTCATTGGATCTGTGGGGCATTCTGGGAGAGCCTGCATTCCCCTTTCTTGGTGGTCTCTGCATGCTGTCTAATATCCTCCCCCCACCCCCACCTACCTTCCTTCCCCACCTAAAGGCGCCACCCTCACAGCTCTGGGTCTGAGCTACTTCCAGCTGACCTGGCAGACAGCTGCTGAGCCCTGTGTCCCTGTGTGTGAAATGTGAAGCCCTGGTGTTTTTGTTTTTTTTTCTCCAGGCAGGGTCTTGCTCTGTCACCTAGGTTGGAGTGCTGGAGTGCAGTGGCACAATCTCGGCTCACTGCAACCTGTGCCTCCCAGGTTCAAGCAATTCTCCCACCTCAGCCTCCCAGGTAGCTGGGACTACAGGCGCCTGCCATCACGCCCGGCTAATTTTTGTATTTTTAGTAGAGATGGGGTTTCACCATGTTGGCCAGGCTGGTCTCGAACTCCTGACCTCAAGTGATCCACCCAACTCAGCTTCCCAAAGTGCTGGGATTACAGGCGTGAGCCACTGCACCCAGCCAGCCCTGGTATTTTTAGGCAGAGTAGCCAAGAGAGAAAAGTGGTGGACCGGAACTAAGAAGGCCGGCCCCTTCCTGGCCTGGCAAGCTTCGTGCACCTAGGTTTCCCGGCCCGTAAAATGAGAACAATTCCCCATTCTCAGGATCCCCGTAATGGCTGAGAAAGCACCTTGTAAAGGCTTGATGCTGGTGGATGAGAGTTACAGAAGGGGAGGGTGCTGGCTGCTCCCCCAGCCTGCTCCCCACGTGACTTCAATTCCTCTTTCTAGCTGAGGGCCTGAGCCCCCTTCTCCTGATCTGACCCCACGGACTCCAACAGGGATGTGAATTCATACCAGCATTTATACAACCCTAGACTCTCACCTCCTCCCCTCCCCCACAGCCCCAAAGTAAGTACCAACCGGGAACAGGAAGTAAAACCAACTAAAACCAAGAACTGAAACCAGCTCATCTCTTACTGCCTCTCAAAGAGGGACAGTAAATGAGCAGCTCCTGTGATGGGTAACCCCAGGGCCCGACATCATGGAGATGAACAAGGGCCTAGTGGGGGCTGGATCTGACAATGAATGACACTGGGGATGGGGGCAATAGGTGGAGGTGATTGCTGAGCATGGCATACAAATACGATGAATGCACGTTTCCTGATACCGGAATTCCCAACATTGAAATCTGTGTGCCCCCTTTGTTTTTATCCTTGTATTTGTGAATTTAAAAAAAAACAAAAAAAAAGATTTGCAGTGGTTACTTTTGTTAGTGCCCCCTCTCTTCAGTGAGGCAGAGGCTGTCCTTGCGGTGAGAGGAAAAGGCCCCTTTCAGAGGAACTTAGGTCACTGCCTGGCTCTCTCCTACCATCCTCCTCAGAATTGGCAGACATTATGGAAGACAGTACCTTATGGAGTTCCAGGTTTTTAATTTTCCCTGAATTTTTTTTTTAAACAACAAAATTGTCAAGAAAAAAAAAAACTGGGGCTGGTCGACATTTGGGGGCAGGGGTTCCACTGAAAAATCCCCCAAATTCACGCTGAGGTTTCAGGTCATGGTTGCTGAGGTGGAAGATGAGGTCAGGGCTCCTGGAGATTTCCCAACCCACCCTAGAACTTGTTTCCAAATGGCTGGGGAAGAGGTCAGTGTAGGTCCCCCCGTTACTGCAGATGAAGGCAGAAGTCATTGTCTCCCCCACCCCTCAACTTCTTCAGAGATGTGGAGATAGGAGGCTTCGATCTCTAATTGCCTATGATCTCTTAAAAATATAAAACACGTGCAGTTGACTTTGGTACAAAAAAGAAAAGAAAACAACAACAAAACATTCTGGTCCCTGTGGGTTTTTTCCCTCACCCCCAACAAACCATTATGGCCACCCCAACCTTTATTCCATCAACTCCAGGAAGCCAGGTTATCTCCCAGGGCTTCCATGAAGGATGGAGAAAGGGAGAACAGCAGTAAGAAGTTGAGGGGAGAGGAGAAAGGGACATGGCCCTGCCCACAGCCCTCCTTTATTTAAAGGGCAGTAGGGTGCTGTGGCTGCAGCCTCTCCTCCAAGACGAGTGTTGCAGGGGAGGGCCGTTAGGGCAAGAACCCAGCAGCTGCGTGGATGAGCCTGAATATACCCCAATAGTGTTCAAGGACAAGGCCCTCTGATCCCTATGGCTTGGTTCCCACGTCCCTGGTCCTTTAAATCTCCCCTCTCCCCCCATAACTAATAAACAATAAATAAATAAATTTTCCTAAAGTTGGGGGAAGAAGGCATGAACCACTGGCATCTGTGGTGTAGCTTTCGGATGCCCCAGGGGGTATTGTGGCCTAATTCCCCCAGCTTCTTAAATGGCCCCAGGTATCCAAGGATCCCAAGAGCTGGCAAGGACAATTTGCAGTTCTTTCAAATGTTCCCTCATCATTGGCAAATTGGAGTCCCCAAGGTTAGCCCCCCTCAGTAATGTTCTTCAGTGGGGCACGGGGGCAGGGGGGAGGGGCCCCCTTAGCTCTCGGAGGCTACAGCCTCCCCGTCGCGGCTCTCCGTCTCCTCCGGGATGTCCTGCATTCTGGTAAAGTCTGAAGGGGGACAGGACAAAGCCAGTGAGTGAGCAGAGACTCCCATGAGGAACTGTACCCCTAGACTAATGCCTCCCCATCTGCAGGCTCAGGGGGCTCTGGGGCTGTGAAGGGATGACAGGGTTCTGTAAATTCTTGGGTGAGAGGAAAACCTTTGGCAACAAAGTAAGCAAGGTATCCATACCTAGGTACCGGATACACTTTTACAGTATCCAAAGATACAATTTGATTAGGAAAATACAAAATACTTTAAGGTTAAAGCTTTTGGTAATTTTTTATTTCATGAACCAACTGTAAAAACTTGAAGTTCTTTGAAACTTTTTTTACTTTAAAAACTGGACCCACGGCTCGTGCTTATAATCCCAACACTTTGGGAGGCCAAGGTGGGAGAATCACTTAAGGCCAGGAGTTGGAGACCAGCCTGGCCAATATGGTGAAACCCCATCTCTACTAAAAATGCCAAAAATTAGCTATATGTGGTGGCATGCGCCTGTAATCCCAGCTACTTGGGAGGCTGAGGAACAAGAATTGCTTGAACTTGGGAGGTGGAAGTTGCAGTGAGCCGAGATTGTGCCACTACACTCCAGCCTGGGTGACAGAGCAAAACTGTCTCAAAAAAAACAAAACAAAAAACTATATCTTCCCAGGCACAGTGGCATGTACCTGTAGCCCCAGCTACTTGGGAGGATCACTTAAGCCCAGGAGTTTGAGTCCAGCCTCGGCAACAGCACGAGACCATCTCTCTAGCATAAAAAATTTTAGAGCGAGATCCTGTGTCTGGGTCCTCGGGTCTCTTTCTGTTGCCCAGGCTGGAGCAATCACGGAGCACTGTCAACTCAACCTGCTGGGCTCAAGTGATCCTCTCACTTCACTCTCACTCTCTGTAGCTAGCACTACAGGCGCACTCCACCACACCTGGCTAATTAAAAAAAATTGGGGGGGCCAGGCACGGTGGCTCACGCCTGTAATCCCAGCACTTTGGGAGGCCAATGTGGGTGAATCACCTGAGGCCAGGAGTTCGAGACCAGCCTGGCCAACATGGTGAAACCCCATCTCTACTAAAAAATACAAAAAAAATTAGCCAGGTGTGGTAGTGCATGCCTGTAAATCCCAGCTACTCGAGAGGCTGAGGCAGGAGAATCACTTGAACCCAGGAGGCGGAGGTTGCAGTGAGCTGAGATTGTGCCACTGCACTCCAGCCTGGGTGACAGAGCGAGACTCCATCTTAAAAAAATTAATAAATAAAATAAAATAAAATAGGCCAGGTGCAGTGGCTCACACCTGTAATCCCAGCACTTTGGGAGGCCAAGGCGGGCAGATCATGAGGTCAAGAGATTGAGACCAGCCTGGGCAACATGGTGAAACCCTATCTCTTCTAAAAATACAAAAATTAGCTGGGCGTGGAGGCATGTGCCTGTAGTCCCAACTACTCGGGAGTCTGAGGCAGGAGAATCACTTGGACCTGGGAGGCAGAGGTTGCAGTGAGCAGAGATCTCACCACTGTACTCCAGCCTGGCAACAGAGTGAGAATTCCATCTCAAAAAAAAAAAAAATTTAGCCGGGCGTGGTGGCTCATGCCTGTAATCCCAACACTCTGGGAGGCCGAGACAGGTGGATCGCGAGGTCAGGCGTTCAAGACCAACCTGGCCAACATAGTGAAACCCCATTTCTACTAAAAATACAAAAATTAGCTGGGCATGGTGGTGGGCGCCTGTAATCCTAGCTACTCGGGAGGCTGAGGCAGGAGAATCGCTTGAACCTGGAAGGTGGAGTTTGCAGTGAGCCAAGATCATGCCACTGCACTCCAGCCCAGGCAACAGTGCCAGACTCCATCTCAAAAAATAATAATAATGAAATAAATTAAATAAAATAAAAAAATAAAATAAATGAATTTTTTTTTTGTAGAGGAGGTGGTTCTCACTATGTTGCCCAGGCTGGCCTCAAAATTCTGAGCTCAAGCAATCGTCCTGCCTTGGCCTCCCAAAGTGTTAGGATTACAGGCATAAGGCACCACGCCTTTTTAAAAAAGAATCTATTTTTACTTCTAAAGGTTGGGAATCACCAACCAGTTGGAGGAGAGGCCCCTCCTGCTTCCTAGAGTTCCACCACCCATTCATCATCAGACAAAACAGGAAGTCCCTCCCTAGAGTTACTAAAAGCCTCACAGGTCAGTTAGGGCCCATTTGGAAGCCACAGCCCAAAGGCCTGTACCCAGGCTGCACTCTACCTCTGGTCCATGTCTCCGCCAGGGTCTCACCTCGTGGACTGTGGGGCGGAGACAGACGGCTGCTACCTTCCTCCTCGCTGCCGGTGTCAGGGTCACTGCTGTCTTGCAGCCGCTCTTCGGGGCTCCCCAGTTCCTGCCTCTCTCGGTCCTCAAAGTGTCGATGGACAGAGCGAGTAGTGACAGGTAGATCCAGGCGGTCAGTGCCTCGGCTGGGCTGTGGACAGTGGGCAGGAAGAACAGCAGGTCAGGGACTGAGTAGTGTGAAGACTGAAGGTTCTCCTTGGCTGAAGGCAGCAGCTCTCCCCCCTGGGGTTCACCCATGACTCCCCTTCAGGAGATCCACCACCAACTGGCCTCTTTCAGCACCACGACCCAAGTTAGTTTCCTCCACCCCTGCACCCATCTACATTTCTTTTCAGTTCTCCAACCAGTATCTCAATATCCTTCAACTCGGTTGCCTGATTGCATTTGGGCTCAAATTCCCAATGGCCCAATTTCTTTCGGGCTCCATGGACCCTTATGTCCACCCCAGGTTCATTCACCACTGCAGGCCACCTTACCTGTGGGGGGTTGAAACTCAAGTACAGGGCATCGCCTGCGGGGAGGCTGCGCCGCCGAGGATCCACAGGTCTGCGGGCCCAGGGGGCCTCAGCTGGGAGTGGCTCGGTCTGGCCCAGGGCGGCCAGCTGCCTTCGAGCCTCTTCGGCCTCCCGCTCCAGCAGTGCCCGGGCCTGCTCACTCTCCCGGAGCCGGGCCTCCAGGCTGCCAGCTTCGGTTGCCCGTTCTTCACCTAGCCGCCGGCAGCGCCGTAGCTCCTCCTGCAGCAGCGCATGTTGCCGCTGCAGTAATGCCAGTTCCGTGGCCTGCTTTTCAGGGGCCACAGGGGCAGCCCCAGCCCTGCCAGCCTCCCCATCCCGAGAGTTGGCTCGGCACAGCTTCTCCCGCCGCTCAGGGCCCTCAGGGAACCGGGCTTCCATCAAAGTGTCCTGCTGGGCCACAGCTGCCTGGGAGTAGAATGCAAGCAGAAGGGTTTATCAAAACCCCTGTGCTCTTCTACCCCTCGCCCTCACCCTCCAAGGCCCAGGTCATCACTCCTGGAGAGCTTGGATTGGGAGGGTATTTAGAAAGGCCTGTTGGGATGACCATGCCCCACCTAAACAGGCATCTCTAGCCTGGCTCCTCCCCTTCCCCATTCAAGCCCTTGCCCTACTGACCTGTAGGCCATGTAGAAGTCCATAGAGATTGACCAATCGCTGTAATGCCTCCTGAGGACAGACAGGGTGGGAACAGGGCCCCAGCTTTAGGATGGGAGAACTGCCCGAAAGTTGAACAAGGGTGGGTGTGGGGACAGTAGGATCTGGAGACATACTTGAATGTAGACGCTTTCCCCACCCCACTCCAAACTGGGCTCTAACTACTCAGACTAAGAACATCCTCCCTTCAGTCTCCTATACCATCAATTCCCATCTCACCTCTTGCGGTGATCTCAGCTGATTTCCATTTCGATCCTGCAGAAATGGGCAAGAATGGGGAGTCAACAGGCACACAAATCCTGGGTCCCTGCCCCTGACAGCTTTGTGTTGAGGATCCAGAGGCTGGCTGTCCCTCTCCCACCCTCTTGCCAAGTCCCAGAACCTCTTGACGACCTACCCTCTGGCTAGAGTCTGAGTCAGCTCTGCAGAGTTCAACGGAGCCATTGAAGGTTCTGGCCTCACCATCTGTTGAGGAGAAAAGGATGGCTGAGCTCACTTCCCTGGGGCCCTGATACCACTTAATCCCTGGTACCACGCCACTGACTTTGGCCCCTCCCACCTACTACCTTGGTCCCCTGCCCTGGCACTCACTGGCAGTGACCCCAGGACTCGTGTTACCACCGCTGTCTGGTTCCAAGGGCAGGGCTGGCTCTCGGGGTGTCAAGAGCAGTTCCACTCCTGGCCCCACCAGCAGGTCTTTCAGACCCTCCACTGTGGGGAAAGAGGAAGAGGTGAGAACAGGAATGACACAGGACCCTGAGAGGAATGCCATTCACCCCCACATGTGGGACACTTGGGCATCCAGGGGAATGCCCCCTGCACTGGCGGTGGGGTTTCACTCACACAACCACTGATGAGGTAAAGGGCAGTAAATGCCTACGAGGCAGCAGGAGTCCATGCAGCATGGACGATATGGAGCAGCAGCAAGGACCACACCTCCTCCCCTGCCTTTCCCAGGAACTGGCCCAGAAGAGGCACTTAGGGCTGTTTATGGTTTATGGGGTTGGCATCCCACTTGTCTGTGTCTGTCCATGTCTAGTCACATGTCCACATTCTGTGACGGTGAGTGCTTGAGCCTGGACTCTTCCCTGGGAGCTCCCTCACCCTCACGGATGGCATCCTGCAGCAGCCGCTCGCCACGAGGGGACTCAAGGGACTCAGAGCGGAAAAGGCCCCTGGGCAGAGTGGGCAGGGCCATCCCACTGCCACCATCCTCTTCGGCCTGGAAATGGGTCATCTCAGCAAACAGCCCGACCTTCTCTCGCAGCAGCTCCACCAGTGCCCGGTCCTTCTGCTGCAACTCCACTGCAGATAAGGAACAAGTGAGCATATGAGAGGACGTAGGGGGTATGCAGGAGCGCCAGTAGAGGACAGCCCTAGGGGAGAGGGGTAGGGCGGGGCAGTGTGGCAAGACTTAATTTTGTTATTTTGGCATTTATAAAAAAGAAAAAGCTTTCTGTTGGTCAGGTGTAGTGGCTCACACCTGTAATCCCAGCACTTTGGGAGGCCAAGGCAGGTGGATCACTTGAGGCCAGGAGTTCAAGACCAGCCTGGCTAACATGGCAAAACCCTGTCTCTACTTAAAATACAAAAATTAGCCAGGTATGGTGGCACGCGCCTGTAGTCCCAGCTACTCAGGAGGCTGAGGCACAAGAATCGCTTGAACCCAGGAGGCAGAGGTTGCAGTGAGGCCGAGACCACACCACTGCACTCCAGCCTAGGTGACACAGCAAGACTCTGTCTCAAAAAAAAAGATTTGTGGCAGGGGTTGCAGGTTGTCCAACAGTGTTCATTCTTTCCATCTTCCTTTAAAATGAATAGAAGTTTCATCTGGGCACACATGGCTGCCCAGTTAACAACTATGTTTTCCAGCCTGACTTGCACGTGACTATATTGCTACATGACTACATTCTGGCCAATGGATGTGAGCGTCTTCCAGATCTGCTCTTAAAAGAAATGGGTATAGGCTGGGCATGGTGGGTGGATCACTTGAGGCCAGGAGTTCGAGACCAGCCTGGCCAACATGGTGAAACCCTATTTCTGCTAAAAATACAAAAATTAGCTAGGCATGGTGGCACGTGCCTGTAATGCCAGCTGCTCGGGAGGCTGAGGCAGGATAATCGCTTGAACCTGGGAGATGGAGGTTGCAGTGAGTTGAGATCACGCCATGCCACTGCACTCCACCCTGGGCGACAGAGCGAGACACTGTCTCAAAAAAAAAAAAAGAAAGAAAGAAAAAGAAAAAAGGGTATAAACTCTGTTCCTTTACTCCTCTTTGCTAGGTGTGATACAGGTGTGACAGTGGGAGCTGGAGTAGCCACTTCAGACATGACATAGAGATGAAAACTTCATGTTAAAGATGGCAGAGCTGCACCACTACTCTGCACTTCCCACTTTGAACTGTTATGTTGACAGCAATAATATTCTACCTTTTTGGGGTTTTTTTTTGTTTGTTTGTTTTTTTGTTACCCAGACTGGAATGCAGTGGTGCAATTACAGTGCATTACAGCCTTGAACTCCTGGGCTCAAACAATCCTCCCACCTCAGCCTCCCGAGTAGCCAGGACTACAGGTGTGTACCATCATGCCTAGGTAATTTTTTTTTTTTTTAATTTTTTGTATGTTTTGTTGCCCAGACTGGTCTCTAACTCCTGACCTCAAGAGATCCTCCTGTCTCCCAAATCCTGCTGGGATTAAAGGCGTGAGCCACTGCATCCAGCCAATCTACTTCTTTTTTTTTTTTTTTTTTTTTGAGATGGAGTCTCGCTCTGTCGCCCAGGCTGGAGTGCAGTGGCGTGATCTCAGCTCACTGCAAGCTCCACCTCCTAGGTTCATGCCATTCTCCTACCTCACCCTCCCAAGTAGCTGGGACTACAGGCACCCACCACCACCCCCAGCTAATTTTTTTTTTTGTATTTTTTAGTAGAGATGGGGTTTCACCATGTTAGCCAGGATGGTCTCGATCTCCTGACTTCGTGATCCACCCACCTCAGCCACCCAAAGTGCTGGAATTACAGGCATGAGCCACAGCGCCCGGCCAATCTACTTCCTTTTTTAAGGAAGAAGATTTTTGTGGTCTTTTTGTATAGCAGTTCAATCATACCCTAACTAATATAAGGCCTTACAGTGAAAAAGTAAGTTACTCACCCAACCTTGGTCTTCCATATTATTTTTACACACATGGTAGTATACACTTTACATTGTTTTAAACCTTGCTTTTTTCACTTAATATGTTTCGGTTGTGGATCCACACCAGCCCTCATAGAGCCATCTCATCTTTTTAACGGTTGCATAATATTCCATTGTGTGAATGTATTATAAATTACTAAGGAGCTCCTTGTGGGTGAACTTACTCTTAATTCGCCGCAGGTAAGCCTCATCCTCTGTCTCAATCAGGGGGAAGTCCTCCCTGGATGGGCATCTGGAGGGGTAACAGGTCACATGCCATTGAGAGACAGAAGCTAGGTTATAGACCAGAATCAGCCTTCCCTCCTTCCCAAACATGCCTTATGCTTCCATCTTCTGATAAGACTCCTCAGCCTCACACCCTAGCTTTAATTGAGTCTTGACCTTCTCCCTTTTCTTTCTTTTTTTTTTTGAGACGGAGTCTTGCTCTGTCACCCAGGCTGGAGTGCAAGGCCACTATCTCAGCTCACTACAACCTCCTCCTGGGTTCAAGTGATTCACTTGTCTCAGCCTCCTGAGTAGCTGGGATTACAGGCGCGCACCACCATGCCTGGCTAATTTTTGTATTTTTAGTAGACATGGGGTTTCGTCATGTTGGCCAGGCTGGTCTCAAACTCCTCACCTCAGATGATCCGCCCGCCTCGGCCTCCCGAAGTGCTGGGATTACAGGCGTGAGCCACCGCGCCCGGCCGACCTTCTCCCATTTCTTAGCACTGATTATCTGCGTTTACTGAGATGTATCTCTCCAAAGGTCGCTTGGAAAGGCAGCACAGTGCAGAGGGTCAAGTACAGGCTTTGGCGCCAAGCAAACAGGATTCGAATCCTGGCTCCACCATTTACCAGGTGGTAACCTCTCTATTTCCTCATTTGAAAAATGAAGGTAATATCTTCCTCATAGGTTTTTCGTTAGGATTAAATGAAATGTTAAAGTGCTTTGAACATAACAGAAGCTCAACAAATCAATTACAATGAATATTATTAATTTCCACAATTATAATTTTTTTTTTTTTGAGAGAGAGTCTCGCACTCTCCCCCAGGCTGGGGTCCAGTGACAGGATCTTGGCTCACTGCAACCTCTGCCTCCCAGGTTCAGGTGATTCTCCTGCCTCAGTCTCCCGAGCAGCTGGGACTACAGGCACGCACCACCATGCCTGGCTAAGTTGTATATTTTTAGTAGCGACAGGGTTTCGCCATGTTGGCCAGGCTGGTCTCGAACTCCAGTGGTCCGCCTGTCTCAGCCTCCCAAAGTGCTGGGATTCCAGGTGTGAGCCACAGCGCCTGGCCACAATTATGAATATTAATACTATTCATAAAGAAGCCACTACAGATCTGTCAACAGGACAGGTTATTTTGAATTGCTTTCTTGGAATAGGCAATTTCATAATTTTTTTTTGGAGATGGAGTCTCACTCTGTCACCTAGGCTGGAGTGCAGTGGCACAATCCTGACTCACTGCAACCTCCACCCCGGGTTCAAGCGATTCTCCTGCCTCAGCTTCCCGAGTAACTGGGATTACAAGCTTATGCCACCACGCCCGGCTAATTTTTGTATTTTTAGTAGAGACGAGGTTTCACCATATTGGCTGGGCTGGTCTTGAACTCCTGACCTCAAGTGATCCACCCGCCTCAGCCTCTCAAAGTGCTGGGATTACAGGCGTGAGCCACTGTGCGTGGCCTGCAATTTCATACTTTTATATGCATTTCTAAAAACCTTTTTAAAATTCCATGGTGCAGGAGTTAAAAAAAAAAAAAAAAAAGGTTTACAAATTATAAAGTTGAGAACTGATTCCCTGAAAGCTAAAGAAAAATTATAAAAATCTTGGCTGGGCATGGTGGCTCATGCCTGTAATCTCAGCTCTTTTGGAGGCTGAGGTGGGCAGATAATCTGAGGTCAGGAGTTTGAGACCAGCCTGGTCAACATGGCAAAACCCCGTCTCTACTAAAAATACAAAAATTTGGCTGGGTGCGGTGGCTCACGCCTGTAATCCCAGGACTTTGGGAGGCTGAGGCAGGTCGATCACGAGGTCAAGATATCAAGACCATCCTGGCCAACATGGTAAAACCCCATCTCTACTAAAAAAACAAAAATTAGCTGGGCATGGTGGCGCGAGCCTGTAGTCCCAGCTACTCAGGAGGCTGAGGCAGCCTGGCAACAGAGAGAGACTCTGTCTCAAAAAAAAAAAAAAAAAAAAATTTGCCTGGGGTGATGGTGGGCACCTGTAGTCCCAGCTATTTGGGAGGCTGAGGCAGGAGAATCGCTTGAATCCAGGAGGTGGTGGTTGCAGTAAGCTGAGAGCGAGACTCTGTCTCAAAAAAAATAAAAAAAAAAAAGAAAGAAAAACTGTAAAAATCTGAATTAGAATCACACTTCATTCTTTAGGCATAATCTTCCAGAATCCATTTTAAACATGTTACCTGTGCTTTATTTGATGTTTTTTCCCATCACAATTAGACACATAGTTGACTGCCTCAAATCTAATGTGTGTCCAATAGAAGCTAAAGATTTGCTGCTTTGACACACTGATTTCCTTCTTGATTCTATTGTGTTGAGTTTGTTTATGAGACTTGTTCCTCTCTAGTATCGATGCTTTCATTATCCTCTTTTTCATTCATTTTTAGAAAAATAAACATAAAATACAATACAATCCAAATAACAACCCTCTGCCTACAGATGAAGATGTGAATGCAGCTGAAATTGTACTGTTGGCTGGCAGGTATGCCACCATGTGACAGCTCAAAGTATTCCCTTGCTTGTCAGCTCATGCTGAATTTGAAAGGGAGTTGAGGTTGGCAATGTATAAAATGTGACTTTATAGGACATAAGAACATAGGTGACTTTTCCAGTCTTGGGCCATTTTGTCTCTCCCTCAACCTCTTCCCCCACCTCTGAATGCTGGATTCTGTTCCCAGGGAGTTCTATGGTTGGGATCTAATTCTGCAGGTACCCTGAGGTCATAAGCACATGCAGGCGGCAGGCAGACACTCACAAGCGCACGCTCTGCTGAATGACCCGGATCCAGGTGCTCCGGTCATCCCGGGATGCTGTGTACACCTCGTACATCTCAGGTGGGGCTGCGCTGATGAGAAACATCCCTTTCTCCTGGTTGGCAATGTCCCGTACGATTAGATTCTGCAGCGATACCACTGAGGGCTTGTCCTGCCAGTCAGGGGAAAGGAAGGATTAAGCCTGGGAATCCTGTCCCTTGGCATATTTAGGCCTTCAATCCTTCTGGATGAGGACTGAAAGGACTGAAGAGTCATCTTACAATACCAGTTAAGAGCCAGGCACTGGTGCCAGCCAGAAGGGACTTAGAAATGTGTGCAACCCTTAACAAATTATTTAACTGACTTGAAGCTTTACTTTCATCATCTATAAAATGAGGACGAAAATAATCTTTTCCCACAGGTGTAAAAGTGCCTGTGCACGGTAACAGTACCTGTGAGCTGCTCTTATTTTTTATTATTACGGTAATAGTAACAATTATAACTGTTTGACTCTGGGGGACTCCAGCGCTCTTGTGGGCTTGGGCAGGAAAGCAAGAAGAGCCTAAAACACTTGTCTGTGCTGAGAAAGGTGAAGAATGAATGTCTCACCAGGGTAGGAAAGATGTACTTCTGGTCCTTTTCCTGGAGAAACACCAGTACATCTGTCATCAGCAGCACTAGCACATCTGGCAGGGGATGAAGGTGGGAGAACAGTCAGCACTAGACGGTCTGAGCAGCTGTTTCCCTCTTTCCCAAGGACCAGGCTTATCCCATCAGGTTAGAGCTCCCAATTTCCCTCTTTCTGGCCTCTGTTCCCTCTGGCTGCTTGTACTTTTTCAGACTCTCACACCTCACCCATTCTTTTTTTTTTTTTTGATACAGAGTTTCCCTCTTGTTGTTCAGGCTGGAGTGCAATGGCGCACTCTTGGCTCACTGCAACCTCTGCCTCCCGGGTTCAAGCGATTCTCCTACCTCAGCCTCCCAAGGAGCTGGGACTACTACAGGCGTGTGCCACCACGCCCGGCTAATTTTGTATTTTTAGTAGAGACGGGGTTTCACCATGTTGGTCAGGCTGGTCTCAAACTCCTGACCTCAGGTTCATCCACCAGTTTCGGCCTCCCAAAGTGCTGGGATTACAGATGTGAGCCACAGCGCCTGGTCACACATTCTTACAGCTTAAAAACGGTGTTGGGGGGTGGGCAGGGTGCAGAAAGATTCATGTGCTATCAGACAAAACAGCGTTGTGGGCTAGTAGGAACCATAGGGATCACTCAGTGTCTTTACAGAAAACCCTTTCTACCTGACTGATTCAGGTTTCTTAACCTAGGGCCTACAGACCCCCTGGGATGTCAGGCTTCAGTGGCTCTGTAAACCTTCTGAAGGTGTGTAAATAGTTTTACATATTAACATAACTCGTGTATTTTTTTGGGTGACAGGGTCCAAGATTTTTGTGAGATTCATAAGGTTTCCCAGGGCAAGAGGGACCATACTTTTATTTTTAATTTAATTTGATTTTATTACTATTTTTTTGAGATGGAGTCTCGCTCTGTCGCCTAGGCTGGAGTGCAGTGGCACCATCTTGGCTCACTGCAGCTTCTGTCTCTCGGGAAAAAGCGATTCTCCTGCCTCAGCCTCCTGAGCAGCTGGGATTAAGGAGCACGCCACAACACCTGGCTAATTTTTTGCATTTTTGTAGAGACGGGGTTTCACCACATTGGCCAGGCTGGTCTCAAACTCCTGACCTCAAGTAATCTGCCTGCCTTGGCCTGCCGAAGTGCTGGGATTACAGGCATCAGCCACTGCGCCTGGCCTATTTTTTATTTTTTGGGACAAAGTCTCGCTCTGTCGCCCAGGCTGGAGGGCAGTGGCGTGATCTCTGCTCACTGCGACCTCTGCCTCCTGAGTTCAAGCGATTCTCATGCCTCAGTTTCCCTACAGGCGAATGCTGCCACGCCTGGCTAATTTTTGTATTTTTAGTAGAGATGGGGTTTCACCATCTTGGCCAGGCTGGTCTCGAATTCCGGACCTCAAGTGATCTGCCCGCCTCAGCCTCCCAAAGTGCTGGAATTACAGGGATGAGCCACCGTGCCCAGCCTGGACCACATTTTTTAGCCTTTAAATTCCATTTCTAATATCTAAGGAAGACCTTTACGGCTATCTGAGCTAAATTCTCCCTGTCCTGGCATATTCTCACTTCTAATTTTGAGCTTGGTAGAGAGGGAGAAAGTTTCCTTCCTCTTGCAGAGGACTGAAAGACCATCCCTCACCCATCCATCTCCTTCAACCCCAGCAGGCCCCTGCTTCAATTTCCTTCTCTGCTTCACACTCCAAGCTCTCAGATCCTATGGGGTCAGCACTCCAAGACTGAGGGAGGAAACAAAGATCAATTCCATAAAACTTGGATGTCACAATCAAGAAAACACACAGGGCCAGGCATAGTGGCTCACGTTTACAATCTCAGCACTTTGGAAGGCTGAGGCAGGAGAATCACTTGAGGCCAGGAGTTTGAGCAAGACTAGCCTAGGCAACATAGCAAGATCTTATCTCTACAAAAAATTTAAAAATGTGCTGGGTGTGGTGGTGCAGGTCTGTAGTCCCAGTTACTCAGGAGTCTAAGGCAGAAGAATCACTTGAGCCCAGCAGTTTGAGTTACAGTGAGCTATGACTGCACCACTGCACCCCAGCCTGAGCAGCAAAGCGAGACCCTGTTTCTAAAAAAAAAAAAAAAAAAAAAAGAGAAAACATACACTCCTCCTTTGCCCTTGAGGATTTTACTAAACTGTGGGCAACAGAAGGGGAGGGCTTTTGCTAAATGCTTCAGAAATAACGCTCTCCAGCCTTGCTATTTTTAATCCCCCATGGTTTATATTCTTAGCTGCTGCGTGGGAGGGATGGGAAGGAGAGAAAGGGATAAAGGAAAGAGGCTGGTGAAGACTGACAATATCCAAACCCAGGGAGCAGGGATTTCACGACACAGGTACAGAGGCTCAGGCAGGCTTTGGCCTCAGGTATCACAGTTTCCTATTGTCCCTCACATCTCATCCCCAAAGCCAAGGCCTGCTATTCTCTTGCTTTGATCTAGGTGAGAAAGACTTTGCCAGTGCAGACAAATTCTGGAAAGAGAGCCTGGGAAAGTGTGCCCTGGCCCCTGATCTGCCCCCTCTGCCCTGCTGTCTCTTCTCTTCCCTGCCTGTCCTTCACCAGCTCAGTCCCCTCCTCTGGGCCTCCTCTGGCTGCGCTCCCCAAAGCTCTTGCTTACTCCCATCCCTGGTAGCTGGGATTCCAGCTGGGGGAATCAACTGATCCTGTCCTCCAGTCTGAGAGCTTCTTTGTCTTCCTCAGTAAAACTAGTAGCTCTCTGGGCATGCAAGGACCAAAGAAATTATAAAATACTGATAGGGAAGGCCCTGTATGGTCCATAAAGTTAACTGCAGAATTCAGGCTTTTCTGCCACAGAGATCCCATTTTTCTCTCCCACTGAGTCTCACTATTGTATGGGCTGCATAAAGAGAGGTTGATTCTTTTTTTTTTTTTTTTTTGAGATGGAGTCTTGCTCTGTCACCCAGGCTAGAGTGCAGTGGCGCAATCTCGGCTCACTGCAAGCTCCACCTCCCGGGTTGACACCATTCTCCTGCCTCAGCCTTCTGAGTAGCTGGGACTACAGGCGCCTGCCACCACGCCCGGCGAATTTTTTATATTTTCAGTAGAGACGGGGTTTCACCATGTTAGCCAGGATGGTCTCAATCTCCCGACCTCATGATCCGCCCGCCTCGGCCTCCCAAAGTGCTGAGATTACAGGCGTGAGCCACTGCGCCTAGCCAAGAGAGGTTGATTCTAAGGCCTGCAGGCATCTCCCACTCTCCATCTGACTTTGAACTCCTGCCTAGTCTGCTGAGCAGGTCTGACCTTTGAAGCGCCCTGTCGCTGTCTTCCAGAGCAGGCAGCCATCGTGGATGAGTCTGCGCCGCAGAAGTTCCTCTCGGCCAAAGGGGCCCTTGCCAGGCACTGGGGTTTGGGCCCGAGGGTCCATGCGGTTGTAGATCTCCTGCAGACGGGCCCCTTTCTCCAGGTCATAAATATCCTGGTCCACATTGGACAGTAGCTCCTTCACTAACCCCAGTGCTGTGGTCAGGTCCTGGCGCTCCTCCTCGATCCCTGGCACCGGGGGTTGGCATGGGGAACGGCTCAACCAGCTTCACTCACACCCCAGTTCCCATCGTGTCTTGATTCCACCTTTAGAAGCTGCCCAGGGTTTCACACCCGACCCCACCCTTCCCGTGGTCATACCGAGCCTTTCCTCACCCCAGGTGGCCGTCTCTCAATGGCCCTCTCCTGGGCCTGCCTACTCACCGTGGGAATGCTGCAGGATGCGGCTGATGAGTACCGGGTACTTGGTGATGCGCTGAGTCACCAGCAGGATGCACTCCTGTACCCCGTACCGCTTGAGCACGGCGGAGCGGGTCACTTTCTACAAGGGAGGAGGCAGGACTCAGGGCCAGAGGGGAGGGCAACGGAAAGGCCTGGGGCCTGAGCTCTGGTGCTGGCCCTGGCGTGGCCATTTACCTCATGCTTGCCTAGGTGACACATCTGGAAAATGGGGATAACAACGCCACAGGTTTGTTGTGAGGATCAACTGAAGGAGCAAAAAGTACTTGGGAAACTACCACAACCTGCTCTAGCATTCTGAGGGGTTACTGCTGACAGGATCTGTGTGTGGATGGTCTGCACGGGTGGCGAATGCCTGACCTCCATGTGGGTGCAGCTCACAGGCACTACCCCCATGAGTCGGGGAGGGTGGGTTTGGGCCATGAGCATGGGATCTGGAGAGGTTCGCTCACCCGGATGAATTGCTGGAAGCGTTTGTCTCGGGCGTACAGCTCCTTATAGAGCTTTAAGGCCTTGGTGTGGCGGCTGCAGAACTCTGAGTAGGTCTTACGCATCTGCTCCGCACTAGGACCTGAGAACTAGAAGTTGGTCGAGCAAGGTTAGGTCAGCATTCCCTCAAAGCCACACTTTACCCACTGGACACACCTCTGGCCTCCTGCCAAACTGGCTGGCTTCCTGTTTCTCCAGCTCTCCCTGGCTCCCCTCCAACCCCTAGAGTTTGGACCCAAGAAATGCCCAACCCAGTCACACCTCCTTCCATGAATGTCACCCAGGGGTCCTGCCTTTTCCCACCTGGCTGATGAGCAGATCACCCAAGCGATGGATGACAAAGTTTCGGGTGCTGCCAGGGCACAGGGCCTGGCGTCGGCGTTCTAATAGCTGGCTGAGGAAGCGTGTATGGATGTCACTGAGCTCGTCCACGCAGGGGAACAGGCCCTGGACCACTCCCGGCTCCAACTGTAGCTCTTCCAGCATCCCCGTGCGGAAGAGGCGGGTCATGATCTTCAGTGTCCTCACATGGTGCAGCTCTGTCTGGATTAGCTCTGTGGGGGACAATGGGACATTTGGCCTCTACCCTGGCTTGGCTAAAACTGGTGGGGCCCTAGGATAAGGACCTCACAGTTCACGTGAGGTTTTCAAGGTCCCTTCCAGGTTAATATTCTGCATTATTATGATCTTACATAATTTTCTAATCATTTTTATCTTTTTTTTTTTTTTTTTTTTGAGACAGAGTCTCGTTCTATTGCCCAGGCTGGAGTGCAATGGCGCAATCTCGGCTCACTGCAACCTCCGCCTCCTAGGTTCAAGCAATTCTCCTGCCTCAGCCTCCTGAGTAGCTGGGATTACAGGCACGCGCCACCAGGCCCAGCTAATTTTTGTATTTTTAGTAGAGATGGGGTTTCACCATATTGGTCAGGCTGGTCTCGAACTCCTGACCTCGTGATCCCCCCGCCTCGGCCTCCCAAAGTGCTGGGATTACAGGCATGAGCCACCACGCCCGGCCCTCATTTTTATCTTTCAAAAATTTTATTATTATTATTTTTTTCCAGAAATGAGGTCTTGCTGTGGTGCCCAGGCTGGAGCATAGTGGCACAATGATAACTCACTGCAGCCTTGAACTTCTGGACTCAAGCGATCCTCCTGTCTCAGCCTCCCAAGTAGCTGGGACTATAGGCACATGCCACCACACCTGAATAGTTTTTTAAAATATTTTTTAAAGACGGCTGGGTGCGGTGGCTCACGCCTGTAATCCCAGCACTTTGGGAGGCCGAGGTGGGTGCATCACCTGAGGTCAGGTGTTCGAGACCAGCTTGGCCAACATGATGAAATCCTGTCTCTACTAAAAATGCAAAAATTAGCCGGGTGTAGCTGTAGGTGCCTGTAATCCCAGCTACTTGGGAGTCTGAGGCAGGATAATTGCTTGAACCTGGGAGGCGGAGGTTGCAGTGAGCCGAGATAGCACCAGTGTACTCCAGCATGGGCAACAGAGCAAGACTCCGCTTCAGAAAAATATATATATATATTTTTTAGAGACAGAGGTCTTGCTTTGTTGTCTAGGTTGGTCTCAAAATCCTGGCGTCAAGTGATCCTCCCACCTCAGCCTCCCAAATCGCTGAGATTATAGGCATGAGCCACCACGCCCAGTTCCATTTTTTATCTTTACACCTTATCATCTCAAGCTGTGAGCTATTTTAGGGTAAGAACCATATGTCTTCTACATGTCGAGGCTTCCCACAGTCTCCAGCATGGTGTTAAGCATGGAACAAGCACAGAGTAAAGACTGAAGACTGAGATAAAGAAGGGATAAACAGAGGGTGTTGGAGACCAACAGCATCAAGAGATGGGGACCTAGTGGGCAACCTGTGGGATACCAGGCAGGGTCTTGTAGGCCAAGAGGATATAAGGGAAAGGGTTTTGAGAGGTAGGGGCTGGTAGAAAGAAGGACACAGCTGGGTGTGGTGGCTCACGCCTGTAATCCCAGCACTTTGGGAGGCTGAGGCGGGCGGATCACCTGAGGTCAGGAGTTTGAGACCAGCCTGGCTAACATGGTGAAACCCCATCTCTACTAAAAAACCCCATCTCGGCAAAAATTAGCCGGCATGGTGGCAGGCGCCTGTAATGAGAATCGCTTATCGCTTGAACCTGGGAGGTGGAGGTTGCAGTGAGCCGAGATCATGCCACTACACTTCAGCCTGGTTGAGAGAGTGAGACTCCATCTCAAAAAAAAAAAAAAAGAAAGAAAGAAAAATAAAGAAGGACATAGATAAACAGGACCTGGTGAAGGAAGAAGAAGACTAGGGTGGTCTTGGCTTACCATAGATGACATCCTGCTGCTTCATCACCTCCTTTTTATGCTGCTGCAGGAAGCTGCTGTCCACAGCAAGGCTCCAGGAGTCAGCTGCAAAGTCCTTCTCATCCATCTCAAAGTCACTCATCAGCTCATTGTAGATTACCTCTGCTGGACATTTGCAGGGCAAGCAACTCAGAGGTCCTGAGTTCCCTTCCCTGGGTCCCTGGCCCTTCTCTAGATCCCTTCCCTCCTTGCCCTTCCAGGCTACTCCCACCAGCCTCTCATCCCCAGCCCCTCTTCATCTTCCTCAGGGCTCCCCTGGGCCCAGGCCTGCTCACCTTCGTCAATGAGGGATTCCACGGATAGGGTTCGGTTCCGCATGTTGAGGGAGTCTGTGGACTGTGAGAGGATCCGGCGCAGCCCCAGGGGAGACTCATCATTGAAATGTCTGAAGAAAGTGGAGGCTGTCTGCATCACCCCCAGTCGGGCAAAAGATCCCTTCCCAGGTAGGGAACCAAAGCCAAGATCCAAGAGGCGGTCCCCCTAAGTTCTCCTTATTTGTCTGTCTACAGTTCTGAACTCAGGGATGGAAAGGGACCTCTCAGCACCCCCTTGGTCTCCACTGCCACACTCTCTGGCTGCCCCTTTCCCCAAACAGAGGCTCACCCAGCAATGTTGGTGGTGGAAACACTCTTGGCTAAAGACAAGGAGGAGCGGCCACGGCGGGAGCCTAGGAGGGACTGCCGGAAGCTGTCGGAGGGGTAGATGGCCGAGCTTGGCCGCTCCCGGATGGTTGCTGTGGGGGAGAGATGCCCAGCAGGCAAACATCAGACTCTGGTGCTTCCCTGGATTGAGGCCTCCCAGGCTCCTCAATGAGGAATGAGGCATCCTCTCACTCCACCTCAGCCCCTCTAGTCAAGAAAGATGATAATGAGAATGCCACCTTACATTTGTGTCATACTCTAATGTTCACAAAGAGCTTTTTCTTACTTATCTCCTCCCTGACATAAGCCTATAAACAAACAGGAGCTCAGAAAGGCAAAAAGACTTGTCCAGGGTGACTTGGGTAATGGCTAGGCAGGGACTGAGGCTCTGCTCTTTATACCTAAGGGCCATGCTTTCTGTTACACCAAAGCTGTCTTAATTGACACTTGACAGCTGCTACCAACACTCCCAAAATGCAGTGTAAATAAGTGATAAAAAGGCAGGCTGTGGCCAGGCTCAGGTGACCACCCATCCCCAGCCCTCATCCCCATTTGGACTCTCCCCTCCTGCCTCTAAGTCCAAGAGTCTGAAATATCCCTTAGGTCCCTTAGGCCCCCACTATCTGCTTCCAATTGAGAAGAGGAAGGTGCTGTGCCTGGGAACAACCTTAGTGGGGCAGCAGAGCCCATGGGTTGAGCAGCCTGGGGTCCAGGGTCTTAGGGGACCTCCTCCACTTCCCAACTACTCACTCTTACTTCGAAGAGAGACGGACTGCAAGGCAGTGTTGTTCTTCAGCAGGGCCGCTTTCTGTTGCTGTGAGACAGACAGCAGGAGAGAGATACCAAGAATGGCTGTCACCCAAGGATCACCCCTGGAGGCATGGGGCAGGAGCTAGGTGGCCGGCCCCCTTAGGAGAAAGCTGGCAATATGGTTAAGGGGATCAGGGTGATTGAGCCCAGTGCTACAGGGACATGTCTGCAGCAACAGGCCTGGCCTACTTGGGGCCTGAGGCCTGGGGTTGAGGATCTGGGCTGCCCCTTGGTGAGGAGGTGGGTGGTGAGAAACACAGGGTAGGGAATGAATGGAAAAGGCATGAGGGTACCGCACACTCACTACCCTCTCCCCCAGCCCTCTGCCCTCCCTGCCATCTCACCTTCTGCTTGACCTTGGTACAGTTGGCGAGGGTGTCTTTACAGCGGTTGTGGATAGTCACATTGCAGGCTGGGAGGGTGGGGTAGAGAGGGTGAAGGGAGGGCCGGGTGGTACAGGAGGGGACACACCCACATGCAGACACCCATCTCCTCCTGGCCACACAGTCCTCAGGGACTCTCCCCCCTTCCCCGACTTCTGGGCCGTTACCACACCCCAGTCCCTCTCCTCCCACCTCCCTCTTCCTTCAAGCAGGAAATGAAGTGAGGGGGGTATAGGTGCTGAATGAAATAAAACAATCAAGTGGGATGGGCAATCCTGACCCCAAGGTGGCCTGAAGGGTGGACCAGAGGGGATCAGGGGACACTGGCTGCCAGAGATGAGCTCAAGAAGCACGAAGGTGGTTGCGAATGGCAGATGGAAGAGAGGACTCCCACAGAACAGAAGATGGCACAGAGGCAGCCGGGATGGGGGCTAGGGGCAGAGGGGAAATTTACATTCCCTGAGCTTTTATAATAGTAAATGTTCCACATTTACTTAATCCTAACCGCCTGTGGAGGGAGGTTCAGTTATCCTCATTTCATGTATGAGGAACCTGTCCTGGAGTGGCTAAATCGTCCATCAGAGGTCACACGGCCAGTGGGAGAGCTGGGGTTTACACTCCGGTGGGCCTGAATCCAAAGGCCGTGCTCCTTCCCTCGCACCACATGCCCTGGACTCTGGCTGGGCCTCAGCAGCTCCAAGGCTGATGGCTCCAGTGGTAAAGAAGGGACAGGCAACTCTCCACCAAGCCTGGCCTTCTCCCTTCCAGGCCCAGGGAGTCCTGTTCCCCCAACTCAGGCAAATCCACAGCTCCCACACTCCATCTGCTTCTCCACCATCCTCCACCCCACCTTGCCATGGGGTAAGAGAGAAGAAGAAAGGAGGATTCGCTGAGCCTAGGCACTGGGACCCCGGCCGTGCCCTTCCCAGACATGCCCTCAGCTCCTGGCCCTCTCCAGCTTCCCCTCCCCCATCCAACAACACCGGAAACTCTGCTAACTCTTTCAGACAATACCCAGCACCACGCTCACTTCCACAAATACAAGGCAAACAGGGTGGAGCAGAGGGGGCAGACAGAAGTGGGGGTTGCAGCTGCCCCCACCCCCCTGGAGCTCCCTTCTCCTACCCCCAACACTCAGTGTCTCTGGATCGAACCTCCGCTTTCCACCTGCTCTCAAAATAGTGCTGCCCGCCTCCCCTGTTCCCCTGGCAACAAGCTTCCGGATTGGGAATTTTGTCAGGTCTCTATAGGGATCTAGATTGGGGTTCCCTCCTCATCCTCACAACTCTAAATTGAACAGTGAGGAAAGTAGGGAGGCCTCACTGGTTCTTTTTTTTCTTTTTTTTTTTTTTTTGAGCAGTAGCAAGCTTTATTGTGAAGAGCAAAATGACAAAGCTCCCACAGCATAGAAGGGGACCCAAGTGGGTTGCCCATCACTGGTTCTTTCTGGGGGTTCCTTCCCCAAGTTTCATAGGGATTTACAGGCTAGAGCTTTTGTCCACTATTTAAAGTAGCAGGTCACAATACCTCCAATCCTGCTCTAATCAGAGGCATCTCTGCCATAACTTCAGGAGGAATTGAGGGAGAGGGGGCAGCAGGAGCCCTCTGTATACTGGGGAAGGAAAGAATTCCTGGATGATACTCCCTAAAGACAGGGCTACACTCAGATGTGGATGAAAGGCAGGAATTCTAACCCCTGCCCCTCAACACACACTTCCCTGCTACATTCCCTCTTTCTCACTAGAAATTTGAGATGAAGGGTCCTAATCACATCTTCTGCTTGAAACAGCAGAGATTTCAGGCTCCACCCATAGTCAATAGAAAGAAACGGGCAAGGGGACTGTGAAGTCCTGAATGCCCAGCTCTGCCCAGGAAGATAGGCAGAGCCAGCTGCAAGGCTGGCAGCTTTCCACCCAGTTCCTCTATCACCCCCCACCCCACCCCCTCCACACATACAACATTCCTGCTCCTTCTCCAATCAGTTCCCCTAACCCTTAGCAGCTGTTCGGGGAGCAAGGGGGGTGCCTGGTGGATGACAGCTGCAAGAGGAGCCAGCACAGCCTCCCCTCCCCCACATTCCCAGATAGTCCAGCTTATGCCATATTCCAACAGCCACCACCCCTCAGAGTGAGGACAGGGAGCAAGGGATCAAGCATCTGGCCCTGGCATTTGGGCTCAGCTGGGGATCAGAGAGAAGAGCAACCCTCATGGATCCAGGCAGAAAAAACAGATGAAAAGATCAGGGTCAGTGGGCACCGAGTCTGGGTGACTCTCAGGGTCCAAACAACTTACTTGGGCAGATGAGGGCTTCCTTGGCTGTGATGCTCTTGTTACAGGCATAGCACATGGTCATGCCTGAAACTGAGATGGTGGTGAAGAGGTGCCCATTGGTATAGCGGGCATCCTTGGCTTCCTTCATCTTCTCCTTTTCCCGGGTCTGTGGAAGGGATGAGAGGGAGAAGATGTGAGGCTGGAAAATGCCAGGGTGCCTGGAGTCCAGAGAGACAGGCTGGGGGCAGAGGCAAGGAAGAAATGCCAGCCTGAGGATGCTGGAAAGACACCAGTTCCTAAAGCAGAGCCTGCAACTGGGTGTCAGAGGCAGCTGTCCAGGAGTGACCAGGCCAGGCTCTGGGGCAGCCAGCCCGGATGGGTTCTGGGTCCCTGACCTACCTGGCCCCTGCGGCTGGGCTGCCTCCTGTTGCCACTCATCTCCCTGGCTCTAGGTCTCTGCGTCCTCACTCCACCTTCCCAGCCCTAGCTCTGCTCGCCCCCGAGCTGCTGTACTCTCTTCTCTGTGCTAGGGGGAAGATGCGCAGAGAGGAGGGGAGAGCAGGCGAAGCGGAGGGTGCCAGCTCACCAGCGCTTTCCAATCTATGGGAGTTAGCTCCTCTTATAACCATGACAACCAGTGTTGGTTCCGCTGTCTCTGTGGCAGTCACAGTGGGGGGGCAGGAGATCCCCTTATTAGATTGGCTGAAGGGGGCAGAATGCCTCCCCTGCCACCCCCAACCCAGGGGTCAGGATCCCAGACCTCTAACTCTTTTCATCAACCCTCAGCCACGGCACACAGGGCCTGTCTGGGAGGCAGCATGTCCCCTACTAACCTTGAGGCAAAGGCAGCTGCCTTTGGGTCACTCTTCCACTCTGGGATCTTTAAGTAAGGAAGCTCAGCCAGCCATCTCGGTTGCTTCCAGCGGAAAATCTCTCCTGCAGTCTAACTTTTATCCCTCTCATACTACTCTCCAGAGTTAAAATCTAGGAGAGTTTCCTCTATTGCTCCTCACCCAACTGGTCTCTCCCATCCTAGGAAGTCCTTTCTGACATCCCTCCATCCTTCAGTGTTGATCTCCACAGAGATGGCGCACACCTTCCTTGGAGCCTCTGAGCCGCGTTTTCCATCTCTGCTATCTCCCATTTCCCCCAGTGCCCCTGCCTCTGCAAGTCAAGTCATTCTCCCTGACCTCCAATCTGTCCCTCTTCAAGCCCCTGTGATTCCCAAAAAGCCTGAGAAGGTGAGAAGAAGGGGATATCACTCTTCCCACTATTCTAGGACCTTCCTTAGGATGTGACCTCCAATCTCTGGATTTTCCCTCAGCTCTTGGAGCAGGACTAGAAGCTGAGAAGACCACTCCCTCCAAGGTTTCCCAGGCTCTCAGAAATGAAAAATCAGGATCCAGATGGCTGAGGGTAGAAGCCCCAAGTCAGAGGACCTGGGCTGGGGACAGAGGATTATAGCTCAGGGGGAAGCACTCAGCCCAGACTCTAGGAGACCAGTACTGACTCAGCCGAGGCCACGAGGCCACGCCAGCAGCTGAGAGGTGGAGGAGGGGAAGAGATGCACAGGCCTGGTACTTGGGGCAGAAAAGGGTAGAAAGAAAGGGGAAGTGTGGAGGGGCTGAGTCAACAGTGCAGGGACAGAGGGCATGGGGCTGCAGTGCCTAGGCCCAAGATCCTTCTCTTTCCTGCCTCTCTTCCCAAGCTCCAGGTTTGCCTGATGATGTCCAGAGCCCAGAGGTCTTGGAGTCAATCCCTTCTCCCCTCATGCATCCTCCCCATCCCCAGTCATCCATTGTTCACATCCTCCTCCTGTCTCCTGCTCTCTCTATGTCCTCCCTTCTCCTCTCAGGGTCTCCCTCCTAGGCTCCTCCCGCTCTGCCTTCCCTTTCTCAGCCTTGCTTCTCCGCCACTGTTCTCCTCTCCCGCCCACAGCCTCTCCTCCCCTCCTCCTCACGCAGGCCAACTGCTCCTCTACCTAGGCTTATTCAGGAAGCTGAGCTGCCTCTAGCCTCGAACTCAAACCTCTAAAATGTTCTGGCCTCCTTTTTTCTATTCTGGTACCTACCTACCTGGACCACTAGAAAATGCTCCCTTTGGTCTAACCTCCACCTATCTTGCGCCAAATTATACCTCTTTAGAAGTTCGAATTCAGGCTGGGTGCAGTGGCTCACACCTGTAATCCCAGCACTTTGGGAGGTCGAGGTGGGTGGATCACCTGAGGTCAGGAGTTCGAGACCAGCCTGACCAACATGGTGAAACCCCATCTCTACTAAAAATACAAAAAATTAGCTGGGCATAGTGGCGGGCACCTGTAATCCCAGCTACTTGGGAGGCTGAGGCAGGAGAATTGCTTGAACTGGGGAGGTTGGAGGTTGCAGTGGGTCGAGATTGGGCCACTGCACTCCAGCCTGGGTCACAGAGTGAGACTATGTCTCAAAAAAGAAAAAAAAAAAAAAAAAGAAGAAGTTCAAATTCACCTTTGAATAATAACCTCACAGGACCTCAAACACCAAGTCCAAATATCTCTTCCCACTGCCATACACTCTCCCTTTTCTCCTCCTCTCCTGCCCTCCCAGCCTTCTATATAACACAAACCAAAAGTTTGAGCACGTATCACATTTGAATTAAAAGCAAGAGGCCGGTGAGGTGGCCCACACCTGTAATCCCAGCACTTTGGGGGGCTGAGGTGGGAGGATCGCTTGAGGCCAGGAGTTTGAGAACAGCCTGAGCAACACAGCGAGACCCATCTCTATTAAAAAAATGAAATAAAATAAACACAAGTAAAAGCAAGCAAGCTGAAAATAGTATTTAAAAAACAACATGGCTGGACCAGGGTCACTCCAGAATGGGCAGTGCTGCAGCTCTGCCCCAGTGCTGCTACAAGTACCCTCTTTCACACCTGACCTCTGCCCTTTGCCCTCCACCCTCCCCCTGTGGCATCCACAAACACTCATCTGTCTGACCAGCTCAGATGGAGTGGCAAAGCGAGGGAGAAGACTGGGGCAGCCAGAGAACAGGGTCTCTAGTGGCCCTTCCTCTCTCTGGCATCAATGCTCCACAGACAGCCCTGGTACTCTAGGCCCTGCCTCCTCCACCTCCCAACACTCACCCTCTCTTGAAGTGACCCCTGCTCTAGGTGGGCCAGCAGCGGGCAGCAGCCACAGCAGCAGCACATCCCAGCACGGGCACTGCCCAGCAGCAAGCGGCCCTGGCACTGCCTAGTGCTATTGTCCCGGAGGTCGCCTGTGCCCGCCCCAGGGCTCAGGCTTCTGAGGATGGAAGGACACAGGGCCTGCTTACCAGAGGTGCCTGCTCCAGAGGTGGAGTGAGTGGGCTTGTTTGGTTCTTTGTCCTACTCTTTTCCAGGTATTCTTAAGATCATCACATTGGTCTCCCATTTACCCACGCCCAAGTAGGACAGCCCTTTACCTCCAAGACCTAACCTATCCACCAAGAAAAAGGGCCCATTACTCCACAATCCATAACACCCACCCCAGTGCTCAGAGGCCCTTCCTGCTTGGTTCAGTCCTTTGCTCTCCAGCATCTAGAGACACTTTTTTTTCTTTTTTTTTTTTTTGAGACAGGGTCTCACTCTGTTGCCTGGACTGGAGTACATTGGCATGATCATGGCTCACTGCAGCCTTGACCTCCCGGGCTCAAGTGATCCTTCCACCTCAGCCCTCCAAATAGCTGGGACCACAGGCATGTATCATGATGCTCACCTAATTTTTAAATTTTTTTTTGTAGAGACAGGGTCTTGCTATGTTGCCCAGGCTGGTCTTGAACTCATAGGATCAAGTGATCCTCCTGCCCCGGCCTCCCCAAAGTGCTAGAATTATAGGTGTGAGCCACCACGCTCAGCCCTAGAGTCATTCTGTCTCTTTCTCATAAATCCCATGGGAAGTCCTTCTTGCTACACACCTTCATCCACACTACTGCTACATCAAGGATAAATAAAGAATATGAAAGCCCTTAGCACAATACCTGGTATACAACAGGCACCCAATACATGTCTCAAAATGAAAGAAAAGGAAGGAAGCAAAGAAGCAAGGAAGGATGTATGGACACCAAGACATGGGGTCTCAGTAGCACCCTGGCCCCTATTCTGGGAACCCTATTCCTTCATTATCAGAGCTTTAGAACCTTCTGTCTCTTCTTTTTTCTCTTTTCTCCCTTCTCCTGAAGGGCTCTAAGCCATTCTCTCCTATTTCCTTTAAGTTTAGACCCTGAGGGTTTCCTCTGGAAGTCAGAAGACCAACCCCAAACTTCCTTCCACTGTCATCCCTGATCTCAGTCACTTTTGGGAAAGAAAGACAGGGCCAGGCCGGGTGAAGTGGCTCATGCCTGTAATCCTAACACTTTGAGAGGCCAAGGCAGGCAGATCACTTGAGATCAGGAGTTTGAGACCAGCCTGGCCAACATGGCAAAACCCCATCTCTACTAAAAATACAAAAATTGGCCGGGTATGGTGGTGGGCACCTGTAATCCCAACTACTCAGGAGGCTGAGGCAGGAGAATTGCTTGAACCCCGGAGGTGGAGGTTGCAGTGAGCCAGGATCACGCCACTGCACTGCAGTCTGGGTGACAGAGCGAGACTCCGTCTCAAAAAAAAAAAAAAAAAGAAAAGAAAAAAGAAAGAAAGATGGGAGCAATGGCAGAGGGCATTGTGGATCTCTATTGAAAAGCTCAAAGGCAGACACAGTCTCCCCTCTTCTCTCCACTTTGTCTCCCAGAATAAGGGATGAGGAAACAGTGACGTACATGGAGGGGAAGGCAATGCCAAGGCTAGGACTTTGGCTTCCTGTGCTCCCAGCAGGCAGCAAGGCCAGGCAGATCCACCCAGGCGAGGTAGAGCTTCTCCAAGCAAGCTCTAGGCTCTCATCTGACTTTTTTTTTTTTTTAATAATAGATTTTTAAAACTTAATGTTTTTGTAGAGATGAGGTCTCACTATGTTGCCCAGGCTTGTCTCAAATTCCTGAGCTCATGCGATCCAGCTGCCTTGGTCTTCCAAAATGCTAGGATTACAGGTGCGAGCCACCATGCCCAGCTCTCTTAGCTGCCTTTGCTTCTCTCTCAAGTATGTCCAAATCAAGACTTCTGGGAGAGTCACAGAGTACTCAGAATCACCTCTCCTCCAGCTGTACCTGGCAGCAGCCCCTTCCCCAAGATGGTGACACCTCTGTCCACACCCTCTGTAATAGTGACCAGAGAGCCTGTGGAGCGTTCCACTGGGATTCGAGTCACCTGTGGCTCAGCCCCTGGACAGCAGAGGCGCCATTGGCTATGAAGGGCACTGAGTCCTGGAGGAGGAGCTATAGGGCTGGGAAATGAAGAGGTGAGGGATTGCTGGCGGTGGGACTGAGAAGAGGGCTTGGGGTGGTCTCAGCCGGGCGCTGCTCCTTTATGAGCTTCCAGGGACAAGATGAAGACAGGAGGCTGAGGGGAAGGCAGCCAAATGGAAACACTAATGCCAAAGCCAGAAACAACACAGAAAGACATCACTGAACACACAAAGGCACTTAATAAATGCTTGCTTAGTGAATGAAGATGAGACACTGGCAATGGGGGTGGGTACGGGTGAAACAGAAGAGGATTGCTAAGGGCCACAAGGAATAAATCAGGTTAGAGACCCTGAGACCCAATCATCCTGGACCCCAGCCTGCCCCCTACCCGGCCACACCTGTCAGGCCAGGAGAGAGAGACAAGCAGAAAGAGAGAGGGGGGGTAGCAATGCAAACAGACAGGCATTTGTGCAAGTGAACAATAGCTGTGCCAGGACTCCCTGCCCTCCTGGCACAAGGCAGGCCAGCTGGGTTGGGAGGGGGGCAGCTGCTGCCTGCAACCCCACCCCCACCCTCTCCCAAAGAGATATAAACAAACCCGGAAGGGTCCAGCCAGCTCTTCTCAGCCTTTTCTCTTAACAGCTTCAGAAATCCTGACCAATCCGCTCACTCAGCTCCTAGACGATACTTCCAACCAGAAACTGAAGCTAAGGATGAAGCTACTTCCTCATGGCCAGAGAGAATGAACCCCCTACTTTGCTGACCACTGTTCAAAACAGTAGCCCAGAGCATCTGGGCACAGAATAGGAGGGCAGGCAGGCAGACAGACACACTGACACACCAGGACACCAGTAACACGCACACAGGGGATGCACACATTCACATCTGTCCCCTCCTTGATTCCAAGGTCAAATTCCACAGCCAGAGTGGCTGAGATCAGACCCCACTGTAACTCCTCTGGTCGGCCTCAGCAGGTCCTTCTCTAGGCCCCATCTAACCTCCTGCAAGTCACTCAGTGACTTCCCTAAGCTTTAGACTCCCTTCCCCCATCCTCACTTTTCCCCTCCCCCTCAACTCTCTCCCTAACCTCCACGACCCCTAGAATTTTTGTCTATGTCCCCAGAAGCCTCAGCCACCAGGACGATCCCCCATTCTTCCACTCTCCTCCAACACTGTCAGCCCTCTCAGCTCCCTCCTGGGCTCCCCCAGCTCTCCTCTCCGCTGCACTCCTAGTCCTGCACACAAAGCCGGCCACCTCTCCATTCCTCAGAACAAAGAAATAGTCGCTATGCACACTCCCCACTCCACCTGCCTACCACAGAGATTCCAAGGGGACCCCCAGCCTCCACAGCCATCCCTGGACCTCTGGTCCCTGCTTGGCAGAAAAGGACCCTTTGTTCTAAGGGGTATGATGGTTGGGGTTTGGGAAAGGAGAAAGGGAAGAATAGGGGGCTAAAGAGAGAAAGGGGACCTGTGAGGTTTGGGGCTTGTGGAGGTAGGAAGTAGAGCAGAGAGAACAGAGGAGGTGGAGGACTGAAGACAGCCTGGGAGAACAGAAATGGAGTGAAAAGAAAAAGGAAGCATGGAGGAGGCTACACAGAGAGATCCTGTGAGGACGGGACAGAGAAAGGGGCAGGTTAAACTTACATACCTCCTCCTAGGAGGAGCTCCCAGGGAATGAGGCAAGGAATGAGGAGGGGCTGAGGTGTCAGGGCTTAGCTGTGACCCATCCCCCCAAGGAGGTAGCAGGGGAGACCATCTTCCTCAAATAATGTCTTTTCCAGCGGGTGCCCCTCTACTTCTCACCACAGTACAAAAAGAAAGGAGACAGCTGGTGTGCTGGGGGGAGGGGGAGAGGGGATCCAGGGTTTGTTGGCTAAGAACCAACTCCCCCTTCTGTAACCACAGTTTTCCGGAGGTGGCCCTCCCCTTCCGACCGGCCCAAACTGACAACCACCCTTCTCCGGTGGCCTCTTTGCCCTCTCAGATCCACCCACTCAGCCCCCCACTCCCTGCTGCCAGCCAGATTCCCAAATTACCTGCCCCACACAGTCAGCCCCCATGGTAGAAAGAAGAGCCAGTCCCCCCACCACCAAAAACAAAAACAAAAACAAAAACAGAGCATGAACACCCAGATGTCTGATCTCCCAGCTCCCCACAATAATGGAAAAGGGATCCCAGTATCTACCTGCCCCCCCCAGAACCTCTCTCTATACCCCCTAGCCAGGTCTTCCCCCAACCGGCTCCCCCATGGCTTTCCTTTTTAGGGTGGAACCAAATTTCTGCGGTTTCAAAAAACCTCTCCCGCCCCCCTTGGCTCTACTCCAGGGTCTCAGCTCAAACGGTTGAAAAAATAAACAGACTTTTGGAGCTGGGGCCTGGCCTGGCGCAGGGCTGTGAAGAGCCTGTCTGCCACCCCACTGTTCCACCACACTTCAGCCACCTCACCCCGGCCCTCTGTTTGTCTTAGGACCTACTCGAATCCCCAGTTGCTTTCCGGATAGCAAAATCTAATCCCAACCCCCTAAGGGAAGTCCTTTTAAAGCTGCCTTCCCTGGCCCTCCACCCCCAACCCAGGATGGAACCTCTGTCTCTCCCAGTTTAGCATCAAGACAGGTAGCCTGGCTAGGAACTACCAGGGAGGTGGAGGGGAGGGCTTTCCATCACCCTTAAGGACTCCAAAGGGGTACTGCTCCCTTGGCTGAAGTTGGTGATCAGCATAGGCTGGCACCAGCGTAGTAGGGCACTCAGGTCGGAGAGAAGCCAGAGATTAAACCAGCTCTGGGCTGGGACCTGGCCTTTCTGATAATGGGTACAGTGCGGGGGCCCCAAAGGAGCTGGGAGGTGCTGTCTGCAGGCACCACCTTCCTTTCAGCTCTTGACTTATTCACCTGCAAGTCAGCTTCATCATTTCCTGGGGTCTGGGTGTGGAAAGGTCAGGGCACTTGGGAATGGGGCTGGGTACAAAGGCAGGGATAAAGGGTACTTGGAGAGGAGTGGCCAAGAGGTCATGATGGGGGAGGAGTGTGGATAATTATACACCCAGACTCATGCTAGGTGAAGGGACCCCAAGACGAGCAGATAAGAGAATGAGAGCGCTGTGGGAGAAGGAGGAATGGCAGGGAACACAATGCACAGCGCCAGGTGTGTCAGCCTAAGGGTTTCAGGTTGGGAGAAGGAGGAGCTAGGAGCCTGGCGGGGCAGATAGGGATGGAGGCCCTATGTTCCAGGCAGAAGGGCTCAGGATGGAGGAAAGGAGCCCAGCTACACAAAGACCTCTGCTCCCGTCACCTAGAGGTGATGGCTTGGGGGAAGTAAGCCGTCCCTCGGCCGTCCAGACCCCAGCCACCCGCCCACCCAGAGGGGAGAACTGAATCACAGCTGGAAAGTCCATTTGCGAGGAGAGGAGGAGCTGACTTTTGTCTTGGGAGGGGTGGTGGTGGTGGTGGTGGGAGGAAGCCGGGAAACCACCCCCTCCCGTCCCCTCCGCCGGATGGCGGGGACAAAGGGGGAACGACCAAGCCAGCGATTGGGGAGTGATGGGGGGTCGCCACGCCAAGACCAAGCCGGTGGGGCCCGGGGGGGAGGAGGTGCCGGAGCTTCCACCGCCCCCACCCCCGGGACACACACCTCCCTCTTCCCGCTCCGTCCCTTACCGGAGCAACTTTCTTTCGAGCGGCCTAAAGCACTCGGTCCCGCCGGCTCGGAGGCGACCAAGCCCAGGTCCGCTCCGCTCCCTCCCGGGATCCCAGCACCGTCGCGTCTGCCGCTCCCCCCACCCCTACCCACTCGCTCGCAGTCCCCACCCACCCCGTCCCGCCGCTCGCCGATCCACCGCTCCGCCCGATTTTGGCGCCCAGAAAGCAGGCGGGGAGACAGGGGATGCACCGCGGGTGCCGGGGTTCGGGGAGCACCCGAGGACCGCGGCGAAGGGAGAGGGGTTTCCGAGCCCACCTTGCTCGCCAGCTCTTTGCTCCGGTCGATCCGCGCCCGCGTGAGGGATTCGATCCGAGACATAATCGGACGGGGGGACCAGGGAGGACGCGGCGCGGACCCAGGCGTCCCGGTATTGTGGGGGGAGGGCGGGGGGAGGGGTCCGGCCCGCACGCGTTGGTCTCGGGGACAGGAAGTCTGACTCCCCTCGCCCGGCACCCAGCACCAGTTCCTCAAACCCGAGTCTCCTCCCCCGCCCAAGCTCAGGAAGGGGGGAGGCGGAGCGGAGGGAGGGCGGGGTGCCGGCGCTCAGGACGGGACGCCAGGGTTTGTGTGGGGGCAGCTCGGAGAGGTGCGAGGGTCCTAGGACAGGTTTGAGGGGCCCCTCTGCCTATTTCCCCTCCAGCGCCTGGGGGCGCCCTCTAGCCCCAGAGACCCGCCTCTTAGCTCTGCTTTTCCTAAAACCCAGCCCCGCAGCCCTCGCCGGACCCAGGTCGGCCCTTTCCCCTCTCCCCTCCCCTTCTTCCCTTCTCCCCTCCCCCTCCCTTTCTCCCTCCCCTACTGCGTTACCTCAGTTTTTAAAGACCCGCAGGCAGGAGGATTCCATCCACCCCCAGCTCTTAGAAAACCCCGGACCAGTTCCTTCCTGGCCTTCGCGGTCCCATCAAAGCAGGCCTGAGCAGACTGACCCCTTTTACGATTGGGGACAGAGGTGGCCAGAGGGAGAGGAAATCAAAGGAGAACTAAACGCTGAGTCAGTACACGGGAAGGGTAGGATTCACTCCCAGAGGTCGAAGACTAGAGAGGAGAGAATTCTCCCACATGCCCCACCCCTTCTGGGGCCTTCCTGACCCCACTCTGCCCATCCTCCTCCTTGCTCCGCCTCTGCCAGCTACTTTGGGGGACTAGGTTGGGATTCTCCGCTTTTACCGAAGGCCTTCCATGTGTCTAACTCCAGTTCTCTCTGTTGCAAGTTAAGCCGGAACTGAAAGACCAGAAACCAGCCTGCCCTAGTCAAAGAAAGTTAGGGCCCAACCAGCCTCTCCACGAGAAGCAGGGTAAGGTGGGGCATTCATCTCTCTGGACCCTTTTCCCCAGCCTGAGCCAGCCTTTGGGTGAGTTTCCTGCTATTGGGAAAATTCCTCCTCCAGTCTAACTATGATCACTTACAATGAAGTTCATTTCTGCCTCTCAGGGTCTCCCAGTTCTCTGGAGAAACCAGAAGCACAGAGAGGCCTGGGACAGAGCCTTCGGTTAGCAGGGTCCTGCCTGATTCTGGCCCCAAAGGGCATGGGAGAAGAAGGGAGGGAGGGGAGACCCAACCCAGATCCAGCAGTTCTCTGCCCTGGCTCAGCAGTGGGGCCAGGCTGCAGGTTTCAAGCCCAACTCAGCACTCTTGTAGGTGCCAATTTTAGCCTCTGCCACTATTTTTGGGCTCCACTGCCTCACCACTGGCTGAGCTGGTTGGGCTCCTCACCCCCAGCACTACCCCCACACTGCCCCTCCTGCCTCCCCTCCTGCCTAGCAACTCCTTCACCTCCTTCTTCACCCATTCCCCTGTTTAGAATCCTTAAATAGCAAAGACCAGGAAAAAGGGAGAGGAAATAAATCATGCCCAGTTCAGGCTGGATGGAAATTAGAAAACAGGAAGGACTTTCCCAGGGCCATAGCTGGTTCTTCCTGGCTTGCACCTGCCAAGGATACCTATGGGGAGGGCGTAGGAACTCCCCCAAACCAAGAGTCCTGGGGCTCCTGGCCCCAGAACTCCAGACTCACCTCCCCTGAGGTGGGCAGCCAAGACTCAGGAATGTACTAAATTTAAAAACAGACAGCCAGAGGCTAGAATCTTGGCCTCAAGGCTCCACCCACTGGAGGCCCAGAGACAAGATCTGGGGTGGGACCTCAGCTTCTCTCCCAGGCCTGGGGCAGGAGGGTGCTGCAAGCTATGGATAGAATCTTAAAGGGCCACACTCCAGCCTGGGTACCCAGGAAACATAGAATTTGAACCCTGGGGTTTTTCAAGCGACCTCACGGCCCCTCAACTCAACTAAGAAGGTCTCTGAAAGAAGAGGACCCGACCCTCCAACCCTTTTCTGCCTCCCACCCCAACCTTCAGTCTACTTTCCATCCCACCTGCTGTTACCCTACCCCTCACCCTATGCCCTCTTCTTCCCCTTAGAAGATGAATAACAAGGAAAGGGACTAGGGACAGGGAAAAGAAAAGTGTTCTGCCTTTAAAAACACCTGTGTTTAGTGAGCTTGGCCTGCAGCTTGACTCAGTTTCCATTTTCTATATCCTCTTCAACAATGAACACTTTTCCCTTCTCCTTGGTGTCACCTGCCCCCCTTTTCCAATACCCTTCTTCATTCCAGCGTCCCCTCTACTCCTATCCAGTGATATCTTCCAGATTTTCAGAAATAATTTTTTTAGATACACAGAAACAAACATTTCTACCAGGATCTAAAAATAGCCACCACCTTCTTTAGCCCATTTAACTTGATGAAATGTGTCCCTCCCATTTCAGGGGTAGGGAGGAGGTCCCAGGGAAGAACCTGGTTGCCAAAGTCTTGGCCAGTTGGAGAAGAGATGGGTCTCCCGAGGATACCGAAGCCCAAGCTCTACACTGTCCCAAGGTGGTTTGTTTTTCTTTCTTCTATTGGTCTGGACCTTGTATATTCTGGGAGGAGGTGATTAAGGCCAAATTGCCTTAAGTGGCCATCCAGCCAGAAGCTGGAAGAAGGGAAGGATGAGAGGGAATGAACTGTTGTGTTAGGGCTATTGAGAGAAACAGTGGCAATACAGAGCCAAAGCCCTGGGTTTGTAATATGGCGCCACCTCTTATGAGCTTGAGATCTTGGGCAAAGTAACTAACCTTTAAGTATTTGTCTGTAGAATTGAGATTGAAATACTTATCTTTGCCAGAATTGTTATAAGAATTAAATGAGTTGAAAGTGTTTCATCAAGTGTGCAATGCTACTCAAGTAGGAGGGACTAAGCTACTTCCTTCTCTCACTGCTTGACTGAGCTTCTCTCCAGCCCCACCCCCTGATGTTTACTGCTTATGGAGAAAGAGATTAAGTGAAGCAGGCCCACACATTCATGAAGGTGGAAGGAAGATGTAGCAGGAGATGGCGGAGAGGGAAACAGAGGAATACAGGACGACAGACGTGGGGAGGAAAGGCTGAGCGAGGCAATGTCCTGACTCACTCTGGCGCTTCCCTCTTTCCCATCTGGGCTCCAAAGTCTCTGCCCTCATTCCCCTTCACCAGGTTGCTCAACCCTCCATCAGACTGTTAGGTCAAGGGTGGACAAACACAGACCAACCGGATCTGGATGGCCCCTGGGCAGTACTGACTTCCCCTACCATTCCCACGGCAAGAAAAGGGGGTGATTCCACTGGCAGACTCCCCTGCCCTGCAGTGAGACAGCCTGTAGGAAGGTGAGACTCAGACCCCAAGGTTTCTGCTTTTGCTTTGTTCCTTCGAGATCTCCGTTCCCCCATGGGAGAGAAACCTCACTGTCCCACCTGCCCTCCCCTCCCATCAGCTTTCAGATTCTCCAGCTGCTCCTCTTCTGAGACTCACCCAGTCTCATGCCTCCATTAGCCTCAACTCCCGACCCATGGCCTGTGGTGAGAGGTGCTAACAACATGACCTGCTTTCATCTTGACCTTCCCAGCCCACCCAGAGAAAAGGGAATCTTGGCTAAAAAAAGGCTAGAAGAGGGGAGAACCCTGGCACTGCGGGTGGGGCTGGGAGGAGCCCAGGCAACCTTACTGGTGAGAATCTCATGCCTCTTCAAGGTGAATATGATGATGACTTCCCTGGGGTTTCTTTCAATACTCAGAAGCCGCCCCGAGTTGGAAAGCACATGCATTCTTGGGGAGGCCAGGGGAGGAAAAGGGGGGTGGCCCACTCTGACAGTAAATGAAGAAAGTGGAAACAAATTCAAGGAGCAGGCAGAGCTCCCGGTTTCACCAGAGCCCAACGGTTGGTAATAAGGATGAGAACAATGTACCTTCACTTCCTGGGATCAGAACAGCACATGGCCGCACATGTACGGGTATGCATGTGCTTCCATAATCATATACTTTCCCAGCTTCTACTCTGCCTGTGGTCTAATTTCAACTCCTTCAGCTGCTGTACCCACCCATAAAATTATGAGTGTAAAAGCACTTTGCAAACCCTGATACTCTATGAAGAAGTAAAAAGTAGTGCTGTAATTATTATCATTATTATGTCCAATGGTTGAGGTTTCTGCTGCCCACCTGTCAGCTATGTGAGGCCTAAAGAGAGGGAGGGCTAGGCCATTCCTCAGCTTCTGAGGTTCCTGGCCCTTTTCCCCTTCCATCTGTCCACAGCTGACTGCTAAGCTGGAGGTGTAGGGGAAAGCAGAGAAAAGGTGATTTACAGGGACACAGAGACACAGGCTGGAAGAGATAGCATGTGTTTCCTTAAAATTTGAAGCATTTGGCTGGGCACAGTGGCTCACACCTGTAATCCCTGCACTTTGGGAGGCCAAGGCAAGAGGATTGCTTGGGCCCAAGAGTTAGAGGCTGCAGTGAGCTATGATTGTGCCATTGTACTTTAGCCTGGGAGACAGAGACCCCCCTCTCTTAAAAAAATAAAAAAATAAAAAATGGAACCATTGCTCTGAGTTTCTAATAGGGGGAGTGGTGGGAGGTGGCGATGGTGGGATGGGAGAAAGGGAACTGGGGAGGGCAGTGGGTCCCAAGCCTCCTGCTTCCCTGGCTGACTCCTACCTTGGCCTTTCCGGTCATGCCCAAGAGGAAGCTGAAGGTCCGTCGCAGGGAGGAGCCCGCCCAGGTACCTGAATGTCCTTCCAGCTGGCTGCAGCTGCATAGAGAAAAAGAAGACATGAGGAGATGGAGGTAATGCTGGAAATGAAGAAAAAGATAACTTCCTGAGAGATGGTGGATGAAGATACCATGACCAGCAGAGCCAGAATGGGAAGGAGGAAAGAGGAAGGACTGGGAGAGAAAGATAAGCCCCCATCCTGACCTCCTAGGACTTCCTGGATGTGGGCATTTCAGTTTCCCAGGCCCCTCTATTTAGGAAGAAAACTCCAGGCTCCACCCAGATAAATACAGACTCCTCCTTCCTACCTAATCCAGGCTCAGGATGGGAGGCCCAGCCTCCTGTCTCATGCTGCTCCCCAACGGAAGTGGTATGGGGCGGGGGCTCTCCCGGGGGGCATTTTCTCCTCTCAGAACAAGAGCCCTGTGTACGACCCTCTCTGCTGTTTGGAGAAGGCCTCTGGGCCTAAAGCCAATAAGGACTGAATTTCCTGGGATTTCATCAGCCCCATCCCATGAGCTAATCCCAAACCTAGAGCCAGGAGGATGTGTCAGCTAGAGATTTTCAGGACCACAAAGCAGAGCCTGATATCTTAAAGGGACCATTACTTGCTTACATATCCACACTGTCTTAGAGGGCTGACCCACTCTAATCAGGCTTCAACCATAGGAGCCAAATAAGCAGGTGCTGATTTTGCATGCTTATTTACATAGTTATTCAAATCTCCCAGCCTCCACCTCCAGACCTGAACTCTGCCTTCAGGCCCTGCCCTCTGCTGGGAGCTCCACAGCCCTTGCCCAGCTCTCCTTAGGGCCAATCCCCGTTTGTCTATTATCTGAGCCATCCTAAGCTGATCCATGGTCCTTGGTCACTGTCCCTCACTAAGACTGTTCAACAGTCTATCTGCCCTTTCACCCTATACCACTGACAACAGCAAGCAACTCCCATGCTCTTATTATTCAATGGACACCCTGTGACCTGGATATTCCTTTTCTCCCAATTTCTCCCCCCATCTTATGCAGCTACTGGGAACCTGGTGAGCCCACCCAAACCAAAGAAGAGAGGGTGAATTCTGTGCAGCTCAGGGGAGGATATTTGGAGGTCTTCGATCAGAAATGTTAAGGGGAGGCATGATTCAGGAAGCAGGGAAACCCCTGGGGCTACAAAACCATGGCATAGACCCTATTGCTGTTCCCCTGTAGAGGCTTTTGAAGGATTCTGAGTCCCCCACACTCACCGTTTCCTGAGGTCAATGGCAGAGGACTGGGATAAATTCCCTGCCAACACAAAAGGAGACGAGAAGTGTCTAGCTAAAGCCAGACAAAGGCGCCCAGGGCTTCCTCCCCCACCCGCTTCACCTGGATCAGGTTCCCAAGCTGCAGGTGCATGTGACGCCATTTCTGAGGGCGGGCAGTGGGCAGCAGGGAGAAAGGGCGGGGTCTAAGCAGGGCAGAGCTGAAGAATTTAGGAGCCATGGGAACAGAGCACCAGGGTTATGTGGAGATGGTGGCTGGGAGACTGATGTTTCAGAGGTTTCACCCAGAGCTCCCAATACTCCATCTTGAGGACAAGGTACATTGCAGGTAACTGTCCTGCATCTCTGGTGACAGGGGAGGCTGGAGAACCTCACTATGTCCTATGTCCGCTTTCACTGGTAGGAGTTTCAGAATTCCAAAGTCCAGAATTCAGATTGCTTATTTGAATAAAGCCATTCTGAGGCCAGGCATGGTGGCTCACGCCTGTAATCCCAGCACTTTGGGAGGTCAAGGCAGGTGAATCACTTGAGCTCAGGAGTTTAAGACCAGCCTAGCCAACCTGGTGAAACCCTTTCTCTACTAAAAATACAAAAATTAGCCGGGTGTGGTGGCATGCTTCTGTAGTCCCAGCTACTCAGGAGGCTGAGGTACTAGAATCACTTAAACCTGGGAGGCAGAGGTTGCAGTGAGGTGAGATTGCACCACTGCACTCCAGCCTGGGCAACACAGTGAGACTCAGTCTCAAAAAAAAAAAAAAAGAAAAGAAAAAATAATAAAGCCATTCTAGGAGTTCCAAGGGTATGTGGCTAAACATAATCCAGGACATCTGGACCCTAAACAGCTAGCTATGAGGAGTGGCAATGAGATGTATAGGGGAAGGGGCCACCCCTGCTTTGCTCCCTACTTTTGCTCACCATCTGGATCCGACCAGTCCAAGAGACAGTTGATGCCACTCACGGATACAGACTTGGAAAGCATGCCAGTGGCCGAGTGGTCCAAAGGGCCAGCAGATGGATGACAGGAATCCTGATCCTGGAATCATGTCAAGAGTCCTCACACCAAGGGCAGGCTTCATCTGTCCTCCCCTCATGCTCTTTACCTCCCCACAGCTTGGCCTCTCTTCAAATCCAGGCCTCCCACCCCTTTCCAAAACCCATGTTGGGATATTGCACTTTAAATAGTTGGGAAGTTACTCCGCTGTTTTGCAGTCATTACTCTGCTGCAGTTCAAGCCCAGGCTGTCTTAGTATATAAAAGTATCTAAGAAGAGAGATTTACCCTGAATGGTTTCCAGAGATGGCAAACTGAACCTATAGAGGCCAGCGAGGTAATGAAAAAAACAGGCAGGCCTGGCGCGGTGGCTCACACCTGTAATCCCAGCACTTTGGGAGGCCGAGGCAGGCGGATCACTAGGTCAGCCTGGCCAAAATGGTGAAATCCCATCTCTACTGAAAAAATACAAAAATTAGCAAGGTGTGGTGGTGTGCACCTGTAATCCCAGCTGCTCAGGAGGCTGAGGCAGAAGAATCACTTGAACCCAGGCTGTGGAGGTTGCAATGAGCTGAGATCACGCCACTGCACTGGTGCAACAGAGCAACTCAAAACCAAAGGCCGGGCACAGTGGCTCATGCATGTATTCCCAGCACTTTGGAAGGCCGAGGTGGGTGGATCATTTCGGGTCAGGAGTTTGAGACCAGCCTGGCCAACATGGTGAAACCCCGCCTCTACTAAAAATACAAAAATTAGCCAGCCATGGTGGCGGGCACCTGTAGTCCCAGTTACTCAAGAGGCTGAGGCAGGAGAATCGCTTGAACCTGGGAGGTGGAGGTTGCAATAAGCCAAGATCGTGCCACTGCACTCCAGCCTGGGTGACAAAGCAAGACTCCATCTCGAAAAAAAACAAAAACAGAAACAAAAAAAAACAGCAAATAAGCCAGAAGTCCCTCTTCAGTAGACTAAAGAATCAGTAGTGTACTTATGCATTGAAATACCATTCAACAATAAAAATGAGCAAATCACAGCTCACATAACAATATGGATGAATCCCACAGACATGCTGAATGAAAGAACCAAGACACAAAGATGTATATACTGGTATGATTATATGCATATGAAGTTTAACACAGGTAAAACTAATTGACATTGTTTAGTGATGCCTACATAGGTGGTAAGCCTATAAAGAAAATAGAGCCAGGTGCTGTGGCTTAGGCCTGTAACCCCAGGACTTTGGGAGGCCGAGGCAGGTGGATCACTTGAGCTCAGGAGTTCGAGACCAGCCTGAGCAACATGGTGAAACCCTGTCTCTAACAAAAATACAAAAATTAACCAGGCTTGTTGTCTCACGCCTGTAATCCCAGCTACTCAGGAGGCTGAGGCAGGTGGATCGCTTGAATCCGGGAGGCGGAGGTTGCAGAGATCGTGCCACTGGACTCCAGCCTGGGTGACAGAGTGACACCATCATGTCACCTGGGTGACAGTCTCAAAAAAAAAAAAGAAGGCCAGGTGCGGTGGCTCACACCTGTAATCCCAACACTTTGGGAGGCCAAGGTGGGCAGATCACAAGGTCAGGAGATTGAGATCATCCTGGCTAACACAGTGAAATCCCATCTCTACTAAAAATACAAAAAAATTAGCCAGGCCCACGTGGTGGCGGGTGCCTGTAGTCCCAGCTACTAGGGAGGCTGAGGCAGGAGAATGGTGTGAACCTGGGAGGCAGAGCTTGTAGTGAGCTGAGATCGCGCCACTGCACTCCAGCCTGGGTGACAGAGCGAGACTCCGTCTCAAAAAAAAAACAAAAAAGAAAAAGAAAATGGATCTCAAAAGTCCAAGAATGCAGTCATCTCTGCCAGACAGAGGGCTATGAGTAAGAACCCAGGGAGCTTCTCAGCTATGATAATCTCTATTTTTTTTTTTTTTGAGATAGAGTTTCGCATTTGTTGCCCAGGCTGGAGTGCAATGGCATGACCTCAGCTCACCGCAACCTCTGCCACCTGGGCTCAAGCGATTCTCCTGCCTCTGCCTCCCGAGTAGCTGGGATTACAGGCATGTGCCACCACGCCTGGCTAATTTTGTGTTTTTAGTAGAGATGGGATTTCTCCATGTTGGTCAGGCTGGTCTCGAACTCCTGACTTCAGGTGATCCGCCTGCCTCAGCCTCCCAAAGTGCTGGAATTACAGGCATGAGCCACTGTGCCTGGCCTATTTTTTTTTTTTAACCTGGGGTGGTTATATGGGTGTTTGCTTTCTAATTTATTATGCTGTAAATATATGTTTTATATATTTTCCTGTGTATGTGCATTTCAAAAAAAACTTAATGTTTAAAAAAATACAGATTTATAAATTTTAAAACACCATTCTAAATAAATGTATTGTCAAAGAAGAAATCATGATGGAAATTTAAAGATGTTTTGTAACTGAACAATAATGAAAATATAGAACAAAACCTGTGGGAGAAGGCCAAAGTGGTATTTCAAGGGCAAGTTGTAGCCTTGGAATGCTTATATTGAAAAATTTTTAATGCTAGAGAATTGAGCTATTCTAACTTAAAAAGTCAGATAAAGAAAAGGACAAACTCATAAAAAACAGAGGCAAGCGCGGTGGCTCTCGCCTGTAATCCCAGCACTTTGGGAGGCTTAGGTGGGCTGATCATGAGGTGAGGACACAGAGACCATCATGGCTAACATGGTGAAACCCCATCTCTACTAAAAATACAAAAAATTAGCCAGGCATGGTGGCGGGCACCTGTAGTCCCAGCTACTCAGGAGGTTGAGATAGGAGAATTGCTTGAACCCAGGAGGCAGAGATTGCAGTGAGCCGAGATTGTGCCACTGCACTCCAGCCTGAGCAACAGAGTGAGACTCCAGGTCTCAAAAAAAAGAAAAGAAAAGAAAACAGAAGGAAGCGGCCGGGCACGATGGCTCACGCCTGTAATCCCAGTGCTCTGGGAAGCTGAGGCAGGTGGATCACCTGAGGTCAGGAGTTCTAGACCAGCCTGGCCAACATGGTGAAAACCCATCTCTACTAAAAAAAAAAAAAAAATTAGCTGGGCATGGTGGTGGATGCCTGTAATTCTAGCTATCCAGAGGCTGAGGCAGGAGAATCTCTTGAACCTGGGAGGCAGAGGTTGTAACGAGCTGAGATCGCGCCATTGCACCCAGCCTGGGCAACAAGAGCAAAACTCCATCTCAAAAAAAAAAGGAAGCATATAATAAAGATAAATGCAGAAATGAAATAGTAAGGCCGGGCACAGTGGCTCACGCCTGTAATCCTAGCACTTTGGCGGATCACCTGAGGTCAGGAGTTCGAGACCAGCCTGGTCAACATGGTGAAGCCCCATCTCTACTAAAAATGCAAAAATTAGCCAGGCGTGGTGGTGGGCGCCTGTAATCTCAGCTACTCAGGAGATTGAGGCAGGAGAATCACTTGAACTGGGGAGGTGGAGGTTGTGGTGAGCCGAGATTGCGCCATTGTACTCCAGCTGGGCGACAAAGCATAACTTCGTCTCAAAAATAAATAAATAAATAAATAGTAGACAAAGATAAATTAGAGAGGATCAATAAAGCCAAGAGTTGTTTTCTAGGATCAAGCAAATGAAATAGGCAAACCTCTGATAGGAATGATAAAGAAAACAAGAGAAAGCACAAATAGAATGAAAAAGCAGACCTAACTATAGAAAGAGCAGTGATTATAAAGATAAGAGAATACTACCTATGGCCAGGCACGGTGGCTCATGCCTGTAATCCCAGCACTTTGGGAGGCTGATGTGGGCAGATCTCTTGAGGTCAACAGTTGGAGACTAGCCTGGCCAACATGGCAAAGCCATCTCTACAAAAAATACAAAAATTAGCTGGGTGTGGTGGCGTGCACCTGTAATCTCAGCTACTCAGGAGGCTGAGGCGCAAGAATCACTTGAACTCGGGAGATGGAGGTTGCAGTGAGCAGAAATCGCACGGCTGGGTGTGATGGCTCATGCCTATAATCCCAGCACTTTGGAAGGCCGAGGTGGGCGGATCACCTGAGGTCAGGAGGTTAGGTCGAGACCAGCCTGGCCAACATGGTGAAACCCCATCCCTACCAAAAATACAAAAATTAGCTGGGTGTGGTGGTGGGCACCTGTAGTCCCAGCTACTCAGGAGGCGGAAGCAGGAGAATCGCTTGAACCTGGGGGACGGAGGTTGCAGTGAGCCAAGATCATGCCACTGCACTCCAGCCTGGGTGACGAGAGCAAAACTCTGTCTCAAAAAGAAAAAAAGAAAAGAAATCACACCACTGCACTCCAGCCTGGGTGATAGAGCAAGACTCCGTCTCACGAAAAAAAAGAGTACTACCTACAACTTCATGCTAAAATGCACATGAAGTCGACAAATTTCTACCCCCCAAAATAAAACTTACCAAAACTGAATCAAGAAGAAATAGAAACTCCGAATGGTCCTATTAAAGAAATGAAATCAGTAGTTAATCTTCCTAAAAACAAAACAAAAACACCAGGTCAAAACAGTTTTAGAGACAAGGGACAGATCTTTCAAGGAAGAGATCACTGACCTCTCGTACAAACTCTTCCAAAGAATAGACAACTAAAATAAAAACTCTTTAACTCGGCCGGGCACGGTGGCTCACACCTGTAATCCCAGCATTTTGGGAGGCCGAGGTGGGTGGATCACCCAAGGTCAGGTGTTGGAGACCAGCCTCAACATGGAGAAACCCAGTCTCTACTAAAAATACAAAATTAGCCGGGTGTGGTGCTGCATGCCTGTAATTCCAACTACTTGGGAGGCTGAGGCAGGAGAATTGTTTGAACCTGGGAGGCAGAGGTTGCGGTGAGCCGAGACCGTGCCATTGCACTCCAGCCTGGGCAACAAGAGCGAAACTCCGTCTCAAAAAAAAAAAAAAAACAACTCTTTAACTCTTTCTGTAAGGTAAGTACAACCTTGATTCCAAAACTACACATAGACAGTATGACAAAGATAAATTATGGGCCAATCTCTCTTATGCACATAAGTACAAAAATCCTAAACAAAATATTAGGAAAGTATAACTGATTTTATTTTTTATTATTACTTTTTTTGAGACAGTCTTGCTCTGCTGCCCAGGCTGGAGTGCAGTGGCACGATCTCTGCTCACTGCAACCTCTGCCTCCTGTGTTCAAATAAGTCTCATGCTTCAGCCTCCCAAGTAGCTGGGATTACAGGAGTAAGCCACCACACCTGGCCAGTGTAGTAGATTTTTAAATGGCTGCAAATTATTTGCAGTTCCTCCCATTAAGAAGGAGCCTGTCTCTTCACTCTGAATCTGGGCTGGCCTGTGACTTACTAGGATGACTAGAGTGTCACAGAAGTGCCATCATGTGATTTTTGAGCCTAAGCTTCAAGAAACCTTAAAGCGTCCACTCTCGCCCACTTGGAATGCTATTTTCATCTGAACAAGCCTAAGATGGCATTCTGGAGAGGCCGTGTGGATGAGAAGCAAGGTACTGCAAATGGCAGGCTGCTAGCTGAAATGGTAAGGAAGGCCATCCTTGATCATCAGCTCTATTCAGGCCACCAGACAATGGCAGCCACCTAAATGAGTCCAGGTGAGACCAGCCAAAATTGCCCACCCAAAGAATTGTGAGTAAACAAAACAAAAAAAGAATTGTCATTTTAAGCTGCAAAGTTTAGGGTTGGTTTGTTACACAGCAACAAATAATTGATACAAATAAAATCCAGCAGTATGTAAAAAGATAAAATGTGTAATGACAAAGTTGGATTTATCCTAAGAATACGGTGGTTTAATGTGAGAAAAATCCTTAAATGTAATTTACCTCAATAATATATTAAAGGAGAAGGGGCGTGGTGGCTCATGTCTGTAATCGCAACACTTTGGGAGGCTGAGGTGAGGCTGAGGTGGGGGATCACTTGAGCTCAGGAGTTTGAGACCATCCTAGGCAATATGGTGAAACCCCATCTCTATCAAAAATACAAAAAATTAGCTGGGTGTGGTGGCACACGCCTGTGGTCCCAGTTACTCAGGAGGCTGAGGTGGGAGGATAGTTTGAGCCCAGGTGGCAGAGGTTGCAGTGAGCCAAGATTGCACCACTGCACTCCAGCCTGGGTGACAGCGAGAACCCCATCTCAAAATAATCAATAATAATATTAATATATTTAAAGAGAAAAATATATAATCATTTTTGTAAATGCAGAAAAGCATAGGATAAAATCCAACACCCACTAACTCTAAAACCAAAGGCTTGGCAATTAGAAATAGAAGGAATCCTCCTTAACCTGATAAAGAGTATCTTTTAAAACCTGCAGCCAAAAACCAACCTCAATAGTGAAACACAAGATATACTCCCTGTAAAATCAGAAACAATACTTCTTATGGCATAGTTTTTAAGAAAAAATAATAATAAACTCCAGAAATAAGACAAGGATGTCCATTATCACCATTTCTGTTCAGCACAGCACTAGAGTCCTATTTTGATGGATTAATGCTGGAAGAGAGGAGAAACACTAAATAATAAATAAATAAAAATAGAGTCCTAGTCAGTACAGGAGTGCAAGAGAAAGAAACAAAAGGAGTGGATATTGGAAAATAAAAAAAACAAAGCTCATTTAAAGGTGACATAGGCTGGGTGAGGTGGTTCACACTTGTAATCCCAGCTCTTTAAGAGGTTAAGGTGGGAGGATCACTTGAGCACAGGAATTTGAGATCAGCCTGAGCAACATAGTGAGACCCCCATCTCTACAAAAAAAATAAAAAAATTAGCTGGGTGTGATGGCACACACCTGTAGTCTCAGCTGCTGGGGTGGCTGAGGCAGGAAATCACTTGAGCCTCGGAGGTGGAGGTTGCAGTGAGCCATGATCATACCACTGCACTCCAACCAGGGTGACAGAGCAAGACTGTCTCAAAAAAAAAAAAAAAAAAAGTAAAGATGACATAATTGTATACTTAGAAAAGCCAAAAGAAAAAAAAACACAGATAAATGGTTTTAATTTAAAACAAGAGTTTAGCAAGATAAATGACTATTAAGATTATTGTATGAGGAATAATTTTTTTTCCTTTTGAGACAGAGCCTCACTCTGTTGCCCAGGCTGGAGTGCAGTGGCTCAATCTCAGCTCACTGCAACCTCTGCTTCCTGGGTTTAAGCGATTCTCCTGCCTCAGCCTCCTGAGCACCTGGGATTACAGGTGCATGCCACCACGCCTGGCTAATTATTTTTGTAGAGATGGGGTTTCACATTGTTGGCCAGACTGGTCTCGAACTACTAACCTCAGGTGATCCTTCTGCCTCAGCCTCCCAAGGAGCTGGGATTATAGGCGTGAGCCTATAATTATTATCCTATATTATGAGGAATATATACAATATATAATATAATAATATATAGTATCCTATATTATCCTATATTATGAGGAATAATTTAATTCCATTTCTATAAACCAAAAATAATTATAAAATATAATTTAAAAATAAGAATGTATTGGCCGGGCACGGTGGCTCACGCCTGTAATCCCAGCACTTTGGGAGGCCGAGGTGGGTGGATCACGAGGTCAGGAGATTGAGACCATCCTGGCTAACACGGTGAAACCCCGTCTCTACTAAAAATACAAAAAATTAGCCGGGCGTGGTGGTGAGTGCCTATAGTCTCAGCTACTCGGGAGGCTGAGGTAGGAGAATGGCGTAAACCTGGGAGGTGGAGCTTGTAGTGAGCCAAGATTGTGCCACTGCACTCCAGATTGGGTGACACAGCAAGACTCCATCTCAAAAAAAAAAAAAAAAAGAAAAAGAAAAAAAGAAAGTATTTTTAATAGTAACCAAAACTACAAATTACCTAGAAATAAACTAATAAAGATTGACAAGGCTTGTGTGAAGAAAATTTTTTTGTTTTCTGAGATGGAGTTTCGTTCTTGTTGCCCAGGCTGGAGTGCAATGGCACGATCTTGGCTCACCGCAACCTCCGCCTCCTGGGTTCAAGCAATTCTCCTGCCTCAGCCTCCCGGGTAGCTGGGATTATAGGCATGTGCCACCACGCCTGGCTAATTTTGTATTTTTTTAGTAGAGACAAGGTTTCTCCATGTTGGTTAGGCTGGTCTAGAACTCCTGACCTCAGGTGATCCACCCACTTTGGCCTCCCAAGTGCTGGGATTATAGGTGTAAGCCACTGCGCCTGGCCCATGAAGAAAATTAATACTTTATTAAAAGACATTTTTGGCTGGGCGCGGTGTAATCCCAGCACTCTGGGAGGCCGAGGCAGGTGGATCACAACGTCAGGTGATCGAGACCATCCTGGCTAACACAGTGAAACCCTGTCTCTACTAAAAACACAAAAAATTAGCCCGGGTTGGTGGCACACGCCTGTAGTCCCAGCTACTCGGGAGGCTGAGGCAGGAGAATCGCTTGAACCTGGGAGGCGGAGGTTGCAGTGAGCCGAGATCACACCAATGCACTCCAGCCTGGGCGACAGAATGAGACTCTGTCTCAAAAAAAAAAAAAAAGGATTTTTTTTCACTAAGTAAGGGTAGAGAAATATTTTTTTAAAGACTTTTTTTTAGACAGCCTAAGTAAATAAATAGTTACATTATTTTTCATGGATAGATAAACTCAATATTGGAAATAGGTCAATTCATCTTACATTAATCTTTGTTTTGTTTTGAGATGGAGTCTCGCTCTTGTTGCGCTGGAGTGCAATGGTGCGATCTTGGCTCACTGCAACCTCTGCCTCCCGGGTTCAAGCTATTCTCCTGCCTCAGCCTCCCAAGTAGCTGGGACTGCAGGTGCCCGCCACCATGCCTGGTTCATTTTGTATTTTTAGTAGAGATGGGGTTTCACCATGTTGTTTAGGCTGGTCTCAAATTCCTGACCTCAGGTGATCCACCCACCTCAGCCTCCCAAAGTGCTGGGATTACAGGCGTAAGCCACCGCACCCGGCCCATCCTACATTAATCTTTGAATTCAGTATGATCTCAATCAAAATCCAGCAGGAATTTTTGTTTTTTAGAAATTGATAAGGTGATTCTAAATGTCACACAGAAATGCAAAGGACCCAGAATCGCCTGCCACTGCACTCCAGCCTAGGCAACAGAGTAAACTGTCTCTAAAACATAAATAAAAAATAAAATAAAAATATTCCTAAAGAGAATAATAACGTTAGAAGACTTACACCACTAGATTTTAAAGACTTACAATAAGGCTATGTTAATGAAGACAATGTGATATTGGCATAAAGATAGACAAATAGACCAGGGGAATGGAAAAGAGGGCCCATATGAGTGCACTTACTTGATTGTCAACAAAGTCACCATGGCAATTTGATAGAGAAAGTAAGTTTTAAAAATAAGTGATACTGGCCGGGCACGGTGGCTCACGTCTGTAATCCCAGCACTTTAGGAGGCCCAGGCGGCTGGATCACAAGGTCAGGAGATCGAGACCAACCTGGCTAACACAGTGAAACCCTGTCTCTACTAAAAATACAAAAAAATTAGCCGGGCATGGTGGCGTGCACCTGTTGTCCCAGCTGCCGGGGAGGCTGAGGCAGGAGAATGGCGTGAACCCAGGAGGCAGAGCTTGCAGTGAGCTGAGATTGCGCCACTGCACTCCAGCCTGGGCAACAGAGCAAGACTCCGTCTCAAAAAAAAAAAAGTGATACTGGAGCAACTCAATATTCATATGGGAAAATAAAAACAGAAAAACAAAAAATCTTGGCCAGACACAGTGGCTCACACCTGTAATCCCAGCACTTTGGGAGGCCAAGGTGGGCGGATCAGTTGATACCAGGAGTTCGAGACCAGACTAGGCAACATAGGGAGACCCTATCTCTACAAAAATACAAAAATCTGGCCAGGCGTGGTGGTGCGTGTCTGTAGTCCCAGCTACTCAGTTGGCTGAGGAGTGAGGATTACTTGAGCCCGAGAGGTGGAGGTTGCAGTGAGTCATGATCGCTCCACTGCACTCCAGCCTGGGTGACAAGACTCTGAAAGAAAAATGAAAGGAACATCTACAGTTTTAAAAGTGTAAGCACCCTACTGGCCAAACAAAATGAATATTGGAGCTAGACTTGGCTCATGGACTGTCAGTCTGCAACCCCTTGTCTAGCTTAATGAGTCTCAAACTTTTGGTTTGTGGACATTAGTATAGTACTTATTCACACTGGCTACTGCAGGAAGAAAGTAAAACAAAACCCCCAAACATATAGATGAAGAGTATATTAAGGAGAGCACATAAGGATTAGGTGAAGAGAGCTGAGGCATTAGAGAAGGAAGGCATAAGAGGGAAGAAAACACTATGGAAAAGGGGGAAGGAAGAAAACATAATACCAAGAAGTGGGGAAGAGAAAAGCGGAAGAGAGGGAAAGTTACAAAGGAATGAAGGGGAGAAAAGGAAAAAATATTTATTGAGCTCATCTTATGTGCCAGCCTCTGTGCTGAGTACTTTGACACCTTTTGTTCATTTAATAATCACAACTTTAAAAGACAATTTATTATTCTGATTTTCAGAAAGATAAAATAAATTGCTCAGCGGGTAAATAAATGAAGGATCTAGCAGTCAGTTCGACTCCGAAATCCTGTTCTTTCTACTGTAGTACATTGAAATGGGGATCAGGGGAGACCTGCAAAGATGCTGATGGAGAAAAGTGGTTGATGGGATCACTTGAGGTCAGGAGTTTGAGACCAGCATGGCCAACATGGTGAAACTCTGTGTCTACTAAAAATAGAAAAATTAGCCAGGCGTGGTGGCAGGCCCCTGTAATGCCAGCTACTCAGGAGGCTGAGGCAGAATTGTTTGTATCCGGGAGGCGGAGTTTGCAGTGAGCTGAGATCGTGCCACTGCACTCCAGCCTAGGCAACAAACCAAGACTCCATCTCAAAAAATAAAAATAAAAAAAGCAGGTGATGGGATGACATGGAGTTTTGTTTTGTTTTGTTTTGTTTTTTGCTGCTTCCCTGATAGGCTATATACGGCTCCCTTCAGCCTCTCCCCCAAACCATAGGTGCCCAAACAATGAGGCCAGGGTTGGAACCCCTGGCCGGCTAGACGATGAGCTGAAGGGGAGGCAACTTTTAGCCAGCAGACTTGAGACATCTCAGTGTACTCAGGGTCTCCTGGCTAGCAGGCCCAGTGGGGTCTCCAAAGCCCTTCTGTATCCTTAATGGTCCTTAAACCCTGGTTGAAGATCCCCCTAGTTGTGTTTACTTAAGCCAGAAGGCTGGGCAATCTCTATATCCTTTCTCCATCGATCATCCTATGATTATTTTGTTAGAGAATTATTATTGTTCAGGGTACCAGATCTTAGTTTCATTCCACAGATAATAAGTTCGGCTCCAGGCTGGGCATGGTGGCTCACACCTATAATCCCAGCACTTTGAGAGGCCAAGGCGAGTGGATCACTTGAGGCCAGGAGTTTGAGACCAGCCTGGCCAACATGGTGAAAACCCATCTCTACTAAAAATACAAAATTTTGCAGGGTGTGGTGTTGTGGGCACCTTGAAAAAAGAACAGGATAACAGCAATTGTTCGGGGAATAAGAGAGATAACCTTAAACTCTGACCGCAGGTGAGCCGGGCGGAACAGAGCCATATTTCTCTTCTTTCAAAAGCAAATGGGAGAAATATCGCTGAATTCTTTTTCTCAGCAAGGAACATCCCTGAGAAAGAGAATGCACCCCTGAGGGTGGGTCTATAAATGGCCCCCTTGGCTGTGGCCATCTTCTATGGTCCAGACTGTAGGGATGAAATAAACCCCAGTCTCCCATAGCATTCCCAGGCTTATTAGGAAGAGAAAATTCCCGCCTAATAAATTTTGGTCAGACCGGTTGCTCTCAAAACCCTGTCTCCTGATAAGATGTTATCAATAACAATGGTGCCCGAAACTTCATTAGCAATTTTAATTTCGCCCCTTCCTGTGGTCCTGTGATCTCGCCCTGCCTCCATTTGCCTTGTGATGTTCTATTACCTTGTGAAGTACGTGACCTCTGTGACCCACACCTATTCGTACACTCCCTCCCCTTTTGAAAGTCCCTAATAAAAACTTGCTGGTTTTGCGGCTTGTGGGGCATCACGGAACCTACCGACATGTGATGTCTCCCCCGGATGCCCAGCTTTAAAATTTCTCTCTTTTGTACTCTGTCCCTTTATTTCTCAAACTGGCTGACGCTTAGGGAAAATAGAAAAGAACCTACGTGACTATCAGGGCAGGTTCCCCGATAGTGTGGTGGCAGGCGCCTGTAATCCAAGCTGCTTGGGAGGCTGAGGCAGGAAAATCACTTGATCCCAGGAGGCAGAGGTTGCAGTGAGCCGAGATCACGCCACTGCACTCCAGCCTGGGCAACAAGGGAGACCCTGTCTCAAAATACATAAGTAAATAAATAAATAAGTTCAGCTCCAAATTGGGGAAATTTGGGGTCCACAGAAAGAAGTGGTTATAATTACTAGGGGAACAGGGCCCTTTTACTGAGAGAGGAACACATACACCCTCATCAACACAGAGGCACCGATACAGAAAGGAAGAAACAGAGAGTCTTAGAGAAAGAGACAGAGGCAGGGTACCCGGAGTTAGGGACAGACACAGACCCAGGGGAGCAGACAGAGGTACATAGACGATAGATTCCAATTTGGTCAGATGGAGCCGGAGCAATGCCCGGGCACAGAGAGACCCAGCAGCTGGCAGAACAGAGGAGACATAGAATAGAATGGTGGCTAGACAGGCGAGGGGCAGGAGAGGAGGAGCAAGGCAGGGGCCTTCATGGGGATCTGTCTGTCCATACCAGCCAGGTGGGGTAACCACCCTGGTGCTGCAGTCCCAGAAAGTTGTCCAGTTCTTCTTGGTTCTGCAGGAAGGGGGCTTCCTCGGGGCCTGGGCATCCCGATGCTTGCAGTCTCCTCCTGAAACACACATCGCCACCACTACCGTCTGTATCCAGTGGCCAGTGACGGGCACCAGGGAGGAACACCGCCTTGCCTCAGCCCAGCCCTGTTGCTTGCCCCCAGCCCAGCCCTTCCTGTTGGCATAAGCACAGCCCAGACCCAAACTGGTCCCACTTTGGGGCTCTGCTTTGCCAGGGCTGCAGAGTTGGCTGTGGGCAAGAGTGACCCCTGCTGGTCAAAGGGCAGTACTGCCTCCAGAAGAAAGCCAGGGTTCAGGGGAAGGCGAACACCAAGAGTAAGCTGAATTCTCCCTCCTTGCCTGGTTGCTAATGCCAACCTTTGCCCCTGCTCAGCCAACTAGTGCACTCAGGACTCCCTTCCCTCTCTAACCAAGGGGCAGAATTAATGCCTGACTGTGAAAGGTGGGTGACACTTGAAAGACCCTGAGATACAGTTTGTGCCACATAAGGGGGGCCCAGGCATTTGGGCATCTCTGCTTTCAGCCAGCTACCCTTAGGAAGGTGCCATGAGCCCTGCAGGCATTGCTTCTCATCTGAGTTCCCACCCAAGCCAGTTCAGGGACAAGGCCCAGGGTCCTCTCCCCTCACTCAAACCAGCCAGCCCTGCCCGGGAGCTAGGGAAGGTTGGTTCACTCACCAGAGCTAAAGGAACTTGTTCAAGGGGACCATTGTCAAAGCAGAGAGACAGTGCCCTTCCATGGCCAGCAGCCCTACAATGTTCACTCACACTGAACTCTTCATGCTGACCCCCGGACCTTCTCTTTCTGACTTCCTCTGACTTTGGGGAAGTGGTCAGGGGTTTTCCAAGGAAGGGGGAAGAGATGATCTTTGTGCTCTAGTCCACCAAGCATATGCAGAAGTCTGAGCAAGAACAACTAATCTCACGTGGCAATGCGGGACCATGAGTTAATCCAAGACATCCTGGGTTGTCCTCAGCCTGCAACCAAAAGCCCAGCAAAGACCTGGCAATGGGGCAGGCCCAATGTCCCAACCTTGAGACCACCTCTCTCAAGAAATCTCTGAAAGTTCTTTGGGCCTCAGTTTCCTTATCTGTAAAATGAGGAGACTGTGCCATATGCTCTCTGAGTTCCATATGTGGTTCTATGACACCATTATGTGGTTCTATGAAACCCACTGTGGGAGGCGGAAGCAAGAAGATCCAGTGTCCTGATACTCCCCCTGACTCCACACCTCCCTCCCACTCCCACCCTCAGTCTGCCCTGAGAGGAGATAAGAGCCACTGCGGAGAGGCATATCTTGGAAGGTAGCATCCATCCTCCCCCAAAGGTCCACAAATGGGATTGAGCGCTGGTTCTCCAGGGAAAGGACTGGGGGCCCAGGTCTCCTCGACTCTTGTTCTTCGGATGGTTGTCTCTTGAGGGAGATAACTAGAGAGTTATCTAGTTCCTTCCCACTTTCCTATTTTCTTCAAGGTCTAGGCCTGGAGGGAAGGACGTACAGGAGGTCCCCTGGGGGCTTACCTATTCAGTGGGTCATCGAGCTCCCTGCCAGGCCCCCAGCTATGTCTTTTGAAGACGTCATAGTTGTGGCCGTGGGCCCGGAAAGCCCCCGACCTTCGGAGGGGTACAGCATGCAAGCCATTCCCCTCCTTTATTTCCTCCATCTCTTCTTCCTCCAGTTGTTCTCTGGATTCAACTGCAGAAAGACAGCGGCGAGTGTGGCCTCGCGGCACCTGGTCTCCACCTGCGTCCCAGAAATCTGGGACAGCTCTGTTCATGGGAGACACACACAGACCAGTCTGCATCAGCAAGAAAGAAAAGAGTGAGCAGGGTTCTAGAACTCTGGAACCTTGGAACTAGAAGCGTGTCACAGTCAGCTGGACTTCGGAGTGCCTAGCCACCCCTCACTTTACTGAGACACAGAAATGGAGAATGTGTGGCTCAGGGCCACATTGTGAATTAGCTGCAGACTCAAGGCTAGAACTTAGGTTTTCTGGATCCCAGTTCAGTGTCCTTTCTAGTACATAAAGAGATCCTCATTTTCTCATTCTTTTTCCATTTACTGAGGATTTATATAGCAGAAAGCCAAGCAAAGAGAAATAGATATTGTTGCTATCCTCAAGGAATCAGAGTCTAGTGAGTGGGTGAGTGTGCGTGTGTGTGCACAAGCAAAAGCACAAATCACAGATGACTCCATAACTGGCTCACATATGCCAAATGCCACAAGAGAAGTTTCAACAAAAGGCTCTGGGCTGTTAAAGGAGTGAGGGCACATGACCAGTTGGGAGACAAAAAAGGCCAGGTGTGGTAGCTCAACCAGCACTTTGGGAGGCTGAGGCAGGTGGATTGCTTGAGCCCAGCTGTTCTAGACCAGCCCAGGCAACATAGCGAGACACTGTCTCCACAAAAAAACAAAATGTTAGCCGGGTGTGGTGGCATGTGCTTATAGTCCCAGCTACTTGGGAGGCTGAGGTGGGAGGATCACTTGAGTCCAGGAGTTCAAGGCTGCAGTGAGCTATGATCACGCCACTGCACTCCAGCCTGGATGACAGAGTAAGACCCTGTTTGCTTTCGTTTTGTTTTGTTTTTTGAGACAGAGTTTCGCTCTTGTTGCCCAAGCTGGAGTGCAATGGTGCAATCTCAGCTCACTGCAACCTCTGCCTCCTGGGTTCAAGTGATTCTCCTGCCTCAGCCTCCCGAGTAGCTGGGATTACAGGCACGCCCCACCATGCCTGGATAATTTTTATTTTTAGTAGAAACAGGGTTTCACCATGTTAGCCAGGCTGGTCTCAAACTCCCAACCTCAGGTGATCCGTCCACCTCAGCCTCCCAAAGTGCCGGGATTACAGGCGTGAGCCACCGTGCTCAGCCTTGTTTTTTGTTTGTTTCTTTGTTTTTTGAGACAGTCTCGCTCTATTGCCCAGGCCGTAGTGCAGTGGCGCGATCTCAGCTCACTGCAAGCTCCGCCTCCCAGGTTCACGCCATTCTCCTGCCTCAGACTCCCGAGTAGCTAGGCCTACAGGTACCTGCCACCATGCCCAGCTAATTTTTTGTATTTTTAGTAGAGAGGGGGTTTCCCCGTGTTAGCCAGGATGGTCTCGATCTCCTGACCTCGTGATCTGCCCGCCTTGGCCTCCCAAAGTGCTGGGATTACAGGCATGAGCCACTGCGCTGGGCCTGTTTTTGTTTTTAAAGGGGAGGAGGAAACAGAAATAAGTAGATGGCCTTTGAGATGTGCCTGGAAGGGTAAAGTGGTTATGATTTAGCCAGGGCAGAGGGAGAGAATTTCAGCCAGATAAAGTAGCAGGGGGAGGCCGGGTGCGGTGGCTCACTCCTGTAATCCCAACACTTTGAGAGGCTGAGGCGGGCGGATCACGAGGTCAGGAGTTCGAGACCATCCTGGCTAACACGGTGAAACCCCGTCTCTACTAAAAACACAAAAAAACTAGCTGGATGTGGTGGCGGGCGCCTGTAGTCCCAGCTACTTGGGAGACTGAGGCAGGAGAATGGCATGAACCCGGGAGGTGGAGCTTGCAGTGAGCTGAGGTCGGACTCCAGCCTGGGCAACAGAGTGAGACTCTGTCTCAAAAAAAAAAAAAAAAAAAAAAAAATTAGCTGGGCGTGGTAGCGGGCGCCTATAATCCCAACTACTTGGGAGGCTGAGGCAGGAGAATCACTTGAACCCGGGAGGCGGAGGTTGCAGTGAGCCAAGATTGTGCCATTGCACTCCAGCCTATGTGACAACAGCAAGACTCCATCTCAAAAAAAAAAAAAAAAGGTAGAAAAAAGTAGCAGGGGGAAAAGGTTCATGAGTGATAAAGTGTTGTGATTTCTCCTTCTCCCTCTCCCTCTCCTCCTCCTTCTTCTTCTCCTTCTTCTGATGGAGTTTCACTCTTGTTGCCCAGGCTAGAGTGCAATGGCGTGATCTCGCCTCACCGCAATCTCTGCCTCCTGGGTTCAAGTGATTCTCCTGCCTCAGCCTCCTAAGTAGCTGGGATTACAGGCATGTGCCTCCAGACCCAGCTAATTTTGTATTCTTTTAGTAGAGACCATGTTGATCAGGCTGGTATCAAACTCCCGACCTCAGGTGATCTGCCCACCTCTGCCTCCCAAAGTGCTGGGATTACAGGTGTGAGCCACCATGCCCAGCATGATTTCTTCTTCTAAGAGTCTGGTCATATGCAGAGTGAAAGCCAGTCTGACCTCTCCCCATGGTGCAGAGAGAAGGGCTCCAAGCATCAGCCACAGAGCACACATTTCCTCCACTCTCTCCCAAATGGGCGTTGTTCTCACTGCCCAACACTCCTGGTTGGCATCAGGGCTTGCCTCAGTGTGTCTCACAATTAACCCTCAGGTGCTCTTAAAGTTGAAAATGATAAGCCCCACTCCAGAAAGAAGTGCCAAGTCCCAGAGTACCAGGGGCAGGAAGGGCAGAAAGGGAAATAGCATTTACTGCATACCTCTGTACACTTCACTCCTAGGCCATGTCTCTCTCGACCTTCTGCTCTAATGAGTCTCCCAGGCTCCCCTTCTCCTGGGACCACTTCCAGCTCTCAGACATCAGGAGTGCCCAGAAGGATCAGGAAGCCGGGACCCAGAACCTTCCCTCTTTCAAGGCTTTCTGTGGGGCTGTCAGACCTTCTCCAGGTTGTCTTAACCACCCTAGGGAAGTCCAGGTTATCAGTTATTGTCCCTTCAATCTACTTTCCTCCGTCACTGCAATCTGTCCACTGCCCTCACCCCACCCAGAGCAGCTGAGAAGAAAGTGCTGTGCCACAGGCTGGGCGCAGTCGCTCACGCCTGTAATCCCAGCACTTTGGGAGGCCAAGGCGGGCAGATCATGAGGTCAGGAGTCCGAGACCAGCCTGGCCAGTATGGTGGAACCCTGTCTTTACTAAAAATGCAAAAATTAGCCAGGCGTGGTAGCACGTGCCTGTAGACCCAGCTACTTGGGAGGCTGAGGCAGGAGAATCGCTTGAACCCAGGAGGCAGAGGTTGCAGTGAGCCGAGATCGCGCCATTACACTCCAGCCTGGGCAATAGAGCAAGACTCCGTCTCAAAAAAAAAAAGAAAGAAAGTGCTGTGCCTGGGGTGGCTGTGTGCCTGTTTACCACAGGGAAGGGAGGGAGGCAGGTGCTCAGGCCTCTACAGACGGCAATGCCGTTCCCCCATTGGGTGGGTGTCTAAGGAGAGAAAAGGAGAAGCCTAGGAGAGTGGCCACGGCCCTGTGCCCATCTGTGCTCATCGTGTCTGGGAGCAATGGACAGGGAACCCCTTAGCCAGCCACCAGGAGAGATCCTTTCCCTCCCTGCCTATAAACGGGCCCTGTGCCATCAGGTATGTTGGGTACAAACAGGATGAGCAGATCTACAGGAAGCAGGTCAGAGCCTAAGGGCCATGGCAAGGTCCCTCCCAACCAGTGGCCTCCAAAGCTGAGATCTGGAGGCAGAGGGAGGTTGACAAAAATACTGTGAAAAGCTGGGGTGGAGAGAAGAGTAGGAACTGGAGATATACTAGGAAAAGGGGAACGGGGGCTGGAAATAGGACAGAAACTGAGAGGCAGTGAGGGGGAGGCAGGGACACTGGGTGGATATTGTGAGCTCTGGAATTCAGGGACCTCCCAGAAGCAGAAAGTTGGTTTGAACTTTACCCCCTGTACTCAACCTCTATCTGCTAATGCTAGCCTTGTCTCAGCTGTGCCCACCCAGTTGAATTCTTTTTTTTTTTTTTTTTTTTTGGAGAGAGGATCTCTCTCCCTCTGTCATCCTCAAGCCTCACTGCAGCCTCCGCCTCCCAGGCTCAAGCAATCCTCCCACATTAGCCTCCTGAGTAGCTAGGACTACAGGTGCATGCCACCACATCCAGCTAATTTTTAAATTTTTGTTTTGTTTTGTTTTGTTTTAGATGGAGTTTCGCTTTTGTTGCCAGGCTGGAGTGCAATGGCGCAATCTCAGCTCACTTTAACCTCCGCCTCCTGAGTTCAAGAGATTCTCCTGCCTCAGCCTCCCGAGTAGCTGGGATTACAGGCATGCACCACCACACCCAGCTAATTTTTGTATTTTTAGTAGAGACAGGGTTTCACCATGTTGGCCAGGCTGGTCTCTAACTCCTGACTTCAGGTGATCCGCCCACCTCGGCCTCCCAAAGTGCTGGGATTACAGGTGTGAGCCACTGCACCCAGTCTTAAATTTTTTATAGAGATGGGGTCTCACTATGTTGCCTAGCCTGGTGTCAAACTCCTGGGCCCAGGCGATCCTCCTGCCTCAGCCTCCCAAAGTGCTGGGATTACAGATGTGAGCCACTGCGCCCAGCCTGCAGGGTTGAATTTGGCAAGATGAAGGAAGTGCAGTGAACTGGAGACCTTTGCTTTTTTTCAGTCTGTGTGGATGTTCCTGCTGGAGATGGTGTCCTGTCACCCTGGCCCCATTGACAGGTACCTCAGATCTTAAGATCTTTGTGTAACTCACCCTTCTTCTTCCAGCTCAGACCAACTGGAGTCTGACCTTTTCTCAAAGATCTACCCTTTTTCCAGCATCTCTGTCATTTCATTCATGGTCTCTACCCTCTGTGAAAATGGAATCTGTCTGGCAATTTCTCCCTCACATCCTCATCCCCACCCACTAACCCTGCCTATGCTATGATGCCAATACTTTTTATTCTGTCCCTCAAAGAGATGAAGTTTAGCAAGGCTTCCTCAACTCCCTCCTAGCAATATTCCCTCCTCCACTGTCTGAAATTCAAACTGGGGCTCCCATCATCGTGTTGCTTCTTTTTCCATTAGATTAACTCTCCTAGCCCCCCTCCCATTTTCCCTTAGCCTCTTGAGCTCAGGAAATGGTGCATGGGAGAGGCCAGGGCTGGGTCTCACACAACGGCTTTATTTAGCTCTCAAATGAGATCACATCATGTCATATCACTGCTTCCACTGAGCAAAAAGATAGGAGATTCTGAAATAGGTCTGGGATCAGATGCTTGAGACGGGGGAGGGGAGCTGGGAAAGCAGGAAGGGGCTCTAAGAAGTCATTTTACTTGTCTTCCTGCCTCTGGATCAGATGGTCTTCCCACCACTGCAAACTATCAGCGTGTGCTGTCCCTTCCTCCAAGTGTATAACCTCCACAGATTGCACTGGTCATCAAAGATTTCTTAGACATTCTACTGGGAGCTGGAATGGGAATATATAATATTTTAATAGAGAGAGACATCTGTTATTCAAAACTCTGAGACCATAATTTCTTTAGGGTGTTACAGCTTTTAAGTCTGTCAAATTTGCTAGCTCTGCCACTTTCTTTTTTTCTTTCTCTTTTTTTTTTTTTTTTTTTTTTGAGATGGAGTCTCACTCCGTGACCCAGGCTGGAATGCAGTGGCACAATCCTGGCTCACTGTAACGTCTACCTCATGGGTTCAAGCGATTCTTCTGCCTCAGCCTCCCAAGTAGCTGGGATTACAAGTGCCTGCCACCATGCCCGGCTAATTTTTGTATTTTTACTAGAGACGGGTTTGGCCATGTTGGCAGGGCTGGTCTCGAACTCCTGAACTCAGGTGATCCGCCCGCCTCAGCCTCCCAAAGTGCTGGGATTACAGGCATGAGCCAATGCACCCGGCCTAGCTATGCCACTTTCATAAACCACATAACCTTGGGAACTTAACTTTTTTTTTTTTTTACACAGGGTCTGGCTCTGTTGCCAAGGCTGGAGTGCAGCTTTGATCAGAGCTCACTGCAGCCTCAAACTCCTGGGTCAGGCGATCCTCCTGCTTTAGCATCCAGTAGCTGGGACTACAGGTATGCACCACCATGCTCTAAATAAAAAAAAAATTTGGGGGCCCGGTGCAGTGGTTCACGCCTGTAATCCCAACACTTTGGGAGGCTGAGGGGGGCGAATCACAAGGTCAGGAGTTTGAGACCATCCTGGCCAATATGGTGAAACCCCATCTCTACTAAAAATACAAAAATTAGTCAGGTGTGGTGGCGCACACCTGTAATCTCAGCTACTAGGGAGGCTGAGGCAGGAGAATCACTTGAACCCGGGAGGCAGCGGTTGCGGTGAGCCGAGATTGTGCCATTGCATTCCAGCCTGGGCAACAAGAGTGAAACTCTGGCTAAAAAAAAAAAAAAAAAAAAAAAAGCTGGCTGGGCTGGGCTCAGGGGCTCGTATCCGTAATCCCAACACTTAGGGAGACTAAGGCAGGAGGATCACTTGAGGCCAGGCATTCAAGACCAGCCTGGGCAACACAGTGAGACTCCACCTCTAAAAAAATTTTTTTTTTTTTTGAGACGGAGTCTACTCTATTGCCCAGGCTGGAGTGCAATGGCGTGATCTCGGCTCACTGCAACCTCCGCCTCCCGGGTTCAAGCTATTCTCCTGCCTCAGCCTCCTGAGTAGCTGGGATTACAGGTGTACACCACCACGCCCAGCCTGGGCACCCCGCCTGCCCAGCCAGCTTTTTTGAGCTTCAGACTCACGTAAAATGGGAATGAGAAGCCGGGTGAGGTGGCTCATGCCTGTAATCCCAGCTCTTTGGGAGGCCGAGGCGGGTGGATCATCTGAGGTCAGGAGTTCGAGACCAGCCTGACCAACATGGTGAAACCCCGCCTCTACTAAAAATACAAAATTAGCCGGCGTGGTGGCGCATGCCTGTAATCCCAGCTACTCGGGAGGCTGAGGCAGGAGAATCACTTCAACCCAGGAGGCAGAGGTTGTGTGAGCCGAGATTGTGCCATTGCATTCCAGCCTCGGCAATAAGAGCAAAACTCTGTCTCAAAAAAAAAAAAAAAAAAAAAAAAAAAAGAATGATAAGACCTACTTTGTTTTGGGGGTTTTGTTTGTTTGTTTTTTTGTTTGTTTTGAGACAGAGTCTCGCTCTGTCACCCAGGCTGGAGTGCAGTGGTGCGATCTCAGTTTACTGCAACCTCTGCCTTCTGGGTTCAAGCGATTCTCCTGCCTCAGCCTCTTGAGTAGCTAGGACTACAGGCACCCACCACTACGCCGGGCTAATTTTTGTATTTTCTGTAGAGACAGGGTTTCTCCATGTTGGTCAGGCTGGTCTCGAACTCCCAACCTCAGGCGATCCACCTGCCTCGGCCTCCCAAAGTGCTGGGATTACAGGCATGAGCCACCACGCCCGGCCTTTTTGTTTTGTTTTTTGAGATAGTATCTCTCTCTGTCGCCCAGGCTGAGTGCAGTGGCACGATGATGGCTAACTGCAGCCTTGATTTCTCAGGCTCAGGTGACCCTTCCACCTCAGCCTCCCAAGTAGCTGCGACTATAAGTGCGCACCACCATGCCTAGCTGATTTTTTTTTTGGTATTTTTTAGTAGAGACAGGGTTTCACAATGTTGCCCAGGCTGGTCTCAAACTCCCGGGCTCAACTGATTTGCCTGCCTCGGCCTCCCAAAGTGCCAGGATTACAGGCATAAGCCACTGGGCCTGTACTTATTTTGTAAGGATGTTGAGAGACTTGATGATAATGTATGCAATGCACCTAGTCCCCCTTCCATCTGTTTTTGGTACATATTAGGTGCTCAATAAATACTATTATTATTGTTGTTATTATTACTTAGAGGCATAGAGACGGCAGGGTATATTGAAACAGAGAGCTAGAAAGAATAATGCTTGGCCTGGTGTGGTGGCTCACGCCTGTAATCTAAGCACTTTGGGAGGCCGAGGCGGGAAGATCACGAGGTCAAGAAATCGAGACCATCCTGGCCAACATGGTGAAACCACATGTGTACTAAAAATATAAAAATTGGCCTGGCATGGTGGCTCACACCTGTAATCCCAGCATTTTGGGAGGCCAAGGTGGGTGGATCACCTGAGATCAGGAGTTCGAGACCAGCCTGACCAACATGGAGAAACCCTGTCTCTACTAAAAATACAAAAAAAAAATTAGCCGGGCATGGTGGCGCATGCCTGTAATCCCAGCTACTCAGGAGGCTAAGGCAGGAGAATTGCTTGAACCTGGGAGGCGGGGGTTGCAATGAGCCGAGATCTCACCACTGCACTCCAGCCTGGGCAACAGAGTGAGACTCTGTCCCAAAAAACAAACAAAAAAAATTAGCTAGGCGTGGTGGTGTGCACCTGTAGTCCCAGCTGCTAGGGAGGCTGAGGTGGGACAATCACTTGAACCCAGGAGGTGGAGGTTGCAGTGAGCCGAGATCGCACCACTGCACTCCAGCCTGGTGACAGAGTGAGACTCCATCTCAAAAATAAAAAATAAAAAGAAAGAAAGAAAAAGAAAGAAGGAGGCCCAAGATAGAAGCAGAAATAGGCATCATATGATAGTCACCTACTGTTTTCTCTTAGAGAGAGACAATAAATAACCCATGGGCTGACACTAACATAACTATGATGGCAACAGTTACACACCACTTCTGATGGAAAAGTGTATGCAACCAGAGCAAGAAGGGCAAGAAGAAATGAGTGCTTTTCTGTCCTTTGAGACCCTGATGAGCCCTGATAAAGCTGTCCTCTTCAAGGAGAAGAAAGGGATAGAATGGCCTCTGGAAATTTAAAGCAAGGGTTAGCAAACTATAGCCTCTGGGACAAATCTGTCCTGCCATCTTTTTTTAATAGTTGAAAAAAATAAAAGAATACTTTGAGACACAATATTATATGAAATTCAAATTTCAGTGCTTGTAAATAAAGTATTTTTGGAACGCAGCCATGCTCAGTCATTTACATATTGTCTATGGCCGTTTTTGCATTATGACAGCAAAGTTGGTAGTTGCAACAGAGAGCCACAAAGCCTGATATATAGATATATCCTGAGTCTGGGATCCTAATGTGTGTGTGTGTATATATATAATATATATATTTTTTTAGATGAAGTTTTGCTCGTCACCCAGGCTAGAGTGCAATGATGCAATCTTGGCTCACTGCAACCTCCACCTCCCGGGTTCAAGCGATTCTCCTGCCTCAGCCTCCCGAGTAGCTGGGATTACAGGTGCCTGCCACCACTTCTGGCTAATTTTTGTATTTTTTAGTACAGATGGGGTTTTACCATGTTGGCCAGGCTGATCTCGAACTCCTGGCTTCAGGTGATCCATCTGCCTCGGCCTCCCAAAGTGCTGGGATTACAGGAATGAGCCACCGCGCCCGGCCATATGTTTGTTTGTTTTTTTTAGACAGGGTCTCACTCGGTCGCCCAGGCTGGAGTACAGCAGCGCGACCTCTCCTCACTGCAGCCTTGACCTCCCAAGCTCAAGCAATCCTCCCACCTCAGACTCCCAAGTAGCTAGGACTACAGGCACACACCACCACACTGGGATAATATTTGTAATTTTTGTAGAAACAAGGTCTCGCTTTGTTGCCCAGGCTGGTCTTGAACTTCTGAGCTCAAGCAATATGCCCACCTTGGCCTCCCAAAGTGCTGGGATTACAGGCATGTGCTACCATGCCTGGCCTAAAATATTTGTTAACTGGATCCTTACAGAAAAAGTTTGCCAACTCCTGATCTAGAGCAACTGGGTCTCAAAATCTCAGGAAGGAGGAGAAAGGAGAAAAGAGATAAAAGAGAGACATGAAGGCTCACTGAACACCAGGCATTCTGCCACAAGCTTTGGGGAAGAAGGGACATTGAGACATTGAGACCCCAATATCCCAATATACCTACTTCCTTTTTTTTTTTTTTTTTTGAGACGGAGTCTTGCTCTGTGGCCCAGGCTGGAGTGCAATGGCGTGATCTCGGCTCACTGAAACCTCTGCCTCCTGGGTTCAAGCGATTCTCCTGCCTCAGCCTCCCAAGTAGCTGGGATTACAGGCACCCGCCACCATGCCCAGCTAATTTTTTGCATTTTTAGTAGAGAGAGAGTTTCACCATGTTGGTCAGGCTGGTCTCAAACTCCTGACTTCAAGTGATCCTCCTGCCTCGGCCTCACACAAAGTGCTGGGATTACAGGCATGAGCCACTGCACCCAGCCAACATACCTACTTCCTAAATGTCATCTGAGGCCTATAGAGAGATAATGAGTGCCAACATCAATTTTGTGCCATCCTCACAAATATTTCCGGAAATAGACATTATTATCCGTATTTTACATATGAAGAAACAGGCTGCATAGAGAGCTTAAGTAACTGGCTGGGGGTCACAGAGCTGATAGGAGGTGGAGATGAGTTTTCAAAGCTGATCCATCACATTATGGAGCCTGAATTCTTTTCTGAAACTAGAAAACAAGCTCTCAAAAAAAGCAAGTGGCTAGCTTTTTTTTTTTTTTTTGAGACATGGTCTCGCTCTGTTGCCCAGGCTAGAGTGCAGTGGCACGATCTTGGCTCACTGCAACCTCTGCCCCCAGATTCAAGTGATTCTCCTGCCTCAGCCTCCAGAGTAGCTGGGATTACAGGTGTGCACCACCACGCCCGGCTAATTTTTGTAATTTTAGTAGAGATGGTGTTTCGCCATGTTGGCCAGGCTGGTCTTGAACTCCTGACCTCAAGTGATCCACCCATCTTGGCCTCCCAAAGTGCTGAGATTACAGACCTGAGCCACTGCGCCCAGCCTATCAAGTGGCTAGCTTTTTTTTTTTTTTTTTTGAGCTAGTCTTGCTCTGTCGCCCAGGCTGGCGTGCAATGGTGTGATCTCGGCTCACCGCAACCTCCACCTCCCAGGTTCAAGCAATTCTCCTGCCTCAGCCTCCCAAGTAGCTGACATTACAGGCACCTGCCATCATGCCTGGCTAATTTTTGTATTTTTGTAGAGAGGGGGTTTCACCATGTTGCCCAGGCTGGTCTTGAACTCCTGACCTCAGGTGATCACCCACTTCAGCCTCCCAAAGTGCTGGGATTACAGGCATGAGCCACCACACCAGGCCAAGTGGCTAGCTTTGAAAGAAATCCGGCAACATTATTTTTACCCACCTCATTCCTACCTCCCTGACCCCAGCCAAAGAAAAGCAGCAGCTTCCAAAAGAAATGAGATAGGGGTCCCAAAGAAGTTCAATGTATCCTTTCTGCTCCCTCTGTTAGCTTAGACCTCTGAACAAGGTGATGGGGTGCAGGCAGGTCTCTGGTTATGTTTGCTGCCAGCAAACACTGAACATGGGGGAGGAACTGCTGATAGCAACCAAACAGCCAGGCGCTGTGGCCTGGAGGCAATGCTGGCCGGCCCTTTCGCAGACTGAGAAGCTTTCTGAGTCTGGCTCTGGGATCCTAAATCTACCGAGGTGGCCAATATTGGAGAAGACCCAAGAGAATGGGATAATAAAGACTGAGGAGGAAGGGAAAGGCCAAATGACATGTTGTACTGGCTCTCCTCCAAATCTCCTGGCCCTGGGGTGGGACACAGGGTCACAAAAGCTCTTCGATGGTTCAAAATTTAACCTAACATTTCTTCTCCTATAGAAAGTGAACCATTAATCCAGCAGTGCCCTACAAAGAGGGCTAAAGCAGAGCTTCTCTTCACCTCAGATAAAGAAGCCAGGAGCTACAATTCCTTCCCACCTGCTCCCTAGATACCCCGTTCCAAGACAGGAGCACCTGAGTCTCTGACACCCTCCTGCTTCACCCATCCGCCTGACTTGGCTGCACACTGGTGTCCTGGAACTCATTCTCTTTCTCTGATCTTCCTGTCCGCTGCCAGAGAGTAATGCCACAATTCCAAAAATGAAAGGAAAGTAAAAGATATAGAGGATCCATTCATTCAGCAAAGATTATTTTAGCACTTTGTAAGTGTCAGGCATAGAGAAGAGAACCCACAAGGGTCTATGCACAAATACAATGGTGGGACCTGGCTACCATCCCTTAGTGGGGCAGAGGCCAGTATGGGCAAAAGCCATCTGTCCTATCAGCTTCTGGGTTGTCTCCTGAGAGGCATTATCATCTGTACTTAGTTCCTGAATTTCAAGGCATCCCCAGCCCCCTAATCTAACCACACACCCCTCTAGTAAGTCAGCCACAGGCATCTCAGACACTCTCCCTAAATCATCCCCATGTCCTTGATGTACTAGGTTCGTAAGTCAGCCAGGAATTTTGCTGCTCTGGGCTTCCAAGTGTGACCACCTGTTTTTTTTTTAATTGGTTAGTAAAATGAACTTAGGGACCCTGCCCTCTTCCTTTCTGCTGGACCTGTAGCTGTATGCTTATTCTACCAGGGGCTTGGGACCCAGACTAGCCCTTTATTTATGGTGGATAGAGAAGAAAAGGGTCAAGACCAACCAGTCTTCTTCTACCTCCTTCCCGTTTCCTGGCATGTGTTCTGGGTGCTATGCCAGACGGGTGTGGCAAGAGAGGGTCTGAGGGTAAGGACCCAGGAAAGGGAAGAGGGAAACTCACCAGACCTGGGAGATATCCCAAAGATGGGGGACCTGTTTCTGCTGTCAGTTGGTGACTTCAGTGTGGGAAAAAGTCCTGCTTCAGGTGGCCCCTTGAAGAACCCAGTCCAGCACCTTGGTGGGGGTCCCCTCTCTCTTGGTCCTTTTAAGAGAGCTGCTCATGGTCCAGAAGTTTGCATAAGAGAAAGGGGGGACTCATTCCAGTCCAGACCAGCTGCCTCTTCATCCACTGTAGCCCTTCCCTTCCCCGCCCTACTTCAAACACCCTAAACAGTGCTGTGCCCAGGACCTTAACTCTTTCAATGCCATTACTGATCCCAGGGACTCCTGGGTCCCTCTGTCTTCAGCATTCCTTGAACACAGGGCGGCTACAAAATTCAGACTTGTGTAGAAACAGGTACAAGAAGCCATGCTGGGGTCACCCTAAGGAGAGAGTATGTGGGAACCTGACACCCCAGGGAACATTTACCCTTCCTCCAACAGGGTCAGGGAGAAACTGGGGAGGGGAGAAAGCGGACATCTCTGGGAAAGAAACAGCTGCAGCTGGAAACCTACTTCACAGCGGGGTCCTCAGGTCAGCGGTGTCCTTTGCCCTCTCAAATTCGGCTTCAAAACTGATTGTCGGCCGGGCATGGTAGCTCATGCCTATAATCCCAGCACTTTGGGAGGCCGAGGCAGGCAGATCACTTGAGGTCAGGAGTTAGAGACCAGCTTGGCCAACATGGTGAAACCCCGTCTCTACTAAAAATACAAAAATTAGCCAGGTGTGGTGGTGCACACCTGTAATCCTAGCTACTGGGGAGGCTGAGGCAGGAGAATCACTTGAACCCGGCATGCAGAGGTTACAGCCAGCCGAAATCACACCACTGCAATCCAGCCTGGGCAACAGAGCGAGACTCCATCTCAAAAAAAACAAACAAAAAAACCTGATTGTCGGTCCCTTTAAGAGGCAGGTTACAGCAATGGAGGAGGAAAGATTGTATTTTTTTGTGATGAAAGTACAGGGTGGAGCAGTTACAAGGGCAGCTGCACTGAGAAGGGCCCTAGCGTCAGCACCAGGAACAGGGGTGACCAAGCAACTCAGCATATCCGGGGCTCATGGCTTGTTGTGGATACCAGGCGGCAGGATATTTGACCAGCTCCCCAACTCTCTTCCCAGATAACAGCTTCTAGGGCGGGGCGGGGGCTGACTCACCTTCACTGCTTTCCCTGGGCCAGAGGACAGCTGGGGTGGACGTTGGACTACCTGAGGTAACGGGGAGCACTCCTCGCTTCCTGTGGGCTAGTAGAAAGGGCATGTTAGAGCTGGAAGATCTTGGCTGCCTCTGCCAAGTCACTAGTTACAGGACCTTGTGTCACCTATTTAGCCTCATCCCCTCATCTGTAAAATGCAGATGTTAAATGAGACATGTGCAAACAGGGGAACATAAATGCTGGGTCCATAATAAATAAATATGCTAGCTGCCACTGGCTGGGCAACCTTGGACAAGCCACTTCACCCTGTATCTTTCCTGATCTATTAAATGAGAGGATCAAATTAGGTAATCCATGGTCTATCCTTGCTCAAAAATTATCTCTGTCGGTGAGTGGAAGAGAGCAGCTGCTGCCGGTTGTAGAACTGTGTGTGCCCTTCCCCACCTGGCTGGACCTCACCCACAAAATGAGAAAGTGACAGTGGTTGTTCCTCATGTTCCTCACTGCCTAAGAACAAAGGGGTAATACCTGCCCTATCGTACCAGTGAGGGGTCCTCAAAAATCCTCTAATTAAACAATTTCATGATTGTGCAGATGAGGAAACAGGCTCCAAGAGGGAGAGCTATTTTATATATAAAATATATAATATAATATAATAATATATATTATATATAATATATTTATTATATATTATATAATATATTATATATTATATAATATAATATATTATATATTATATAATAAATATATTACATTATATATAATAATATATAATATATAATATATAATATATTATATAATAATATATTATTAATAATATATTATATAATAATATATTATATATAATATATTATATATAATAATATATTATATATAATATATTATATATAATATATTATATATAATAATATATATTAATATAATAATATATTATATATAATAATATATAATTATATATAATATAATATATATTATATATAATATAATAATATATATTATATATATAATTTTTCTTTTCCATTGAGATAGTGTCTCACTCTGTCACCCAGGCTGGAGTGCTGTGGCATGATCATGGCTCACTGAAGCCTTGAACTCCTAGGCTCAAGCCTTGAACTCCTGCCTCAGCCTCCTGAGTAGAAGGGAGCATGATTTACCCAAGGTCACACAGCCAGTGACTGGTGGAGTTGGGGCTGGGACCCAGTACTCCTGCCTCTGGCATACACTGCTTCCCCCACTCTTAGCTGCTCTCTCAAGGGACTAAGCCTTGGTAACTTCTCATCCTTTCACTGAATCGCTCCATTACTTCCAGCTTTGTAGAAATTCTTTTTTTTTTTTGAGATGGTGTTTCACTTTTTTGTCCAGGCTGGAATGCAATGGCACGATCTCGGCTCACTGCAACCTCTGCCCACCGGGTTCAAGTGATTCTCCTGCCTCAGCCTCCCAAGTAGCTGAGATTACAGGCGTCCGCCACAATGCCTGGCTACTTTTTGTATTTTTAGTAGAGACGGGATTTTGCCATTTTGGCCAGGCTAGTCTTGAACTCCTGACCTCAGGTGATCCGCCTGCCTCAGCCTCCCAAAGTGCTGAGATTACAGGCGTGTGCCACCACACCCGGCCTGTAGAAATTCTTATACCCGTTTCCCACTCACTTTCTTCGAGTGCCAAAGCCAAGTACAGGAAGGGGGTGGAAATCAAGGCACCTGGCTCCTCCTGGTACCAGGGTGGGGTGTGTAGGTGAGCCGATGCCAGCTGAAAGTCTGCACAATGAGGGAGGGCTGGAGGGCTGGTCTCCAGGGGTGGGGACACCTGGAACATGCTGGCGGCTGACCTACTGTCTGTATTGCCTTTTAGGGAGGAGCCTCAGTTTGGGTACCCAGCCTCCAGGAAGGATGTGGGATCAGTGCTTACTTTCCTCTCCCCTCACAGATCTGCACACAACCTGAGATCAAGGTTCACACCTCCCTAGGGTGGTTTTCAGTTAGAGCAGAGGAGTGTTGTCTGCCACTCATCCTCCTATTAAATTACCTCAAAAAGTTAAGAGGGCTCAATCCTAAAGCCAACTATTCCAGCTAAGACTTTCTGTCTGTAGATTTTAGAGGCTCTTATATTCTCCAACACCACTACTTAAGGGAGGTTCACATTCCATCCTGACTCCAAGAAAGTTGATCTCTTAGGAGATGAGGTATCTAGCTTTGGCCTTGTTTCAAGGTGCCTGTGACACCAACTGTCTTCACAATGCTTCTCTTGTCATCTGTGTCAGGCCTGGGTTTCCCTCCTAGTCGCCTTCTTCATGACAAGGGCCAGGACACAAAGTGCTGAGTTTTGTAAGGGAAAGGTACAATAAAGACGCCCCCAGCTTTTGGGAAAGGAGCACCTCTCAGAGTTCAGATTAAGGAAGGAATCTTATACAGACGGTCCCCGACTTATGACGGTTTGACTTATTTTAGACTTCACAAGAGTGTGAGAGCCATACACATTCAGTAGAAATCCTCTTCCAAGTACCATAAAACCATTCTGTTTTTCACTTTCAGTACAGTAGTCAATAAATTACATGAGATATTCAACACTTTATTATAAAATAGGCTTTGTGGGCCAGGCACAGTGGCTCACGCCTGTAATCCCAGCACTTTGGGAGGCTGAGGTGGGTGGATCACTTGAGCTCAGGAGTTTGAGACCAGCCTGGCCAACATGGTGAACCCCCATCCCTACTAAGAATATAAAAATTAGGCCAGGTACGGTGGCTCATGCCTGTAATCCCAGCACTTTGGGAGGCTGAGGCAGGCAGATCATGAGATCAGGAGTTTGAGACCAGCCTGGCCAACATGGTGAAACACCGTCGCTACTAAAAAATACAAAAATTAGCCAGGCGTGGTGGCGTGTGCCTGTAGTCCCAGCTACTCGGGAGGCTGAGGCAGAATTGTTTGAACCTGGGAAGCGGAGGTTGCAGTGAGTTGAGACTGAGCCACTGCACTCCAGCCTGGGGGAAAGAGTGAGATTCTGTCTCAGAAAAAAAATAATAATAAAAAAATACAAAAATTAGCTAGGTGTGGTGGCGGGCACCTGTAATCCCAGCTACTAGGGAGGCTGAGGCATGAGAATTGCTTGAACCCGAGAAGTGAAGGTTGCAGTGAGCCGAGATTGCACCACTGCACTCCAGCCTGGGTGACAGAGTGAGACTCCGTCTCAAAAAATAAATAAAAATAATAAAATAGGCTTTGTGTTAGATGATTTTGCCCAACTGTAGGCTAATGTAAGTGTTCTGAGCATGTTTAAGGTAGGCTGGGCAAAGTTATGATGTTTGGTATGTTAAGTGTATTAAATGCATTTTCAACTTAAAACATTTTCAATTTACAACAGGGTTACGTCCTGATATGCATATCACATAAACCTATCGGACATAACCCTATTGGAAGTCAAGGAGCACCTGTATTACCTTCCAGAGTTATGAAGTTTACCCTATTCTCTAAGCCAGAACCCACCCCCACGGCCCATAGGTTAACTCATTACATTTTCCTTGGAGACTACACAGATGGAAAATATCATTTCCTCCTTCAGAGGCTAACACTCCATAGTCCTGGAGTGCAAAATGATGCATATCAGACTAGCTCCCTTTCCCTTCCCCACACCTGAATGATGCATATCAGACTAGCTCCCTTTCCCTTCCCCACACCTGTTCTCAACCCCAAGCCTCTGACTCATGGCCTATCCTCCCCATTCTCCTGAGCAAGTCCCAGGTTTCCACCAGGAACACAATGAACAAAAGCAAATATATCCTCCTTGCCTCTAACCTGGCCAGTCCTGGGATGTCCAAGCTGCAGCCCCTGAAAGAGGGATGTGAGCTGGCAGAGGGCTACTCCATTTGGAGCCTCTCGTTGTCTCCATGTTCTTTTCATCCTCCTGGGCCTGGAGGCTCTGATTGCTGGGCTAAGGAAAGGTTAAACCAGTTGGGCAGAGGAGCCGGGGGAGCAGAATCTAAACTGGGAAACTCGGTAGCAGAAACAAAGCCGGTGTTTGTTGGGCTTCCCTCCTGCCTGGGAGGCTGTTCTCAGACCACGGCATTCCTGGGTTGGACAGAGTCAGCTCAGAGTGGCTTCTCCCCACTGCTGCAGCAGCAAAAGTCACTGCCTTTCCATTGGTCACGCTTAGAGCCCAACTCAAGGGATCAAAGCACTTCTTCCCTGCCAGAGCTCAAAGAACAGAGGCATTACAAGTAAATTCAGGCCAGGCATGGTGGCTCACGCCTGTAATCCCAGCACTTTAGGAGGCTGAGGCGGACAGATCACTTGAGGTCAGGAGTTCGAGACCAGCCTGACCAACATGGTGAAACCCTGTCTCTACTAAAAACACAAAAATTAGCCGGGTGTGGTGGTATGCACCTCTAATCTCAGCTACTTGAGAAGCTGAGGCAGGAGAACTGCTTGAACTCGGGAGGCAGAGGTTGCAGTGAGCTGGGATTACACCACTGCACTTCATCCTGGGCAACAGAGCAAGACTCCATCTCAAAAAAAAAAAAAAAAAAAAAAAGGGCCAGGCGCGGTGGCTCATGCCTGTAATCCTAGCACTTTGGGAGGCTGAGGTGGGCAGATCATTTGAGGTCAAGAGTTCGAGACCAGCTTGACCTACATAGTAAAACCCCATCTCTACTAAAATACAAAAATTAGCCAGGCATGGTAGCAGGTGCCTGTAATCCTAGCTACTCGGGAGGCCGAGGCGGGAGAATCACGTGAACCCAGGAGGTAAAGGTTGCAGTGAGCCAAGATCACAACACTGCATTGTAGCCTGGGCAACAGAGCAAGACCCCATCTCAAAAAAAGAAAGTAAAATTAAAGCTCAAAAAAAGCTAGTTTTGGCCGGGTGCGGTGGCTCAAGCCTGTAATCCCAGCACTTTGGGAGGCCGAGGCAGGCGGATCACAAGGTCAGGAGATCGAGACCATCCTGGCTAACACGGTGAAACCCCGTCTCTACCAAAAATACAAAAAAGAAATTAGCCGGGCATGGTGGCGGGCACCTGTAGTCCCAGCTACTCGGGAGGCTGAGGCAGGAGAATGGCATGAACCCGGGAGGTGGAGCTTGCAGTGAGCCGAGATCATGCCACTGCACTCCAGCATGGGTGACAGAGCGAGACTCCGTCTCAAAAAAAAAGAAAAGAAAAGCTAGTTCTTTTTTTTTTTTTTTTTTGAAACAGAGTCTCGCTCTGTCACCAGGCTGGAGTACAGTGGCACGATCTGCTGGGACTACAGGCCCATGCCACTGCGCCCAGCTAATTTTTTGTATTTTTAGTAAAGACAGGGTTTCACCATGTTGGCCAGGATGGTCTCGATCTCCTGACCTTGTGATCCGCCCACCTTGGCCTCCCAAAGTGCTGGGATTACAGGCATGAGTCACCACGCCTGGCCAAAAAGCTAGTTCTTAATGAGAAAGGGCTAGAGTCAGGCATGAGAGATAGCTTCTCAAGAACACTCAGTTGCCAGGCACGGGTGTTCACCACTAGGTGACAGAGTGAGATTCCATCTCAAAAAAAAAAAAAAACACAAAAAACACAAAAAAAACAAATACTGAGTCAATAAATCAGATGAGATCTAAGGGGATGAGAATAGCTGTTCCTCTGCAGACCATCTTTCCCCATCCTACATTCTCCAGCTGTGAAGAGGAGCTGCCTGGCAAGGAAGGTGTATGGCAATAGGTGGTGACTGATGAGAACAACAATCAGAGGAAAATAAGGGATGGAAGCAAAACATTCAAAAGGGCAGATATCTCCACGGGAACAGGACCCGCCCACAACCCCTGCAGCAGGGCCAGAACCCAGCTCGCTTGCCCAGGGGTCTGGGCAAAGACTGAGTTCCAATAATCACCTGTGTTCACCAGGGGGCTAAGAAAACAGACAAGTCAATGTGGCATTTGTTTTTATTAGAAAACCCCTTAGTAAGCACTTCTCTAACCCAGAATAGACACTGGGTATCCTCCTAGAGTCCCATAGCTTTCATTTCATCTTCCACCCTCTTCTGAGAGGGGGAGGCAGGGGATGGGGGTGGTGTCAGGCAGTCTCCAAAATGCCCCTCCTAGACCCCTGAGAGAATTCACATTGCCAGCAATAAACCAACAGCACCTCAGTGGGGCATCAGAGGGCCCTCTAGGCTCAAGGCTATTGCCAAAGGCATTCCTGTTTATGGCTTCACGATGGAACCAAGGAGGCTCTCACAGACTCCTAGGCCTGGTTCTTCACTATGGCTGAGAGCAGGGCAGGATCCAGGAGAAAGTGGCCAAGGGCTAAGAGAGAAGAGATTGCATTTAAGATACCCTTTGGAGTCTGGAAAGCACCTGGATTTCTTGGGAGAGGAGCCTGGATTTCTTGGGAGAGGAGGGCTGTAGAAGCCCCAATCAGTTCTTCTTCGTTTTGGGAGTGTCATATTTCCTCTTGCTGGAGTACCACAATAGCAGGGGGATGCCGATGGAGGGAAGGGTCATGACCCCAAAGGCTGCCCAGTCCAGCTGTAAAGGAAAACAAAGACCTTGCTCAGAAGTGTGGATTAGGGCACAGGAGAAGCCAGGGAAAATATGAGTCCAATGAGAAAGGGAGCAGTCTAGCCCAAATTATTTATTTTTGATACAAAGTCTTAGTTTTTTTTTTTTGAGACGGAGTCTCGCCCTGTCACCCAGGCTGGTATGCAGTGGCGCATTCTCAGCTCACTGCAACCTCCGCCTCCAGGGTTCAAATGATTCTCCTGCCTCAGCCTCCCCAGTAGCTGGGAATACAGGCACATGCCACCACACCCAGCTAATTTTTGTATCTTTAGTAGAGACTGGGTTTCACCATGTTGGTCAGGCTGGTCTTGAACTCCTGATCTTGTGATCTGCCCACCTCGGCCTCCCAAAGTGCTGGGATTACAGGCATGAGCCACCACGCCCGGCCGATACAAGGTCTTGCTCTGTTGCCCAGGCTGGAGTGGAGTGGCACGGTCACGGCTCACCGCAGCCTTGACCTCCTGGGCTTAAATGATCCTCCCACTTCAGCCTCCTGAGTAGCTAGGATCACAGGGCCATACCACCACACCTGGCTAATTTTTTTTTATTTTTTGTAGAGGCAAAATATCACTATGTTGCCCAAGCTGGTCTCGAATTCCTGGGCTCAAGTGATTCTCCTGCCTTGACCTCCCAAAGTGCTGGAATTACAGGTGTGAGCCACAACACCCAGCCTAAATTTTCTTAATTTTTATTTTATTTTTCTAGAGACAGGGTCTCACTCTGTTGCTCAGGTTGGAGTGCAGTGGCACAATCATAGCTCACTGCAGCCTCAAACTCCTGGGCTCAAGCGATCCTCCAGCAGAGATTACAGGTACACACCACCAGGCCTAACTCAGCACAAATTTTAAGCAGAACTTTAGGCAAGACCAATCCTGTCTGACCAATCCTGATACAGAATGGCTCTCTAAAGACCAATCTTTCAAGCTGTGAAACCAAAGGACTCACCTGACTCAAACCAGACTAGAAGAGAAGCTTCTGTTCCAGACAATTTTTGAGAATGGAGATGCCCTGGTCTCGCCCCTGACAGTCAAACCACCTATGATCTAACCCTTGTTTACACTTCAGGCCCCCTCTTTTCCATTCCTCCACCTCACATTCTGCCCTTCAGCCTTGATAAACTACTTGCCATTCTTGAATCACACCATGCTTTTCTCAATCTCGGCTGCTCTCTCTCCTCAAGTGCCTGCCCTTCCTTACCTCCCCCAGAAAGTCCCCTCTCATTAGATGTTCCTACTGCATGCTCCTCCAGCACCTGGCATATAACCTCTATCGTAACATTTTCCCTTTTTACCATTTTTTTTTTGGACAGTGTTTCGCTCTTGTCGTCCAGGCAGCTAGAGTGCAGTGGCTCGATCTTGGCTCACTGCAACCTCCGCATCCTGGGCTCAAGCAATTCCCCTGCCTCAGCCTCCCCATTTACCTATTTTGAGTCCTCTATGAGCCTGTAAGATCTTATTTTTAGAGACAGGGTTTTGCTGTGTCACCAAGGCTAGAGTGCAGTGGTGTGATCATGGCTCACTGCAGCCTCAAACTCTTGGCCACAAGTGGTCCTCTCGCCTCTGCCTCCCAAAGCACTGGGATTACAGACATGAGCCATGGTGCCTCGCCAGCCTGTAAGATCTTTAATGGAAGGGACTGTGTCTTATTCATCACTGTGTCCCCAAAGCAGAGCACAGAATGAGCACATAATCTGGAACATCATACTTATTCACTGAATGAATTCCAGCATTCAGTACTTCAGGCTCATCTTCAAAAAATTCTTTCCTAGACTAGACCACAGTAAAGTTCCCACTTAACCTACCCAATGATCTATGACCCTCTGAATCTAACCAGATTTTTTTTTTAAACCTCAAAATAGACCCAGGAGTCTAAGATGGGTATCTACTCAAAGATGGGACTCTACTTAAGTCAGTTTTATGGTTTTGGCAATTGTGATCTCATTGCCAAAAATCTCTGGACGTGGCTAAATCAATCTATCTGATGAGTATCTATATCAGACACCAAAAAACAGACAGGGCAAGAACCGACTAACAAAACAAATCTATGGAAGCCAAGAAGGTCCAGAACCAAAAGGGCATTCTCATACCAAGGGACTGATGAGAGAGAACACTAGAAAGCTTACAAAATGAGGGGAGAATCGCCTGTCAAACTCTCGCTGAGCCAGGATTCCTCCCTGTCCAGGTGCACTGGTAGAGCCAATCTGAAAAGAAGAAAAGAACCACATTAAGGTAAGTCTCCACCTCATCTACTCTGAGAAAGGGCGGTCCCAACCAACCCAACTCTGTGCATTAGAGTCTGAGCTCCCAAAGGCTCAGGAGAACTTCAAGAAGATGAGGGAAAGCTTTTGGCTAGAGAGAGTTGGATGATTCTCTTAGTGTGTTGTAAAGAGGGGTACCTAGGAGCCAGAAGACCTGAGAAATACCCCATGGAGAACATATATTAAACAAGGTAGGCCAGGCATGCAACTGAAATTAAAGCCAAATTCTTCTGTCTGAGCCTCAGACTCTGGAAAGAGTGAAGTTGCTCACCACCACTGGCCCCTCTACAGGGCAGGATGTGCAATGGAATGACTTACCCTTGGTAATCATTTACTTAATCCTCTAGCAAAAATCCACTACTTCACAGGGTTAATGTGAGGCTCAGATGAAATAGCAAAAATATACATTGAAGTATAAAGCCCTACCCAAATGTACATTACTAGAGGAGGGGTTGAGTCTGGTTCACATTCCTTTGTCTTGGAGAGGAGGCCAAGAGTTTGGAGCACACTGCAAACAACTTTATTCCAAAGTGGCAGCTAAGCCTTTGATTTTATGTCTATTAACCCATTAACTATCAGGTAGAACCAAAGAGTCCTGAGGTTGGTTCTGAAAGCAGAAATGATACCGGATGTGAAAACAACGCTAGGTTTAGAAGAATATGGTTCCACGTAGTTTATAAAAAACAAAAATGCAGAAGGTGCACTGAGTATTAGTTCTTTTCATTCTATGGTTGACTGTGTTAAGTCCGTTCCCCACTGTGTACTAATTAGCCTACAGCCCTACTGGTATTGAGGATCACACATTTTAGCTTCATAAATTTATACATTTATTTGGCTTTATACATTTATGACTTAAGCTTTTTGAGGACTTGGACAGTATCTTAATCCTCTTGGTATTCCCCAGAGTCTGGCACATTTCAGGGGCTTCATAAATGTCTATTGACCTTTACATCAATCAATCAAAAGACTGTTTACTACTGAGTTTCTATCATATATGGGAAACAGAAATCTAAGACAGTCACTGGCCTCAGGGAGTTTATAATTAAATTGGGAGGTGGGGGTGGGGAGAGGGAAGATCTATAAATAAGAAACAAACTACTGAAGACAGTGATTAAATGTTCAAGTGGCATAGACTATAAGTGCTACAGAAGTTTAGATGCAGTCAATATATGTTTATGAAAGAATGAATAGTGGCCGGGCACGGTGGTTCATGCCTGTAATCCCAGTACTTTGGGAGGCCAAGGCAGGCGGATCACAGGTGAGGAGTTTGAGACTAACCTGGCCAATATGGTGAAACCCCATTTCTACTAAAAATATAAAAAAGTAGCCGGGCACGGTGGCACACACCTGTTGTTCCAGTTACTTGGGAGGCTGAGGCAGAGAATCGCTTGAACCCGGGAAGTGGAGGTTGCAGTGAGCCAAGATTGCGCTACTGCACTCCAGCCTGGGCGACAGAGTGAGACTCTGTCTCAAAAAAAAAAAAAAAAGAAAAAAAGAAAAGAATGAATAGCAAAGAGCGATATGAACTGAAGACAGAAAACAAGGAGACATAGCTCAAAGCTGGATCTTGAGAAGGCTTCAGATATAATGGAGTGGAGGGAAAAGGGTACTTCAAACAGAACAAAGGCACAAAGGAAAGAATAAGGACTGAGTTGGGGGAGAAGGTATGGGAAGTAGCTTGGCCTAATTAGGATGTAGGGTCTGTATGGGCAGAGTGGGAGAGAAGGCTGGAGGCAGAAATTAGCTAGACTATTGGAGGGGGTGCAGTGAGAGGCAGAAAAGCTCAGCCCTGATGCTGTAAGCAGGAGCAATCTAAGCAAGAGAAGGAGAGGGTAACAGTGGAGACTGGGAAGAATCTGACAGTGGCAGAGAAGACAGATCAGAAAGACAAGGACATCAGCAGGCAGCAAATGACACACTCCAGATGAAAAGGAAGGCAGAAGGAATGAAGAGGAGGGGAAGGCCATGGTACACCTCTCCCATCCATTTCAATCACTCTAGTCCAGAACTTTAATTTGAAACATACTTCCTTAGGACAATACCAAGTGTCTGGTTAATGTTATCTCCCTCAGAATTTAGTAGCTACTGTGTAAATTTTCTGTAAGAGGTTTTTGTTTTTACAATCTATACTTTTTAGATGGATATCCATCACCTTAAATATTTATCTTTTTTTTCTTTTTTTTTTTTGAGACAGGATCTCACTCTGTTGCCCAGGCTGGAATGCAGTGGCAATAAAATGGCTCACTGCAGCCTCAACCTCTCGGGCTCAAGCAATCCTCCCACCTCAGCCTCCTGAGTACCTGGGATCATAGGGGCGTGCACCATGCCCGGCTAATTATTTGAAACAGGGGTCTCACCATGTTGCCCAGGCTGGTCTCCAACTCCTGGGCTCAAGCAATCTACCTGCCTTAGCCTTCCAGAGTACTGGGATTACAGGCATGAACCACCACGTCTGGCCCCATTTATCTTTTCTTTATGATGGAAATGTTGAAATGCTTCTCATCTGGCTATTTTGAAATATACATTAGATTACTGTTAACTATAGTCACCCTACTGAACTATCGAACACTAGGTCTTATTCTTTCTAACTGTATTTTTTTTTTTGAGACGGAGTCTCACTCTGTCGCCCAGGCTGAAGTGCAGTAGTGTGATCTCAGCTCACTGCAACGTCTGCCTCCTGGGTTCAAGTGATTCTCTTGCCCCAGCCTCCCAAGTAGCTGGGATTACAGGCGCCTGCCACCACGCCCAGCTAATTTTTGTATTTGTAGTAGAGATGGGGCTTCTCCATTTTGGCCAGGCTGGTCTCGAACTCCTGACCTTAGGTGATCTGCCCACCTTGGCCTCCAAAAATGCTAGATTACAGGCGTGAGCCACTGCACCCAGCCCTAACTGTATTTTGGTAACTATTAATCAACCTCTCTTCATCCCCCTCTTAACCCCACCACAAGAGATTTTAAGGGAAGGCAGATCCAAATTCCATCCAGCTAAGGGTTTGGGCAACTCACCACAACGGGCCCATCCTCCTGGGCCAGGTAAGTAATTGTTGCTGAGGTGAAGTTGAAATAACCAGCCTTGAGGGGGCGCAGGACCACGGTGTGGGAGACATTGCTAGCACTGGCTCAAGAGTTAAGGAACGGAAAGAGATGAAGCTGAAGTTGTAGCAGCCTTTCAACCTGTGGACTAAATGCACCATTTACAAAACATTTACCAATACGTGCTGATCTCATGCTGGCAATACTCTGCAGGAATGAAAACATATAGGCTTCTTTGCCAGGCGCGGTGGCTCATGTCTGTAATCCTAGCACTTTGGGAGGCCGAGGCGGGCGGATTGCCTGAGTTCAGGAGTTCGAGAACAGCCTGGGCAACACGGTGAAACCCCGTCTCTAATGAAATACAAAAAAATTAGCTGGGCGTGGCGGCATGCGCCTGCAGTCCCAGCTACTTGGGAGGATGAGGCAGGAGAACTGCTTGAACCCAGGAGGCGGAGGTTACAGTGAGCCGAGATCGTGCCACTGCACTCCAGCCTGGGTGACAGTGAGACTCCGCCTCAAAAAAAAAAAAAAAATTTTTATATATATATAGGCTTCTTTTTAAAATTTACTGATTTTTTTAAATATTAAAAAAGAGAGAGAGAGAGAGAGATGGGGTCTCACTTTGTTGCCCAGGCTGGTCTCAAACTCTTGGGTTCAAGTGATCCTCCCGCCTTGGCCTCCCAAAGTCCTGGGATTATAGGCATGAGCCACCATATGTGGCCTAGGCATCTTTTTTTAAATCTAAAGTGAATGGTATTACAGGTTGTTTTTCCAGCTAAATTTTAAGGGGCCCATGTTATACCCAGTGTCATGGTTTTTGAAGTAAACTTCCAAAGTAATATATGTTATGGATAAAAAAATTATAGTCATTTGGCCAGGCATGGTAGCTCACGCCTATAATCCAAGCACTTTGGGAGGCCGAGGTGGGTGGATCACCTGAGGTCAGAAGTTCGAGACCAGCCTGGCCAACATGGCAAAACCCCGTCTCTACTAAAAATACAAAAATTAGCTGGGCATGGTGGCGAGTGCCTGTAATCCCAGCTACTCTGGAGGCTGAGGCTGGAGAATCGCTTGAACTCGGGAGCCGGAGGTTGCAGTGAGCCGAGATTGTGCCATTGCACTCAAGACAAAAGCGACAAGAGCAAAACTCCATCTCCAAAAAAAAATTACAGTCATTTAATCAGTGCTTCTTCTTGGATGATTAAAAGAAATTATAGTCACTTAAGCGCACAGAAAATCTTTTTTTTTTTTTTTTTTTGACAGTCTCGCTCTGTCGCCCAGGCTGAAGTGCAGTGGCATGATCTCGGCTCACTGCAAGGCCCGCCTCCTGGGTTCACACCATTCTCCTGCCTCAGCCTCCCGAGTAGCTGGGACTACAGGCGCCCGCCACCGCGCCTGGCTAATTTTTTTGTATTTTTAGTAGAGACAGGGTTTCACTGTGTGTTAGCCAGGATGGTCTCGATCTCCTGACCTTGTGATTCACCCGCCTTGGCCTCCCAAAGTGCTGGGATTACAGGCGTGAGCCACAGCGCCTGGCCAAGCTCATAGAAAACCTTTTGTTAACTATAATTGAAGGAAATTATTGAAAATACAAAAAAAAAGACAAAACAAAAACAAATACAAAGACCACATTTACCCTCACCAATAAACCTAAATGTATATATAATTATTATTGATATGATTTGGATCTGTGTCTCTGCCCAAATCTCATGTGGAATTGTAATCCCCAATGTTGGAGGAGGGGCCTGGTGGGAGGGGATTGGATCACGGGGGCAGATTTCTCCCTTGCCATTCTAATGATGTGAGTTCTCACAAGATCTGGTTGTTTAAAAGTGTGTAGCAGCTCCCACCTTACTCTCTTCCTCCTGCTCCAGACATGTAAGACGTGCCTATTTTCCCTTTGCCTTCTACCATTATAAGTTCCCCGAGGCATCCCCAGCCATGCTTGCTGTACAGCCTGCAGAACCGTGAACAAATTAAACCCCTTTTCTTTAAAATTACCCAGTCTCAGCTTATTCTTCATAGCAACTTGAGAACAGACTAATAAAATACAATTAATTATTATTTAAGAGACTAGGTCTCACTTTGTCACCAAGGCTGGAGTACAGCAGCGCTATCATAGCTCACTGCAGGCTTGAATCTCCAAGCCCTAGCAATCCTCTCACCTCCGTCTCCCAAGTAGCTGGGACTATAGGCATGTGCCACCGCACCTGGCTTAAATATACTTTAATTCACAGGAAGAAAAATACCATCTAATTCAATACTCAGGAGATAACTGGTAGATTAGAATAAGAGACTCATTGAATAAGAGACTTTAAAAGGTCACCCAGATCCTTCATGCTAGCATCCCAGTGAATTTCTTTTTTTTTATTTTTGAGACAGAGTCTTGCTGTCGCCCAGGCTAGAGTGCAGTGGCGTGATCTCGGCTCACTGCAACCTCCACCTCCTGGGTTCAAGCGATTCTCCTACCTCAGCCTCCCGAGTAGCTGGGATTACAGGCGCCCGCCACTGTGCCTGGCTAATTTTTGTATTTTTAGTAGAGACAGGGTTTCACCATCTTGGCCAAGCTGGTCTCGAACTCCTGACCTCGTGATCCACCCACCTCGGCCTCCCAAAGTGCTGGGATTACAGGCATGAGCCACTGTGCCTGGCCTGAATTTCTTTTAAAAGCACCTTAAATACCTTTGTCCAGCCACAAACATTTTTATTAAGTGTCTATATCCTCCCAGTACAGTATGTTTCAGGGTTTGCTTTTTTTTTTTTGAGACAGAGTTTCACTCTGTTGCCCCGGCTACAGTGCAGTGGCAGGATCTCGGTTCACTGCAACCTCCGCCTCCTGGGTTCAAGCGATTCTCCTGCCTCAGTCTCCCAAGTAGCTAGACTATAGGCGCGTGCCATCATGCCCAGCTAATTTTTGTATTTTTAGTAGAGACAGGGTTTCACTATGTTGGCCAGGATGGTCTCAATCTCTTGACCTCATGATCCACCCACCTCGGCCTCCCAAAAATGCTGGGATTACAGGCATGAGCCACCGCGCCCAGCTTGTTTCAGGGTCTTATAATCTGAACTTCAGGATCCTCCTTCTTCATGTCTACTCTAAATCATGCTCACACAATTTACACCAACCTCTCTTGCTCCATCTTATCCAGAGAGATGACAGGAGGACAGCCACACATATCCAGCCTATTTGAAGTACCCCTGCTGCTTTGCAGGCAAGGCTCTCCCTGCCCCCTGACCCTTCATCACCAAGTGCCAAGAGGATACGGGGCAATCCGGTCCCATTTGACATTGAGCATTCCAGACACAATGCCAAAGTCTTCTGGAGGGAAGGAATCATCAGATAGTTCCACGTCTAATGCAGCACTAGAAAATAGATGAAACAAAAAGGGTTAGTAAGTAATGGATATAAAATTAAAGCAGGCCGGGCACCGTGGCTCATGCCTGTAATCCCAGCACTTTTGGGAGGCCGAGGTGGGCAGATCACCTGAGGTCAGGAGTTCGAGACCAGCCTGGCCAACATGGTGAAACCCTGTCTCTACTAAAAATACAAAAATTAGCTGGGCGCAGTGGTGAGCACCTGTAATCCCAGCTACTTGGGAGGCTGAGGCAGGAGAACTGCTTGAACCCTGGGAGGCGGAGGTTGCAGTGAGCCAAGATCGCACCACTGTACTCCAGCCTGGGACAGAGTGAGACTCCATCTCAAACAAACAAAAAAATTAAAGGAATAGTCCGGGCGCAGTGGTTCACACCTATAATCCTAGCACTTTGGGAGGCCGAGGCCGGCTGATCTCTTGAGGTCAGGAGTTCAAGACCAGCCTGGCCAACATGGTGAAACCCCGTCTCTATTAAAGATACAAAAATTAGCCAGGCGTGGTGGTATGCACCTGTAATCCCAGCTAGTCGAGAGGCTGAGGCAGAAGGATCACTTGCAGCTGGGAAGCAGAGGTTGCAGTGAGCAGAGACTGCACCACTGCACTCCCACCTGGGTGACAGAGTGATACTCCATCTAAAAAAATAATAATAATAAAATTAAATTAAAGCAATAAACAATCAAACCTGCCTGCTTCTCCAAAAACATCAGAATTGCAAAAGAGAGATATGAGTAATATAGCAACTTGGTTCTGTTGCATTGAAGAATCCAGGTCAAGGACTGGATTCTATTGCTCAGAAGCACCAAAATAATCAAGTGTCCAGGAGGCAATACGTCCAAGTTTATCCTTGCCTCAATTTTTCTTCATGTACATGCCTATGTGCATGGAGGGAGGGAGAAGAGGAACACAGTGAATACAGAGGAGAAAGTTAAAGGGAATAAAATGAAAGAAAGGCAACAAAAATGCTCTAGGCTAATGAAAGAAGGAAAATTACACTTTTTTTTTTTTTTGAGATGGAGTCTCGGTCTTGTGGCTCAGGCTGAAGTGCAGTGGTGCAATCTTGGCTCACTGCAACCTCCACCTCCTGGGTTCAAGCGATTCTTTTGCCTCAGCCTCCCGAGTAGCTGGGACTACAGGTGCCCGCCACCACGCCTGGCTAATTTTTGTATTTTTAGTAGTGAAGGGGTTTTGCCACGTTGGCCAGGCTGGTCTCGATCTCCTGACCTCCAGCGATCCACCCGCCTCAGCCTCCCAAAGTGCTGAGATTACAGGCGTGAGCTACCATGCCAGGCTGGAAGATGACACTTTAAACCCCTGAGGTAACAAGGGATTGTGTATTTTCTGTGTCTTTATCTTTCCCTCCTTGTTTTTCCACAATTCTTGCCACTTCCCTACTCTAAAATTCTTCCAACCCAAAACGCGAAAGATGGTTTCTTGTAGCTTAGGTAAGAATGTCCTCCTTTCCAAAGGCAGATCCCGAAGTGTATTCATTCACTCAATATATCTGATGCTGGAAGTGTCCCAAAGAGAAACCACTACCCACCAATATGCTCCCTATTCCCATCTGAAAACTAAGAATCCAGAAATAGGCTTAATCTGTAACTCCAGGGCCTCGAGTTACCTTGAGCCGACATTGTAGATGTTGTACTGCAAGGTCAGGTCTCGTCCCTCCACGGCATATCTGTTCAGCAGTGATTTGGAAGCCAAAAGCCTGGCTCCTTCTTCTGCTTGAGTGACAGCAAATAGAGCCAACACCACAAATGACAGCAGCCTCATCTTTAGAGAAAAAAGCAAAGTGAGTTATCAAACCAAGTACGTCAAATTCACCAAAATCCTCTTGACAGCGCTCCCATAGAAAGCTCCTTCGATGCTACCAGAGCAGCAGCCCCTTCCACAGAGTAGTCCATAAGCCACCAGGGCAGACCCGTTCTCCAGACTCTCCTACCATCTTCACCCTGCAGCCCTCGAAAAACCGGTACAAGCACCAATATACCTACTGCCCTCTTCCTGTCAGAAGCCCCGGGATGCCCACTGGCTGGTGGGGTCTTCTGAGGAGACACCATGTGGCCAGAGCAGGGCTTTCCTTGGGGTGCCTGATTTCGGCCGATCTCGGACCTGCAGGAGCCTGTAGCTTTCCCTCACACAGGAGTGCCCACAGCTGCAGCCTTCCCGCTGCTCCCCTCCTCCTTGGCCACAGCTCCACTGGGATCCCACCGCGGACTCGCGGGGTCCTCCTCACATCCCTGTACTCCCCTCTCCCCTCCAGCCCCTAAGATCCCATTCGTCCTCGCCTGTCACATCCCTTTCTTGGTCCCACGGGCGGGGGGCGGGGGTCAATCACCTCTGCCCCCCGCCTCCCGCCTCTTGTCAAGGTTACACGTCCTCCAGCCACGGCGTCCTCTGCCCTTCCCGCCCTCCCCTAGCTAACCCCCAGCCACGTGGTGATGCGCGGACACGAGGCTCTCGCCTCTCCCGCTTGGACGCCCTAAACCTCCGGACTCACCGTGGGCATCCCAAACGCCTTTCCGGAGCCACAAAGACAGGAAGAGAGCGTCAGCATCGGAAAGACCGGAAATAAGCACTGGCCGGAAACCATGGTGTTCCGCCCAATGCCTTGTGGGAGTTGTAGTTCTTGGAGAAGCCCCACCTCTCTCTTTGTAGTGCTCGCCTACCTGAGAGGCTGTGAGCGCTCCTAAGAGGTGTGTGCGTTCTCCAGGCTTCTTATTCGGCCCTCTTTGGGGGGCTTTTCAAGCTGATTTTTCACTACTGTATGTGACCCGCACCTGATTAGGTGCTTTGGGAAACTAGCAAACCTAGAAATTTGGATCATCTATCTAAAATGTCAACTAGTACTGTCGAACAGAGAATTAGAGAAAAGCTATTCCAACCAGTATTTTTTCTATTCTCAGGCAAGACACGTAGACATTCCCTACATCCAGCAGGTCACCGAGCCCTGAGCTTTATTTAGAAGCCCTTTGAAGTGCCAAAAAAATAGATCTTTTTTTCTCCATTCTTACTATAACTGCTTCAGTTCTTGCTGGTTACTGGATGTGGGTTTTACTCTAGTAGTCTTTCTATCTTAGGTCTTTCCTGCACTTTTTACTTTTATTCATTTTATTTTATTTTATTTTATTTTTAAGACAGGATCTTGCTCTGTACCCCAGGCTGGAATGCAGTGGCGTGATCTCAGCTCACTGAAACCTCTGCCTCCCGGGTTCAAGCGATTCTCCTGCTTCAGCCTCCCCAGTAGCTGGGGTTACAGGAGCGTGCCACTCGCCCGGCTAATTTTTTGTACTTTTAGTAGAGACGGTGTTTCACCATGTTAGCCAGACTGGTCTCAAACTCCTGGCCTCAGTGATCTGCCCACCTCGGCCTCCCAAAGTGCTGGAATTACAGGCTTGAGCCACCACGCCCGGCCTCCCTGCACTTTTTAATTAGCTGCCAAACTTCCCAAAACAGCATTTTGAACAGTAGATTTTAGGTTCAGAGGATGAACTGTGAAGTTAGGCAGTCATGAATTCAATCCCCGTTCTGTCACTTACTGGTTAGGTAACCTTGAACAAGCATTACTTATATAACACCTTGGTTCCCACATCTGTAAAACAAGATAATTATAGCACTCATAAAAGGTTAGAGTATCAAATAAGATGATGTATGTAAAACTCCTAGTACAGTGCCTGGCACATGTATGTGCTCAGTAAATGGTAACTATCAGTATTGCTGTTATTCTATACCTCCATTATAGCATTCCTGCATTCAATATGCGTTTACTGAGCACCTACTTTGTTCCTGGTGCTGCTGTAGGTTCTGGAGATACAGTGATAAATAGGACAGATATGGTTTCTACTTTCTGGGGGTTACATTCTTGTAGAATAATACACATTGCCTGTATCTGCCTTAGTATCTGTCCCTCCATTCTCCACCTCCAAGATTGCAGCTTCTTGAGAAAAGGTTGTCCATTTCCCGTTGCTTAGTGTCCTGCCTGAGCACACAGGAAGTAGTCCAGGAATTAATAATGACTTCTCTACATACAACCTCCAATCTGCTCTGACTTCAGGCCTTGGTGTGTGGCTTCCTTGAAATGTCCTACTGCCCCTCTTTCCTATCCAAATCCAGCCAATCCTTCAGGACCCTGTTCTGGTCTCATCCTCTCTGGGAAGCCCTCCTTGGCTTTGATTGCTCTTTTACAGCACAACAGTTTATTTGTTTTCCTCTAATTGTTTCTGGCTTGAAAAATGTACCTTAGGCCGGGCACAGTGGCTCATGCCTGTAATCCCAGCACTTTGGGAGGCCGAGGCGGGTGGATCACGAGGTCAGGAGAACGAGACCATCCTGGCCAACATGGTGAAACCCCGTCTCTACTAAAAATACAAAAATTAGCTGGGTGTGGTGGCGCATGCCTGTAATCCCAGCTACTCAGGAGGCTGAGGCTGGAGAATCGCTTGAACCCAGGAGGCAGGGGTTGCAGTGAACCGAGATTGTACCACTGTACTCCAGCCTGGTGCCAGAGCAAGACTCCGTCTTAAAAAAAAAAAGAAAAAGAAAAATGTACCTTAATGGTTAGATCCTATTTCTATAGTGTACACTTTTTCAAGGGCAAAGAAAGTGCTCAAGAAACATCTGCTGATTAGAGAAATTTTTTTTTTTTTTTGAGACAGAGTCTCACTGTGTTGCCCAGGCTGGAGTGCAGTGGTGCTATCTCAGTTCACTGCAACCTCCGCCTCCCAGGTTCAAGCGATTCTCCTCCCTCAGCCTCCCAAGTAGCTGGGACTACAGGCACATGCCAGCACGCCCAGTTAATTTATTTGTATTTTCAGTAGAGATGGGGTTTCACCGTGTTGGCAGGATGGTTTTGATCTCCTGACCTTGTGGTCCGCCCGCCTCAGCCTCCCAAAGTGCTGGGATTACAGGTGTAAGCCACCACGCCCAGCCAATTGGAGAAATTTTTATTCCTTCCTTTTTCTTTCTTTCCTTTTTTTTCTTTTTAGACAAGAGTCTCACCCTTTGCCCAGGCTGAGTGCAGTGGCACAAACATGGCTCACTGCATCCTTAACCTCCTGGGCCAGCTGATCCTCTTACTTCAGCCTCCCGATTAGCTGGGACCACAGGTGTGCCCTACCATGCCTGGGTAATTTTTTTTTTTTTTTTTACTTTAGGGACGGAGTTTTGCCATGTTGCTCAGGCTGGTCTCTAACTCCTGGGCTCAAGTGATCCACGCATCTTTGCCTCCCAAAGTGTTGGGATTACAGGCATGGGCCACCTTGTTTGCTCAAATATTGCTTTCTATAGCCATTTCTTCAGGACTGGAAAGATGGAAAGTGTGGGTGTTCTTGTTTCTCAGACTCTGCTGTACCCGAAAGCAATATATCTTTAGCACACACTGTTTGGACACCTTACTATGTAGCCACTTCTAGGTCCAGAAGAGAAATGTCTTCATCTTTGGGTTGCCCACTTATACACTGACCCTTTTCCTGCCTCTATCCCATCTGAGTCACTTGTTCTTTCATTAGTACATTTAGCATTCATTTTTTGAGCACCTATTATGTGTCAAGCACTGTGATAGTCACTATAAGAGATACAAAATAGGGCCAGGCGCGGTGGCTCATGCCTGTAATCCCAGCACTTTGGAAAGCCAAGGTGGGCAGATCATGAGGTCAGGAGTTCGAGACCAGCCTGACCAACATGGTGAAACCCCGTCTCTACTAAAAATACAAAAATTAGCCGGGCATGGTGGCACACCCTTGTAATCCCAGCTACTCGGGAGGCTGAGGCAGGAGAATCGTTTGAACCTGAGAGGTGGAGGTTGCAGTGAGCCGAGATCGTGCCACTTCACTCCAGCCTGGGTGACAGAGTGAGACTCCATCTCAAAAAAAAGAGAGATACAAAATAGGATATGGTGCCTGCCCTCAAGGAGGATGACCTATAGTCCTAACCATAATGAAAAGACAAATGAGGTGTCAAGCACTCCTAAAAAAACAAAACAAAACAAAACAAAAAAACAATCAGGCAAGGTGGTTCACACCTGCAATCCCAGCACCTTGGAAGGAAGGATTGCTTAAAGCCAGGAGTTCGAGACCAACCTTGGCAACACAGCGAGACCTGTCTCTACAAAAAAAATTTTTAAGCAGCCAGGTATGGTGCCATGTGCCTGTAACCCCAGCTTACTCAGGAGGCTGAGGTGAAAGCATCGCTTGAGCCCAGGAGTTTGAGGCTGCAGGGAGCTGTGATTGCACCACTACTCTCCAGCCTGGTGACAGAGCAACAACCTGTCTCGAAAGAAAACACATGGGCCGGGTGCAGTGGCTTACGCCTGTGATCCCAGCACTTTGGGAGGCCGAGGCAGGCGGATCACCTGAGGTCAGGAGTTCGAGACCAGCCTGACTAACATGGAGAAAACCTGTCTCTACTAAAAATACAAAATTAGCTGGGTGGGGTGGCGCATCCCTGATATAGTCGATGGGAAACATCCACCAAAGTGACTTATGTCAAAGTGAGTCTGTCAAGAAAATCTCTTGGATTTAGTATAGATTGATTTTTTTCTTTTTTTCTCTAGAACTAGAGAGAACCTGGGAAAATGCTGTGATAACAGATCATTTCACCCCTGGAACTTTCACATATCTCACTGTGGATCAGAAAGTCTCAGACAAGGGATGGGCTGGTGAGGACACATCATCTCTGTTCAATCTCCCTACTGGAATTCATTCTGACTAAAGTAGAGAGATTTTGAGTCAATTGCTAAAGGAAATGTTTCTGTTGAAAGAGCTCCAAAAGAATACCAATGCTTCCTGCCATCCTCAAGGGGACTCCAAACCAAGAGATTGAGTAGGACTTTGTTAGATGAGCAGGAATTGTGTGTCAGGATTGGAGGTGTACAGAGCCAGTGTGAGGCCACCTGTGGTGTCAGTTGTGCCCCTAGGATGGTATAACAGGTTTCATGCCTTTTTTTTTTTTTTTTTAGACAGGGTCTCACTGTGTCACCCAGGCTGGAGTGCAGTGACTCAATAAGCCTCGACATCCTGGGCTCACGCAATCCTTTCTCCCTAGTAGCTGGGAGTAAAGGCATGCCCCATCATGCCTAATTTTTTTGTTTTTTGTAGAGATGGTGTCTTGTTATGTTGGCCAGGCTGGTCTTGAGCTCCTGGACTCAAGCAATACTCCCTCCTTGGCCTCCCAAAGTGCTGGGATTACAGGTGTGAGCCACCGCGCCCAGCCTACATTGATTTTTAAATTGTGTTTTATTTTTTGTTTTGTTTTTATGTTTTTGTTTTTAAGATAAGGTCTCCTTCTGTGGCCAAGGCTGGAAAGCAGTGGCATGATCACAGCTCACTCCATCCCTGAACTCCTGGGTTAAAGCAACCCTCCTACTTCAGCCTCCTGAGTAGCTGGGACCACAGGCGCTTGCCACCATGCCCAACTAATTTTTAAATTTTTTGTAGAGACAAGGTTTCATTTGTTGCCCAGGCTGATCTTGAACTTCTGGGCTCAAGCAGTCCTCCTGCCTTGGCCTCCCAAAGTGCCGGGATTACAGGCATGAACCACTCTGCCTGGCCAATTTTTTTTTTTTTTTTTTTTAAGACTGAGTCTCACTCAAGCTGAAGTGCAATGCGCCATCTCCGCTCTCTGCAAACTTTGCCTGCCGGGTTCAAGACATTCTCCTGCCTCAGCCTCCCCAGTAGCTGGGATTACAGGCAACAGGCACATGCCACCATGCCTGGCTAATTTTTGTATTTTTAGTAGAGACGGGATTTCACCATGTTGGCCAGGCTGTTCTCTAACTCCTGACCTCAAGTGATCCACCCACCTCGGCCTCCCAAAGTGCTGGGATTACAGGCATGAGCCACTGTGCCCGGCCCTGGCCAATTTCTTATTGTGATTAAATATACATAACACCATAACACAACATTGATCATTTTAACCTTTTTTTTTTTTTTAGACAGGTTCTCACTCTGTCACCCAGGCTGGAGTGCAGCAGCGTAATCATGGCTCACTGCAGCCTTGACCTCCTAGGCTCAAGTGATCTTCCTGCCTCACCAATTTGGACAAACTGTACCCATCTTGGTTAAAGAGGCAGATGTGATGGAAAACTGGCTCTAACTTCTCTAATATTAATTCAACACAGATTTGCTGATTACCCTCCTATGTGCTAAACACTGTTCTAGGCCCTAGGGCAATAGCAGTGGCCAAAACAGACAAATCTCCTTACCTTTCTCTCAAAACAGACAAAATCCCATGCCTTTCCAATGCAACACTGTCCAGTAGAACTTTCAGTGGTAATGAAAATATTCTATAATATCTCCACTGTCCAACGTGGTAGCCACCAACTACATGTGGCTATTGAGCACTTGAAATGTGACTGGGTAGACTGAGGAACTGAATTTTTAATTTTATTTCATTTTAACTCATTTCTTTTTTGTTTGTTTTTATTGCTTTTTAATTTTTTTGAGACAGAGTCTCACTCTGTCACACAGGTCAGAGTGCAGTGGTGCGATCTTGGCTCACTGTAACCTCCACCTCCTGGGTTCAAGTGATTCTTACGCCTCAGCCTCCCAAACAGCTGGGACTACAGACAGTGCCACCACAGCTGTCTAATTTTTGTATTTTTGGTGGATACGGGGTTTGGCCATGTTGGCCAGACTGGTCTCCAACTCCTGACCTCAAGCGATCCACCTACCTCGGCCTCCCAAAGTGTTGGGATTACAGGCTTAAGCCACTATGCCTGGCCTCATTTTTTAACTCATTTCAATTTAAGTTTGAATAGCTACATGCGACTAGTATATGGAACAGCACAGCTCTAGTGTACTCTGACATATGTCTGGACTTTGGCTTTTGAAATGCAAAAGCCCAGCATTTTGCTACTCAGAAAGCATTTTCTCTGCTTTTTCTCTGAGACAATTCTTCCTCCATCATTGGGAAAGCTCTGGTCTGAGGCACGGGATGTGGGACAGCTCCCAGTGAGTCCCCAAAAGACCTCCAAATCTTGACTGACCCCATGGAATGTCTGAACCCAGGGAAGACACCTTCCTGAGGTAAATGCTTCTAGGTATGCAAAGCACACCGTATCCCCCTTCCCCCCACACACATGAAGGATGTCTGTGTCCTCTCAGCCCCTTCACCCTCTTGTTCCCTCCCAGCCTCACAGCCAGTGATGAGGAGCCATTTTAGCATAAGGGCACATCATCCCGAGAGGCAGTCTCTCAGGATGAGAGCGACTGCATGACTTGTTGGTTTGGTTGTAGATATCATACTCTGAAGATGGAATGGCGACGTCAGTGAGGAGGCCAGAAACAGGGGTCTCCTCGACCTCACCCAAGAGGCAGCAGCAGGAAGAAGTAGGGCTCCAACTAAAAGTGGGAAAGTAGCCGGGCACAGTGGCTCACACCTGTAATCTCAGCACATTGAGAGGCCGAGGTGGGTGGATCCTCTGAGGTCAGGAGTTCGAGACCAGCCTGGCTAACATGGTGAAACCCGTCTTTACTAAAAATACAAAAATTAGCTGGGCATGGTGGCGGGCACCTGTAATCCCAGCTACTTGGGAGGCTGAGGCAGGAGAATCACTTGAACCCAGGAGGTGGAGGTTGCAGTGAGTCGAGATGGTGCCACTGCATTCCAGCCTGGGCAACAGAGGGAGACTCTATCTCAAAAAAAAAAAAAAAAAAAGTGGTAAAGTAGATAAGAACAAGGCAAGGGTCCTTTGTGAAAAGGGACTTCTGGGTATCTACTCCAGGCTGGCTCTGGAAGACAACTTTGGGAGAAAGGGCATGCATGCACATCCTACCTCCCAGGCCAGGAGTCTATGTGTGTTACCATCCAGCTACCAAGGGGTCTCTTTTCTTTTCCACAATGAGCTGTGTGTACTCAGTCTCCTGCCAGACACTAGGGGATGCTAGCAGTGTCGGCGAGCCTCTGTGCTGTGCTTCTGCTCTGCCACTGCATCCACCACGCTGTAGTCAGACAACTTGTCCCAGCTCTTTCCCCTCCCTGGACTGTGAGTACCTAGAGGGCAGGGACACACCTCATGTTTCTGGAATGGCTTCCCCATAAGTAGTCACTGAGCATAGCTGAGCCACACGGGGAGAAGAAAATGACTGCTGCTGACCCTGCAATGGTCAGGCTTGGCTGGAAAAGGACACCAGATTCCAGAGCCAAGAACAGTGCCCCACGCGCAATTATTTATTTTGAAACACTTCAAACCTATAGAAACTTGAAAAAATGGTTGAATTAACACCTGTATGCCTTTCATCTAGATTTATCAGTCACTAACATTTTGCCCATTTGCTGTCACTCTATATGTAAATTAATATATGTATACACTGTCTTGTGCCACATAATGATGTTTTGGTCAACAATGGACTGTATATATAATGGTGGTCACATAGATTATGATACTGTATTTTCACTGTATCTTTTCTATGTTTAGATACACAAATATCATATGTTACAATTGCCTACAGTATTCAGTACAGTAATGTGCTGTACAGGTTTGTGCCCTAGGAGCAATAGGCTGTACCATACTACTGCCCAGATGTATAATAGGCCATGCCATCTAGGTTTGTAAGTACACTCTATGATGTTCACACAATGACATCACCTAACACCATATTTCTCAGAATGTATCCCGTGGTTAAATGATGCATGACTGTATATGTACAGTCGTCCCTTGGCAACCTTAGGGGATCCGTTGCAGGACCCTTGCAAATGCCAAAATCTGTAGATGCTCATTATCTTTATATAAAATGACAGAATATTTGCATATAGCCTATGCATATCTTCCCATATACTTTATTCTTTTTGTTAATTTTTTTTTTATATAAAGTAGAGCAGCCGGACATGGTGGCTCATGCCTGTAATCCCAGCACTTTGGGAGGCCGAGGCAGGCGGATCACCTGAGGTTGGGAGTTTGAGACCAGCCTGGCCAACATGGAGAATCCCTGTCTCTACTAAAAATACGAAATTAGCCGGGCACACCTGTATTCCCAGCTACTGGGATACAGTAGCTGGGATTACAGCTACTTGAGGCTGAGGCAGGAGAATCACTTGAACCCAGGAGGCGGAGGTTGCAGTGAGCCGAGATCACACCATTGTACTCCAGCCTGGGCAACAAAAGCAAAACTCCGTCTCAGAAATAAATAAATAAATAAATAAATAAATAAGTAGAGCAGAATCTCACTGTGTTGCCCCAGGTCAGTCTCAAACTCTTCGAGCGATTCTCCTGCCTTGGCCCTCCAGAGTGCTGGGATTACAGGCATGAAGCACTACACCTGGCCCCTACTATATACTATTTATTTATTTATTTGAGACGGAGTCTCACTCTGTCGCCCAGGCTGGAGTGCAGTGACGTGATCTCGGCTCACTGCAAGCTCTGCCTCCTGGGTTCACGCCATTCTCCTGCCTCAGCCTCCCGAGTAGCTGGGACGAAAGGCGCCCGCCACCACGCCCGGCTGATTTTTTTTGTATTTTTTTTGTAGAGACAGGGTTTCACCGTGTTAGCCAGGATGGTCTTGATCTCCTGACCTTGTGATCCGCCTATCTCGGCCTCCCGAAGTGCTGGGATTACAGGCGTGAGCCACCGCGCCCAACTTATTTATTTATTTTTTTGAGATGGAGTCTCACTCTGATGCCCAGGCTTAGAGTACAGTGGTGCAATCTGGGGCTCACCGCAACCTCTGCCTCTCAAGTTCAGGTGATTCTCCTGCCTCAGCCTCCCGAGTAGCTGGGATTGCAGGTGTGCGCCACCATGCCTGGCTAATTTTTGTATTTTTAGTAGAGACAGGGTTTCATCATGTTGGCCAGGCTGGTCTCAAACTCCTGACCTCAAGTGGTTCGCCCACCTTGGCCTCCCCAAGTGCTGAGATTACAGGCGTGGGCCACTGCGCTGGGCCTACCATACACTTTACATAATCTCTGGGCCAGGTGCAGTGGCTCATGCCTATAATCCCAGCTCTTTGGGAGGCAGAGGCAGGAGGATTTTTGAGACAAGGAGTTTAAGACCAGCCTGGGCAACATAGACTCTGTCTCTATTTTTTTAAAAATTAAAAAAACAATTTTCCGACCAGGTGAGGTGGCTCATGCCTGCAATCCCATCACTTTGGGAGGCCAAGGTGGGCAGATCACCTGAGGTCAGGAGTTCGTGACCAACCTGGCCAATATGGCAAAATCCCATCTCAACTAAAAATACAAAAAAAGTAGCCGGGCATGGTGGTGTGCACCTGTAATCTCAGCTACTTGGGAGGCTGAGGCAAGAGAATGGCTTGAACCTGGGAGGCAGAGGTTGCAGCGAGCCGAGATCTTGCCACTGTACTCCAGCCTGGACAATGGAGCAGGACTTCATCTCAAAAATAATAATAATAACTTCCAATCTGCAGTCAGTTTAATCTATGGATGTGGAACTCACAAATACAGAGGGCTGGTTGTATACACATTCATATATACTTTTTTTTTTTTTTTTTTGAGACAGAGTATCACTCTCTGTCCCCCAGGCTGGAGTGCAGTGGCACGATCTCGCCTCACTGCAACCTCCGCCTCCCGGGTTCACACCATTCTCCTACCTCAGCCTCCCAAGTAGCTGGGACTACAGGTGCCTGCCACCACACCCGGCTAATTTTTTTGTATTTTTAGTAGAGACGGGATTTCACTGTGTTAGCCAGGATGGTCTCGATCTCCTGACCTCATGATCCACCAGCCTTGGCCTCCCAAAGTGGTGGGATTACAGGCATGAGCCACCTCACATGGCCTTTTTTTTTTTTTTTTTTTTAGACAGAATTTTGCTCTTGTTGCCCAGGCTGCAGTGCAATGGCGCCATCTCAGCTCACTGCAACCTCCACCTCCCAGGTTTAAGGGATTCTTCTGCCTCAGCCTCCTGAGTAGCTGGGGTTACAGGTGCCTACCACCACCCCCGGCCAATTTTTGTATTTTTTGTAGAGACAGGGGTTTCACCATGTTGACCAGGCTGGTCTCGAACTCCTGACCTCAGGTGATCTGCCCGCCTAAGCCTCCCAAAGTGCTGGGATGACAGGCGTGAGCCACCGTGCCTAGCTTCTTTATGACTTTCGAAAGAAAACTAGAATCCAACCAAGAATCGCATATTACAGCATTGTATTTGACCAATAAAGTTTAGACTAAACCAAATGAGCTTCTCTCCTAGAGAGAGCATGGAGAAAAAGGAGAAATGCATGGTAGATAGAAGAACTTTGACTACTGAGAGGATGAGTAGAAAGAGGAGCGGAGAAGGCTCAGAAAGAGCTCAAGCTCCTGAAACAGACTCTGAAGGAGCCTTTCTAAGTCCTGGGATCACTTGAAAATCTTGGACAGACCTGGCCACCCCAAGTTGAAAGTGGATGGAGGACTATTTTCTGCTTCTTGCCAAATTTCTCCCCAACACATGCAAATTCCAAGGAGGATTCTGGAGTCTATACCTGCTGTCTTGATGTCTTTTGAGGTTTCATCCCATTTTCAGAATTTGACCACCATCTCCTCTTCTCCCTTTCTATTAGCCCGGGTGGGAGCTGGGGGAGGGGTTGAGCAGGCCCAGCCTCCTCTTGCTGAAGAGTGAGGAAGGAGTGTGTGTGCGTGTGTGTGTGCGTGCAAGTGTGTGTGCATGTGCATCTGTGTGTGTGCATGCATGTGCACGTGTGGCCTCTCACAACCTTCAGAGGAGCCCTCCTTGAACCCATGGGCCCAGGACCCCACCCTCCTGTTGCTATGACAACCACTTCTGTGAGGACTCGGGGAGTAAAGAACTGTGAATGTGTGGTGAGGGAGGGAGGGGGACATGCCAGTCTCATGGCATTAGTGATCATAGAGCTCTATGATAATGAAGAAGAAAGAGAATGGGTCCAGGCCGGGTGCTGTGGCTCACGCCTGTAATCCCAGCACTTTGGGAGGCCGAGGCGGGCAGATCACGAGGTCAGGAGATTGAGACCATCCTGGCTAACACGGTGAAACCCCCTCTCTACTAAAAATACAAAAAATTAGCCGGGCGTGGTGGCGGGCGCCTATAGACCCAGCTACTCAGGAGGCTGAGGCAGGAGAATGGCGTGAACCCGGGAGGCGGAGCTTGCAGAGAGCCGAGATAGTGCCACTGCACTCTAGCCTGGGCGACAGAGTAAGACTCCATCTCAAAAAAAAGAAAAAAAAAAAAGAGAATGGGTCTTTATCGACTCTCAAAGCTGGCAGGGTATGGGACACAGCCAGGAGCAAGGGCAGGGTGATTCCTGAAGTTCTGCTTGGTGTTTATTTATTTTACAGTGTCACTCTCAGGATATGGGCTGCTCCATTCTTTTTTTTTTTTTTTGAGACAGAGTCTCATGCTGTCGCCCAGGCTGGAGTGCAGTGGCGTGATCTTGGTTCACTGCAACTTCCACCTCCTGGGTTTGATTGATTCTAACTCCTCCTGAGTAGCTAAGATTACAGGCGCACACCACCACGCCCAGCTATGGGCTGTTCCACTCTTAATTGGACTCTCCACCTCTCCCTTAGGAGATCAAAGAAGCTTGGGGGGCTTCAGGGGAAGGAAATCCCTCCTTTAACAAATTTGCTGTATCCTTGACATCCATCAACAGCTTCATTGATGACTTGGGCTACCAAACGAGTCAGGAGCTGACCAGTGTAAGTGCCCCACCCTGCATCCCTCCCACCCCTCAGGTCTTGTACCCCTGTTCTACCACCATTTGAGCACTTTAGCTCACTAAGACATACTGTGGCAACCCCCCGTGCATTCTCTACATGCTTTTGATTCGTATCTTTACTAAAACATGGCTCAAATTTGCTTTGAGGCTGGATTCGGTGGCTCATGCCTGTAATCCCAGCACTTTTGGAGGCTGAGTTGAATGGATTGCTTGAGCCTGGGAGGTTGAGGCTTCAGTGAGCTGTGAATGCCCCACTGCACTCCAACCTGGGTGACAGAGGGAGATTCTGCCTCAAAACAAAACAGAATTACCACTTTCAGAAAAAAAAATACCATCACCAATAATAATAGTAATACTAACAATAATAGTAATCATAGCTAACATTTATTGAGTACTTACCACATGCTATTTTGTAAGAATTTACATCTCATTTAAATATCATAACAATCCTATAAGGCAGGTACTACTATTATCCCCATTTTTCAGATGAACAAACTCAGGCACAGGCAGGTTGAATAACTCTCCCAAGACCGCATAAGTAGGAAGCAAAGATGCTAGAGTTTGAGCTCAGTTTGGCTCAAGAGTTCACACACAAAAGAACCACCTCCCAGTTAGCCACTCGATTCTTATCAGTCCTTCATAATATCCTTTCAATATTTATATGCTCTTAAATGCACTTGGTATAGGAACTTCTTTTTTTTCTTTTTTTTTTTTTTGAGATGGAGTCTCGCTCTGTCACCCAGGTTGGAATGCAGTGGCGTGATCTCAGCTCACTGCAACCTCTGCCTCCCAGGTTCAAGCAATTCTCCTGCCTCAGCCTCCCAAGTAGCTGGGACTACCAGTGCATGCCACCATGCCTGGTTAATTTTTTTTGTTTTGTATTTTTAGTAGAGACGGGGTTTTGCAGTGTTAGCCAGGATGGAGGAACTTCTTAATTGTCTATTTGGGGGAGGGTTTAAATGCTAGCTGTTTTTTGCTATTGAGCTCTGACACACAATAAACTGTACATATTTAAAGTGTACAATTTGATAAGTTTTGACATATATATATACTCATGAAATCATCACCACAATGAAGATAATAAACGTATCCATCACCTTCAAATATGAACAAGCAGGATTTCTAGTGCAGATAAATTAATGGGTGATTATTTGCCTTCCAAAATGAGTCTTTTTTTTTTTTGAGATGGAGTCTTGCTCTGCTGCCCAGCGACTCTCCTGCCTCAATCTCCTGAATAGCTGGGATTACAGGCACTTGCCACCACGCCTGGTTAGTTTTTGTATTTTTAGTAGAGATGGGGGTTTCACCATATTGGGCAGGCTGGTCTTGAACTCCTGACCTCGTGATCCCCCTGCCTTGGCCTCCCAAAGTGCTGGGATTACAGGCGTGAGCCACCGCACCCAGCCAAAATGAGTCTTTATTTAACCTAAATATTTGCATTACAACCCTTTGAAAAGAATGAATGAGCATTTGGCCGCGCGCGGTGGCTCACGCCTGTAATCCCAGCTACTTGGGAGGGCGAGGCAGGAGAATCACTTGAACCCAGGAGGTGGAGGTTGCAGTAAGCAGAGATCACACCACCGCACTCCAGCCCAGGCAACAAGAGTGAAACTCCGTCTCAGAAAAAAAAAAAAAAGAATGAACATTTAATGCATTCAGGATATGCCTGTGTATCCTTTGCAGATACTGCTTTGTAGCTTGTCTTTACTATTTTAAGTGAACGTGTCTTCCGGGCCAGTACAGTGTTTTTTAACCTCTGCTGTCTGCTCAGTTCTCACAGACAGATGGGCGCTTGGTTTAGGTTTGCTCTCTGATCTCCACGCTTCTCTGCGGCACTTCGCCTCCCCCCTCAACGACAGAGGCAAAGTCTCATATGTAACAGGATGGGTCGGTGGAGAGCATGCTTCATTCCTTGCTCTTGGATTCCCCCAAGGAAAAAGATCCCAGCCTTGTTCAGACGAAGAGGCGGAAGCAGAACAAGGTTTGCATTCTCCAGATGAGGAAAAATGAAGTGAAAGAGGAAGACAAGGAGGACAAGGAGGACAAGGAGGATGAGGAAGAGGAGGAGGACCCGGCAGAGGGGCCCCCTACCTTTTTGCAATCACCTAGGACAGGACAGAGGCAATGCCCGTACTCAAGAATCCGCCAAGTGAGGCACAAGGAGCACCTGAGCATCTTGGAAAGTAGCTTGAGCTTATCCACCAATGAAACCAAGTTGTCTGGCTGGAGTCTGTCCATGTTTTGCCAATACTTATGTAGCTGCTGCCACAGGAAGCAGAAGTCAGTGGAGGAAAACAAGGCATCCGACTCTGGAGCAAGGAGGAGCCCGGGTGAGACTGACTCAGCTGTGAGCTTCACTAATGGGTGATGGTCCAGATCTCCACGGGGCTGCAAGGAAAGCTCTGGGCAGAAGCCAGAAGAGCAGAGAGTGTAATCCTTCCGCTTAGAAATAAAGCACATTTTATTTTTGTGAATGGCATGTGTGAGCCTGATGATTCCAGGTTTTTTTTTTTTTTTTTTTTCTAGATGTATTCAATCCCTGCCCCACTTTATCTCTCTGAACATCCCGTTTGCTTGCTCCTTCCTTCCTTGCTTGAGCCCAGGAGTTTGAGACCAGTCTGGGCAACATGATGAAATTCCGTCTCTACAAAAAAATATAAAAATTAGCTGGGCATGGGCTGGGCGCGAAGGCTCACGCCCGTAATCCCAGCACTTTGGGAGGCCGAGGCTGTCGGATCACCTGAGGTCAGAAGTTCGAGACCAGCCTGGCCAACATGGTGAAACCCCGTCTACTAAAAACACAAAAAATTAGCTGGGTGTGGTGGCAGGCACCTGTAATCCCAGCTACTCGGGAGGCTGAGGCAGGAGAATCACTTGAACCTGGGAGGGGGAGGTTGCAGTGAGCCGAGATTGCACCACTGCACTCTAGCCTGGGTGACAAGAGTGAAACTCCTTCTCAAAAAAAAAAAAGAAAAAAAAAAAACCGAAAACAAGACAAAAAAACCCACAGCTCAGCCTCTCAGCAACCTTCTCCTAATTGGCCTCCAGGTCAAAGGCAGCCAGTCTTTAGAGTTTCTTTCCCCTCTGGGTTCCCAGTCAGTCTTATTCACTCTTTGATGCTTTTTAGATTTTTTTTATGTATTTTTCCCAGATTTTAAAATTTCTAGTGAGAGTATTGGTCTCAGGCATCTAGTCTACCATTATCAAAGTGGAACCTCCCATTCTTGGCTTATTCATGTTCCACAGAACTGTAGTCCATAACTTCACTGTACAAAAGATAAAGCCCCATAGGTGTGAAAAGACTTCCTCAAACTTACATGATTAGTGGTAATGCCAGGTTTAGTCTGAGCTCAAGATTAATAATTACCAAACTTCACTGGCATAAAACCTGACTGCAAGAGTTTTTGTTTTACTTTTTTTTTTTGAGACGGAGTCTTGCTCTGTCACCCCCAGGCTAGAGTGCGTGGCACAATCTCGGCTCACTGCAACCTCTGCCTCTCTGGTACCAGTGATTCTCCTGCCTCAGCCTCCCGAGCAGCTGGGATTACAGGCACCTGCCACCGTGCCTGGCTAATTTTTGTATTTTTAGTAGAGAGAGGGTTTCACCATCTTGGCCAGGCTGGTCTCGAACTCCTGACCTTGTGATCCACCCGCCTCAGCCTCCCAAGGTGCTGGGATTATAGGCATGAGCCACTGCGCCCAGCCTTGTTTTACTTTTTAACCTAAGGTAAGGGGAGGGCAATCTTGCCAAAAGATCAGAGGATGGAGGCAATAATATTACAATTCATAGTTTCCTCTACCACACCTGACCTATGGGGAAGTGGGGGAAGAGATCTCAGATACCCAATGGTCTAAGGATGGGGAATGGAAGAATGCAATCCTCCCCATTCCCAAGTCATATATTATTGATACTTCCATCATCAGTTATCCCTTAACCTTCTATATATATATAATTCTTTTCTTTTGAGACAGGGTTTCACTTTGTCTCCCAGGCTGGAGTGCAGCGGCACAATCACAGCTCACTGGAGCCTTGACTTCTTGGGCTCAAGTGATCCTCCTGCCTCAGCCTCCCACGTAGCTGGGACTACAGGCCCACACCACCATGCCTGGCTAATTTTTAAATTTTTTGTAGAGACAAGGTCTCCCTATGTTGCCAGGCTAAAACCTTTTAATGTTTCTTGTTTTTTTGAGATGGAGTTTCGCTCTTGTTGCCCAGGCTGTAGTGCAATGGCATGATCTCAGCCACTTTTAATATTTCTTAACATCTGTAGTAACTGAACCAAACTTCAAATTCCTCTAGATCACAATTCTTGCCCTGGAAAACCAAGAAGTTGTTTTCAGCCAGCTTCTTCCTCAAAAAAACAAACGCCAACACACTCTCACAACAAAGACCACGCCATTTATTTACAAAGGCCAGTGTGGGAGCTGGGGGAGGTAGGGAGGGAAAGCCACACAGACATCTTCTCTGGACTGCTTGGGACCCTTTCCCACTTGGAGCAAACTCTGTTCCTCTTGCCGTCATATTCTCAGCCATGGAGTTGGTCCTCCAAGCAGCTGGGCCAAGTAGGAGAGGGAAGAGGTGTTATGAGCCTCCTCTGTGCTCTGACAGAGCAATGTCCAATTCCAGATCAAAGGCATCATTGCCACCTTCTCCTCTCCTTCCTCAAAGAAAACTTTCTGGCCTGGAGGGAAATAGTTAAGAACTGAAAGGCCAGGGGCTCTGGAGGAAAAAAACCCTCTACTATTCCCACAAGGCAGTGAGGGGTGATAAGGGTGCTAGTCACAGCCCCGACAGCTTCAGAAAGGGTACCCACATTACTTCTGGGTTACCCAGCATCCAGAGCCCCAAGGGACCTAGCTCTCCCAGATATATATTCCTGCAATGGACTGACCCTTTTACCCACTTGTCTCTGGTGGTGGGAGAGCACTCTGAACCAGAAACCAACAAGGAATCCACTTCCCACCCAACTTAAGAGTGTATGCACACATGCGGATACACATGTACCTCCCCACTACTCACACAGACCCCAACCCACTTCATGTCTTTTGAGGGGGGCTCAAATTACTGGTGCCTGGGGACACAAGCAAGTCCTGGGTCCATGGAAATGTGTGTGTGTGTGCATATAAGCACATGTGTTTGAGGAACTAAAGCCAATATGACCCCTTGTGGGGCGTGGAGCTTAGCTTCATTGAGCTCCTTTCTTCAGTTTAAATTCCATTAGCATCTCTAAGTCTCTTCTGCCAGCTTGGGCCTGGATTCTTCTGCCTAAAAGAGCTATGAGTGCTTCTGCTCCTCACTGTTAATTCCAACTTCCAAGCCTTTTACTCAGGCTGTCTCCCCCATTCCCTTCCTCCGAATAATCTCATTCTCTCCTCTTTCACACCAATTTCCTCTGGGCTGCTCCAGGGTTTGTTAATTCCTGTCCAGAGGGCTGTCTCCTCTCCCTCTTCAGACAGGGAGAACAGGCGTCTTCCTCCTTACCCTGGAATTTCCAACAGTTCCCACCAAAAAGTGCTGAATGAACCAGAATAGGGGCCGAGGAGGAAAATTACCACCTGTTTCACCTGCTCCTCCTTCAGAGCGAGAAATTCTAGCATTGGTTGGGCTAGGGGTTGGGGGGTAGGGAGAAAAAGAAGGAAGAGAGTTACCAAAAGTAAACATAAGACAAAACCCTAGTGGTATAGATGGAAGACTATGTTCCAGTAAACCAGACAGCTGGTTCCTCCCTCGACTCTGCACAGCCACTGAAAGTTTAAAGATTGCAAAAGGTGGTGTGGGGCAAGGAGGTAGAGTCAATCAATGAAACTGTGAAAACTGTTTAAGTAGCACTGCTCAAGGAGACCAGGAGAGAAGATTCTGTTAGAGATGTAGCAGTAAAACCATAATTCTCAGACAGAGCTAAGGGGTTGGAGCCCATGCCTCTAAAGTCACCCTGCTGTTTGGAAAGGATGAGGGAGAAGACGGAAAGGATGACAAGCTGCAGAGGGTAAGGGTTGACAGAAGAACCAAATGCTGACATCGAGGAAGGGGAGAGGCAGGAGGCATGGGCTGAGGGATTAGGAGAGCTGGGAGCCCAGCAGTCTCTCGATAGCTGCGTTGATGTCCCCTCCTGTGGCAATCAGGGCCTGCAGGTTGGCCTCACGATTGATGAAGCCCATGGAGTTGAGCTGCTCCAGCTGCTGCTGAAATCTCACTTCTGGCGTCTGCACCTGGAGGGGACAGGCCTTGTGAAGTGGGCACAGGACCAATCTTGGGGGCCCTATTTGAATTAAGGGTTTCTAAGACCAGCAGGTCTTCTCTAATATCCTCAGAGTCAATCAGGAGGGCAAGGAAGATGAACTGCAAATGGGGGCCCAGGAGCCTAGGTCCCAAGTCCTAAATAACTGTGTAATGGCCGGGCGCGGTGGCTCACGCCTGTAATCCCAGCACTTTGGGAGGCTGAGGTGGGCAGATCACAATGTCAGGAGATCGAGACCATCCTGGTTAACACGGCAAAACCCCATCTCTACTAAAAATACAAAAAATTCGCTGGGCGTGGTGGTGGGCGCCCTGTAGTCCCAGCTACTCAGGAGGCTAAGGCAGGAGAATGGTGTGAACCCAGGAGGCGGAGCTTGCAGTGAGGCGAGATCGCGCCACTGCACTCCAGCCTGGGCAACAGAGCGAGACTCTGTCTCAAAAAACAAAAACAAAAACAAAAAACAAACAAACAAAACTGTGTAATAATATGGCAGGCGGATATCTTTTTTAGATTTTCAAGATAACTGATAGGCCTAGATCAGCATATATTCCTCATTACTTTCCATAAACACTGGAGATGTTAACAGGCACTCCAAAAGCCAAATGCTCTGTGGTCAAATAAGATGCATACTAAGCGTGACCTCCAAGGCCCCTCCTAATAGTCATCACACGTACAGCCATATGAAAGGCTAGAGAAGGGTCCCAGTTAAGAAGCTATTTAATTTTGTTTCACTGATCAACAATATTTATAAAAGAGAAGTATTTCCTTTTTTTTTAGACAGGGTCTTGCACCCAGGCTGGAATATAGTGGCAGAATCATAGCTCACTGCAGCCTCTATCTCCTGGGCTCAAGTGATCCTCCTATCTGAGCCTCCTGAGTAGCTGGGGCTACAGGTGTGTACCACCTTGCCCAGCTAATTAAAAAAAAATTTTTTTTGGCTGGGCATGGTGGCTCATGCCTATAATCCCAGCACTTTGCGAGACCAAGATGGGCAGTTTGCCTGAGTTCAGGAGTTCAAGACCAGCCTGGCCAACATGGCGAAACCCCATGTCTACTAAAAACACAAAAAATTACCCAGATATGGTGGCACATGCCTGTAGTCCCAGCTACTCGGGAGGCTGAGGTAGAAGAATCGCTTGAACCCGGGAGGCAGAGGTGCAGTGAGCTGAAATTGCGCCACTGCACTCCAGCCTGGAAGACAGAGTACATCTTAAAAAAAAAAAGTGCGTGGTGGCTCATGCCTGTAATCCCAGCACTTTGAGAGGCTGAGGCAGGTGGATCATTTGAGGTCAGGAGTTCGAGACCAGACTGGCCAACATGGCGATACCCCGAGACTAAAAATACAAAAATTAGCTGGGTGTGGTGACAGGAGCCTGTAGTCTCAGCTACTCAGGAGGCTGAGGCAGGAGAATCGCTTGAACCCGGGAGGCGGAGGTTGCAGTGAGCCGAGACTATGCCATAACACTCCAGCATGGTGGACAGAGTGAGACTCCATCTCAAAAAAATAAAAATAAAATAAAAAATAAAGAAAAAAAATTTTTTAGCAGAGAAAGGGTCTTGCTATGTTGCCCAGGCTGGTCTCAAGTGATCCTCCTGCCTTGGCCTCTCTAACTGCTGGGATTACAGGCATGAGCCACTGCACTAGGTCTTTTTTTTTTTGAGACGGAGTCTCGCTCTGTCACCCAGGCTGGAGTGCAGTGGTGTGATCTGCCTCCCAGATTGAAGCGATTCTCCTGCCTCAGCCTCCTGAATAGCTAGGATTACAGGAGCATGCCACCAAGCCCGGCTAATTTTTGTATTTTTAGTAGAGAAGTGGTTTCACCATGTTGGCCAGGTGGGTTTTGAACTCCTGGCCTCAAGTGATCCACCCGCCTTGGCCTCCCAAAGTGTTGGGATTACAGGCATGAGCCACCATGCTCAGCCTGCACTAAGCCTTTTTTTAAAAGAAAAAAATTTTTACAGACCGAGTCTCCCCGTGTTGCCCAGATGGTCTCGAACTCCTGGCCTCAAGCAGTCCCCTGCCTCGGCCTCCCAAAGCACTAGGATTACAGGCATGAGCCACACTCCTGGCCTGGCTTTTTTTTTTTTTTTTTTGAGATGGAGTTGCGCTCATGTTGCCCGGGCTGGAGTAAAATGGCACAATCTCAGCTTGCTACAACCTCCGCCTCCCAGGTTCAAGTGACTCTCCTGCCTCAACCTCTCGAGTAGCTGGGATGATAGGCATGTGCCATGACACCCAGCTAATTTTGTATTTTTAGTAGAGACGGGGTTTCTCCATGTTGGTCAGGCTGGTCTTGAACTCCTGACCTCAGGTGATCTGCCTGCCTCGGCCTCCCAAGTTGCTGGGATTACAGGTGTGAGCCACCACCTGGCTAGCTTGGCTTTTCATTCTTGTCATTCCTCTAATTATCTCCTGTAAATGTTTGCCCAAGGGGTATTTGGAAAGCACAAGCCTTGATTATGAACAAAAGACTCTTATAGCGGCCGGGAGCGGTGGCTCACGCCAGTAATCCCAGCACTTTGGGAGGCCGAGGTGGGCGGATCACGAGGTCAGGAGATCGAGACCATCCTGGCTAACATGGTGAAACCCCGTCTCTACTAAAAATACAAAAAATTAGCCAGGCGTGGTGGTGGGTGCCTTTAGTCCCAGCTACTCGGGAGGCTGAGTCAGGAGAATGGCCTAAACCCAGGAGACGGAGCTTGCAGTGAGCTGAGATCATGCCACTGCACTCCAGCCTGGGCGACAGAGCGAGACTCCATCTCAAAAAAAAAAAAAAAAAAAAAAGACTCTTATAGCTAGAAAAAGTCCAGCAAGCACTGTTCACCTGGTGTTGAAAGGAACAATGTTAGATCCAGAGAAACGACAGGACTTGCCTGGGGTCACAGAGAAAGTCAGTCACTAAGGCCCCCTGACTTGCAGTATAAAAGCCCTTTCCGGATGGGTGTGGTGGCTCACGCCTATAATCCCAGCACTTTGGGAGCCCGAGGCAGGCAGATCACCTAAGGTCAGGAGTTCGAGACCAGCCTGGACAACATGGTGAAACCCCATCTCTACTAACAATACAAAAAAATTAGCCAGGTGTGGTGGCGCGTGCCTGTAATCCCAGCTACTCGGGAGGTTGAGGCAGGAGAATGGCTTGAACCTGGGAGGCAGAGGTTGCGCCATTGCACTCTAGCCTGGGCAACAAGAGCAAAACTCTGTCTCAAAAAAAAAAAAAGAAAGCCCTTTCCAGTGCTCCTTGTTGCTTCTCATCACAGTCCACACAATTTTTTTTTTTTTTTTTTTGAGATGGAGTCTCGCTCTGTCGCCCAGGCTGGAGTGCAGTCGTGCCATCTTGGCTCACTGCAAGCTCCGCCTCCTGAGTTCACCCCATTCTCCTGCGTCAGCCTCCTGAGTAGCTGGGACTACAGGCGCCTGCCACCATGCGTGGCTAATTTTTTTTTTTTGCATTTTTTAGTAGAGATGGGGTTTCACCGTGTTAGCCAGGATGGTCTTGATCTCCTGACCTCGTGATCCGCCCACCTCAGCCTCCCAAAGTGTTGGGATTACAGGCGTGAGCCACCGCGCCCAGCTAGTCCACAGAATTTAACTTGGGTTGCACTTGGACTGGACACCACCTAGTTTAGCTCTCTTGTGCCTTGCACAAAGCTGGGTAAACATACATTTTGGTTGAATGGCTTTTCCAGATGAGTCACAGAGGTCAGAGAAAGGTTAAGAGGCTCACTCGAGGTAGGTCATCCCTGCCCCTCCTGCCAGCCCCTGGCCTTGACTTTCCCAGGGCTTTGGTTACCTCGAAGAATCCCCCTCCCCAGAGTCTCAGAGATGGGGGCTGCTTTAATTATCAAAAGGATTCTTTGATATAAGCAGAAATGGTATAGTGTAAATTCTGGAGGTGGAATGCCTGGGTTTGAGTCTTGGCTTCATTATCTACTAGCTATGTAAGTGAGTAAGCCACTTAACCTTTCCGGGCCTCAGTTTTCCCCATCTTTAACACAGAAATAATAATAGCTTTCTCATGAGGCTATTGTGTGGAATGTGGTAAATGAGTCGTAAATGAGCTCTGAAATCTAAAGCATTTAGAACAGTACGTAGTGCACGGTAAGTACCATTACTCTTCTCATCTCTATTTCACATCTGCACAAACTGAACTCAGGGAGGATCAGTAACCTGCCCAAGGCTAGCAAGTGGCAGAACAGGACCTGACTCCCAAGCTTGCCCTGCTGCCTCTACTCTATTGCTTCCCTTGAAACCTCCCGGGATCAAAGTGGTGCTCCCAGCACCTGCCCCCACCGTCTCATGTACCTGTGAGTTTCCACTTCCAGCCAAAAGCTGGATCATCTGCTGCATGAGCTGCTGCTGGGTGCTGGAAGCCCCTGTTGGAGATGTGGCTGGCGTGGCTGGTGAGGAAGTGGGGGCCTCGGGCGTAGACCCTGCGTTGCTGCCTGCTGAGGGTGCTGGGGTCCGGGACATCCCAAAGGAGCCAAGGCTGTAGGCAAGAGAGACCAAGAGGTAGGAGATGGCATCCAAGAAAGGGATGAGAATGTGAGATCCAGAAGGAAAAGCAGTTGGAAGAAACAGGAAAACAGACCCTCAGAGACACAAAGGATGCTGGGAGAGTGGCAGAGAGAAGAGTTGAAGGGGAGAAGTTGCTAGAACCTTGCTGCCCTCCTGCCCCCCTACCCTCACCTGGGTACCAGCCCAGGGGCCTCGGTCTGCAAGGTCTGTAGTCCCTGCTGGATCTGCAGCAATGCCTGCATGGCTCGGGGATTGGTAAGGATGGAGAGTGACTCTGGGTTCTGCATCTGGTGGGAAAAAAGCAGAGAAAGGCATCAAGAGGTGGCAGAAAAGAGGAGACAACCTCAACTAGGAGTCCAGAGTCAAGCTCTGCCCCAACTTCATTTCCACCCATTGGGCTTCAGTGACTACCCCTTGCCCTCATCCTCCACCCATCTAGGCTCCTCACTCACCTGCTGCAGGAAGACTGGGAGCTGCAGGCGGAGCTGCTCCTGCAATTGGGGGTTCCCCGCGAAGAGTGGCACATTCACCATCATCTGCCAGGGTGAAGGTAGCAGGGGGAGACCTGGGCCTTTTCACCCTAAGAATTCCCCCACAGCCTCAGACTCCCTCGGCACCCCCTACCACTGCAGGAAATCTGGCCAGCTTCTCCAGAGATCTCAAAGTATCCTGAAGGCCTAAGTGGGACAGTGAGAGGAAATGGAACTATGCTCTGGGCAATGAAGGGTTTGAGGAGTCAGGCTGGGTCTGATGATGATGAGGACAGCTAACATTTCCAGGTATACAGAACTTACTCTGTCACACACCGTGTTTTAAGCACTTAATGTGTATTAACTCATTTAATCCTCACAACTATAGGTGGTAGGAACTATTGTTATTATCGTCTTACAGATAAAGAAACTGGGAGGCTAAATAACTTGCTTAGCTCACACAGCTGGGAAGCAGAAGAGCTTGGGATGCAAACCCAGGCAGTCTGGCTCCACAGTGTTTTGACCACAAGAAACTGCCCCCAACCAAGAGGAACTCTCTCCCCAATAATACTCTCCTCATACTGGTTTGATACCTGAGCAGCAAAGTCGGGGTTCTGGGCAAGCGTCTGCATCATGCTGCGCATGTAGGGCGCTGAGATCACATTCTGCATCAGCTGGGGGTTCTCAGAGATCTGCTGGAGGAGGGCTTGCATTTCTGGGCTATTGAACATCCCTAGGACAAGGTGGAAAAAAAGAAAACAGGAGAGAAAGGGTCCAGATGGAAACCAAAGGCCTCACTTCAATCTACCTTACTTCAGACACCGAATGACTACAAAACTCAGAAAAGCAATGGTCCAGTGGGCACCCTAGGATTGTGGCATGAGTCCAAGTCTCTCCCAAGTCCGAGGTCATCTTGCCCTGCTTTGGCCTGGCCCCTTTTCCATTTACTTGATAAGGACAAGCCAGATAGGAACTGGGTCTGATTTATGCCTCTCTGGACTGTTCCTGCCATAAGCTCAAATTATGTCCAATTTGGAAAGAAATGATTAAATATCATCTAGATCAAACTTGTCTTAGCAGCAGAGACCCTTTCCTCATGCCAAATCTCACTCAGAAACCAAGTATGTTAATGGTCTGGCTGGAGCTGGGGCAGGAGGGCTGCAGCCTCTCCCACTGGGTCCTTCCTCATCCTGGAGACGAAGACCTTTCCAGGATGTAGGAGCACAATTTTAAAATCATGGATCAAGTTCCAGTCCTTATTTTACAAATAAGGAAACTAAAACACACAGAGGGAAGGAACTTTCCCAATCAAGACATCCCCCAGAGTGCAGAGAAATTAGAGCATCTGCTGAAGACATCCCCCAGGCCATGTGTACAGTCATAGTCCAGATAAATGGAGCATCCTCTAGGGTTGTGCAGTGCATAACCTGTTCTTCTGTACATGGCAAGCCCTGCACATCCCTTTCCCCCAGCCTCACATCTGCCTTTCCCCAGGTCTGCCTTGATTCCTCTCCAGCCCCCTCTCCCCACAGCAGTCTGAACCTTTTACACTGGTTAATACCAGAGGTGCTCATGGAGCTTAGGAAGTAGGGCCTGGTTTACTCATGAGCTATTACCTAGGTCACTCCCAGGGATATCAGGACATGGCCAGAACCAGCCCTCACCCGGCCACTATCCCAGATGGCAGAGCCCCCTCTGTGGCCTCGATAGTCTCACCTCTGTCTTCAAAATCCTGGAGCAGTATGAACCCCATTCACTCCTGGGCCAGAGGGGCTGCCCTGGTGACCCCACTAAGCTCCTTCCATCCTAGGACATACCTGACCCCAGGCTAGCCGCATTGATCCCAAAGGGGTTCGAGACTGTCGGGTGCACCTGGCTGGTCCCCGATCCTCCGGTGCCCTCCCCACCGGACCCGGGGGCCTGGGAGGTGGGGGGCGAGGGGCTCCAGGGGTTAGGGAGGGGCTCTCGATTCTCAGTCCGCAGAGGCTGGGAGGATGAGCTGTCGGAGTTCCCGGCCAGGGAAGAGAAGGGATTGTTGCCAAACTGGGAGGAGGGAAAGGTTTTGGGTTAAGGACTGAAACAAATCAGGGACAAGGGCTAGGCCCATTCTCTCCTCTCACTTAATAGCCTCCCCTTCCCCAGAAAAGGGAGAGAGATCTAAGATCTTGGAGGTCCTCAGTTCAGTTCTTTGCCCCACAATGGATAGCTCCTTCCTTGTTCCATAGGGTGAGAGCTAGCTGATACTAGTGACTGGATAACTGAACCTCTCAGATAATTGAAAACTTCCCATCCCCCCTGGTGGCTTTCAATATTTGGTCTCTAATCATCTCCTATGCAACCCACTGCACTTTACACACAGTTTTCCCATTGTGTAGCCAAATATTTGTGTTCCTGTACCTCAAGGGGCAGAGACAATGTCAGATTTGCCTGTGCACCCCCAGCCCCAACACTAGTAGGTGCTCAATAACTAACTACTGGCTTAATGGGAGTGGGCTGTCAAACCTGGCTCTCTACTTGAACCCTGATCTTCCCTTTCCCCAGCCTCCCTGGACTAATCCTAACTCCCCAGAACCTTTCCTTCACTCCCCAGGTCCCCTACCTGGCATTCTCTGTCCATCCAGGCACACCACAGTGGCGGCCCCTAGCAGAACACACCTCCGGCAGAATATGCCCTCTAGGTTTTCCCCTCCTGCTCCAAACCCTACCTCTACACACTGGCTACTTCAGATAGACAGGCCTCAGTTTACTTCTGGTCCCCCTTGCCCTACCATGCTCCTCACTGTGCTCCCCAGGATATCTCAGGTCCATACCCCATGGGATGGTGTGCTTCCCAAAGGCAACACCAGAACCTCCTCCCCTCCAGCACCTAGCACAGAGCTCTGGCTGAGTGAGTCCCAGACTCAGTTTTCCCTACTCAGCCTTTCTCGTGGTCTAAGAGCTCAGCAGCTCCCTTTCCTGAGTTCCCAAGTGGTCCTACCTCAGCCCCTCCCCACCATAGGGTTTCATATTGAGCTGCTTTTCCTGTTTATTCAAAGTGGGTCATGGGGACTGGGGCTAACCAAGGATTTACCCTACTCTGAGCTGTTTCCTTCACCTCACCAGATCCTGTTCAGATAACAGAGCTCACAGGCCAGGGTTCATGCACCATGGTTTCAGCCTCTGTGCCTGTTTCAGATTTCTTGTTCTGATACTTGCCTAGCATCTCACCCCACCTTGTTCTGGGCTCGCTTTATTCTTCCTGGTACACTCTAAGGACAAAATCTCTTTTGCTGAACTACCCACAGTGATAACAACCATCATTTATTGAGCACCTACTATGTGCCTGACACATTTATTCTAATGCTTATAATACTCCTCTAATACAACAGTTCCCAAAGTGTGGTCCTGGGACCCCTGCAAGCATTAAAACTGTTTTCATAATTCTAAGACGTGAATTTGTCTTTTTCACTCTTATTCTCTTATGAGGATACAGTGGAGTTTTCCAAAGTCTACATGACATGTGACATTGCAAACTGAATGCAGATCTGAGAACCAGCTGTCTTGCAGTAAGCTAGACATCAAAGAGAACTACAAAAATGTAAAACAAGTCCACACTTTCCTCTACAGTTTTGTTTTGGAAAATAAAGTTATTTTTCAAAATAATGTTATTTATGTTAACTTGCAATAAATTTTTTTTTTTTGAGATGGAGTCTCGTTCTGCTGCCCAGGTTGGAGTGCAATGGCACAATCTCAGCTCACTGCAACCTCCGCCTCCAGGGTTCAAGGGATTCTCTTGCCTCAGCCTCCTGAGAAGCTGGGACGACAAGCACCCACCACCACGCCTGGCTAAGTTTTGTATTTTTAGTAGAGATGGGGTTTTGCCATGTTGGCCAGGCTGGTCTCAAACTCCTGACCTCAGGTGATCCACCTGCCTCAGCCTCCCAAAATGCTGAGATTACAGGCATGCGCCACTACGCCCCTCCAACTTGTAATAAATTGTCATTTTTAAATGAAATAAATATTTTAAAAGTTTCTCAGTTTTAGGCCAGGAACGGTGGCTCACGCCTATAATCCCAGCACTTTGGGAGGGCAAGGTGGGTGGATCACCTGAGGTCAGGAGTTCAAGACCAGCCTGGCCAACATGGTGAAACCCTGTCTCTACTGATAACACACACAAAAAAATAGCTGGGCTTGGTGGTGGGCGCCTGTGGTCCCAGCTACTCGGGAGGCTGAGGCAGGAGAATCACTTGAACCCGGGAGGCAGAGGTTGCAGTGAGCTGAGATCACACCATTGCACTCCAGCCTAGGCAACCAGTGAAACTTCGTCTCAAAAAAACAAAACAAACCAAAAACACAAAACATTTTTAAAGGTTGTATTAAAAAAAAAAAAAAAAGTGGCCAAGTGCAGTGGCTCACACCTGTAATCCCAGCACTTTGGGAGGCCGAGGCAGGCAGATGACAAGGTCAGGAGTTCGAGACCAGCCTGGCCAATATGGTGAAACCCCGTGTCTACTAAAAAATACAAAACTTAGCCAGGCGTGGTGGTGCACGCCTGCAGTCCCGGCTACTCAGAAGGCTGAGGCAGGAGACTCGCTTGAACCCAGGAGGTGGAGGTTTCAGTGAGCTGAGATTGCGCCATTGCACTCCAGCCTGGGCGAAACAGTGAGACTGTGTCTCAACAAAAAAAAAAAAAAAAAAAGCAAGTTAAAATAATAAGACCAGCATGGTACCACCTCATATTTAAAAATATGATAATATATAGATGTTTATAGACATATACATAAGTAATAAAAAAATCAGAATGATAAACCCCAACCTCAACTTCAGCATAGTAGTTACCTCTGGAGAGAAAAAGAATAGGAGAGGGGAGGGGTTTGTAAAGGCTACAACTCTATCTATGTCTTATTTGCAAATATTAAATATGTCTAGGAAAATAAACAAAATACTAACAACATTAGTTACCACTAAGGTAGAAAAGAGCTGGCTGGGAGATGGAAACAGAGGGATCCCTTCTGTAAACCTTTTTTTAGCCTGTATACTTTTCCATACTTTTTTGGAATACCCTTTTGTTTACTTTGTGTAACTTTTGAATTTTTTTTTGAGATGGAGTCTCACTCTGTCGCCCAGGCTGGAGTGCAGTGGCACGATCTTGGCTCACTGCAACCTCTGCCTCCCGGATTCAAGCGATTCTCCTGCCTCAGCCTCCCAAATAGCTGGGACTACAGGCATGTGCCATCATGCCTGGCTAATTTTTTGTATTTTTAGTAGAGATGGGGTTTCACGGTGTTAGCCAGAATGGTCTCGATCTCCTGACCTCGTGATCCGCCCACCTCGGCCTCCCAAAGTGCTGGGATTACAGGCATCAGCCATTGTGCCTGGCTAACTTTTGCATTTTCAAACATACAAACATAGAATGTGTTTAATGTAAAATTAAATTTTTAAAAAGAACCATGGCCAGGCGCGGTGGCTCACGCCTGTAATCTCAGCACTTTGGGAGGCCAAGGTGGGCGGATCATGAGGTCAGGAGATCAAGATCATCCTGGCTAACATGGTGAAACCCCATCTCTACTAAAAATATAAAAAGTTAGCTGGGTGTGGTGGCATGTACCTGTCATCCTAGCTACCAGGGAGAAGGCAGGAGAATTGCTTGAACCCGGGAGGCGGAGGTTACAGTGAGCCGAGATTGCGCCACTGCATTCCAGCCTGGGCGATACAGTGAGACTCCGTCTCAAAAAAAAAAAAAAAAAGGAAAGAACGAAAAGGGCACTGAAATTATATATGGCAACATGTTAGGGCAACATTGATTAAAAAAAAAAAAGAATGTTATATTTTTATCTATTTTTTTGTGTGTACTTGAATAGGATTCATAAAGCATTTTTAAAAGTGTATAATCCTGGGGCCCAACCCCAGAAATGGATTCAATAAGTAGCTCAAAGGTGGGGACCAGGATTCTCATTATCAACAAGCTCCCCAGGTGATTCTGATGCAGGTGATCCATGGACCATACTTGAGACATGCTGTATCAGGGCTGGCGTCTGACCTCAGGCCTGCCATGTGACCTTTGAGCCCCTGGTACAAGAAGTTTGTCAGGATGTCAAGCTCCTTGGATGCTATGCCTCAACCACTTCCAAAAGGACCTCTGCTTATCTTTTGTCCATGTCAAATTGGACCATCCCTGGATATGTACTGTTGAGAACTGCCTTCAAGCCAAGGCCCACCCCTCAGGGGACTGGGGAAAGAAAGAAGAGCAGACCCAGGTTTGCCTGGGGTTGGGGTAGGGAATCTCGAGCCCAGACAGCCCAACCCACTACCCTGGCCCTTGGTCCCACCTGTTCCCGGGCAGCACTGAACATGGGCTCCTGGATGTCCGTGTACATGCGGCGGAGGGCATTATACCCTCCAGGGATGCTCTCAAGGTTGCTCAGGGCCCGGTCCTGGTTCCGCATCATCTCTTGCATCATGGCTGGATTCCGAGCAAGCTCCATTGTCTGATCAAGGGAGAGAGACAAAATGGGCCCCGGAACCAGGGGAGCACCAACCTAGGAAAAGGATGGGCCTTGAGGAAGGGGGTCTGTATCAGGATCAGGACCAGGGCCCAGGAACTGCCCCACAGTGACAGGGAGTAGAGTAAACTGGACTTCCTTCCTCTACTGTAATCTTGGCTCCAAGCCTGCCTCCCTGTGGGTATTTTGGTTGGCTTTTTCTAGTGGAGGAGAATGATCCCAGCTGAAGTGAGGGCAGCAGCTTTCCTCCCTTAGGCTCAGAGTGTCCAAAGAAGTGTCAGGGTGCACAAGGAAACTGAGTCAGAAAAGACACAGAAAGAAAGGGGAGGAGGCAGAAGAGAAAATTAACATCTACTGAGAACCTACTTGCACAGGGCCAAGTGGCTTACGGAATTCAAGTCATGTAATCTCCACAATAACCATCTCAGGTGTTTATTTCTGTCCCTATTTTGCAGATGAGCAAATAGGCTCAGAGATGTTAATTGACTTGCTGCCCTGGGACACACAGTCACTGAGTGGTGAAGACAGTGTTCAAAGCCAGGTTGGTTGGTCTGTCCAAGACCATACTGTGATTCCTGGTAAATGACTGCAAGTTGGGGAAGGAGAGGGTCCAAGCTGGAATAAAACTACTGACACCCTGTAATTCCCACCCCCAAGTCTTTGCTCTGCCTGAACCTTGAGAAACACTGAAGATGAGGGCTTTCTTCTATGGAGCCAATGGCACAATCTCAATAAGGGGTGGCTATGTCAACCCCAGGGGAGTTCATCACAGAAAAACAAGTGTTAACTACGTGTTCTCATTCAACTTGGAATACCTTCCCTCTCCTTCCCAAATGTGCTCCACACTTGCCTTTTCTAAGACTCCTTTATAACTGATACGCCCAGCTTCCCAGAACTCTGATCTCTTGTCCTATAATTCATTCATTCAATAAATATTTACTGCATGACTACCACGCACCAGGCACTGTTCTAGACAGTGAACAAAACACTACAAGTCCTTGACCTTACATAAATTATCTTCTGGTGAGTCCAGCACTGGTGTCCACAGCCCTGCTGGGAAGATCATCTACCTTGGTCCTCTGGAGGAGCAGACCATGAGTTGAAACTCCCAAAGAGCAACATCACAACAGTCTCCCCTGGTTCTCCATTCCCAACTGGGCCCTGCCCAGCCACAGTGCTCCCCAAACAACCTACTATCTTTCACTCCCAGGCCTTTATATTTGCTGTCCCTTGGCCCTGAATGCTCTTCCCTTTCTTTCCCCCTGGTTCGTCTTCCTCCTTTGGGTCTCAGCTTGGTGACATTTCTTAAGGCCTCCTCTAAGCCTTAGGGTAGGGTCAGGAGCTCTTCTCTATGCTCCTAGAGGATCCCGTGATTATCCTTCTGATAGCAATGACCACATTGTATTCTAATTGCCGGTTTACTTGTCCCACTTCCCTTTGACACCTGGAATTCCTGAAAAGCTAGGCCTGTCTTTTCATCCCTGTACCTCCAGTGTTCAAAACTGCTGAATACATGAATGAACAAATCAATGTAGGACAAGGTAGGAAAGGCTGGGCAGGGCACGGCTGGGCACCAGTGTCCTCCAGCTCTCCAGCCCTCACATACTCACCTGCCTCATGAGTTCAGGGTTGTTGAGCATGTGGCTGATCTCGGGGTTCCGCTCCATCAGCTGCTGCATCTGGGGGTTGGCCATAATCATGTGACGCATCAGGTCAGGGTTAGACATCATATCCTGGACCAGGGGGTTCTCCATGATCTGCGACAACATCTCAGGATTGGACATCAGCTGCCTCTGCATCTGCTGCTGCAGCTCCATGAAGTTGGCAGAGCCCAGGCCCAGGCTGCCCAGCCCCAGGATGCCCCCAAAGCCAGCTGTGGGAAGGGGGCAGGGTCATAGTCTGCCACAAGAGCAGTGTCCTCACTTAGCTAGAGCCAATGAATTCAGATCTCCAGGACACGCCCCAGATGCTTCTCACATGTCCCTCTTCCAGTCATTCCCACAGCCCGGCCCTGATCCACTGCTGGCAAAAGAATGTGAGCCTACTAGACTGAGGCCTCTCTGAAGACTGAGGCTGTGCCAAACATAGAACTGAGCAGAGAGAAGGCAACCAGCAATGGTCTGTTGAATGAGTGGCCCATGTGGCTGCTGCTGGATCCAACTTTTCCCCAGACTCACAGGGTCTTCCATTCCCTTTACCTAGGGTTCCCCACATCCCCAACCCCATTTCTCCCCTCACTCCTAACCCTTAGCCATGGTCCCCACCTCTGAGAACTCCTCAGACTAGTTTCTTCCCCAGCTTGAATCAAGTATCCATGTTTGGAACTCTATGTCATGGGGTCCCCTATCCCCATCAGACCAGGAGCAGGAACTCCTGTTTCTCCCTCTTCTTGGCTTTCCCCAGCTCCCCAACCCCTAACAAGATTGTGCTCTCCTCTCTGAGGGCTTACAGAGTATGGACGCAGTAGCACTGGGGGATCCCTCCCCAGCCCCTGGAGAGGGCCCCCCACCACTGCTCCTCCGGCTTCCACTGCCAGCATCCGAAGAGGCACTGCCAGAGGTGGAGGGCTGGGCAGGGGTGGCGGGTGAAGCAGGTGTGGTGGAGGGTGCTGAGGCAGGGTCAGGTGTGGAGGGGGAAGAGGCAGTGGCAGCAGCTGGATCTTGAGCCCTGAGGGTAGAGAAAGGAGAATGCTGTTGGAGTGAGCACTAGAAGAGGGAAGGTACCGCAACAATCTCTGTGCTTGCTATGGGACTACTATTTTAACCCAAGCCCCCTCCTGAGCAGTCCTGAGGCTGGAGTGGGGTGATGGCAGGAGGGCAGTCAGTAAACCAGCAGAGGGAGAAAGGAGCTAGTACTATCTGTCTTCAGGGCATTCTGGGAGTGGTAAATCAGGTTCCCTTCCCCTAGAGATGAGATCATATTCATCCAGGAGCTATCTGCCTGGGCCTCAGCTTAGGTCCTCTGGGTACAGTTGAGCAATGAGTGAGAAAGTATCAGATGGGGAAGCCCAATCAGAAGCTGGATCTGCTCTGCTCTTGAACTTACTTCTGAGGGGTCTTGATGACCAGATGGACAGTGAGCCCGTCCTTGATTCCGTGCTGGTTCAGTGTGTCCCCATCCTTGAGGATCTTGCCTGCGAAGATCAGGACCAGCTGATCCTGCTGAGCCTTAAACCTCCGGGAGATTTCCTCTTTGAACTGTGATCAAGAGGCAGAGGTCACTGTGGAGGCTGCCTGGACTCCCCCTACCAGGGACCCTGACTCTTCTTCAACAGCTTCTGCACTCTCTTGCTCTCATCTCTAGTCATGAGAAGTCCTTTCTGTAGTCTCGACGCCATTCCTCCAGCTGCAATAAGCATCTCCTTTCTTAACAAACGAGATGAACCAGTGAGAGGCTCTTCTCTCAGCTCCATCCCAGAGTCTCCCACCCTAGAAAGCCCTTGCTGCTATCTGCCTCCCAGCTTCAGTCCCTCCACCTAGTTCTCTGTGAGGCAGGGCAGCCTCCTCCCATCCCAACTCCTTCAACATCTTTGGACCTTCAGCCTTCTGAGACCCAGTTTTCTCTCCTCTCTATTCCCAGTATTCTCTTAACAACTACAAAAAAATAGATGCCAGTTATTGAGCACTACCTATTCACCAGTTAAAGATATAGTATATTAATTATTATTTTCATTTTATTATTATTTTTGTCTTGAGATGGAGTCTCGCTCTGTAGCCCAGGCTGGAGTGCAGAGGCATGATCTTGGCTCACTGCAACCTCCATCTTCCGGGTTCAAGTGATTCTCCTGCTTCAGCCTCCCGAGTGTCTGGGACTAGAGGCACGCACCACCATGCCTGGCTAATTGTATTTTTAGTAGAGACGGGGTTTCATCATGTTGGCCAGGCTGGTCTTGAACTCGTGACCTCAGGTGATCCACCAGACTCAGACTCCCAAAGTGCTGGGATTACAGGTGTGAGCCACCACGCCCAGCCTTATCTCCATTTTAAAGATGAGAAAACTGAGGATCAGCGGGGTAAGGTAACTTGCCCCAGGCAGATCAGAACTCAGGTCTTGACACCAAAGTCCAGGCTCTTAACTAAACACACTGCCTCTCAATGAGAGCCGTTTTCAAATTCAGCTTTGTAAGGAACAGTACAGTATTTAAATTCTGAAATTTAGTAATTCTATGTGGTTAGGGAGGAAGCAAGGATGGAGTTGGACTTCCCAAATTCTACCAGCCCCTCCAAAACACAACACAAAACAAAACATAGCACACACTTTAAGTAAAAACAGTGCACTTGTTAAGCAGAGGCAGCTTCCAGATCCCTCTCTTCCAACCAGATGGCCTATCTTAAGCCCCGCCTATGTGAAATTATGGAGCGGCCACAGGGGGTGGCGAACACAGGCAGCAGTCCGTCATTCAACAAGATTTTATTGAGCACCTACTGCACACCGTGTAAATCTCAGAAGAGCTGAGAACCAAATGTAACCACGTCGATTTGAAAGAGTGGGAAGGATCTGGGCACAGGGAAATCCTCCCCCGACAGCCCCGTCGCTCAGAGAACACTGGGCGTTCTCTGAGGCACAGAGTAGGCGCCGGCGCTCTCCGCCTGCCCCCGGCCCGTTCTCTCAGTTAGCACCTAGCCCTGGCCCCCACTCCGGCACACTCCCCTCAAACCCAGGGTCCTTCCCCCTTCCCGGTGCAAGGTGTCCCCTCCTCACTCTCCACCACGCCCCCAGGCCACAAGGCAAAACCCGCCCCCCAACACGCGCCACGCTCCCCCAGATCTCCCCTCGCAGGGCGCCCCCTATCCGCCTCTCCTTCCCTTCAGCTCCTCGGAGTCCCAGCTGGCCCCCGCCCTCCTCTCCGGGGCCCTCCGGGACGCCGGACCGTCAGAGAGGCCCCCCATCTCTTCGCAGACCCCTCCTCCGCGCTCCCCCCGCCCCCTGCCTGCTGTACTACCTCCTTGACCGAGGCTCGATCGCAGATCACAATTTCCTCCTTGTCCTTGGGGGTCTTGACGGTGACCCGAATGGGGGGCCTCGTCTCGGCCCCGCTCGGCTCCGCCATGCCGCCGCCGCCACCCGGCCGCCCGCCAGCCCGCCCGGCTCCTCCTCCTCCCCGCCCGCCCGGCCGGCCCGGCTCGGCTTCTGCGCCTCCAACACTCCCCTCTCTCCAACTCTCCCCTCCCCTCCCCTCCTCTCCTCTCTCCTCCCCTCCCCTCCCCTCCCCGAGGCTTCACCGCCCCCTCCGGACCAGCCGCAGCCACAGCGCCCCGGGCGGACCGGGGGGGCCACTGCAGCAGGGTCCGCCCAGGGCCAAGCCCCAGGTCCGGAGCCCAGCCAGGGTCTCGCCAGGCGGGGGCCCCTCGGGGGCCTCTGGGCGGGGGAAGGGGCGTGCCCTTCATTGCGGGGGCGAGGGCGGACACCCCCGGGAGACCGCGACCCAATGCTGCCCGCCCGAGCCGTGCCGCGGTCCCCTCCAGCCCAAAACCTCCCCGCCCCCTCCGCGGCTAACTCGGCTCCGGGACAAAGGACTTTCTGTGTCGCCGCTTTATCTCCGTTCCCTGTGATAACTTGGTCTTTCTTGGAAGCCCAAGTCCCTTCCAGGCCAGGGGACTTTCCCAACTTGGAGGTTGGGTTTTCCCACCAAGCACGTCCACTTAGGATCTCAGCTCTGGGATTGACCCTATAGCCCCGAGGGTCGCGGCCTGAATGGTCTATTAAGAACGGTTCCAGGGAGCTGGGTTTTGGCTGCGTGGCCTTTTGAGCCTTGGTTTCCTCAAGATAATAATAATAGTACCTCTCGCCTCATCGCACAGAATTGTGCATAACGGAGAAAACTGTTTTGAAAGTAACCAAAGGCGTGCCTGACATATGAGGATGTAGTATAATTATTGAATCGTGGACTGCCAAGCGGACACGTTGATTCCTTTTTCCTCGAAGGGGTTAAATGTCCTTCCAGCGCTGCTGCTGTCCTTTCACTCCCGCTCTTTTCCGCCCCCCAACAACCGCGTGGTCGGCCTGGAAAGGCGAACTATAGTTCCCAGGGTGCCTCGCGAGGCCACAAGGAACTACGATTCCCAGAGCCCCCCGCGGTGGGGCGGGGTTGAGTCGGAACCACAATAGCCAGGCGAGGAAACTACAACTCCCAGGGCGTCCCGGAGCAGGCCGACGGGACTACGGGAAGCAGCGGGCAGCGGCCCGCGGGAGGCACCTCGGAGATCTGGGTGCAAAAGCCCAGGGTTAGGAGCCGTAGGCATGCTGCGCCCCAAGGCTTTGACCCAGGTGCTAAGCCAAGCCAACACTGGAGGCGTCCAGAGCACCCTGTGAGTGCGGACCACGGACCCGAGCGGCGAGCGCTGCAGTGGGGCGGCGCGCTGAGGGAGGGGTGGGCAAGGATCACCAGGAAGGGAGGAGGCGGCAGAGAGGGCAGCGGCTGGGGGTACCGGCCGGGAGGTCCCCTCTCGAAAAGGGAAGCAGGTGTGTTGGGTGCTTAGGGCACGTTCCGGGACACACTCAGGCCAGAGCCTTGCTGGATGTGCCCTTGGTGGGACTTGGGATGGAAACCCAGACGTTTTACTCCCCGCTCTGAGCACATCGTTATCCCTCCCCGCCCCTCACCAGGCTGCTGAATAACGAGGGATCACTGCTGGCCTACTCTGGTTACGGGGACACTGACGCCCGGGTCACCGCTGCCATAGCCAGTAACATCTGGGCCGCCTACGACCGGAACGGGAACCAAGCGTTTAATGAAGACAATCTCAAATTCATCCTCATGGACTGCATGGTATGGAGAGGGGAGCCAGACTTCCCCTGTCCCCCAAGGGAATCCCAAGGGGGCGACCTGGACCCCATCCTGGATGGTTGGAGGGGCAGGGACAGGATCTCCGGAAGATTACTAAGAGGTGGTCTGCAGCAGCATTTGTAATAGGCAGGACCCTATTCATCAAGTGGTGGTGAGGAAGGATCCCTGGACCTGAGAGGTCTGACTTGGGTTCTGGTCTCAGCCATCCACTTATCAGTTGTGGAACCTTGGGTAAGTCGCTTAACCTCTCTCAGCTTCCTTACCTTTGTTTAAGGAGAAAACAATAATTTCCCTCTCCCCGCTCCCCTCATGGGTTGTTGTGAAGGTCAAATGAAATAATGGGTATAAACACTAGAATGACGTGCAAACACAAAGTGTTGTCATCCCAGTTTCACCGACTCACAGAACCATGGCAATCTCCAGACCCTAGTCCAACCCCTTAAGCTTTCAAAGAAAGGAAAATGAAGTCCAGAAAGGGGAAGTCACCATTAGATTGTGAACTTCTTAGTATCTGTTCGGTCGACAAGTATTTAGGTCCTTGCAGTATTCTCACGACTAGGGAAAAAATAGCAAACAGAAAGACAAAACCCCCACCCCTAATCCGTCTTACACAGTGATGCGATCACAGCTCACTGCAGCCTCGACCTCCCTGGGCTCGGGTGATCCTCCTGCCCCAGCCTCCTGAGTAGCCGGGACTACAGACATGCACCACCACACCTCACTAATTTTTGCATTTTTTGCAGAGACTGGGTTTTGCCATGTTGCCCAGGCTGGTCTCAAACTCCTGGCTCAAGCGATCTACCCACTTTGGCCTCCCAAAGTGCTGGGATTACAGGCGTGAGTTACTGTGCCCGGCCACATTTTTTAAAATAAGTAAAATATGTAGTATATATTAGGTATTGAAAATGCAATGGAGAGAAAGCAGGGAAGTGAAAGAGTATGAGTTTGTTGGGCATATGTGTCAGGGACAGTCTCACTGAAAAGGTGACATTTGATCAAAGATCTGGAGAAAGGTGGGGGACAAGCCATGTGGCTATCTGAGGGAAGAATATTTTGGACAGAACAGCAAGTACCAAGGCCCTGAGGCAGAATTATGCCTGCTCAAGGATCAACAGGGTTGGTTGGTATGGCTGGAGTTGCGTGAGAATGGAGGAGGGTAGTAGGAGATGAGGTCAGAGAGGCAGGGAGTGCAGTGCTTGGTTCGTGGCATACAATAAATACCTAGTAAAAGTTTGCTGAACTTACTTTTGTTTTTTTCAAATTGGCCAGAGGGTGAACTCTCCAGGAAGGATCTTCATTGTAACTCAACTGCCTACTCTCCCCTACCCCCTGCACAACCAATGCCATTTTTAGTTCAACATATGACTCCTACTGGATGCCTAGAGCTGGTGCTATAAGGCAATAGCTTTCAAACGTTTTGACCACAACCCAGCCATAAGAAATACATTTTAAGGGGCTGGGCATGGTGGCACATGCCTGTAATCCCAGCACTTTGGGAGGCCGAGGTGGGCGGATCACGAAGTCAGGTGTTCAAGACCAGCCTGGCCAACATGGTGAAACCCCATCTCTACTAAAAATACAAAAATTAGCTGGGCATGGTGGTGCGTACCTGTAATCCCAGCCACTCAGGAGGCTGAGGCAGGAGAATCACTTGAACCCAGGAGGCGGAGTTTGCAGTGAGCCGAGATCACGCCACTGTACTCCAGCCTGGGCAACAGAGCAAGACTCCATCTCAAAAAAAAAAAAAAAAAAAGAAATACATGTTAAGGCTGACCACAGTGCTTCACTCCTGTAATCCCAACACTTTGGGAGACTGAGGCTGGAGGATTATCTGAGGCCAGGAGTTCAAGACCAGCCTTGGTGACCTAACAAGACCTCATCTCTACAAAAAAATTTTTAATAAATAATAGGAAAAAATTTTTTAAGAAAGACATTTTAAGTCAGAGCTCAACACTCACATAGACCCACTAAAACAAAAGTCATGAAACAATACTTTTCCTACTACATGTAATATACTTCATTTTTTCTTTTTTGTTTTTTAATGCTGATCAACCTTCTTAATTTATCTCCTAACTGTGGGGTCAAATCTGCAATTTGAGAAACATTACCATGGGAAAAGAGGAGAAATATCAGTTGGGTGACCGCTCCCATGCCCCTCTCAGTGTCTGTGGGGTGAGCTCACAGTAATAACATCACTCATTTGGACAACTGTTGGCAGATATGAAATTTCATGGTATTAGCACCCTCACCAACTGGGATGAGGTAGGGATTACAGAAAGAAAAACTGAATTTCTGAGAGACTAAGTTTCCCAGAGTAACATGGTTAGTAGGTGGCTGTGCTGAGGCTGGAACCTGGGCTCAGAACCCCATGTTCAGGGCTGTGGCCAAAAGCTTTTCCGCTGAACCTCCTGCTGTGCCCAGGGCATGGGAGGAAGATATAGTCTCTCTGGGGCCAGAGAAGCCTTTGGGGAAGGAGGGTGCTAAGGGTGCCAAGCAGAACATCACATCCCATCATATCACCCCCACCAGGAGGGCCGTGTAGCCATCACCCGAGTGGCCAACCTTCTGCTGTGTATGTATGCCAAGGAGACCGTGGGCTTTGGAATGCTGAAGGCCAAGGTGTGTATGTGCCCATCCCTCCATAGCCCTGGGCCCAGCCTTCGTGCTTCTACACTGTGTTCACTCCCACCAGGACCCTGTTTCTAGAGTCCTCATATCTATTCAGTCCATTTCTGGTGTGGGCCAGCTCCCAAGAGCAGGTGGGGGTTGGGGGCTGGTTGCTCCCTGTGGCACTGGGAGCAGACCTGGATTTGGGGTCCCTAGTGCCAGGCCGTGTGCGGGACTGATCTCTGTTCTCTCTCTGCAGGCCCAGGCTTTGGTGCAGTACCTGGAGGAGCCCCTCACCCAAGTGGCAGCATCTTAACGGCATTGGTGGAAGCTGGGGTCAGAAAAGAGAAATGACCATTTGGAGGGGCGGGGCCTCATAGAAGAACCTTCTTAGACAACGGGGGGAGGATGGGACTTTGTTTTTTTCCAAGAATAAACTTCAACTCCTGTCATGTGTCTTGGCTACTTTCTTGGATGGGAGGAATCAGAGAAGATAGGAAGAAGCAGGCATTGCTTCTAGGATTCCTCATGTTCTGCAAGGATGGACGTCTACCCACCCCTTCACCATGACCTCCGGCAAACAATGGTTCTTGGCAGTTATGCCAAATAGTCCTTGTCCTCACCAATGGCGTGACCTCACCTAGACCCTGCCGCTCAGAACAGAGTCTTACCCACCTCATAGGCAAAACCGTGGGAGTGAGCTCAGAGGTGCAAGGGTCTGGTGGGGGTTGTGTTGCACAGAGAATATAAAGGCCCTGAGAGGTTAGTGTCTATCATTTCAGGTTTGGGGGGTGCGTGCGTTTTTTTTTTTTTTTTTTTGAAAGGGTCTCCCTCTGTTGCCCAGGCTGTAATGCAGTGACACAATCTCAGCTCACTGCAGGCTCAAATGATTCCACCTGAGCCTCCCGAGTTGCGTGGACTATAGGCACACACCATCATGCCTGGCTAATTTTTGGGTTTTTGTTTTTTGTGTTTTTTAGGGTTCATTTTTTTTTGTTGTTGTTGTTTTTGATAGAGATGAGGTCTCAATATGTTGCTCAGGCTGTTCTCCAGCTTCTGGGCTCAAGCCATCCTCCTGCCTCCCAAAGTGCTGGGATTACAGATATGAACCACTTCGACTGGCCAGTGAGTGCCTTTTCTATTCTTGGGGTTGGGAGGGTGCCCCTAACAGCCTAGAACAAGCTATCCCTTTCCTCTTCTTCCAGGTGTTCATGTGCTTACACAGACCCTCCCCAGATCTTGAAGCCCTTTGTAGACAAGAGGCCTTTGCTGTGAGGCCTCAGGTCCTATACAGGGAGTAGAAGTAACCCAGACCTCCCAAAGGCCTTCATCTCCAGATCCTGCTCCTACACTCAGATCACTCACCCCAGCTGTCTGTTTCTGCCCCAGGTCTCTGCCTACCCAATATCCTTAAAGCAGGTCTGTATAGGGAGCTACCAGCCCACTTCCCCAGTGCCATATAAAGGAACCCATCCCAGAGAAGTGGGTAGGTTTCAAGTCCCAGCTCCACCCAAGATGAGAAACATTGCCCATCCCAGGCCCTGGGCTGTCAAGGAAGGGCAGAAGTTACTGTGGCCATGATGCAGCTCCCACAGCTCTGCATTGCAGCAGGGTGACTGGTGTTCTATCAGCCCCTGGTCCAATATCCCTTACTCTGGTTCCCCCAGTGTACCCTGCTACCAGCTCTGAAGGAAAAGCAGGCCAAGTGGGTTTCTTTCTTTCGTTTTTTTTTTTTTTGAGACAGAATCTCTTGCTCTGTCGCCCAGGCTGGAGTGCAATGGTGCAATCTTGGCTCACTGCAATCTCTGCCTCCCGGGTTCAAGTGATTCTCCTGCCTCAGCCTCCTGAGTAGCTGGGATTACAGGTGCACGACACCATGCCTGGCTAATTTTTGTATATTTTTAGTAGAGACGGGGTTTCACCATGTTGGTCAGGCTGGTCTCGAACTCCTGACCTCGTGATCCGCTGACCTCGGCCTCCTAAAGTGGTGGGATTACAGGTGGGAGCCACCGCACCAGGCCTCTTTTTTTTTTTTTTTTTTTTTTTTTGAGACGGAGTCTTGCTTTGTCGCCCAGGCTAGAGTGCAGTGGTGCGATCTCGGCTCACTGCAAGCTCTGCCTCCTGGGTTCACACCATTCTCCTGCCTCAGCCTCCCAAGTAGCTGGGACTACAGGCACCTGCCACTACGCCTGGCTAATTTTTTGTATTTTTAGTAGAGACAGGGTTTCACCGTCTCTACTATAGAGCCAGAGAGGGCCCCCTCCTGTTTTTTATCTCTTACCAAGACCTCCTGGGGCTCCTCATTCCTTCAGGATGGTCTCGATCTCCTGACCTTGTGATCCGCCTGCCTTGGCCTCCCAAAGTGCTGGAATTACAGGTGTGAGCCACCGCGCCTGGCCTTTTTTGTTTTTGTTTTTTGAGAAGCAGTCTCTGTTGCCCAGACTGGAGTGCAGTGGCACGATCTCAGCCCACTGGAACCTCTGCCTCCCGGGTTCAAGCAATTCTCCTACCTTGGCCGCCCAAGTAGCTGGGATTGCAGGCGCCCACCACCATGCCCAGCTAATTTTTTTTTTTTTTTGAGACGGAGTTTCACTCTTGTTACACAAGCTGGAGTGCAAGGGCGTGATCTCGACTCACCACAACCTCCGCGTCCTGGGTTCAAGCGATTCTCCTGTCTCAGCCTCCCAAGTAGCTGGGATTACAGCCATGTGCCACCATGCCCAGCTAATTTTGTATTTTTTTAGTAGAGACGGGGTTTCTCCATGTCGGTCAGGCTGGTCTCGAACTCCCGACCTTAGGTGATCCGCCCACCTCAGCCTCCCAAAGTGCTGGGATTACAGGCGTGAGCCACCGCGCCTGGCCTCAAGTGGGTTTCTGAGGGGCTATTTCTTGCTCATTAGTTGGGGGACCGGCCCTCACCACAGATTCCAGAAGCCCAGCAATGCACACTCAGCCCTCAGTGGGCTGTCTCTGAAGGTCCTGTCTCTGAAGGTCCTGTCTCTGAAGGTTCTGTCCCTTTTTAGCCTCCCCCCCGCTGGAGCTGCTTCTCCCGCTTGCGGGAGCCCAGGCTGAGAGCAGACACCCAACCTGTCGAACCTGTCTGACGTCATCGTCTCTCCACCCACCTGGGCCCCAGGTCTCCAGCCACCCCGCTCTTCCTGTTCTCAGCTTCCGTCCTCTCAGCTTCCTTACAGCACCCCCACCTGCCAGAGCTGATCCTCCCTAGGCCCTGCCTAACCTTGAGTTGGCCCCCAATCCCTCTGGCTGCAGAAGTCCCCTTACCCCCAATGAGAGAAGGGGCAGGACCAGATCTTTTGAGAGCTGAGGGTTGAGGGCATTGAGCCAACACACAGACTTGTCACCTCTGTCCCCGAAGACACCTGCACCCTCCATGCGGAGCCAAGATGGGGAATGGAACTGAGGAAGATTATAACTTTGTCTTCAAGGGTGAGTTGGGTTCCCTGAAGCAAGAGGAAGCCTGAGAGACCCAGAAAGAGATTGAATAGAGCCAGAGAGGGCCCTCCCGTTTTTTATCTCTTACCAAGACCTCCTGGGGCTCCTCATTCCTTCAGAAAGAAAGCTGCAGGGAGTCGGGGAGGGTCTGGTTGCAGGGGCAAAAGTCAGGGAGCTTCTGAGTATGCTCTACTGTGGTAAATAATGATGTTGATTCCTCCTTAAGAGTGCTGAGTTAGGCTCCTCTGCCCCGTTCCTAATAGAAACCCAAATCCCTGGTGTCAGCCAGTGCAGCACAAGAAATGGAGGTCAGACTTCAGAAAGGATTTCCCTCTTTTATTTTTTTCTGAGATGGACTCTTGCTCTGTCGCCCAGGCTGGAGTGCAGTGGTACGATCTCAGCTCACTGCAACCTCCACCTCCTGGGTTCAAGCAATTCTTCTGCCTCGGTCTCCCGAGTAGCTGGGACTACAAGCGCCTGCCACCACGCCCGGCTTATTTTTGTATTTTTAATAGAGACGGGGTTTCACCATATTGGCCAGGATGGTCTGGAACTCCTGACCTCATGATCTGCCCGCCTCGGCCTCCCAAAGTGCTGGGATTATAGGCATGAGCCACCACACCCGGCCAGGACTTCTCTCTTGAGAAGAAAGGGAAACCAGCAAACAAGAGGAAGAAAGTCATCTTTTCTGGGCAGGTGTACAGGGAAGGAGAGAAAGGAGAGACATATCCCATTATAGGGTGGGGCAATAAATACATAGGGAAGACAGAAAATATGAATTTGCCGCAGAGTCTGATAGAATCCAGAGGACTCCTAGGGTTGTAGCCTCGTCTGCCTGGCCCTTGGCTGACTCACTGGACCTGCATACCAGGCACTGGGCTCAACTTTGCTGTCCCTGGAAGCATGTATGTATCTTTCTAGTCCCTGTGTTTGGTCCCTTTGCTGTTTCCCAACCCCACCTTCATACTTCCTTTAGGGCAGGGTGGACTCTCCAGCCACCCTACCCCACTGCCTCTCCCAACCTCAGCCCGGCCCCTCCCTTGAGCTGGGACTCTCACTCCAGAACCCGCCCTCGAGCTGGGGAACCTGTACTGCTGGCATCTTTTCCAGGAAGGAAAGGGTTAGCAATAGTCTGGGGCAATAATATGAGGAACTACCATTTACTGAGCACTTACTGTGTACCAGCCACTACCTCATTAATACCATAACAATCCCCAAAAGTCATATTTTATTTTGAGGGGCAGTATAACATTGTGGTCAGGAGCCAGACTGGGTTCAGATCTCAGCCCTGCCACTTGCAAGTATTGCGGGTTGGTCAGCCGGGCACAGTGGCTCATGCCTGTAATCCTAGCACTTTGGGAGGCAGAGGCGGCCGGATCACTTAAGGTCGGGAGTTCCAGACCAGCCTGGCCAACATGGGGAAACCCTGTCTCTACTAAAAATTCAAAAATTATCTGGGCGTGGTGGCACGTGCCTGTAATCCCAGCTACTCGGGAGGCTGAGACAGGAGAATCGCTTGAACCCAGGAAGCGGAGGTTGCAGTAAGCCGAGACTGCGCCACTGCACTCCAGCCTGGGCAACAGAGTAAGACTCTGTCAAAAAAAAAAAAAAAAAAAGTATTGAGGGTTGGGTTGGGATCCCTAGAAGCAGATGCTGAGAAGAAGTTGGGGTGTTCAATGTTTGTTTGTTTTTTGAGACGGAGTCTCACTCTGTTGCCCAGCCTGGAGTGCAGTGGAGCGATCTTGGCTCACTGCAATCTCCGCCTCCCTACAACCTCCACCTCCTGGGTTCAAGCGATTCTCCTGCCTCAGCCTCCCGAGTAGCTGGGACTACAGGTGTGCACCACCACGCCCAGCTAATTTTTGTATTTTTAGTAGAGACAGGGTTTCATCATGTTGGCTAGGATGGTCTCGATTTCTTGATCTTGTGATCCGCCCTCCTAGGCCTCCCAAAGTGCTGATATTACAGGTGTGAGCCACCGCGCCCAGCTCAATGTTTTTTTACAAATCAGCACCTGTGAAAGGAAGGGAGAGGAAATATAATTGGGCAGAGGGAGAAGTCAAACAGCAACACAGGCTGGACAAACCTGGGTCAAGGGCGGGGAGCTCTGTGATTGCCTCACCTTGCTTGAGCACTGGGTGTAGGCTGCCCAGAAAAGGCATGACTTCCAGTGAGGCCGCTGTCTGCACCAGAAGCAGACGCTGAAGGAGCTGACAGCTGGAGCCTGTCCGCAGCCTGCACTCCCTGCAGCTTGGGGCAAGTCCTTCCTTGGCTGATCTGGCCAGCACATCTCTGTGTTTACAACACTAGCCCTGTTATCTTGGGCAAGTCATTTGACCTCCAAAGCGCCTTGTCTGTAAAAACAGGGAAAATAGTAATGGGATTCATGGCATTGTTATGAGGATTAAATGAGGTAATATGTGTAAAGCTTTTAAGGACACTGCCTGGCACATAGTAAGCATTCAGTATACTGTAAACATGACCCATTAGTATCTCCACTTTACAACTGAGGCTTAGAGACAAAGTAGTTTACAAAAGGCCACAAAGTCTGACTTCAATGCCCTTGCCCTAAGCACCTTTGCGGTATGAAGCTAGGGCTGAGAGCCCACCCACTGAGAGGGATGAGGGAGATGTGCCCAGTAGGGGAGAGGCAGGAACACACACACACACATATACACACACACACACACGCACACACACACATCCTCTTACCCACACATATCCATATTATTTCCAGCTTTTCCATACTGTCCTATGCAAATAAGGAATGTTTAAATATATATTTTTTATTTTTATTTTTTGAGACACAATTTCACTGTCACCCAGGCTGGAGTGCAGTGATGCCATCACAGCTCATTGCAGCCACAACCTACGGGGCTCAAACAATACTTCCACCTCAGCCTCTCGAGTAGCTGGGACTACATGCATGTGCCACCACACTTGGCTAATTTTTTTTTTTTCTTTTTTTTTTTTGAGTCGGAGTTTCACTCTGTCACCCAGGCTGGAGTGCAGTAGCACAAACTCGGCTCACTGCAACAACCCCCGGGCTCAAGCAATCCTCCCACCTCAGCCTCCCAGTAGCTGAGACTACAGACACATGCCACCATGCCCGGCTAATTTTTGCATTTTTTGTAGAGATGGGGTTTCACCATGTTACCCAGGCTGGTCTCAAACTTGTGGGCTCAAGAGATCCTCCCGCCTTGGCCTCCCAAAGTGCTGGGATTACAGGCGTGAACCTCCACACCCAGCCAAGGAACTTTTAAAGTTGGAGGAGGCCTTTATAAGTTGTATAAGCAAGGAAACTGAGACTGAGAAAAGGTGAGTCACTTGTTCAAGTTCACACAGTTAGTTAGAAGCTGAGCAGGGACCAGAGCCCACAATATGTGGCTCCCAGTCCTTGGGTGCCAGCCTGCCTTTCCAGAACCACTCTGGGTGGTCTCTTCTAATTCTGTGTGCTCAGCTCAGTGCCAGTGCAATTTGTGGGCTCTACTCACATCAGCCCCCTACACTCTACCCCAGCCCCCAGCTCATCCACGTGGGTAAGACTGGGCCCTGGATGCTGTCCACCAGTCTAAAGGGTCTTCATGGCCCCTCAGGTGGATCCTTGTCTCTGAAAACCCAAAGGCAAAAACTCTGGCCTGCTAACAACAATCATACCAGTCATGATTTTTACACTTACTATATCCTGGGCAACGTCTCACTTACTTCCTACAATAACCCTTAAGGTAGATACTAATGTCTTCCCCATTTTTCATATGAAAAGAACAGCTCAGATTGGTTAAATAACTTGCTGAAGGACACGTAGCTGGTCTAACACCCAGCCCCATGCTCTTAACCATGCGGGACTGCCCCTCCTTAGGGACAACTGGAACCTAACTTCTTACACACACGAGCACACATGCCTTCCTCTCACCCACAGATGTGTCAACTGCCAAACTTTCTCCTTACCCACACTTCGATTCACACCTCTGTTCCTTATGCAAACACACACACACCAAACCTCCCACTTGTCCTCCCAGCTCATATATATAGAGACAAGCGCAATGTTCTCATACTCCAAGTCCTAGTCCAGAACTGTGCACCCCCTGACCTCCCACCATCCCCGTCCATATTCACACACAACAGTAAAGTCTCTGCATGACACTCATAAAGAGCCCACAGATGTCACTCCCTCACCAGAGATGCAGGCTGACTCTGCAACCATGTATGAACAGACCAGGCTATAACCCGTCAAGCCCCTTTGTTTTAAACTCTTGGCTTTCCTGCCCACTGGGACAGATGCATTATGCAGAGTTGCAGACTCCAGTCTCACAGGAGACTCCGTTCCCTAATCTTTTTTCTGATCTCAGTTCCCTTTTTCTGCTGGGCAGACCCTCCAAGCTCAGGTGGGTTTGGAGCTGCTCTATTCCATGCTCAGCCCTTATCTCTCCACTCCTTCAGTGGTGCTGATCGGCGAATCAGGTGTGGGGAAGACCAATCTACTCTCCCGATTCACGCGCAATGAGTTCAGCCACGACAGCCGCACCACCATTGGGGTTGAGTTCTCCACCCGCACTGTGATGTTGGGCACCGCTGCTGTCAAGGCTCAGATCTGGGACACAGCTGGCCTGGAGCGGTACCGAGCCATCACCTCGGCGTGAGCCCGGGCCTGGGGGGCTGCTGGGTGGTGGGAGTTCTGGGGAAGTCAAGGAACACTTCTGGAGGAGAAGTGGGGGAGGAGGAGGCAAGGGGGCTCAGCAGTGGGCTCTGGGGGGTGGGGATGGAGATCACATAAGATAAAAGGTACTGTAAACAGAAACAGCACAAGCCAGGATATAGTAACACTGACTAGTACTACTAAAAGCAGGAATCATTGCCACTTACTAAGCCTTTGCTATGTGTCCAGGAAGGGACAAGGCACTTTACATTTGGCATTTTATGTAACCCTTGAAGTACCACAGGAGTAAAGTGTTATAATTAATTAATTTCTGTATAAATACAAGCAAGGTGAAATCAGGGTGGAGCCAGGATGGGGGTGAGCTGCACGGATCGAGAGCGCCCCCTCACTTCCGCACAATGCTCTGCACTTGGCAACTTTCATCTAACCACAGATGGCCAAAAGCTGAACCTGGCATCTGCATTTTATGAAGACTCAGAGGACACACAGGAGGTTAGGCCTCCTGACACCACATCCGAAGTGTCTCTTAGGCCGGGTGTGTTAGCTCACACCTGTAATCCCAGCACTTTGGGAGGCCAAGGTGGGTGGATCGCTTGAGCTCATGAATTTGAGACCAGCCTGGGCAACATGGCAAAATCCTGTCTCTACCAAAAATATAAAAAATTAGCTGGGCTTGGTGGTGCATACCTGTAGTCCCAGATACTTGGGAAGCTAAGGCGGGAGGATGGCTTGAACCCGGGAGGCGGAAGTTGCAGTGAGCCAAAATCGCCCCACTGTACTCCAGCCTGGGTGACAAAGCGATACTGTGTCTCAAGAAAAATGGGTCAGCTGGGCGTGGTAGCTCATACCTGTAATCCCAGCACTTTGGGAGGCCGAGGCGGGCAGATCACAAGGTCAGGAGTTCGAGACCAGCCTGGCCAACATAGTGAAACCCCCGTCTCTACTAAAAATACAAAAATTAGCCGGGCGTGGTGGTGGGTGCCTGTAATCCCAACTACTCGGGAGGCTGAGACAGGAGAATCACTCAAACCTGGGAGGTGGAGGTTGCAGTGAGCCAAGATCGTGCCACTGCACTCCAGCCTGGCGACAGAGCAAGACTCTGTCTCAAAAAAAAAAAAAAAGAAAAGAAAGAAAGTGTCTTCCAGTCAGTGTGAGGCCTAAGCATGTGAAATGGGGTCTGTTTGTGTGTATATGGGGTGGATAGCACTTGCCAGGGGGCAGGAAGCAAGAGTCAGGGGCTTTGGTTACACACGCTCCTCGTTACCTGATCTCTTATGAGCCTCAGTTGACTCATCAATAAATTGGGAGTTAGACATCACTAGTCTGAAGACATCCCATCCAACTCCAAGAGGGAGACTGGATGCTTTCAGTGATGCCTTGAATGGTCAGGCCAGGGACTGCTGCAAGAGGTAGACATTCAGCTAATCCTAGAAAGATGGCCACGGGAGAGAAGAGGCCACTGTTAAGGAGCCATGCGAGGAAGATCTTGAAGGTGGCAGAGTTGGCTAAAGCCCAGATGTGCATTAGTGGAGAGTAGGGGCTAAAATCAGGACGAGAACCTGAGAAAGTAGAGGGGCTGGCTGTGAGGAAGCCAATAGAGATTTTAGAGCAGGGAGGTGAAACTTTATTTATTTATTTATTTAGTTGAGACAAATTTTCACTCGTTACCGAGGCTGGAGTGCAATGGAGCAATCTCAGCTCACTGCAACCTCCACTTCCCGAGTTCAAGCAATTCTCCTGCCTCAGCCTTCTGAGTAGCTGGGATTACAAGCATGCGCCATCATGCCCGGCTAATTTTTGTATTTTCAGTAGAGATGGGGTTTCTCCATATTGGTTAGGCTAGTCTCGAACTCCTCACCTGAGGTGATCCACCCGCCTCGGCCTCCCAAAGTGCTGGGATTACAGGCGTGAGCCACTGCGCCTGGCCAAGGGAGGTGAAACTTTAGAGGCTCCAAGACTAGTGTCCCTGGAAGGCAGAGGAGCCTTGGGCTGCTCTGCTGGGTTCTGGGCCCCTGGCCGCAAGTTTCTGTATTTCCTGATCTCTAGTACTCTGATCCCGGGTGTTCCAGCTTGATGGCTCTGCTCTGACGCTGGGTCCGATGCCTCTGATCATATCTCTGTCCATCCTTCTCATTCCCACCCAGGTACTATCGTGGTGCAGTGGGGGCCCTCCTGGTGTTTGACCTAACCAAGCACCAGACCTATGCTGTGGTGGAGCGATGGCTGAAGGAGCTCTATGACCATGCTGAAGCCACGATTGTCGTCATGCTCGTGGGTAACAAAAGTGACCTCAGCCAGGCCCGGGAAGTGCCCACTGAGGAGGCCCGAATGTTCGCTGGTGAGAGCCTGCCACTACCCAGGCTGACTCCTCCAAGCTTACCCCACCTTCCCCTTGCAGCCTCCCAGGCCCTGCCCCCACCCATAGAGCCCCTAGCCTGGCCTTCCTCCATACAGTCCTCTACCCCATCCCCTCTTCCTCAGGATTTCCCAACACTTCCCCTTTGGGACCCTGTGTCTCCCATGATGTCCCACCACTTGCCCTGAGATTGTCTTTATTGATTTTTTTTTGAGACCGGGTCTCAATCTGTTGCCTAGGGCTAGAGTGCAGTGGCACGATCTCGGCTCGCTGCAACCTCCACCTCTTGGGTTCAAGTGATTCTCATGCCTCAGCCTCCTAAGTAGCTATGACTACAGGTGTGCGCCACCATGCCTGGCTAATTTTTGTATTTTTAGTAGAGATGGGGTTTCATCGTGTTGACCAGGCTGGTCTCGAACTCCTGACCTCAGGTGATCCACCTGCCTCGGCCTCCCAAAGTTCTGGGATTACAGGTGTGAGACACTGTGCCCGGCCCATAGTTAATTTTAAGGCAGCCCCACCCTGTAATGCTCAAAGATCCTATGGAGAGGATAGGCTTCCCAGGAGTTTTCTGAGTTTAGAGGCAGCACAATATGGTGGTTAAGGGTGTTCTGGAGTCCCATGGCCCAGTCTCCCATCTGCTCTTGGCCAGTTACTAAATGTGGGACATGGAGCAATTTCCTTATTCTTTTTCTTTTTCTTTCTTTGTTTTGAGATGGAGTCTCACTCCGTCACCCAGGCTGGGGTGCAGTGGCACGATCTTGGCTCACTGCAAAATCTGCCTCCTGGGTTCAAGCAATTCTCTGCCTCAGCCTCCCGAGTAGCTGGGATTACAGGTGCCCGCCACCACGCCCAGCTAATTTTTGTATTTTTAGTGGAGATGGGGTTTCACCGTCTTGGCCAGGCTGGTCTTGAACTCCTGACCTCGTGATCCACCCACCTCAGCCTCCCAAAGTGCTGGGATTACAGGCGTGAGCCACCACACCCAGCCCCTTATTTGTTTTCTTTGTGTTTCTGGATTCAGTTTTCTAAATGAACCTACCTCGTAAGTTGTTTTAAGGATTAAATGATCTGCTACATGCCAAGAGTTTAGCACATGGCAAATGTATATAGCAAACATTAATATTATTATTATTATTGCCTTTGACTCCCACAATTAATGGTGTGTTTCCCTTCCTGGCAGAAAACAATGGACTGCTCTTCCTGGAGACCTCAGCCCTGGACTCTACCAATGTTGAGCTAGCCTTTGAGACTGTCCTGAAAGGTTAGAGCCTACCTTTATCCTGCACCCCTATTCCATCCCCGTGGCTTCTACAGGCAGCAGTAGGAATGCAGACACTCAGCCCTCACCCCAGCTAATTTCTCAGCTCCTCTGTGGGTCCTGGCACCACTGCCTGTCCCCCTCAGTCCCTCCCCAGTGCCTCCCACTCAGCCTGGAGCTCAGGGAGGGAACAGGCCACACGCCCCATGGGGCTGACTCTTGGTTCCTTCTCCACCCAAGTAAGTAGAAGGGACCCCTATGTCCACACTTCATTTCCTTCCTGCAAAACCTCCTGCAAGTGTGGCCACCCCCATGCTCAGAAGGGGCATGCAGTATGTATGGGGGGTTGGGGAGAAGGGAGCATGGGCTCTAAATCTTCTGGCCTGATCACTGCCCTCTGCCCTCCCAGAAATCTTTGCAAAGGTGTCCAAGCAGAGACAGAACAGCATCCGGACCAATGCCATCACTCTGGGCAGTGCCCAGCCTGGGCAGGAGCCCGACCCTGGGGAGAAGAGGGCCTGTTGCATCAGCCTCTGACTTTGGCCAGCACCACCTGCCCCCACTGGCTTTTTGGTGCCCCTTGTCCCCACTTCAGCCCCAGGATCTTTCCTTGCCCTTTGGTTCCAGATATCAGACTGTTCCCTGTTCACAGCACCCTCAGGGTCTTAAGGTCTTCATGCCCTATCACAAATACCTCTTTTATCAGTCCACCCCTCACAGACTAGGACCCTCAAATAAAGCTGTTTTATATCAATGCCTGGTCATTCTGCTGCCTCCCATCTGTTCCTCCATCTTCTCCTTCTCTGTGCCTCCCCTTCAACTTTGGCTCCTCCTCTGAGTCCCTAATCCCCTTCCTCTGTCCTCCCCACCATACCTACTGCCCCTCAGGGCCAGCTGCCTCTGGAGTTCTGTGGTCTGGGGACGGTGCCAAGGGGATGGGAGGTGCTTGCCCTTCCCTCTGCCAACCCCCAGGGCAGGTGGGGGAGGGAGGAGAGCATGGAGGGGAGGGGGTATCTGGAAGGCGAGACAAAGGAAACCATCGGCGGGCACCATCTGGTGCTGAGAGCCCTGGTGCCAAGAACTGAGGTCACTCCAATGCCAGGGGCAAGGGGAGGAGGCAGCGGGAGATACAAGGGGAGAAGAGGGAGTCGGGGCCAGTCCTGCAGGTGTGTACTGGGGAAGGGGTTTTTAAGCCTGAGAGGTGGAAGGTCCAAGTCCTCCATCCTGTCTTTTTTTTTTTTTTTGAGATGGAGTCTCACTCTGTTGCCCAGGCTGGGGTACAGTGGTGTGATCTCAGCTCACTGAAACCTCCACCTCTCGGGTTCAAGCAATTCTCTCTGCCTCAGCCTCAGCTGGGATTACAGGCGCCCGCCACCACACTTGGCTAATTTTTGTATTTTTAGTAGAGATGGGGTTTTGCCATGTTGGCCAGGCTGCTCTCAAACTCCTGATCTCAGGTGATCTGCCTGCCTCAGCCTCCTAAAGTGCTAGGATTACAAACTTGAGCCCTTCCAGTCTTCTTCCTGATCCCAAAGAAGAGGGATGGATTGAATCTGGTGGGGTAAATGGGGAGGGTCCCTGTCTCTTAGCTCTCTGCCCCCTTTCCATGGAGTGTAGGAGATGGCTGTCCAGGTAGCATCTCTGTCACCCTGCCTCACCTCCCCCTGTTCTTTTTTTTTTTTTTGAGATGGAATGTCACTCTGTTGCCCAGGCTGGAGTGCAGTGGCGTGATCTCAGCTCACTGCAACTTCCGCCTCCTGGGTTCAAGTGATTCTCCTGCCTCAGCCTCCCGAGTAGCTGGGACTATAGGCATGTGTTACCATGCCTGGCTAATTTTCTGTATTTTTGGTAGAGACAGGGTCTCGCTATGTTGCCCAGGCTGGTCCTGAACTCCTGGCCTTAAGCGATCCATCCACCTCGGCCTCCCAGAGTTCTGGGATTACAGGCATGAGCCACTGTGCCCAGTCACCTTCCCCTGTTCTTCAGGTCAGGGTGGAACAAGGCCTGACTGCACCTCCAAAGAAGAGAATGGAGTAAATGGAGAGAAAAGGCAGGGGATTAGAGCTTGGAGACTCAAGCAGAGCTATGGAGAGCTGAAAGGGGGAGCTTCAGGGTGGCAAGGAACTCCGGAGACATCCACTACTCACAGGTGTGTAGGGAGCCCAAAGCTACACTAGAGGAAACCCCAAGCTGCAATCCCCACCCAGATCCTCCCACTCACCCCAAGATGGCACAGACTCACATGCAGAGAACGAAGACAGAGCCTTAAGTAATAGTACTTTTAATAAAATTAAGTTCTTAATAGCACATTTAATACATTAACCCTCCCCCTTCTTGGTTTCTCTGCATTTTGTGCAACATCACTTTGACTTGATTATTCTTGGGTCTGTTTTATTTCCCGCTTTTATTTTGCTTTTGAAATCTTTTTCCTCGGTGGATTTGTACGTGTCTTCACTAGATGCCTCAAATTAAGTCTGACCACAATCCTACTCTACTTTCTACAGTGGAGAGACCATCCTCCCTGCCCCAGGGCTGTCTCCACCCACCCCCCCTTCCCCACCCGCACCCTCGAGTGGGGAAGGGGAAGCCCTCCCCACCCCAGACGCTACCATCCCAAACTAGCGGGGTTTCTAGGACAAAAAGAGCAGGGGGAATCTGTCCCTAGGTGGGGCGAGAAGAGTAAATTGGGTAGAGGGAGATGTGTTTGGGGTCTAGGGCCAGGGAGGGGCATGGCAGAGTCATTGGTGTAATGAAGCAGGCTCCTCCTGCCAAAAGGAGAGCCAAGGGGCCCCTCCATCCCCTTGGATAGGAGGGGAAGGCCCAGTGATTGCAAGCTGGGGTTGGTAGAAGGCAAGTGCTTTAAAAATTTTGATTTCTCACATGCAGAAGCCAAGCCCCCTAGTTTTGTGTGGGGAGGGCAATGTGTTCCCAGGCCAGGGCACAGTGGATGACCCCTACCTGAACACATACAGATAGAGGTGAACTAGAGCAGAGGGTCAGGGTTGGGGTCACCCAAAGTCCCTGTGCCTTTCCCCTGCCTCTGTGCCCATGGGGATGCCTTTCTCCCAGGCCTTCAAGGACAGTGTCTCCACTCCACTCCGTGGGAAGTCCTTCTTGGAATCTAGCTTTTATGAGACAAGAAAGCACTTTGCAAGTAGGTGAAGAACCAGTCAGCTTTAAAGAACAATTACTGAGATTGTTATCACTACTGCTGCCATGGAGGTCAAAGCTAAGTGGAAAGCTGGATGGGAACAGGGGTAGGAGACTGATCCCCTCAGTGCTCTTGAAGCTCTGAAGGTGAGAAGCGTGTGTGCATGTGTGTCTGTTTGTGGAATGACTTCCCAGGCTCTTAAATCAATCTGTAGAGAAGTGGACCGAGGTCACACTTCAAGAAGGACTTCCTCAGTTAGGCCTGGGGGAAGCAGGCATGGGAGGGTTTGAGCTGGGAGCCCCAGGAGAGGACATACCACATTGGAGTATGGGCTGCCCAGGTACTAGGGGTGCAGGTGAATGTGCTTGGCCTCCTCTGCTGCCCCCAGCCCAGCCCCTGTCTTATTGAGATGATCAGTGTGCATCCTTTCCAAGACCCTGGGAAATGAACCCCTCATTTCTTTGTCCTACAATTTAAAAATCCAAGGATTCTCAGAATCAACCCCAGCAGACTGGAAGCTCCCAATCTTAAACTAGCAACCTGCTCCAACCCTGATATCTGAAGATGGGGCAACTCAGGGTGGACTCAGCCACTTCCCTCCTCTATTTATCTTTTCCTTACGACTTTTATACATTCTACTGGACCCAGGGGCCCTCAACGCTACTAAACTTTAAGCTATCTTAATATTGTCTACTAAGTAACTAGTAATTGTTTCTTTCTCTCTCTAGGATTATATGAAATAAATTTGAATTATTATTATTAATAATTATTATTTTGTAGTATTCTTTTCTTTTAAACCCCTCGGTTTCTCTTTTTCTTCTCTTTCTCTCTTGTTTTTGGTTAAAAAAAAAATCTAGATCTCTTAAATCTCACACAGCTCTGAGGGTTCCTATAGGCCTGCTAGGCCTTAATTCTGGATTCCCCCTCCTCACTTGCCCCTGGGACAGGGCAGGGGAAAGTGGTGGGGGACACCCCAGGATCCTCAGTCCTTAGTCCTACAGCTTCTTCCTTTCTTGTTAATCCCTTTCTTTGTTTGGCTCTGCCGGCTCCCCTGAGGGGGAGGGGGAGAGGGGAGGAGGAGTCCATGGAGTGAAATCCAATCTACTGGAAGGGTCCCAGGAGGGACCGGGTTCCCCCAGCTCCTCTCTCCACCATTCACCCCTGGGATGCTCCCCCAAGAAAAGCAAATGACATTCCTCCCCAAAAAAAAAGTGGGGGAAAAAAGCAACGTAAACCCAAACATATATTAAAAACACTTTTTTTTTAAGATTTAACTCTGAATACAAATGTATTTTTTTCTTCTTCTCTCCCTACATATATTCTAAACCTTCTAAAGTTTTTTTATTTTTTTAAGGATCACTTTATCATAAAATAAAATATCCTTTTCATATAATAAATTACCTAATAAAAAGTCTTTTTTTTTCATATTAGCCCAGGTTCTTTGCTACATTTATATGGTAATAAACGCCTTTATTAAAATAGAATATTAAATTATAAAGAACTGCTTTTTTTTTTTTTTTGCTATTTTTGTTTTCTCTCCTCTGTGTTGGTCGCCTGTCTCGCTCCCTCTCATGCTCTCTTTCTCTCCTCTATTTTGTCTCTCACTATGCGTGTTTTGTGTTTGTTTCTAGGTTTGGCTCAATTGGTAAGGGTGGGATTGAATTTGCTGAGCCCCCTAGTGTAACAGTCTTCTGCCTTTGTGGGTAAAGAGTGGAGAGGGGGAGGGGGATCGACAGACAGACATCCCTTCTTCCCACCCCCCTCCCCACCTGCCCCCGGCAACCGAGGGTGCCCATTTGGTTTGGTTTCTATTGTACAGACATCTCAGGATGGCTCACATAGGCGGGAAGGAGGGAAGTCGTCACAGGGCAGTTTTCTTGGCTGTGACCTCCTTCCCCTCCCCTCCCTGGCTGGTGTTCTGGAGGGGAAGGCTGCGGAGAGGTGTTAATTCTCGACAGGAAGAAGGAGAGGAGGAAATCCCCTCTGCACCTCCACCTGCTCCATCCAGGAAGAATGGGACTCTGGAGCTTTAAGTGCTCGGGTGATCACTCAGAACAGTCCCACCCCACTATTTACAAGGATTTCCTGGGACTCCCATCCCTCCATCCTCTCTTGGCCCGGCCAGCGGAACCAGGAGGGTGGAGAGCTGGTGGCAGCCCCAAATGAGCAGGAGGGAAGCAGCAAAGGGGGTGCAAGGCCTGTAACAATACGTGATTCTCAGACTAGGCCCTGCTGCCCGCCCTGCCCAGTCCTGCTTTGCCCCAGGCTGACCCCTCTTTGAAGACCTGGCTTCTCCTCAACCACATCGGGTGGGACACAGACTCCATGATTTGCATGGAGAATTCAAGCTAATAAGGATTCAAGCTAATAAGGATTCAATAAAGGTTCAGGTCAGGTTGAGAGGGGTGCAGGGAGTCGGGCACTGCATGGGAGGAGCAGCTCTTCCCTCCACCAGGCTCTCCTCCTGCCTCACGCCCTTTCCTGCTCCTTTAAATAGCAGACACACTACTCTGGCGCCCCGACTTCCACAACCAGAAAATCCAGCCCAAGAACTACTCCCTAAATATAATGCCCATAGTGATGAAGGTGGGGGTTTGACCCTTTACCCCAGTATTAGTCCCCTCCTCACATTTTCACTGAGAATGGGGATACATTCCATCAATAATTTGAGATGTTTCTTTGGAGGAGTGGGGGAGAGGGCCTCCAGATGCCTGAAGAGGAATGGAGGGGCCATCCAAATATTCCTCCCCCTACTTCTCCCCAGGAGGATGGTGTCCCCAAAGCTGGGCTGGTAGGGGCAGGGGCGGGGGGAAGGGAAGAAAGACAAAGACAAGGAACAAGACAGAGCTGGGAGTGACAGCCACCAAAAGAAAGCAAAGCAAAGAGCTGGAGGGAAAGGAAAGAGTTGAGGAAAGGGGAGATCCCAAAGGAAGGGAAGATGGACAGAGAGAGTGAAGGGAAACATTGGGGGGGCGGGGGCAGAGAGGAGGACTCCTCTCCAGATTCCTCTAGCCCAGCTTTGTGGGGGCAGATGGCTTCTGAGCCTTTCAGCCATAGAAACGATTGACATGCTTCTCTCCCCCAACCCCTAGAAGATCTATGCAACTTCTGATAGGACTCCAACTCCCTTACACTGCTGGAAACTGGTGACAGTTTCCCAAACAGGATATGGGAGTGGGGTGGGGGGTAAAGGGTCATGTTAAGAGGTCGGAGGTCAGGACCAGAGGGCTTAGGGATTGCAAAGAGCACCTCTAGATACAGGTGGTAATTCTCCCTCTCCCTTTTACCCACCCTCTCCTCGGAAGAAGGGGTGGAGTGACACACAGCGGGGGAGGTGGGCAGAGGGCGTCAGAATGCCTTAGTGGCCACCTCTGGCAAAACAAAAGTTTCTCTTAGCTGCTTCCAGATTTAAGGGTGTGTTGAGGTATCAGAGTTGTAACTCTAGTAAAATTTTCAGTCTGGCCCCCTCCCAATCTTTCCAGGACAGGGTGACCAGAGGCTCTGAAAGTGGCGCACCCTCCAGCCACCACTGCCTCCCTCCCCCCTTCCCCAGCGAGCGAGTATCTCTAAGCACCTTGCCCCTCAAATCACCGCTTTCCAAAAGGCCTTAGTGGAAAACAGGTCCAGGGTGGGTCCAGTGGAGTGGGCCCCGGAGGCATGGGGCACGGGGCTTAGGAGAATATTCGGATGGCTTGCGTGGCTGTGATGTGGCAGACAGGACACTCTGGGTCCGTCCTCTCGCAGATGCGTACTGCACACTCCATGCAGAACAGGTTGTGTCCGCAGGGCACAAGGGCGGCAGTCACTTCGCTCTCAAAGCAGACCATGCAATCCCGCCCGCCGCCGGGGCTCCGCAGGCCGCCCCCACCAAGTTTAGAGAAGCCCTGGAGCGGCTCTCCCGGGGGGCGCCTCGGGAGTCCGGCCAGCTCGGGTCCAGCGGAAGTGGCAGGGGAGCGGTGTGCGCCCGGGGGCCCAGCGCGGGCCTTGGCGGAAGAGGAGGAGGAGGAGGAGGCCGAGGAGAAGAGCACAGAGGTGGGCGTGGCGTTCTCCTGGCCCGCCCACAGCGGGGGGCTAGTCTCGGCCACGCCGTAGTACACATCCTGCTTGCCCACGCCATAGCCCGGAAAGAGGTACCCGCCGTAGCCAAAGTCCCCGCCCTGCTCACCCAGGCGTGGGGCCTCAAAGCCAGAGTCCACTCCGCACTCGCCGATGCAGCCCAGGCTGTTCTGCCGGAAGGTGGAGAGGGGCTTGCAGCCGGGCGGGTGCACCCTCCAGGCGTCGGAGTAGCGGCTATCGAGTGCTGCGTCGGGGCTCCCCGCCAGGAAGTCGTTTTCATTGTTGTACTCGAGGATCTTGCCAGTGCGCACCGCGATGTGCGTCTCGATCTCCTCGCGCGCACGCTCCACGTTGCCTGGGGCACCCGTGATCTCGAACACGGGGTCGCGGTCACGGCTTGGTGTGATAATGTATGTGTTGGTTTGCTGCTGGATGCGCTTGATGGTTGCCCCTTTGGGGCCCACCACCAGCCCCACCACGCGGTAGGGCACCCGCACACGGATGGTCACCTGGCCGGGCAGAGCAGGAGCCACACCAAAGGCGGCGCCTGACTTGTTGCGGGAGGCACGGATCATGGAGAAGTGCTCCGCTGCTGAGATGATTTCCCGCCGGGCTGTGGCCACGTCCTCCCGTCGCCCTGTCACCATGAACACTGGCTCCTCGCCCCTCACCGGTGTCTTGATGTAGGTGTTGGTCTTGGCCCTCAAGGCCTTAATCTTGCAGCCTGGGATAGGGCGGGGAAGGAGAGAGACAAAGAAACGCACACAGCAAGGTTTGTGCTGGGACCAATAAATTCCTGATCCTCACCCAAATACCTAGCCTCCCAGGAACACTTCAGTCTACCCTTTGAAATGCCCACTGCTGCACACACAGTCCACCCTGACTTGAAGAACCCATTTATCAGATCTCAGATGTACCTAATGTCTCTCTCAGCCACAGATTTCAAAATGTACTAACTTTCCCTGAGTTCCATTCAGGGCCCTCCAAATTCATTCACTCCTCAAAACCCCCAAATAATCACTGACCCTCCCATACAAGCTGGTAACTCAAATCCATTCACAAACTACACTCCTTTCCCCCAATATTTGCTCTTCCTTCAATTTCTCTACTGATTCCTGGCTACTCACAAACTTCCAAATCACTTAATCACCCCCCACATCTGTCACTGACCCTGATCTTTCCACAGAACCCCAATGTGCTCAGTAACCTCACAATCTACTCATCTGACCCTTGATCATTAAAAGTGTCCTCCAAACTACCCAGGGACCACTGAAGTCTATCTGCTCTATGACCGTCCCACATGCCTTCCACTCAGTAGTTTCTCTCAGTGGGCCTCAAATTCATATTGAGTTTGCAGCAACGAGTAGAGTGTGGGGGACTGGGAAGGGTCTGACAATCGTAAGTTCAAGGAGGAAGGGAGGAGTATGGAGTTAAAGAAACTTCTGTGTGAGGGAACAGTGCCCAACCCCGTGTCACTCTTGTCCCCCTGTCCCCTGGGGGCAAGACAGTTGAGCTGGGCTGGGGCTGAGTAGGTGAGGGAGAGGTATTTTGGACCCACACTCCTGCTTTGAAGTAGAAGTGGGTTAAAGCTGGGAGGTTAGGGAAAGGCAGGAAGAGAAAGAAGAAAAATGAGACAAAGAGAGACAAAGAGGGAGAAGGCTAGAGAGAAAAGTAAGGGCTACTCTGTTTCTAAAAGCTGCCGACCTGGGGGTCTGGACAAGTCCCTCTCCTCCTTACCCACCTTCCTCTTCCCTGCTCCTAGCTTCACACAGAGCTTCCAAGACTCACACCCTTTTGGGAAGCACACGTCACGTGTGTGAGTTCACACACATGTACCTAAGAGGTGTGCCTTTATCTAAATAATACTTATGGGGCCAATCTAATGTACACTTTTATACACCTCTTTCACACACACATCAAGTCCCTGTGATTCGGCCTTTCATACATCCCACTGTCCATCGCCATCCTCCCCAGCACACAAACAGCACATTCCTATACACACCCACACCCATGACTTTCACCCCCATTCACATATAGACCCAGTCACACCCTTCTCTGAGCACAACTCACTATTCCCCTTCTCTCTCCAACCGAAACCAAGTGGTCCTACTTTTCTGCCTCTGCCCCAACCCTCCAACCTGAGACCTGAGGTGAGCTCATTTTTTCCTCCTTCCTCCACTCCAGATGGCTGCTTCTTCAACGCTGGCAGACTGGGGGGTGAGGGGAAGAGAGTAGGTTGGAGGCCTCTCCCTCACTTTTTTGTTTGTTTTTTTGAGATGGAGTCTTGCTCTGTCACCCAGGCTGGAGTGCAGTGGCATGATCTCGGCTCACTGCAACCTCTGCCTCCTGGGTTCAAGCGATTCTCCTGCCTCAGCCTCCCGAGTAGCTGGGATTACAGGCACCTGCCACCACGCCTGGCTAATTTTTTGTATTTTTAGTAGAAATGGGGGTTTCACCACGTTGGCCAGGCTGGTCTTGAACTCCTGACCTCGGGTGATCCACCCGCCTCGGCCTCCCAAAGTGCTGGGATTACAGGTGTGAGCCACCACGCCCTACCCCCTCCCCTCACTTTTAAAAGACCTTAAGAAGGAGAATTTGCTTGTTCTCTCTTGTCTTCAGACCTCTTGGCAGTTATGAAGTCCTACCTGTTGTCCAGCCCACATCCTTGCTGCTTTAATGTCAGTAAATGATTGTTCTATTTTCGAGGTATGGAGGGTCACAAAACAGTGAACTCCCCTCTCCTACCATTTCTACTCACATATTGTTTGATGGGCACCTGGGTTCTGGCTCTAAGTTTTGGGTCCAAAAACTTAAATGAGAGCTAGGTATCTTCAGCGGTTGGGGTTGGGGTGAGGAGGACAGGCCAAGGCATTGAGGAAGAAGAAACACTAGAGGCCTGGAGGTGCAAAACCGGTGGTGGGTCTCTTCCTGGGTTCTGCAACCCCAAAGAAGCGTCTCTTGAAGGGAAGACCCACTGGGCTTCACCTTCCTAGAGGTCAAACAGAGGAGCACTAACACTGCAGCAGGAGGAGGGAGGTTAGACAAGAGGGAGGACTTCCATATACTTGACTGAGGGGCAGGCTTATCTTTTGTGAATAAAAAACCCCCCTACTTTTATGAGGGACAAGCCCATCTGATGCGGAGGCAGAAGAGGAAAGAATGACTCCATTAAATTCCGGGGCCTCCCAAGACCACCCCCACACCCAGGAAAAGATAGCAATGTCTGTCCCCACCCAATTCCAGGGCTTTGGATCCCCAGTTTCTGACAAGAGGAAATCCAACTTTCTAAATCAGAAATCTCAAGAGATGGAGTGCCCCAGGGGGATGAGGGCTGTGCAGGGGAGTGGCATCTTCCCCTCCTCCATTCTGGATCTCTCCGTGAAATCCCCCTAACCCCCAGCACTCCCAGTGGATGAGGTGGGATGTGGAGTAGGGGTCCCCCTGGCCCGCCTCCCCTTTTCCTCCGCCAGAAGCCGGCCTCCTCCCGCACTCCCAGCCGGAATGCAGCTCCTCTATTGTTCCCCACTGTGGGACAGCTCCTCCCCCACTCCTCCCCCACCCCACACCTCCCCAGCCCAGCCTCTTTGCAATTTCCAAATCTTGCCCCCCCCCCACTCTCTTTTGAGAAGCCAGGAGAGGGAAGGGTCCCCAGGATCCCGTCTGCTCAATTTGGACCTTCACCAACACCCCCACTCACCCACCCAGGGATGCTGGAGCAGCAGAGGGTGTGGTACCAGACATACTACGCTGGATTAATTCTGCACCCCCTCCCAACACACCCAGACACACGCCCTCCACCAAATTTCCAGGTGAAGGTTTCTTACCCCCCAGCATTCCCCCTCCTACCCTGTCCCACTCTTTCACTACCAGAGACCCCTCTCTAGGCCTCTGGCCCAAGGCCGTGGCCAGCCCAGAACAAAAGCCAGAGAGGGAAGAGGAGAGGTCCAAGCCAGGACGTAGCACTTCCTTGGAGACACCCCTTCCAAAACCCCAGAGACAGTCCAACTTTGGGGTGTGGGTGACCACAGGACCCCCTTCTCTCAGCAGCCCCCCTCACCGCCTCTTCCCCAGGCTGGGACCCTCCCCTGGGCCACACCCCCTTCCATTCCTACACTCAACCCAACAAAGAGACAGATACTCAGTCTGGCTTCGAGGGCCAGGTCTCCCCCAAAGTCTGTAACTCCAGGCGGCTGGGGGCCCCAGGGATGCCCCTCCCCAACCTAGGAGCAGATACCAGAGTACAGGCTTCTGAGTAACTCTTTGCACATTCCGTCAGTTTTTCTGGTTAGGAGTGGACACCCCCTCAGGACAGCCTCCCTGGATTGGGAGACCGATACCCTTCCCTTTCCCTCTTCCAGTGCGAGGATATTTCTTTGTCTAAAGGCAGAGTCCTGGGGGAGGAAGGATCTGGAGAACCGTCCCGACTAGGGGTAACAGGGAACTTTGTGGCACTTGGAAATCAGGGTTGGGGGCGGGTCCCCCTTTGTGGGGAAGGGACAGAGCCGGAGGCGGGCAAGAAGGGAAGAAATGAACTTTCCGCGCTAGGGACGAGGGTGCCCCCACTACAGTCCCTCTCAGTGGTCCCGGCGCCCCGCTTACCTTGCCTGCCCACGATCTCGGCCACGTGCTCGGAGGTGGGCACGGGAACACACTCCGTGGTGTTGCTGCTGCCCTTCAGGCGCAGCTCGGCCTCTTTGTAGAGAGCGCAGAGCTTAGCGTCGCTCGCCCCTTTGGGGGCGGTGGGGGGCTGGGGCGTCTGCGCCGCGGGGGCCGCCGTCGGGGCGGCCGGGGGCGCCGCGGGCGGCGGCGGCGGGGCCGGCTGCGGGGGGGCGGCCGGCTGCGCGGGGGCGCCGCCCCCCCCACCTCCCCCGTCCTCGCCCGCCGTGGGGGCGGGGGGCTCCCCCAAACCCAGGAGGCAGAGTTGATCGAGAGCCAGCTGAAGGGCGCGCTCGTCTTCCAGCAGCCCTCGGTCCTTAGCGCTTCCCCCGAAACATCCTAGTTCTCCAAAGCCCCCATTTCTTTCCATTATTCCAGATACCACTAGACTAGGCATGGCGAAACAAAAGCTGGGGGAGAGAGAGAGGGAGAGAGAGAGAGAGAGGTGGTGGAAGGGAAAAGAGGAGAGAGGAGGGGAGGGGAGAGGAGAGGAGGGGGTGTGTGGGGAGGGGGGAACAAAGAACTGGGGAGGGGGGAAGAAAGCGAGATAGAAAGATAGACCCTCCCCCTAAGCCCCCCTCCCCAAACACCCTGTAACCCGACTCCCCTCGCCCCAGCCCCCGGGGTGGGGGTGGGGGGAAAGAGAAGCAAAACCAAGAAAGCAGATCTCCTCTCCTCTCCGGGGGTGACGGGGGGCGGGGGGCTGCAGGATCTCTGCCCCCACCCCTCCCGCCTCGGACCTGGGAGTCTCTAGCCCCCGCCGTCCAGGCGCCCCCGTTAGGCTCCCGCACCGAGCCCCAGTCCGGGAGCAGCGCTCAGTGGCCCCCAATAGAGCCCAGCCCCTTCCAGCGCTCAAACTCTTTTGTTTTAAATGAACTGGATGGAGCAGCATGGAACTGACGGGAGGGGGGGCGCGCCGGGGGCGCCCGGGGCATGCCGGGAGTTGTAGTTTCCCGCCCTTGGGGGCGCGGGGACAAATTCCTTGACCCGAGGAGGATAGGGATGTGCCCTTCGGTCGTTCCTCGCAGCTCCGGGGCAAGCTAGGGGTGGGATGGAAGTCGAGGTCCCTAATTTTGTAAGAGGAGGGTGCGGGGAGAAGGGGTAGTATGCGGAAACGGAGCGGGTTTGAAGCTGGCTAACGCAGCGCGCCCCCTCCCAGGACCCGCTCCTTCCCCGCGCCGGCCGGTCCTGGGGGCCCGCTTTTTTATGGAAATGAGGAGGGGAGCCGCGGGCGGGGAGCCGTCCCCGCTCGCTCACTGCGGCTTTCTCTCTCGCTCCCCTCTCCCCCCTCCCTGCTGCGCTCCCTCTCCGCTTCCCCCTCCCGCTCTCCCAGAGTCGATCCCAGAGCCCGGCCGCGGGGAGAGGTTCTCGGCAGAGAAGACAAAGCCCGCAGCAGCGATGGGGGGAGAGCTGGGCTCTGCGCGTTGTGGGGGCCAGGAAAGGGTGCCAGGCTGGGGCTGGAACCCCCTGGCAAAGGATGGGGTCCCCTCATCCCTAAACAGCAAGCCATCTCCCCTCGCCCGCCCCCCGCCCCCCCAGTCTCGGAGATCTCAGAGGCACCGACTGGGAGGTGAGTTAGTTCACGTCCTTCTGCTCGGTGGAGGGGGTCGGGAGGGAGGTGGAGTGATGAGGTGCGGAGGTTGAGGGAGTGCAGGGACAGAAGTGGGGGTCGGACGGAGAGTGGGGAGGCAGGAAAAGTCTTAAAGGCCTGGGGTGACTTAACCGTTTGGGGTGAGGGCCTTGAGCTTTGGGTATGACAGAAGGAGGGAGGAGAGACCAGGATGGACTGGGAACCCAGGCTTCCTTCAGGCCTGGGCTGTGAATACAGCTTGGGGTGATCTGTTCTTTAGCACTCATCGTAATTTCCACTCTGTTTCCTCCACCCCTCTCCCATTGAAAACCTACTCAGGCCCGGGCGCGGTGGCTCACGCCTGTAATCCCAGCACTTTGGGAGGCCGAGGCGGGTGGATCACCTGAGGTCAGGAGTTCGAGATCAGCCTGACCAACAAGGTGAAACCTCGTCTCTACTAAAAATACAAAAATTAGCCGAGCATGGTGACTGACGCCTGTAGTCCCAGCTACTCAGGAGGTTGAGACAGGAGAATTGCTTGAACCCGGGAGGCGGAAGTTGCAGTGAGTCTAGATCGCAGAGTGAGACTCCGTCCGCCCCACAAAAAACAAAAACAAAACAAACAAACAAACAAACCAAAAAAAAACCATTCAGTCCCGTTTGACTCCGGAAATTCGGTGAGAATGAAAATAACTTGGAGAGTTAGGCACTTTTAGAGTTTCAGGAAGGTGGAGTGTAATGCAATTTATTCTTCTCCCTTTACCCCATATTTTCTGCATTTATTTTATATCACCCTTTTTATGTCTGGATCTTTCCCAAGGGAAGAAGGGATGGCACTGCAGCTTGAGGGCTCGAGGTCAGACTTGAAGAAGAACTTCCATAAAGAGTTTTATAATAGTGGGTGGGTAAGCCACAGTGGTAAGGTGTCCTTTTCTGGAGTGACTTGAAAAACAAACATCTGAACTAGTTTGTAAGATAAAGTCCTGCTGAGAGGCAAGGAAACAGATGAATTGACTTCACAGACTTAGCAATGTGGGGCCTTGAGGGCTGAGCTGTTTAGCCCAGTTCCCTAAACTGTTTCTTGGAAAGAGTGAATTTGCACACTAATGGGAGCGCTGGAACCTGAGCTGAGGATCTCAGAAGGTGGGGGGGCAGTTGGCACACTGCAGGGCTTTTTTTCCTTTGCTAGGCAGAAGGTCCAGGGAAGGAGAACCTTGACTGAGGAAACTGGGAGGGTCCTGGAGTTGGGGAAGTTTGCCCCCTGGACTGGGGATTTAACATAAGATCAACAGTAAACCTTATTGTGGGATTTGATGCTACTGCCACCAAGCAAGAGTGAAAGAGGAAGAACTGGAGAGACAGGGCCCTGGAGAGTGGGCTGTTTCTGCCTCTTGTCCCCTCCGTCTGCCCCAGGAACCTGGATTGCAGAGACTGTGGTACTGGGGACCATGGGGTCTCTTTGGGAGAAAGTTTTTGCTTTGTGGACCAGGTGACTATCTTTCACATTAATAGAAATAGCCAACAGTTGCATAGGACTTATTGTGTGCTAGGCATTTTTGTGGGGCCACCAGCTGGGCTGAGCCTTCCTGTCCCCACTGAAATGAGATTCCCCCCAGACTCCCACCCTGAACTTGCCCTGCCTCTGCTTTCCTCCTCACTAAGCTAATTAAAGCAGGAGGTTAATGACCAAAGAAGCCTTGGGGATTTGGCCAGGGAGGGAAACAAAGGGCAGAAACAAGTATGTGTGAGTGGGGAGGGGGCAAGCTGCTGAATGGGGAAGGGGCTGGCGGAAAGTGGGGTGGGCGAGGCAGGGTCCCTGGACCCACTCCATCCCTGACCCACCAACAAGAATGAATCAGCCCTCTGGGTAAATTAATGTCCACCCTCAGGGTCCCATTGGGACTCCAGACAAATCTCCTTCACAGCAGATGTGAGCCTGGCACCTGGAGGGCAAAGGATATGTGTGTGAATGCAGTTAGGTGTGTGGCATGGTGTACATGTGAGAGTGTGTGCTGCAGATCATGTGAGAGAGTGCCCAGGTACAGAGGAGGCCCAGGGTGGGCACCTTGAGGAGCTGGATTCTCAGAGTGTTTTTTACGAATCCTTCGCTTTCTCCTGGAGGCTGGTGGCCTCCTTTGTTCAGGAGACCCCCTCCCTCAACTGAGAAGGTAGACTTCTGTCTACAGGTTCTCCTTTTCCCCGCTTGCCTAATCCAGAATTATGGCAATGAGAGCAGAAGGTCTTACTTAAACAATACTCCCCACTCTCTGCCTTATGACCAGAAAGGTGTAGAGGTGGCATACTTCTCCCCTTCAGGACTTTGGAGGACAGCACTATGTCCCTCATCTTCATCATCCCCAACTCTAGCTGCCCAGAACCTAGCATGTAGCCCTGCCCAGAGCAGAGGCTCAATAGAGGTGTGTTGAGTGTAACTGCATTTTTAAAACTTCATGGTGTCAGGAGGAAAGAGCAGGTCTCCAGAGATAAACATGCTGCTTATTCTGCCACTTTGGGGAGTCATTTATTGCGGAGCCTCAGTTTCCTTATCTCTCAAATGGAAATAATAAGCCAAGGTCTGGCAGGGCATGGTGGCTCGTTCCTGTAATCCCAGCACTTTGGGAGGCCAAGGTGGGTGAATCACTTGAGGCCACGAGTTCGAGACCAGCCTGGGCAACATGGCAAAACCCTGTCTCTACTAAAAATACAAAAATTAGCTGGGCATGGTGGTGCACACCTGTAATCGCAGCTACTTGGGAGGCTGAGGCATGAGAGTTGCTTGAACCAGGAAGCAGAGGTTGCAGCCAAGATTGTGCCATTGCACTCTAGCCTGGGCGACAAAGGGAGACTCCGTCTCAAAAAATAAAATAAGCCAAGGTCCTAACACAGTGCCTGGCTATCTTAGGTGTTCAGTCAGTTTTAGTTTCCTGGCCCTGGTTGTTCTCCCCCTGTGGTTGACTTTAGCCAGATTGTGGTCTTCATGAATTTTGATTCATTCATTCATTCATTCATTCATTCATTCATTCATTCATTCAGCCAGCCACTTCCTATTGAGCTCCTGGGATGTGCCAGGCACTGGAGGAGATTTATTCTAACCCATCATAGGTCACTTGAAGTCACTTATAGGTCTAGACTCGCTGAAATAAGGTCATTCCAAACAAACAGCAAATAATTCTAAAAATAATTCCTGTTAAGCCCTGGAATGCAGGTGACCTCTGACTCTCTCTCTCTCTCTCTCTCTCTTTTCTGTCTTTCTTACACAAGCCAGGCTTCTGGCTTCATGCCTGGGGAACAAAGGACCCTGTTGAGTTGTTTAGTACATACAAACACACAAGCCAGGCTGCAGGGTAGGAAAGGTGACCCAGTGGAGAGTCCAGGATTCTTGTGGAGGTTGGGGGAGGAGTGGGGTGGATGATCCAGACTGTGTGCTTGTCTGTGTCTGGAGTTGTATCCCTTCTTCTTCCTTTTTTTTTCTTTTGAGATAGAGTCTCGCTCTGTTGCCAGGCTGGAGTGCAGTGGCACGATCTTGGCCCACTGCAACCTCTGCCTCCTGGGTTCAAGCTACTCTCCTGCCTCAGCTTCCTGAGTAGCTGGCATTACAGGCATGCACCACCACTCCTGGCTAATTCTTGTACTTTTAGTAGAGATGGGGTTTCACCATCTTGACCAGGCTGGTCTCGAACTCCTGACCTCAGGTGATCCACCCCTACCTTGGCCTCCCAAAGTACTGGGATTACAGGCGTGAGCCACCGCGCCCGGCCAGGAATTGTATCCCTTCTTTCCTCTGAGCAGTTCTGGGCACCTGTTATCACTGTCTGAACACTCAGTACCAAGGGATGGGGGTGCACACCTAACACTTGCCCCTCCTTAGCCCTATTCTCAGAACCCTGAAGGAGGGAGACACAGGAGGCTGCCACCAAGGCTGCCTTACCAAGCAGACTGGCCCTTAGAGAGGTCATCTCCCCCATCTTCATACTTCTCTCAGGATGCCTTCTCTATTTGTCCTAGTTAGCTGAGCCTTCTCTCCCATGTATAATGAGATTTTCCCATTTTCTTTTCTTTTCTTTTTTTTTTTTTTTGTGGGGGGACGGAGTCTTGCTCTGTCACCCAGACTGGAGTGCAGTGGTGCCATCTTGGCTCACTGCAACCTCCGCCTCCCAGGTTCAAGCAGTTCTCTGCCTCAGCCTCCTGAGTAGCTGGGATTACAGGTGCCTGCCACCATGCCCGGCTAATTTTTGTATTTTTAGTAGAGACAGGGTTTCACCATGTTGGCCAGGCTGATCTTGAACTCCTGACCTTGTGATCCACCCACCTCGGCCTCCCAAAGTGCTGGAATTACAGTCGTGAGCCACTGCGCCCGGCTCCCATTTTCTTTTCTTTTCTTTTTTTTTTTTTTTTTTGAGACAAGGTCTTGCTCTGTCACCCAGACTGGAATGCAGTGGCTTCATCATGGCTCACTGAAGCCTTGATCTCCCAGGATAAAGCGATCCTCCCACCTCAGCCTCTCCAATAGCTGAACCACAGGCACATGCTGCCATACCCAGCCAATTTTTAAATTTTTTGTAGAGATGAGATCTCGCTATGTTGCCCAGTCTGGTCTTGAACTCCTGGCCTCAGGTGATCCTCTCACTTCGGCCTCCCAAAGTGCTGTGATTATAGGAATGAGCCACCATGTCCGGCCTTTCTTTTCTTTCTTTCTTTTTTTTTTTTGAGATGGTGTCTCGCTCGGTCACCAGGCTGGAGTGCAGTGGCACCATCTCAGCTCACTGCAACCTCTGCCTCCCGGGTTCAAGTGATTCTCCTGCCTCAGCCTCCTGAGTAGCTGGGACTATAGGCGCGCACCACCACACCCAGCTAATTTTTGTATTTTTAGTAGAGACAGGGTTTTACCATGTTGGCCAGGATGGTCTGTATCTCTTGACCTCGTAATCCGCCCGCCTCGGCCTCCCAAAGTGCTGGGATTACAGGTGTGAGCCACCAGCCCAGCCCCGGCCTTTTTTTCCTTAATAACCCTTTCTTGTGGAAAGTCTGTGTTGCTATCTAACCACCATCCTTCCTGGTAAGGGTCCAGACAGTTTTCTCTCCTTTGATAGAATGCACTCAACACATTAATTCATTTAATTTAATTTTTTTTTTGTTTTCTTTTTTTTACCTTATACCAGCAGTCCAAACCTCACTAGCATTAATTAATTTTAATCAATGAGAATATGGAATAAAATTCTGTAGGCCACACAAAAGAAATGTGAGACGTGATCCCCACCCTCAGTAAGACACAGAAACTGGCCTACATGACCCAGAGAACATGGGTAAGCAGGATTAAATGTAAGGACAAAATGGTCTTTGGGGTAGAGCACGGTGGCTCATGCCTATAACCCCAGCACCTTGGGGCCACGGTGGAAGGATTGCTTGAGCCCAGGAGTTTGAGACCAGCTTGGGCAACAAAGCGAGACCTCATCTAATTTATTTTTATTTTATTTTACATATTTTTTGAGACGGAGTCTCGCTCTGTTGCCCAGGCTGCAGTGCAGTAGCACAATCTCAGCTCACTGGAGCCTCTGCCTCCTGGATTCAAGCAATTCTCCTGCCTCAGCCTCCTGACTAGCTGGGATTACAGGCATGTGCCACCGCAACTGGCTACTTTTTTGTGTATTTTTGGTAGAGACGGGGTTTCACCGTGTTAGCCAGGATGTTCTCGATCTCCTGACCTCATGATCCGCCTGCCTCAGTCTCCCAAAGTGCTGGGATTATAGGCGTGAGCCACCGCACCCACCCTATTTTATTTTATTGATTGATTGATTTGTTTGTTTGTTTATGTTGAGGCAGGGTCTTGCTCTGTCGTCCAGGCTATAATACTGCGGCATGATCTTGACTCACTGAAACTTCGAACTCCCAGGCTCAAGTGAGCCTCCCACCTCAGCTTCCTGAGTTGTTTGGTCTACAGGCATGCGCACCCTGCCTGGCTAATTTTTGTATTTTTTGTAGAGATGGGGTTTTGCCATGTTGGCCAGGCTGGTGTCAAACTCCTGAGCTCAAGTGATCCGCCTACCTCAGCCTCTCAAAGTGCTGGGATTACAGGTGTGAGCCACGGCACCCAGCTCAATGTTTTTTTTTTTTTTACTAAGATGGTGCTTTTAGCAGGAGCATTTCATGATCACGTTTTTTTTTTTTTTTTTTTTTTTTGAGATGGACTCTCTCTCTGCTGCCAAGAGCCGGAGTGCAGTGGTGCAATCACAGCTTACTGCAACCTCCACCTCTCAACTTCAAGCAATTCTTCTGCCTCAGCCTCCCAAGTAGCTGGGATTACAGGTACCCACCACCACGCCCAGCTAATTTGTGTATTTTTAATAGAGACGGGGTTTTATCATGTTGGTCAGGCTGGTCTCGAACTCCTGACTTCATGATCCGCCCACCTTAGCCTCCATTGCACTCCAGCCTGGGCAGCAAGAGCCAAACTCCGTCTAAAAAAAAAAAGAAAGAAAGAAAAAAAGGTCTTTGGGACTCGGAGGGCTACAGAGATTGGGGGAGAGAGGTCACTGTGAGTCCTTCTGTTGTTGTGGATCTGATCTCCAAGGGCTTTGCAGGCTCAGCCTAGGTTTGGAGCTGGACAAACGTCTCTGCTCCTCCCCTGGGACTACCCTGGCACTCCCTCTGCCAGGTCCCCTGCACTGTCTGATTTCCCCAGGGAGAGCAGCTCAGAGGGGCTGGGGCGGAGTCTGGGCCCCTTAGGACAGCTGGTCGATGAGGCCCCTCTGGGACTCAGGGCTGGACCCAGGCATCCAGGAGGCGGGTGATACTGGAGCTGTGACAGTTGGTCCCCAGATTCCACACCCAGTGGCGCCAGCTCTGGTTTCGAGCTGGGGTGAGGGAGGGGGAGGGGCACCTGGTGCCAGCCAGGGGCTGGATGCTCTCTTGGGGTAGGGAGGGGGAGGCAGTAAACATGTCCTTCCTAGGTTGTTGAGGATTTTCTAATTGCCCTGTCTGTGCCAGGCACTGTGCAAGGAACTAACGGGATTCTGCAACGCAAGATGCAGTCTGGCACAGATGAATTGACAGTATACAGTATAGAATGTCAGAGCTGGACTAGAAGTTGAATGAATGAATGAGTAGGGGAATGAGTGAATGAATAGTTCATCAATTACCTAATGCAGTCATTTTACAGAGGAGACTGAGGCCCAGAGAACCCGAGTCCTGTGACTCCCTTCTGCTTTCTGATCTGTCATGCTTCCTTTTTCAGGAAAGGGAAGAGAAAGGCAGAGAGAGGGGTGGGAAGGGACTTGATGTTTCCTGAGTGCATGTTTGGTGCCAGGCTCTGTTCTGGCCTTTTCAGACTCGGTGTAATTGTCTTCACAATTCTGTGACGATGGACTTGGTGTCTCTGCTTCACATGAAGGGACCTGAGGTTCAGAGAGGTTAAGTAACTTTCCTAGGTCACAGAGCTCGTAAGTAGAGACTTCAGTGTTCAAAACCAGAGCAGTCTGACTCCAGTGCCTGGGACCCCATAGGTAGACAGTGATACTCAGTGAGTGCTTGGAGCCCACAGAGGGTGGAGGAAGTGGTTCCTGGATGAAGTAGATCTGAAGGATGGGTGAGGTTCATTTGAAAGGAGAGAATTGGAGGGATGTCTGGAAGTTGGTGCTGGAGGTGCCCAGGGAGACTTGCTGGTTGAGCAAGTGGCCCTTGCATGGATCTTGGGGATCAGGGGACAGGTTCAAAGAAACACGTCTTTGAACATTGGCCACCAGGTGGCACCGCAGGCCAATTCCTAGAAGCGGCTCCCGCCTTAGCGCCCTCACTAGGGCCCAGGTGTGGCTTCCCTGCTCAGCCAGGGCTCCATGCTTGGCTTGCTTCCGCTTGCCCCTGGCTTCTGGCATCCAACACATGGGGGACAATGATGCTACCAGTCGTTTCCTGACTCGGGCCGAACACCCAGGTAGCTGAGACCTGGGAATCCCCGTGGGTCTGAGCAGCAACCCAGGTCACCCGGAGACCCCTGCAGTCGCCTAAACCTGGCTTCATGTCCAGCACCCTTCTGAGTTTCTGGGAGACACTGTTCAAGGGACAGGCTGAGGACACAGGCATTTGAGTCCAACTGACCTGGGTCTGAAGGGAAATAATATCTACCTTGTAAGGATTTAAAACATTTCATCTATGGCCAGGTGTGGTGGCTCACCCCTGTAATCCCAGCACTTGGGGAGGCCGAGGCGGGCAGATCACCTGAGGTGGGGAGTTCGAGACCAGCCTGACCAACATGGAGAAACCCCGTCTCTACTAAAAATACAAATTTAGCTGGGCATGGTGGCACATACCTGTAATCCCAGCTACTCGGGAGGCTGAGGCAGGAGAATCTCTTGAACCCGGGAGACAGGTTGCGGTAAGCCAAGATCACGCCACTGCACTCCAGCCTGGGCAACAACAGCAAAACTCCGTCTCAAAAAAAAGAAAAACAAAACCAAACTTTTCATCCAATAAATATCTATCGAATACATGCTGTGTCAGGAACCATTCTAGGCCCTGGATACATCAGAGAACAAGATAGACAAGGTCCCTACTTGCACGGAGCTGATATTCTATTGGGGAGGGAGGCAGACAGTAGTCAAGTAGATAATGTACTTTCTGGTAGTGATCATCACTGCAAAGAAAGATAAAGCAGGATATGGGAGCAGAAAGGTTTGAGGTGGCTAATTTAGAAAGGATGGTCATGCTATCTGGCCAGGACAACATAGTGAGACCCCATCTCTACAAAAAAAAATTTTTTTTTTTTTGAGATGGAGTTTTGCTCTTGTTGCCCAGGCTGGAGTGCAGTGGCATGATTTTGGCTCACTGCAACCTCCACCTCCTGGGTTCAAGCCATTCTCCTGCCTCCGCCTCCCCAGTAGCTGGGATTACAGGTATGCGTCACCACGCCGGGCAAATTTTTGTATTTTTAGTAGAGATGGGGTTTCGCCATGTTGGTCAGGCTGGTCTCGAACTCCTGACCTCAGGTAATCCACTTACCTTGGCCTCCCAAAATGCTGGGATTACAGGCGTGAGCCACAGTGCCCAGCCAAAAAAAATTTTTTTTAATTAGCCGGGTGTGGTGAGGTGCTCTTGTAGTCTTAGCTACTTAGGAGGCTGACATAGGAGGAGCACTTGAGTTCAAGGTTACAGTGAGCTGTGATCGTGCCACTGCACTCCAGATTGGGTGACAGAGCGAGATCCCATCACTATTCAAAAATTTACAAAAAGGCTGGGCACAGTGGCTCCTGTCTGTAATCCAAGTACTTTGGGAGGCCGAGGCAGGTGGATCACTTGAGGTCGGGAGTTTGAGACCAGCCTGGGCAACATGGCAAAACCCCGTCTCTACAAAAAATACAAAAATTAGCTGGGCGTGGTGGTGGGTACCTGTAATCCCAGCTACTTGGGAGGCTGAGGCAGGAGAATTGCTTGAAGTTGAGAGGTGGAGGTTGCAGTAAGCTGTGATTGCACCACTGCACTCCGGCTCTGGGCAACAGAGGGAGACTCCATCTCAAAAAAAAAAAAAAAACAAAACGTGATCATGAAATGCCCCTGCTAAAAGCACCATCTTAGTTCCCCATTGCCATCAGATTCACACTCCTTAGTGTGGTGATGATGTCCTTCTTGTCCTGGCCGGCTCCTGCCCACCTCTCCAGCCCATCCTGCCTCTTCTTCCCATTCTCTACTCCAGCCACATGGACTTTGTCCTTTCTTTTCTTTTATTTATTTATTTTTTTAAGACAGAGGAGTCTTGCTGTGTTTATGCTAGAGTGCAGTGGTGCGATCTCGGCTTACTGCAACTTCCGCCTCCTGGGTTCAAGCAATTCTCCTGCCTCAGCTTCCCAAGTAGGTAGGATTACAGATGCCTGCCACTACGCTCAGCTAATTTTTGTATTTTTTGTAGAGACAGGGTTTCACCATGTTGGCCAGGCTGGTTCGAACTCCTGACCTCAGGTGATCTGCCCACCTTGGCCCCCCAAAGTGCTGGGATTACAGGTGTGAGCCACCACGCCCAGCCCACATGGACTTTCTTTCAGGGCTTTGGCCTGTGCTATCATCATCTGCTATTCCCTGAACCTTCACCTGGCTAATGTTTGTTCATCTTGCAGGACTCAATTTACACGTCAATTTTTTTTTTTTAGATAGGTTCTGGCTCTGTCACCCAGGCTAGAGTGCAGTGGCACGATCTTGGCTCACTGCACCCTCTGCCTCCTGGCTCAAGCCATCCTCTCACCTCAGCCTCCCAAGTAGCTGGGATTACAGGCGTGCGCCACCATGTGCAGCTCATTTTTGTAATTTTTTTAGAGACAGGTTTCACCATATTGCCCAGGCTGATCTCAAACTCCTGAACTCAAGTGATCTGTCTGCCTTGGCCTCCCAAAGTGCTGGTATTACTGGTGTGAGCCACTGCACCCAACTACATGTCACTTTTTCCTAGAAATCTCCCCTGGTCACTTCTGGGTATCCCTTACAATTCATCATGCTCTATTGTAACTGTATGTTTACACTTCTGTTTCCCCAGTACACTGGAATCTCTTTGAGAACAGGGACTGGATCTAGTCTACTCCTGTATTCTCAGCACCCAGCACAAAGTAGGTGCTTAATAAATGTTTGCTGTTCGGAAATTGTGTATGCTCATCCATCCTTCCCTCTTGAACACCCTCTCACCCATATATTGCCAAATATTCCACTTCTCCCTCTGCTTTTCTGGCATACTTTTCACTCCCACATCCAGCTCCATCTCTCCTCTCCCCTTCTATCCCCACTCCCACACTTGGGCCCTCGCAGCCTGCCCTCCTCTGATCTCCAAGGGGCTGCTGTCTGCATGAGGTTTAGTATATCCTGTCACTGGGTTCCTCCACTCTCCAGCACCTGGTCTGGGGCTTGTACACAGCAGGAACTCAATAGTGCTGCTAACTCACTGACGTGACTTGGTGGATGGCTCAGAAGGGATCCCTAAGCATGCATGCACCTCCTCTCATTCACTGCTAGTAAAATGAGTCTATCATGAGAAGTATACATGGGTCATATGCTCCTGGCCAGGCCCTCTCCATCCTCTAGGGCTTTGCACACACTGTTCCCCCTGCCTCGAACCCTCTCTCTCATTTTGGCTACTCCCACTCATCCTTCAGACCTGAGCTGAAGTGGAGGAGTCATGTCTTCTCTTTTTTTGAGACAGAGTCTTGCTATGTCACCCAGGCTGGAGTGCAGTGGCGCAGTCTTGGCTCACTGCAACCTCCACCTCCTGGGTTCAAGTGATTCTTCTGCCTCAGCCTCCCGAGTAGCTGGGACTACAGAAGCGTGCCACGATGCCTGGCTAATTTTTGTATTTTTAGTAGAGACAGGGTTTTACCATATTGGCCAGGGCTTTGGCCTGTGCTATCTCAAACTCCTGACCTCGTGATCTGCCCACCTCGGCCTACCAAAGTGCTGGGATTACAGGCGTGAGCCACCGCACCTGGCCAAGGAGGAGTTGTGTCTTCTGAGAGGCCTTCCTGACCATGCTGATGGTCTTACATATACCCCCAAGTCTGCTGTGGCACCCAGTATTTACCCATTTGTTAGCACTTAGCTCCTAGTGGTTTCTTTTTTTTTTGATGGGGTCTTGTGCTGTCGCCCAGGCTGGAGTGCAGTGTCACGATCTCAGCTCACTGCAACCTCCACCTCCTGGGTTCAAGCGATTCTCCTGCCTCAGCCTCCCAAGTAGCTGAGATTACAGGCGTTCGTCACCACAACCAGTTAATTTTTTTTTTTTTTTTTTTGAGAACGGAGTCTCGCTCTATCGCCCAGGCTGGAGTGCAGTGGCGTGCACTCACTGCAACCTCCGCCTTCCTGGTTCAAGCGATTCTCCTGCCTCAGCCTCCCAAGTAGCTGGGACTACAGGCGCATGCCACCATGCCTGGCTACCGGCTAATTTTTGTATTTTTATTAGAGATGTGGTTGCACCATTTTGGCCAGGCTGGTCTTGAACTCCTGACCTCAGGTGATCTGTCCTCCTCAGCCTCCCAAAGTGATGGGATTACAGACGTTAGCCACCTCGCCCGGCCAACTCCCAGTGCTTTCAAAGCCAGTTTGTGTGTTTGTGTTACTCAGACTGATCGCTCTCCATGAATAAGGGATGTGTCTCTCCAAAACCTAGCATATAGGAGGCATTCAATAAAAATTTCTCGAGTAAATGATTGATTGAATGAAATGAAAGGAATAAAATGACCATGTGATACTGAATGAGTCACTCCCCATCTCAGTTTCCTCTTCTCAAAAGAGTGGGAGGGTAGGAGAATGGGAACAGTGGTGTGCTGGTAAATGTTTAATAACCAGGGTGGAGAAAGCCCTGGTTTGTGGCAGTTGCTAATTTCCATGGGGTAAATTCTCTCACCATGGTTGATTTCAATGTGAACAGTGGGCTGTCACCAGCAGGTGCAAGCCCCTGCAGGTGTGATTTGAGCCAGATGACCTCCACGACACTTTTTTTTTTTTTTTTTTTTTTGAGATGGTGTGTCACTCTTGTCTTTCAGGCTGGAGTGCAGTGGCGCAATCTTGGCTCACTGCAACCTCTGCCTCCTGGGTTCAAGCGATTCTCCTGCCTCAGCCTCCTGAGTAGCTAGGATTACAGGCACCTGCCACCACACCCGGCTAATGTTTTTTTTTTTTCTTTTTTGTATTTTTAGTAGAGATGGGGTTTCGCCATGTTGGGCAGGCTGGTCTCAAACTCCTGACCTCAGGTGATCCACCCGCCTCGGCCTCTCAAAGTGCTGGGATTACAGGCGTGAGCCACTGCGCCCGGTGTCCAAGACACTTCTAATGCCAACATCCTTGTACTAGGCCCTCTTCCAGCTCCCCCAGGAGTCTGGGGGTTAGAGGTCAGGCTGCTCCCCACTCTATTACCTCCCCACACTTCTAATTAATTCTTGTGTTCGGTCCCAGAACCTGGAGAGTTACACTCAGGCTGCCTGGTCCACTCAGGCACTTGCATGCCCTTCCAGGCGGGTAACTGTACATGTCTCTCCCAGGCAGCTTTCACAGACTACTCAGGGGTATGGATTGGTTCCAGCTCTGACACTCAGACCTGAGCAGAGGCATGATCTACTCTGGCCTCCTGTGTTTCTGTGCCCCACCTTCCCACACTGCCCAGGGCTCCCTGAGAGTGATGCTGAGTCTAGTCTCAGCTTTTATGTTGCCTTGCTTTTGACCTCTGACCCAACACATGCCTCCTTTCCCTCTGAAGTCCTGATTTTCTCCCTGGCTTTTCTCCACCTTCCTGGGTGTTCCTTTTTGGCCTTCTTTGCCCATCTCTCCTCCTCTGTCTACACAGCCAGGGGCTCCCCCTTCCGTTTCCTCTGCCTGGAACACACTTGCTTCTCCCTTTCTGACTGGCTATTCAAGCAGGATCCTGTAGGTGGGTGGCAATGCACTGTGTAGTACCTGTGAGCCCTATGCAAATTACTGCACATCTCTGAACCTGTTTTCCCATCTATAAAGTGAAGCTAATAGTAGCAATTACCTCATGGGATTGTTGTGCAATTAGCGGGAAGAGGCATGTAAAGTACTGACATACTGTCTAGTACACAGAAAGTGCTTAATAAATGTTGGTGATTATTATCCAGGACTCAGCTTAATCATCCCTTCCTCAGGCAGGCCTGCCACACAACCGCAGACCCGGTTAGGTGCCGGGTTTTCTGCTCCCCAGCGTTTGGAGGCACTCATCACACATTAATTACTTTACCCATGAAGATGAAAGCTGTCTTTGGCACCCAGATGGTACTGAGTAAATATCTGTGAATGAATGAATGATGTGGAATGTCTCCTCTGGAAGGACACAGCCAGGGCCTCCTGCCACTCAGGACTAGCCTGGACACACCCACAGGGGAGAAGGTGGGGCTGGTCTCCGCTGGGCCAGCAGGTGGCGCCAGCGCCCGTCGGTCTCTCCCCGTGGCCACCTCCCTTGTGCTTGCTCATCTCACGCCTGGGCGCTGAGGGTTCTCAGCTGGGGCAGGAGAGATGGGGTCCTGAGGCCTGGGTGAAGTTCCAAGCCCTGGGGCTCAGGGGCAGACTCTCGCTCACCCCTCCCAGAAATACATTTTCTTAGGGGATGTCCAGCCTAACATGGCAGGGAAGGAAGTGGTGGTCACCTGGGAAAGGGGCCAGCCTGAGGGGTTGGGGGTCCTGATGAGGCTGCTATTCTCTTGAGGACATGAAATGAGAGGCAGTGAAGTCAGTCAGTGAGTCAAAAGCTGAGATCTAGGAACCAGACACAATGTGGGAGAAGCTGTGGTGAAATCAATCAGCGAGAGAGGAAGGGGAGGCCCGGTTTCCATGACAACGGTAGTGTTTGTGGCAAGCTGGGGACTCCTGGGTCCCCAGGGCCCGCAAGCAGTGATTCACCACAGGAAAGGGAAGGCTGCAGAGTGACCTGGTGCTGGGGACCGGATGCCTTGTGGCTCCTTCTCACTGCTGAGCATGCATTCCCCCAGCCCAGGCCTTGGATCTCTGCTCTGCCAGGTACTGGCAGGGAAACTGAGGGATGGCAGAACTGAGCCCCAATAAGGGGCAGGCGCTTTGCTCCATGCCATACATGCACATATCGCTTATATCACTTATTGCTCACAACAGTCCTATGGAATTACTGTTACCCCTGTTTTATCAAAGAGGAAACTCTCAGCCTGGCCCACGGTGCCATGGGCAGGACATGAGTGGCAGAGCCAGGATTGGAACCCAGGCTAGCCTGACTCTTTACCATGCTTGGGAAGGCCCAGAAAGCAGAAAAGGAAGAGTAGGAGCATGGGAGTTAGAGGATGGTTCAGACCCCAGAGGAGATGGACCCCAAGGCCCCTAGCCTCCCTGCCTGCCCTGCCCTATGTGAGCCCAACACTGATACGGAGGGAAGCTGGCAAACTGCATGGCCTAATGTGGGCCAGAACCTGGGCAGCCAACCTACCTCTCACTCTCCTCCAAGCGCAAGAGAGTAGGCCCCAGTTCCAGTCCATCCAACTGGATGGCAGCTCCCCCACCATTTTCTCTCTGCTCTGGTCCTAGGGCCAGGGGTGCGTGTGCGTGTGTGCGTGCGTGCATGTGTGTGATCATCATGTCTACACCACCCACCACCATCACCCCTATCCTCCAGCTTCTGCTATAGCCTGGGAGTTCCCAGCCTCTTAGTCCCTGTCAGGATAGTTTCATTCTTGTTCAGCTTTGGGGCCCACACAATTTCAGTACAAGAGGGGTATGCCCATCTCACCCTGGGCCTTGATAGCATGCAAGAGTGTAGTTCAGGCCCTCATCATTTATTCCCTTGTAGCAGAATGGATGGAGGTTGGGAAGACCTTAGAAATCTTCCAGTCTGGTTCTCTTGTTTTGAAGGTGTGAAAACCGAGGCTCATAGAAGGGGAGCAATTTTTCCGAGGTCACAGAGCAAGTTAGTGGAAGAGTGAACTAGATTCCCTGTCCACAGATTTCAGGTTCTATAATCCCAGAAAGGACTTCTTGAATTTGGCATTGAGTTCTTAGGATGGGAGTCAGGTAGATGAACAGATGGAGTGAGACAGATGAAATGGGATAACCTAGCATAAAATGCCATGTGAAAAGAAGGTACACAACTCATGGCCCGACTGTCTACCATGTTACATCAGGAATAACTGAGGTGAAATCATGGGAAAGACTTCTCACATATGTATGTTAGGGGTACAAGATCTGTGGTCAAAATGGGCCATGTGATCCCAGACAAATCACTTACCTTTTCTGAGCCCCAGTGGTAACTCAGGATACCCTACCTGCAGGCCTGTGGGGAGGATGGAGGGGGTGATGGGAGAGTACTTGTGAACTGTGGGGTGACATGAATGTTGTCAGTTGTCAGGGAAGGCAAGTCATTTCTAGTGGGACAGAGATAGAGCTACCCTGCAGTACAAAGGTAAGGGGTAAGCCATGATGCTCACCCCTCCCACCCCCATCCTTGGGAAACAAAGGGAGGAACATAAACTTCCAGTATGCTTGATACAAGCAACAGTTCTCCTCCCTGGGGGTGGGCAGCAGGTTCCTGTAGACCCCTGGGGTGCCCAGAGGCTGTGGGAAGCTGAGCACTAATTAGCTCTGGCTTTCTAATGGGGCTTAATTGCCTCCTCATGATGGGCAATTAGGAGGCTGCATCAATTAGCACAGGGAGGTGACAACTCAGCTGGGGTTGGTCAGGGCTCCCCTTTGGCAGGGAGGGAGGCAGGCAGGCAAAGGCTGCCCCACTGTCAACCCCTTCCTCCCCTTTGAAGGAGAGGGCCCTGGAGCCCTCTTCTTAGCAATTAGGCCTTAGTTCCTTAGCTCCTAGGAGTTACTAGGCTTCTAGGCCTGGAGTGTGGCTTTTCTGGCCTTGGTTTACCCACGTTCACTGGCTCTCTGACTTTTCTGCCCAGAGGAGACTTGCATTCTGGGCCTAGCTCCACCACTGGCTCCTTTGCAACTTTGGGGTTGACAGCTATGGAGTCAAGGTTGAGAATGTGGCCTTTGAAGCTAGGTCTCTAGGGTTTGAATCCCAGCTCCACCGTTTATTAATTGTGCAACACTAGATGCTTTGTGCTTTGTTTTCTCCCCTGTAAAATGGAACTGATAATAAAAGTTCTGTCCTAGCTACACATGAGGCTGAGGCAGGAGGATTGCTTGAGCCCAGGAGTTTAAGGCTGCAGTGAGGGACAACAGAGTAAGACACCATCTCTAAAAAATAATTTAGGCCGGGCACAGTGGCTCACGCCTGTAATCCCAGCACTTTAGAAGGCTGAGGCGGTGGATCATCTGAGCTTGGGAGTTCAAGACCAGCCTGGCCAACATGGCAAAAACCCTACAGAGTCTACTAAAAATACAAAAATTAGCCAGGCGTGCTGGTGTGCACCTGTAATCTCAGCTACTCAGGAGGCTGAGGCAGAAGAATTGCTTGAGCTCAGGAGGCAGAGGCTGCAGTGAGCCGAGATGGTGCCACTGCACTCCAGCCTGAGTGACAAAAAAAAAAAAGGAAAATGCCCATGTGTCACCCCAGATCAGTTACTGAATCAAAATATCCAAGACCTTGGGCATTGGCAGTTTTGAAAGCCCCCTTCCTTCAAGCAATGTTGATGCCCAGTGAGGGTTAAGATCACTGGATGAATGGTCTGGACGGCTCCATCCAGCCTGGCACAGCACCTCCCTGTCACATACCACTCAGGACCTGTAGGGACCAGCCCCACAGGGTTGGTGGGTCTCTCCCTGTGTGCGGCAACGAGAGAGTGTAGAAATAACGACACAAGACAAAGATAAGAGAAAAGGCAGCTGGGCCCGGGGGACCACTACCACCAATGCGCGGAGACCAGTAGTGGCCCCGAATGTCTGGCTGCGCTGTTATTTATTGGATACAAGGCAGAAGGGGCAGGGTAAAGAATGTGAGTCACCTCCAATGATAGGTAAGGTCACGTGGGTCACGTGTCCACTGGACAGGGGGCCCTTCCCTGCCTGGCAGCCGAGGCAGAGAGGGAAAGGAAACAGAGAGAAAGACAGCTTATGCCATTATTTCTGCATATCAGGGACTATTAGTACTTTCACTCATTTACTACTGCTATCTAGAAGGCAGAGCCAGGCATACAGGATGGAACATGAAGGCAGACTAGGAGTGTGACCACTGAAGCACAGCATCACAGGGAGATGGTTAGGCCTCCAGATAACTGCGGGTGAGCCTGACTGATGTCAGGCCCTCCACAAGAGGTGGAGGAGCAGAGTCTTCTCTAAACTCCCCCGGGGAAAGGGAGACCCCCCCCCCCTTTCCCAGTCTGCTAAGTAGCGGGTGTTTTTCCTTGACACTTACGCTACTGCTGGACCACAGTCCGCCTGGCAACGGGCGTCTTCCCAGATGCTGGCATCACCGCTAGACCAAGGAGCCCTCTGGCGGCCCTGTCTGGGCATAACAGAAGGCTCGAACTCTTGTCTTCTGGTCACACCTCACTATGTCCCCTCAGCTCCCATCTCTGTATGGCCTGGTTTTTCCTAGGCTATGATTATAGAGCGAGGATTATTATAATATTGGAATAAAAAGTAATTGCTACAAACTAATGATTAATGATATTCATATATAATCATATCTAAGATCTATATCTGGTATAACTATTCTTGTTTTATATTTTATTATACTGGAACAGCTCATGTCCTCTGTCTCTTGCCTCGGCGCCTGGGTGGCTTGCCGCCCACAAGGACCCCTCTGCATAGCCCTGGAGGTGCTGCACTTTGGAAGAGAGCTCATTACCAACAGTGTGGCTGGAAGCAGGTCCCTCTCCACTCACTTAGAGGGAGTTCTCCTCTATAAAATGAGAATAATGACTTTGCCATGCTCACCTCCCAGGGCTGCCCAGACATAATGTTTTACTAGTGATAGGACCTGCTATAAAGGTAGGCAATTATATTGTTCCTTCCCTTGATAAACTTTTATTGAGGCCTAGAGCACACCCATCTCCTTTACACATGGTGACTATGGAGTTAATAATCTCCTGGAGGGACCTGTCCTGAACCATCAGACAAGTTAGGTCATAGGGCCAACCCCCCTTTTTAGCTCCTGCTGGTTATGAAATGAGCCAAGGAATGGAAAGAGCCTAGAACAGGTCCTGACACATGGTGAGTGCTCTCTAAACAGTAGCTCTCCTTACTATTGTTATTGTGACTGTGCCCCAGGCTAGGCTGGAGAGAGGCCTGGTTACAGTGCACACAGGGAGCTCAGACGAAGGGAGGCAGTGAAGGTGGGGCCTGCAGGAGGAAGGGGAGCTTAGAATGAGGTGCTGAGGAGTAAGGTGTGTGGGAAGAGTAGAGGAAGGAGTAGAGCATGTTGAGGGTGCTGGTTGTTGAGGGGGCTATGATGAGGATACTCTACTCAAACATGTATTGAGAACCTTCTGTGCACCAGGCACTGTGCCAGGTGCTGGCAGAGCACCAGATCCACCCAGTCTCTACCCTCAAGGAGTCCCTCTAATGGGGGAAGACACACATACACAGACAATCTCACAGACAGTGTGACAAGGGATATTGGTGGCGAGTGGGGACATTTAATCCAGACTTAGTGGCACTTTTAGCTGAGCCTGGATGATGAGTAGGAGTTGATCAGAGGGTAAAGTAAGTGCCATGTCTGGAAATATTAGTCAGGAAGCAATGAGAGAGGTTGAGATTGCTGGAATTTAGATAAGGCTAGAGATGCAAGCAGAGCCCAGGTCGCGGAGGGCATTACAAGTCAGGTCAAGGAATCTGGACTTACCCTAAATACAATGTGGAGCCACTGTTAGTTTAAAGTCTTCTGGAAACAAAATGAGGCTTTCATTTTGAAAAGATCACTGTGGGCTGGGCGTGGCAGCTCACCCCTATAATCCCAACACTTTTAGGAGGTCAAGGTGGAAGGATCTCTTTGAGCCCTGCAGTTCGAGAACAGCCTGGGCAACAAAGTGAGGCCCCAGCTCTACCAAAAAAAAAAAAAAAATTAGTTGGGTGCCGTTGCGTGAACCTGGTCCCAGCTACTCAGGAGGCTGAGGCAGGAGGATCACTTGAGCCCATGAATTTTGGATTGCAGTGAGCTATGATTGCACCAATGCACTCCAGCCTGCTGGATGACAAAGCAATATCCTGTCTCAAAAGGAGGGAGGGAAGGAAGGAAGGGAGGGAGGGAGGAAATCACTGTGGGAAAGAGAAACGATGGGAGCAGAGGCAAGGGTGGAGGCAGAGAGACTGGTTGGGAGGCTGCTGCAGTTACCCAGGAAGGAAGGGAGGAAGGGAATCACTATGGTTTATAGAGGAGAAAGGATGGGAGCAGAGGCAAGGGTGGAGGCAGAGAGACTGGTTGGGAGGCTGCTGCAGTTATCCAGGTGGGGGTTGGTGGTGAGCAGACCAGAGAGCTGGAGGTAGTACATAGAACAGATAACAATTCTGGAGGTAGGAACCACAAGGACTTGGGGGCTCATTGGCCAAGGGAGATGAAGGAGGAGAGGCTGAGGAAAGAGAAGCAGAGTGAAGCTGTGTGTTGGGAGACATGAACTCCATCTGAGATATCCAAGGAGTGATGATGAGTTATGGATGCTTAGGAATCACTCCTGGTCTGGGAATACTTGGGGTCTTCTTCTAAGAATTCTCAAGAGTGGAAGGCCACTCACCCTTGGCCCAGTGCCAGGTCCTCACCTTCCCTGGTCTCTCTGGGACAGGCTGGGAATTCCTGTCTCAGAAATACCCTGTTGGGGCAGGCCGGCCTTGATGCTCCCCAGCCCAAAGGGAGGAACGTGCCTGTGCACCTGCTCCGTGATACACGGGGGTGGGACAGTGGAGTGGAGGTGAGTGAATTCAGGGGTGTTCCTCACTTCCCCCATCCTGGACTTCTAGCCTCAGTTGTGGCCCCAGGAATGGATTCTGAGTAAGAGGCCAGAAAGCAAGTTCTCTGGGCCTGGGGTACAGAGGGCAGCAAGGTACAGTTGACATACCGCAGACACCCAGGCAGAGCAAGGGCATCCAGGTTTCAGTCCTGGTTCTGTCACCTCTGGTTAGGAGCCTGTGAGCACCCAAGGGCTCATTCTTGTCCTAAAACTGGGTCTTCAAGATGGTTTGGTTTAGGTGGTGTGAATGAACCCTTCCATTTCCACCCTTGAGAGAGCTGAATTTTCCCCCACCCGAGGTGTTCCACAGTGGGCAGAACGCTGCAGCCCAGTCCGCCCTGGCCCACCCAGTGCTCATCTCCATTTCCAGCCCCTCCTGGGAGCCTCCGGCCTCCTGCAGCCGGCTCTTTGCGCTCCCTCATTAAGCTTTGGTTTCTGTGGGAATGTGACTTGAATTAACTCTTGGGAGAAAAATCACAGAAACCAGGAAAGGGGGGCCATGGGGAGGGGGCAGTGAGTCACGTTTCCATGTGTATTTTTCAGACTTTCCGATGGGAGTTTGGAAAACAACAGTCTTTTGGTTGCCAGCTTGGGCCCGGCTCTCCAAGGGTCCCATATGCTGTGTCTATAGGTCTTCCCGTAACTGCTGCGCCCCGGCCCACCCTTCGGGTCTGCCTTATTTCCTGGGATCCCTTCCCACTTCTCCCTGGGGACTTGTGCTGTTGCAGAGGCACTGAGAAGTCCATCCTGTGGTGCAGCTTCCGTCTCCCCCCTGGTTTCATTTCACAGCCAAGCCCTCATCTATCCTTGCCTCAAGGTGGACCCATGGGGGCTGCAGCTGAGCTGGGGACTTGGGCCCTGCAGCTGCTGTGGCCAACCCTCCAACCCTGGAGAACCTCCATAGGCACCAGGAAGCCCTGGGCTCTAGGAACCTCCTTCCTGCCCCCGCAGCTTCCTCTTTGTGTCCTCCCTACCCGTCCTTCCCGCCCATCTCTGCATCCCAATTTCCAGAGGGCCTGTGGCTGAGGGTGAGAAGCCAGCGATCGACCCCCAGGGAGAAGCCTTGCAGAGGAGGGTCCTCACCCTAATGAGGCCACCAAGGAAGAGGACCCCCGGTATGCCCCTCTTGTGTGCTGGGCCCTCGCACTTCCTCTGTCTGGGACTCCTCTAACAGCTGTGGGGAGGGTGCCAGGATCCCCATTTTGCATAGAGTAGCTGAGGCTCAGCCAGGAAAATGGGTGGGAACCTTAAGGATGGTGGGCAGATGGTGGCCCCCTTGAGAAGGAGATGGGAGGGCAGTGCATACCCCTAGCCAACCCCTCCTTGCAAGCCCTGATTCGGGCGGGGAGGAGGAAGGGGTCCTGGACTAGCTCTCCTCTGTCCCCTCTCCGGGGGCTGCCCCCTCCCAGTTTCTGACTAATCCTTTCCATCGGCAGTGGCACGTCCTGCCCCTGCTGTGCCTGTGCCAACAACAGCCCACATCACAGGGCCACATCTGGCTCCATTTGAACATACCCCACCCTCCCCCCTCTTTATCCCTCAACGCCCTCCCCTGCCCAAGGACGAGAGTAGGGAGTGGCCCTCTGGACCCCCTTCTCTGGCTCCACCAGCCCTGCTCCCCTGCCCTTTCGAAGCCTCTAGTGGAGTCACTCCTTTCCTTCCCCGAACCAGGCCTCAGTTCCTGGGACATTCTGGCTCCATTCTTCAGCACACCCTCCCTCATCATATCCACACTCCTTGGCTCCCCCCTTCACAGCCCCCACTGAAGGAGGGATTGGGAAGGGGACATTTTGCAAGGTCTGAGCCCCAAGAGATGTCCCAGAGTAGAGGGAAGGTCTGACAGCCCAGGGATTTTCCCTTAGCCCAGCTCTCTGGCGTATTGCCAGCTTGGGCGTGTTGGGGGGCAGGGGTCGGGGTGATCCCAAGAGGTGCGTGTATGGAGGGGTATAGCTCAGCCTCCCAGCTGGGGTGGGGAGTGGTGGCTCAGGCCTGTGTAGGCTGGCTTTTGTTGGGGAGGAGCCTGGAAGGGCCTGCAGCTACTGGCCTCCCTCCTCCTTCCTCCTTGCTTAGCAACTGTTGTCGTCTGGTAAATATTTGCCCCAACAGGATCTGGGGCTGCAGCACTGGCGTCAGCCGAGGTAGTTGCCCCCTCCTCAATTTCTGAGCCTCACCTCTCTATTCAGTTCCCTATTCCAGAGCCCCCTGGCTTGGATTCTAAATACGGTCCTCACCCCCTCCCTCATGGTTGATTTCCTCCCCAACCTCCTCCCTGTCCCCCTTTTACTCTCCTTCATCCCCACTCATCTTCTGTGTCCAGGTCTCTCTGGTCCATCCTCCACTCCTGGATCCATTCACCAAGGGGCCTGAGTGAGGTCCCACCCCCTAAGCCACACAGGTCCTCTGCTTCTCCCCCACTACATCTCACTGGGACCCCAGCCTGGCTACGGCTAGTACGTCATTGGTGCGCAGTGAGCCCCAACATCTCTTTCCCTTCCTCCAACAGGAAACACATCTTCCACCTCTAAACCTTAGCTCCACCAAGCTCCAAGGGGAGAGAAAAGAAGGCATATGGGAATGTTTTGCTGGACCCCATACTGCACTCCCAGGCCAGGAAGCTCTGCATCTGGAAGCCAGCGCCATTTTCACCTCCTCTGGGGTAGGACTGAGGGGACCATGGCCAAGAGGAAATAGATGCCCCCTTAGCTCCTCCCTGGGTAGCCTGAGCGGGCCAGGGCCTGAGAGCATGCCAGCTTTAGCCTGTCTTCCTGTCCTTCCCAGCCAGACCCCTGTCACCCTCCTCTCCCAGTGGTTTTCTCATTACCTGTCACTGACGGAGAGCCCCTCAGAGGTCAAGGCCAAAGTGAGGTGGGCTCTTGGCGTGCTGTGCAAGCTTTGAGCTCAACCGGGAAAGAGGGCCAATGGGGTGCTCTTCTGGGGCGGGCCTGTGGGCTGGCTTAGGGATAGCGGACAGGGGAATCTGGGGAGTTGGACAAATGTGGATCTAGAAGGGAGGTGGTTGGGCTGCACGATGCCTTAAGACTCCTCCCAGCTCTGAAGTTCTACTTCTAGGCAATGAATGATGAAACGCTGGCCCAAGTGCAGTCCCTTCCCCATCCCACAGGGCGGAGACCCCGGCCATCCCCTTACCCTACTTGGCAGCCCCGCTCCCCACTCCTCCTGAGAGTGCCCCTTGCTCCACCCCAGCCGCCAGGAAATCTCCTGCAGATTCACCACCACCCTCCTGGCTGGGAGTTCACTTTCCTAGTTGACCTCCTGGCCTGAGGGCCAGAGGAGAGCTTTCAACGGGGACCCTGAGGAGTGTGAGGGCTGCACGGGCTGTGGACCCGGGTGGATTCACCAGGGAGCAAAGGAAAGTGAAGCTTCAGGGCCTCTCAGTTGCACGGGCCCTTTCAAGGCTGCAAGAGGAGCCCTGCCAAACTTTCCACACGATGCCATGTCCATAACATTTGCAAAAAGATCATTTTGTATTTCTTGAAGAGGGCCTCCCCACAAAATTGTATGCACTTTAGGTAGGATGAACAACTGTCCCTATTTTAGCATTAAAAGTCCCTTATCTGGCCGGGCACGGTGGCTTACTCCTGTAATCCCAGCACTTTGGGAGGCCGAGGCAGGCGGATCACAAGGTCAGGAGACCGAAACCATCCTGGCTAACAAGGTGAAACTCCATCTCTACTTAAAAAAAAAAAATACAAAAAATTAGCTGGGCATGACGAGTTAATGGGTGCAGCACACCAGCATGGCACATGTATACATATGTAATTAACCTGCACATTGTGCACATGTACCCTAAAACTTGAAGTATAAAAAAAGAGAACACAAGCGAGTGACAGCGCACAAGCTATTAAGTGGCCACAAAAATAGAGAAAATATTAAAAATATGTGAATCTAGAAAAAAAAAAAAAAATTAGCCGGGCGTGGTGGCAGGCGCCTGTAGTCCCAGCTACTAGGGAGGCTGAGGCAGGAGAATGGCGTGAACCCGGGAGGCGGGGCTTGCAGTGAGCCAAGATCGCGCCACTGCACTCCAGCCTGGGAGACACAGCGAGACTCCGTCTCAAAAAAAAAAAAAAAATCCCTTATCCTAGGAGACTCCTCAGTCCCCGGCAAACCCAGGGCAATTGCCCACCCTAGTTTCAGGCTCCACAAACATTTGGCCCACGCCGGGATGGGGGTGAGGGAGAAAGGGAATCCTTTTCTGCCTCACTTCCTGGAAATGTGTAGGGGCGTGAGCCATGGGGCGAGGGGGCCCTCTCTTCCAGCTCCAGTCCTGGAGTTGTGGCGCTTCTGTTTGTTTCCTTGGCAACAGGGAAAGGAAACCCCCATTTAGGAGGCCGGGGAGGCCCCAGCAACCACACACACACAGAGACACACAGACTCACACGCAGCCGCCCACACGCAGTCGCCTGCGTCAGCACCAGCCGTCAGGCCCTCGCTGCCCGCCTGCGGGGTGTGGAGTGGGGAGAATAGCCCCGCCTGAGTCCGGTCCGACTACCCGCCCCTACTGATTTGCCTGGGACGCCGCCGGCCCACATGGCCCCACCCACGCCTCTGTCCCCACCCCCCCTACCGCCCCCGGCCCCGTTCCCCCCTTAACACCTTCCCCCAGGTGGTGAGGGGCCAAAGCTGGGGGATGGACAAGAGAAAGGAAGGAGATGTCACTGCTGAATTTCTGCTGAATTTCCTTCTGCCTGCTGCCCGATTTCTATTTGACTGGCAATAGTCTGGTGTGTATTGTGACAGTTCAGGGATCCTGAGACTCACAAGTGGGGTGGCGATTTGGGCCTGGTTGGGTGGGGGAGGTGGTTTGGAATGTCGGGAATGGAGCTCCTGGGGAGACTATAGGATTTTGCTGTTGGATTGGGTTCCTTGGGATCTGGGTCGAAGAGGGAAGGAGTATATTTAATCTGGAGGCAGAAACCTGGGGTTTGGGCCTGCTTCTGTCACTTATCAGCTGTGTGGCCTGAAGACAATCAGTTAGCCTGCCTAAGCCTGTCTCCTGAGCTGTAATATGCACATAATGGTGCTTGCCTGTGCACCTTAAAGAAATTTGAGAAGGCTAAGGTAGTAACCTTGATTGTGAAAGGCTTGTCACCTGGGGGACCGGGGCAGGTGGGAGGGCTTGGTTACTACTTATTATCCAGTCGCCCCTCCAGCCCGGCTGGCTCAGTGAGCCCAGCAGCCAATTCCCGACTTTGTAGGAACCCATGCCAGTCCCTAAGTGGACCAGCTCTTTGACATCTGTCCAGTGTGGCTGCCCTGTCTCCCGTGGCAGCGTGGCACTGAGCTGCAGTGCTGTCTTGGAGGTTTTGGCCCTGCCTGGCTGTATGACTTTGGGCAAATCTTTCCTCCTCTGTCCTCAGAATTCCACTTATAAAGAAAGGGGCTTATTCCTCAGAGCCCAGGGGCCTCCTGGAAGTGGGCTGGGGGGATCAACCATGCAGGGGCCTCAAGCTCCCTAAGTAGAGAAGCTCTGCCTCTGTCATTTAGTAGATTGTGCTTTTTGGGTGAGATTTCATTTGAGTGAGGGGGATCTCTGACTTTACAAATAGCTGTCATTCACTTGCTCCATCTAAGGGCCCACTTCTCACCCAGCATCACCTATGAGCCTGCCTCATTCCCCCTTGCTGAGCCTGGGTGAGACGAAATCTACTCAGCTGTGCTACCTCAGGTCAATTACAACCTCGTGGAGTTTGGGTTGTTGTTGTTGTTTTTTTTTTTTTTTGAGATGGAGTCTCACTCTGTCACCCAGGCTGGAGTGCAGTGGCGCGATCTCCTGCCTCAGCTCCCTGAGTAGCTGGCATTACAGGTGCGTGCCACTATGCCCAGCTGATTTTTTGTATTTTTGGTAGAGATGGAGTTTTACCATGTTGGCCAGGCTGGTCTTGAACTCCTGACCTCAAGTAATCCACCCACCTCCCAAAATGCTGAGATTACAGGTGTGAGCCACTGCTCCCAGCTGGAATTTGGGTTCTTGACACATAAAATGCAGATAATAATACCTACCTCAAAAGATTGAGGTGAAGATTAAATGGGATCACCTCCGTATAGCCCCTAGCCTGGTTCCTGGCACATGGCAGCCACTTAAAGAATGGGCACGGTCTTCCACTGTCAAGGTTATAACTATCACCTGCACACAAGTGACTCTGCACTTCAATCATTGTTTAATACCCTGTAGTCAAAGGATAAGACCTTCCCTCAAGAACTCACTATAAAGAGATTCCCAAACCATGTCCTAGAATCTCCACGTTACCTCCACCTCCTCAGACCCTCCTCCAAAGAGTCGCCTCTCTCTGACTCCTACCTGTCCAGGGTTCTAGCCACCTGTAAGATCTTGGCTTTCCGATTCAGGCAAACTTGTATTAAAATTTCAGTTCTGGTCGGGCGTGGTGGCTCATGCCTGTAATCCCAGCACTTTCGGAGGCTGAGGCAACCAGATTCACCTGAGGTCAGGAGTTACATGGTGAAATCCCGTCTCTACTAAAAATACAAAAAAATTAGCTGGGCTAATTTTTTAGTGGTGCATGGTTGTAGTCCCAGCTACTCGGGAGGCTGAGGCAGGAGAATCGCTTGAATTCAGGAGGTGGAGGTTGCAGTGAGCTGAGATCGTGCCATTGCACTCCAGCCCAGGCGACAGGAGCGAAACTCCATCTCAAAAAAAAAAAAGAATCCAGTTCTGTTACTAACCATATGACCTTAGACAAGTGATTCTCAATAGGGTGTAATTTTATCCCCCAGGGGATGTTAGGCAATGCCTGAAGATATTTTTGATTGTCATAACTGGGAGTGGAAGTGCTACTGGCCTAAAGTCGGGAGAGGCTAGGGATGTTACAAACCATCTCAGAGTACAAAGAACCTTCTCTGACAACAAAGAATTATCTGGCTCAAAATTCAGTAGTGCCAAGGTTGAGAAACCTGACCTTAAATGAATAATTTAACCTTTCTGGGCTTCAGTTTCGTCATCTGTAAAATAGGGCTATTAATAGTATCTACCTTGTAGAGCTAGTGTATTGGTCCAACAAAATAATGCAAGTATCTAGTGCCTAATAATAAAGGTAGTCCATAAATATTCCCTACACTAATCGTTCTTAGCATGCCTCTGGAATCCCTCCTGGCTTCATCACTGGGCTGAACCCACCCGACCCTAGCTGGGCTTATTTCTTGCCAAGGCCAGTGCTCCTGACTCTTTCTTCACTGGTCTTGATGCTTTTCTTCTCTCCTTAACCTCAAGGCCTATCAAGCAGCTGGAAGTCTCTCCCTCAGGCCCCATCCCAGCACCAGGCCCCTGCCCCCACCTTCCACTTCTCCCTTCCCGTCTCTCTTCCCCTCCTTTCCAGCCTTACCTCTAGTGGCTCCCCATGCCCCTCGGCAGGTCAGAGCACACTCAGCTCTTTCCCACTTCAGCACCTCTGCATAGACTTCCTCCAGCCAGAGTGGCAGAAGACAGAGAAGCATGTCCAGGATTTGGACCAGACTACCTGGTCCCAGTTCTGCACTGGGCCTGTTACTTGCCGCCTAGTTTTAGGAAAGTCAGCCTGATCTGCAAAGCAGGGAAATAATTTCCAACCCACGAGGTTGTTCTATGGACCCAGTTGAGAATGTATGAAAACATGCAACAACTATAAAGATTGTTAAAATGTAAGTTATTCACTGTGTGAGCATTATTCTGCTAAATGTGTGCATGTGTATGTATGTATATGTGTGTGTGTGTATATATACATATACACATATATATGTAATTTTTTTTTTTGAGACAGGGTTTCACTCTTGCTCAGGCTGGAGTGCAGTAGTGCAATCACAGCTCACTGCAGCCTCGACCTCCCAAGCTCAGGTGATCCTTCCATCTTAGCCTCCTGGGTAGCTGGGACTACAGGCACGTGCCACCACCCCCAGCTAATTTTTTTTTTTAAGAGATGGGGTTTCGCTATGTTGGCCAGGCTGGTCTTGAACTCCTGGGCTTAAGCAATCTGCAATCTGCCTGTCTCGGACTCCCCAAGTATTGGGATTATTAGCGTGAGCCACCATGCTCAGCCTCTGCTTTATATTTTTATTTCCATAGCTCCTACCGTGTTCTAACGAACTATAACTTTGTCTTTGGTTTATTGACTATCTCCCTCCACTAGAATGTCAGCTCCATAAGGGTACGAATTTTTGTCTGTTTTATTCACTGCTGTATCCCTGGTGTCTAGAATAGTTCCTGGTATATAGTAGATGTTCAGTAAATCTTTGTTGAATGCATGAATTCTCTATGTATAAGGCAATTCTCTAAAGCCCCTAAATCTACCTTCTCCAAGAAGCCCTCCTTCAAATGTATGTAACCTTATTTAGTTATTGCATATCCCCATTTTACAGATGATGAAACTAACGCTGGAAAAACTTGTCCAGAGTCACTGACCTGAAAAGTGGCAAGGCCAGATGCATTTGTTTATCCAAGAAACCCTGAGAGGGCTGGGCATGGTGGCTGGCATCTGTGATCCCAGCACTTTGGGAGGCTGAGATGGGAGGATCACTTGACTCCAGGAGTTCAAGACCAACCTAGGCAACATAGTGAGACCCCATCTCTTAAAAAAATAAAGAGGCTGGGTGCGGTGGCTCGTGCCTGTAATCCCAGCACTTTGAGAGGCCAAGGCAGGTGGATCATCTGAGGTCAGGAGTTTGAGACCAGCCTGGCCAACATGGGGAAACCCTGTCTCTGCTAAAAATACAAAAATTAGCCGGGTGTGGTGGTGGGTGCCTGTAATCCCAGCAACCCGAGAGGCTGAGGCAGGAAAATCGCTTGAACCTGGAAGGCAGAGGTTGCAGTGAGCTGAGATTGTGCCACTGCACTCCAGCCTGGGCAACAGAGCGAGACTCCAGCTCAAAAAAAAAATAGAAACACCGAGTGCCTGCTGTGTGCCAGGTATTAGGCCAGGTGTTAGGGAGACAGATGACCAAGACTTGGTCCTTTCTGTCCCTCACAGCACTTTCAGGAATGGGGGTCACAGAGGAAACACTAGGATGCTATAAGAACACAGAGGAGCCCCCCCACCCCAATCAAGGTCATTGGTCTTCAAGATAAAGTGCCTAGGCCTGGTGCAGTGGCTCACGCCTATAATCTCACACTTTGGGAGGCTAAGGTGAGGGGGCACTTGAGGTCAGGAGTTCGAGACCAGCCTGGCCAACATGGTGAAACCTCGTCTTTACTCAAAATACAAAAATTAGCCGGGCGTGGTGGCACGTGCCTGTAATCCCAGCTACTCAGGAGCTAAGGCAGGAGAAGCGCTTGAACCCGGGAGGCAGAGGTTGCAGTGAGCTGAGATTGTACTGTTGCACTCCAGCCTGGGTGACAAGAGCAAAACTCTGTCTCAAAAAAAAAAAAAAAAAAAAAAAAAAATGCTCAAACCGTCCGGTGGACCCAACCACTGCTTCTGATTTCACTCATGCATGCTCCAGCTCCCAGATTTCTGGGATCCCTTTGGAATTCATCCAATTCAGAGTCCTCCACTGCTCTTTAATCATTTGTGCTTGTTGGTTTTGCTTCTCCCTCTGTCTTCTCCACTAGTGGGAGTCTCCCTTGAGAGCAAGCATAGTATTGCTATCACCCTGTGGCATAGTGTGCAGAACTCTTGCACACCCAGGAGCTCAGTCCCTGTCTTTGATAGCCACTCTGCCCATACTACAGGTAAGAAAACTGAGGTCCAGAGAATTCAGTAGCAGATCTAGCATCACTTAGCAGTTAAGAGGTAGGATTAGAATGTGGTCACCCTCTAGCCACCACCCCCATCACCTCTCACCTCCAGCAGGCTCAGCTCCTCTGGACCTGGCTGCTGCTTCTGGGTTGGTGATTTTTGCCCTGGCAAAGGGAGAGCAGACTTATGACATCTGGGGTCCAGAGTTAGGATTGAATATTCAGGATAAAGGTTCACTTTGAAGTTCAGATTTAGGATTGAGGCCATTTTGGTGGTGGTGGCAGGGAACCTTTAGAAAGAGCTTGGAGTGAAATTTGGGGTGAAAGCCCTCCTTCTTTCTCCTGCACCTTTTCCACAAGATGGGGAGGTCTGGCCAGACACAGTGGCTCACACCTATAATCCCAGAGCTTTGGAAGGCTGAGGTGAGGATCATTTGAGGCCAGGAGTTATAGACCAAATTGGGCAACATAGCAAGACTCCTTCTCTATCATGATAGCCTATAGTCTCAGCTACTCACGAGGCTGAGATAAAAGAATCACTTGAACCCAGGAATTCAAGGTTGCAATGAGCTATGATCCTGCCACCGCACTCCAGCCTGGGTGACAGACCAAGATTCTCAAAAAAAGAGGGGAGAGGTCTAGGACAGGAAGGGTTAAGTGTGGTTTAGCTTTCCCAGCCCGAAAAGGAAGCCAGGCCAAGCAGCTGGGTAAGGGAAAAGCGGGCACTGAGTGCCAGGGAGGGGCTGAGGCAGCGGGAACAGCATGAACCCTTCCCTCATGTTTCACTGGCTTACCCCTCCTGCCTCTGCTTCTGGTGTAGAGAAGAAGAAGACTTTTTATTGTCTGGGAAGCTGAGGGTGGGTGCCACGCCCTGGGGGAGAGAAGCCATATTCTGGGCCCCCTCATCCGGGTGCATCCCTAGTGCTCACCATGCGCCCAGGCACCCTCACTGAGATGAGAACTTTCCTTGTTCCCCTCCCCTAATAACCAAAGTTCCTGCCTTAATCCCACTCCAGTCCCTCATCCACCCTGAGGCCAGGCTTCAGAACCCAGAAGTGAGGGCCTGTCCAGCCCTGCTTTCCTTGTATTTGAGAGAAGCCCTGATATCTTGGAGCTGTACAAGGTAGCAACATAATTTGATTTCCCTGCTTGCTCATCGGAGGATAAGCTGTGGGAGGCAGTTGGGCAGGGCATGCAGGCAGATGGGGCCCAGGCCTCAATGCTGTCACCTCTTAGAGACGATAAGGTGGGCTGGGTGTGGTGGCTCACATCTGTAATCCCAGAACTTTGGGAAGCTGAGGCGGGCAGATTACCTGAGGTCGGGAGTTTGAGACCAGTTTGGCCAACATGGTGAAACCCCATCTCTACTAAAAATAAAAATAAAAAAAAAATTAGCTGGGCATGGTGGCGGGTGCCTATAATCCCAGCTACTCAGGAGGCTGAGGCAGGAGAATCTCTTGAACCCAGGAGGTGGAGGTTGCAATGAGCTGAGATCATGCCACGGCACTCCAGCCTGGGTGAGAGAGCAAGACTTCATCTCAAAAAAAAAAAAAGAAAAATAGAGGGTGAGGTGGCTGGTGGGACCAGGATAGGGGCCAGGATGAGGGGAGGGGAGTGGAAGGCTTATCAAAAGGGTCCTTGGTGAGGCCTGAGGATGGAGGCTCCAGAGCCTGAGGTAGCGAACCCTGAGGACCTGAGTGATCTCGTTTTGTGAGAGAACGTGGCCCCTCCCCAGAGCCAGCTGCAGAATGGACCTGGCCAGAGAGGAAAGTAGAGATGAGATGAGTATGGTGCTGGCCTTTGCAGCCAGCAAGGCTGTGGGGTCTTTTCTGTTCCTGTTGCCCACTACCTTCTTGCCCCCCACTACCTTCTTTCTGGCTGAAACCAGGATAGAGACCCAACATTGGCTGTCCAGCCCCCAGCCCTGCTCCCCCTTTCAGGCCCCTCTGGGAACCACAGAAATCTGGGACCTAGTGTTCTGGCAACGTAATGAATGCACGCACAGCTCTGGTATCTGTTTTAAATTATCCATTAAAATAAGTACAGTTCTGGGGGAAAAAAAATAAGTTGACTGGGTGGGGTAAGCAGTAGAAAGGGACTGAAGGGGGAAGGAACCCAGGCAGTGCTTGGGTCCAAAGGAAGGGGACAGGAGATGGAAGGGGGCAGTGCCTGGCTCCTATTCTTGGCCTTCTTTAGGGGACTTCTTTAGGGGACTGTGGCTTGTTGCTTGGGTCTAAAAACGAATGCTTGGCTTTGAAGAGAGATAGATTGGGGCAAAAGAAAGAAAAAAAGGGACCCCCAAATTCCTTGATCCCTGGCCCCAAACTGGGGGCATAAAGGAACTCAGGTTCCAGAACTTTGCTCCCCCCAGGGAACCCAGGCATTCCTTCTCCACCCCACTCCTGGCACACTGAGATGCAGCTCTGAATGGGCTGCCCACGTGTGGAGGGGGGTTGGGGTGACTCACTATTACTACTGGGAGGACAGGGGGAGCCAGTGGTGGAAGAAGGGTGAGTCACACTGATGGGCACCAGCCTCAGCCCTCCCCCCCAATTTCCTGGCTCCCAGCCCTGCCTACCTGACCCTCTCCCTTGCTTTGCACCCACTTCCCTCTCTTTCTCCCCGATCCTTTTGCCCACCCACTCTCGCTCCTTGGGTCTGCCCTCTAGCCCAGAAGGTCTGAGGCAATGGGGGCAAGCTTGGAGCCGGCAGTGCTGAGCAGGCAGGAGCCAAGAGAGGGGAAGCTTAAGCCTCACGCAGTTAGGGGTGCGCTGGAGAGGGTGGGGCCCGACTCCGCCACACCCCAACGGTCCTTCCCCCTCCTCACCACTCCCGCCCCCACCCCCAGTGGATCTGGGACTGCCCCTTTAAGAGCAGTGGCCCCTCCTCCCTTCAGAGGAGGACCTATTAGAGCCTTTGCCCCGGCGTCGGTGACTCAGTGTTCGCGGGAGCGCCGCACCTACACCAGCCAACCCAGATCCCGAGGTCCGACAGCGCCCGGCCCAGATCCCCACGCCGGCCAGGAGCAAGCCGAGAGCCAACCGGCCGGCGCACTCCGACTCCGAGCAGTCTCTGTCCTTCGGCCCGAGCCCCGCGCCCTTTCCGGGACCCCTGCCCCGCGGGCAGCGCTGCCACCCTGCCGGCCATGGAGACCCCGTCCCAGCGGCGCGCCACCCGCAGCGGGGCGCAGGCCAGCTCCACTCCGCTGTCGCCCACCCGCATCACCCGGCTGCAGGAGAAGGAGGACCTGCAGGAGCTCAATGATCGCTTGGCGGTCTACATCGACCGTGTGCGCTCGCTGGAAACGGAGAACGCAGGGCTGCGCCTTCGCATCACCGAGTCTGAAGAGGTGGTCAGCCGCGAGGTGTCCGGCATCAAGGCCGCCTACGAGGCCGAGCTCGGGGATGCCCGCAAGACCCTCGACTCAGTAGCCAAGGAGCGCGCCCGCCTGCAGCTGGAGCTGAGCAAAGTGCGTGAGGAGTTTAAGGAGCTGAAAGCTCGGTGAGTTCGCCCAGGTGGCTGCGTGCCTGGCGGGGAGTGGAGAGGGCGGCGGGCCGGCGCCCCTGGCCGACCGCAAGAAGGGAGTGAGAGGGCCTGGAGGCCGATAACTTTGCCATAGTCTCCTCCCTCCCCGGAACTGCCCCCAGCGGGTGACTGGCAGTGTCAAGGGGAATTGTCAAGACAGGACAGAGAGGGAAGAGGTGGTCTCTGGGAGAGGGTGGGGGGGATATAAGGAATGGTGGGGGTATCAGGGACAAGTTGGGGCTGGGGCCGGCCTGAATTCGGTCAGATTAGGATTTGCCAGCTATTTGGAGCCGGGGGGAGGGGCTTGAGCAAAACAGAACTAGCCCTGCCAGCTCGAAGAACTCTGGGCACCCAGGACACATCGGAGTGGCAGAAAGGGTCCTGTTAGAACTTTGTTGGAGGGCTTGGCACTGTGCCAGCTTTGCCCAAGCTGGCTCTGAACACATGATGCCCACTAAGACATAACTCCCAAGTTGGCATCTGTCCAGTGTGTTGGAGCGAGGTCAGGAAGGCAGGGCAATCCCCCTTTTCCCTCCCAAGGGCTTGGCGGTGGCCCCCTCGGCATGACCTTGTCCTGGGTTCTAAGGGTTGGGAAGATCTCCCTCACTCTGCCACTCTGCGTGTCTGGGACCTTCCTTGGGCGCTGACAGGCCCACCAAAAGAGCTCCGGGAGATGAGAGATCGGCTCCCCCGCAGCTCCCACAGCCCTTGGCCTGCTTGGCCCAGGAATGCAAGGGAGGGAGGGAGGCAGAGGGCAGAGGCTCCCAGCTCAGGAAGTTGTGTTATGCCCAGGTCTGGCCGCACTTCTCCCTTGGCCCTCCGCCTAGTGTCTTCGAGGGTTGGGGGCACTGTCCTTCCCTCCCTGGGGTGAGCCACTTTCATTTTCCCAGCCAGGCTAGGCAGTCTTTGCTCGGGCCCATCCTCTTAGCTGCTGACGTTAGATCTTTGTCTTATTGAAGTGCTGGAATACAGTGACATTTTTGAAATCCAGCCGTTGGAAGATTCAGGCCACTCCCACTTTACCCACCCCTGCCCCACCCTACCCCACCCTACTCAACTGCACCTTCTTCTTTTCTAAAAAAGCCTTTGGGAGCTTGGAAGTATAGGCCCTCCTCTTCCAGCCACATCAGAATTTGTTTCCCTTCTTCCTGCCTTCCCTTTCTCTATGCAGACCCAGGCCAAGAGCACTAAGGATGCTTGGAGATCCGTAAAGGGCTGTTGGCTTTGACTTCTTCTCTCCCTTTTGTCATCTACTCCAAACTTCTGCTCTTCCTAGAACCCTTTGCTAGGGGTGGTTTTGTTGCCCAGGCTGGAGTGCAATGGTGCAATCTCGGCTCACTGCAACCTCCGCCTCCCAGGTTCAAGTGATTCTCCTGCCTCAGCCTCCCGAATAGCTGGGATTACAGGCATGTGCCACCATGCCGGGCTAATTTTGTATTTTTAGTAGAGATGGGGTTTCTCCATGTTGGTCAGGCTAGTCTTGAACTCCCAACCTCAGGTGATTCACCCGCCTCAGCCTCCCAAAGTGCTAGGATTACAGGCACGAGCCACCACGCCAGGCCCATCACCCTTCTTTCTGAAGAGTCAATGGAAGTTGTGTGTAGGAAGACAGGCTCAACCATTTTTTTTTGTTTTTTTTTTTTTGAGACAGGGTCTCACTCTGTCACCCAGACTGGAGTGAAGTGGTGCGATCTTGGTTCACTGCAACCTCTGCCTCCCAGGCTCAAGAGATTCTCCTGCCTCAGCCTCCTGAGTAGCTGGGATTACAAGCGCGTGCCACCACACCCAGCTAATTTTTTTTTTTCTTTTTTCAGTAGAGATGGGGTTTCACCATGTTGGCTAGGCTGGTCTCAAACTGCTGACTTCAAATGATCCACCCGCCTCGGCCTCCCAAAGTGCTGGGATTACAGGCATGAGCTACCATGCCCGGCCATCAACCTTTATTTTGTTTTTTTGAGATGGAGTCTCGCTTTGTTGCCCAGGCTGGAGTACAGTAGTGTGATCTCAGCTCACTGCAACCTCTGCCTCCCAGGTTCAAGCCATGCTCCTGCCTCAGCCTCCCAAGTAGCTGGAACTACAGGTGCCTGCCACCACACCCAGCTACTTTTTGTATTTTTAGTAGAGACGGGGTTTCACCATGTTGGCCAGGGTGATCTTGAACTCCTGACCTCAAGTGATCTGCCTGCCTCAGCCTCCCAAAGTGTTAGGATTACAGGCGTGAGCCACTGCGCCTGGCTTCTTTTTTTCTTGAGATAGGGTTTCACTCTGTTACCCAGGCTGGAGTGCAGTGGCAAGGTCATGGCTCACTGCAGCCTCTACCTCCCTGGCTCAAGCCATCCTCCCGCCTCAGCCTCCTGAGTAGCTGGGACCACAGGCAGGCACCACCACCCACAGCTAATGTTTTTGTATTATTTTGTAGAGATGGGGTTTTGCCATGTTGCCCACGGTCTTGAACTCCTGGGTTCAAGCAATCCTCCTGCCTCGGCCTCCCAAAGTGCTGGGATTACAGGGCGTGAGCCACTGCACCCAGCCTCAAATTTTATTTCTGCTGAAAGAGAGCACACCTGTCCTTTTCTTTATTTTTATTATATTTTTCAGAGACAGGGACTTGCCCTGTTGCTCAGGCTGGAGTGCAATGGTACAATCATAACTTGCTGCAGCCTGGAACTCCTCCTGGGCTCAAGCGATCCTCCCGTCTCAGCTTCCAGAATAGCTGAGACTAAGGGCAGGCACTACCACGCTTGGCTAATTTTTTTTTTTTTTTTTTTTGCTTTTTGTTTGTAAAGATGGAAACTTGCTATGTTGCTCAGCTGGTTCCAAAGTTTTGGCCTCAAGCAATCCTTCTGCCTCGGCCTCCCAAAGCACTGGGATTACAGTCATGAGCCACCAGGCCTGACGCCAGTCCTGTCTTTTTTCTACTAGTGATATGAACAATTTAGTTAGCAAGACAGATAGGAAGCAAGGAAGGGGAGACCCAGAGAATTCGTTGCATCTAAACTAGTCCACTCATCTACCAAAGCCCTGTGAAGGACATTTTTAGCAGTTTTAGCAGTTTTCTGGTCAAAACTTTGATCGGGAAACAGGTTGAGTGGATTCGATAGTCTCTTGCTCACCCAGCCACGCCAGTTTGTCTCCTCTGCCTCTTAGTGCAGCTGTCCAGGCCTGGGACACCAGGCGGGTATGTGCGCACGTGGGGCAGGGCGGGGGTGGTGTGTGTACTTGTTATATTTAGCCACCTGCCTCTGTTCTCCCCCACTGATCCTGGCTGGGAAGGCTGGGCTTCCGGAAAAGAGAGGTGGATTTGCACACCTGGATCCCAAGCTGATAGAAAGTGGGGTGAAGACAAAGGGGACTCAGACTGGGGTGTCTGTCCTCTTCTATGTCCACAGTAGAAGGAGCCAGGATTGGTCACTCCCTGCTGGGTCTGCTGTGCTCAGGGTGAGGTAGAGTAGTGGGTAGAGTAAAGAATTTGGGAGAGGAAAAAAGGCATTTTCCCAACCCCTCCCACCAAAGCCTAGAGAGAAGGTGTTGTCTGGTTTAATGTTTAATTAGAGCTCAGAGTTCAGGGCCAGATTTGGAGTTGGGATGGAGAGTTGTTTTTAAGACCCTGTAGCAATTTTTGACCCAACCTGGGTACCTCAACCACACTCAGGAGTTTGGGGGACCTTCTGTTGGGCTGGATTATAGGCTTCAAGAAGAAACCCCTTTCCCCAATACTCTCTCTCTCCTTTTTTTGAGACAGGGTCTCGTTCTGTTGCCCAGGCTGGAGTGCAGTGGCGTGATCACAGCTCACTGCAACGTCAACCTCCCAGGCTCTGGTGATTCTCCCGCCTCGGCCTCCTGAGTAGCTGGGATTACAGGTGTGTGCCACCATGCCCAGTTAATTTTTTTTTTCTTTTTTTTTTTGAGATGGAGTCTCGTTCTGTTGCCAGGCTGGAGTGCAGTGGTGCGATCTCGGCTCATTGCAACCTCCACCTCCCGGGTTCAAGCGATTCTCCTGCCTCAGCCTCCTGAGTAGCTGGGACTACAGGCACACGCCACCATGCCCAGTTAATTTTTGTATTTTTAGTAGAGATGGGGTTTCACCATGTTGGCCAGGGTGGTCTCAATCACTTTGGCCTCCCAAAGTGCTGGGATTACAGGTGTGAGCCACCGTACCCGGCCACTAATTTTTATATATTTTATAGAGATGGGGTTTCACCGTGTTGCCCAAGCTGGTCTCGAACTCCTAGGCTCAAGTAATCCACCTGCCTTGGCCTTGGCCTCCCAAAGTGCTGGGATTTATAGGCATGAGCTACCTACCGCACCTGGTACCCCCTGCCCCTTCTCTGTCTCTTTCTAGTCTGTAGCCCAAGGGATTTGGATACCCAAGTGCAGGCAGAATGGGAAGGTTGTAAGCACCAGGGAAGCCCATCTGGAGTCCAGGCTTGCAGCTGGGCCCCACCCCAGGCAAGGCAGCTGGGTGGATGACTCAGATGCTGCCCCCTCCCTCCCACCCTGGGGGCTTTACAGAAGACAGCAGGAGACAGGGTGGCGACAGCAGTTGTCTTAAAGGGAGGAGTGGTGGTCTGAATGTCTACATCTTCTGCCCCCCTCCCCATTGCATCCTGGAGTCCCTTGCCTGGCTCCTTCCTGAGACCCTCTGGTGGTGTCTGGACACATAGCTCTCTCTGGACAGGCAACATGCACAAGTAATTAGAATCCAGAGTTGAGTTCAGAGTTATGGATTGGGCTGCAGGATAGTGCCAGGGTCTGTGTCTTCCCACGTGAAACTGATGGAGGAAGGCTGAGTCAGAAGTGGGGAGATCCCAGGCCCACAAAGCAGAAGCGCTACTTCCACCCAACAAGGCCCTGGTGCTTGACAACTTCCTGGATTGCCCACTGTTGCAGCCCCAGTGTGGACAGGCAGGGAGATGGAGGCTCCAGTTCATGTAGGCTCTGATCAAGACAAGAACAGCAGAGGCCACAGAGGCACAGAGGCTTGTCCCATGTCACACAGTAAAGGGGTGATAGGTCAGCACTTGAGCACAGGCCTTATGACTTCCAGTTGGGTGTGCTCTTACCATTAAGCCTCACTTCTCTAGCTTGGGGAACAGGTTGGAGGGAGGATCTAGAGGGTGAAGTAAGGTGAAGTCAGGTAGCTGAGGCTCACTTCTGCAGCCTGGAAATTCTGCTCTGGGGCCAGTGACACCTTAATGCTCTATGGCCATACTTCGTGGCTCATGCCTGTAATCCCAGTGCTTTGGGAGGCTAAGGCAGGAGGATCACTTGAGGCCAGGAGTTTGAGACCAGTCTGGGCAACATAGCAAGACCCCCTTCTGTACAAAAAAATTAGCCGGTCAACACCTGTAGTCCAGCTGCTCGGGAAGCTGAGGTGGGAGGATCACCTGAAGCCAGGAGTTTGAGGCTATTGTGAGCTATGACTGCACTACTGCACTCTAGCCTGGGAGACAGAGAAAGACCCTGTCTCTGAAAAAGAAAAAAAACAAAACAAAACTCTACTGTCCTGCAGGGCCTGTTAGCATATGATCGATAGCCTTTGCTCCAGCCTATACCTGGACCCAGGACCCCTGCCAGCTCCTCGATCGTGAGATGGTCAGAGCTCTGGGAGGCTGGTGATTCTTGTCTTGAGACTATCTTGAGACTTGTCATGGGAATTGTCCACCCGGATTGAAAGGAAGCTGTGCCTTTTGGCAGACCCATTAGGTTAATGGGGTTGGAGACCTTTGAGGATGCATGGGCCCCGGGCTTTATCTGAGGGTACCTCCGGGTGTTACCTCTCCAACCCTCCACCACCAAATCCATTTTTTTTTTTTGACACTCTTGCTCTCTGGCCCAGGCTGGAGTGCAGTGGCATGATCTTGGCTTACTGCAATCTCCACCTCCCAGGCTCAAGTGATCCTCCCACCTCAGCCTCCCAAGTAGCTGGGACTATAGGCACGTGCCACATGCTCGGCTAATTTTTCTATTTTTAGTAGAGACCGGGTTTCACCATGTTACTCAGGCTGGTCTTGAACTCCGGGGCTTAAGCAATCCACCCACCTTGACCTCCCAAAGTGCTGAGAGCCACTGAGCCTGGCCCAAATCCACATTCTGATTCAAAGGGAAAGAAGGGTGCAGCTAAACCTGGGGGGTGAGAAGTACTTAAAGAGCCCAAGAGAAACAAAAGAGAGGATAATTCCTCACTAGGACCCCCTATTGCCTTCCCACTATTGGTGCCCTTGCTTGGCACTTCCCCTGGCCTCCAGGAGTCTGAGACTTACTCTTCCATGGATGTGCCCATTGCCCCCACTTCCAGGTCCACCCTTCAGTGATTCAGTAGCTTAGTGTCTGTGCTGAAACCTAGGACAGCTGGATGGACAACTGGTAGATCCCTTCACCTACCAACCGTGCTTTCTGCTCCCCTCCCCCTTGCTTCCCTCCTCCCCAGCCCCTCGCCACCCCTAGCAGCTGCAGCAGCCAAGACTAAGTCTTCAGAGGCCCAGACACAAGGGCAGGGTTCATTCCATTCTCACCTCCTTGGGGGCCCAGTGTACTGACAGGCCGAACTCTAATATTATAGGAGATCTCTGGAAGATTGCAGGGTCTCTTATCCCTCAATATGAGGCAAGGCAAGCCGGGCGCAGTGGCTCACGCCTGTAATCCCAGCACTTTGAGAAGCCAAGGGGAACAGATCACTTCAGGTCAGGAGTTAGAGACCACCCTGGCCAACCTGATGAAACCCTGTCTCTACTAAAAATACAAAAATTAGCCAGAAATTGCTTGAACCCAGGAGGCAGATGTTGCAGTGAGCTGAGATCACGCCACTGCACTCCAGCCAGGGCGACAGAGCAAGACTCCGTCTCAAAAAAATAATACTAATAATAAATAAATAAATAACGGGCAAAGTAGTCCACCAACAAAATGACAGGCAGTGTGATATAGTGGACACCCTAGCCCTCGGTGCCCTTAGTTCTGGGCGTGGCCCTTTCACTAAATTGCTGTGTGACCTTGAGCAAATCGCCTCCCCTCTCTGGCTTTCCTTAGCTGTAAAAGAAAGGGATTGGAGCAGAAAGTCTCCAGAGAACTTTTAGGTTCCAAAGTAGTACAGTGACCCACAAAATGAGAAAACAGTCCTCTAAAATACCAAGCTATTAATAGTAAAATCAAATATAAATAATGTGAATATAGTTAATAGCTAATGTTGTTCTCAATAGAAATGTTTCCCACAAGCTGTGGAATTAAAAATACTACCACATTTCTCTATTTCCCCATGAAAGTTTGTTAGAAATGGTTAAATTGTGACATTACCGTCTTGGCAAATGTTTTGTTTTCATTGCTACTAGGAAAGGACAACTCGTTTTCGATGCCTCTCCCTTCTGGACGGTGGAAAGGGCTGTGTCATAGAGTCGGAAAGGGAGACTCGGCACAGGAATGGCTCCCATTGACCCGTGTTGGGAGCTAGGGTGAAGGCCTAGGAGAGGCAGGACTGTTACCTTAGAGCTGGCCAGGATTAGAGAACAGGGCCTGGAACCCGGGGGAGGGGCATGGTGACCTTGAGCTGCCCACCTTCCACCCTTCCAGCACCCACACTGGCTCCCCCAACCTGTGGCTGGGCTGGGAGGAGGTCTTGGCCCCTACCAATCCCTTAAGGAAGGGGAAAGAGTTTGGGAAGGGGAGTCCTCCCTTCACCCCTGCCTCCCCCAAGTCGTGAGAGAGGAAGCCGGAATCCCGCCTGCCGAAGCCAGGAATAATTCTGGCTGAGATCCCAGGCCCGGCAGGGGCGCTGAGTCACGGTAGAGGGCAGAGTGGAGGGTGGACAGGAGACCCTAAGCTTGTCCAGTCAGGGAAGCAGAGGCTGAGGGGTGGCCTTTTCTTGACAACTACATTCAAGTTGCAGCAAGAAGGACAGTGGTCTGAATTTGACGGGGACAAATGGAAGGGAGATAGGACACATGAGTCCCTTTAGGGCTGGCTCAGGGGATCTAGACTTCATTTCAAGGGGTCTAGGTTCTGGGCAGTTGAGAAGGAGGCTATTTGGAGTCACCAAGGCTCCCCTTTCTTCCCAAAGCTCTAACGCTGCCACCTTCTGCCGGCTAGGAGAGAGCTGTGTCTTCTGAGGCTAGAGCTGGAATGCAGTGAGACCAGACTGCCTAGGTCCTCCCCCATTTCTTCTCCTGACCTTGGGGCGTGGCTCCCACTCTCTCCCAGTGTCCTCAGGGTTAATAACTATGTGCCACCAGATAGAGAGTTAAGGGGCTGCTGAATTGGCTTCTTGTGAAGGGAATCCCCTAAATGTCCCTCCTTTTGGTCACTGGTCTCCCTCCCTCCCCCTTCAGGACATTCTACTATGCTCTTAGGCCATCCCTCCCTCCTCCAGGCACTACTTCTTTTGCTCTATCCCCAAGCCCCACCCCTGCATTTTTGTGACGACACCGGAATGACTTCTAGAGAGAGAGGCCAGGAAGAAGGAAAGTGGCATTGGCAGGAGACCTTGCAGGGGGCGGCTGGTGAGGAAGCCAGCCGCCCATTGTGCAGGACCCCAGTGCCCTGGCCTCTGGCCTCAGGCTTCTCCTGCCTCTGTACAATGCCACGTTGATACGCCCAGCAGCTGTGACTCAGGCCTGGCCCCCTGCCAGGCCCAGCGCTTCTACTGGAGTTGCGTCTGAACATGTCAACAGGCTTCCTATCCCTCTCTCAGCACCAGTTCTCCCCACTTCAGCCCCTCCCTCTGCCTGGAATTAAGACCTGGCTTTGTCTTAGGGAAGGACAGCTGGGAGCCTGGTGGCTCTGGTAGGGGATCTGAGAGGCCTCAGACCCTAGGCATATTTGGCTGTTTGGCAGGTGTCACGCCCAAGGGAAGCATGTGGAAGCAGAGCCATGCCTGCTGTGGGTGCACATGCCCGCGTGAGGAAGTCGGGTGTTTCATCCTGGGGCACCTATGGGCTTTTGAGGTGTACGATATTCAGAACTTCATAGGTTGGGGTTTGGGGAAGGCTCAAGGGGGCTTCTAAGTCTCTGGAACAGCTGCCCCCCTTAGTTCCTCTCTCTCTCTCTCTTTTTTTTTTTTTTTGAGACGGAGTCTCGCTCCGTTGCCCAGGCTAGAATGCAGTGGTGCGATCTTGGTTCACTGCAAACTTCGCTTCCTGGGTTCAAGCAATTCTCCTGCCTCAGCCTCCCAAGTAGCTGGGACTATAGGTGCCCGCCACCATGCCTGGCTAATTTTTGTATTTTTAGTAGAGATGGGGTTTCACCGTGCTGGCCAGGATGGTCTCAAACTCCTGACCTTGTGATCCGCCCACCTTGGCCTCCCAAAGTGCTGGGATTACAGGCGTGAGCCACTGCGCCCAGCCTCAGTTCCTCTCTTTAAGGTCTCCTTTCCAGAGAGGGATAGCACCTCGAATGCCAGGGAGGGGAAGTCTCCACATCCTGCCCTTACCCGAGTTGTGGCAGACCCACAGACTAGCCAAGAAACCAAGCAGTGGTTACTTTGCCGCGTTGGGGGGAGGTGGGGGCTATCAAACCTCATGACTGGCTGCACACAAAGGTGTGGGTATGTGTATATTTGAGGGTGGGTGGGAGTGGCTGTTTCACTAGGCCTCCGTATCACTCTCTTGACTGGGGTATCTCCCAGCAAGCGAGACAGAGGCAGACACACTTCCCAGACTGTCTTACTGGGTCTCTCTGTGTTATTCTCTGCAGTGTCTGTGTGTATTGTGCCATTTTCTATGTTTTGCACCAATCTGCTGTGAGTGTCCTCAGGTGACCTAGGGGCTGGTTTTTAGTGCCTGAGCCTACCCGTCTCCAGGCTTTAGTTTCCCCCTGTAAAAGTATAGGAGTTGGTTCAGGAGAAGGTTCCTCTAGAAGCCTTGAGCCTGTGAACCGTCTAGTCTCAGGGTATTTGGGGGACACACAGAAAAAGCCCCACGACCCAACAGGTAGAACACTGGCTGAAATCAGCAGGGCAGAGCTGAGACAGGCTCAAGTAGGCTGAGGGGTAGGGAGGTTTTGGGTGAATGGGAGGGAGGGACAGAGGGAAGGAGGATATATCGCAGTAGGAGGAGTTGCTGGAACAAAAGGAGGGGTGGTAGGAGTGGCTTGGGGTGGCAGCAGAAGACGCCCTGTCACATGGCAGGAAGTCAACCTGGGCAGAGGTCTAGGTGTCCAGGAGGGGCTGGGTGTGGTGGCTCACACCTGTAATCCCAGGACTTTGGGAGGCTGATGCAGGAGGATTACATGAGGTCAGGAGTTCAAGACCAGCCTGGCCAACGTGGTGAAACCCTGTCTCTACTAAAAATGCCAAAAATTAGCTGGGTGTGATGGCAGGAGCCTGTAATCCCAGCTACTCTGGATGCTAAGGCACAAGAATTGCTTAAACCTGGGAGGTGGAGGTTGCAGGGAGCCGAGATCGCGCCACTGTACTCTAGCCTGGGCAACAGAGCGAGACTCTGTCTCAAAAATAATAATAATAGGGGCCAGGCGCGGTGGCTCATGACTGTAATCCCAGCATTTTGGGAGGTGGAGGCGGGTGGATCACCTGAGGTCAGGAGTTTGAGACCAGCCTGGCCAACATGGCAAAACTCCGTCTCTACTAAAAATAGAAAAATTAGCTAGGCATGGTGGTGCAGGCCTGTAATCCAGCTACTCGGGAGGCTGAGAAGCAGAAGAATCACTTGAACCTGGGAGGCGAAAGTTGCAGTGAGATCACCTGGGCGACAGAATGAGACTCCATCTCAAAATAATAATAATAGTAATAATAATAAATGAAACATTTTTAAATTAAAAAATTAAAATTTTTAAATTAAAATTAAACAAATTAGATGCCCAGGAGGATACAGGAGAGCATTTGCCACCAGGTGGACTCCCTGTACCCACCTGGCCACAGGGGGCGACGTTCCTGGGAGACAGGAAATGCCCAGGGGCTGGGAGACCCTCTGCTCTTCTGCTCCCTTCCTGTGTGCTGCCTGGCGATGGGGAACTCTGAGGGCTGGTGAGTGGGTCTAAGGAGTCCCTGCAGGGCTGGGCCAGCTCCTCCACCTCCCCTTTGTCTTCCCCTCCCACTTGTTATTTTTAGCTACAGTGTCTGTCCCTCTTGCTTCTCCCCCAGACTGGGAGAGGAAACGGAGGCCTCTCCCTCCGGGCCTAGCATGTTGCCCCCAGCAACCGGGCCCAAACAGGCCTGTGGCCGGCCCTGGCTTCCATATCTGGCATCAGAGTTGGGCTGAGCAGGGTGACTCAGAGGGTGGGTCAGTGCCTGGCCCGGTGCCCACCCAGCCCCTTTGCTGTGCTGGTGCCTTTCTTCCCCAAACAGCCCCAAGGGCCCGGGCCTGCTGCAGCCCGGGAGCCAGACTTCCTTGTCCCACCAGGCACAGCCCTGCAGACCCCTGCCTTGGGTCACATTTGCAAGTGCCAACTCTCATTTCTACCTTATTCTTTTCCTCTCTGTTCCCCTCCCCACCCCCTCTCTTCCCTCTTTCTGAGATCAGATTTGCCAGTGATGGGAAGAGTTTAGAAACAGGATGCCCAGCCCTTCTCGCCTCACGAGGCCGCTGGGATGCAGCCACTCCTGTGCTTGGGGAACCTGGAGGATGCAAGGGAAAGGACTGGCACTCTGCTGGCACAGCACCCGGCCTGGGGCAGGACACGGGCGAAGCCAGGGTCTCCCCTGTGAGCACTAGAGGATTTCCCGACCCCTGCCCGGGTATTGTGTGCCTGAGCATGAGTCACCTGAGGGGCCCAGGTTCCCACCCTTCCCAGCTCCTCTGGCCTGCCCCACCCTGTCCTCCCTGCCAACCCAGCACGCGGACAGCACTCAGCGTGTGCTCAGCTTTCCCGATGCCAACCCCCAGTGGAGTGGGCTGCACCACCACCCTGGGACTGAATGCCTGGCCAGGGTCTACTTTGGTCCCTGCTAGGTCTGAGGACCCCTCCTAGGAAGGAAATGGCACTTGGGGGCGGGGGCAGGGAGGAGGGAGGAGAGACACTGGGCTCTACTGTACCCCTAGTCATCTCTTGGGGTGTGCGTGTGGCTCCCTGGCCACAGAGCTCCCGAGGTCTGAGTCATGAGCCCATGGGTGATAGTGGCTTCTTCCCTGCAGATGGGAGCTCCCTGTGCCTAAGAAAACCACAAAGGTTCTTCCTCACTTCCCTCTCTGCTCGTGGTTTCTCTCATCTGCAGGGTGTGTCTTAGTCCTCTAATCTCTCTTTGCAGTGCTAGTCAAAACCACCACCAGGGAAAGACAAATACCCCCCTTACTTTTTTTTTTTTTTTTTTTTGAGATGGAGTCTCGCTCTGTCACCCATGCTGTAGTGCAGTGGCACAATCTCGGCTCACTGCAACCTCCGCCTCCCGAGTTCAAGTGATCCTCCTACCTCAGCCTCCTCAGTAGCTGGGACTACAGGGGCACACCACCATACCCAGCTAATTTTTTTTTTTTTTTTTTGAGATAGAGTCTCACTCTGTCGCCCAGGCTGGAGTACAGTGGCACAATCTCGACTCACTACAACCTCTGCCTCCCAGGCTCAAGCAATTCTCGTGTCTCAGCCTCCCAAAGTGCTGGGATTACAGGTGTGAGCCACCGCGCCCAGCCAGCCCCCTTACTTTCCTTGGAAACCATATACTGTGGCTTGTGCCAAAGTGCTACAGCATGGATTTCCAGCTCCCCTATCTACTTGCTGCGGGACCCTGGATGTAGCTTTCTGTGCCTATTTCCTCAATTGCATAGGAATAGCACCTATCGCATAGGGTAGCTGTGAAGATGACGTGAGTTAACATTATATTTAGAGCAGTGCTTGGTACCTAATAAGCTCTATATAAGTGTTTGCTATTATATTATTATTATCACTGCCACCACCACTTTTGCAAGCAGCAGAAGGTGAAGAGGTTAGACTGAAGAAAAAACTTCTGTGCTCATCAGCCCATAAGCTCGCAGAGCACAGGGATCATGCATCTCTGTTTTCCTCAGTCAGTGTCCGACAGGCACTGGCAAGGAAAGGCTGTTACCAGGGGGAACTCCTGGAATTCCTCCTGGCACCTAAGGAGGCTGGGGAGACAGGACTAGGGAAGAGGTGCCCTTGAGACATCTTCTGAAATCATCCCATCGCCTTCCAGCTTCTTTCAGCTCAGGCTGGCTGGTCAAGGGAACGCTTTGTGCCATAGCATCTGCCCTCTTTCTCCTCCTGGCTTCTCCGTTCTCTCTGGAACTTGTGGCTTAGGAAAGCAGTGAGGTGGAGGAGGAGGAACTCTAGATCAGCAGCTAGAATTGACTGGAATGCTGCTGCTGGCTTTCGGTAATTGACACTGGGCCATTCACCTTCCTCCTCTGCACCTCAGTTTCCTCATCTATAAAAGGGAGAGGGTTGAGCTGAACCAACTCTAAGCTTTTAGTTCTCTAAATTCTGAGAGCCTCCCAGTACAGCCAGCTGTAGCCGTTAGCCTTCAGGGTAGAGAGGCCTCTTCTGGGAAGCCCCAGCCAGCCTGGGAGTCGGCCCAAGGAGTTCGGAATCTAAGTCTGCCCCAGTCGCTTCACTTTACCAGCGGTTTTTCTTCATTTTCCCTCCTCCCCCTGCAGCTGCTTCAGCTTCGGAAAAGTTCTGAAGTCATGGAAAGTTGGGGCTGTGCTCCCAGCCAGGGGCTAGGCCAGATGGCAGCCAAAACCTGAGCTGGGTTTTGACTTTATTTTTAGTTTTTCTGACTGAGACAGAGGAGGGAATACATTCTCCGGTTCTGGAAGGGGCTTTTTTTTGCAGGAGAAAGACACTTGCATTAAACAACTTGTTCTGAGGTGTGGCCAGAGGCCTGGACTGAGCAAGTGTGCAGGCTGGGGGAGCTTCCTCTGGCTTCTCATGTCCTTCCCCTGCCCCTCTGAGTGTCACTCTATCCTCCTCCCTGCCTGGTGGGGGGAGGTGGGGGTGACTCCTTTTTTGGACTCTCCTAAGCGGAACACTGCCTGGGTCTCGTCCTCCAGAGCTTCTGCAAATCTAGCCTTCCTTATCCCTCTTCACAGTGAATTGCTGGGCCTCTTGGAGTTTAGGGCTTTTGTGGTAGAAGAAAAATGTTGGCAGGGATGCTTTTCTCCTTTCCAGGATAGATTTTTCCTTCTGCCCACGCTTGGTTTTCCTTTTTTCCATCTGCTGTGGTGGGCTCATGCTTAATTAAGCACTGATGAGTTACAGATGGCAGCTGGAACCAGGGCCTCTGGATCTTTCCCTCCACTCCCTGGGTCTGCTGCTTTCTCTCACCCTGTATTTGTGAAGCGATTGTAACATCTAGAAAGTTCTTGGGTTCTCTGGAGGTTTTTAAGAAAATAGGACCTTTCTATTTCTCCAGTCCACTAGCAAAAATAATCAGGGGCCCAGAAAAGGTGAGGGAGGTGGCAGAGACAGCGCTGTTCGACTGGTTATAGCTAAAGCTTTACCCATTTTGAGGAGCAGGGAGGCTTAAAGCTGGGGCCCAGATGGACCTGGAGGCCTGGGATCCACATCTGGAGCCAGATGCTGAGGCTGTGGTAGATGGGTAGGGCTCAGCCTTCTCCCAGGGCACGGATGAGGCATGAGGGAGGGAGGCAGGGACCCCTCTGTTCAGTGCAGATCAGGGCACCCAGACTGGGTCCTGAGAAAGGAAAGGGTCAATATTGTGCCTGGTTGTCCTTGTCTGAGGTCCCTCTGAGCTCTAACCAGACTTTCCTTCCCCACAGTCCCACATGTGTAAAAGGGACTAGGAGAGGTGACCAGTACCTTTGGGGCTCAGATCGAGAAGTGCTAGGGACATGTGGGCCATGAGCTTAGTTGTCAGGCTCCTCAGAGGGAGGGAAGCTTGGCCAAAGGGAAGTGGGTGGAGTCCAGGGAGAATGCTAAAGCCCTTTGTGGGAAGGGGTAGGAGACAAAGGTACCCCTGTCTCTTTGGGAAAGAATGGGGGGAGAGAGAGGGAAAAGCATTCATATCACGGGGTAGAGCTCTGCCCTTGGCCCCAGGCACGTTCCTGAGCCCTGAGTCATGGAAAGGGTGGAGAAGCAGGAAGGGGGTTTTCAGGGACCTTGGGGAGGTGGGAGCCCAGCCCCAGAGGCGAGCAGATGCAAACCAACCTAATGCAAGGATGCCCTCTCCTGGTAGTTGCAGGCACAGCAGCGCCAGCCCCCATGGCTGACCTCTTGGGAGCCTGGCACTGTCTAGGCACACAGACTCCTTCTCTTAAATCCACTCTCCCCTTTTTTTTTTTTTAGCAATACCAAGAAGGAGGGTGACCTGATAGCTGCTCAGGCTCGGCTGAAGGACCTGGAGGCTCTGCTCAACTCCAAGGAGGCCGCACTGAGCACTGCTCTCAGTGAGAAGCGCACGCTGGAGGGAGAGCTGCACGATCTGCGCGGCCAGGTGGCCAAGGTGAGGCTACCCTGCAGGGCCCACCCATGGCCCCACCTAACACATGTACACTCACTCTTCTACCTAGGCCCTCCCCCATGTGGTGCCTGGTCTGACCTGTCACCTGATTTCAGAGCCATTCACCTGTCCTAGAGTCATTTTACCCACTGAGGCCATATCTTATCCTAATTTGGCCGCCCATGGGATCTACCACAGTGAATTTAAAGTAATCCAGGAGGCCGGGTGCAGTGGCTTACGCCTGTAATCCCAGCACTTTGGGAGGCCGAGGTGGGCGGATCACAAGGTCAGGAGATCGAGACCATCCTGGCTAACATGGTGAAACCCCGTCTCTACTAAAAATACAAAAAATTAGCCGGGCGTGGCGGCGGGCGCCTGTAGTCCCAGCTACTCGGGAGGCTGAGGCAGGAGAATGGCGTGAACCCGGGAGGTGGAGCTTGCAGTGAGCTGAGATTGCGCCACTGCACTCCAGCCTGGGCGACAGAGCCAGACTCCATCTCAAAAAAATAAAAATAATAAATAAAATAATAAAATAATCCAGGCCAGATGTGGTGGCTCACACCTGTAATCCCAGCATTTTGGGAGGCCAAGGAGGCAGGATTTCTTGAGTCCAGGAGTTTGAGACCAGCCTGGGCAACACAGTGAGACCCCATCTCTAGAAAATAAAAATTTAAAGAAATTAGCTGGGCATGGTGGTGTGCACCTATAGTCCCAGCTACTTGGGAGGCTGAGGCGGGAGGATGGCTTGAAACTGAGAGGTCGAGGATACAGTGAGCTGTGATTGCACCACTGCACTCCAGCCTGGGTGACAGAGGGAAACGCTGTCTCTAGATAAATAAATACATAAAATAAAATGATCCACAAGCCATTTCTACTTAACTTTGCAATGAACTGTACCTGGCCCTAGATCCCTCCCAGTTTGGCCCTCCTGTAGACAAGGGCCTCCTATAGGCCCTTGTGATCTCTCTGGGGAAAAGGAGGACTGGAGTTGATCATCTACTGAGGCCATCATCAGAAGTGGATGGCTAATTACATATGGGACATGTGTTAACAATGCTTTGTGTATATAGAGTGGCCTTTACTTTCAAAACACTCTTCTCCAATTTATCATGTTAAAAGCTAGGAATTGGGCTGGGTGCAGTGGCTCACGCCTATAATCCCAGCACTTTGGGAGGCCAAGGCGGGTGGATCATTTGAGGTCAAGAGTTTGAGACCAGTCTGACCAACATGGTTAAACTCCATCTCTACTAAAAATACAAAATTAGCCGGGTGTGGTGGTGCACACCTGTAGTCCCAACAACTTGTGAGGCTGAGGCAGGAAAATCATTTGAACCCAGGATCAAAGGTGAACTGAGATTGCGCCATTGCATTCCAGCCTGGGCAACCAGAGCAAAACTCTACCTCAAAAAAAAAAAAAAAAGTAGCCAGGCACGGTGGCTCATGCCTGTAATCCTAGCACTTTGGGAGGCAGAGGTGGGCAGATCACCTGAGGTTAGGAGTTCGAGACCAGCCTGGCCAACATGGCGAAACCCCATCTCTACTAAAAATACAAAAATTAGCTGGGCATGGTGGCGGGCACCTGTAATCCCAGCTACTTGGGAGGCTGAGGCAGAAGAATCGTTTGAACCCAGGAGGTGGAGGTTGCAGTGAGCCAAGATCGGGTCACAGCACTCCAGCCTAGGCAACAGAGCGAGACTCTGTCTCAAAAAAACATAAATAAATAAAAATAAAAATAAATAATAAATAAAAGCTAGGAATCAAAGAAGCAGTTTATTCCTAATTTCACAGTCTCATCTGTCCATAGTGGGGCCAGGATTAGAGTCAGTGGCCAAGCTTCCATCCTGGGTTCTTTCCCTTCCCAGGCCCTACCATCATAGTATACCATGGAAAGACCCGGAGAAGCCAGCAGGTTGGCCACCAAACCAAAGCTGGGCCACCTTCCTCCTGGGTCTGGTCTCCAGCCTCCCAGTTGTACCCTTCCCCCAGCCCTTCCTGGATGCACTGATAAGCCTGTGCTTCCTTGCCCTGTTTTTCTTTATAAATAGAGACATGTTCTCCTCTCTCTCTCTTTTTTTTGAGACAGAGTCTTACTCTGTCACCCAGGCTGGAGTGCAATGGCACGATCTCGGCTCACTGCAACCTCTGTCTCCTGGGTTCAAGCAATTCTCCTGCCTCAGCCTCCCGAGTAGCTGGGATTACAGGTGCCCGCCACCATGCCCAGCTACTTTTTGTATTTTTAATAGAGACTGGGTTTCACCACGTTGGTCAGGCTGGTCTTGAACTCCTGACCTCAGGTGTTCTGCCTGCCTCGGCCTCCCAAAGTGCTGGGATTACAGGCGTGAGCCACCACGCCCGGCAAGACGTGTTCTGTGTTGTTGAGGCTGGTCTTGAACTCCTGGCCGCAAGAGATCTTCCTGCCTCAGCCTCCCAATGTGCTGGGATTATAGGCATGAGCCATCACACTTAGCCCAGCCTGTGCTTTCTTAAATGAAAATATAAGCATACAGCTGGGTGTGGTGGCTCACACCTGTAATCCCAGCACTTTGGGAGGCCAAGGTGGGCGGATCACGAGGTCAGGAGATCGAGACCATCCTGGCCAACATGGTGAAACCCCGTCTCTACTAAAAATACAAAAATTAGCTGGGTGTGGTGGCGCATGTCTGTAGTCCCAGCTATTCGGGAGGCTGAGGCAGGAGAATGGCATGAACCTGGGAGGCATAGCTTGCAGTGAGCCGAGATCGCGCCATTGCACTCCAGCCTGGGTGACAGAGCGAGACTCTGTCTGAAAAAAAGAATGAAAAGAAAAAAAGAAAATCTAAGTGCGGTGCTCCCCTGCTCAACATCCTCAGGTTCTTTTCATGGCAGATAAGGGCATCTCTTCATGAACCAGCCCCTGCCTACTGACCCAGCCACCTCTCCCATCCCTTCCCACCCCGTACTTCAGGCTTCAGCAGTACTGATCTTTCCAAAAACCCCAGAACACGCATGCCTTCATACCTCTGTGTCTGTGCATGCTTGTTTCTGCCCTTGAAGTCGTGACAGTAACTCTCTGTAGGCCCTGCTAGCCTGTCCCTTGGGTCTTAGCCTCTTGGAGGCCTTCCCAGAGCCCCCTAAAAATACCCCAGGCATACTTTGGTTCCTTCTCTCGTGTCCCCTCAGTACTTTGCACATACCTCCTTTATAGCAGTTGTTATGCTGTGCCAGAGAAGGGAGTCCTGTGGCTGGGGGGCATATATCTTTTCTTTTTGAGACAGAGTCTAGCTGTGTTGCCCAGGCTGGAGTGCAACAGTGCGATCTTGGCTCACTGCAACCTCCACCTCCTGGATTCAAACGATTCTCGTGCCTCAGCCTCCTGAGTAGTGGGGACTACAGGTGTGTACCACCATCATGCCCGGCTACTTTTTTGTATTAGATATATCTTTTCTCTCTTAGCACAGTATCTACCAAGAGTGAGTGAGTAGATGTCCTGACCCCTGCAGGCATCCAAGGCCCTCCTTCCCTGGACCTGTTTCCACATGTATGAAGGGGTGCACGGGCAGCAGCCCACCTCTCAGCTTCCTTCCAGTCCTTGTGTTCTGTGACCCCTTTTCCTCACCTCTGCCTGCTTCCTCACAGCTTGAGGCAGCCCTGGGTGAGGCCAAGAAGCAACTTCAGGATGAGATGCTGCGGCGGGTGGATGCTGAGAACAGGCTGCAGACCATGAAGGAGGAACTGGACTTCCAGAAGAACATCTACAGCGAGGTGGGGACTGTGCTTTGCACGCCAGAGGGCTGGAGCTGCGTCATGACAGACTTGGGCTGGGCTTGGGGGGACCAGCTGCGTGCAGAGCTCACCTTCCTGAGTCCCTTGTCCTAGTGGACAGGGAGTTGGGGGTGGCCAGCACTCAGCTCCCAGGTTAAAGTGGGGCTAGTAGTGGCTCGTGGAGTAGGGCTGGGCAGGGAGCCCCGCCCCTGGGTCTTGGCCTCCCAGGAACTAATTCTGATTTTGGTTTCTGTGTCCTTGCTCCACCCTTCCAGGAGCTGCGTGAGACCAAGCGCCGTCATGAGACCCGACTGGTGGAGATTGACAATGGGAAGCAGCGTGAGTTTGAGAGCCGGCTGGCGGATGCCCTGCAGGAACTGCGGGCCCAGCATGAGGACCAGGTGGAGCAGTATAAGAAGGAGCTGGAGAAGACTTATTCTGCCAAGGTGCTTGCTCTCGCCTGGTTCCCTCACTGCCTCTGCCCTTGGCAGCCCTACCCTTGCCCACGCTGGGCTATGCCTTGGGGGGATCAGGCAGATGGTGGCAGGGAGCTCAGGGTGGCCCAGGACCTGAGGCTGTAGCAGTGATGCCCAACTCAGGCCTGTGCCTCCACCCCTCCCGGTCACCACAGTCCTAACCCTTTGTCCTCCCCTCCAGCTGGACAATGCCAGGCAGTCTGCTGAGAGGAACAGCAACCTGGTGGGGGCCGCCCACGAGGAGCTGCAGCAGTCGCGCATCCGCATCGACAGCCTCTCCGCCCAGCTCAGCCAGCTCCAGAAGCAGGTGATACCCCACCTCACCCCTCCCTCCAGGGGCCTAGAGTCTGGGCAGGATGCAGGCTGGAAGCCTGGGGTTGGGTTGGGAGGTTCCTGAGGAGGAGAGGGATGAAAAGTGTCCCCAGAACCACAAAGAAGGGTCGCAGGATGTGGAGTCAGATGGCCTGTGTGCTGTTTCTGTTCACTCTTACCTCACCTTCACTTCTCAGGGCTTTGATTTTCCCATTCGAAAATGGAGGCTGTTCTTAATCTCCCTAACTCAGAGTTGCCATAAGACTCTGCAATGTGAGGTATTAAAAGCGTCAGTATTTTTCTAGCTGGCTGTGCCATTTGTGACAGGAGAAAAAGAGTCTAGCCTTAGAACGAGGTTTCAGTTAGACAAGGGGAAGGACTTCCCAGTTGCCAGCCAAGACTATGTTTAGAGCTTGTGATGTTCAGAGCTGGCTCTGATGAGGGCTCTGGGGAAGCCTCTGATTGCAAATCCTGGAGAGAGTAGCCAGGTGTCTCCTACACCAACCCACGTCCCTCCTTCCCCATACTTCGGGCCCTTGGGAGCTCACCAAACCTTCCCACCCCACTGCAGCTGGCAGCCAAGGAGGCGAAGCTTCGAGACCTGGAGGACTCACTGGCCCGTGAGCGGGACACCAGCCGGCGGCTGCTAGCGGAAAAGGAGCGGGAGATGGCCGAGATGCGGGCAAGGATGCAGCAGCAGCTGGACGAGTACCAGGAGCTTCTGGACATCAAGCTAGCCCTGGACATGGAGATCCACGCCTACCGCAAGCTCCTGGAGGGCGAGGAGGAGAGGTGGGCTGGGGAGACGTTGGGGAGGTGAGGGCAGTGTCCTCTGGCCGGCGACTGGCCTTGACTAGACCCCCACTTGGTCTCCCTTTCCCCAGGCTACGCCTGTCCCCCAGCCCCACCTCGCAGCGCAGCCGTGGCCGTGCTTCCTCCCACTCATCCCAGACACAGAGTGGGGGCAGCGTCACCAAAAAGCGCAAGCTGGAGTCCACCGAGAGCCGCAGCAGCTTCTCACAGCACGCACGCACTAGCGGGCGCGTGGCCGTGGAGGAGGTGGACGAGGAGGGCAAGTTTGTCCGGCTGCGCAACAAGTCCAATGAGGTAGGCTCCTGGTCAGGGTCTAAGGGGATACAGCTGCATCAGGGAGAGAGTGGCAAGACAGAGGGATGGCATGTGGAGAGAGGAACATCCTTGCCCTCAGAGGGTGGACCAGGGTGAGCCTGTATATCTCTTCCACACTCTAGTTCCAGGCCTGGCTCCTGGACTCTTTGGCTGTGAGACCTTGAGCAGGTTATTTAACCTCTCAGAGCATCAGTTTCCTCATCCGTAAAATGGGGACGAATAATGATCCCTAAGTCTTTGAGTTGTCGGGAAGATGAAAGATAAGGTATCCGTGTGCCTGGTGCTGCGTATGTGTCCACAGATCATGGCTATTATCCCCAGGGGGAAGGGCAGTGACAGGGGTGGGTGTAGATGGAAGGAGAGGCCTCAATTGCAGGCGGGCAGAGGGCTGAGCCTTTGAGCAAGATACACCCAAGAGCCTGGGTGAGCCTCCCCCACCTTCCTCTTCTCTATCTTCCCGGCAGGACCAGTCCATGGGCAATTGGCAGATCAAGCGCCAGAATGGAGATGATCCCTTGCTGACTTACCGCTTCCCACCAAAGTTCACCCTGAAGGCTGGGCAGGTGGTGACGGTGAGTGGCAGGGCGCTTGGGACTCTGGGGAGGCCTTGGGTGGCGATGGGAGCGCTGGGGTAAGTGTCCTTTTCTCCTCTCCAGATCTGGGCTGCAGGAGCTGGGGCCACCCATAGCCCCCCTACTGACCTGGTGTGGAAGGCACAGAACACCTGGGGCTGCGGGAACAGCCTGCGCACGGCTCTCATCAACTCCACTGGGGAAGTAAGTAGGCCTGGGCCTGGCTGCTTGCTGGACGAGGCTCCCCCTGATGACCAACATCGGAGCCAGCTGCCCCCAACCCAAATTTGCCAATTCAGGGCCCCTTTCTAGAGCTCTGTGTTGCAGGTCCCAGACTTACCCACCCAGTAGGCAAACCAAAAGATGCTTCCTCAACAGCACAAGGGGTGGAAGTTAGACAGTGAGGATTGTTAAAGGCAGAGCCATACTCCTACCCGGAGAGCTTGACAGTGTCCCTCCGGGGTGGAAATGAGTTCCTTAGCTCCGTCACCACAGAGGACAGAGTAAGCAGCAGGCCGGATAAAGGGCAGGCCACAAGAAAAGTTGCAGGTGGTCACTGGGGTAGACATGCTGTGTAACCCTTCCCTGGCCCTGACCCTTGGGCCTGGTTCCATGTCCCCGCCAGGAGGTGGCCATGCGCAAGCTGGTGCGCTCAGTGACTGTGGTTGAGGACGACGAGGATGAGGATGGAGATGACCTGCTCCATCACCACCACGTGAGTGGCAGCCGCCGCTGAGGCCGAGCCTGCACTGGGGCCACCCAGCCAGGCCTGGGGGCAGTCTCTCCCCAGCCTCCCCGTGCCAAAAATCTTTTCATTAAAGAATGTTTTGGAACTTTACTCGCTGGCCTGGCCTTTCTTCTCTCTCCTCCCTATACCTTGAACAGGGAACCCAGGTGTCTGGGTGCCCTACTCTGGTAAGGAAGGGAGTGGGAACTTTCTGATGCCATGGAATATTCCTGTGGGAGCAGTGGACAAGGGTCTGGATTTGTCTTCTGGGAAAGGGAGGGGAGGACAGACGTGGGGCATACCCGCCCTGCCTCTCTCCCCCATTCTTGTTGCATGCATATCCTCTCATTTCCGTCATTTTTCCTGCAAGAATGTTCTCTCTCATTCCTGACCGCCCCCCCACTCCAATTAATAGTGCATGCCTGCTGTCCTACAAGCTTGCTCCCTTTCTCTCTTCTTTTCCTCTTAAGCTCAGAGTAGCTAGAATAGAGTCAGAGTCACCGCTCTGGTTCTCTGTCCCCAAGTCTTCCTGAGCCTTCTCCCCTTTTATGTCTTCCCTCTCCTCCTCCGGGCCCCTGGCCTCCCAAACCCCTGTTGCCCGCTGGCTCCTTAGGCACAGAACCCCACCTTCCTGCCTGGCGGCTGGGAGCCTGCAGGAGCCTGGAGCCTGGTTGGGCCTGAGTGGTCAGTCCCAGACTCGCTGTCCCGCCTGAGCCTTGTCTCCCTTCCCAGGGCTCCCACTGCAGCAGCTCGGGGGACCCCGCTGAGTACAACCTGCGCTCGCGCACCGTGCTGTGCGGGACCTGCGGGCAGCCTGCCGACAAGGCATCTGCCAGCGGCTCAGGAGCCCATGTGGGCGGACCCATCTCCTCTGGCTCTTCTGCCTCCAGTGTCACGGTCACTCGCAGCTACCGCAGTGTGGGGGGCAGTGGGGGTGGCAGCTTCGGGGACAATCTGGTCACCCGCTCCTACCTCCTGGGCAACTCCAGTCCCCGAACCCAGGTGAGTTGTCTCTGCTTTGTCTCCAAATCCTGCAGGCGGGTCCCTGGTCATCGAGGGGTAGGACAAGGTGGCCTTGCAGGGGGGAGAGCCTGCCTTCTCTTCCGCAGCCCGGGGGAGTGGGAGCCTCCTCCCCACAGCCTGAGTCCTAGACAGCTCACCTCTGCATCCTGCGCCTCTTGTCTGAGCCCCAGACTGGAGGGCAGGGGCAGGGCTGGAGTATGAGGGATGGGGGAGATGCTACCTCCCTTCTAGGGGCCAGGGGAGGGAGGGTCTGGGTCCAGGCCCTGCTGCTCACATCTCTCTCCTCTGTTTTCTCTCTTAGAGCCCCCAGAACTGCAGCATCATGTAATCTGGGACCTGCCAGGCAGGGGTGGGGGTGGAGGCCTCCTGCGTCCTCCTCACCTTATGCCCACCCCCTGCCCTGCACCTCATGGGAGGGGGCTTGAAGCCAAAGAAAAATAACCCTTTGGTTTTTTTCTTCTGTATTTTTTTTTCTAAGAGAAGTTATTTTCTACAGTGGTTTTATACTGAAGGAAAAACACAAGCAAAAAAAAAAAAAAAGCATCTATCTCAATCCTAATTTCTCCTCCCTTCCTTTTCCCTGCTTCCGGGAAACTCCACATCTGCCTTAAAACCAAAGAGGGCTTCCTCTAGAAGCCAAGGGAAAGGGGTGCTTTTATACAGGCTAGCTTCTGCTTTTCTGCCCTGGCTGCTGCCCCCACCCCGGGGACCCCGTGACATGGTGCCTGAGAGGCAGGCATGGAGGCTTCTCCGCCAGCCTCCTCTGGACGGCAGGCTCACTGCCAGGCCAGCCTCCGAGAGGGAGAGAGAGAAAGAGAGAAGACGGCTTGAGCCGGGCCCCTGGGCTTGGCCTGCCGTGATTCCACTACACCTGGCTGAGGTTCCTCTGCCTGCCCCGCCCCCAGTCCCCACCCCTGCCCCCAGCCCCGGGGTGAGTCCATTCTCCCAGGTACCAGCTGCGCTTGCTTTTCTGTATTTTATTTAGACAAGAGATGGGAATGAGGTGGGAGGTAGAAGAAGGGAGAAGAAAGGTGAGTTTGAGCTGCCTTCCCTAGCTTTAGACCCTGGGTGGGCTCTGTGCAGTCACTGGAGGTTGAAGCCAAGTGGGGTGCTGGGAGGAGGGAGAGGGAGGTCACTGGAAAGGGGAGAGCCTGCTGGCACCCACCGTGGAGGAGGAAGGCAAGAGGGGGTGGAGGGGTGTGGCAGTGGTTTTGGCAAACACTAAAGAACCCTTGCCTCCCCGTTTCCCATCTGCACCCCTTCTCTCCTCCCCAAATCAATACACTAGTTGTTTCTACCCCTGGCTGCTGTGGTATCTTTGTTGGTGGACGTCGCTGTGTGTACTGAGGTGCAGACTTGTGGGCATGCGCGTGCGCACACATACACACACACACACACACACACACACACAGCGCCGCACGGTCACTGCATCCTCCTGTTCATTGCTGCCCAGCCCTGCCCTGCTCCAGGGGAAACAATTAGAGATCAGAGCACTTTGGGTGCACATCTGGGCACTCGGTGGTGGCTGAGGGGGAAAGGCTTTGATATAACCATCACCACCCACTGTACGGCTCTCTCCCAATGGAAGTCCTTCAGAGAAGCAGCACCTGAAGGAGGGCGTTTGCTAACTAACTTCCCTCGTCCACCAGCACTTAACTGAGTGCTTTCTCTGTGCTGGGCCCTGAGCGAAGCATGAATATAAGACATATGACATAGACCCAGTCTGAGGGTGGTGACATATCAGGACGTAAGGACAAGGACACCCGGGGAGGAGGGAACAGAAGCTGCAGGAAAGGGCAGAGGAAAGGAGCAATTAATGTCCCTTTGTGCCATGTTGTGCTCAGCTTGGGGGATTGGGAAATGAACAAGACAAGATGCCCACTGTCCCCAGGGAAATTACACCCCAGTGGGAGTCAGAAAACAGACTGCAGACAAGGGATGTGTTAGGCCAAGTAGGAGCCTCCGAGGGGGTTCCAATCTGGGGGCACGAGGTGCCCAGACTGAGGGGAGGCGCCCCAAACAGGGAAAATGAGCTATAGAAACCAGCCTTTCTCTGGCGCTTCCTAGTTTCCAAAGCATTTCTGCAGCATCTCATTTGGCCTTCATACTGTCTTGAGAGGTAGGTATTGTCTCCTAGGCCCCTGGAACTCAGGCCACTCAGCTCGAAGGTGGCACAGATCCCAAGATTCTGGAAGTTTATTTATGTTCCCTGGGCAGAGTTGAGCCTGCAGTCAAGAGTCAGTGAGGAAAGGGCATGTCTGGCTGGGATCGTGGGAAAACATGTGAGAAGGCAAAATTACTGAGAGGAGAAGCGCCCCTGAGGTCATGCTGAACACTCCTGATTCCACCATAGGCTGAGACCCCACAGTGCCTTTAGGGAAGGGAAGTTAAGTGGAAGGAGGTTTGAGGAAGGGGTCCCTGCTTGGGTTGGCAGTTTCCAAGAAGGAAACCCTTCCTCTCCTAGGCCTCAGCAAAGACTCTGAGGCCCCGCAGATATGGGGTCTTAGATGTCAGTGAGGGAGTCGTGTGTCCCAGAGTGAGGACGCCCACCTGCACTTCCTGAGTCGGGCACCTTGGGGCGCCAGAGCCCCACCAAGGTGGTGCCTGTGCATCCTGGGTAGGGGTCCTTCGCTACTCAGCTGAACCCTGGTGAGCTGGCTGCGTGGACACTGTGGGCTGGGGAACACCAGTGGCAGCTGGCGACGTTCCTAGCTCTTGAGGAGGAGGGCTGAGGGCATAGGGCCGCACGCAAACACTGCCCCACAGCTGGCAGCGTGGCGGGGGCGGCAGCCGGGGACTCGGCAGTTAAGGTGTCCACACATGTGGTCACCTCACATGATGCTCACAGCACAAGTCAGCACTCAGCAGCCACATTTCATTATGTAAAAAAAAAAATGTTGTTGTTAAAATGTAATACATGCTTGGCCTAGCGTGGTGGCACGCACGCCTGTAGTCCCAGCAACTCCTGGCCTGAGGCAGGAAAATTGTTTGAGCCCAGGAGTTCTAGGCCAACCTGGGCAACAGCAACAACAAAAATACATATCATATGGTAAAATTCAAAACACAGGTAAGGGACGGGCACAGTGGCTCATGCCTGTAATCCCAGCACTTTGGGAGGCTGAGGCGGGCGGATCTGAGGTCAGGAGTTTGAGACCAGCCTGGCCAATGTGGCAAAACGTCTCTACTATACAAAAATTAGCTGGGTGTGGTCGTTCATGCCTGTAATCCCAGCTATTCAGGAAGCTGAGGCAGGAGGATCGCTTGAACTGGGTGGCTTATGTTGCAGTGAGCCGAGATCATGCAACTGCACTACAGCCTCTACAGCCTGGGCGACAGAGTGAGACTCCCTCTCAAAAAAAAAAAAAAAAAAAAAAGTCAATATGTTGCTCAGGGTATTTATTTATTTATTTATTTGTGAGACGGAGTCTCACTCTGTCACCCAGGCTGGAGTGCAGTGGCGCGATCTCGGCTCACTGTAAGCTCCGCCTCCCGGGTACACGCCGTTCTGCTTCAGCCTCCCGAGTAGCTGGGACTACAGGCACCTGCCACCATGCCCGGCTAATTTTTTGTATATTTAGTAGAGATGGGGTTTCACTGTGTTAGCCAGGATGGTCTCGATCTCCTGACCTCGTGATCCACCCGCCTCGGCCTCCCAAAGTGCTGGGATTACAGGTGTGAACCACCGCGCCTGGCTTTATTTATTTATTTTTAATATTTTTTTTTAAAACAGGTAAGAACAAATAATTTTTTTAAAAATCCATTTTTTTCTTTCTTTTTTTTTTTTTGAGATAGAGTCTCACTCTGTCACCTAGGCTGGAGTGCAGTGTCTTGATCTCAGCTCACTGTAGCCTCCACCTCTTGGGTTCAAGCGTTTCTCCTGCCTCAGCCTCCTGAGTAGCTGCCATTACAGGCATGTGCCACCACACCCAGCTAATTTTTGGCATTTTTGGTAGAGACGGGGTTTCGCATGTTGGCCAGGTTGGTCTTGATCTCCTGGCCTCAAGTGATCTGCCCACCTCGGCCTCCCAAAATGCTGGGATTACAGGCATGAGCCACCACACCTGGCCTGGAAAGATTATCTTTTTCTTTTCTTTATTTTTGAGATGGAATCTCACTCTGTTGCCCAGGCTGGAGTGCAGTGGTGTGATCTCAGCTCACTGCAACCTCTGCCTCCTGTTTTCCAGTGATTCTTGTGCCTCAGACTCTGAAGTAACTGGGTCTACAGGCATGCACCACCACACCCAGCTTCCTTCTTTCTTTCTCTTTTCTTTTCTTTTCTTTCTTTCTTTTTGCATTTTTTTTTTTTTTGTATTTTTAGTAGAGATGGGATTTTGCCATGTTGCCTAGGCTGGTCTTGAACTCCTGGCTTCAAGCAATCCACTGGCCTCGGTCTCCCAAAGCACTGGGATTACAGGCGTGAGTCACTGTGCCCGGCAAGATTATCTTCGTCATATTGCTCTTTGTTTATTGGTGTTTGGGGTTTTTTTAGAGTTGGAGCCTTACTATGTTGCCCAGGCTGGCCCTGAACTCCTGGACTCAAGCAATCCTCCTGCTTCAGCCTCCTGAGTAGCTGGGACTATAGGCACCCCAGCTTCATAGCAGTCCTTAAGATTAGGAGGGGGCCAGGTGTGGTGGCTCACACCTGTAATCCCAGCACTTTAGGAGGCCAAGGAGAATGGATTGCTTGAGTCCAGGAGTTTGAGACCAGCTAGGGCAACATAGTGAGACCCTGTCTCTATTAAATTTAAAAAATAATAATAATAAAATAAAAGATTAAGAGAGGGAGGCTGAGGCAGGTGGATCACAAGATCAGGAGTTCAAGACCACCCTGGCCAAGATAGTGAAACTCGACTCTACTAAAAATCTTTCAGTTCGTAACCACACGCACACAAACTCTTGTCCCTAGCCCAGTCGTCTCCATTCTCCAGAGGACGATTTCACGCCTCTGCCTCTCTCTTTACTCTCAGCTGCTTTACACCAAGGAGACTGCCCTTGTCAAGGTCCCCAGCACCCTGCACATTGCTAACCCAGTGACCACTTCTCAGTCCTCATCTAACTTGACCTTGTTTGTCCTGGGAGTCTGGTCCTCAGCCTGCATTGCCGATCCTTTCTTTTCTCCCTGGCCTCTAAGAGATGGAGTGCCCCAGGGCTCAATTCTCTTCTCTGTCTACACTCAGGCCCTAAGAGAGTTCCTCCAGGCCCATGGCTTTAATGACTGTGCCTATGTTGGTGACTCTTTATCCTTCAGCCTGTTCCTTTGCCTGGAACCCCAGACCGGAATCCCCACTTAAAGGTCTGACGGCATCTCAAAGTTAACATGTCCAACACTGCTACCCCGATTTCCACCTACCCCCAGTCTGCTCTGCTTATCATCTTCTCCATCTCAGCTTATGACCGCACCATCCTTTCCAGTTGCTTTAGCCATAAATCCTGGAGTCATCTTTAACTTCTATTTTCCTCTCATACTTCACATTCAGTCCATTAGTAAAACTCCATCTTTAAAATATGTCTGGAATCTGGCCAGGTGCAGTGGCTCACACTTGTAATCCCAGCAGTTTGGGATGCCGAGGCGGGTGGATCACCTGAGGTCAGGAGTTCAAGACCAGCCTAGCCAACAAGGTGAAACCCTGTCTCTACTAAAAATACAAAAATTAGCCAGCTGTGGTGGCACGCGCCTGTAATCCCAGCTACTCGGGAGACTGAAACAGGAGAATTGCCTGAACCTGGGAGGCAGAGGTTGCAGTGAGCCTAGATCATGCCACTGTACTCCAGCCTGGGCAACAGAGTGAGACTCCATCTCAAAATAAAATAAAATAAAAAATAAACACAATAAAATAGTCTGGAATTCAGGCCATTCTCATCACCGCTGCTGCCACCACCATCATCTGTTGTCTGGATTATGGCATTAGTTTTATAACTGGTCTCTTGCCTTTGCTCTGTAGTTTATTCTCTACACAGCAGCAGAGTGATCCTTTAACAGTTTGGTCACTCCTCTGCTCAGAACCCTCAGCGTCTTCCCAAAGCACGAAAATGATAAAGCCAAAGTCTTCACAATGGCATACAAAGCCATGCATGATGACCCCTCCCACTTCATCTGTCACTATTCTCCCTTGTTCTCACCCCACTGGAGCTACCGTGGCTGCCTAGATATTCCTAGAACACGCCACCCACACACCTGCTTCAGGACCTCTGAACTAATGGTTCCCTCTGCCTGGACCATTTTTCTCATCAGGTATCTGCATGCCTTGTTTTCACTCTTTCTTCAGATCTCTATTCAAATGTCAGTGTCCAGTAAAGCCTTCCCTGACCGAATTACATTATATATTTTATTTTACTTTTTGAGGTAGGGTCTCACTCTGTCACCCAGGCTGAGTGCAGTGGTGTGATCATGGCCCACTGCAGCCTCGACCTCCCAGGATTTAAACGATCCTCCTGCCTCGGCCTCCCAAAGTGCTAGGATAACAAGCATAAGCCACCATGCCCAGCCCCCTTACCAAATTTTATTATTATTACTTTTTTGAGATGGAATCTCGCTCTGTCACCCAGGATGGAGTGGATTATGTGATCTGGCTCACTGCAACCTCTGCCTCCCAGGTTCAAGCGATTCTCGTGCCTCAGCCTCCCAAGTAGCTGGGATTACAGGCATGAGCTGCCATGCTCAGCTAATTTTTGTATTTTTAGTAGAGACAGGGTTTCACCATGTTGACCAGGCTGGTCTTGAACTCCTGGCCTCAAGTGATCCACCCACCTCGACCTCCCAAAGTGCTGGGATGACACTACCACACCCAGCCCCCTGACCAAATTTTATAAAAGAGTAGCATCTTCCTCATCCCGAGTTTTAACCTCCCAGCCACTCTTTCTTATTTATTTTTCTCTGGGACATTTAACACTATTGAACATACATTACACTTGTGTATTTGTGTCTTCCACCAAAATACATACACCTGAGGGGCAGGTCTTTTGTTGTTTTTTTCGTGCTAAGTCCCCAGTACCTAGTGCAGTGCCTGACTATATTGTAGGTGCTTTATAAGTATTTAAAGTAAATGCATAGACTCAGAAATTGAATTGCTCAATATGAGAAGTTTTTTTTTTTTTTTTTTGAGACAAGGTCTCACCATGTTGTCCAGGCTGGAGTACAGTGGCTATTCACAGGCTTGATCATAGCATCATAGCTCACAGCAGCCTTGGGTTCCTGCCAGCTTCCCAAGTAGCTGGGACCGCAGGCACGCGCCGCCATCCTGCCCAGCTATGTGAGCACTTTTGCAGAACCTGAGACCTATTGCCAAGTATCATCCCAAAGAGTGGAACTAATTTTCACTTTAACCACTAGTGGGCAGGTTATTACCATTCTCATTTTAATGAAGGCGGCTGAGACCCAGTGAGAGAAGAGGTTTACCCCAAGTCACCCAGGACTCCAGATTCTCAGAAAATACAGTGGCAACTCAGAATACTGTGGGAAGACCAGGGAGGCTTTGCAGAGGAAAGGGTTGTTTTGGCATGGAAGGACAAGAAGAGTTTCATCAAGTGGAAATGAGAACTACTATCCCGGAAGAGTACATCTTCCAGGTGGGAGATACGGTAGGAACAGAAAGTCAGAGAAAGGCGGAGTCCAGGCTGCCTGGGGAAAAGCCCTCCCTCACTAAAGGGTCAGGAGGGGACTACAGTACCCTGCGGGGAGTTTGAAATTAATTGCATGGGCCCTGGGAAGCCAGGGAGGGTTGTGAGTAGAGGGGTGATATGAGAATTGAGGCTTTCTGCTATTTGTCTGTCTGCTATCTTCTGTCTCCATTTTCTTTGTCCTTCTCTTCTGCTGTGGGTTTCTCTCAGCTGCCCCAGCCCCTCCTGGCATAACTAAGATTTTCTTTTTCTATGTCACAATCCTGACAGCCTATCAGGAAGCAGAGGGAGCGGGTGAGCCAGGGTCCTCCTCAGAGCCTTGGTGCCCCCATTGCGCTGTGCCCAGAGGGGCAGAGAAAACAAGACTTGGAGAGGCAACTGGAAGGGAAGGTGCCTCCTACGCCCCCCTGACTGACTCTGGGGTGCTGGCCTCCCCCTGCCTTCTAGGGCCAGGCCTCAGGCCCTTCCACTTCTTGGGCTGATTCTCCGTGCCTAGTACCAGTTGGTGCCAGCTGGCAGCTCTCACCGGAGACTGAGGTGGCCCGCATATGGGGGAGGGGAGGAAGTGGGCAAGAGCCCAAGGGGAACAGAGGGCAGGGTCTGAGGAGGTGGAGTCAGAAGCCGCGTGGCCAGCATGGGGGTCTCATGGGATGAGGGAAAAGTGAGGCAGAGGGCCCTGGGGGCTTCCAGGGGAGTAGGGGAGGTGTCAGGTGGTCCCCTCTTTGGCTCTCCTGCCGCTGGCAAGTCCAGTCCTCTCCCCACCACCTACTTTCCTCTACACTCACCCCCTTAAGCTGCCCCTGGCTAATTCTCCTTGGTCCCTTTAAGAGCTGCCTGGGAACTGGGGCACTGGAGGGGGCTGGCAGGGCCCCTACCCCTCCCTGCCATGCCTGGCCCTGCTCCACCCCCTGTCCGGTGCAGACTCTGCTGGAAGTCTTGGACGCCTGGGTTAGGGTCTCCACTTCTGGGCTGGGGGTAAGGCTTAAAAGTGGTGGGGAAGGGGGACTGTGGTCCCTGGGGTGGGAGGGAGGGGCGGGATGCCAGAACTCTGGGACTATGGACATGGAGTGTCTGTGTGTCAACTCCAATGGACAATGCAGGGGGTGGTCTTCTGGCCTCTACTGGGGGAGGGGCAGCCTCAGGGATCTTGAGGGGCATATCCTAAGGAGCAGGATGCCTGGGTCTCCTCCCTCCACTCCCCCATCTCGTTTCCCCAAGACCTTCATTTTCTAAATTCCATCAGCCACTGCTTGCCCCCTGCAATCAAAGATGCAGGGTCCCAACATCCCCCCTCCCCACAGGTGGGGAAATTGAGGCTAGAAAAACCAGAGGAAACAGAATTATGTATGCTGCAGCAGGAGAAATGGAGATTAGCTTGTGGAAAGGCTCTCTCTCCCTCTCCACCTCACAGAACTGCAAACAGGAGGCCTGGGTGTCCAACTCACTCCAGCGAGTTTCTAACTGTGGCTATGGCCACCACCCTGGACTATGTCCCTACTCTCTCATCAAGACTATTTAGCTCTTTTCTGGAAGTTTTGATTCTCATATGGCAAGGCCAGGGGAGGTCCCTGAAGTCTGGCTGGGTTACCTGGATTGAAGTGGAGCCAGGTGGGATCTATAGGCTCCCCCATTCCCTTGGGTTATTTCAGAAATGTGGCTCCTTCTTCCTCTGCCACAGAGACTGGATCCAATTCCCCTAAAAGGGAAGAAAATAGGGGCAGGGACTCAAGGATGTCCAATGGGGGTGTGAGGGCTTCCTGCAGTTCACCCGCTTCCTTCCTGTTATCATACTAGTTCAGGGTCCTCTACTCCCCACCATCTTAATCTCAAATCATGTGTCCCAGTCCCAGGGGAGAGAAGCCTGAACAAGCAGGTCCTTTCTGAGTCACCACAGCCGAGATGCAGAGGGGCAGTGAGGGTGGAGTGTCAGGAATCAGTGGGGACATGGCGGCCCCGCTCAGGGTCCACTTCCGATTTCAGCACATGCCATGCCCTCCTTGCTTCACCACAAAGCAAATGCTCAACCACCACCCCAACTCAGATCTAAAGGGGAACCAGTCTTGGTCCATGAAACCCTCTATCCGGGGCCGACAACGGCACACTCATTTCCTTCCTCTTAAAAATACTATGAAGTCTGGTGGAGCCATGCTGCTCCCAGGCAGGCTGAAAAGCCATTATTTTATGGATGTGAGGCAGGGAGGGTAAATGCTCTGCCCAGCATCACACAGCAGGCTACAGGCAACCAGGCCTGGGATCCAGGGCCCTTTGTCCCAGACTCATGGTGCCTTTTCTAGTCCCCTGCCAGCTGAGAGAGAGAGGCCAGCCTGGAAGGGGCTTTTTCTTTTTTCTTTTTTTTTTTTTTTGAGATGGAGTTTCGCTCTCGTTGTGCAGGCTGGAGTGCAATGGCGTGATCTCGGCTCACTGCAACCTCCGCCTCCCGGGTTCAAGTGATTCTCCTGCCTCAGCCTCCCGAGTAGCTGGGACTGCAGGCATGCGCCACCATGCCCGGCTAATTTTGTATTTTTAGTAGAGATGGGGTTTCTCCAGGTTGGTCAGGCTGGTCTTGAACTCCCGACCTCAGGTGATCCGCCCGCCTCGGCCTCCCAAAGTGCTGGGATTACAGGCATGAGCCACCGCGCCCGGCCTGAAGGGGCTTTTACAACTCTTCATTTTACCAACAAAGTTAGGGCCCAGTGGAGACAGAAGGGAGCTCTAGTAACAAGGCTGTTTAGGATCAGGGCTGGGAGAGGGCACAGGCTTGGCTCCCAAAAAGGCTCCATACAAACCACTGCCTGCCTGTGCTCCTCCCCGAATGGGAAAGAATCCAGCTGTCTTCTTTCCCTATGCCCATCTAGTCTAGACCCTTGGAAAGTCCTTTGTGAAGTCTGCTCTCTACAGCACAAACCTTTCCCTCTTAATACGTCTCAGAGGGTGTTAGCCACAGAAGGCTTCTGGGGGAGCCACCTTCTTCTCAGGCAGCTTAGGAAGGAGAGGCAGAACCTGAACCTGGCAGTGAACCCCCTCCCTCAGAAGTCAGGATACTGTAAATAGAAGAGGGCTCCTTGGGGTTCTTAACAGAGTCTGTCCCTTGGCTTATTTGCATAGATATTTGTGGGCTCATTCGTGTCCTCATTGGCAAACTGAATTTGCATGGGGTTGGGCTGCGGTCCAGCTGTGTCGCCCCGGCGTATACACAGTTCCCAGGGTAGAGGGAAACCCAGAGGAACTGGTTGTAAAGAGGAATGGGCCCCAGTTGACCCCCTGAACCCAGGTGGTGACATGTGCACGGTGGTGCCTGCTGAAGGTGGGCAAGGGAGCTGAGCAGGGACCGGGGGCTACTGTACCCACTTTCCACCTCCTCCCGCATCTGGAGCCCCTCCTCCTCCACATGTGTGAATCCAGGAGCCACAGAAGGTGGAGCACAGTGGGACACGGGTAGGAGGAGGAAGAATATGGGGAGATTCTAGTCCCTCCCACTTAGAGATGCGGTCGCCATGGTGACTGAGGACCAGTGAGGCGGGATGGGGTTGAGAATGGGGGTGGGGGTGTGGCAGGGGCTGAGGCACTGGGAGATTGGAAAGCCTGGCATTCCAGAGGGAGGGAAACGCAGCGGCATCCCCAGGCTCCAGGTAAGGGAGCGGGAGAGCTGACAGTTCTGAAGGGAGAGGGCGGGGCCATTGTCTGGTGCTGGCTCTGCCCTAAGGAGGGGGCAGACAGAGGGGTCGGGCTATTGTGTGTGATACTCAGCGCAGCCTTCCAGAGCTAGTCAGACTGGAGGAGGGGACCTGGGAAGCTCTGGGTAAGGGGTTAGGAGGGACTGAGCTGGTGGGTGGCAAAAAGGCTGGGAGACAGTGGGCATGGGAAGAGGTGGAGGGACACAGGGGGCGTAGAGGTTTGGGGATGTCCCTAGTGCCTGTACACGCTAGGCACTCAATACATATAAGTTGACTTGACTTGCTTGTGATCATAACAAGAGGGCAGATGAGGGCCAGGGCAGATGAGGGCCAGGGCAGGTGGAGCTAAGGCAGGGAAGCCAGGAGGCAATGCTCCCTGGAACTGGGCTCTTCTGTGGGCTGCCCCTGAAGCTGAAAGGGAGGAGGTGGGGGAAACTGGACCTGCCAGATCACTGGTGAAGCCAGGAGCTGCTTCTCTCCTGGCTCCAGGAGCTGTTCCTTTAGTGAAGCATCCGTGTTCTGCAGGGGCTCAGAAGAGACTGAGCGTCTGGGGCTGGTTGAAGCTCAGAGGTAGCATGGAGTCGGGACGGGAAGCAACCTCTCCATCTCCCCTCCCACCTCCACATCTAGACCTTTCCTCTGTACAATAGAATCTGGCAGGAAGGGGCTACCATCGCATGCTGTGTAAGGGTTGCAGGGGACGAGCTGGACTCTGGCAGGGCAGACGGTGCACTCAGTGTTGTTGTCATGGCAGGACCCAAGGCTGGGCTCCAGGTCTTGTGGAGAAATGGGCTGGGGGAACCCCCAGATTGGAGCTATTAAATGGCATGGCCCCTGTGGGCGGGTCCCTGAACATCTGACCCCTTCCCACTGCCACCCCACCTGACCTGCTGCCTGACACCATTCCCAGCCAAGGTACTTCCGCTCCTTGGCCTTGGTTTCCTCATTTGTACGGTTGTCAGGAAGGGTATGTCTGAGTACTCTGTCAGCCCTGAGCTTCTTTGATGCTGTGTGCAGGACCTGCTATATTATTTGTGGGGCCCAGTGCAAAATAAAAATGTAGAGCACCTTGTTTAAGTATTATGAGGACTTTCAACAGAGCAACAACAGAGCATTAAACCAAGTGCGGCCCTTCTGAGCACAGGGCCCTGTGTGGCTGCACAGATCTCATGCCCATGAAGCCGCCACTGGCTGGGGCCCTGCCAGCTGAAGCAAGGGAGATGGCAGTGGGGCTTGGGGGGGTCTGACTCCAGAGACTCTGGTGTGAGGGGTGCACTGCTGGGGGCAGGGTGCCCTTCCCATTGTGCTCTTTTTGACCAGGAGGCCCTTGCAGAGGCAGGGGGTGGTAACTCACAGCCTTCCTTCAAGGAGGTTTCTGTTCCCTCTGAAACGCTTTATTGACACAAATAAGCTTGCTCATAAGGGCCACGCTTGGGGCCGGGCGCAGTGGCTCACGACTGTAATCCCAGCACTTTCGGAATCTGAGTCAGGCGGATCACTTGAGGTCAGGAGTTTGAGACCAGGCTGGCCAGCATGGTGAAACTGCATCTCTACTAAAAATACAAAAAAAATTAGCCGGGCTTGGTGGCACATGCCTGTAGTCTCAGCTACCTGGGAGGCTGAGGCAGGAGAATGGCTTGAACCCAGGAGGCGGAGGTTGCAGTGAGCCGAGATCGCACCACTGCACTCCAGCCTGGGCGACAACAGAGCAAGACTTCGTCTCAAAAAAAAAAAAAAGCCCACGCTTGGTTTAATGCTCTGCTGTTGCCCTGTTGAAAGTCCTCAGAAATCACCCCAGAGATCTTGTTTCTTAGCCTAGAGTAGATAAAGCTCATTACGCTCCCAGCCCACCCTCGCCTTCTCTATCCAAGTGGCTCAGAAGTATGGACTGGGGCAGGAGGGAGGACTGAGGGACTAGGACTCTGTAGAGTCTTTGTAGCTAAGAGATTTGCTATTGAATGAGGCAGATCTGAATTTAACTTGGCTTCTAGCTGTGTAACCTCCCTTCTTGATCTGTAAAATGGGATTATGGCAGTACCTAGCGCTAAAATTGTTGGGAGGACTAAAGCCTGATAGTGTGAACTATTCATATTGACTAGAGGGGCTGGGGAAGATGACGTCCGGAGTTGGGAGAATTCTGGATGTCTGGAGGAAGAACTAGGGGCAGGGCATGGAGTCTATCACTTCCAGAAAGGCAGGAATAGGACATCAGGCTGGGAGTGTGGGGCTGGAACTCCCCCAACCTCCCTGTATCAGAACTCCTCCCAGTGACCCAAATAAGCCAATCTGTTTAAGCAGAGAGGCCCAGGGGCAGACTGGCTTCCCAAATCTGAGCTGGGCGCTGGGGAGACACAGAAGATAGGGTCTGGATAAATGGGAGTTTCTCTTGATTCTAAGAAGCTGGAAGGGACCTGGCAACCAGCCTCTGGGAGAGTCTGGGGGAGTCCTAGGCAAGTCTTGACAGAAACGATTGTCAGGCAGGATATGTCTGAGACCAACCCCTGGGGAAATTGAGAGAGATGAAAGAAGGCTGAGTACCTCAGATGAGGAATTATAAGGAGTAGCCTGAGCTGTAACATCCCCCATGTTGGCTGGTGCTGTAGCAGGAGGGATGGAAGTTACACTATAGGAAGGACTTCCTGCCAGGGAGGAATGTGCATGTCAGATGGAAGTGGATTATTTATTAGAGTTGGATTAGCCCTGGGATGTCTGTGCTCTTTAACCCGCAGTCAGCTGACCATGTTGAGTGGGCAGGAACCTACCCACTTTGTAGGCCATGGAGTTCTTGGCGCTGGATGCCTCATTAACCCCGCGTTATGAGGCTCCCCCTGGAGCCTTTGGGGAGGGGTGAGCAGCCACCTTTGGGGGTTGGGTGCCTCCAAAGTGTGGTCCAGTGAGCACGAGTTCAGATGGGAAATGTTCTGGGCTTTCTACTGGCCTGATTTCTGGGCTTCCTATTGGCCTGATGTCAAAGAGTGATGGAGATTAGACTACAAGGGGGACTTCCTCAGCAAAATCATGGATAAGAGCCTAATACAATTCTTTTCTTTTATTTTTTTAAATATTATGGCCCAGCTGAGAGTGGGAGGTTTAAAGGTTAGACCACTGCAGGGACTTCCCAGTAGGTAGGAGTAGAGAGACCCCACCTTGTGGGTAAGTGAAAAGAGGAGTATGTCATGTCCCCTATCTGGGAAACCTTGAGAGCAAGAGGAGAAACCACTGCTAGGCTGGTTATACTGGCTGTGACATGATGGAGAGGCAGGGGAATCGCTGAAATGACCTAGAAGGGCCTTTTAAACTTTCTGGTTGGACCGAGCAGAGGAGGGAGAGAGAGGTGTGTCTCTTGTGAGGTAGGTGAACGTCTTTTTATTCCCTCCCAATCCACCAACTTCCGCCCAAGCCAGGATCTGTCACAACTCGAGAGGTGGAAATTCCGGTTTCCCTGGCCCAGAGCTCCCAGTGCTGGCTTTGGCATGATGGGCACCTGGAGGGCTGCACTCCCGTTCCAGCCAGGCTGAGCCTTCTGTCCCCTGCCTCTGGGGCCTGGGAACCCCCCTTCTTCTTTCTCCTGAATGGCACCCCCGCCCTAGAATCCAGACACCGAGTTTCCCACTGTGGCTGGTTCAAGGGTATGTGAGGTGAGATGTGTGGCTTGGGGTGGGTGGTCTTGGGGAAGATTATGTAGAGGCCCAGGGAGGCAGACACAGGAGCAAGAGACAAGCGGGCCGGGGAGCTGCAGAGGCTGGGAGCCGGCCAGCCACCTCTGCCCAGGCAGCAATCCCGGGAAATGCTGATAACCAACCTGGCGGGATGGACCCTCATTGCCTCCCTGGAAGAATTGGGCCAGGCAGGCCTGAGCCTCAAAGACCCTGAACTCAGCTGAGGCTGGGGGAGAGATTAGAGCAGGCAGACTCAAACCCGGTCTGCCCACCTGGGTCAGAGCTGAGTATGAGGCACAGGTGTCAACAGATCTGAAAGTGACAGGAGAGTAAGGTCTGAGGAATTTATATTTTGGGTACAGGAATCTGCTCCCCAAAATGTTCCCTGCCCAGAGCCAGGCAACGGTTTGGGCTTGGGCTATGAGAAGAGGGAAGGCAAAGGAGGAAAGGCAGGAAAGACTTCCTGAGAGTAAGGCAAGAAAAGGCAAACCAGAGCTGTTGGTGAGAAGACAGCAGAAGAAGCAGGATAGGGGACACCTGGGCTCCTACCCAGAGTGGACAGTGAGGTAACAGGCTGGGGCCTGGAAGGATGATGAAAGTGAGACTGTCTTAGGGCCCTTTCAGAGAGGGAACCTTCCCTGCCCTAATGCCCCCCCCGCCCCCGCCACCAGTACACACACTTCTGCTGCCTGGGGCTCTCCTATTGGTCCCCGGGGGGATGTGGTAAGAACTGCTCACCCAGAAAGTGCCCGGGTGCCTGTTTCCCCAGAGCTCCCTGGTGACAGTCTGTGGCTGAGCATGGCCCTCCCAGCCCTGGGCCTGGACCCCTGGAGCCTCCTGGGCCTTTTCCTTTTCCAACTGCTTCAGCTGCTGCTGCCGACGACGACCGCGGGGGGAGGCAGGCAGGGGCCCATGCCCAGGGTCAGATACTATGCAGGTAAGTGTCCGACGGCAGGAAGTGTGGGGATAGCAATAGAGAGCTGGAGGTGGGTGGAGGAAGGAGAGAGGAACAGAGGAGAGGGGGGAAATGGACATGGAGAAACAGGGACTCAGAGAGAGATGCCAGGGAGAAAACAGAGGGTTTCGGAGAAAGAGAGACACAGCCAGAAACAGAAGTCCGAAAGGAAAGAAAAGCCACTGGAGAGCAGATTGAGGAAAACAGGTGGCCACGGGGCCAGGGGCACGCTTCTTCCAGTTCTCCAAGTTGGTAATTTTTCTTTTCTACCTTAAATATCACTGTCACCAAGCTGGGCACCTCAAACTCCTAACTGCTTCACACTCCCAGGTACCCCAAAGTCAAGGCCCATGTTAGAAGACCATATGTGGACCCGGTGACCCGGGGCTCGCCAGGCCCATGCCAACCACATAGATCATGCTGGACCATACCATGTCCAGGACCATGGGATGGCTGGTTGGAGAATGGGCCCTGGAACCCACACGCAAGCACAGCTTGGCTGGTTTCTTACTGAGACTGTGGAGGCTGCTGGCCCCCTCACCTCCAGGGAGAAGACTCAGGAAAGGATGTAGACACTGTAGGAGTTGTAGGTGACTGGGCATGGCTGTGTCTTTAGCATCTTTCTGGGGCAATTGGTAAAAGAAATGTATATTGCCCATTGATGCAGAGACCTCCTCTGTGTTGGATGCTGGGCGTACAAACACAGATAAGCCTCAGCCCCTGCCCTCAAGGTGTTCACAGTCACAAGGGGGAAGCACATGAACAATCAGACCATCAATACAGGGTGATCTGTTCAGCAACTGAGGGGTTTATGCAGCTCTGGGGGAGGCCTGGCCTCCAGGAGATGCTCCTCCCTGAGGCTGGCCCTTCCATCCCGCAGCCACACCAGATTCCCCAACTCCTCCCCTCTGTCCTGTGTAAGATTCCCTGAGCCTGCAAAGGTATCAATTAGCTAGTCAGCTTTCTAACTAATGCAACAGTGCAAGTGCTAATGAGAGAGGATCTGAGGAGTTCCTTCCTTCTTGCTGATGTGCCAGTGGGACACGAAAATACACCCCCACCCACCCCACCATGCCAAGGTCATGGAGAGGACCTAGGTGAGCCTCCCACACCTGGCTCACCATCCCTGCCCAGGGGACATCCAGCCATGCCCACACGGATCTTTGAAGAAAAATGCTTCCTCTCTGCTCGTGGTGACTCTACTGCTGGGAATTTCCTTTAACAGAAGAGGAAGAAAGCAGGGGTGGTTGGGGGGATGGCGAGAGGGACTCTGACATACGCCCTCCTGTCTGCATATAGCTTTGCTGCTTGTGGCTGCCAACACTTTCCTGTTTGTCTGTCTGCCTGCTGCTCCTCATCCTAGTGAGGACCAAGGCGTCCTCCCCCACGGTAGCCGTCTCTGTCCCAGGCCTGGAAGAGCATCCATTGTGCCTCACTTTATTTCCTGTCCCCATTACCCTGCCTCTGGCTGCCTCTCCTCTCTATTGTGGGCTCAGCACACAAAGCTCTTGTGGCTGCCGGCGGGGTGGGGTGAAGGGAAGAACTGCTGGTGGAGGAGAGTGGATCTAGCTGCCAAGGCCTGGGGAGCACACTCAGGCAACCCTTCCCCTTCCCCCACTTTTATCTCAGGAGTCAGCTGCCTGCCCACCAAGTCCTCATCACTCTCTCTGTCTTACTTACCTCCAACAGGGGATGAACGTAGGGCACTTAGCTTCTTCCACCAGAAGGGCCTCCAGGATTTTGACACTCTGCTCCTGAGTGGTGATGGAAATACTCTCTACGTGGGGGCTCGAGAAGCCATTCTGGCCTTGGATATCCAGGATCCAGGGGTCCCCAGGCTAAAGAACATGGTGAGAAGTCCAGGGATAAAGAGTGTGGGCTGGGAGTGAGGAGGGGGCCAGCAGCTACCCTGGGCTTGGCTGCCTGTGCATGAATAACAACTCAGTTGCTGTTATCTGTAATCAGCAGTTCTCTTTATATGTATATTGTGGCAGTATAACAGACAGGAAATGTCGTGGCCTCACTTTTTTTTTTTTTGAGACGGAGTCTTGCTCCGTTGCCCCAGCTAGAGTACAGTGGCGCGATCTTGGCTCACTGCAACCTCCGCCTCCCGGGTTCAAGCAATTCTCCTGCCTCAGCCTCCCAAGTAGCTGGGACTAGCATGCACCACCATGCCAGGCTAATTTTAATGGAGACGAGATTTTACCATGTTGGCCAGGCTGGTCTCGAACTCCTGACCTCAGGTGATCTGCCTGCCTCAGCCTCCCAAACAGTTGGGATTATAGGCGTGAGCCACTGCACCCGGCCTGAGACTTCACTCTTCACTGGTATCGTGAATAGTGATTGAATAATATTAATTGCAAAAATGGCTGATACGGAAATCATTGACATATGAGATAAACACTGACTCAAATTATGTCAATAATTTGATATCTACCCACTAGTAGAAATCACTGATGCTTCCGTGTCTTTTTTTTTTTTTTTTTTTTTTGAGATGGAGTCTCACTCTGTTGTCCAGGCTGGAGTGCAATGGCGTGATCTTGGCTCACTGTAACCTCTGCCTCCCGGGTTCAAGCAATTCTGTCTCAGCCCCCCGAGTAGCTGGGATTACAGGCGCCCTCCACTAGGCGTTGCTAATTTTTCTATTTTTAGTAGAGACGGGGTTTTACCATGTTGGTCAGCCTGGTCTCGAACTCCCGACCTCAGGTGATCCGTCCGCCTCAGGCTTTCTAAGTGCTGGGATTACAGGCGTGAGCCACTGTGCCTGGCTGCTTCTGTCCTAGTCACCCTATTAATGGGAACAATGTGAGGAAGGAAGGAAGAAAGGGAGAGAAGGCACTAGCAATATAGCAATCACCTCCATGGTTCATGTATCCTGATGTGTAGTCTGCTGACCACCTGCACATATGAGATGCTGGTTAAAAATGCAGATTCTCTAAGGCGTGACCCAGGAACCAATTTGTTAAACAATTTCCCCAGGAAATGTGCGGTTTGACAACTGCTGCCATATATACCATCCATCGTGTTAGGTGTTTTGTATATGCCACCTGGTTGTATCTGCCAGTAGCCTATGAAATTGACCAAGATCTCTCAGTCAGGAAATAGCCAAGTCTAGATTTAAACTTGGGTCTGTCTGATTCCTTAGGCTGTGTTCAACTATGGAGCTATGTCTGATATCAGTATTATTCAAATAATAGCCATGGTCACAAACTGATGTTATTACTGCCCATCAGCATGTCACTAACCACCATGTCTGCTGGTGATTTCACATCAGAGCAGAGAAGGGAGGCAGGTCACAGCTAGAACTGAAGACCTCATTTCTTTTCATCTCGCCCTCCCAACTCCCCACTTTCAGATACCGTGGCCAGCCAGTGACAGAAAAAAGAGTGAATGTGCCTTTAAGAAGAAGAGCAATGAGGTAAGTGGAGGTGGGGGAGTGGGGGTAGAGTGGGTAGAGAGCCCTGGCATCCCTAGACCATCCCTGGATGACCTCAGGTTGGGCGGCAGTGGAGGGCACTCGTTTGCATGGTTATCTCCTGGATTATGTTCTACAGAGAGGTACAGGGACTGCCCCAGCATTACCTAGCCTTTCTCCTCAATGAGGGGGCAGCCTCTGGGGGTCCAGGAATTTGAGGCAAGTGGCCTGGAGACCTAAATTCTCTGTCTCCCTCAGACACAGTGTTTCAACTTCATCCGTGTCCTGGTTTCTTACAATGTCACCCATCTCTACACCTGCGGCACCTTCGCCTTCAGCCCTGCTTGTACCTTCATTGTGAGTTCTCTGGTGCCCAGCGCTCAGGCCCCCAAGCATCCCTTCTCACATCTACCCCCGGCTTTCCTCTGTAGCTCTGGAAAACTCTGGCCTACCAGATGCAGGACCCTCATGAACTTCCTGGCCCCAGACCAATTTCCCTCTGTGTCCCTTTCCCTTCCTTCCTCAAGCCCCTCATTTCCCAGATGTGAGACCTTGGCGTTCTGGTCCCCCAGCCTCTCTCCCCATTTAGGAACTTCAAGATTCCTACCTGTTGCCCATCTCGGAGGACAAGGTCATGGAGGGAAAAGGCCAAAGCCCCTTTGACCCCGCTCACAAGCATACGGCTGTCTTGGTGGGTGAGTATCAGGTTTCCCACTTCATCCCAACATCTGCTTTCTCCAGTCACGCTGTGAAATATGGAATATTACAGAGTTTTCCAAAAGGCAGGGGAAGCTGGGTGTAGTGATGCATGCATATGGTCCCAGTTATTTGGAAGCTGAGGTTGAAGGATGCTTGAGTTTAGGGGTTTGAGTCTAGCCTGGGCAACACAGCGAGATCATCTCAAAAAAAAAAAAAAGGCCTCAGTGCCTCACGCCTGTAATCCTAGCAGTTTGGGAGGCTGAGGTAGGTGGATCACGTGACCCCAGGAGTTTGAGACCAGCCTGGTCAACATGGTGAAACCCCATCTCTACTAAAAATACAAAAATTAGCCAGGCATGGTAGGGCGCACCTATGGTCCCAGCTACTTGGGAGGCTGAGTCACAAGAATTACTTGAACCCAGGAGGTGGAGGTTGCAGTGAGCCAATATCGTGCCACTGCACTCCAGCCTGCGCAACAAAGCAAGACTCTGTCTCAAAACAAAACAAAACAAAAAATGCAGAGGAAAGAGAGAGAGAGGGAAGCCAGAAGCCTCAGAGCACAAGATCAGAGGGAGAATTAAGCACCCCAACCACCAGCTCCTGCTGAAATTGCCACAAAAAGTGGTGGAGAAAGATGCATGTGGAGAGACTCAGAGACACAAGGGCTCGGGAAGGGTATTGGGTAGAGAAGAGGCCTGAGACTGAGCCACTGTTCAACAATTGTGTGAACACTTCCTCGGATGTACTGGGCACTGTGCTGGGCAGTATAGGAGTTATAAACAAGAAATCAGTCCGGGTGCAGTGGCTCACACCTGAAATCTCAGCACTTTAGGAGGCTGAGGCGGGTGGATCATTTGAGCCCAGGAGTTTGAGACCAGCTTGGGCAATAGTATAGTGAGACCTTGTCTCTACTGAAAACAAAACAAAACAACAACAACAACAACAACAAAATTAGCCGGACAAGCGCCTGTGATCCCAGCTACTTGGGAGGCTGAGGTGGGAGGATCGCTTGAGAAGGTCAAGGCTACAGTGAGTTGTGGTGGCACCACTGCACTCCAGCCTGGATGTGAGCAAGACCCTGTCTTGGAAAAAAAAAAAAAGGGAGAGAGAAACTATGTCTCAATGCACTACTGGACACCAACCATTACAGACTTCCCACCTGCCTTCCTGGAGTAGATGGCCTTCGGCTTTTCAGCAGGACCTTGAAAAGATAGGTAGACAGATGGCAGGGAAGGTGTTCCAGGGAGAGAAGGGTAGGACCCAAGGTGTGGAAGTGGAAAACACAGTCACCTTCCAGGATCAGTAAGTGATTCTACTTGGCAAGTGGTTCAGCTAGGTATGTGAGGAAGTAGCCACAGAAAGGCTGGAAAAGTGCCCAAACACGGAGGGCCACACAGGATGGCCATTTCCTGTGGAGAGAGGAAGCTAAGAGGGGTGCTTAGTGAGGAGGGGGAGCTGGCCTTTGAGGCTCCCCAGGAAGGTGCAGAACTGATGCAGGGCCGCCGAGACTGATATGGAGGCTAGCCCCAGTCAGTCAGGTCTGTGGAGGGCAGAGGAGCCCTCTACCCCATCAGTTCTCTCTTCTCCTCTCCCCCACCCTAGATGGGATGCTCTATTCTGGTACTATGAACAACTTCCTGGGCAGTGAGCCCATCCTGATGCGCACACTGGGATCCCAGCCTGTCCTCAAGACCGACAACTTCCTCCGCTGGCTGCATCGTAAGGACCTGACCCCCGCTGGCCTCCTTTCCTGAGTCCCGGTGACCTTGCTAATTCACTCAACTTTCATTTGCGGAAGGTACAATGTGTCCATTACTGTTAGGCGCAGGGGGTATATGGCAGGGAAGAAGGCAAATCTCCGGTCCTCTTGAAGCTTTCATCTTATATAAACACATTAAAGAAGTACCAGTCATCCCCACCCCACATCGCTACCCTTCGACAAGCTGTGGGACCCGAGGAAGCCTGTGTCCTGGCCTCCAGGGCCAGACCAAGGGTTTTCACTCAGGCAAACCCAGGGCATCCAGGGGCTCAGTCCCTAAGCCCATGTGCCCCTCCCCCGCAGATGACGCCTCCTTCGTGGCAGCCATCCCTTCGACCCAGGTCGTCTACTTCTTCTTCGAGGAGACAGCCAGCGAGTTTGACTTCTTTGAGAGGCTCCACACATCGCGGGTGGCTAGAGTCTGCAAGGTCCGCGGCCTGGGCGGGGGGCGGGGCTAACTGGAGGAGAACCAATAGGGAGATGGCAGGGGCAGGACTGAGTGGTGGGCCCCCAATGAGAGCGGGGGAGCGGGGCAGGGGACAAGCGGGGCTGGGGGGGCGGGGCGGGGGACAGGCGGGGCTGGGGGGGCGGGGCGGGGGACAGGCGGGGCTGGGGGGGCGGGGCGGGGACACGCCGAGCTGCGGGGGGCAGGGAGGACACGCGGGGCTGGGGGGGGGTTGGGGGGGCGGGGCGGGGGGCACCCGGGGCGCCCCCTGACTCTCCTTGTGCCCCCAGAATGACGTGGGCGGCGAAAAGCTGCTGCAGAAGAAGTGGACCACCTTCCTGAAGGCCCAGCTGCTCTGCACCCAGCCGGGGCAGCTGCCCTTCAACGTCATCCGCCACGCGGTCCTGCTCCCCGCCGATTCTCCCACAGCTCCCCACATCTACGCAGTTTTCACCTCCCAGTGGTGAGCAGCAGGGCTGGACCATGGGGGCTGGACACGGGACTTGACGCCAGTGAGGCCCCAGCTCGTGAGCGGAGGCAGGAATTGACATGAGCCAGCACCTATTCAGCACTTTCACATAGGAAGGCATTAAATCGTCACCACCTCTCAGGAATTTGACTCATGCCCTTTTTGTAAATGGGAAAAATAAGTTAGAACTCAGAGAGGTTCTAACTAGTTTATATTCTGCCTAGTTCCAAAAGGGATAGGAAGCATTTTACAAAAGGCAAATATTAAAATCGATAAAATAGATAAAGAAATGGTAATAAAAGGAGAGTATGAGGAGCCAGGGGTAAGGCCAACACACTACAAATGCTTGTCATAAGATGTAGTATAGTCCCTGGATGCCAGCCACAAATTTAGCTCTGCACTTCCTAATGGCCAGGGCAAACAGGGAAACACCATTCGTATCAGAAGATAAAAATAAAGTCGGCCGGGTGCGGTGGCTCATGCCTGTAATCCCAGCACTTTGGGAGGACGAGGCGGGCAGATCACGAGGTCAGGAGATCAAGACCATCCTGGCCAACATGGTGAAACCCCGTCTCTACTAAAAATACAAAAATTAGCTGGGTGTGGTGGCGCATGCCTGTAGTCCCAGCTACTCGTGAGCCTCGGGCAGGAGGATCCCATGAACCCGGGAGGCGGAGGTTGCAGTGAGCTGAGATCGCACCACTGAACTCCAGCCTGGCAACACAGTGAGACTCCGTCTCAAAAAAATAAATAAAGTCATTGCTTGAAGGTTGAGAAAGGTTAACCAATTTGTCCAAGGTCCCCAAGTCATGGTCTGGCCCCACAGTGTTTAGGTACCTGCTGACAATGTGTCAGGTACCAAAGGTATTTGGGGTAAGTGGGGTCTGGTATCCACAGGATCCAGAACTGAGAGCCTGGTGTATACAGTAGTCAGCTTCAAGAGAGCAGAGAAACAGACCTCCTGTCTCCACAGACCAGGGCTGAGGAATAATAACAGTCCGGTAGTTAGGCACTGGTCGGTTCTCTGAGGACCAGGGATCCAAGAGACTCAAAGAAAGAGGGGTTGTGTGGAGCCAGGCTAGAGCTGGTTACACTGTCCCTCCAATGGGTACAGCCCAGTGTAGGCAGGACAGGCAGGGGCCACCCCACGGCCTGAGCCCCAATTAATTCTCATTAAGGATAATCAGACTTCAAATCCCAAGATGGGCCTAGAGCCAGGCCCTGGGCCAGAGTCAGGGAATTCCATGGGGCTCCCTTGGCCCTTATCAACACAGTGAGGGGAAGGAGTGGTAGCTGGAGGCTGGCCCAGCTCTCCACACTCTTGCTTCCTGGGTTTTCTCACTGAGGGTGGGCCAGGCTGGAGAGAGAGCTGCTGGTGTGGCAGAGACCACAGACAATGTTCCCTCTGACTGTCTCCAGGCAGGTTGGCGGGACCAGGAGCTCTGCGGTTTGTGCCTTCTCTCTCTTGGAGATTGAACGTGTCTTTAAGGGGAAATACAAAGAGTTGAACAAAGAAACTTCACGCTGGACTACTTATAGGGGCCCTGAGACCAACCCCCGGCCAGGCAGTGTGAGTACTACCCCCCATACTGAACACAGTCTACACACACATGATGTGCATGAAAAAACACCTATCGTGGCATAGTAAATGCCCAATAAATGTTAGTGTTCTCCACCCCACCAATCTCGTCTGCTCAGATGTACACCTGGTATAGCTGCTTACATTCCACATGTGCCTAGCACCCTTTTATACACAGAGCAGTTGCTGGAGCCATCTCCCTTCACCAAGGCTAAGTGTACACCAAATATCTGGGTATATCACTATGGAAACAAGGGAACATGGGCTGTGTGCCAAGGACTGTCTTGGGCATTGCCACCTGCATTTATTATTTAACTTTTTTAAAAAATCAGAGGCCAGGCCGGGCGTGGTGGCTCATGCCTGTAATCCCAACACTTGGGGAGGCCGAGGCAGATGGATCACTTGAGGTCAGGAGTTCGAGACCAGCCTGGCTAACATGGTGAAACCTCATCTCTACTAAAAATACAAAAATTAGCCGGGCATGGTGGCACGCGACTGTAATTTCAGCTACTGGGAGGCTGAGGCAGGAGAATTGCTTGAACCTGGGAGGCGGAGGTTGCAATGAGCCAAGATTGCACCACTGCACTCCAGCCTGGGTGATAGAGTGAGACTCAGTCTCAAAAAAAAAAAAAAAAAAAATCAGAGGCTGGGCATGGTGGCTCATGCCTGTAATCCCAGCCATTTGGGAGACTGAGACGGGAGGTTCACTTGAGGCTAAGAGTTTGAGACCAGCCTGGGCAACATTATAAGACTCTATCTCTACCAAAAAAAATGAGCTGGGCCTGGTGGCATGTGCCTGTAGTCAGCTACTCAAGAGGCTGAGGTGAGAGGATCGCTTGAGCCTAGGAGTTCAAGGCTGCAGTGAGCTATGATCATGAGAATGCACTCCAGCTTGGGTGCCCAGGGAAAGATGCTGTCTCTAAAAAAGTTTTTAAATGAAAAAAAAAACAAAAAACAAGAAAACAATCACCGCCTGGGCAACATGGTGAGACCCCACCTCTACAAAAGAAAAAAAAATCAGAGCTATTGTATGTACGTGATTTGAAGAATCAAATAGATCTAAAATGAAATAGATCTATAGGGTTGACTACAAAAAGCAGTCCTATTTCCCATCCTCCACCTCTCCCCAACCATTTTCAACTCTTTTAGCTGATTCTTTTCAAATTTATCTCAAAATCTCTAAATAACATGATTTATTGCTACTTCGTGATGTTTCAGTTTCAGACAGTATCTGTTGAATTCCCATTGTAGAAGGCGAGGATTTAACTATGTTCCCCAAACCCCACCTCCACCCAGTGGTGTGCTAGAGCTGACTTGCAGCAGCTAGCAAGAACTGTTTTTGCACATCTTTTTCCAAATTTGTGTTTAGTGATATTACATTGGTAGCTTGAAATTAGCCATGGTGGAAATATACATCACAGAAATCAGCAAACAATACAAATTGGCTTTCTAACCCTCTCCTGCAAAAGCTGACTTGGACCAACATACAGTAACTGCACCTACCCCCAATCTCCTAATGTAGTTTTCTAGTAATTTTGGTTAGATCAATATTTATATTATGACTCTTCTTATTCACAGCCTAGCCAGGTAGTAAGCCATGATTACTTTTCCTTTTTGCATAGCTTTGTTTTCCCTGGGGTTAGTAATTATCTTGACTTTTCTGCTTGCTTTGTTTTCTAAGCTCTTTATTTATTTTTATTTTTATTTTTTTTGAAACAGAGTCTCACTCTGTCACCCAAGCTAGAGTGCAATGGCGTGATCTCGGCTCGCTGCAACCTCTGCCTCCTGGGTTCAAGCGATTCTCCTGCCTTAGCCTCCCAAGTAGCTGGGATTACAGGTGTGTGCCACCACACCCAGCTAATTTTTGTAATTTTAGTAGAGATGGGGTTTCACCATGTTGGCCAGACTGGTCTCTAACTCCTGACCTCAGTTGATCCTCCTACCTCGACCTCCCAAAGCGCTAGGATTACAGGCATGAGGCACTGTGCCTGGTCTAAGCTCTTATCTTTAATTCAACCCCAAACTCTTCTTAAATTATCTGAATCTCTTCTGAAGACAGACCTATTAGCTTTTCTAACAGTTTCATCTTCCTGGAGAGCCTTCCTGACTGCTCCAGTCTAGACTAGTGCCCTCTACTCCCGGAGCACAGATGCCATACTGGAATCCCCCTGCCTCATCATCCTGGGGATTCCCTTTGCCTCTTTCCTGTGACAGATCTCGTGTTTCTTGTGTCCCATGGCTTCCTCTTTTTTTTTTCTTTTCAACTGTCTCATTTTGGCGGAGGTTATCCTTTGTAGATTCCTGGAAAAGGATACATGGCAGGTAAAACATTTTAAGATCTTGAGTGTCTGAAAATGTATTCTACTTTCCTATTTGATAGTTCGGCTAGGTGTATGTAATTCTAGAATAGAAATATGTTTCCTTCAAACTTTGAAGGCCTTGCTCTATTATCTTCTAGCTTCCAGAGGTACTGTTGAGAAGCCCAAAGTTATTCTGATCCCTAGCCCTCTGAATGTAACCTGGTTTTATTTCACTGAAATCTTTTTTTTTTTTTTTAATAGTGATCCTTGTGGAGCAGGGCTACCCTATAGGCAGTGTGCCTCACTGCCCTCACTGGCATCTTATAGTGCTTTTTCTTTGTCCTGGTGTTCTGAAATTTCATGGTGTTGTGCTTTGATGGAATACTACTCATTTATTGTGCTGGGTACTCAATGGGCCACTTCAGCCTGGAAATTAGTTATCTTAGTTCTTTCAGTTCTGAGTTTTCTTGAACTATATCTTCCTATCTTCTTTTTTTTTTTTTTGAGATGGAGTCTTGCTGTGTCCCCCAGGCTATAGTGCAGTGGCTCTATCTTGGCTCACTACAACCTCCACCTCCCAGGTTCAAGCACTTCTCCTGCCTCAGCCTCCCGAGTAGCTGGGACTACAGGTGCCCTCCACCATGCCCAGTTAATTTTTGTATTTTTAGTAGAGACAGGGTTTCACCATGTTGCCCAGGCTGGTCTCAAACTCCTGACCTCAGGTGATCTGTCTGCCTTGGCTTCCCAAAGTGCTGGGATTACAGGTGTAAGCCACTGTGCTTGGTCTTTTTTTTGGTATTTTTGGTAGAAACTGGGTTTCACCATGTTGCCCAGGCTGGTCTTGAACTCCTGAGCTCAAGCAATACACCCGCTTTGGCCTCCTAAAGTGCTGGGGTTACAGGTGTGACCCACTGTGCCCGGCCCGATCTTCTTTTCATTCAACAAATATTTTTTGAGGACACATGCTACTATTCTGGGCAGGGAATATAGAAGTGAGCAAAACAGATGAAAGTCCCTTCCCTCATGGGGCTTACATTCCAATGGGGTGTTTTCTGGACACTTTTTTCTGGACCTCCTAGACTAGTCCTCTCACTTTTTTTTAAGCTTTCCTACTGTCCAAGTCTTTGGTTGTGTTCTATTTTTCTGGAAGAGTGTCTCAACTTTGTCTTCCAATCTTTCTGTCAGGTTTTTCATTTCTGTGTTCAGAGACAGTGAAAGAAAAAAGAAAGAAGGCCAGGTGCGGTGGCTCACACCTGTAATCTCAGCACTTTGGGAGGCTGAGACAGGTGGATCACCTGAGGTGAGGAGTTCCAGACCAGCCTGGCCAACATGGTGAAACCCCGTCTCTACTAAAAATACAAAAATTAGCCAGGCTGGTGGTGCACACCTGTAGTCCCAGCTACTCAGGAGGCTGAGGCAGAAGAATCGCTTGAACCCAGGAGGCGGAGGTTGCAGTGAGCCGAGATGGCCGCCACTGCACTCCAGCCTGGATGACAGAGCAAGACTTCATCTCAAAAAAAAAAAAAAAGAAAAGAAAGGAAAGAAAGAAAAAGATTTTTCGTTTCTGCCAGTCTCGACTCTTGGGCTCAAGCGATCCTCCTACCTCAGCCTCCTTAGTAACTAGAACTACAAGCACCCACCACCACACCCAGTTAATTTTTTAACATTTTGTAGAGGCAGGGTCTCAAACTCATGGGTTCAAGCAATCCTCCCACCTTGGCCTTTCAAAGTGCTGGGATTACAGGTGTGAACCACCATGCATCACCTGGGATTGTATAGACTAAAAGAAATTTAAGACCAGGTACAGTGGCTCGAGCCTGCAATCCCAGCACTTTGGGAGGCTGAGGTGGGAGGATTGTTTGAGCCCAGGAGTTTGAGAGCAGCCTGGGCAATAAAGCGAGACCCCCGTCTCTACAAAATATTAAAAAATTAGCTGGGTGTTGTGCCATGTGCCTGTAGTCCTAGCTACTTGGAAGGGTGAAGTAGGAGGATCACTTGAGCCTGGGAGGTCGAGGCTGCACCCCACTGTACTCCAGCCTGGGCAACAGAGTGAGATCCTGTCTCAAAAAAAAAAAAATTTACATAATCCCTTTCCATCTTCTATTTTTCTTGTGTATTTGTTTGTTTGTCAGAGTCTTCCACAGCCTGGATCTTGATAATTGCATCTCTGTAGTGTAGTTTAAGTATTTCCTGTAAATTGTTCAGTAGTTGGATCTAGAGACTTAATCAGATTCAGGTTTGGTTTGGAGGAGGGGGCAAGATTACTTCATCGTGGTTGTGTGCTCTTTTTTCTGGATGCCCGTAATGCCTGGCGGCCCTCTTTGTGTGAAGGAAAGACTCTTCTTTGGCAGCATTCGCTTCCTGTTTCATGGATGCACTATTTTCACATATCTCTCTTAGGATAGTAATGATGGATTAGTTTTCTTCTTTCTGATTCATTTCTGTTTCCTCTTAGTTTTTTTTGTTTGTTTGTTTTTTGTTTTTTTTGAGATGAAGTCTCACTCTGTTGCCCAGGCTGGAGTGCAATGGCGCGATCTCAGCTCACTGCAACCTCCACCTCTCAGCTTTAGGTGATTCTCCTGCCTCAGACTCCCGAGTAGCTGGGATTACAGGCGTGCGCCGCCACGCCCAGCTAATTTTTGTATTTTTAGTAGAGATGGGATTTCACCATGTTGGCCAGGCTGATCTTGAACTCCTGACCTCAGGTGATCCACCCGCCTCGGCCTCCCAAAGTGCTGGGATTGCAGGCATGAGCCACCGCGCCCAGCTTATTTTTTTTTTGAGACAGAGTCTTGTTCTGTTGCCCAGGCTGGGGTGCAGTGGCACGATCTTGGCTCACTGCAACCTCCACCTCCCTGGTTCAAGCGATTCTCCTGCCTCAGCCTCCCGAGTAGCTGGGATTATAGGCGCCCACCACCATGCCCATCTAATTTTTTTATATTTTTAGTAGAGATGGGGTTTCACCATGTTGGCCAGACTGGTCTCGAACTCCTGACCTCAGGCAATCTGCCCGCCTCGGCCTCCCAAAGTGCTGGGATTACAGGTGTGAGCCCCCGTGCCTGGCCTCTCAGGTTTTTGCTGGTTCTTCTTCTTCTTCTTTTTTTTTTTTCCTATTTGTTTATTTTGGTTTCTTTCTTTCATGTTGGTGGTTTTACTTACATGTCTGGTAGTCCTTGAATGTCTACTCATATTTAACAGTGGGGGAGACCTTGAAGCTGTTTGGAGCTCTGTGTCCATAACTAAGGCTTGGCAATTTGGTCTCTGTTATGTCACCACTGAGGGTGGTCTGGCTGGGCTGTTTGGTGGGAATCTTCAATGTCAGTATCTTTACTGTATCTTAGGTCATTAAGTCTTTCCTCTTAGACCTCCAGTCAGTTTCCCAGAGCAGCCTCTTCTAGTCTTCTGCGCGGAGGAGGATGATCTAGCTGTTGGTGTCTGGGAGCCACAGGGGAAGAGGGCTGGGTTTGGGAAAGAGTCTCATCATGTAGTGTACCTACCTTATTGAATCTGCCTCTTTCAGGATGGTGTCCCCATCAACTGGGCCTGCTATGCTCCATCCAGAAACCCTCTGTTTTACTCTCTCTGGTGGATAAACCTCCAGTCTTGGGCCAGGATGTGGAAGGGGCAGTCACCCAGCTCTACGGAGTTTAGAGAGTACCTGCCTGTTTCTTAAACAGACTTTCAAATAATCCTCCTTATTTAGCATCCCCATTAACCTCACTTCCAGAGGTGGCTGAGATGAGTAATTCGTGAACTTTAGGAATCCTGCCTTCTAAATGTTTTGGGGCTTCCTCCAGGGCTGGCTTGAGAAGATTCTCTCTCTCTCTCTCTCTCTCTCTCTCTGTTAAGTCTTTTCTCTTTGTTCATTCACTTTCCAGCTTCCAAAATGTGGATGCTTTTGCACTTCTCTCTTGTTCTCCCCATCCCTCCCTCATCTAGGTTTATGTCTTTTCTTTTCTTTTTTTTTTTTTTTGAGACAGAGTCTCGCTCAGTCGCCCAGGCTGGAGTGCAGTGGCGTGATCTTGGCTCACTGCAAGCTCCGCCTCCCGGGTTCATGCCATTCTCCTGCCTCAGCCTCCTGAGTAGCTGGGACTACAGGCGCCCGCCACCATGCCTGGCTAATTTTTTTGTATTTTTAGTAGAGACGGGGTTTCACCGTGTTAGCCAGGATGGTCTTGATCTCCTGACCTCATGATCCACCTGCCTCGGCCTCCCAAAGTGCTGGGATTACAGGCGTGAGCCACCACGCCTGGCTGGTTTATGTCTTTTTAAAAATTCCGTGGCCAGGCATGGTGGCTCACACTGTAATCCCAGCACTTTGGAAGGCCGAGGCAGGTGGATCACGAGGTCAGGAGATCGAGACCATCCTGGCCATCATGGTGAAACCCCGTCTCTACTAAAAATGCAAAAATTCGCTGGGTGTGGTGGTGTGTGCCTGTAATCCCAGCTAGTTGGGAAACTGAGGCACGAGAATTGCTTGAAACCGGGAAGCGGAGGTTGCAGTGAGCCGAGATCGTGCCACTGCAGTCCAGCCTGGCAACATAGCGAGACTCCGTCTCAAAAAAAATTCCCTTTGGCCCAGGTGCGGTGGCTGATGCCTGTTATCCCAGCACTTTGGGAGGCCGAGGTGGGAGGATAACTTGAGGCCAGGAATTGGAGATCAGCTTGGATAACATAGTGAGACCCCATCTCTACAAATAATAAAAAATTAGCTGGGGCCAGGCGTGGTGGCTCATGCCAGTATTTTGGGAGTCCGAGGCAGGTAGATTGCTTGAGGCCAAGAATTTAAAAACAGCCTGGCCAACACAATGAAACCCTGTCTCTACTGAAATCCCAGAACTTTGGGAGGCAGAGGTGGGTGGATCACTTGAGGTCAGGAGTTGGAGACCACCCTGGCCAATATGGTGAAACCCTGTCTCTACTAAAAATACAAATATTAGCTGGGCCTGGTGGTGGGTGCCTGTAATCCCAGCTACCTGGGAGGCTGAGGCAGGAGAATCGCCTGATTCTCCAGGCGGAGGTTGCAGTGAGCCAAGATGGTGCCACTGCACTCCAGCCTGGGCAACAGAGCGATACTCTGTCTCAAAAAAAAAAGGCCGGGCGCCTGTAATCCCACAGCACTTTGGGGGGCCGAGGCGGACGGATCATGAGGTCAGATTGAGACCATCCTGGCTAACACGGTGAAACCCCATCTCTACTAAAAACAGAAAAAAATTAGCCAAGCGTGGTGGCGGGCGCCTGTAATCCCAGCTACTCGGGAGGCTGAGGCAGGCGAATGGGGTGAACCCGGGAGGTGGAGCTTGCAGTGAACCAAGATCGGGCCTCTGCACTCTAGCCTGGGAGACAGAGTGAGACTCCATCTCAAAAAAAAAAAAAAAAAAATTAGCCAGGCACAGTGGCATACACCTGTGGTTCCAGCTTCTCCGGAGGCTAAGGTAGGAGGATCGCTTGAGCCCAGGAGGTCAAGGCTGCAGTGAACCAAGATCATGCCACTGCACTCCAGCCTGGATGACAGTGAGACCCTGTTTCAAAAAACAATTTAAAAAAAAAAAAACCCCTTTGACCTGTAATCCCAGCACTTTGGGAGTCCAAGGTAAGAGGTTCACTTGAGGCCAGGAGTTTGAGACCAGCCTTGACAATATAGCAAGACCCTGTCTCTATTTGTAAAAATAAAAAAACAACAAACAAAAAAACCCTTTGGGAGGACATGAGAGTAGGTGCATGTGCTCATTCTGGCATCAAAATGAGATGTAGATGTTATTACCTATTTTGCAGATGAGGAGGTTGAAGGTCAGAGAGGTGAAACAGCTTGTCTGAGGACACAGCTTATAGGTGACAGAGTTGGGGCTGGCCCTAAGACAGTGATCTTGGAGAACAAGGATCCTGACTGAAGATCAGGACACAGGTGTCCCAGAGCCACAACATCCTCATATTAGCAGGGCCTTTAGAGAACAGTTGGTCCAACCCCCTCATTTTATGGGTGAGAAAAAGGAGGCTCAGAATGGAGAAGGGATTCTCCCAGAGTCATGCAGCAAGTTCGTGCAAAACCGTGATGAGAAATGCTCCGTGCTACACCACCCCTTTCTGTGACATTCATTCAGTCATTGACTCAGCAAACGTTTATCGAGCACCAACTGTGTGCCAGATCCTGTGCTATGCCGGGAAATACAGACATGAGTAAAACTTGGTCCTTTTTTAAATTTTGTTGAGACACAGTTTCACTCAGTTGCCCAGGCTGGAGTACAGTGGCACAATCTTGGGTCACTGCAACCTCCGCCTCCCGTGTTCAAGTGATTCTCCTGCCTCAGCTTCCTGAGTAGCTGGAATTACAGGTGCCTGCTACCATGCTTGGCTAATTTTTGTATTTTTAAATTAATTAATTAATTAATTTATTTATTTTGTTTTTGAGACCGAGTCTCACTCTGTCGCCCAAGCTGGAGTGCAGTGGCGCAATCTCGGCTCACTGCAACCTCTGCCTCCCGGGTTCAAGCGATTCTCCTGTCTCGCCCTCCCGAGTAGCTGGGCCTACAGGCGCCTGCCACCACATCCAGCTGATTTTTTTTTATTTTTAGTAGAGATGGGGTTTCACCATGTTAGCTAGGATGGTCTCAATTTCCTGACCTCGTGATCCGCCTGCCTCGGCCTCCCAAAGTGCTGGGATTACAGGCGTGAGCCACTGCGCCCAGCTATTATTTTATTATTTGAGACGGAGTCTCTCTCTGTCGCCCAGGTTGGAGTACAGTGGCACAATCTCGGCTCACTGCAACCTCTGCCTTCTGGGTTCAAGTGATTCTCCTGCCTCAGCTTTCTAAGTAGCTCAGCTTTCTAAGTAGCTGTGCCACCACCCTCAGCTCATATTTGTATTTTTAGTAGAGACGGGGTTTCACCATGCTAGCCAGGCTGGTCTCGAACTCCTGACCTCAGGTGATCCACCCGCCTAGGCCTCCGAAAGTGCTGGGATTACAGGTGTGAGCCACTGCGCCCAGCCATAAAACTTGGTACTTGCCTATAAGGAGCCTTCATCCTGCTTCCTGCTGGCTGCCAGGCCTCCTTGCTGGAGGTGCAAAGGAGGAGAACAGTAATAACAGTTAACATTTGCTGAGTGCTTGCTTCATGCCAAGCACTGTTTGAATTATTTTTCATGTATTAGTGCATTTCATTTTCTCAGCGAGCCTATGAGGCAGGTCTTGGTAATAGGCCCACTTCACAGCTGAGGAACCTCAGGCATGCAGAGGCTGGGACGCACAACCAGGCAGCTCCAGAGTCGGAGCTTTAACCACCACCCTGAAATGAGGACTGCCGTGAGGGAGGGGGCGAAGGGAGAAGAGCAGGCGTCGGGGGGAGGGTGAGCTGAGGGGAAGGGGCAAACCAACCTGATCTGCCTCCGTCCTCCTTTAGTGCTCAGTGGGCCCCTCCTCTGATAAGGCCTTGACCTTCATGAAGGACCATTTCCTGATGGATGAGCAGGTGGTGGGGACGCCCCTGCTGGTGAAATCTGGCGTGGAGTATACACGGCTTGCAGTGGAGACAGCCCAGGGCCTTGATGGGCACAGCCATCTTGTCATGTACCTGGGAACCAGTGAGTAAAGAGTTCTAGGACATCCCCCAGAGGACTAGAGCAGAGGATGCCCCCAGGTTGAGGAAGGAAACCCTTGAGTTCATTCACTTATTCATTCAACAACTGTTTACTGAGCACCTGCTATGTGCCTGGCATTTTGCTAGGTTCTGGAAATACAGCAAAGGAGCAAAACAGTCCACTCCCTACCCTTTCTGAGCTTCGTATGGTGGGGGAGGCAGACAGGGAGGTCTTTGGTGGCCTTATCAAGAGCTGTGTGTCTTATGAGGGAAGCTATGTTAGAGGAATGAAAGGTGAGTGGGTGGAGGGGAGCTGGAAACAGCACATGTAGAGATCACTCCTTCAGGAAGCTCAGCTGTGAAGGGAGAGAGAGGAAGGAGGTGGTGGCTGGAGCACGGAGTGGGGCGCAGCTGGGGTTCTTGGTTTTGTTTTTTCCCCCTCCTTGCCCCTAGGGTTCTTGTTTTATAGACAGGAAGGACTAAGCATCTATTAGACGGGAGATGGCAAAGAGATGGGTAGAAGAAGGGATAAGTGGCAGGTAAAGTTGTGGCGGGAGCAGGCGGCCAGTGTCCAGGACACATGTCGAGCTGGGCAGCTGTGGGTGGCGGGGGGACAGCACCTGAGCTGGGCTGGGAGTGAAGCTGTAGCAGTGGGGTGTGACTTGGTCGGTGTGCAGGCTCGGGGTAGGAAGCCAAGGGAGCTCTTATTTGAAGGCTTTTGTGTTCTCTATGTAGGTGGAGGACACAAGGTCATGAGCTGGGAGTGAGGGGGCAGGAAAGGTGGGAGGTTTGAGGAGAGAGGGGTAGATTCAAATAGCCATTGTGGGCTGGGCGCGGTGGCTCACGCCTGTAATCCCAGCATTTTGGGAGGCCGAGGCGGGTGGATCACCTGAGGTCAGGAGTTCGAGACCAGCCTGGCCAACATCGTGAAACCCGTTTCTACTAAAAATACAAACAAATTAGCAGTGTGTAGTGGCATGCACCTGTAATCCCAGCTACTCGGGAGGTTGAGGCAGGAGAATCACTTGAACCTGGGATGCAGAGGTTGCAATGAGCCAAAATTGTGCCACTGCCCTCCAGCCTGGGCGACAAGAGTGAAACTCCGTCTAAAAAAAAAAAATAGCCATTGTGGAAAGAGAGAGACAGAGTCAGCAGGGAGTGCGGCAAGACTGCCCAGGCAGACTGCTCAGGCAGGGCCTGGCTGAGGAAGATAACCTTGAGAGTCAGTGGAAGAAATCTGTCAAGTTCATTCATTCCTTCAGGCCATATTACTAGGCATTGTATCAGCTGTGCCTGTATTGGGTATACAGCAGAGAACAAAACAGTCAAAAATCTCAGTCTTTGTGGAGTGGGTGGAGACAGACAATAGCATCCTGAATAAATGACATGGCATATCATGAGATTTGAGTCACGTAGAGCTGTGTGTGAGGGAATCAGGAATGCCAGGTAAGGAGGTTGCACCTGTTAAAAGGGTGGCCAGGTAGACCTCACTGAGGTGCTTGATGGAAGTGAGGGAGGCAGGTGATGTGATTTTCTACAGAAGCGCCCAGCCGCCCACTGTTTCATGCCTGTGGAGAAATAGCTGGGCTTCTCCAGGGACAAAGTTTTGTCAGGGAGTTGCAAAGGAAGGACAGGGGTCCAAGGGATTTTAGCCATTTACAAGAGACTGCCATCTCCATGGCACAGAGGAAGATGAAGGCTGAACCGCCCCCAGTACATATCACCCTCAGAAGGAGCTTTCTTACAGCTGGGGAGGTCCCCGGAAGTTGGGAAGGGATCTGTGGATGAGGTGAGATGATTTTCACTCTCTCTGTCTCCCCATAGCCACAGGGTCGCTCCACAAGGCTGTGGTGAGTGGGGACAGCAGTGCTCATCTGGTGGAAGAGATTCAGCTGTTCCCTGACCCTGAACCTGTTCGCAACCTGCAGCTGGCCCCCACCCAGGTGGGAAGGGACCTGACCATCAAATGGCCTTCCAGTGGGGCTGGCCTTGGGGGCCTGTTGGGCTGGCTCCCTGGGCCTGCACCAGCGTGCTGGGACTTTACTAGATGTGGCTGGGGCTCCCTGACAATCTCCATCTCTCCTCCAGGGTGCAGTGTTTGTAGGCTTCTCAGGAGGTGTCTGGAGGGTGCCCCGAGCCAACTGTAGTGTCTATGAGAGCTGTGTGGACTGTGTCCTTGCCCGGGACCCCCACTGTGCCTGGGACCCTGAGTCCCGAACCTGTTGCCTCCTGTCTGCCCCCAACCTGTGAGTGCCAGACCTGGATGGTGGCCTGGATGGCCAGCCACGACCCTTCTCAGCCAGCTTCTGCTACTGTTCTTCCTCTCTTCAGGGGCTACTGACACATTCACTCCAAGAGTCCTCCCATCCTGCAGTGGGTTCCTCCAGGGATGGAGTTTCCAGACAGTTTTGAAGCTGCTCTGGCCATTCCGGGTTCCTCTCTCTCTTCCTAGTCTCCCCTGGCATACCTTCTTCCCTACTGCACTTCCTCCCTTCCTCCTTCCTCTTCCCACTTTCAGCTCTTTCGAAGGATAATTTTTACTTTCTCTGCTCTCTTAGGAACTCCTGGAAGCAGGACATGGAGCGGGGGAACCCAGAGTGGGCATGTGCCAGTGGCCCCATGAGCAGGAGCCTTCGGCCTCAGAGCCGCCCGCAAATCAGTGAGTGTAGGACCACTCACCAGGGGAGGTGCAAAGGCTCTGGAAGACTTTTGGGCAGGGGTGGGCATTCCTGCTCCAATTTCCTCCCCCAGCACCTGCCTGGCTTGCGATCTGAACACCCGAGTTGGGATGGATTTGGGTCCTGGCTATAGGGAAGAGGGATAGGAATTCTGAGCTGGAGGCCAAGCTGGGATTCAGGATTGAGGTTGCAGTTGATTTTGGTGTCAGAGTTGGAGTTAGGTGGACTGGGGCTTAGTTTGGGGTCCAGATTGGAGATTAAGGAGGAGTGAAATTTGAGTTTGGGAGTTGAAATGAAAGTTGGAGATAAGAGTTAGGGTCCAGGCCAGGCTCAGTGGCTCACTCCTGTAATACCAGCACTTTGGGAGGCTGAGGCGGGACTCCCTTCTACCATTGTTTGAGCTCATGAGTTTGAGACCAGCCCGGTCAACATGGTAAAACCCCATCTCTACAAAAATTAACCAGGCATGGAAACACATGCCTGTAGTCCCAGCTATTCGGGAGGCTGGGGTGGAAGGATGCCTTGAGCCCAGGAGGCAGAGGTTGCAGTGAGCTGAGGTTGCAGTGAGCTGAGGTTGCACCACTGCACTCCAGCCTGGGCAATAGAGCCAGACCCTGCCTCAAAAAAAAAAAAAAAAAAAAGAGGGCTGGGGTCCAAAGATAGGTTAGAGACTCTCTGCTGTCTCCATCCTTCACTTCTCCCTTAACCCTTTTGCTCCTTTCTTTCTCCTACAGTTAAAGAAGTCCTGGCTGTCCCCAACTCCATCCTGGAGCTCCCCTGCCCCCACCTGTCAGCCTTGGCCGCTTACTATTGGAGTCATGGCCCAGCAGCAGTCCCAGAAGCCTCTTCCACTGTCTACAATGGCTCCCTCTTGCTGATAGTGCAGGATGGAGTTGGGGGTCTCTACCAGTGCTGGGCAACTGAGAATGGCTTTTCATACCCCGTGATCTCCTACTGGGTGGACAGCCAGGACCAGACCCTGGCCCTGGATCCTGAACTGGCAGACATCCCCCGGGAGCACGTGAAGGTCCCGTTGACCAGGGTCAGTGGTGGGGCCGCCCTGGCTGCCCAGCAGTCCTACTGGCCCCACTTTGTCACTGTCACTGTCCTCTTCGCCTTAGTGCTTTCAGGAGCCCTCATCATCCTCCTGGCCTCCCCATTGAGAGCACTCCGGGCTCGGGGCAAGGTTCAGGGCTGTGAGACCCTGCGCCCTGGGGAGAAGGCCCCGTTGAGCAGAGAGCAACACCTCCAGTCTCCCAAGGAATGCAGGACCTCTGCCAGTGATGTGGACGCTGACGACTGCCTAGGCACTGAGGTAGCTTAAACTCTAGGTACAGGCTGGGGCTGCAGGGCAGGCACCTGGCCATGCTGGCTGGGTGGCCCAAGCACAGCCCTGACTAGGATGAGAGCAGCACAAAAGACCACCTTTCTCCCCTGAGAGGAGCTTCTGCTACTCTGCATCACTGATGGCACTCAGCAGGGTGATGATGCACAGCAGTCTGCCTCCCCTATGGGACTCCCTTCTACCAAGCACATGAGCTCTCTAACAGGGTGGGGGCTACCCCCAGACCTGCTCCTACACTGATATTGAAGAACCTGGAGAGGATCCTTCAGTTCTGGCCATTCCAGGGACCCTCCAGAAACACAGTGTTCCAAGAGACCCTAAAAAACCTGCCTGTCCCAGGACCCTATGGTAATGAACACCAAACATCTAAACAACCATATGGTAACATGCCGCTCCTGGAAACTCCACTCTGAAGCTGCCACTTTGGACACCAACACTCCCTTCTCCCAGGGTCATGCAGGGATCTGCTCCCTCCTGCTTCCCTTACCAATCATGCACTGCTGACTCCCAGGAAGTCTTTCCTGAAGTCTGACCACCTTTCTTCTTGCTTCAGTTGGGGCAGACTGTGAACCCTTCTGCCCCGGCAGAATGGCAGGGGTAATCTGAGCCTTGTTCACTCCTTTACCCTAGCTGACCCCTTGACCTCTCCCCCTCCCTTTTCCTTTGTTTTGGGATTCAGAAAACCGCTTGTCAGAGACTGTTTATTTTTTATTAAAAATATAAAGCTTATGTATGATGGGTGCTGTGTTTGTTGGAGCAGAGTGCTCCGGCAGAGAATTGCTGGGATGTCAAGGGAGCAAGCAGTCCAAGCACATCAGTTGGGAGGAGTACTAGGTTTGTGGGGGGATTGTTCTTTCCAACTCCAGACTACCTCCTCTGCCCTGCCAGCTCCCCACCCAGAACCAGCCCACCCAGAACCAGCCCACAGCACTTTCCTCCACTCTGAGCATTGTTGGAGGGTGCCGCAAACTTTTGCCTTTTGGGCCAACCACAGGTTGGTGTTGACCAGGTTCAGCTTGTATCCTTCTGCTAGACAGGCGATACCTCATCCATCACTAACTCCCCTGCTGCGGCCCCCACAGTTGCTGTCCACACCTCTCCCACACTTCTCGTGACTCCAATTCAGCCCTGCTTCCCCACTGCAGCAGTTGGCTTCAACTGTTGGTAGACAAATTTATAGAAAGACTGTGCATCCACCCCCATCCTGGCCACATCTTTCTCAGTATCTGATAATGCTCTGTCCACACCTCCACACCACCTTCCTCCTCTACCCTCTGTCACAAAGGCACAGGTCCCTCTTCCACCAAGGCTAACCAGCACATCTCTCCCCCCATCACTGCCAGGGATCTGTTCTCTAACCATCTGACCTCCAGCATCCCCACTCGCTTTACCCACTTCCTCCTCTTTCATCTCTCCTCTCCCACCTACAGGTGTGTTCAGGCGTTCTCTACATAAAAAAACAACAAAACACTCATCTTACCCCAAACTCTACCCATTCACATCACCCCCACTCAGTCTTTCTTTCCTGGTACCACCAAACACAGGAGTGGGTCCATTCTGGCTGCCCCCACCTCCCTCCATTGTCACCTGAGCTCTCTCCGATCCCCTGAGGTCTGGCTTCTTTCCCCACCTTTCTGCTGAAATGGCTGTCTCCAAAACTACCCATAAACCCCTAATGCCAAATTTGACCTTGATGTGTGTATACCCCTCACATATTGACCACCCCATTCTCACAATTCTATTGTGGGTTCTTAAATTTTTTTTTAATTTAAATCTTGGTTAAAAAAAAAAAACATATAATGTACCCCCTTAGCCATTAAAAAAAAAAAAAAAGGCTTGGCATGGTGGATCATGCCTGTAATCCCAGGATTTTGGGAGGCCGAGGCGGATGGATCACCTGAGGTCAGGAGTTCAAGACCAGCCTGGCCAACATAGCGAGACCCCATTTCTAAAGTACAAAAAATTAGCCAGGCGTGGTGGCAGGCACCTGTAGTCCCAGCTACTCTGGAGGCTAAGGTAAGAGAATAACTTGAACCCAGGAGGCGGAGTCTGCAGTGAGCCGAGATTGCGCCACTGTGTGTGTGTGTGTGTGTGTGTGTGTGTGTGTGTATATATATATATTTTTTGAAACAGAGTCTTGCTCTGTCGCCCAGGCTGGAGTGCAGTGGCACAATCTCAGCTCACTGCAGCCTCTGCCTCCTGGGTTCAAGCGATTCTCCTGCCTCAGCCTCCTGAGTAGCTGGGACTACAGGCGCCTGCCACCGCACCCAGCTAATTTTTGTATTTTTAGTAGAAACGTGCTTTCGCCATGTTGGTCAGGTGGGTCTGGAACTCCTGGACTCAGCTGATCCGCCCGCCTCGGCCTCCCAGAGTGCTGGGATTACAGGTGTGAGCCACTACACCCAGCCTAATAAGTATATATTTATTTTTAAAAATTAGAGATGGAGTCTGACTGTCACCCAGTCTGGAGTGCAATGGCGCGATCCTAGCTCACTGCAGCCTCATACTCCTGGGCTTAAGGGATTCTCCTGCCTCAGCCTCCTGAGTAGTTAGGACTACAGGCACATGCCACCACACCTGGGTATTTTTTTTTTTTTAGAGATGGGGTCTCGCTATATTGCCCAGGCTGTCCCGAATTCCTGTCCTTAAGCAACACTCCTCCCTCAGCCTCCCTAAATGCTGGGATTACAGGCATGAGCCACCATGCCCACCCCTAACCCTTCTTAGCCATCTCTACCTATATATATATGTATATAAGTCGGATATGGTAGGTAGCCCATGCCCATAGTCCCAGCTACTCAGGAGGCTGAGGTGGGAGGATTGTTTCAGCCCAGGATTTTGAGGCTGCAGTGAGCTATGATCATGCCACTGCAATCCAGCTGGGGCAACACAGTAATCCCCGTCTCTAAAAATAATAATAATACAAAAAATAAAATATATTTACTATTCATTAAGTGGAAATGGATCATCACAAATGTTGGCTGAGTAGTCTGAGGAGAAGGAGAAAGAGGAGGGGTTTGGTCCTGCTGTCTCAGGGCAGAGGCGGTAGAAAATCTGCTTAAGCCGGGCGCAGTGGCTCATGCCTGTAATCCTAGCACTTTGGGAGGCCGAGGTGGTCAGATCACCTGAGGTCAGAGGTTCAAGACCAGCCTGGCCAACATGGTGAAACCCCATCTCTACTAAAAATACAAAAATTAGCCAAGTATGGTAGCACGTGCCTATAATCCCAGCTACTTAGGAGGCTGAGGCAGGAGAATTGCTTGAACCTGGGAGGCGGAGGTTGCAGTGAGCCAAGATCATGCCACTGCACTCTAGCCTGGGTGATAGAGCAAGATTCTGTCTCAAAAAAAAAATCTACTTAAAAATGGACTTACAACAATTCCATTAAGAGTGAAAATATCTTCTCTCCCTCTCGCTCTCGCTCTCCCTCTCCCTCTCCCTCTCCCTCTCCCTCTCCCTCTCCCTCACCCTCACCCTCACCCTCACTCTCCCCTTTCTTCGGTCTCCCTCTCCTTTTTTCGGTCTCCCGCTGTTATCGAAGCTGGACTGTACTGCCATGATCTCGGCTCGCTGCAACCTCCCTGCCTCGGGCTCCTGTGACTCTCCTGCCTCGGCCTGCCGAGTGCCTGGGATTGCAGGCGCGCGCCGCCACGCCTGAATGGTTTTTGTATTTTTGGTGGAGACGGGGTTTCACCGTGTTGACCGGGCTGGTCTCCAGCTCCTGGCCTCGAGTGATCTGCCTGCCTCAGCCTCCCGAGGTGCTGGGATTGCAGACGGAGTCTCGCTAACTCAATGCTCAATGGTGCTCAGGCTGGAGTGCAGTGGTGTGATCTCGGCTCGCTGCAACCTCCACCTACCAGCCTCCTGCCTTGGCCTCTTAAAGTGCTAAGATTACAGCCTCTGCCCCGCCGCCACCCCGTATAGGAAGTGAGGAGCATCTCTGCCTGGCCGCCCATCGTCTGGGATGTGAGGAGCCCCTCTGCCCGGCCGCCCTATCTGGGAAGTGAGGAGCGCCTCTGCCCGGCCGCCCATCGTCTGGGATGTGAGGAGCGCCTCTGCCCGGCTGCCACCCCGTCTGGGAGGAAGTGAGGAGCGCCTCTGCCCGGCTGCCCCATCGGGGAGATGAGGAGCACCTCTGCCCGGCCGCCCCGTCTGGGAGGTGAGGAGCGCCTCTGCCTGGCCGCCACCCCGTCTGGGAGGAAGTGAGGAGCGCCTCTGCCCGGTTGCCCCATCTGGGAAGTGAGGAGCACCTCTGCCTGGCCGCCACCCCGTCTGGGAAGTGAGGAGCGCCTCTGCCCGGCTGCCACCCCATATGGGAAGTGAGGAGCGCCTCTGCCCAGCCGCCCCTTCTGGGAGGTGAGGAGCGCCTCTGCCCAGCCGCCCCGTCTGGGAGGTGAGGAGTGCCTCTGCCCGGCCGCCCCGTCTGGGAGGTGAGGAGCGCCTCTGCCTGGCCGCCACCCCGTCTGGGAGGAAGTGAGGAGCACCTCTGCCCAGCTGCCCCATCTGGGAAGTGAGGAGCGCCTCTACCCGGCTACCACCCCCTATGGGAAGTGAGGAGAGCCTCTGCCCGGCCGCCCACTCTGGGAAGTGAGGAGCGCCTCTGCCTGGCTGCCCACTCTGGGAGGTGAGGAGCGCCTCTGCCTGGCCACTCCGTCTGGGAAGGGAGGAGAGCCTCTGCCCGGCCACCCCGTCTGGGAGGTGAGGAGCGCCTCTGCCCGGCCGCCACCCCGTCTGGGAGGAAGTGAGGAGCACCTCTGCCCGGCCGCCCCGTCTGGGAAGTGAGGAGCGCCTCTGCCTGGCTGCCACCCCGTATGGGAAGTGAGGAGCGCCTCTGCCCGGCCGCCCCGTCTGGGAGGTGAGGAGTGCCTCTGCCTGGCCACCCCGTCTGGGAAGTGAGGAGCGCCTCTGCCCGGCCACCCCGTCTGGGAAGTGAGGAGCGCCTCTGCCTGGCCGTCACCCCGTCTGGGAGGAAGTGAGGAGCGCCTCTGCCCGGCCGCCCCGTCTGGGAGGTGAGGAGTGCCTCTGCCCGGCTGCCACCCTGTCTGGGAGGAAGTGAGGAGCACCTATGCCCGGCCGCCCCATCTGGGAGATGAGGAGCACCTCTGCCCGGCTGCCCCATCTGGGAGGTGAGGAGCGCCTCTGCCTGGCCGCCACCCCGTCTGGGAGGAAGTGAGGAGCGCCTCTGCCCGGCTGCCCCATCTGGGAAGTGAGGAGCGCCTCTGCCCGGCCGCCACCCCATATGGGAAGTGAGGAGCGCCTCTGCCCGGCCGCCCCATCTGGGAGGTGAGGAGTGCCTCTGCCCGGCCGTCACCCCGTCTGGGAGGAAGTGAGGAGCACCTCTGCCCGGCTGCCCCGTCTGGGAGATGAGGAGCACCTCTGCCCGGCCGCCCCGTCTGGGAGGTGAGGGGTGCCTCTGCCCGGCCGCCACCCCGTCTGGGAGGAAGTGAGGAGCACCTCTGCCCGGCCGCCCCCTCTGGGAAGTGAGGAGCGCCTCTGCCTGGCCGCCACCCCGTCTGGGAGGAAGTGAGGAGTGCCTCTGCCTGGCTGCCTCATCTGGGAAGGGAGGAGCGCCTCTGCCCAGCCGCCACACCGTCTGGGAAGTGAGGAGCGCCTCTGCCCGGCCGCCCAGTCTGGGAAGTGAGGAGCGCCTCTGCCCGGCCGCCCTGTCTGGGAGGTGAGGAGCGCCTCTACCTGGCCGCCACCCCGTCTGGGAGGAAGTGAGGAGCGTCTCTGCCCGGCCGCCCCGTCTGGGAAGTGAGGAGCGCCTCTGCCCGGCCGCCCGGTCTGGGAAGTGAGGAGCGCCTCTGCCCGGCCGCCCGGTCTGGGAAGTGAGGAGCGCCTCTGCCCGGCCGCCCCGTCTGGGAGGTGAGGAGCGCCTCTGCCCGGCCGCCCCGTCTGGGAGGTGAGGAGCGCCTCTGCCTGGCCGCCACCCCGTCTGGGAGGAAGTGAGGAGCGTCTCTGCCCGGCCGCCCGGTCTGGGAAGTGAGGAGCGCCTCTGCCCGGCCGCCCCCTCTGGGAAGTGAGGAGCGCCTCTGCTCGGCCGCCCCGTCTGGGAAGTGAGGAGCGCCTCTGCCCGGCCGCCCCGTCTGGGAGGTGAGGAGCGCCTCTGCCCGGCTGCCACCCGGTCTGGGAGGAAGTGAGGAGCGCCTCTGCCTGGGCGGCCCCGTCTGGGAAGTGAGGAGCGCCTCTGCCCGGGCGGCCCCGTCTGGGAAGCGAGGAGCGCCTCTGCCCGGGCGGCCCCGTCTGGGAAGCGAGGAGCGCCTCTGCCCGGCCTCCCTGTCTGGGAGGTGAGGAGCGCCTCTGCCCGGCTGCCCTGTCTGGGAGGTGTACCCAACAGCTCCGAAGAGACAGCGACCATCGGGAGCGGGCCATGAGGACGATGGCGGTTTTGTTGAAAGGAAGGGGGGGGGGAAGTGTGGGGAAAGGAAGGAGAGATCAGATTGTTGCTGTGTCTGTGTAGAAAGGGGTGGGCATAGGAGACTCCATTTTGTTCTGACTAGGAGAAATTCTTCTGCCTTGGGATGCTATTGATCTATGGCCTTTCCCCCAGCCCCATGCTCTCTGAAACATATGCTGTGTCAACTCAGGGTTAAATGGATTAAGGGCGGTGCAAGATGTGCTTTGTTAAACAGATGCTTGAAGGCAGCATGCTCTTTAAGAGTCATCACCACTCCCTAATCTCAAGTACCCAGGGGCACAAACACTGCAGAAGGCCGCAGGGTCCTCTGCCTAGGAAAACGAGAGACCTTTGTTCATGTGTTTATCTCCTGACCTTCTCTCCGCTATTATCCTATGACCCTCCCATATCCCCCTCTCCGAGAAACACCCAAGAATGATCAATAAATACTTCATAAATTTAAAAAATAATAATAATAATAAAATAAAAAAAATTAGCCAGGGGTAGTGGCGGGCGCCTGTAAGCCCAGCTACTCCGGAGGCTGAGGCAGGAAAAAAAAAAAAAAATGGACTTACATAATTAAAACTCATGTTGGTCAAGGTTCAACTGTATAAATAAGTAAGCTAGGTAGTGTGGGGAAAAGAAAGAGAGATCAGATTGTTACTGTGTCTGCGTACAAAGAAGTAGACATAGGAGACTCCATTTTGTTCTGTACTAAGAAAAATTCTTCTGCCTTGAGATGCTGTTAATCTATAACCTTACCCCCAACCCCGTGCTCTCTGAAACATGTGCTGTGTCAACTCAGGGTTAAATGGATTAAGGGCTGTGCAAGATGTGCTTTGTTAAATAGATGCTTGAAGGCAGCATGCTTGTTAAGAGTCATCACCACTCCCTAATCTCAAGTACCCAGGGACACAAAACACTGCGGAAGGCCGCAGGGACCTCTGCCTAGGAAAGCCGGGTATTGTCCAAGGTTTCTCCCCATGTGATAGTCTGAAATATGGCCTCGTGGGAAGGGAAAGACCTGACTGTCCCCCAGCCTGACACCCGTAAATGGTCTGTGCTGAGGAGGATTAGTATAAGAGGAAGGAATGCCTCTTTGCAGTTGAGACAAGAGGAAGGCACCTGTCTCCTGCCCGTCCCTGGGCAATGGAATGTCTCGGTATAAAACCCGATTGTATGTTCCATCTACTGAGACAGGGGAAAACCGCCTTAGGGCTGGAGGTGGGACATGCTGGCAACAATGCTGCTCTGTAAGGCATTGAGATGTTTATGTGTATGCATATCTAAAGCACAGCACTTAATTCTTTACCTTGTCTATGATGCAGAGACCTTTGTTCACGTGTTTATCTGCTAACCTTCTCTCCACTATTATCCTATGACCCTGACACATCCCCCTCTCCGAGAAACACCCAAGAATGATGAATAAATACTAAGGGAACTCAGAGGCCAGCGGGATCCTCCATGTGCTGAACGCTGGTCCCCTGGGCCCCCTTATTTCTTTCTCTATACTTTGTCTCTGTGTCTTTTTCTTTTCCAAGTCTCTTGTTCCACCTAATGAGAAACACCCACAGGTGTGGAGGGGCAACCCACCCCTTCAAGGTAGGGCACATTAGATGATGATGTACTACAGGGAAAAAATGGATCTGGGGAAAGCAGTTTGGGAGTAGGAAGGGTGTCTACAATTTTTTTTTTTTTTCTGAGACAGGGTCTCACTCCGTTGCTCAGGCTGCAGTGCAGTGGCTCAATTGTAGCTCACTGTACCCTCAACCTCTTGAGCTCAAGTGAGCTTCCTGCCTAGCCTCCCAAGTGGGTGGGACTGTAGGCATGTGCTATCATGCCTGGCTAATTTTTTATTTTTATTTATTTATTTATTTATTTATTTATTTATTTATTTGAGACGGAGTTTCACTCTTGTTGCCCAGGCTGGAGTGCAATGGCGCGATCTCTGCTCACTGCAACCTCTGCCTCCCAGGTTCAAGTGATTCTCCTGCCTCAGCCTCCCAAGTAGCTGGGATTACAGGTATGCGCCAACACGCCTGGCTAATTTTTGTATTTTTTTTAGTAGAGACGGGGTTTCTTCATGTTGGTCAGGCTGTTCTTGAACTCCCGACCTCAAGTGATCTGCCCGCCTCAGCCTTCCAAAGTGCTGGGATTACAGGCGTGAGCCACCGTGCCCAGACAATTTTTTATTTTTTGTAGAGACAGGATCTTACTATGTTTCCCAGGCTGTTCTTGAACTCCTGGACTTAAGCAATCCTCACTCCTTGGCCTCCCAAAGTGCTGGGATTACAGGCATAAGCCACATTGCCTGCCTTTTTTTTTTTTTTTTTTTTTGAGATGGAGTCCCACTCTGTCACCTAGGCTAGAGTGCTGCAGTGGCGTGATCTTGGCTCCCTACAACCTCTGCCTCCCAGGTTCAAGTGATTCTCCTGGCTCAGCCTCCTGAATAGCTGGGATTACAGGCACCTGCCACCATGCCTGGCTAGTTTTTGTATTTTTAATAGAGACAGGGTTTCACCACGTTGGCCAGGCTGGTCTCGAACTCCTCAGGTGATCTGCCCACATCGGCCTCCCAAAGTGCTGGGATTACAGGTGTGAGCCACGGCGCCCGGCCCTTTTTATTTTTTTTATTTTTTTTTTTAGAGATGGGGTTCTCACTATATTTCTCAGGCTGGTCTTGAAGCAATCCTCTCACTTTAGCCTCCCAAAGTAGATTTTTTTTTCCTTTCTTTTTTTTTTGAGATGGAGTCTTGCTCTGTCACCCAGGCTGGAGTGCAGTGGTGTGATCTTGGCTCACTGCAACCTCTGCCTCCCGGGTTCAATCAATTTTCCTGCCTCAGCCTCCTGAGTAGCTGGGATTACAGGCGCATGTCATCACACCTGGCTAATTTGTGTGTGTGTGTGTGAGACGGTGTTTCACCATGTTGGCCAGGCTGGTCTCGAACTCCTGACCTTGTGATCCGCCCGCCTCGGCCTCCCAAAGTGCTGGGATTACAGGCGTGAGCTACTGCGCCTGACCAGTAGACATATTTTTAAGATAAAGCTAATGGTATTTGATGATACATTGCACATGGGGTGTGAGAAAAAGAGACCAGTCAAAGGGTGACTTCCATATTTTTGGCGCGGTCAAGTGGAAGATGGTGTTGCTAATAAACTGAGATGAAGACAGCAGATAGCTGAGATTTGGGGGAACAGGATTCCATTGATGCTAAGTATCAGTCCGGGTTATTCGAAGAAACAGAACAAGTGATTTTTTTTGTCTTTTTTTTTTTTTGAGACAGAGCCTCACTCTGTTGCTCAGGCTGGAGTGCAATGGCACAATCTCAGCTCACTGCAACCTCTGCCTCCCGGGTTTAAACAATTCTGTGTGTCAGCCTCCTGAGTAGCTGGGATTACAGGCACGTGCCACCACGCCGGGCTAATTTTTTTATTCTTAGTAGAGATGGGGTTTCACCATCTTGACCAGGCTGGTCTTGAACTCCTGACCTCGTGATCTGCCCACCTTGGCCTCCCAAAGTGCTGGGATTACAGGCGTGAGCCACCGCGCCTGGCCACAAGTAGATTTTATATATATATGTTGCCAAGTCTGTCCCACAGACTCTGGCCGAGCAATGAATGAAAGGAGTACTCAGACATGGGTATCCAGTGAATTCACAGCCCCCCTAAGCTGGTAATCCATTTATTTAGTGCAGATTTTTTTTTTTTTTTTTTGAGACGGAGTATCGCTCTGTCGCTCAGGCTGGAGTGCAGTGGCACGATCTCAGCTCACTGCAAGCTCTGCCTCCTGGGTTCACGCCATTCTCCTGCTTCAGCCTCCCAAGTAGCTGAGACTACAGGCACCCACCACCGCACCTGGCTAATTTTTTTTTTTTTTTGTATTTTTAGGAGAGGTGGGTTTCACCACTTTAGCCAGGATGGTCTCGATCTCCTGACCTTGTGATCCACCCACCTCGGCCTCCCAAAGTGCTCGGCTTACAGGCGTGAGCCAATGTGCCCGGCCTATTTAGTACAGATTTAATGACAAGGGCTTGGAGCAAACACAATTTGTGGGTAATAAACATTGTCAACCCCCCAAGTAGAGAGCAGTCCTGCGTGCGAATGATCAAAGGTTGGTTTCTGGAGATAGGAGTAAACAAATTTATCTAGATAAGTTCCTTTACATTCCCCTGTTATCTACCCTTTGCTCTCAGGCTCTGGATAAGAGAATTTGGCTGCCTTCAGCCAAATTTTCTTTCCAAGCTTTTGCAAAACCTCCCGGCCTTCCAAGAAGGTTTGTGTCTTTCCCTATAATTTCTCCCACCACCCTGACCAATTTCCTACATCTCCCCCTTTTCTGTTTTTTGCATCAGGTTTTGTTGATTGAAGAGTGCAGATGTGTGCAGCAACAGGTTTGTCAGGCGTAGCGGTCACTGCTTGTATTTTGGCTTTGCATCCTAGAGTTAGTAAATAACGTAAGACAAACATGAGTATAATCAGTAACATTCCTTTCCAATCAAGGAGTGACATGTAGTGTTATTTGGCACCTCAGTCTAATGTGTGCCATTACTGAGGAACCCCACTTGGGGTAAGTCAATCCCTTCTAGCCTAGCAGTCGCTTTATTAGAAGCTGGGAAGGGGGTGTTTGTCTAAGTAAAAGGGTGGAAGAAAGGCAGAATTAGAAGATGGGCCTAATAGAGTGTAGCAGATACAGGTAGTAGGCAAAGTGAGAGAATAAAAAAGGAACAAATTATTTGGAGTGAACATGTTTGTGTTTGGAGCAGGGTTCGCTTAGCCTCCTGAGTTGTTTTCTTTAGCAGTCCAGGGCCTGTGTCGTCCGAGGAAGCCACATTGTCCAGGGCTATGGGTCCTGCAGGATTATTTTCTTTATTACTGGGTTAGGTTCTACCCACGCTCTGGTAAGGTTTGATGCACTGTGCTGGAATCCAAAGAGGACCTGAGGGGGTGTGAACACAAGCATATCCTCTTCCTCATGTTAGCAAATCATCTGGACCACACCATACATTACTATTTACATCTTTCCATAAAACTGTGGGTTTTATGTCTTGAGAGGTTTTAGCAAAGTGCTTTTCTATAGCTGATTGAAATTTATCATTTAAATTTAAGAAATTAAGGGTAAATAAGGCTTGTGCTAGTAGTGTTGCAGGGTCCTTACTCATAATTCCCCTTTTTAGTTTTCTGAGCATATTTTTAAGAGAGGAATGGACACGTTCTACTATGGCCTATCCTTGGGGGTTATACGGGATGCCTGTGGAATGTTGGATATTCCATGTATGACAAAATTGTTGAAATTGTGAACTAGCATAAGCCAGACCATTATCACTTTTAATTTTTGTGGGTCACCCCATAAATGCAAAGGTTAAAAGAAGATGTTTAATGACATACCAGGTGGACTCTCCAGGAAGAGCATGAGCACTAATTAAGTGAGAATTGGTATTAACAGATACATGTACATATCTTAGTTTTCCAAATTCAGGTACTTGAGTAACATCTCTTTGCTATAACTGATTAGGTTCTAGTCCCTAGGGTTAGTACCTGTTAAAGGAGGGGACATGCCTGTGAGCTGGCAATCTGGGCACCGCAGGATAATTTGTTTAGCTAGTCTTTGGGTAAGTTGAAATTGTTAAGTTCCTCCAATTTTGGTGGAAAAATTGATGTGATTGTGTGGTTTGGTCAAGCAGTGACGTCATAACTTGCAGGTCCGCTTGATTATTGCCATAAGCCAGTGGACCAGGCAGTGAGCTGTGGGCTTGAATAGTGTGTGATAAAAATAGGGTGTGTACATTGATCCAGCAATTGCTGAAGTTGAAGAAAATGTGCACACGGTGGGCTCAAGAGTAGACTTAATGAGGCCTGTTTCAAGGTTCTGCAATAAACAGAGTAAGCAAAGTCACCAACAATATTGATAGGCTCAGTGGAAAATGTCTCCAGGCCAATATTAAGGCTTCAACCCCAGCTCTCTGAGTGCCAGTAAATCCAGAACAAGTGAGGGAATTATGTGGTCTCCACCAAATAGCCACTTTTCCATTTTTACCAGAGCCGTCAGTAAAAAGCATTAAAGTGTTAGGTATGTGCCTACTTTTGTAGGCACAATTACAGGAGTACAAGAACTGAAGGAGTTTGTCAGCAGTAAAGGCATGCTCTATATGGCCTACATAATTAGAAAGTGTTATCTGAAGATTTAGAGACGGGGCAATGCTGCTTCAAATTGCTTTTTACTCAAAGGAATTCTTATGACATCAGGGTCATAACCTAGCAACTGATTGCATCATCTGCGGCCTGTGTAGATGACTTCAATAACTAGCTGGATATAGGGAGATGGTGTTTTAGTCCCGGTATGTGAGCAAAAAACCCATTCTAGAAAGCATAGCCCTGGGGCCATCTGTCCTATTAATTCTGTTGGGGAATGTTTAGTAGGAAAAACAAACAATAGAACTGAATATCATGGGTCTAAGCGATCTAGCTGCCTCTGAGAAATAGTGTGCTCTATTTCCTCAATTTCCCTTTTTGCTGCAGGAGTTAAATACCTGGGAGTGTCTAGGGCTGTATTGCCCTTTAGGACAGAAAACAGGTTTTGTAACTTATCAGTAGTTATGCCCAAGATGTGGTGAAGCAAATTAATACCGCCCACTATTTTTTGATAATCTTTTTTTTTGTATTCTTTTTTTTAATTTTTATTATTATTATTATACTTTAGGTTTTATGGTACATGTGTGCAATGTGCAGGTAAGTTACATATGTATACATGTGCCATGCTGGTGCGCTGCACCCACTAACTCGTCATCTAGCATTAGGTATATCTCCCAATGCTATCCCTCCCCCCTCCCCCCTTGATAATCATTTAAGGTGTGTAAGTTGCTAGTATTTAATTTAACCTTTTGAGGTCTTACTGACCGAGAAGTTAGTATGTATCCAAGATACTACCAAGGAGAGGACAACTGTACTTTTTCAGGTGCTATGATTAAACCTCTTAACTGTGTATTCTTTATGACAGAGGCATAGAAACTTAAAAGCATTGGCTCTGTTGGGGCTGCTAGTAAAATATCATCCATAAAACGAATAATCTTGCAATTAGGAAATTCTTTTCTATTGGAGAGCAAAGCCTGATTTATATGATACAGACATATCCAGACACAGGTATCCAGTGAAAGAGTGGGCTAGGACTGTTCAGCATTCCTTGAGGAGGAACTTTCCAATGAGACTGGTGAGCTGGCCTTTCATTATTGACAGCTGGTATTGTATACGCAAATTTTTCTCTGTCCTATTCTGCAAGGAGAATAGCATAAAAGCAGTCTTTTAAGTCAATAACGACTATAGGCCAATCTTGAGGAACTACCATGGGGGAGGCCCTGTTGAAGGGGCCCCATAGGTTGCAAATTAGCATTGATAGCCCGTAAGTCATGCAAAAGTCTCCATTTGCCAGACCTTTTGGGAATGACAAAAATGGGCGAATTCCAAGAGCTGTTTGATGGTTCTATATGGCCGACTTTTAATTGTTCCTCAACTAATTAATGGACTCCTTGTAATCTGTCTCCCTTTAAAGGCTACTGTTCTACCCAAATAGGATTTGGAGAGAGCCACGTTAGGGGATAGGGGAGGAATAACAGTGGCCATTACTAGAAGAGGGTTTGTTGTTTACATTAGTCATCAAATTCTGCCCTCCAGAGGGGGTACTGACTGGTGTTTAAAGTTGTTTTTGCTAGCATTGACCAGTCCCATGGAGTCATAAGGAAGTTGTCTGCTACGGCCTCAGTTAATCCTTTCGTAAATGGGCTAGTGGCTCCGTTTTCTCTAATGCTTTTTCTTATCTCTTTACAAGCGTCAGAAGAAATGAGTTCATGTACCTGATTGCCTTGTCGATCTTGCATTACCAGGCAAGCTAAGAGCTCCCCTTCTAATGCCACTTGCCTAAGATAGGGTCCCATAACTGTAGCATATCCCTTGTCTTTTTAACAATTTATAGGAGGCCGGGCACAGTGGCTCACACCTGTAATCCTAGCACTTTGGGAGGCCGAGGCGGACGGATCACCTGAGGTCAGGAGTTTGAGACCAGCCTGAACAACATGGAAAAACCCCATCTCTACTAAAAATACAAAATTAGCCGGGCGTGGAGGTGCATGCCTGTAATCTGTTACTCGGGAGGCTGAGGCAGAAGAATTGCTTGAACTTGGGAGGCGGAGTTTGCGGTGAGCCGAGATCATGCCATTGTACTCCAGCCTGGGCGACAAGAGCGAAAACTCCATCTCAAAAAAAAAACAATTTATTGGAGGAGGGGGCTCAGGTATTTTTGCCCAGTGATAGTGGGGCTGAGGGAGAGGGAGGCAGATAGGAAGGTGATGGTTTCTCCTCCCTTCGCTTTTGAGGCTCTTCTGTGTAGAGCAGGGCCAAAGCAGCCCTGACTAAGGCCCATAACGTTAGAGATGTTACTGGGACCTGTTGCCCTTGTGCATAATGTTGTTTAAGATTTCTCCTCACTTGTTCCCAGAGCTCTATGTCTAGCATGCCTTCTTCTGGGAATCATGGGTTAGGGGAAACAACAGTCTGTATTAGGTCCCTTAATTCAGCCTGTGAAACCGAGGCTCTGCTAGCTTTAAGCAGCTGTTTCAATACTTTTATATACTGTTGCTGTTGAGCTGATAACTGTTGTCCATGATGAAACCCTAGCATGAACAATTCCCTCGAATTTGGAAATCCTGAGCAGGCACCAATGACTTACTGACTTACTGACCGCACAGTCTCTTCACCTTCGTTTTCGAGGGTTCCATTGCAATCCATTAGAGCACTCCTCACATGGGGCACCACCTGCCAAGTCTGTCCCACAGACTCTAGCCCAGCGATGAATGAAAGGAGTACTCAGACATAGGTATCCAGTGAAAGAGCAGGATAGAGAACTACCAGCACTAGGGGCTGAAAAGAGTTCGCAGCCCTGCTAAGCTGGTGACACTCACATTTATTTAGTACAGATTTAATGACAAAGGCTTGGAGCAAACACAATTTGTGGGTAATAAACATTGCCACCCCCCCAAGTAGAGACCAGTCCTATGTGTGAATGATCAAAGGTTGGTTTCTGGAGACAGGAGTAAACAAATTTATCTAGGTAAGTTCCTTCACATTCCCTTGTTATCTACCCTTTGCTCTCAGGCTCCAAATAAGAGAATTTGGCTGCCTTCAGCCAAATTTTCTTTCGAAGCTTTGCAAAACCTCCCGGCCTTCCAAGAACGTTTGTGTTTTTCCCTGTAATTTCTCCCATCACCCTGACCTCTCTCCTACAATATATAAAATTTATAATATATAAAAATATATTATAAATAATATGTAAAATATGTATATATAGAAAATATATTCTATATACAGAGCACTTATATACATATGCACAGTTTTTCTTTTTCTTTTTTTTTTTTGAGACAGAGTCTCATTTTATCACCCAAGCTGGAGTGCAGTGGCATGATCTCAGCTCACTGCAACCTCTGCCTCCCATGTTCAAGCAATTCTCATGTCTCAGCCTGTCGAGTAGCTGAGATTACAGGTGCACACCACCAAGCCCAGCTAATTTTTGTATTTTTAGTAGAGACGGGGTTTCGCCATGATGGCCAGGATGGTCTTGAACTCCCAACCTCAAGTGATCTGTCCATCTTGGCTTCCCAAAGTGCTGGAATTACAGGCATGAGCCGCTGCGCCTGGCCTGCATATTTCTTTTTTCTTTTTTCAAGGAACTGGCTATTTGATTGTAGGAGCTGGCAAGTCTGAAATCTGTAGGGCAGGCCTGCAGGCTGGGAACTCTGGGGGCAGGAGGTGATGTTACAGTCTTAATGCAGAATTTCTTCCTCGGGGAAACCTCAGTTTTGCTCTTCAGGCTTTTCAAATGATTAGATGAGACCCACCCACATTATTGAAGCAATCTCCTTTACTTATAGTCAGCGGACTAGATGTTAACTGTGCCAGCAAAATAACCTTTATAGCAACATCTAGATTAGTGGGGTTTTTGTTTGTTTTTTGAGACAGAGTCTCCTTCTATTGCCCAGGCTAGAGTACAGTGGCGCAATCTGGGCTCACTGCAACCTCTACTCTCAAGTTCAAGTGATTCTCATGCCTCAGCCTCTCAAGTAGCTGGGACTACAGGCATGTGCCACCACGCCCGGCTAATTTTTGTATTTTTTTCTTTTTAGTAGAGACAGGGTTTCCCCATGTTGGCCAGGCTGGTCTCAAACTCCTGATCTGAAGTGATCCACCCGCCTCTGCCTCCCAAAGTGCTGAGATTACAGGTGTGAGCCACCATGCCTGGTCTATATTAGTGTTTGATTGAATAAAAAGGTAGGATAACCTAGCCAAGTTGATAGAAAACTAACCATCATACTAAGATTGAAATGTCCATTAGATATTTTAAGGCAGTTATAAATAAGTCTGGAGCTTAGGAGGAGGGACCCATCCTAGAAATATCAATTTTTAAAAATAGTAGGCCCAGCATGGTGGCTCATGCCTGTAATCCCAGCACTTTGGGAGGCCGAGGCAGGTGGATCACCTGAGGTCAGGAGTTTGAGACCAGCCTGGCCAACATGGTGAAACCCCATCTCTACTAAAAATACAAACAATTAGCCGGGCACGGTGGCTGGTGTCTGTAATCCCAGCTACTCGGGAGGCTGAGGCAGGAGAATCACTTGAACCCGCGAGGCAGAGATTGCAGTGAGCCAAGATCATGCCACTGCACTCCGGCCTGGGAGACAGAGTGAGACTCCGTCTCCAAAAAAATAAATAAATAAAAATAAAAATAGTAAAATACACACAACATAAAATTTACTATTAATAACATTAATACATACACAATATTGTGCAACCATCACCACTACCTAGTTCTAGAACATTTTCATTGCCCAAAAGGAAACCCTGAACCCATTAGTTACTTTCCATTCTCTCCCTCAATCTCCAGACTCCCGGCAATCACTTATCCACTAGTCTGCTTTTTGTCTCTATTGATTTGTCTATTCTGGTTATTTCAAATAAATAGGATTACATAATATGTGGCCTTCGTATCTGGTTTATATCACTTAGCTTAATGGTTTCAAGGTTCATCTATGTTGTAGCATACATTCATTCCTTTTTATTGCTTAATACTATTCCACTGTGTAAATATACCACATTTTGTTTACCCATTCATGGGTTGATAGACATTTGGGTTGTTTCTACTTTTGGCAATTCTGAATAGTGCTGCTAAAAATAAACATTTGTGTATGAGTTTTTGTTTGAATGTCTGTTTACAGTTGTATTGGGTATATACCCAGGAGTAAAATTGCTGAATCATACGCTAATTTTATGTTTAGCTTATCGAGGAACTGCCACTGTTTTCCACAGCAACTGTAGCATGTTACATTCCCACCAGCAATATCCAAGGGTTCCAATTTCTCCACATCCTTACCAATGCTCATTTTCTGCTTTTTGTTTGTTTTAATTTTAGCCACCCTAGTGGGTGTGAAGTGGCATTTTATCAACTTGGTTTTGATTTGCATTTCCTTAATGACTAATGATGTTGAGCATCTTTTCATGTGCTTCTTGGCCATTTGTATATCTTCTTTGGGGAAAGGTCTATTCAAGTCTTTTGCCCATTTTTCTTTCTTTTTATTTCTTTTATTTCACCTGTGACTATAGACAGGATCCAAAAAGGAGATTTCCAGTCTCTTTCCTGGGTTTAATGGAGACTTACCTTACCCTTCTGTGTTATTTTTTAATTTGGTTGTGTGGGCGGCAAGCCACTCAGGTGCCGAGATAAGAGACCGAGGACATGAGCTGTTCCAGTATAATAAAATATAAAATAAGAATAGTTATACCAGATATAGATCTTAGATATGATTATATATGAATATCATTAATCAGTAGTTTGTAGCAATTACTCTTTATTCCAATATTATAATAACCCTCGCTCTATAATCATAACCCAGGAAAAACCAGGCCATACAGAGATAGGAGCTGAGGAGACATAGTGAGAAGTGACCAGAAAACAAGAGCGTGAGCCTTCTATTATGCCGCGACAGGGCCACCAAAGGGCTCCTTGGTCTAGCGGTAACGCCAGCATCTGGGAAGACGCCCGTTGCCAAGTGGACCGTGGAGTCTCCCTTTCCCTGGGGGAGTTTAGAGAAGACTCTACTCCTCCACCTCTTGTGGAAGGCCTGACATTAGTCAGGCCCGCCCGCGGTTATCCGGAGGCCTAACCGTCTCCCTATGATGCTGTGCTTCAGTGGTCATGCTCCTAGTCTGCCTTCATGTTCCATCTTGTACACCTGGCTCTGCCTTTTAGTCAGCAGTAGCAAATTAGTGAAAGTACTAAAAGTCTCCGATAAGCAGAAATAATAGTATAAGCTGTTTCTCTCTTTCTCCTCTCTCTCTGCCTTGGCTGCCAGGCAGGAAAGGGCCCCCTGTCCAGTGGACATGTGACCCATGTAGCCTTACTTATCATTGGAGATGGTGCACACTCCTTATCCTGCCCCCTTTGTTTTGTATCCAATAAATATCAGCACAGCCTGGCATTCGGGGCCACTACCGGTCTCCGCATCTTGGTGGTAGTGGTCCCCCAGGCCCAGCGGTCTTTTCTTTTATCTCTTTGTCTTTTGTCTTTATTTCTATGCTCTCTCGTCTCCGCACACGAGGAGAAAACCCACCAACCCTGTGGGGCTGGACCCTACATGTTGTTTGTCTTTTTGTTGTTGAGTTGTAGAGATATCAACTTTGAAATGAACTGACTCTTCAGCCTATGCCTCCTAGCCCCTCATTTAAAGTGCTCCTCCTCTTCTTTTAAGTCTATATACAGGCAAATAGCTTCAAAAGCTGGAAGAGACCCTTAATGTCATTTTTCTCCACCTTCAGGTTGTCCCCCATTCCTGCAGTTTTTTGAGTTCCCAAACTTCAAAATTGGCTGTGTATCCTCAGTGATTCCTGCTGCATGTTGTCCTCTACTATTTTGGCTCTATAAATAATCAGAAATGTGGCCAGCGCAGTGGCTCATGCCTGTCATCCCACCACGTTGGGAGACTGAGTTTGCAGCATCGCTTGAGCCCAGGAGTTCAGGTTACACTGAGCTATGATCTTGCCACTGCACTCCAGCCTGGCCTATAGAGTAATATTTTGACTCTAAAAAACAAAAAAGAGGAAAGAAGAAAAGTTATACAAAAATCACACATTAGATTTGTTCTTTTTTTTTTCTTTTTGAGACAGAGTCTTGCTCGGTCGCCGTCCAGTGGCACGATCTCGGCTCACTACAACCTCTGGGTTCAAGCGATTCTCGTGCCTCAGCCACCCGGCTAGCTGGGATTGCAGGAGCGCGCCATTACTCCCGGCTAATTTATTTCATATTTTTAGTAAAGACGGGGTTTCGCCAAGGCGGCCAGGCTGGTCTCGAACTTCTGACTTCAGGTGATCCGTCCGACTCGGCGTCCCAAAATTCTGAGATTACAGGCGTGAGCCACCGTGCCCGGTCTTGATTTGAACATAAAGGTTCCAACACTCCCAAACACAAGGTGACCCCATTTACAACTGGATCTTCAATAAGCCTCTGGTGATTCAATTTCCACCAATTAGAAAGAGCCCAACCAGAACACGCAGGCGCCTTAACGCTGAGGGCATAACGAAGGCAAAGAAGGCGTGGCTATTGCCCAAATCCAAGATGGCTACCAGGAGGCCGTCAGTTCTCGGAAGTGCGGCCCATCCTCGCTCCTGGGAGGCTCAAAGGCTCAAACGCCATTGGCAGAATCGCCGACAGCTCATCCTCCGCCCCCTGCAGGGGGCGGTAATGACAGAGTCCTAATTTCCGGTTCCGGCAGTACCGGGAGCCGAGTCGAGATGGAGGAAGATGCGACCGGCAGACGGCATTCGCTGGGAACGACGGATAGACTGGGGGCTGCGGCCTAGAGGTCCGGGCTTGGAGTTCGCCTCAGACGCGGTGGAGCCCCCGGAGTCTGAGAAGGTAAGAAGCCACCGGCTTGGGGTCCCTGACAACTAAGGTCTCTGAGGATCTACACTTGTCAAGGAGGCAAAGGATGCCTGGGGTGCCAGGCTGGGGTACCATGCAGTTTTGGGAATGAAGGACAACTGCGGTGAGGCGTCTATTCCTGGCAGAGGAGCGTGAGATTCGCTGACAGCGAAGAAGCACGGCAAGGGGCATGTTCGAAGACCTAGAGTTGGGTGTGCGGGGACCAGGACAGAGGCTGCATAAAGGGGGTGTCCCACGGAGTATCTTGAGAGGATTGTCATGTGGTGTCTGTGACGAGGGATCACGTGGGTACCTATGGAAGACCAAAGGAAAGCTGGGTGGGAATCTCACCATGTCCGAGGTAGGGAGGAGATGATCTCGAAGGAGGGTTCGGAGGCATCCCCAGGCATTCCCCTAGGGAAATGTATATTCAGTAGGACAGGTGGGCAAGCATATACGTATATTCACGTTCATGTGGTAGATAGCTCCCAGGATGCAGATGCAATAGGGAGAACAGAAGGAATGGAGGATGTTGGTCTCTATTCCCTGTTTCCAGCTGAGAAGTGGGGACCCATGGGTGTCTTGTCAGGAGTTGTAGAAGATGATTTGATTTAAAAACATCCGAATCGATCGAACGGTCATCATTGTGCTCAGTTCCAGTGACAAGTCAGGATGGAGTCAGAGGGCTCCTAACCTAGTCATTATGATCCCAGAGTCCTGGAGTAGTTGTTATAATTCTTATATATATTATGAAAGTTTGGTTCTTATTCAGCAGGTCTAGGGTGCACCCTGAAATTCTGTATTTCTAACAGGCTCCCAGGTGATGTCCATGATGCCAGTCTGTGGACCACCTTGGGTGGCAAGGACTTAGAGCGTCACTGTCCAGTAGAACTTTCTGTAATGATAATGCTTTGCTGTTAACAAAATGCCTTCACAATTATTAACTCATATGAGTTGTACTACAACTTTTTTTTTTTTTTTTTTTTTTTTTTGAGACAGAGTCTGGCTCTGTCTCCCAGGCTGGAGTGCAGTGGTGCAGTCTCCGCTCACTGCAAGCTCCGCCTCCCGGGTTCACACCATTCTCCTGCCTCAGCCTCCCGGGTAGCTGGGACTACAGGCGCCCACCACCATGCCCGGCTAATTTTTTGTATTTTTAGTAGAGACGGGGTTTCACCGTGTTAGCCAGGATGGTCTCGATCTCCTGACCTCGTGATCCGCCTGCCTCGGCCTCCCAAAGTGTTGGGATTACGGGCGTGAACCACCGCGCCCGGCCTCACCTCAGTTCTCGGAAGGTCAGCCCGTCCTCGCTCCTGGGAGGCTCAAAGGTTCAAATACCATTGGTGGAATCGCCAACAGCTCATCCTCCGCCCCCCGCAGCAGGTGGTAATGACAGAGTCCAAATTTCCGGTTCCGGCAGTACAGGGAGCCAAGTCGAGATGGAGGAAGATGCGACCAGCAGACAGCATTCGCTGGGAATGACGGATAGACTGGGGGATGCATATCATATACAGCATTGATAGGCTTTATTAGCCTGATTCAACAGACAAGGAAACTGAATTTCAGTGAAGTGACTTGGTTCCAGTCTTACACTACTGAGTAATGGAAGTGAAACTCAACATGGATCTCCTGATTGCTGGTGTTCTTTCCGTTGTATGACCTTGCCTTCTAGGTGACACTACCTTCTCTCGAGCCAGAATCTTATCCCAGAACCTAGTGAATAGTCAGTCCCATGTGAATTTTCTGGTACAAGGAGAGTAGAGGTGGAGAGGAGGAGGCATACGCCCCTGGGCCTATTTGTCCCTTTCCATTGGTGGGGTCAGTAGTGAGAGCTCTGCCTCTAACATTTCACTTGATTACTTCAGGACAAAGTGCTCACTAATTCTGGGTCACCTATTAGGTCCCTTGAGGAAGCACTTCAACATTTGTGCCTGAGCAGTGTTAAAAAGTGGAAGAAAATCCGGAATTGGAGCCATGCACATGAGGGTCTGAGAAAGAGCCCTAAAGAAGTTGGGCTAAGCTGGGAGAAGGGAAGGCTGGAGGAACTTTGCATACAGGTATCTGCAAAGAGGATTTTTTCAGAGGGTAAAACAAGAAGAATGGGATTGATATTTCCGCAGGAAGTTTGGAAGTTATGTAACAAAGAGCAGGTTGAGATCCTACCTTTTACGAGCAGCCTGCCCCTTTTGAAGGGGTAAAGGGAATGGGTGCAGTGCCCTCTCTCCTTCTGTTGTAGTGGCTTATCCCTCTAAGGCATGACCCTTGGATAGGGGTTACCTGCCTCGAAAAGTCCCCACTTCCTTGTGGGAGTTTAAAATAGATTGGCATATGTGAGAGATGGAGACAAGGTGGGAAATCGGATCCTGTCTTAGGATTTCTCATCAGGAGATGCTGGTACTTGGTGTTTCAGCTTGATAAATTGAGAAGGTGCCGTGAAACCAGGTCCTGGAACAGAATCTCTGGTTGCTCTGTCTTTTAGCTGCTCTGACCCTCTGCCCTGCAGAGCATGCATTTTGCATGTGCCTGGCAGGAGGCCCTCCTGCTTCAGCCCTGCTGTGTTTGTCTGTGTTGACAACGTGACTGCTCAGCCACTAAATTTGGTCACTCCACAGACACACTAGGAAAGCAGAGGCAGCTCATGGTTTCTCTGGAACAGAGCTGCAAGAAGTCTCTGGGCATCTGCATGGCCAGGAGCTTATGCTTAACTGTTGAGTGACCTGCAGCCATAAGGGCATTAATTCTGCCTTCCAGAGGTGGGAATGACTTGGCTTTAAACAGTGATTTGTGTTAGAATTCTTCAAATCCCATTAGGTAGAAGCATGGTGGAGTAGAGGAGAAATCTTAGCTCATATCTGCTTCTTCCATTGACCAGCTGTGTGACCTTGGGCCTGTTACTTTTAACCTACCTGACCCTCCATTTCCTCATTTATCAGAAGTGTCTAACTGTACACAAGTTAAACTGTAAGGATTACATGAGGTAGTAGTCAATCCTGGTGTTTCTCTGTATCTTCTCACCTCTTACTGTGTTGGAAATATGATCTTGCGACCCTGGATGGCAGCCACTCTGGGGCAGGAGAGACAGTCACCACCTTCTGAAGGGCTCAAAGGAGAATATTGCCCCACAGGGCTTAGTGGGTACCCCAGGCTGAGGCTGGGGAGGAGGGCCACTTTTGCCTACAGCAAGTGGCATATCATTGTTCTAGGGGTTCTCTTGATGGCCGAACTTTGCCTCTAGCTCATTTTCCACAGCCTAGATTTTCCAATCTTGCCAATCCAGTTGACTTCTGTCTTCTCATTTCCAAGCCATTGTTCTCTCTCTTTCACTATCTACATGGATTATCCTTCATTCAAACTGCTTTGTCCTGGCTGGGCGCGGTGGCTCACGCCTGTAATCCTAGCACTTTGGGAAGCCGAGGCGGGTGGATCACGAGGTCAGGAGATCGAGACCATCGTGGCTAACATGGTGAAACCCCATCTCTACTAAAATTACAAAAAATTAGCCGGGCATGGTGGCAGGCGCCTGTAGTCCCAGCTATTTGGGAGGCTGAGGCAGGAGAATGGCATGAACCCGGGAGGTGGAGCTTGCAGTGGGCGGAGATCGCGCCACTGCACTCCAGCCTGGGCGACAGAGCAAGACTCTGAGACTCAGTCTGAAAAAAACAAACAAACAAACAAAAAACTGCTTTGTCCTGTAGGAAGCCTGTGCAGGTTATGTGCACCTCCCTCAATCCTTACCTTGAAGCTGAGGTTTCCCCTCAGCTCTCAAATACTCAGTTTGCACTGCAGGTAGTCCCTATTTTAATGAAAGTTATACGGTCCAGCTCAGGGAATCCTGAAAAGCTGCCCTTGCTTCCATGGTAACCAAAAGGCAGTTCTCATGGAATAAAAGCTACCTGAAGCCTGAGTTGGGACCTTTGGTTGGGGAAGGACGCTGATTAGACGCTTGGCATGAGGTTTGCTACTGGAACTGCTAGTGTAGAATGTTTCAGCCCCCCTAGAGTTGTCCCTGTGATGTGGCTACCTCCTTTCTCTGGGATTTCTCTTAAAGTCTGGGGAGCCCCTGCTTCTCATTTCCTGGAATTTATCTTCCCAGTCTCCCTTTCTGGCTGAAAATTTCTAGTATCTTACAGAACAGTAGTGGAATACACTGGAGCACATCATATTACCACTAAGTATGTCTAATAAATGATGTCCTCTGATTTGACATTTCCTAAATGTGAAGCTCCTGATTTTATACAATTTTGAAATTAGTAAGCTTGTTAGTTTTGTTTGAAATTCTAGGCATTGGATACACTTAATATGAGGGCTACATGTGCATCAACATACTCTGGTTTCCTTCCCTCTGTATCTTTTTTTTTTTTTGAGATGGAGTCTCACTGTCTTCTAGGCTGGAGTGCAGTGGTGTGATCATGGCTCACTGCAGCCCCAACCTCCTGGGCTCAGGTGATCCTCCCACCTCAGCCACCCAAGTAGCTGGGACCACAGGTGCATGCCACCATGCCCAGCTAACTTATTTTTATATATTGTAGAGACGGAGTCTCCCTGTGTTGCCTAGGCTGACCTTGAACTCTTGGGCTCAGGTGATCCTCCCACCTTGGCCTTCCAAAGTGTTGGGATTATAGGCGTGAGCCACCGTGTCCAGCCTTTTCCTCTGTATCTTGTGTCCATTCCCCAGAGCGATACTGTGTATCCTTGAACAGACGGTTTCTTGAAGTCAGAGTCTATCTCCTCTGTCACTTCTCCCCCTTCATTATCTAAGACTGAGGTTGTGGTTTATATGCTTAGAGTTGAAAGCATGGGGTCCAACGTGTTCTGTACTCTGTAGTTCCCCAAACTCTCCAGGGAAACTACTTAGCTCTCAGGTGGTTCTTTTCTGTTTTTCTCAGAGTGAGTTATCTAATAACTGAAGAGGACTCTGCCCTTTGGCCTGTTCCTGACCTTCTAACTCCTTTTGCTGGAGGAAGGGGAGGTTGGGGGGGAGGGGTGCCCTGTGGTGTGAAAGCCCCACTTGTCCTCTCCTCTGTACTTTCTTCCAATGCAGACAGGAGAAAGTATCATATAAATGTAGTGACTGTGGGTCAGGGGAGCTCTGAGAGGCCAGCACAGGAAACCAGAAACAAAATGAGTCAGTTGGTAGGTGGCAGTCAGAGGCACCCTGCTGAGGGTGCAAGGTCAAAGGTGATGCCCCCTCAGTAGGCCCAGGAGCATCAAAACGGGAACAGTCCCTTTGAGCTTTCAGGAGCCTCCCAAATGTCACTTAGTGACGTCCCATTCACCTGCTTAAAGGCCCTGCATCCTGCCAGGTAGTTGGTTTGTCCATAGCATCCTGAGCTCTGCTTGGGTGAGCCAGACAAAAAGAATGATCCCTGGCCAAAGTAGTGATACCAGGGCCCAGACAGAGGCAGAGAGTCCGGATAGAAGATCCTGTAAGCTGGGGTAGGGAGCTGAGGAGGCCATGGAGCCAGGGGAATCATTGAAGTGAGGGACAATTTCTGGAGGAGGGAAACTGAGTAAGAAAGGCCTGGCCAAGGACCGAGAAGGGGACAGTATCCTGATCTATGAAAGAAGACTTAAGTGGGGATTGACAGAGCCAGATTGGGTGGAGTCCAAGCTTTGGGCAGGTGAGTGTCCAGGAGATGAGGGCTGAGAATGGGCCTTCAGAGCTCAGCCAGAAGGGGAAAGCAAAAAGCTCCACCCTCCTTCACATCCCTCCATGCTGCTCAAATCCCAGGTCTTCAGGCACCATGGAGGACAAACGCAACATCCAGATAATCGAGTGGGAACACCTGGACAAGAAGAAGTTCTACGTGTTTGGTGTGGCAATGACAATGATGATCCGTGTCAGCGTCTACCCATTCACCCTCATCCGCACCCGGCTGCAAGTTCAGAAGGGGAAGAGCCTCTACCATGGGACCTTCGATGCCTTCATCAAGATCCTGCGAGCAGATGGTATCACTGGCCTTTACCGAGGGTTCCTGGTCAATACCTTCACCCTCATCTCTGGCCAGTGTTATGTCACCACTTATGAGCTCACCCGGAAGTTTGTAGCTGACTACAGCCAGAGTAACACAGTCAAATCACTGGTGGCTGGTGGCTCAGCCTCCCTTGTGGCCCAGAGCATCACAGTGCCCATTGATGTAGTCTCCCAGCACCTGATGATGCAACGCAAGGGTGAGAAAATGGGCCGCTTTCAGGTGCGGGGGAACCCAGAGGGACAAGGGGTAGTTGCCTTTGGCCAAACCAAGGACATCATCAGGCAGATCCTGCGGGCTGATGGACTTCGCGGCTTCTATCGAGGCTATGTGGCTTCACTGCTTACCTATATCCCAAACAGTGCTGTCTGGTGGCCCTTCTATCACTTCTATGCAGGTAAGCAGGGACCAGGACAGTGGGGGAGGAAGGTGGGATTTCTAATGGGGCTGAGATACTGTTGCTTTATGCATGTTAGAGTGGAGGTGAGATTTAATGGGGGAATGGGTCATTCATTCAGCAAATGTTTGAATCCAAGAGGATTTAAAGATGCATAAAACATGGTTTTTACTTTCAAGGAGCTTCTAATGTAGTGAGGGAAGCAGACAGGTAAAAAGACTAGAACAGTGTGCAGCATATGCTCTGTGTGCTTTGGAGTCACTGGAAGGTGGGGGAGGACAAAAGCCATGGGATGTTTAGGATTTGAAGATGAATCTGATGGGTAATAGTGAGCTTTTGAGTTGGATGTTTTCCTTAGCATTTTTTTTTTTTTTTCGAGATGGAGTCTCACTCTCACCTAGGCTGGAGTGCAGTGGTGAGATCTTGCCTCACTGCAACCTCCACCTCCCGGGTTCAAGCGATTCTTGGGCTTCAGCCTCCCGAGTACCTGGGACTATAGGCGTGTGCCACCATGGCTGGCTAACTTTTGTATTTTTAGTAGAGATGGGGTTTCACCATGTTGGTCAGGCTGGTCTTGAGCTCCTGACCTCGTGATCTGCCCACCTCGGCCTCCCAAAGTGCTGGGATTACAGGAGTGAGACACCAGCCCCTCAGCATTTTAAATTCAAGGTGTGATATAACCTTGAACCTCTCCACTCCTGTAATGTATCTTTGTTCATAAGACATTTTACTTTTCAAGTATTTCCTATTTCCTAGAAATGGGGTTACTGAGTCAAAGATATAACATTTTTGAGGGCTTCCATAAACATACTGCCAGATTGCCTTCTCAAAGGGCAGGGTGCATTGTTGAAGACCAGGACTTGAGTGTGCCTGCTACCCTGGGACATCCACCCACAGCTTTGAGTAACCAAGACACTCGCATTAGGGCAGCCTATGTTTGCAGCCTCCCTAATCCCTGCTGTTGGCTTCCAACCCTTGGTAGTGGGCATTCTGTCCCACCCCATTGGAAACTTCTGACCAAAATTTTGATGCCTTCTTAACCTGTAATGATTTTGTTTCTGTGGCTCTGTACTTTCCTGGTGCTTCTTTTGTTTTTCTGATTATTGCTTCTTTCTTCTTCTTTCTTCCTCTTCCTCTTCTTCCTCCTCCTCCTCTTCTTCTTTCTTCTTCTTTTCTTCTTCCTTTTTTCTTTCTTCTTCCTTCTTTTTCTTCTTTCTTCTTTTTTTGCGAGCTCTATTACTTCTATTTAGCACAATGTTTCTTCTGGGGTATTTGTTAAAAGTCAGGTTCCTGGACTCTACCCTGACCCTTTAATGTTAAAAAAGCTTCCCAGGAAATGTGAGCATTTTCTCTGGAGTCTGTCTTTAGCCTTCTCTCCTCACTTGACTGCATTTACAATTAGAGCTGCATTTTTCTGACGTGTCCATCATCTCTACTTCCATTCTCAGACTAGCCTGTTGAGAGTTACGGACAGACATTCTGACTGTAGGACTTCTCCATCTACATGCATCAACTTATGTCTAAAACTTTCTTCAATTAACTAGTCTTCATCCCAAGCTGGCTCTCTTTTCTGACTTACTTTCATCGGTCAGTGGCCTTATTATTCTTCAGTTCACTGAGACTGAAGTCTTGGGGATTGTGCTTGACCACTTCTTCTTTCTTGTCCCCATGTCTAGTCCTGGTAACTCTAGAATTTCTCTCCCAACTTTCTCTTCATTCCTGCTGCCTTCCCTGGAAACCATGCCTCTGTTACCTTCCTCCTAGACTGCTGCATCAGCTTTCTAGCTGTTCCCTCCTGAGTTCTCTTCTTTCCCGTCCATCACATACATCTCTAATGGACTGACCTTTTCAACTCGCGTTGTCATGTTCAATGGCTTCCACTGCTTACTGAATAAAATCCAAACTCTTCAGCCTGGCTTCAGCCTCCCTTCACAGTGAAATCTCTTGCTTCTCCCCTAGGTATAGGCAGTCTGTGCTGTAGCCTGGGCAGGTAGTGCACAATTCCTCAACCATATATCACCTCTCCTACCACCGTGTTTTGTTCCTGCCACCCCCTACCTAGATGCCTCCCAGGTTTGCTTACCCCTGGCGCAATCATGACTTACCTTAAGTGCTCCTTATTGCCTCCTCTTCCTTCCTCTCCATGTAACCCTTAACCCAGAAGTGATCTTTCCCCTTTTTCATCCCCATGACATTGAATCTTTCTTAAGGCAGTTATACATTTGCCTTGATGTTATTTGTGTGTGCCCTATCTCTTCTGCTACGTGGAAAGGTTCTTGGAAGGGGGAGGAAACTAACATTTATTGAATGCCCATGTGTGCCAGGGCTCTGTGTGAGGGCTTGTATATCTCATAATTCCAATCTCACAATAACCCTGCTATGTAAGTGGTCTATAAGAACAGGGATCATGTCTGTTTCTGTTCACTATTGTACCTCCCAACACCTAGCTCGGGGCCTCATGAACCTTAATTGCTCAGTAAATATTTTTTGAATTAATAGACTGGTTCTTGCCACTCCTTTTTGCTTAAAGTTGCCAGTGGTGCCTTACCGGCATCTAGAATAAAATCAATTTTCCTTTCCATGGTCTATACATCTCTATTGACCTGACTTCTGTCTGCTTTTCCAGCCCCACCTTGTGCCATGCCACTCTGCTCTTCCTCACTGCTCTTCCCTCAGTTCCTGGTATACATCAAGCTCTGTTCTTGCCTCAAGGCCTTTGCAGATACTGTTCTCTGCCCGGACACCCTTTCCCCTGTTCTTTATGTGGTTGGCTCCTTCTTATGCTTCAGGCTTCAGCTTACATGTCACCTTTGCGAAAAGGACTTTATTCTATTGGAAAGAGGGCTCTTTCTGTTTTATATTTCAGCACCTTGTTTCCTTCTTAGTACTTGTCATAATTTGCAGTTATTTTACTCCCAACTCCCAGCTCCTTAATTAGAATATAAATTCCATGAAGGCATCTCCCTGTCCATGTCTCTGTTCTATGTCTGGTACTTATCATGGTGCCTGGCAGCTATTATTAAGTAAATACTCATTTATATCATTAAATACTTGTCCAGAGTCAAGCCAGTCTTAGCCAAGAGGGACTTAAACCAAGTCAGCCTGAGTTCATCTTTTGCCTGGTAGATAAGAGATTCTTAAATGTTTCTTGAATGACTAATGGAGAAAAATGAAAGATGTGGAGTCCCTCTCTCTCTCCCTCCCTCCCTTCCTTCCTTCTTTCATTCTCTTTCCTTTTTTTTTTTTTGAGACAGAGTCTCACTCTGTCGCCCAGGCTGGAGTGCAGCGGCGCGATCTCGGCTCACTGCAAGCCCTGCCTCCTGGGTTCACGCCATTTTCCTGCCTCAGCCTTCTGAGTAACTGGGACTACAGGTACATGCCACCACGCCCGACTAAGTTTTTTGTATTTTTAGTAGAGATGGGGTTTCACCATGTTAACCAAGATGGTCTCGATCTCCTGACCTTGTGATCCGCCTGCCTTGGCCTCCCAAAGTGCAGGGATTACAGGCGTGAGCCACCGCGCCTGGCCCTTTTTTTTTTTTTTTTGAGATGGAGTTTCGCTCTTGTTGCCCAAGCTGGAGTACAATGGCATGATCCTGGCTCACTGCAACCTCCACCTCCCAGGTTCAAGCGATTCTCCTGCCTCAGCCTCCCAAGTAGCTGGGATTACAGGCATGAGCCACCACGCCCAGCTAATTTTGTTTTTTTAGTAGAGATGGGGTTTCTCCATGTTGGCCAGACTGGTCTCAAATCCCAACCTCAGGTGATCCACCTGCCTCAGCCTCCCAAAGTGCTGGGATTACAGGCATGAGCCACCGTGCCCTGTCTGACATGGAGTTATTTCTACCACTTTCTTGCTTTTGTGTTTCATCTTCTCCCCAAGCCCCAGGAAAATGGCATATGTGCATGATTAAAATTGGAATCTGGATCCTGCTGTAGCTTGCAGGCCTGGAGGCCAGAATAGACAGGCCCAAGGAGGCAGGCAGTGCCAGTCCACATGCTACAGTTGTTTTTTTTGTTTGTTTCAAACGGAGTTTCACTGTTGTTGCCCAGGCTGAAGTATAATGGCATGATCTTGGCTTACTGCAACCTTCACCTCCCAGGTTCAAGCAATTCTCCTGCCTCAGCCTACTGAGTAGCTGGGATTACAGGCGCCCGCTGCCACACCTGGCAAATTTTTTGTATTTTTAGTAGAGATGGAGTTTCACCATGTTGGCCAGGCTGGTCTTGAACTCCTGACCTCAGGTGATCCACCTGCCTCAGCCTTCGAAAGGTGCGAGCCACCACGCCCGGTCCAGATGCTACAGTTTAATGATTGCAAAATGCCTTTTTCTTGGGAGAAACAGGATACCAGTGAGGCTGAGCCACCAGTTCACTTTGTTTCTGTTTGTATGCTGATTCTGGGGAAGACAGTATATTAGAACTGGGGGAGAGGTGGTTCTGGTGAAGTTTAGGGAATTCTGCCATCCCAGCTGAGACTTGGAAGCTCTCACTTCTGCCCTGCCAGCCTCCACCTCCCTGGCCACAAACTACTAAAACTAGGAGCATGAGGAAAAAAAATTTTTTTTTTTTTTTTTTGAGATGGAGTTTTGCTCTTGTTGCCCAGGCTGGAATGCAATGGTGTGATCTTGGCTCACCGCAACCTCCATCTCCCGGGTTCAAGCGATTCTCCTGCCTCAGCCTCCCGAGTAGCTGGGATTATAGGCATGCGCCATCACACCTGGCTAATTTTGTATTTTTAGTAGAGATGGGGTTTCTCCATGTTGGTCAGACTGGTCTTAAACTCCCGACCTCAGGTGATCGCCCGCCTCTGCCTCCTAGAGTGCTGGGATTACAGGCGTGAGCCACCGCGCCTGGCTGAGGGAAAAATTCTTAAAGGTATGATAACTGAACTATAGAAGAGAAAACCCTAAGTGACTTACCTCTTGGATCTCATATGCTGTTCCTTCCCTTACTCATACTGCTCCAGGGTACTGGACTTGGCTGCCCCTCGAACACTTGCTGTATGCTTGTCCTCAGGGCCCTTGCATAGGATGTTATCCCTTGCTTTGAAAGCTCTGTCCACAGATCCATTTGGCTTGCACTGTCTCCTTCAGGTCTTTGCTCAGACTTCACCTTCTTGGAATGGGCTTTCATCCTTTATCCCTGAGAGGTCTGAGAAAAAAAATAAAAAATCAAATGACAACCCCTTCCCCTCCACCGTTGGCCTCCCTATCTCCCTTTCCTGCTTTATTTTTATCTATAGCACATACCTGCTGACATAGTTGTGTATTTTGCTTTTTATTTGTTTATTATCTCTTCACACTATAATATAAATTTCCTAAGCACAGGAATTTGAGGCTCTTTTATTTACTGTTAAATCCTCAGGATCCAAGATGACCAGCTCATGGTAGTCGCTCAATAAATCTTTGTTGAATAAATGAATGAACATGTTGTCTTTCACCTCCAGAGAGAGTAAAAAGAAAATTCAATTGCAGGTAGACTTCTCAGTGGTACTGGGATGGGTTAACCTGGGTACCATTCTATCTTCATTAGCATTTTGAAAGATGAATTTTCTTTCTTGATATAGGCTGGAGAAAAGTGCTTATTATTGTAGGACATGACTTTCTATTTTAATATTGTTTTTATTTTTTAAAACATGCACGTTTCAAAATTCAAAAGTTAAGAAAGGGTATGTAGTATGCAATGAAAAGGCTCCTTACCCACCTGGTTCCCTTCTGTAGAGACAGTCAGTGTCACTAGTTTTTATTTCATTTTTAATTTTTTTTTTTTTTTTTTTTTTTGAGATGGAGTCTTGCTCTGTCACCCAGGCTGGAGTGCAATGATGAGATCTCGGCTCATGCAACCTCTGCCTCCCAGGTTCAAGTGATTCTCCTGCCTCAGCCTCCCGAATAGCTGGGATTACAGGTGTGCACCACCACGTCCGGTTAATTTTTGTATTTTTGGTAGAGACGGGGTTTCACCATGTTGGTCAGGCTGGTCTCAAACTCCTGACCTCAGGTGATCTGCCCACCTCTGCCTCCCAAAGTGCTGGGATTACAGGCGTGAGCCACCACATCCGGCTCTAATTTTTCTTTGAGACAGGGTCTTACTCTGATGCCCAGGCTGGAGTGCAGTGGCTCTCTCATGGCTCACTGCAGCCTCTACTTCCAGGACTCAGGTGATCCTCCCACCTCAGCCTTCCAAGTTGCTGGGACTACAGGCCCGCACCACCATGCCCGGCTAATTTTTATATTTTTGGTAGAGGAGGGGTTTCACCATGTTGTCCAGTCTGGTTGCAAACTCCTGGGCTCAAGTGATCCACCCATCTTGGCCTCCCAAAGTGCTAGGATTACAGGCTTGAGCCACCACTGCCTGGCCATGTCACTGGTTTTTAATATATCCTACCAGAGTTACTCAATGCATATAGAAGCAAACATTTAGTGTGTGCTTTTCTACCCTATGAGTTGGGAGGAACAGGGCAAGAGGCATAAGGTTTTTACATCAGGAAGGATTTTCTGCCCATCAGATGAAAGAAGTCAGCAAGCAAATTTTGAAATCTCCCTCTCCAAGGAATCTTGTCCTGTTTAAATGGATGATGTTGGCCAGGTCCAGTGGCTTACACCTGTAATTCCAACACTTTGGGAGGCTGAGGTGGGAGGATTGCTTGAGTCCAGGAGTTCAAGACCAGCCTGCGCAACACAGTGAGACTCTGTCTCTACAAAACATTTTTTTTTTTTTTTTTTTTTTTGAGACAGAGTCTTGCTCTGTCACCCAGGCTGGAGTGCAGTGGCGCGATCTCGGCTCACTGCAAACTCCGCCTCTCGGGTTCATGCCATTCTCCTGCCTCAGCCTCCTGAGTAGCTGGGACTACAGGCGCCTGTCACCATGCCCAGCTAATTTTTTTTCTATTTTTAGTAGAGACGGGGTTTCACCATGTTAGCCAGGATGGTCTTGATCTCCTGACCTCATGATCCACCCGCCTTGGCCTCCCAAAGTGCTGGGATTGGAGGCGTGAGCCACCGTGCCCGGCACTACAAAACATTTTTTAAAAAATTAGCTGGGCATGGTGGCACAAGCCTATAGACCCAACTACTGGGGATGCTGAGTTGGGAGGATTGCTTGAGCCCAGGAGATTGAGGCTGCAGTGAGCCATGATCATGCCACTGCACTCCAACCTGTGTGACACAAAGAGACCCTGTCTCAAAAGAAAAAAATCAATCAAAATAAATGGGTGATATCACCAAGATGACTCCTGGAAAGGGCCTGAGACTTAATAGTTTTTTGAAGGAAGCAGAGAAAATAAAAGATAGGAGTTAGGTGGCGAAAGGTGGAGGGTTTGTCTGGGTTGGGGTTGGGAAAGCCACCTGGTAGAAGCAGCAAGCACAGTGAGGGCAGACTGGTGGTGCTTTGTGTCTTTAGCCATTGTCTTTCCCTGGATTCCAGAGCAGCTCTCCTACCTGTGTCCTAAGGAGTGCCCTCACATTGTCTTTCAAGCTGTCTCGGGACCCCTGGCTGCAGCCACTGCCTCCATCCTCACCAATCCCATGGATGTCATACGAACCCGCGTGCAGGTAAGACTAGCCACTTCCCTTACCCTCCTCCTGGAGAAGCCATTAGAAGCATGACCTTCAAGCCCTCCATTGTTGCCCTCACCTCTTTGTGTCCTGGCCCTCTAGTCCAGTCAGTCTTCTCCTGAACATCTAAGCCCCTTCTGTGTGCTTAGCATCTGCAGAAGCCAGCCCACAGCCAGGCACAGTGGCTCATGCCTGTAATCCCAGCATTTTGGGAGGCTGAAGCAGGCAGATCACCTGAGCCCAGGAGTTCAAGACCAGCCTGGCCAACATGGTGAAACCCTGTCTCTACTAAAAATAAAAAATCAGCTGGGTGTGTTGGCATGCGCCTGTAGTCCCAGCTACTCGGGAAGCTGAGGCAGGAGAATCACTTGAACCCAGAGGTGAAGGTTGCATTGAGCCGAGATCGCGCCACTGCACTCCAACCTGGGTGACAGAGTGAGACTTCGTCTCAAAAAAAAAAAAAGAAGCCCGCCCAGCACTTAAAGTACCTGGAACGCTTCTCACTCTGTCTGCTACCTTGCATACCTCTCCTCCATCACATGCCCATGCCTCCAGGAAATCTTACTGGTTTCTTCCAGCCTTTACTGGAGTCCTATTCCATAGCCTATTAGCATAGCCTATCAACGACTCTTTCCTTTACCTTGCAGGTTTGTGGTTATAAGAAATATTGATTTCAGTTAATTCATAAGTCTGTCTGGTTCTTCCAGTAGGCCATAAGTTCTCTGTGGATTATGAGAATGACTTAAATAGGTTTCACAGATTTTATGGTGTGGATGCAGCAAAACCCTGACAAAGCCCTTAGTAATGCTTGTCTTCAGTCAGCTTAAAGACAGTTACACAGCACCTAGACCAGGGAAATAGAATCTGAATGATGATATGTAATATGCAAATAGTAGGTGTTGCCATATAAAGTTTTATGTCTGATTTGAGGTGGAGAATCAAAGTTGTACAAGAGAATGAAGTCACTGGGTTATGGTGAGGGGAGGCGGGAAGGAAGATAACCTTAACAGGTTGGGGATAAACTCAGCTTGCCTAGTACCAGGATGTTGGGAAGCAGATAAGTAACAAATATAGGTATTTTTGTTCCTAGGAAAGAATGCCCCCTCATTCGAAAATGAATACACTGGCATCTGGTTGGTTTGCAAATAATAAAGTGCACAGGGTCAGTCCTCATTCTTTCCTGAGCCTTATTCTGGGCGTTCTAGGAGGAGATCCAAGGGAAAGGACAGGTCTCTACTTTGAGGAGCTTCCAGGCTGGAAAGACCCAGAGGCATAGGTGAAAAAGTCCTTGACATGGCTGTGGGAAAAGTGGAAGGGTTAGGGAAGCAGAGATGGTCACATGAGAGAGTATTGGAGAGGAAGAAGGGAGTGTGGAGGAGGGTGCTGAAGGAGGTAGGGCAGAAGTGGGGGATGTTCTTAGCCATGGCTGGGATACCTTGTGAAGGTCATATCATATAAGGGGAGGTATGAACAAGGAGTGAGTCTGTCCTGTATTGGCCGAGGGGCTGAAGAGTGGTTTCTAAAGGTGTAGTTTAGGGGTAGGGGAGGGTGTGGGACTGTTGAGAAAGAAGAGAGAAGTGATTTCTGCTTGGCCAGGCTTTCAGTGTGATAGGGAAGATGCCTATATTTGTTCATGGGGTGTGTGAGAGATTGCAGAGATGGAGAGGAAGTTTCCAGCTCTGAGGCTTCAAGGGATTGAAATGATCAGAATCAAAATCAGACTGGCAGAGCTGCAGAGCGTCTTAGAGAGGATTTAACCCAGCCTCCCTGAGACCAGAGAGCAGCATCCAGTCTAAAGACTCATAGCTACATAGATTATCTCATGATATCAATGATAGCTAACATTTATTGTACACTTAACTATCTGTCACCACTCTTGTTAGTATTTATGAATATTATTTTTTTTCTTGCTCGTAACAACCTCATGGTGCAGGTACTATTATCACTGTTTTATATTTGAGGAAATTGGGGCACAAAGAGTTAAGTAAATTACCGAAGGTTATGTTGTTAGTAGGCTGGGGAGCAGAATTCAAACTCAGGCAGTCAGGCACCAGGGCTCATACTAAATCACTGTGCTGTACCATCCCTCACAAGCAGAATCCACGCCTTCCGACGTCAGAGTCTGTTTCTCCCCACTTTAGCCTAAGGCAGAGGGAAATTGAGCAGAGGGGCTCTGACTACAGACAATGGCCCTCCACTGTGTTGACTTTTCCAGGTTGAGGGCAAGAACTCCATCATCCTGACCTTCAGACAGCTGATGGCAGAAGAAGGGCCTTGGGGCCTCATGAAGGGCCTCTCAGCCAGAATCATCTCAGCCACACCTTCCACCATTGTCATTGTGGTGGGCTATGAGAGCCTCAAGAAACTCAGCCTCCGACCTGAGCTGGTGGACTCGAGACACTGGTAACCAGTGGTGGGGAGAGAAGCCTGCTGTTTTCCATACTACCGTGGGTCAGGGGCGGAGTGGAGAGGACAGCACCCTCTCCAGATGCCCCCACCACACACCCAGCCCTGCCCTGGGCCAGGTGGCCTATCTGGGATAGGGATAGAGAGACTTTGAACTGCTCTTGCTGAAGAGGCTCCACGCCTGGATCCCTTGCCTCCACTATTTAAACTTCTCTTCTGAGCTGGGCTCCCTCACTCAGTCCCTGTATTCGATACTGGCCTAAAGACCCCACCCCCAACCCTGCCAGCCCTTCTTCTGGCTTCCCCTTCCATCTGTGTCCCTGAGACCCTGAGAAGAGCTGTACATAGAGCTTGCTTACTACCACGGGTTCTTCCTCTTGGGCTTTCAGCCCAGACTCCAAGCAGCTGCTATCAACCCTCTCTCCCTTCATCTCTTAGCCTTGCTTATTTTTATTTTGGGACCGAGCTGCCCACTAGATGACTCTGCTTTTCCCTGCATTTGGGGCTAAGGTGCCAGGTACTTATTTGCACAGGGAGCAGGAGCAGCAAAAAATCTCTGGTTCTCCAGAGCACTCGTCCTCTCTTTGGAGGGGTTATTAGGTTGGGGAGAAATGTTGATACTTTTGTTTTGTGTGTGTGTGTGTGTGTGTGTGTGTGTTTTAACATCTGTGAACCAGGCTATTAGTCCTGCTAAAGCGCCAATCCCGCTGTCAGAGCTCACCCCCTTCCTAAGACAGGTAGAAAAATGTAATGTAGCTTTTTCCACAATCCAGTTCCCTGTCCCTTCAGTCTCAGGAGCCCTAGGAGAGTCTAAGCTGGGGCATCCCCTGGCCCAGAGGACTCCCGTACTGGGCAGTTCTAAGTGGATCAGGCTGTCTTGGGTGCACTGGACTTAGAGCACTACCTTGAGAAATCAGGTTGAGAAAGTAGTTGATCTAGAAGGCAACAAGTGGGCATGTGTTCCCCAGCACATTACCCAGGCCAGCAGAGCCAAACCTAGAAGAGGGCAGTGGGGAGATTCTCTGCCCCAGGCAGCCATGACATAGACATAAATACCCCAATCACTCACTTACGGCAACAAGTGTTGTCTCACTATGGTGATCTCTAAGATCCACATCACTGGATGCGTGGTCGTCCCAGTCATGGTACCCTGTGGAGGGATGCTGGAAGAACACAAAGAGCAGTTCAAAAAGTCACCCAATACCAGGACCACTGCATTTACCAGCCTGATACTGCCAAGATTATCTGATGCTCTCCTCAGGAGCTAGGAGAGGAGTGCTGCTTCTTCCCTGCCTCATTCTCCCTACCGCTACTCTCCCCAAGCCTGTGTTGCAGGTAGAGAGGTGCAGCAAATAGAGAAGGCATGTCAAACCCTGCATTTCTACCTGAGACGTGTGACCTGGATGATCCTCCAAACCCTATTGGTCCCACCCCCTGGGAAAGGCCATGGTGCCAATTTGAAAGGTGCTAGCTACCTGAAGCCTTGATATTTCTTCATGGCTGCCGCACATTCTTCCACCTTGGCCAGAACAGGTTCTGAAAACCGCTTCTCTACCTTCACCACCACCACTGCCCATCTTGATCTCTTTGAGGGTTTTCCCATTTCACTTGATTTTATTTTTGTTTATCCCTTCCTGCACTTTGTCAAGAGAGTCCTCCAGGTTCTATCCAGGAATGTTCACATCCAAAGGGTTGGACCCACCGATCATTCTGAATCTTCCTGCCCCTCCTCACTGCTTTACCCTGAGAGCCACAAATATAATGGAAGCAGTTCCCCCCACCCTCACCCCATCTCTTTAAGCTCATCCTAGCAAGACCTCTAGAGACTCAACTTTAGTCCTTCCCCGCCATTGCACAGTGGGGAAGGTGTCAGTGGGGAAAGTGTCACGGACAGGATGTAGGATCCTGCCGCTCGCGTCTTAGTGTTTCTCCCCCAAGACTCTCCTTCTGTTTTGTTGTCTTGTGCAGTGTTTTACAGCCCCTCTTGTGTTTTTCTTTATTTCTCGTACACACACGCAGTTTTAAGGGTGATGTGTGTATAATTAAAGGGACCCTTGGCCCATACTTTCCTAATTCTTTAGGGACTGGGATTGGGTTTGACTGAAATATGTTTTGGTGGGGATGGGATGGTGGACTTCCATTCTCCCTAAACTGGAGTTTTGGTCGGTAACCAAAACTAAAAGAAACCTCTGGGAGACTGGAAACCTGATTGGAGCATTGAGGAACAAGGGAAATGAAAAGGCAGACTCTCTGAACGTTTGTTGAAATGGATTCTTGTGAATATTAACAGTGAATATTCACTGTTGCACTGTACGAAGTCTCTGAAATGTAATTAAAAGTTTTTATTGAGCCCCCGAGCTTTGGCTTGCGCGTATTTTTCCAGTCGCGGACATCCCACCGCGCAAAGCCTCGCCTTCCCGCGACCCTCAGCCTCCGATGACTTCCTCGCCCCCGCCCTGCTCGGTGACAGACGGTCTACCGCTTCCAATCGGAGGCGCCCGTCGCGGGAGTGGCCAATCGGGAGCTCCGGCGGGCGGGGAAGCCGGGCCAGTTAGATTTGGCGGTTCAACTTCAACATGGCCGAAGCAAGTAGCGCCAATCTAGGCAGCGGCTGTGAGGAAAAAAGGCATGAGGGGTCGTCTCCAGAATCTGTGCCACCCGGCACTACCATTTCGAGGGTGAAGCTCCTCGACACCATGGTGGACACTTTTCTTCAGAAGCTGGTCGCCGCCGGCAGGTAAAGTGGAGGCAGCCGCGGTGGGAGTGTTTGTCTGCACCGAAGCTCAAATCCCGCGAGGTCAGGACGGCCGCAGGTCGGCGCGCGGTCACGTGGGTCCGCGTTGGGGGCGGGGCAGTCGGACCAGGCGACCCAGTCAAATCCTGAGCCTTAGGAGTCGGGGTATTCACGCACTGATAATCTGTAGCGGACCGGGATAGCTAGCTACTCCTTCCTCCAGGAAGCCCCGTTTTCACTAAAATTTCAGGTGGTTGGGAGGAAAGATAGAGCCTTTGCAAATTAGAGCAGGGTTTTTTATTTTTTTATTATCTTTGAGATAGGGCCTTGCGTTGTCGCCCAGGCTGGAGTGCAGTGGCGTGATCACTGCAGACTCGACCTCCTGGGCTCAAGCGATCTTCCCGCCCTAGCTTCCCAAGTAGCCGGGACTACAGGCTCGGGCTACCGCGCCCGGCTACAGATCAGGGTTTAAGTCGCGGCCCACGACTATGTGAGCAAGACGTAAGCCCCCTGTCCCTCGTCGGCTCCTTGTCAGTCAAGTGACAGCAATAGTACCTTTCTCATAGGGTCGTTCTGAGAATTAAATCAGTAAATACACCTAAGGCGCCTAGGACAGGACCTGCCACATAGGAAGATTTATTAGCTATTATGAGAATATCTTCTTCACTGGGAGATTGCCAGGACTAAATGTGTTACCATGAAAAGAAACATTTTTCCTTTCTCGACTTTTATTTTTTTTATTTTTATTTTTATTTTTTGAGACGGAGTCTCATCCTGTTGCCCAGGCTGGAGTGCAGTGGCGCGATCTTGGCTCATTGCAACCTCCGTCTCCCGGGTTCAAAGGATTCCCCTGCTTCAGCCTCTCAAGTAGCTGGGATTACAGGCGCACACTACCACACCCGGCTAATTTTTTGTATCTTTACTAGTAGAGACGGGGTTTCACCATGTTGGCCAGGCTGGTCTTGAACTCCTGAGCTCGTGATCCACCCACCTCGGCCTCCCAAAGTACCAGGATTATAGGCGTGAGCCACCGCGCCCGGCCTTGACTTTTATATAACGTATATGACTCGAGTTTTGCCCATGATCCCACCACCCCAGCACATCAGAGTTGAAACGCTTCCAGGAGTTCGGTGCCCTGACCACAGCCTCTCCTCCTCTAGCCCTCTCTATCCCCACTTCCCTGTTCTTTGGCTTCATCAGGACTCTCATCTATTCCCAGTCCATTGCTCCTGGATTTAGCACTTTACCTTTCCTACACATAATTAATGATCTCTTCACTCATGACTCATCAACGATTTGAGTGTCAGGTGCTGGGGATACCATGAGGCAGACAAGGCCTCTTGTGTTTTTGGAGCTTGCATTCAATGGGTAGAGACGCCAACAACATCATCACATAGCCTGGTAAGACAGTAAGGCCATTATTATGTGTCAGCAGTGACTCATGCCTGTAATCCCAGTGCTTTGGGAGGCTGAGGCAGGAGGATCATTTGAGTCCGGAAGTTTGAGGCTTCAGTGAGTTATAACAGCCCCATTGCACTCCAGCCTAGGTGACAGAGCAAGACCCTGCCTCTAAAAAAGAAAAAAAAAAAAGATAATGAACAGGTAATGATACCACTAGATAGGATGGTTGGGGCGCCCATTCTGAGGTGGCATTTCAGCTGGAACTTGAAGGATGAGAAGGAACCAGATTATTATTATTATTATTTATTTATTTATTGTTTTTTTTGAGGCAGTGTCTAGCTCTGTTGCCTAGGCTGGAGTGCAGTGGCTCGATCTCGGCTCACTGCAGTCTCCACCTCCTGGGTTCAAGTGATTCTCTTCCCTCAGCCTCCCGAGTAGTTGAGATTACAGGCGCCCGCTACCACGGCCAGCTAATTTTTGTATTTTTTAGTAGAGACAGGGTTTCACCATGTTGGCCAGGGTGGTCTCGAACTCCTGAGCTCAAGCGATCCACTCACCTCTGCCTCCCAAAGTGCTGGGATTACAGGCATGAGCCACCGCACCCAGGCGGAACCACCTTTTTGAAGAATTACAGAACCAGTGTATAGGAAAAGGGGACAGCCTGTGCGAAGTGCCTGAGGTGATCAGATATTCCAGGAACTGGCAGAGAACTTCTTGTCTACAGCATAGTGATCAGAGTAAAATGAGATGAGGCTGGAGAGGCAGGTAACAGTCTTATCATGCAGGGCCTAGTTTGCCATAATAATGAATTTGATAAAATAATTTGTAATCACTTTTATGAACCAATCATGGCACGTCATCATCATATGTCCTGGCACGGTCCCTCCCTTGTATTTATTTTTCCCTACTCATTCTTGCCCTTGTCTCCCCTCCCATAGTCCCCACTTTCTCTTAGTTATATGTCCCACATTTATTTATTTATTTATTTATTTTTATTTCTTTTAGAGATGAGGTCTTGCTGTGTTGCCCAAGCTGATCTCAAACTCTGAGGCTCAAGTGATCCTCCCACCTCAGCCTCCCAGAGTGCTAGGATTATAGGCATGAGCCACAGTGCCCGGCCCATTTATTTATTTATTTATTTATTTATTTATTTATGAGACAGGGTCTTGCTCTGTTGCTCAGGTTGGAGTGTAATGGCACAATCTAGGCTCACTGCAACCCCTGCCTCTTGGGTTCAAACGATTCTCCTGTCTCAGCCTCCCAAGTGGCTGGGATTACAGTCATGCACCACCATGCCCAGCTAATTTTCGTATTTTTAGTAGAGATGGGGTTTTGCCATGTTGGCCTGGCTGGTGTTGAACTCCTGACCTCAGGTGATCCACCTGCCTCGGCCACTTACTTATAACACAAATATTTACTGAGCATTGACAGTGTCAATAAATTTGTTCTAGTTCTAGTAGGGTTCTAGTTGCTGGAGATAAGGCAGTGATCAAGATGGACAAGGTTCCAATCTTCTTGGAGTAGACATTCTGGTACCATTTAAAAAAAAATAAAATTGAGCCTGGCGCAGTGGCTCACACCTGTAATCCCAGCACTTTGAGAGGCAGAGGCGGGTGGATCACTTGAGGTCAGAAGTTTGAGACCAGCCTGGCCAACGTAGCGAAACCCCATCTCTACTACAAATACAAAAATTAGCCGGGCCTAGTGGCGCATGCCTGTAATCCCGGCTACTCGGGAGGCTGAAGCAGGAGAATCGCTTGAACCTGGGAAGCAAAGGTTTCAGTGAGCCGAGATCCCACCATTGCATTCTAGCCTGGGCAACAGAGTGAGACTCTATCTCCAAAAAATAAATAAAATAAAATAAAATCAATGTAAAGGAATAGAGAGCAATGGGGAAAAGGGGTCAGGGTGAGGAGGAGGGTAAGGAAGTGGCATTTGACTGTATCCTTGTAAAATATGTTATATTTTTGTCTGTGTATGTTTTAAATTTATATGAATGATATTGTGCTACATATGCCATTTTTTACTCAACAACATTGTTTTCAAGATCTAAGTATGTCAGGCCAGGTGTGGTGGCTTATGCTTGTAATCCCAGCACTTTGGGAGGCTGAGGTGGGTGGATCACTTGAGGTCAGGAATTTGAGACCAGCCTGGCCAACGCGGTGAAACCCCGTCTCTACTAAAAATACAAAAATTAGCCGGGTGTCATGATGCCCACCAGTAATCTCAGCTACTTGGGAGGTTGAGGCAGGAGAATCACTTGAACCCAGGAGGCAGGGAGGTTGCAGTGAGCTGAGATTGCGCCACTGCACTCCAGCCTGGGCAACAGAGCGAGTCTCCAACTCAAAAAAAAAGATCTAACCATGCTCTAAAAGTGCACATGCACATGGTTCATAGCTTCTTAGTGCTGCCTGTCAGTCCTTGATATGCATCCATCACTTACCCATTTCCTATCAGCTCCTCATCCATAAATTATTCCAGGATGAATATCCTTGTACATTTCCACAGGAGCTAGTGCTAGAATTTCTCTGAGATGTATAACTGGGAGAGGAATCACTGGATCCTAGAGTTTACACCTACCTCTCTTCCATCAGATTACTTTCCAGAAAAGCTGTTCTTGTCTGCCACCTCCTCACTGTCACTGGGTTTTTACCATTCTAATATTTGTCATTCTGCCAGGTGTGAAAGGGGTATCTTGTTTTAATTTGTGTGTCCCTGATTCCTGGCAGGTTTGGGCATTTCTTCATGTACTTAGTCATTTTGGCTTCCTCTTCTGAGAACTGCCTGCTCATTTCCTCCAGCCTTTCATTTTCAGACTTTTTTAAAAATGGAGGTTTTTATCTTGTTGATTTGCTAGAGTTGCTAGTATAGAAGGAAATATCTGTCTATTGGGTGATAACTTTGTTGATGATGTCCTTGAGGAACAGAAGTCTTCAATTAAATAAAAAGCAGCACACATTTTAACTGTTTCCATTTTCCCTTAAGAGGATGACACAGAAGGGAAATGCAGTTATCCCTGCAGACCCTTCATGAGCTGTATGGATCCTCCTGACTCCTTTTCTCAGCCTCTTGACTAACTCAAAGAGCCATTTAAAAAAATGCCAGATATAGGCCAGGCGCAGTGGCTCATGCTTGTAATCACCAGCACTTTGGGAGGCTGAGGCGGGCAGATCACGAGGTCAAGAGACTGAGACCATCTTGGCCAACATGGTAAAACCCCATCTCTACTAAAAATACAAAAAAATTAGCCAGGCATGGTGGTGCGCACCTATAGTCCCAGCTACTCGGGAGGCTGAGGCAGGAGAATTGCTTGAACCTGGGAGGCGGAGGTTGCAGTGAGCTGAGATTGCGCCACTGCATTCCAGCCTGGGTGACAGAGCGAGACTCCGTCTCAAAAACAAAAACAAAAAAACAGATATTGCCTAATCCATTTTTTTTAAAATCCTAATTTTCATGTAATTACTTCCATACATTTTTTTTCACCTTATGATTTGTGCTTTTGGGGTCTTGTTTATTTTTTTATTTTTTTTAATTATTATTTTTTGAGACAGAGTCTCGGTCTGTCACCAGGCTGGAGTGCAGTGGTGTGATCTTGGCTCACTGCAGCCTCCTCCTCCCAGGTTCAAGCAATTCTCATGCCTCAGCCTCCCAAGTAGCTGGGACTACAGGTGCATACCACCACACCTGGCTAATTTTTATATTTTTAGTAGAGACTGGAGTTTCACCATTTTGGCCAGGCTGGTCTCAAACTCCTGACCTCAGATGATTCGCCCGCCTCAGCCTCCCAAAGTGCTGGGATTACAGGCGTGAGCCACCATGCCCGGCCCTTGGGGTCTTTTTTATAAAGGCTATGCCCACATCTAGGTCACAGAGATAATCTCCAGTGCTTTCTTCTGTTAGCTGTTTCATCGTTTTACTCTTTAAATCTTTAATCTGGCTGGATTAAGGTATAAAGTGATAGTCTCAAGCCAGGCTTATTTTTCTAACTTTCCCAAATACCATCAACTACACAGCTCATCTCCATTGCTTGATGGAGCCCCCTTACCAATGGCCAGCTCCTAGCCCACTGTGTCCCTGAGTCTCTCTCCTGCCCCACTGATCTGCCTGTCTCTGCCAGTGCATGTGGGTTCTTAAAACCAGGCCCTTGTAGGAAACCTTATGTTTGGTCCAGCAAGTCCCATCTTTTCTCTTTATTTATTTATTTAGAGACAGGGTTTTGCTCTGTTGCCCAGGCTGGAGTGCAGTGGCACAATCATGGCTCATTGTAGTCTCAAACTCCTGGGCTCAAGTGATCCTCCCAGCATAGCCTCCCAAGTAGCTGGGACTACAGATGTGTGCCACCACACTTGGCTAATTTTTTTTTTCTCTTTGAGACTGGGTCATGCTCTGTCGCCCAGACCGGAGTGCAGTGGCTTGATCACAGCTCACTGCAACCTCCGCCTCCCCGGCTTAGGTGATCCTTTCACCTCAGCCTCCCGAGTAGCTGGAACTACAGGCACACACTACCACACCCAGCTAATTTTTGTATTTTTTGTAGAAATGGGGTTTTGATATGTTGCCCATGCTGGTCTTTTTTTTTTTTTTTTTTTTGAGACAGAGTCTGGCTCTGTCGCCCAGGCTGGAGTGCAGTGGCGCTGTCTCTGCTCACTGCAAGCTCTGCCTCCTGGGTTCACGCCATTCTCCTGCCTCAGCCTCCGGGTAGCTGAGACTACAGGCGCCCGCCACCACGCCCAGCTAATTTTTTTCTATTTTTAGTAGAGATGGGGTTTCACTGTGTTAGCCAGGATGGTCTCGATCTCCTGACCTCATGATCCACCCACCTCGGCCTCCCAAATTGCTGGGATTACAGGCGTGAGCCACCACGCCCGCCTGCCCGTGCTGGTCTTGAACTCCTGGGCGCAAGTGATCCTCCTGCCTCAGCATCCTGAGTAGCTGCCTGAGACTACAGGCATGCACCACCTCACCTGGCCAATTTTTTAATATTTTTGTTTTAATTTTTTTGTAGAAATGGGGTCTTGCTACATTGCCCAGTCTGGTCTCCAACTTCTAGGATCAAGTGATCGTCCTGCCTCAGCCTCCTAAAGGGCCGGGATTACAGGTGTGAGCCGCTGCACCCAGCCTGTCTCCAGTTTTTCCTCATCTTGGGGCATTCCGCCACCCTTCCTTTAAAACTACCCCTTTCAACGTAGTTAATAACCTCTTTGTTGCTACTTTGGAGATATATACGTGTGTGTGTGTGTGTGTGTGTGTGTGTGTGTGTATATATATTTTATTTTTTTTCAGACAGAGTTTCACTCTTGTTGCCCAGACTGGAGTGCAGTGGTGTGATCTCGGCTCATGGCAACCTCCACCTCCTGGGTTCAAGCGATTCTCCTCAGCCTCCTGAGTAGCTGGGATTATAGGTGCCCGCCACCATGCCCAGCTAATTTTTGTATTTTTAGTAGAGATGGGGTTTCACCATGTTAGCCAGGCTGATCTCGAACTCCTAATGTCAGGTAATCCACCTGCCTCGGCCTCCCAAAGTGCTGGGATTACAGGCGTGAGCCACCGCACCCGGCTGGATATATATTTTTTAAATATTTAATGTACTTGCTTTCCTTGTAGGCTTTGACATTGTCAACCACTCCTCTGTTCTTCAGATTTCTCCCTTGGTTTCCGACGTCATTCTCTGCCCCTTTACCTGACTAGCTGCTCCTTCCCGGGCTCCTCTCCTCCTGTCCTTTAAACGTGTGAATGTTGCCCTCTCCTTACTTTCACCCCCTCCTCCCATCTGATGTCTCACTGCTACTGAAAGCCTTCGGTGACTGTCCATTGCTCCTCACCAGGGCTTCTAGGCCCTGCCTACCTCTTGTGCCCCGCTGCACTCATACTCACTCATACTGACCTCTTCATTGCCTGGAACTTCAAGTGCTTTCCTGCCTTGGCATCTGCACTTGCTGTTTGCTCTGCCAAGAATGGTCTTCCTCCATCTCTTCCCTGACCCACTCTAAGGCCACCTTGCTCCCCTGGTGATTTGTCATGATAGATACCGGTTATTTCTTCTTTCATAGCACATATTGCAGTCTACTGTTCTGTTGTCTGCTTGTTTACTTATTTGTGGTCAGTCTCCCCTACATAAAACCTAAGGTCCTTGAGGGCAGAATCTTGTCTGTCTGTTCATCATTCTCTATTCTTTACTCATCACGGTGCCTGGTATACAGGAGGCATTCAGTACATAGTTTTAGATAAATGGGGATTCTCAAGCAGTATCTCCCCTGAGTTTCAGACCTCTAACTCCAAACAGTCTACTACTACAAATCTCCATTTGGTGTCCCACAGAGTCATCAGCTCAGCATGGGAACAGGATTTCTCTTCCACCTCTTCCCTTCCTGTGATCCCTGAGTTGGTTGAAGGGATTACCACTATCCATTCTCTAGGCTAAAGATTTGAGAGTCCTCATTGGCCTGTCCATCACTTTCACTTCCATTCAACTGCCCACCCCTGTTGGCTCCAGCCTCTCTCGCCTCCGACTCCTCCTTTCCACCCTTGCTGACGCTGTCTGAGTTCAGGCCCTGACTGTCTCTCACTGGACTCTTGCACCTGCCTCCAAACTGGCCCTCCAGCCTCAGTCTTGTGTCCTTCCTCCAGTCTACAGCTCAGATTTGATCCCCTTCTCCTGCTTAAAATGTTTAATTGGTTCAGGGTTGCTTCCAGAATGAATGCAAGCTCCTTAGCACAGCATACAAGGCCATTCCTTCCCATCTCACCAACCGCAAGTCAGGGCCGTGGGAGTACAGCACATGCACACCTGAGTGCCGGTGCAGACCACACATGGGCACGGAAGCTCTTCTGCACCGAGTGCTGTCCCCCTGCCTTCACCCCTGCCACCTTGTCTTCCCACTGCTGCTTCTCCTCACTAGAACATCCTTCTTCTCATTTGATTAAATAGGAACTTAGCTGGTTTCCAGAAAAAGGGCTCAATAAGTATCATGTATGAATACATACTTTTTTTTTTTTTTTTTTGAGATGGAGTTTCGCTCTTGCTGCCCAGGCTGGAGTGCAATGGCACGATCTCAGCTCACCGCAACCCCCACCTCCTAGGTTCAAGCGATTCTGCCGCATCAGCCTCCCGAGTAGCCAGGATTACAGGCATGAGCCACCATGCCCGGCTAATTTTGTATTTTTAGTAGAGATGAGGTTTCTCCATGTTGATCAGGCTGGTTTCAAACTCCTGACCTCAGGTGATCTGCCCGCCATGGCCTCCCAAAGTTCTGGGACTACAGACATGAGCCACTGCTCCCAGCCGAATACAGACTTTTAAGATGTATGCAAATACTTGATTTTTCTCCAGCCCCAAGCCATTAAGTTAAAAGCCTTTAAAGTCCTCAGCCCCAAGAATGAAGTACTTATACCTGGGACAGGAGTCTGAACATAGTTAATCTGAGTTTATTCACATGTTCATTATCCAAAAGGATAACAACTAGATAGATTTTCCCCACAATTCAGCATATTTTCCATATAAATGTCAGTTTGAGTGAGAGGGTACATTATATGATGCACCCGAAATGACTGAAAGATGATTGGCCACGGTGGGCTTTCAGATCCCGTGGATTCACACCCTGCTGTCTTCCTTTAAGCTATCTTCCTTTCATTGTCTTGGGAAAGACTCCCCAATATGTTCTCTCTCAGGCTTCAGAGCAGAGAAACATGGCCCTGTTGGAGCCTACCCTTTGTAACCTCTGCCTTGGTCTCTGGAAACGAAGGGTTCTTTTCTGTCCCCATGGCCTCCTGAGCCATCTGAAAACCATTCTCCTGTTGAGCTAAAGCAAGCAGACAAGGGTGCTTCCTTTTTGTGTTTTGTTACAAACCACGACCCACCAAGAGAGACAGTTGGTTAGAGGCATCATTAGTGGGGCTCAGATTGAGGACCAGTTAGTACTATTCAGAGAGAAGCTGGGTCTGCTACAGGTGCTTTTGGCACCCTGGCAACTGTGCCCCATGTGTCGGTTTGTGGGGGCTAAGGAAGTGAGAGGTGTTTGACAGTTTTGGTTTTTTTGTTTTTGTGAAATGGAGTCTCGCTTTGTCACCCAGGCTGGAGTGCAGTGGCACGATCTTGGCTCACTGCAACCTCCGCCTCCTGGGTTCAAGCAATTCTCCTGCCTCAGCCTCTGGAGTAGCTGGTACTACAGGCGCATGCCACCACGCCCAGCTAATTTTTGTATTTTTATTAGATATGGGGTTTCACCATATTGGCCAGGCTGGTCTTGAACTCCTGACCTTGTGATCTGCCCGCCTCAGCCTCCCAAAGTTTTGGGATTACAGGTCTGAGCTGCTGCGCCTGGCCTTTTTTTTTTTTTTTTTTTTTTTTTTTGAGACGGAGTCTCACTCTGTCACCCAGGCTGGAGTGCAGTGGTGCAATCTCTGCCCAGTGCAACCTCCACCTCCCAGCTTCAAGTGATTCTCCTGCCTCAGCCTCCTGAGTAGCTGGGATTACAGGCACCCACCACCATGCCCAGCTAATTTTGGTGTTTTTAGTAGAGACAGGGTTTCACCATGTTGGCCAGGCTGGTCTCAAACTCCTAACCTCAGGTGATCCGCCCGCCTCAGCCTCCCAAAGTGCTGGGATTACAGGCGTGAGCTACCGTGTATGGTGACAGTTCTTAAGTTCTTAGATGCCATACTTAGAGATGTCCTTGTGGTCCAGTCTTCTGGCCTGGGATATGCCGCACAGGGTAAGATGTGTAAAGTGACTTAAAGCCTACGTCTAGCAGTGACCAAGAAAAGAAAGCAAATTGCATTTGTAATGAACTCAGAGTTTTAAACTAGGGCCAAAGACTGTTGGTGTTCATAGGAAATAGTTCATCACAGGAAAAAGAGTGGTTTAATATATAAACTATTCTGACTATAAATGCCCTGGAAATATCTCACCCTCTTTGAATATGCAGGTGATGCCTGCTACTGGTGGTGATTTGTTTCTGAAGGGTGGGCATGAGTCATCAAACTGTGGTGTATGGCTCCAGGCCTGGCATGCTCATACTTTCCCTCCGTATGTTTCCAGACCATCCACCTCTTTCTGTCCCCACTGTTTCTGCCTTGCTCCGGGCTGCTATTGTCTCAGCTGTGCTTCCTGAAGCCACCCTCACACAGCAGCCAAGTGCATGTCCTAAGGTGTAGATCTGTTCATATCACATCTCTGCTTCAGTCCCTTTTCTAGCTCCTCCGGTCATGATACATCCACACTCCAGACTGTTTCTGGCCCTGCGTGGAAGCCAACATGGCCAGATGGCCTGGTTGAGTCCCAGCTGGCTCCATCACATGCTGGTTGTGTGACCTTGGGCAAGCTTCTCTCTGCCTCAGCTTCCTCATCTGAAAAATGGGGGTGATGATAATAGAACCCTGCCTCATAGAGTCATGGTAAGGATTCAGTGAGTTATGTAGAGTACATAGAACAGGGCCTGGCACTAATCAGTCCTCAGTTTCCTATTATTACTGCATCTTCACACACATGCACATATGTGCATGTGCACACACACACACACACACACACACCCCGCCCTTCAGCTACACTGCCTGAACTTACTCCATACTGCTCTTCTCCTGTCTTGTGGCCAGCTCCTGCTTCTCTCTCTGACATTGCTTCCTCTAGGGAGCCTTCCCTGAGCCCCTGCTAAGACCCCATGCTGTCTCATACCCATTTTCCCGAAGGTTGATCTGCAATCCCTTTGACGGCAGGAATTGTACTGTTTCGTCTTTGGGTTTGTACCACTAAGCTTGGCCTGGTACCTGGTCGGTGCTCAGTAAGTGTCTATTAAATGAATATAATTATCCTGCTGGTATTTTTTATCTTCATGCTAATATTTATCAAACCACAAAGTTTCTTCCATCTTTCTCAGGAAAAGTATCCCAATTTCAGATTTTTGAAGTTTTCCCAGCAGTTTTCAAAGGAAGAAGCTAAACAATAAAAGACTAAATTAGTCCAAGAGACCAAATAACCTAAAGATATAATTAGGATTAATTTTAAGTATTTATTTTTAATTGACACATTGTAATTGTACATATTTATAGCGTACATATCTATGTTGTATAATGATCCAATCAGGGTAATTAGCATGTCATCTCATGGATTTATCATTTCTTTGTGGTGAGAACCTTCAAAAGCATCTCTTCTAGCTATTTGGCAATATGTATTATTTTACGGTTAACCACAGTCACTCTACTGTACAACACCAGAACCTATTCCTCCTTTCTAATTGTAACTTTGTACCTGTCGAAAGGCTAATTTTTAAAGGATAACCTTTTAATACAACGATTCATCTTGAATCACTGGCCTGGAGACTTTCCTCTTATTTTCATTAAGAAACATTTATCAGGCCGGGCGCAGTGGCTTACGCCTGTAATCCCAGCACTTTGGGAGACCGAGGCGGGCAGATCACGAGGTCAGGAGATCGAGACCACGGTGAAACCCCGTCTCTACTAAAAATACAAAAAATTAGCCAGGCGTGGTGGCGGGCACCTGTAGTTCCAGCTACTTGGGAGGCTGAGGCAGGAGAATGGCGTGAACCCTGGAGGCGGAGCTTGTAGTGAGCCAAGATCGCGCCACTGCACTCCAGCCTGGGCGACAGAGTGAGACTCCGTCTCAAAAAAAAAAAAAAAAAACCCAAAAAAAACCATTTAGCTCTTTCTTCTTTCCTTCTTTCCTCCTCTCCCTTTCTCAGTCCTGGGGCTTCCCAGTGTACACAGGACCGGAAAGTGGAGAGAGAAAAAGACCAAATGGATAATTTTTTTTTTTTTTTCCTTTTTGAGTCAAAGTCTTGCTCTGTTGCCCAGGCTGGAGGGCAGTGGCGCCATCTCGGCTCACTGCAACCTCCGCCTCCTGGGTTAAAGCGATTCTCCTGCCTCAGCCTCCCAAGTAGCTGGGATTACAGGCGCCTGCCACTGCGCCCTGCTAATTTTTGTATTTTTAGTAGAGAGGAGGTTTTGCCATATTGGCCAGGCTGGTCTCGAACTCCTGACCTCAGGTAATCCGCCCACCTCAGCCTCCCAAAGTACTGAGATTACAGGCATGAGCTACCATGCCCGGATGAGAAACATTTCTTAATGAAATGGACAGCCGTATAGTGAATAGGGGATGAAGAGCAAGAATTTCTGTCACTCCAGTCCTCAGCTTTTTTTTTTTTTTTAATTTTTTAAATTTCAGTAGTTTTTTGGGGAACAGGTGGTGTTTGGTTACATGGATAAGTTCTTAAATGGTGATTTCTGAGATTTTGGTGCACCCATCACCCGAGCAGTGTACACTGTACCCAATATGTAGTCTTTTATCCCTCACCCCCCTCCCACCCTTTCCCCCCCAGTTGGCAAAGTCCATTGTACTATTCTTCTGCCTTTGGTCCCCAGCTTCTATTTGTTTTGTTCTCAACCTTCCCGGCTCCCCACTCCTTCATTGGGACGGAAGTGCTGGTCCCCGCCTGCCCTCTGGTGGACAGCCTCTGAAACAGGCCTTCAGTTGGGCGGCGTGCAGGTTACCACAGGGGAGGAAGGCAAATCCTGGCTCCTTTTTTGGCTCCCTTAGCACTGTGTACACCGTGACATTGTGTTACCCTCTTTTATCTTTCCATGCTGTCCTGCACAGTTTATCTGCATATGTAAACCAGATTGACATATGACCAGAGCCTGATTCTGTGCTTAAATATTTTGAAGTCAAATTTATTTAAATATTTTTATTTATTTGTTATTTTTTTGAGGTGAAGTCTCACTCTGTTGCCCAGGCTGGAGTGCAGTAGCACTGTCGCTACTCACTGCAGCCTCCACCTCCCGGGTTCAAGCCATTCTTCTGCCTCAGCCTCCCAAGTAGCTGAGATTACAGGCATGTACCACCACACCTGGTTAATTTTTGTATTTTTAGTAGAGACGGGGTTTCACCATGTTGGCCAGGCTGGTCTCAAGCTCCTGATCTCAAGTGATCCTCCCACTTCGGCCTCCCAAAGCACTGGGATTACAGGCATGAGCCACTGTGCCCGGCTAATTTTTTTATTTTTATTTTAAAAATTTTTTTGTGAAGACAGGGTCTCACTATGTTGCCCAGGCTGATCTCGAACTCCTGGGCTAAGTGATCCTCCTGCGTTGGCCTCCCAAGAAAAAATAACAGGTTAAAATCGGTTAATATAGTCGTCTCAGTTTTGAAACTCAATAAATGTGGTTTTTAAAAGTTACTTTCATTTCTTATAAATTTAGCCTTTTTGAGGCCACAATTTGGCCTTTTCTCTCTAGTGGGGACAAATCCTAACAGCTGGTTCTTACCCCTGCTGGGTTGGTTTCTGCATGTGCAATTGCACACAAGCCTCATTCACTAGCACCTGCCTTCCACCCGGGAGGAGACTTCCCATCTCTGGGGAGCCAAGTTACTGACTTCTATACTTCTGAAGGGCAGTGAGGACTGTTATTTTGAGATTAGTAAGAATAATTGTAGCTAACATGAAGCATTTCAGTGTGCTGGGCACTGTACTGAGGACTTTGTATATTTTACCTCACTTAATCTGCACAGTAATTTTGTGAGGCCTAGATAGTTATTATCCCCATTTGACAGAGGAGGAAACTGAGGCTTATAGAGGTAAAGAAGTTGTCTGAGGTCACTAGTTGATGAGTGGTAGAGATAGGATTTGAATCCAGGGAAAATGACAGGTAGTCTGTCCAGAGAACCAGTAAAGTTACCCAGTATGCACTGGGTAGCTGGGTGACCTCTTATGTACCCTTGGAAGCCAGGGCCAAGAGACCATCCCCATCATGGGGTGAAGAGGGGCCTTGGCAGAGAGGTTGCAGAGGAGGCTCCTGGGGGAGGACTCCTCTTCCCAAGCTTTTCAGGTCCTGGGATCCTGGGGTCCAGGGTGGGCAGCCCAGGCCCTACCTTAGCCCCAGTCGCCCAGTCTGCAGAGTGTCTTACATGCTGCTGTGCATCTAACATGGTTGTAGGCACCCTGGAGATCCCAGCAGCATTGCAGACAGCATCCTTGTCCACAAGGATATTATAATTTGCGTAAGAAAATAAAATTTGACACTTGGGGCAAATGGTCATGAATTAAAAAAATTTTTTTTGGCCAGGCTCAGTGGCTCACGCCTGTAATCCCAGCACTTTGGAAGGCTGAGGTGGGTGGATCAGCTGAGATTGGGAGTTCAAGACCAGCCTGGCCAACATGGTGAAACCCTGTCTTTACTAAAAATACAAAAATTAGCTGGGCGTGGTGGTAGGCACCTGTAATCCCAGCTACTCAGGAGGCTGAGGCATGAGAATTGCTTGAACCCGGGAGGTGGAGGTTGCAGTGAGCCGAAATTTAAAATTTCTTTTAATTTTTTAAAAATTTTATTTTATTTTATTTTTTGAGACAGAGTCTTGCTCTGTCGCCCAGGCTGGAGTGTAGTGGCGCGATTTCAGCTCACCACAATCTCCGCCTCCTGGGTTCAAGCGATTCTCATGCCTCAGCCTCCTGAGTAGCTGGGATTACAGGTGCTTACCACCACGCCTGGCTCATTTTTTATATTTTTAGTAGAGATGGGGTTTCTCCATGTTGGTCAGGCTGGTCTCGAACTCCCGACTTCAAGTGATCCCCCTGCCTCAGCCTCCCAAAGTGCTGGGATACAGAGGTGAACCACTGTGCCTGGCCTTAAATTTTTTTTTATTGAGACAGGGTCTTGCTATGTTGCACAGGCTGGTCTCCAACTCCTGGGCTCAAGTGATCCTCCTGCCTCAGCCTCACAAAATGCTGGGATTACAGGCATGAGCCACTGCACCTGACTATGATTTTTTTTTTTTTTTTTTTTTGAGACGGAGTTTCGTTCTTGTTGCCCACACTGGGGTGCAATGGCATGATCTCAGCTCACTGCAACCTCTGCCTCCCGGGTTCAAGTGATTCTCCTGCCTCAGCCTCCCAAGTAGCTGGGATTACAGACATGCACTACCACGCCCAGCTAATTTTTGTATTTTTAGTAAAGATAGGGTTTCATCATGTTGGTCAGGCTGGTCTCGAACTCCTGACCTTACGTGATCCGCTCCTGACCTCAGGTGATCTGCCCGCCTCAGCCTCCCAAAGTGCTGGGGTTACAGGCGTGAGCCACCGCACCTGGCAAATTTTTTTTTTTTTTTTTTTTTTTTTTAGTGTATCACTTTCCTGCTTCTCCCTGAGTATATTTTTCAGAAAATCCACAAGGGCATTCAAAACATTCCCAGTTCTGCATTGGCTCTCAAGAAAGACATCACCTTCCTCCTGTACTCACTGATACTGGCACCAATCTGGCTGCCTTTCTCCTTGGTTAAGCCACATTGTCCTGTTAGCATATATTTTATCTTGTGTCTGTGTATGAGTGTGTGTGTTTCTGTGGTCCTTCACTTTCGCTGAATTATCATACCATAAAGGAGACCTCAGAACAGGTCACAGGCAGCGCTAGCAGTGAGAATTTGCTTTACCCCTGCCCTGGGCCCTATCCGCTGTCAGCTGCCTGAGCTGAAGAGAGATGCGTCCAGCTCAGACCCTCCGCCTGCTGAGTAGGTTGGGTGGAGGAACAGGATCTCCCATGTCTAAGCCAAACCTGTTTTAAGCCACAATTACCCAGTTTCAATGCCAGCCCTGCTTGGTCAGCATCATGTGTTCCTCCACGTTCCTCCTGGTAGCCACAGACTGCGTGGCTAGTCAGGCCAGCAGCAAAACAAGATGTCTGGGAGTCTGCTGAGGGTTGAAGGAATGCCCATCGTCTATTCTGTGTACAGTATTGTTTTTGTTTTTGTTTTGTTTTTTGAGACGGAGTCTTGCTTTGTCACCCAGGCTGGAGTGCAGTGGCATGATCTCGGCTCACTGCAACCTCCGCCTCCCAGGTTGAAGTGATTCTCCTGCCTCAGCCTCCTGAGTAGCTGGGACTACAGGCACGTGCCACCACGCCCAGCTAATTTTTTGTATTTTTAGTAGAGACGTGGTTTCACCATGTTAGCCAGGATGGTCTCCATCTCCTGACCTCATGATCTGCCCGCCTTGGCCTCCCAAAGTGCTAGGATTACAGGCGTGAGCCACCACGCCCGGCCTACAGTATTGTTTTTCAGATACCTAAGCTTAGCTTCCAAGGTGTACTCACATGGAATGTGTATCACTGAAAAGGTGAGAGACCACCACTCTGACCCAGAAGTGTACCTGTAGTTGCTTACAACCAGCTTTCTGAAAAGAGAGCCCTGGTTTGCAGTGTTTGCCAATTTCCAAGGTGTAGATACTCCTAAGCTACCAACATGGCATCACTAGACACAGAGTTGAGAAGAGCTGGGCAGCAGCATACCTTGATCCAGTATTTCCACCAGACAGAGACAATATATACGAATTATCTCAAGAGCAGAATAAAAGGTGGTAGAATGATTAGGAAGTGGTATGTTTGGAGTCTTTAGGACCTTTGTTTTGTTTTTGTTTTTTTTTTGAGACGGAGTGTCGCTCTTGTTGCCCAGGCTGGAGTGCAATGGCATGATCTCAGGTCACTGCAACCTCTGCTTCCCGGGTTCAAGCGATTCTCCTGCCTTAGCCTCCCGAGTAGCTGGGATTACAGGCGTGCATCACCATGCCCGGCTAATTTTTTGTATTTTTTAGTAGAGACAAGGTTTCTCCATGTTGGTCAGGCTGGTCTCGAACTCCCAACCTCAGGTGATCCACCGGTCTCTGCCTCCCAAAGTGCTGATATTACAGGCATGAGCCACTGCGCCCAGGACCTTTGCTTTTAAAGTTAATTTATTGTCAGTTTATGTAATTTAATTCTTAATAATGGCTGTGTTTAACACTTGGCCCAGAGTTCCTGGAAATTTGGCAGTTCTGTCTTGCAGGCCGCTGTGAGCTGGCTCCAGTATACCACTGCTCTTAGTCTTCACCTGTTTCCAAAAACATTGTTTGGGGGCGGGTTTCATGAGGAGGCTTAAAGAGCCATGAGAAAGGGAGGACCCAGCAGTGACTCCCTGGCTGGGGGTGGGGTTTTGCGTTGGGCATCAGGGCCCTAATGCCCTGTTTACCCAGTGGCCCGCCAGCCTGATCCTCACAGCCAAGGAGCATCCTGACCTATAGTACAGCATCAGTGTGAGCTTTTGTGTATTTGAAGATCTTCCTTGGCTCAGGCGCTTTCTGCAAGTCACTCAAACACCGCTTCATCTGACCACACCCGCTCCCAATTTAAAGAAGATCCTTGATAACACTGTTAGCCCTATAACTCTGGCTTTTTTCTTTTAAACCACTCTCCACAAGAGATGATTATCACTTGCATGTGAGTTTCTGCATTTCTGCCATCTCTCCTCTACTGGAAGCTCTGGGAGGGCCGTGTCAGTCTTATCCACCCCAAACACCCAGTTCCTGGTGGGCGATCAGCATATAGCAGACACTCAGTGAATATTTGTTGAAGGGGAAGGGCCTGAGAGAGTGGACAGAGAGACACAGGCAAGGGAGAGGGAGGAAACAAAGAGGAGGGAGAAAAACAGCCAAAAGGGTTCATTTAACTTGAGTTTCTCTGTCCAAGAGGAATGAGCCATTGGGAATATACTGGATACCGTTTAATACTTCCAACTGCAAAGGATTTATCAGTGAGGAGCTCTCAGCTGCTAGTGGCAGAGACCTGATTTAAAATCAGGCTTGGCTGGGCACGATGGCTCACCCCTAGACTCCCAGCACTTTGGGAGGCTGAGGCAGGAGGATTGCTTAAGCCCAGGAGTTTTTTGAGACAAGTCTGGGCAACACAGTGAGACCCCGACTCTACAGAAAAATAAAAATAAAAGAATTAGCTGGTCATGGCAGACGCGGTGGCTCATGCCTGTAATGCCAGCACTTTGGGAGGCCGAGATAGGCGGATCACGAGGTCAGGAGATCAAGACCATCCTAGCTAACACGGTGAAACCCCCGTCTCTACTAAAAATACAAAAAAATTAGCTGGGCATGGTGGGCGCCTGTAGTCCCAGCTACTCAGGAGGCTGAGGCAGGAGAATGGCGTGAATGCGGGAGGCGGAGCTTGCAGTGAGCCGAGATCGCGTCACTGCACTCCAGCCTGGGCGACAGAGCGAGACTCCATCTCAAAAAAAAAAGAATTAGCTGGTCATGATGGTGTGCACCTGTAGTCCTAGCTACTCAGGAGGCTGAGGCAAGAGGATCCCTTGAGCCCAGGAGTTGGAGTTGGAGGTTGCAGTGAGCTCTGATTGTGTCACTGCACTCCAGACCGGGTGATGGAATGAGATCCTGTCTCAAAAAGAAAAGTAGAAAATCAGGCTTCAGGCTGGATTACACCTGTAATCCTAGCACTTTGGGAGGCTGAGGCGGGTGGATCACCTGAGGTCAGGAGTTCAAGACCAGCCTGGCCAACATGGTGAAACCCCATCTCTACTAAAAATACAAAAATTAGCCAGGCGTGGTGGCAGGTGCCTGTAATCCCAGCTACTCGGGAGGCTGAGGTAGGAGAATCGCTTGAACCCAGGAGGCGGAGGTTGCAATGAGCCAAGATCACGCCACTGCACTCCAGCCTGGGCAACAGAGCGAGACTGCCTCAAGAAAAAAAAAAAGGAAAGAAAATCAGGCTTCAACAATAAGAGAAATATATTACCTCATGTAACAAGAAGCCCCAAAGTAAAGTGGCTGCAGGTTGGTGTAAACTCTGCCCTCAGGCCAGGGCCCCCATGGTTGCCAAAGAGCATCACCTGGATATAGTAATGTCCTGCTGAGAGAGCATCAGTTGCTTTCTATGTGGCTCTTTTTAGGAGTAAGCCAATCTTTCCCAGATGTCACATGCCCTGTCCTAATCCAAGTCCTTCAGGGCACTGGAATGACCAGAGGCTCTCAAAGTGTGGTTCCCCAGACCAGCACCATCAGCCTCACCCGAGAGCTTGCTAGAAACTGTGGAAGGAGTGAGGAGTAATCTTCAAGAGATAAACACTTAAACTCACCGGGGGCTCTCCTAAGAAGGAGTGAGGATGCTGGTGGGGCATTGATGGGGTTGAACCATCCTCGGTGACTCGTGCTTAGATGAGAGATTTGCATCCACTGCCTTTAACCAGGGCCATGAAGTGGACAGAGCTCAGAGTCCCGTAATGCGAACCGGAGGTGCCCAGGCAGGCTGATGGCCGACCTCGTGCTTGGCCCTCCCCACCTTTGCTTCTCTCCTTCCTGCCAGCTACCAGAGATTCACTGACTGCTATAAGCGCTTCTACCAGTTGCAGCCTGAGATGACACAGCGAATCTATGACAAGTTTATAGCTCAGTTGCAGACATCTATCCGGGTGAGTGGTGGGAAGCCCGGCAGGTGCTGTTGACTTGGGTTCTGTCTCCAGATTGTCAGTCCCCTGAGGGCAGTGGCTCCACCCTCTATACCTCTGTCTCCTCAGCCCCTAGAGCTGTCCTGGGTGCCCAGCAGGCTGCAGCATCCATCATCCCTCCCCTCCAAATGATGCGGATATCTTAGATGCAGCCTTTGCTCACTGTCCTGTATTGTGATTATGTGTTTTATGTTGCCTGCTCTCTAGACCATGCAAACTCAGCAAAGGCTGATGGGGTCTTTTTTTTTTTTTTGTCAGGATCTTGCTCTGTCACCCAGGCTTGAGTACAGCGACATAATCACAGCTCCCTGCAGCCTCAAACTCTGGGCTCAAGTGATCCTCCCACCTTGGCTTCCCAAAGTGCTGGAATTACATGAACTACCAGCCTGCAGGCTCTTTGTAAATATTTCCCACTTTAGGCCGGTACAGTGGCCTAAAATTTTAATTTTTTTCTTCCTTTTTTTTTTTTTTTTGAGACAGGGTCTGGCTCTGTCACTCAGGCTGGAGTGCAGTGGCATGATCTCGGCTCACTGCAGCCTCTGCCTCCTAGGCTCAAGCAATCCTCCTACCTCAGATTCCAGAGTCACTGGGACTGTAGACGTGCGCTACCACGCCTAGCTAAAAAGATTTTTAAAGTAAAAATAAATAAAACATTTTCCCCACTTTATATTTTATTTCCTTAATTATTTTTGTTTGCTTTTTTGAGGCAGAGTCTCAATCTGTTGCCCAGGCTATAGTGCAGTGGCGCAATCTCGGTTCACTACAACCTCCGCCTCCCAGGTTCAAGCAATTCTTGTGCCTCAGCCTCCCAAGTAGCTGGGATGACAGGTGAATGCCACCACGCCCAGCTAATTTTTTTTTTTTTTTTTAAGTAGAGACAGGGTTTCACCGTGTTACCAGGCTGGTCTCGAACTCCTGGTCTCAAGTGATCCACTTACCTCGGCCCTCCCAAAGTGCTGGGATTACAGGCGTGAACCACGGCACCCAGCCTATTTTCTTAATTATAAAAGCCACATGTAGAAAAGTTGGAATGTTAGGGAAAGCATAAAGACCTAGAACAGAAATTAGCCAAAATCTTACCAAGTGCTGTCAGCAGTTTAGCATATTTTTGCCATGAGCTCATCTCGTGTCATTACAGCTCTTTCCTCCTTTCTCTTCAGGAGGAAATCTCTGACATCAAAGAGGAGGGGAACCTAGAAGCTGTCTTGAATGCCTTGGATAAAATTGTGGAAGAAGGCAAAGTCTGCAAAGAGCCAGCCTGGTGAGAGTGGGGTGGGGAGGTGAGAAGGCACAGGAAAGAGGCAGCAATTAAGCTTTTTTTTTTTTTTTTCCTAGAGTCAGGGTCTCACTCTGTTGGCCAGGCTGGTCACAAACTCCTGGCCTTAAGCTGTCCTCCCAACCTTGACCTCCCAAAGTGCTGGGATCACAAGCTTGAGCCACCACACCTGGACAGTTCAGCTTCTCGAAGGAGACTTTAAGACTGACCCAAGCAGGGAGTGGTGACTCATGCCTGTAATCCCAGTTATTCAGGGGGCTGAGGTGGGAGGATCACTTGAGACCAGGAGTTCAAGAGTTCAGAACCAGCCTGGGCAATATAGTGAGATCCTGTCTCTAAAAAAAACTTTTAAAAGGCTGACCCTGTGTCCACCATATCCATGAGACTCTGGGCTTGTTGACCCTGAGAGAGAACCTTTTGACAGGGACAAGTAGAGCAGACAGACACCAAACAGTAACCGAAAACTGTTGTGCTGCATAGTTCCCTTCACGGGAGGAGAGCCCCAGGTAAGCCATGTTGTTGAGGGGATTAGGGAGGGAAGTAGTTTGAGGCCAGACTGAAGAAGCCTTCCTGAGGGAGCTCATTTTAGGGCCTGTTGGTCCTGTGGGAGAAAGGGAGGGTGGGGGGAGTGGGAAGAGGCAGAATCGTGAGGTTTGGAATCACCATGTACATCTTATAGGTGTAGATGAGGCTGGCGGGGCAACTGGTTTTTATACATTTGTTCATTCAACAGGTTAGGGAGCACCTACTATATGATCGATATTGGTTTTTTTATTTTTTATTTTTTAAGACAGAGTCTTGCTCTGTCGCCCAGGTTGGAGTACAGTGTTGTGATCTTGGCTCATTGCAACCTCCACCTCCTGAGTTCAAGCAATTCTCCTGCCTCAGCCTCCTGAGTAGCTGGGATTACAGGCGCCCACCACCATGCCTGGCTAATTTTTGTATTTTTAGTAGAGACGGGGTTTCACCATATTGGCCAGGCTGATCTCGAACTCCTGACCTCAGGTGATCCTCCTGCCTCGGCCTCCCAAACTGCTGGGATTAAAGGTGTGAGCCCCCGCGCCCAGCCTCGATACTGTTTTAGATGCCAGAAACTTAGCAGTGAACAAGACAGACCAAATATCTGCTCTCCTGGAGCTGACATTTCAGCAGCAGCCGGCTACCTGCTACACCAAGTGCAAGGTGGAGAAGTGGGGCCTGGGATGAGCAGTGGAGAGCAGGGGCCAGCAAGACCCCAGCAGCTGAGCCCCTGCCTCCTGCAACCCTCCCTCCCTTAGTAGAATCCTAGGCCAGAGGGATTAGAAATCTTTTTTGTAATTTCCAATTTTTAAAAATGCTCTGTGACCTTAATACTTAAGAGAATTAAGTTTCACAACTGAAAAAGAACTTTTTTTTTTTTTTTGAGATGGAGTCTCACTCATTTGTCCAGGCCAGGCTAGAGTACACTGGTGCAATCTCAGCTCACTGCAACCTCAGCCTCCTGGGTCCAAGCGATTCTCCTGCCTCAGCCTCCCGAGTAGCTGGGATTACAGGCGCCTGCCACCACGCCTGGCTAATTTTTGTATTTTTAGTAGAGATGGGGTTTCACCATGTTGGCCAGGCTGGTCCCAAACACCGGACCTCAGGTGATCCACCTGCCTTGGCCTCCCAAAGTGCTGAGATTACAGGCATGAGCCACCACGCTCAGCCATTGAAAAATATTTTTTTTTTTTTTTGAGACAGAGTCTTGCTCTGTCTCCCAGGCTGGAGTGCAGTGGCGCAATCTTGGCTCACTGCAAGCTCCGCCTCCTGGGTTCACACCATTCTCCTGCCTCAGCCTCCCAAGTAGCTGGGACTACAGGCGCTCGCCACCACGCCCGGCTAATTTTTTGTATTTCTAGTAGAGACGGGGTTTCACCATGTTAGCCAGGATGGTCTCGATCTCCTGACCTCGTGATCCGCCTGCCTTGGCCTCCCAAAGTGCTGGGATTACAGGCGTGAGCCACAGCACCCGGCCTGAAAAAGAATTTTTAAAGAACTCACAGTGCCTTCCACCTCTTGTGTAATCTTGCCTCCTCAGACTTGACTTTCCTTATCTTCCCAGATCAGCCAACACTTTTGAGGGCCTCCCACAGTCTGGGCCCTCTGTCAGGAGCCACCCCCAACCTCTCAAGCTCACAGTCTGGTGGACTGGATGCACCAGCCGGGCACATGGTCACAAGGACAGAGGCAGGGGCTAGAAAGTCACCCTGAAGTGTTCTGGATGGGGGAGTGTGTGTGGAGGAATGGAGGGGAATGTGGGGTATGGTCGGGAAGGCTAAGATAGGGGCTGAAGTGAGAAGGGGGAGAGGTGGACCCCTAAGCATTGAAACCCAGGGAAAGGAAGTGAGCATTCCTATGAGGAACAGGTCTTGGGAGGTGAGAGGGACCACGGGAGAGACCTGGGAAGCCAGCCCAACTTGGGACAAAGTGGGCATGTCACCGAGTGTGGGCTTGGAAGCCGAACCCTCTTCCACGAGGGCCTTCCGCCTCCCTCATTCCTTGTGCCCCGTGTGGCCCTCCAGGCGCCCCAGCGGGATCCCAGAGAAGGATCTGCACAGTGTCATGGCACCCTACTTCCTGCAGCAACGGGACACCCTGCGGCGCCATGTGCAGAAACAGGAGGCCGAGAACCAGCAGCTGGCAGATGCCGTCCTGGCAGGGCGGAGGCAGGTGGAGGAGCTGCAGCTACAGGTCCAGGCCCGGCAGCAGGCCTGGCAGGTCAGTGCCCCAGCCTGCCTCTTCCTCTTCCTTCTCTAATGGGCCCTCTGAGATCCGCAAATTGGTGGCTTCCTCCATTCCAACACAAGGGACTCCCACAGCGGGTAGGAGAGCTTGCCCCCTGGGGAACAGCCATGAATTATCTCTCCTTGGGCATGTGCAGTAGTCTCTGCCAGCCTCAGCAGACGGTCTCCCCCAGATCCTCCACCACGCATAGGCATGTGTTCCCCTGATGGAGCAGGTGAGGACACAGGCCCAGAGAGGGCAGGTGAGTCACCCAAGGTAACGGCGCCTCCACATCAGATTTGAAGTTAAAACCTGGTGGTGGTTCTAGTGCTCCATGTGACCACTGCCCAACATAGATATATATATTCTAAACCCGGTATATGGTAGGGGGATGGGTAGAGAACAAGAACAGAGGATGAGACAGTATTTTTTAAAATTGATACATCATATTTTACATATTTAGGAAGTACATGTGATATTTTGCTACATGCATAGAACATGCAGTGATCAAGTCAGGGTATTTGAGGTGTTCATCACTTTGAGTATTTATCATTTGTTTGTGTTGGGAGCAATTCAAGACCTCTCTTCTAATTACTTTGGTTTTGGTTTTGTTCTGAGATGGGGGGGTCTCGCTATACTGCCCAGGCCAGTCTCGAACTCCTGGCCTCAAGCAGTCTTCCTGTCTCAGCCTCCTGAATAGCTGGGATTACATGTGCTCATCACTGCACAAGGCTCTTAGCCACTTTGCAATATGGAGTACATTGTTGTTAAGTATAGTTACCTTACTCTACTGTTGAACAATAGAATTTACACCTTTTACCTAACTGTATGTTTATACCATTAAACTACCTCTCTTCACCCCCCACCCCTTCCCCCAGCCTCTGTTAACTATCATTCTACTCTTTGCTGTATGAGATCAACTTTTCTCTGCATCCTCACCAGCATGTTATTTTTTGTCTTTTTTTTTTTTTTAGACAGAGTCTCACTCTGTTGCCCAGGCTGGAGTGCAGTGGCACAATCTCAGCTCACTGCAACCTCCACTTCCCAGGTTCAAGCCATTCTCATGCCTCAGCCTCCTGAGTAGCTGGGATTCCAGGCGTGAGCTGCCATACCCAGCTAAATTTTGTATTTTTAGTAGAGATGGGGTTTCACCATGTTGGCCAGGCTGGTCTCAAACTCCTGGACTCAAGCAATTCACCCACCTCAGCCTCACAACGTGCTGGGATTACAGACTTGAGCCACCACACCGGGCCCCAGAAATGTTCTATTTCAACTTTGTTTTTGAGACAGTCTTGCTCTGTTGCCCAGGCTGGAGTACAGTGGCATGATCTTGGTTCACTGCAACCTCCGCCTCCTGGGTTCAAGTGATTCTCCTGCCTCAGCCTCCCGAGTAGCTGGGATTACAGGTACCTGCCACGCATGGTTAATTTTTGTATTTTTAGTAGAGACGGGGTTTCATCATGTTGGCCAGGCTGGTCTTGAACTCCTGGCCTCAGGTGATCCACCTGCCACAGCTTCCCAAAGTGCTGAGATTACCCACTGTATATTCTTGACACCTTTGCCGACAATCAGTTGGCCATAAGCATACGGATTTATTTCTGAGTCTGTATTCTGTTATACTATTGGTTATGTGTCTGTTCTTATAACAGTACCATGCTGTTTTGGTTACTATAGCCTTGTACAATTTGAAGTCAGGTACTGTGATGCCTCCAGCTTTGTTCTTTGTGCTCAGGATTATTTTGACTATCTGCCATTGCCCAATATTTAAATAACGTGTATATTAGAATGACTTGTAGAGCCTTCACACATCTAACACATATCCTCCATGCCACAATTGTGTGTCCTTTGAGGGCGAACTTAACTTTTGAAAGTGGCCCGACGTCACTTGGGGCCACGTTGGGTGAAGAAAGGAGAAGAAGATGATCAAGCTGGATGACACAGTAGCAGCTTGGCTGCACCGCAGTGAGACAGATTTTCCTATGGGCTCAAAGTGCATTTCCAAGAGAAGCTTTCTAGTAGGGCTCAAGTGGCGGCATCTCTGTCGAACCCTCTCCATTCTTCATGTCAGTATCCAATGTACATCTACTTATAGCCACTTGACAGCCCCCTTCCTGGGGCAAACCCTCATATTCCTGAGGGATACAGGTCCCCAAATTTATGGCTCCTGGATCTCCCTGGTCTTCTCTTCCCAATACCAGTTAGCTGCGCCTGAAGGCCCTGCCACAGCTTGGGAGGGGCCCCGGCCGGGAGGCAGTGACAAGTGGAAGGCCGGCAGCCGCTCTGCTCCCTACTGTCCCCACTCCCTCTGCTCTCCCCATATCACAGACTGGCCTGGGGGACTGGGCAGCAGGTGCGGAAGTGGTGGTGACAAAGGCCCCCCCACCAAGCCTAGTGCCATCTCGCAGGGCACAGCTCCGAGTTGTGTCTCGGGCACTCCCAGGGCCCCCTGCTGAGTCCTCAGGCAAGGTGCTCCTCCACCATCGCCACTCAGTCATCATGAGGCCATGGGTCACCCTGTCTCTGGGTCCTGGCTTCCAAATTGGCCAGATAATGATCCCAGGGCCTCACCAGCTCTGAGATTCAGTGCTATCCTAAGAGGAACAAAGCCCCCTGCTCTTAAAGCCATGCCCCACCCATTCCAGCTACAGACCCTCACGTTGTTTGACGTGGGCAATTTCCATGTCTGTAACTCAACTGAAAGTGTACTTAATTCAAGAAAGTTTCTTGCTAGAAAGCTCTGTTGAGGTCAGAGGATCGAAGGGCCACTTTGGGGACCCTTGCTGAAGATGGGCTCTGCTCTGGGGATGCCCAGCCTAGGTGGTCACAGAACCCAGCTTGCTATAAATACTTGCCGAATGGTGGGGACTTCCTGATGTGCCTTCATCCTAACATGCTCTGCAGGGCCCATGACTTAAGCCACAGACTCCATCCATATTGTCCTGGGGGAAACCCCAGGCCTGGAGTCAGGGACAGTGGAGGGCGAGGATTTGGGTTTTCTTAGATCCCAGTTTGTCTGTTGTCTCCCATTGATTTCAGGCTCTACACAGAGAACAGAGGGAGCTGGTTGCTGTGCTGAGGGAGCCTGAGTGAGGAGACCGCCAGCCCCAGAAGCAGAGGGCAGTCAAGGTCAAGAGCCTGTGGTCCAGCATGCCTGGCCTGGGCGGGCTGCCTCTGAGAACGGCTGAAATGGTGCCCAGTCCATCAGCAGTGATGGAATTTGCTGGAGGACTAGGCCAGAGCAAGCCTCACTGCCACTGTGCCTTTGGGGCACCCTTGGGGTTGGACATACACCCCCTTTAGATTCCTCTGTTTCTTCTACCTGGATAATTCTTGGCCATGTTCTCTCTTCTCTAGCTTCAGGTCAGCTCTGCCCCTCCGCCCCCCTCCTGCTGGTTCCTCAGCCCTTTTCCCGGGCCTGGCTTGGAGAATCTGTTTTCAATCTCCACTGATTGCCCCCTTGCTGGCCAGCCCAGGGGCCTTTACCATGTTCTCCCCACATCCCTAAATAAACTTCCTCCACTACACTGTAATCTGTGAGGGTGCTTCCTCTGCCCTGGCCTCTCTTGGGCCAAGACCTGCTCCTGGGCTCCCAAATGCTGGCTCCAGTCAAGGCTTCAGTCGTGGTCCTCTGGGAGCGTCCAGGCTGGGGTGGTTTGGCAAGGGGCTTACTAGACCATCATGTGCAGAGAGCAGCAGAGCCCCTTGTACAAAAACCAGGACCCCTGGGTTCCCTGTGGATAGGATGAGCTGCCAAGGAGGTGTCACTCTTGGCACCTTCCAAGAATCGTTACGGCCGGGTGCGGTGGCTCATGCTTGAAATCCTAGCACTTTGGGATGCCAAGGCGGGTGAATCACCTGAGGTCAGGAGTTTGAGACCAGCCTGGCCAACATGGTGAAATCCTGTCTCTACTAAAAATACAAAATTAGGCCGGGCACAGTGGCTCATGCCTGTAATCCTACCACTTTGGGAGGCTGAGGTGGGCAGATGACCTGAGGTCAGGAGTTCGAGACCAGCCTGGCTAAAATGGTGAAACCCCATCTCTACTAAAAATACAAAATTAGCCAGGCATGGTGGCGTGCGCCTGTGATCCCAGCTACTCGGGAGGCTGAGGCAGGAGAATCACTTGAACCCGGGAGGCGGAGGTTGCAGTCAGCCAAGATTGCGCCACTGTACTCCAGCCTGGGCAACAAGAGTGAAACTCCATCTCAAACAAACAAACAAACAAAATTAGCCGGGCATGGTGGCGTGTGCCTGTAATCCCAGCTACTCAAGAGGCTGAGGCAGGAGAATCGCTTGAACCTGGGAGGCAGAGGTTGCAGTGAGCCGAGATCCCACCATTGCACTCCTGCCTGGGCGACAGAGCGAGACTCCGTCTCAAAAAAAAAAGAATTGCGGGCACTTTGTTTCTTTTGCTTCTTCTACTTCACTCTTCTTCAGCCAGGGCAGCCAAAGGCAGGATGGGTGCTTCCCGGATCCACCAGAGGGGGAAAGGGGTTGGGCGTGTATGGGGGCAGAACTTTTTCCTAGTGAGAGCCTTGGTGAGGTCTGCTGGAGGCACACTGGGGACACAGGCAAGCATCAGGTGGTCCCCACTTCCCACCCCCCTCCCATGAACAGCACTTGGCTCAGTCTCCCTCTGCCCACCTTGTCACCATGGAGCTGTGGCATTCAAGCATCCAGATGCCCCGCTTCTGTCAGGCCTGCCCCGTCGGGTGCTTTGTTTACTTGTCAGGTTGGGCAGATGATCTCAAGCCCTGGTTGGTGGGTGGGTGAGTGAGTGAGGACACAGGTTAGACAGGGGAAGGTCCCAGGACACGTCTTCCCTCTCTGGGCTGACCTGAGGCAGTGGAGGCTCTCAGGTGTGGGATGGGGTTTTCAGGCCAGGATGTTCTGTACCGTAGAGGATAGGCCTTCCTATTACTTATAGCAGCACTACGGGAGGGCAGGTCCCTCCCCAGGGTGGTTAACACTGTGGAGGCTGCAGGGTCAGGAGCAGAATCGGGGGGCCAGGAGGGCAGAGGCACACTGCATCTCTGTGCTCCTCCCAGGCCCTGCCTCCCTGCCTGCTAAGGGCACAGGGAAGGGGGTCCCCACCTCAGTGAGTGCCTGCCTCCCTGCCCTGTGCCTGTGTACCTGGCAGTCACAGCCACCTGGCGTATCCCAGAAACCAACCGGCTGACCTCATCTCCTGCCCGGCCCCACCTCCATGGGCTTTGGCTTTTGGCCTTGTGCTGCCCGACCCTTTCTCCTGTCCGGATGCGCAGGGCAGGGCCTGAGCCGTCAAGCTGCACCCACAGCAGGCTGCCTTTGGTGTCTCACCGGATGAACGAGGGCATTGCGAGGCATCCCCTCCCTGGGTTTGGCTCCTGCCCATGGGGCTGACAGTAGAAATCACAGGCTGTGAGACAGCTGGAGCCCAGCTCCGCTTGAACCTATTTTAGGTCTCTGACCCCCGCTTCCTCTTTAGACTCCCCTAGAGTTCAGCCAGTGCTCAATCTGAGACTGGGGGTCTCTGAGGAAGAGTGAGTCGGGGCTGAGGGGTCTGGGGCTGCCCCCTGAGAAAGGGGCCAGAGGCAGTGTCAAGAGCTGGGCAGTCTGATTGTGGCTCGCCCTCCATCATTCCCAGGGGCCCCTGGCCCAGCAGCCGCAGCTCCCAGCCACAATATCCTTTGGGGTTTGGCCTACGGAGCTGGGGCGGATGACCCCCAAATAGCCCTGGCAGATTCCCCCTAGACCCGCCCGCACCATGGTCAGGCATGCCCCTCCTCATCGCTGGGCACAGCCCAGAGGGTATAAACAGTGCTGGAGGCTGGCGGGGCAGGCCAGCTGAGTCCTGAGCAGCAGCCCAGCGCAGCCACCGAGACGCCATGAGAGCCCTCACACTCCTCGCCCTACTGGCCCTGGCCGCACTGTGCATCACTGGCCAGGCAGGTGAGTGCCCCCACCTCCCCTCAGGCCGCATTGCAGTGGGGGCTGAGAGGAGGAAGCACCACAGCCCACCTCTTCTCACCCCTTTGGCTGGCAGTCCCTTTGCAGTCTAACCACCTTGTTGCAGGCTCAATCCATTTGCCCCAGCTCTGCCCTTGCAGAGGGAGAGGAGGGAAGAGCAAGCTGCCCGAGATGCAGGGAAAGGAGGATGAGGGCCCTGGGGATGAGCTGGGGTGAACCAGGCTCCCTTTCCTTTGCAGGTGCGAAGCCCAGCGGTGCAGACTCCAGCAAAGGTGCAGGTATGAGGATGGACCTGATGGGTTCCTGGACCCTCCCCTCTCACCCTGGTCCCTCAGTCTCATTCCCCCACTCCTGCCACCTCCTGTCTGGCCATCAGGAAAGCCAGCCTGCTCCCCACCTGATCCTCCCAAACCCAGAGCCACCTGATGCCTGCCCCTCTGCTCCACAGCCTTTGTGTCCAAGCAGGAGGGCAGCGAGGTGGTGAAGAGACCCAGGCGCTACCTGTATCAATGGCTGGGGTGAGAGAAAAGGCGGAGCTGGGCCAAGGCCCTGCCTCTCTGGGATGGTCTGTGGGGGAGGTGCAGCAGGGAGTGGCCTCTCTGGGTTGTGGTGGGGGTACACGCAGCCTGCCCTGGTGGGCACCCTGGAGCCCCATGTGTAGTGAGAGGAGGGATGGGCATTTTGCACGGGGGCTGATGCCACCACGTCGGGTGTCTCAGAGCCCCAGTCCCCTACCCGGATCCCCTGGAGCCCAAGAGGGAGGTGTGTGAGCTCAATCCGGACTGTGACGAGTTGGCTGACCACATCGGCTTTCAGGAGGCCTATCGGCGCTTCTACGGCCCGGTCTAGGGTGTCGCTCTGCTGGCCTGGTCGGCAACCCCAGTTCTGCTCCTCTCCAGGCACCCTTCTTTCCCCTTCCCCTTGCCCTTGCCCTGACCTCCCAGCCCTATGGATGTGGGGTCCCCATCATCCCAGCTGCTCCCAAATAAACTCCAGAAGAGGAATCCATGGGCCTGTGAGTCTGTCCAGTTTATGGAATGTGGGAGGGAGGTCTCAGGAGGATGGGGGTGAGGAGGTTTTACTTTCTTCAGTTCTAGAAAGTGCTTTCCAAAGTTTTGTTTTTTTATTTGTACCTGCCTTGTTCCAGAAAACATTGAAGGTAGCTTCCCAAAGTCTAACTAGGGATCCCCCCTCTAGCCTAGGACCCTCCTCCCCACACCTCAATCCACCAAACCATCCATAATGCACCCAGATAGGCCCACCCCCCAAAGCCTGGACACCTTGAGTACACAGTTATGACCAGGACAGACTCATCTCTATAGGCAAATAGCTGCTGGCAAACTGGCATTACCTGGTTTGTGGGGATGGGGGGGCAAGTGTGTGGCCTCTCGGCCTGGTTAGCAAGAAGCATTCAGGGTAGGCCTAGGTTAGTCATGTTAGTTCTTCCCTGTGCTGAGCAGGGACTTCCAGGAGCACCAGAAATGGAGCCAGATGAAAGGACCCCAACACCTCCCCACCCCAACCTTTGACAGAGTATAGGGGCATCTTCAGCCTGGACACGCATGCATCTCCCCTCTCAGACCCTCAGCACTTCTTCCACTCCCATCAAGAGCCCCGTCATGGTCCCTCTCACACTCTGCCAGTCCTCCTAGACACCTCTCCTCTTCTCTGCCCTCTCTCCTCAGCCCCTGTTGGTTCCAGGCTGAGATGCGTCCCCACCTGATTAGGCCCAAATCTGGGCTCCTCGTCAGCACTGGGGCCTGGCCTCTGCCCCCTCCAGAACAGGGTCAGGGATGGCACCTCACTGTTGTTTGGCCTGGGTACCCCCCTCCAGTGGGCCACCCTGCAGCAGAGGGCATGTACTGGGGGCCCGAAGCAGGGTGGCTGTGAAAGCAGCAATAATGAGTAGGTTCCCGGCTACAGCCAAGACCAGTGTGGCCACTGTGCCTGCCAGGCCCAGGGCAGGTTCCTGTGTGGCCAGCCAGGCTCTGCGTGATCCCATATCAGCCAGCACTGCCTCCAGCTGGAAGTGGGTGCCCAGCACTGCACAGATGTGGAATAGCTGGTGGCTGTGGCCTGTGGAGAGGATGGGCAGGTCAGAGCCACACCTTTCCCAGTGCAAGTCACCCCATCCTCTGGGCCTGCTACTCCCCTATAAATTGAGAATAAGAAACCCTGACTCCCAGAGTGACTGAAAGGAATGAATGAACATTTGTGCATGTGGCCCCAGCACATATGCTACTAGTTTTGCTACCTGAGAAGTGGCAGGTGGAGGACGCTTCCAGTGATGCTCTCGTTATAGGAAGACAGGGAAGTCCCTCCTATAATTTGCCTCCATCCTGGGGCTGTAATACCCATTTACCCAGTTCATTCTGTGCTCTGGGAAGGCATCTGCCCCTGCCTCTTCCCGGGCCGGGCCAGTTGTGCCCTCACCGATGTAGTCAAAGCGTCCTGGTGCCAGCCTTTCGGGCAGGTGGGAGGCGAAGAGGAAGCCAGTGAGCAGCGCGCAGAAGAGGTGGTAGCCATGGCTGGTGCTCAGGGCCTCCTGCCCACAGCTGTGGCCCCTGCTCCAGCACAGCCCGAGCTGGCAAAGGAAAAGCAAGGCTGCTGGGGAGGGACTTGGGAGCCAAAACATGGGGTGTATCTGGGATCTGGTGAGGATGCAGAGCGGGCGGGCACAGCTAGGCGGGGTGCTGGACCCCAAGAGAGGCGGCTGGGCTGAGGCAGGGACTGAGGGGGCAGGGCTGGAAGTGGGCACCTTGAGGGTCAGGACAGGAAAGCAGGAATCTGGGCAGGGGCCCCAGGCCTCCTTACCCGATAAAAGAGTGGGAGGTTGTCGAACAGGAAGGGATAGGCGAAGGCTCCTGTGCGGAGGACCTTACTGAGCCCAGGGCTTTCCAGCTCCAGGAAACTGGGAGGCGGGAGGAAAAAGCCGGTCACCATCGCTGTGCTTGGGGTAGGGGTCAGAGAAAGGCAAGAGGACTTGGGCAAAGATGGAATATCAGCACAGCCTGCAGCTAAGAAAACCGTTAGGGCATATGACCTCTTGTGTAAAGGACCACATCTGTATGTGGGGATAAAGACACCTGCCTTGTATGGTGGCTTGTGAGAATTAAAGGAGACAGCATGGGTATGAGCATAAAGGGTCTGACAGAGGAAGTCCTCAGTACATGGTCCCGATGTCACCAGTGCTGTTCGAGAGCAGTGAGATGTGTCCTCTCCTGTGCCTCCGCCTTCCCCGTCCCCACTGGAGGGGCCTGGGAACCCACCGGGAGTAGCAGGAGAGGCCGGTGCACAGGAAGGAGTTGAGTGCGGCGGCAGGCACAAAGAACTGGTGCAGGCGGCCGTGCAGCCAGGAGGCCGGCATGGAGTAGGCGGCATAGGGGAAGGCGCAGCCTGCGGTGAGGTGGGGGCGTGCAGCTGAGGCCTGAGGGGCGCGCCCGTATGTCCCGCGTCCCACCCCTCGCTCCGGGACGCCCAGACCCCGCGCTCCCGCGCCTGTCCGGCTCACCCAGGCTGTAGAGGCTGAGCGCGCCGTAGTCCAGGAAGTAGCAGATGTGGCGCGCGCGGGGCGACATGGAGCTGAAGGTGTGCGCGCAGCACGACGCGAAGGGGTAGAGGCAGGCGGGCAGCAGGAAGACCAGCAGCGGCCAGTGGTACGGCTCCGCACGGAAGCCGGGGCCGCCCGCCAGCGCCAGGAGCCGCCACAGGAAGTACCTGCGGCGGGCGCGTGCTCAGGCCGCCGCGGACCCCCGCGACTGCCGCTGCAGCCCGTGGGCCTGGACGGTCCCTGCCCGCCTGGATACCCCCTCTGAGCTCAAGGCCGCGGCCTGGGGCAGAGCCTCCCCTCACCAGGTGGGCAGGAAGTGAGTCCAGATGTTGACCGTCTCGTTGGTCATCTGGAAGGAGCTGAGGACACAGTCCAAAGCCGAGCTGGTGGGGCGGCGGTAGCCAGACATGATGCCATCTTCCCAGAACACCTAGGGTAGTGGTGGGAGAGGAAGGGCGTCACTGTGCCCGGACCCTTTCCCTCCATTTGAGATCTCTGGAAGCAGGGTCAAAGAGGCTGGGCTGGAGATCAACGTGACCCCCAAGCCAAACTAAATCTGATCTGATCTTACCACAGGTCCCAGTACCCACAACCCACAAACAGGAAACCGAAGAGCCAGATTGGGGTGGGATGGGGGTGGAGCGCGGCACACAGGTCGCTCTGGGGAAGGGGACTCCAGATGGAGGGCCACAAGCTTGTTCCTCAGAGAACAGAGGAAGAGTCTCACACTGGAATGGGAGGGTAAGAGTTCGCCTGCAGGAGGGGCTGCCCCAATAGCTAAAAGAGAAGAATGTCAGCCCCTAGTCAGTCCTCTAGGGAATGGGGGTTGGTGGGTCAGTGGGTGGAGCCCCTCACCCGGGGGACCTGGTGGACTTGAAGAAGTTGGGGCAGCTTGAGACTGAGCATGGTGGCCTGGTACCTCCACGTTGACCTAGAGACAGAGTGGGAGGTAGGGGATCAGATATCTGCCCCCATCCACAGGCCCCTTTCACCTGGGTTCAGCCCCAGGATGGGCTGTGCGTGTGGGAGGCAGATGGCACCCTCCCTCCTGGAGCTGCTTCCTTCAGGCCTAGGGAGGCTGGTCCACCTTCCCCAGCCCTTGCACCACTTAACTCCAATCCCTGTTCTCCTTGGGGCATTCAGTCCCCACACTGAGGGGCTTGGCGGCCTCAGCCCAGCATAGAGTGGCGGGGTCCTCCCAGCTGGGAGGCTGCCTCAAATAGTGATCCAGCCTCCCAGGCCGCAGTTTTTGTCTCAGGAAGAATCCTGACTCCCGGAGGCCAGCACAGAGACAGCCCGAGTACCACTCCCTTTCCCACCAGAATGTGCTTCGCCCACAGAGCCTGAACTGAGCACGGAACACTCTTGGCACTCAGAATCTCTGGAGAAGCCAGATGCCATCAGGTGGGACAAGGAGTTAGGGGGATGCCTGGCTTCTCTCTGAGGACTACACTTGTGGCCCCAGTAGAGTTTTGGGGTCCCTGCCCCTCCTGAGCCCCGGTATCCCTCAGCCCCACACCTGTGCACTGCCTCCGGGCGGCCGCGGCTCTGCTGCCCCGCCCGCCTCTCCCAGCACATTCCTTGGCACAAGTGGAGGAGCTGGGCCAGCTGGGCAGGCGGAGCTGCCCCAGGAGGAGGACTAGGACACTCCCCCCACCTCCCCAGGCCAAAACTTTGCAGCAACTCTATAGCCTAGCCCCTCCTCTTCCTGCCACCAGCTCTGCATCCGTGTTTTTGCCGCGTGCACTTTGGGGCTTGCACCAGCAGTCACTCCCCCAGCCTCTGCCCCTGAGATGGGTGCTGGAGATCCTGCTGGGCACAAGGCAAACCTGGCCCTAGTCCCTGCACCCCAGCAGAACAAAGATGGATGAGGGCCTCCCAGGGTATCCCTTGCTCGCTCCCACAAGTGGGATGAGGGGGAGGTCTCCCCCACCCTGAGTGCTGCCCATCTATCTGGGGGAGGAGTGAGGAATACGCTGGGGTCTAGCTGCCCTCACGGTGCCTTCCCTTAGTAGTAGGGTTTGGAGATCTCTGGAGTGGGGTGTGTGCAGTTGCTATGGAAATGGGGGAGGGACGGCTGGAGCAAGATGCTTTACCTCTATTTTCCCATAAGAGCCCCAGAAGGTGAGCTTCCTTACCCAGAGCTTGGTGAGTGCTCCTAAGCTGGTGGGTCAACAGGCCCAGGGCTCCACGGGCGGAGTCCGAGGCTGCTGCCAGCCAGGCTGATGGAGGAAGAGTGGCCAGGCAGGCGGGCCAGGCCTGGGCGGGGAATGGGGAGACAAAGGGGAGCCAGGGAACAATCCCAGCCTTGTCCAGCCTCCAGGGAGCAGCACGGGGTGGCCCAGCCCCATTAGCAGGCAGCTCACTCAGCCGCCTGCACACAGCCAGCTCCTCCAGCACGACCCAAACTCCTTGTGCTGACTGGCTAGAACAGGCTACTGGCCCAAGCCAGGATGTGGCCACGGTGCTGTAGAGTCCCCCCGGCGACTCAGAGCAGTGTTCCCCTGTTCCAGGTTCTCCCAGCAGTTGGGGACAGCTCTGCCTTAGGCTGGCAGAGGAACCCAAATCCCCAAATGCAGAACAGATTTCAGAAGCCATCTTTCACCATGCTTTGCTGCCTCTTAGCACCTGGTGCTGGGTAGGGCTCAGAGCAAACTGCCTTTGGTAAATGTTGGTTCTATCATGAGGGATTCACCAGACTCACCACCTCCCCATCCCCACCCTGAATACAATTTGAGATGCCAATCCTTGCAGGACAGGCACTTGAGGACTCAGAGGCTGGTTTCTTTTTTTTTTTTTTTTTAGGTGGAGTCTCGCTCTGTCACCCAGGCTGGAGTGCAGTGGTGCTATCTCGGCTCACTGCAAACTTCCGTCTCCCGGGTTCACGCCATTCTCCTGCCTCAGCCTCCCGAGTAGCTGGGACTACAGGCACCTGCCACCACGCCCAGCTAATTTTTTTTTGCATTTTTAGTAGAGATGGGGTTTCACCGTGTTAACCAGGATGGTCTCGATCTCCTGACCTTGTGATCCGCCTGCCTCAGCCTCCCAAAGTGCTGGGATTATAGGCGTGAGCCACCATGCCCGGCCAGAGGCTGGTTTCAAGGCTCACCTCCCCACCCCCTTGAGGAAGAGGACCCAGCTGGTGAGTGAACCAACCCCAGGCAGTGATGTCGCTGGCAAGAGATTTTCACTATCACCCCTGCAAAGGCACTGCCTCAGTTTACAGTCAAGGAACCTGACAGTGCCTATCAAACCATCTCCAGGGCTTTCACTCAAATTGCCTGCTTCTTGTTCTGTTCCATCCACTTCAAAGAAGCCTTTCCAAAATGCATTTCAGGATGCCATCTTCAGCGTCCCACCCCCCAATGAAACTTCTATACAGACAGGCACCAGGAGACAGGGATTGGGCTTGGGGGTTTTATTAAGTGATGCTTTAGTCTCAGTCTCTGCCAGCAACTGGGAGTGGGGTAACTCCACTCACCCCAGGATTTCCCAGACTTGCTGTTTTAGAGGAAAGAGGCAGGAAGCCAACTATCCTCTAAGCCACAGCTTGGGAAGCTAGGCTAGTACCGGGGTGGGGGCAGCAGAGCTGAGACCCTCCACCCCCAGCCTCTAGCCTGTGCTATCCTCCCAGCCTGAGGGGGAGGAGCTGAGGCAATCCTGGCCACAGCCTCCCACACACAGCCCTGCTCTTGGTGCGCCATTCACTGCCCTGAGCTGTTCATGGTCTCTGCTCCCACATATGCACCTCAACACTCCAACAGCCAGCCCTTCCGGTCTTTAGTCCTGCAGAGGGCACAAGGAGGGACAGGGGGCCTCTCCTTTCTGCTGCCCACTGAATGCCGGCCCCTTGTCTTCAGCCCTCCCTTAGATAGGAAGAGGGGTGGTGGCCTCAGACTGCACCCCCTTTCTTCTCTTCCTGGCATCCCATTCTGTCCCAGCACAGCAGCCAAGAGCACAAAGCACAGCACCTCTGGGGCTGGTGGGCACAGGAGACCGTGCTGGCACAGGCCAGACTGCCCACAGCCCTAGGTGGGGCCTGCTCCCTGCCCTGGAAGCTAGACAGAGGGAGACAGAAAGCAGAAGTGGGGCAATGGGATGTGCAGCCCCTGCAGCAGGAGGAGGAGCACACGAACCCTGACCCTGCTACTCGGTGCAGGCCACTCCAGGCCTTGCTTCTCTAACAGCCCCTGCGGCTGGCTCCAGAGTTGCCTGGTCCCCATAAAGGGGGCTGAAAGGAGGATGGGTGATCCTTGAGGAGGGGAAGGGTCTGCAGAGAATCACTCAGACACCAGGTATTACCCAGCTCTTCCCCCAAGACCTGGAGACTCCAAACTCCTGGCCCCAACCACCCTGCATCTTGGGTGAGGAAGAAGGGCCTCTTCTGCTGTTCCTTCCCCTCAGAGATCCAAGAACCCACTCCAGTGAAATGCAGGTACCCATGCCTGCCACCTGCCCCTGGAGACAGCAGGGGAGCTGAGGCAGGAAGGCTGGCCAGGGGCCCACAAGACTCTCCTACTCCAAGCACTTTCCTGGCTTTCCTAACGTCTTGGCAACAAAGGGACCCCACCCTCCCAGCCGGCTCCTGGGCCCTCCCTGCAGCCTCTGAGCAGCTAGGCCTCCCTCCTGTGTGCGTGCATGAGTCTGCGTGTGGTGGGGTGACTACAGGTGCTGGTCCTGGCTGCCAGGGAGGGCAGGAGAGATCTGGAGTCAGCCCCACTGCAGGGCCTGGGGGTCAGTATCAACCAATTTCCTTCCACTGCTTGTAGAAGTCCAGAACATTCTTGATGTCCACGCTGGCGTGGGCAGCGGCCTGCAGGGCTGCCTGTGGAATGGGAGAAGGAAAGATGGAGAGGGTCTGACCTCCTGAACTGAATAGCAAATCGTTGAGGTGCTGGGGAAGGAGTGATGGAAGAGAAAAAAAGGCAGCTATGTGGAGGGTCTGGGGATGGAGTCTGCTCTGGTACCTTGTCCCTATTCCACACCATCCCCCCACCTCACCCATGACCCACCTGCATGGGGCCTGAAAGCACGCTGGGGTTGTCCAGTGGAAGGCCTGTGATGATGGTCACCATGCCGCTCGGATCCTCCTCACCTGCCCCCTGGGCCAGAGTCAGCTGTTTGCAGCTGTCTAGGATCTTATAGAGAGTCCTGGGGATGGGGGGCAGAAGGGAAGATCAGCCAAGACCCAGCATTAGCACAGCCCAAACACCAGGATCTCCAGGGGACAGGGGCAGCTGGGGGCTGGGAGGGCAGCGAGCAGCAGTGGGCCCTGGAGACACTATGGGGAGCAGGCAAAGGTACACTGAGGGAAAACACCAAGCGTGAGCATCGCAAGGCCCAAAGAGGCTGACCCATCTGCAGAGGAAAAGCTCAGGGGCTGCAGCAACTTCGTACTCCCCGCAAGGTGAGGCCTGCAGGAGGGCCCTGGCAGGCTACGTGTGGAGCCTCAGAATTCTCCAGCCCTACCCATTCTCCCTAGGAATGCTCGTGAAGGAGCAAGGCAGGTGGCCTGAGGTTCTAGGGGTGAGGGCTAAAATGTTACCAGGCATCTGCATCCTGCCTCTTCAGCTTATGCCGCTCAAAGCTCTTTCCCACCTCTTTCTGGCAGCGAATGTACCTGCAGAGGAGATGTGCGAGTGGAAGTCAGGAGCAGGGGACTGGCAGGGCGCCTTACACAAAGCAGTCCGTTGTGGCTCTGGGGGCCTGGTTTTGCAGGCGGGGGTGGGGAACACGTCTCTCCCACCACAGCTCTGTTTGGAGCCATTCTTAAGTGGCTTCCTGGCTGCTGGGCCCAGCTCACTTTTCCTCCTGATAACATCAATTATTTGGTTCCTCTCAGGGGAGGAGCTGGAAGGGGAGAAGCAGCAGATGCTTTTCAAGTCAGGGCTTCTGGAGACAAGGTCCAAACAATCAGGCCTTGTGCAGCTTCCTGGCCAGCCAGAGCAGATGCAGAGGAGGGGGTGGGCCAGCTAGCAGGGAGAGGGAAGCTTTCTCCTTATTCCCTACACCCTCTGCCTAGTCCTCCTCCAGCCCCAAAGGCCAGAAGGGCAGGCCTGTACCAGCTGAGCATCTGCACACACTGCCAGCTGCCCCTCCCTGGCTGGCTTTGGTCTCACCACTCCCTCAGCTCAGCAGGGAGGTGGGAAGCCCCTGGGCAGCCTGGATGAAGGCCCTCACACTCTGAGAAACCTGATCACCTGTCCCAACCCTAAAGCAGGAGAAATTCCTATAAAGGAGTTCACAGTCTAAAGTTGGGGGAGGGAGGTCTGCTCCCTTCTCCCCAGTGGGTGCTGATCACAGGCTTGCCCCAGAGGAAGGACAGCAGCTCAGTGCTCCCCACAGGGCTCCTGACCTCTTTGGTCACCCTCTATTTCAGCAGCTACAACCTTGACTTCTAATTATCTCTGGTATCTCTCCCCAGGCAGTGAGCTAACTGTGAGTAGAGACGGGTATGTATGCGTCTTACCCATAGGGAGCAAGGGGCTTTCATAAGCACGTGTTGTCCAAAAGACAGACCCAGGGCTCAGCACAGGTCCAGCCAGGCCGCGCTCACCTGTTTCCTTTTTTAAACTCTGCCTCCAGGTACCGAATCCCATCCCGGGCCCCTGGGTGTTCCTTCTTCAGCAAATCCAGGCCATCGATCACTGGTGGGCAAGGTAGGGGTAGGGAAAGACAAAACAGGTAAGCTCAGACTGCTGTGACAAGGGGCTCTGGAGGAAGCATCTGAGCTCACCTCAGTACACTCTTCAGGCAGAGAAGAGACCCCGGCTCCCTAGAGGGCTCCCAAAGTTCTCTGAAAATGTGACCTTCTGCCAGCAATATACTTGGCAATTTACCAAGTGCTTTCACATTATATTCACTTACATTTTCTGTTTCTCCCAATTGTCTTGTGAGGCAGAATAGGGATTATGTCCATTTCACAGATGAAGTGAGGGGTTCACGAAGGTAGTAAGACTTGACCAAGGTTACTGCATATAAACTGGGCCCCAAATAAGGTCTCTTAATCCCAAGCCCAGAATCTCTTTTAGTCCTACTCTGTCTGCTTACCTCTCCAATGTACTTACCTGTCCTTGGGATGATGACAATGAAGCGGCCACTGGTGGCCAGTTGGCGGATGACAGGGAGATGGTGGCAGAGGGCCTGGGTGTCAGGGACGAGGTAGGGAGACATGGCTGACTGGGCCTTGGGCTGCTGCAGGCTGCCCTCCAGCTGAGACACTTCGAGCTGGTGAGAGAGGGCAAGGTGGGTACAGCTGTGGGGGACCCCTGCAGCCGGGCCAGGGGAAGAGTGGTGCTCAAGGTGGCTCTATGGGGCTCCTCCTGTTGTTAAGGGGATCAGAGGACCCTTTCTACCAATGGCTTTGGGGGAAAAGTAGAGAAAGGGAGAGACAGAAGTGAAGGCACGAAGGAGGCAAATGGCTGAGTGAAGAGTGAGTAGTAAGGAGGGTCATCTGGGAGAGGCAGAGGGACACAGAGGCAACAGAGCAGGGGGACTACAGCGGAAGGCGGAGACCTGCCAGTAGGGTTGACACAAAAGCTCTACCAAGTGCAGAAGAAGCACTTGGGCCCTGACTTCCTACCTGAAGTCGTAGCTGAGCCATGTCTCTCATGAGCCTGTTCCGACGAGCTTCCTCCTGTGCCTATGAGGGAAAAAACGAGCTGAAAGGAGTTGGGGTGTATTTTCCCTTCTCCAGTGATCAGGAAGACCAAGAGGGTTTCCTGGGGTCTCAGTGTGACCTCATGCAAAGTCACTCTCTAGCACTGCTGCTGAATAAGGGGAGGAGAGGCATGGAAGAAAAAATATTCTTCCGCTGCACTCTGAACAACTTCCATTACCAACCTGATGCAGGTCATGATGTTCCAGGCCCTGCAGGGGATGGGGAGCAGACAGCCATGTGCCGTCACCATGCAGGACATCACCTGGCTGTGCCTCAGGATTCAATCTCTGCTCTTCTCAATCTGGTCTCCCCTCCCAGGAGATCCTACCCATGCACTTCCTCACCTTCTACCCCCGTCCACTTGCCAACATCTTCCAAATCTGCAGATTCAGCCCAGGCCTGACCATCCTGAGCTCCAGACCCACACATCCAACTGCCTACTCAGCAGCCCCATCTGCTCCTCAGAACCTGCGTCTCTTCCTCTAGTGTTCCCTAGCCTAGTAAATAAACCAGTCTGCCCAAGTCAGAAGGCTCAGGGTTGGCTTTGAATCTTCCCTCTCTCTCAGCCCCAGAAGTTATCAGCTTCCCTGTCCTGTCAATTGTGCCCCCCTAAACAGCATGCAAATCCTTCCACCTCCACTGTGAAACCCTAGTCTAAGCCAACACCTCTCCTTGACTAATGTAACAACCACCGTACTGGTCTCTGCCTCTAATTCAATCCCTTTTCTCCACCTACAACCAAGGCAATCTTTTAAAAACCATCTGATGCCCATTATAGCCCTGCTTAAAAGTCTTCTGATGCCTTTCCTCTGTATTATGGGTAAAGCCCAAATTCCTTAGTATGGTCTAAAAGATGAGGTTAAGGATGGGGACTTTATCCTGTAAGATATGGGGAGCCACTGAAGACTCTTTTTATTATGTTTTTCTTTTTTTTTGAGACAGGGTCTCACTATGTCACTCAGGCTGGAGTGCAGTGCCACAATTCCCGTTCACTGCAACCTCTGCCTCCCGGTCTCAAATGATCCTCCTGCCTCAGCCCCCCAACTAGCTGGGACTACAGGCACATGCCACCATGCCTGGCTAATTTTGGTATTTTTTGTAGAGACTGGGTTTCACCATGTTGCCCAGGCTGGTCTCAAACTCCTGGGGCTCAAGCAATCTGCCCGCCTTGGCCTCCCAAAGTGCTGGGATTACTGGTGTGACCCACAGCACCTAGCCCACTGAAGACTCTTTGATGACCAAAGTGGCATCATCAAAGTGGTGCTTTAAAATATTAATCTTGGCCAGGCACGGTGGCTCACACCTGTAATCCCAGCACTTTGGGAGGCTAAGGCAGGCGGATCACCTAAGGTCAGGAGTTCGAGAGCAGCCTGGCCAACATGGCAAAACCCCATCTCTACTAAAAATACAAAAATTAGCTGGGTGTGGTGACGGGCACCTATAATCCCAGCTACTTGGGAGGCTGAGGCAGGGAAAATTGCTTGAACCTGGACGGCAAAGGTTGCACTGAGCCGAGATAGAGCCACTGTACTATAGCCTGGGCGACAGAGCAAGACTCCGTCTCAAAATAAATAAAAAAAAAAAAATAAGATAAAATATTAATCTTGGGGCCAGGCACAGTGGTTCACGCCTGTAATCCCAGCATTTTGGGAGACCAAGGTCAGGAATTTGAGACCAGCCTGGCCAACATGGTGAAACCCTGCCTCTACTAAAAATACAAAAACTGGGGCCAGGCACAGTGGCTCATGCCTGTAATCCCAGCACTTTGGGAGGCTGAGGCGGGTAGATCACGAGGTCAGGAGTTCGAGACCAGCCTGACCAACATGGTGAAACCCCGTCTCTACTAAAAATATAAAAATTAGCCAGTGGTGGTGGCATGCACCTGTAATCCCAGCTACTCAGGAGGCTGAGGCAGGAGAATCGCTTGAACCTGGGAGGCAGAGATTGTGGTGAGCCAAGATCGCACCATTGCACTCCAGCCTGCACAACAAGAGCAAAACTCCGTCTCAAAGAAAATAAATAAAAATACAAAAATAAAAATTAAAATTAAATAAAATATTAATCTTGGGGCCAGGCACAGTAGCTCATGCCTGTAATCCAAGCAATATGGGAGGCTGAGGCAGGAGGACTGCTTGAGCTCTGGAGTTTGGGACCAGCCTCAGCAACACAGCAAGATCACATTTCTACAAAAAAAATGTATTTTTTTATTTTAAAAATTAGTCAAGCTTGGTGATGCATGCCTGTAGTCCTAGCTACTCAGGAGGCTGAGGCAGGACGATTGCTTGAGCCCAGGAGTTCAAGGCTGCAGTGAGCTATGGTCGTGCCACTGCACTTCAGCCTGGGTCAACAGAGCAAGACCCTGTCTCAAAAAAAGAAAAAAAATTCTCATTCTCATCATGAGACAACATCACACAAACCCAAATTGAGGGACACTATGAAATAACTGACCAGTACTCTTCAAAAGTGTCACATCAGGAAAGAAAAGGAAAAACTGAGAACTGTCAGAGATTGCATGAGACTCAGGATACATGACAGTCAAACATACTGTGGGTCCTGGACTGGATTACAAAGAGAAAACAGACATTAGTGGGAAGACTAGGGAAAGAGGAATAACATCTATAGTTGCAAGATCCACTCCCAATCCCCTGCAGAGCCCTGCACAACAAAGAATTGTCCTGCCCAAGGTGCCAAGAGTGTCCCCTTGAGAAACAATGTAGACAAATGAAAGAATGGAAGCAGAAGGCCAGAGCCTAGGTGAGAGCCATCTTCTCTTTCTCCTTTTTTTTTTTTTGATGGAGGGTCTCACTGTCACCCAGGTTGGAGGGCAGCGGCAAGATCTTGGCTCACTGCAGCCTCAACCTAACAGCCATTTTCTCACAGGCCCTGTGGGCAAACTGGTAAGCAAGGGAGGCACCATAGACAAACTTTCCCTCTTCCCACTGCAGAAATCAAGCCCATGAGTTGCTTTTAGACTAAAATGGTAATTGTGAAACTCCATATTCAAGAGAGGAAGATGGTGACACTTGTGTAAAAGCTCCCCCAGAGAACTAGTGTAGGTGAGTGAGATCCGCCTGGACCCAAGAAGAGGGAGCTGTGCTAATACGAGGCTCTGACATTACCAACTCAGCATTTCAAACAGATGTGGGCCTACGCGTTCCTCAGAAGGAAAGCCTACCTTCAGAAGTCCCATCAGCAGGTACTACACCCCCCGCAACTCCTAGTGCCCACTTGGCCCACAGAGAAACTAAGTCTCTAAAGCAGCAGAAAAGAGCCAGGATAAGAAATCCACAGTGTGTCCAACTCCAGAGCCCTGGCTCTACCACCAACTATACTTTCTGATCTTGGGAATGTTCCTTTGTCTTTCTACATTTTCTTTTCCTTTATTTTTTTTTGAGAGAGTCTCGCTCTGTCGCCTAGGCTGGAGTGCAGTGGCACGATCTTGACTCACTGCAACCTCTGCCTCCCAGGTTCAAGTGATTCTTCTGCCTTAGCCTCCCGAGTAGCTGGGACTACAGGCACCTGCCACCATGCCCGGCTATTTTTTGTATTTTTAGTAGAGATGAGGTTTCACCATGTTGGCCAGGCTGGTCTCGAACTCCTGACTTCAAGTGATCCGCCCGCCTTGGCCTCCCAGAGTGCTAAGATTATAGGCGTGAGCCACAGCGCCCAGCCTAACGTTTCTTATCTATAAAATGGAGGATGCAAGCACCTACCTCACTGGGCTGCTGCAAGGGTTAATTGAGATGTCACATGCAAACCAGGCTGTGCACAGAGAAAACTCTTGATAAATGTGACAACGACAACACTCCTCTGGCTGGGGATAAGCCCTTCGGGGTGGAAGCCTGTGACTCAAGCAGAGGAGGAGGCAGCCCCAGCAAGCAACGTGGCCTGTGTCTATCTTGGCATGTGGAGTCTAGCACCACATGAGAAGGGCTTGCAGGTACTCCCTGCCCCCTACAGGAAGAGTGTCTTCAGGAGCTTTAGGCTAGAGGAAATGCCTGCAAAAACTCTTAACATTTTTTGAAGCTGTCTAACCTCCCCATAACTATTTTTGTAATCCCCCCCATGTCTTCCTCTATGGACTAGCAATAAAAGCCTTAACACAAAAGGTTTGTTTTTAACAAAATGTGCTTGTTTTTCAGATAGTAAGGAAGGGAGTTTCTGGGGAGCTTTTGCCCCTTTCCAGCCAAGCAGAATGCCCACAAGAAATGGCACTCAGACAGGGTGGGGAAGCTGCTGGCCCTGGGACAGGTGCAAAGGAAGAATGTGGAGGAGGGGATTGGCTTGAGATGAAGAAGAAACCCTGAGGGGTTGCTGAGGCACATCATACTTCCTGTACCAGACACTAACACCCCAAATGTACTGGTGCCACTTAGCTCAGGGTGGTGTGTTGGGAAACATGCCCAAGGCTGTGCAGGCCCCACTGTGAAAACCAGATGGTTGCCCACAAGAGAAAGGACTGTCTTGTTCACTGCTGTAACCATAGTGCCTAGAATACTGTCATGTCTGGCACAAAGTGGATTCTCGATAAATATTCGTGGAATGAATTACTGGATGAAAAAGATGTAACACAGGCCACTTTCCATCCTTTGGGGCCCCTGTGGGATGCGACCATGTCTGGGATGGGAAGGTTCCTTCATGGCCCCTTATATCAGGAGCCCTCCACTCCCTTCTATTCCTCAGTCTTTATCCCTCTTGAATGAAAGGGAACAGAGGGAGCATTTGCTAAGCACACACATGCGCCAAAGACAATGGGCAAGGCACCTCATATCCACTATCATTCCATCTTCAAAAAACTCCATAAAGTGGATTCTATTTGTTCCCACATAACTGACAAGGAAACTGGCGTGGTGAGGTTAAGTGACTTGCTCAATTCATAGACTAAGAGGTGACAGAGATGGCCTCAACCCCAGGTCAGTCTGGGTACAGGTCTTGAGCTAGGCAGCCTCTGCTCACAGCCCCTCTCAGGCCAGGCGTGGTGTCTCACGCCTGTAATCCCAGTACTTTGGGAGGCCAAGGCAGGCGGATCACAAGGTCAAGAGATCGAGACCATCCTGGCCTACATGGTGAAACCCTGTCTCTACTAAAAATACAAAAATTAGCTGGGCGTGGTGGCGTGCGCCTGTAGTCCCAGCTACTCGGGAGGCTGAGGTAGGAGAATTGCTTGAGCCTGGGAGCCGGAGGTTGCAGTGAGCTGAGATCACGCCACTGCACTCCAGCCTGGCAACAGAGCGAGACTCCATCTCAAAAAAAAAAAAAAAAAAAAAAAAAAAAGTCCCCTCTCAGTCCCTGTCTATCAGTTCCATCCCTTAGTCCCTCCCTCCCAGGCCTCCCTCCCAGCCTCCCCTCCCCTCTCCCTAGGCATCTTACTATGTCCTTCAGGTGGAGACCACCAGAGGGTCTGAGCCTCTTACCCTGGTTTCTCAGTGAGCCCAGTGGGAGCAGAGCTGACGGGGAGGGGAAGGCCTGACTCACCATTCGGAACTGTGCCTGGGCCTGCTGCAGCAGGCTCTCCTGCTCAGACTGGGCAATGCTGATGAAGATGCCAACCTCTGGGTTGAACTGCAGGATGCTGCCTTGCAGGCGGGCGATGAAATGACCAAAGCTGCGGATGCAGCAGATGCGCACCACTGACTGTGGGGAGATACAGGAGCCCAGCGCTGCTGAGCAGGGCCCTCTAGACCCACCCTGCCCTCCAGGACCCCCCACTCTCACCCTCCCACCTCCCTGCTGGCCCAGCCACCTCAGCAACAAGGGCTCCAGGGGAAGATTTGTGGTCTGTGGAGTGGGAAGGAGAAACACTAAGGCCCAGAGCCTCTAACTGCCAGAAAACGAGTAGGTACAGCAAGAAAACTCCTAGGAGGACCAGAGAACCAGGACTTGGGCTAAGAAACAAGAGCAAAGGACAATGGGCTGGAAGTGAGGAGACCTGGGTTCTGATACCATCTCTCTCCTAATGCTTCTCATAATGCTCCAGGGGACCAAACTAGATCACATTTTCCAATTTATTATTTTTTTGAGATGGAATCTCGCTTTGTTACCCAGTCTGGAGTGCAGTGGTGTGATTACAGCTCATTGCAGCCTCTACCTCCTGGGCTGAAGTCATCCTCCTGCCTCGGCCCCCAAGTTGCTGGGACTACAGGTGCGCACCACCATGTCCAGCTAATTTTTGTATTTTTTGATAGAAATGAGGTCCTGCCATATTGCCCAGGCTGTTCTTAAACTCCTGAACTCAAGCGATCCACCTGCCTTGGCCCCCCACCAATGCTGGGATTACAGAGGTGAGCCATTGCACCTGGCCCCAACTTATTTTTGTGGTCAGTAAAACCCTTCTTCCCTCTCAAATAAAAATCTTATCTAGAACTCTAAAATATAAAACAGAGCCAGGCAGCTCTGGTTGGAGGGAGCAGCCAGGTGGTTTGTGTATGTCAGGACTGGGTGGCCTGTCTGCTTGGCTTCCCTCTGCTGCCCCCAAATGGCCCATGTGGTGATGGAGATTTAAGGGTGAAAGTTGCTGGACTAAGGGGGCAGCACATTCCCTTCCAGCTCTAACTTTCTATGATTGTTTGATGTTCAGCTCGGAGCATCAGTTCCAAGCATCAGTTCGGAGCATCAGCTCAGATGATCAGCTCAGATGTTCAGCTTGGAGCATCAGTTCGGAGCATCAGTTCGGCCCAGATGTTCGGCCCAGAGTTAGAAAAGAGACTGATAAAGATTTCGAAGCCCTAATAACTATTTGTTCTGCTCTTTACAGAAGGCAGAGAAAGGAAGGGGGTGGTTGTTCTACAATAGTAGAAACTACCAATGGCAGACCTTTAGAAGGACACCCTGCCAAGGCAGGAAAAAAGCTAAAATGGCTCACTGAATGAAGAAGGAAGCACAGCCTGTAGCCCCAAGGACACTGTCCCTGTCTGGGTGGAAAAGGGCATCCTGCCCCCTCCCTCCCCAGACCTGAACCCGTTTGCCGCTGTTTGTGACTGACAAACAGAGCTGTGGCATAAGAAATGCTATCCTTACCTCCTCTAAGGTGCTGAGCAGGGGCCGATCCGTGTCAAAGTTAAAGCGTCTGTGGGCAGCTCGGAGCGGGGGCAGGTTACGAAGAGCCATGTCCTCCGGGAGCAGAAGGCTAGAGGGGAGGTCAGGCAGTTCACAACCTTCAAGAAGATCTTGGACCTCAGGACACAAGGCCAGGCCTGGGCAGAAGAAGGACACATAAGACCATCTGTCCTGTGGGAACTCCCAGTCAGAAAGACATAACCTTTCCCTTTGGGAATTATCAGGCTGATGAGATGATGAGACAGGACATACCCTAGGACAGTGGGGAGAGATGGAGGGAGTGAAGTAAAGAGAGATGGACACATAAGAGCCAGTCAGGCAGAGCAGAAGGGCTCAGGTCAGGAAGGCTTCCTGACAGAAGGGACAATTACATTGGGATGGAAATGAGAGGAGGGGCTCAGGATGAATGAATAGCCCTTGGCAAGTCTTAAGAGGTAGGAGCAGGTGGAGTTTTCCAGCTGGAAGGTGGTAGGAGGAGATGAGCCAGACAAACAAACTTGGTAGGTCAAAGTCAATTCTCAATGACCACAGGCATCAGTGCAACAGCAGCAGCTAGGTCTGGCTCCCAGGGCCCTCTCACTCTGCCCTTGCATTCCCCAGGGAGCACACTCCCTTGCTGACCAGGCCACCTGCCCACAGTACAGCAGTGTTAGGGTGGGAAACCGGAGAGGCCTAGACCACACAATGACTGCTGTGTGCTAGGGAGGCTGGCAGTGAATCCCATTAACCTCCTTACTCCAAGGGCTGGGTTATGGGGAGGGGGGATGGGCTTAGTGGGGCCAATGAGAGAGAAAAGAAAGGAGGGTAATGCCAGGGACCCACTCACCAGACTCCTGGAGTTCACCAGCAGCAGGCAACAGATTCAGCAACACAGACAGGCGGTTCCACAGACTTTGAGAGCTCTGGGGAGAGAGAAGGGAGAGGAGGCCTTCAGCCAGAGATAGTGGTGGAGAATAGCAGTGAGCAAGGAAAGCACCGCCCTGAGGGATGTGGCCTATGTTCAGAGGCCTTTGGTGGTTTGATTTTAAAATTAACAAAAGAAGCCTGGGCAACAAGGCAAAACCTTGTCTCTACAAAAAACACAAAAATTAGCTGGGCTGGCTGGGCACGGTGGTTCATGCCTATAATCCCAGCACTTTGGAAGGCCAAGGTAGGCGGATCACCTGAGGTCAGGAGTTGGAGACCAGCTTGGCCAACATGGTGAAACCCCATCTCTACTAAAAATACAAAAAAAAATTAGCCGGGCATGGTGGCAGGTGTCTATAATCCCAGCTACTCGGGAGGCTGAGGCAGGAGAATCGCTTGAACCCAGGAGGCGGAGGCTGCAGTGAGCTGAGACTGTGCCATTGCACTCCAGCCTGGGCAACGAGAATGAAACTCAAAAAAAAAAAAAAAAAAAGCCAGGCGTGGGGGCATGCGCTTGTAGTCCCAGCTACTGGGGAGGCTTAGTTGGGAGGACTGCTTGAGCCCAGGAGGTCGAGGCTGCAGTGGAGCCGAGGTACGCCACTGCACTGCAGCCTGGGCAACAGAGTGAGACCTTGTTTCAAAACAAAACAAAACAAAACAAAAAAAAGCCACATTCGGACTGGGCGCAGTGGCTCATGCCTGTAATTCCAGCACTTTGGGAGGCTAAGGCAGGCAGATCACTTGAGGTCAAGAGTTCGAGACCAGCCTGGCTGAACTTTTTCACCAGCTGAATGCTTCATGAAAGAAGAAAGCAGGCCGGGCACGGTGGCTCACACCTGTAATCCCAGCACTTTGGGAGGCTGAGGCAGGCGGATCAAGACCATCCTGGCTAACATGGTGAAACGCCGTCTCTACTAAAAATACAAAAAATTAGCCAGGCGTGGTGGCGCCTGTAGTCCCAGCTACTCAGGAGGCTGAGGGGGGGAATGGCGTGAACCTAGGAGGCAGAGCTTGCAGTGAGCCGAGATCGTGCCACTGCACTCCAGCCTGGGCGACAGAGCCAGACTCCATCTCAAAAAAAAAAAAAAAAAAAAGGAGAAAGCAGCAAAACCACAAGGACTTTCTGGATCTTGGTAGTGGGAAAAGCCAGGGTGTTAAGGGACGTGGCTTCTCTACGTCTAGCAGTAACCTATCCTTCCAGCCCTCCCATGTGCCCATACTGGAACACCTCTCTGGGGATGTGACCCAGCATCTCCATCTTCACCACACCTCCCTCAATGACTAATGACTGAGTAACTAACTGTCATCAGACATAAGCACACACCCAAGGGTGCACCTGGCCCTGACCCAAACCGTCTCATCTAGGGACTGGGGCGACCCACAGGGAAGAAAGTCTTCCACAGCAGGCCAGGTATGCCCCTAGAAGAAAACACTGAATAAATGCCTCTGGGAATTAGAAGTTCAAGGCTGACACTCTGAACCTGAGAAGGAAGGGAAAGCTACCATGGCCCCACCCAGCCTCTATGGCAGCCGGCTTGACAAGAGCTCGGTCCTGTTGTGTGACTCTCCTTAAGCTGTTTCCCCTGCCTAGTACATCTTCACAACTCTTGTCAGAAGTTCCCATCTCTTCTGTCACTATCCTCTACTCAATGTTCTCTCCCTTCTCTGGATTCTTTGGTATTTATCAAGTTTGGTCCTTGAACACATACTTCTACTGGCATTACTCATAATGGCAGATATTATGCCCAGCGTTGGGGATACAAAGCAAAATAAGCAGCTCGCTCATTGTTCCCTGGCCACAGGCTTTGTGAGGGCCAAGATCATGCCTAATCCTTCCCTGTCAGAGCATAAAGGCCCAGCACAGATAGGTGCTTAATTGCTTGGCAATAATTCTTGCCTTGGCCATCTGGGGGTTCCTCAGGCCCCATCCTGGCTCATCCCCTCCTCCAAGACCCTGGGACCTGACAGGGGCAATGGAGTGGACTGACACACCTGCGCACACACGATGATGAGGTCGGGGTTGGTCCGAAGCCAGTCCAGGAAGACTTTCACAGCAGGAAGCAGACCTTCAGCCATCAGGACCTGAAGCTTCTCCTGGATGCTGCGCTCATTCCGACAGGAGCGTCCACTGGACTCACTCCCCTCCGACTCAGAGCCCTCCTCAGAGGCTGGGGGGTAGGTGAATGGAAGAGAAAAAAACTGGGATAAACAACTGACACTTGGCAACAGGCCTCAGCTCTGTGCAGGGAGCATGCTTCCACCTGGCCTGGGCCCTTCTGAGGAATTTGGATATGAAAAATCTGGGGAACCACTTACAGGCCCTTGTTCAATTTTTCCAGGCCCACTAACTGTTGTTGTTTTTTAATCTCCTCAAATTCATTTTACCAAGGTTGCTTTTTAAATACGGTGCCTTTTAAATATGATTCTTATAGACTCAAGTAATTTGTGACATTGATCTACCGCTATTCATTCAACTAGGATTTATGAAGTGCCTACTCTGTGCTGGAAGGTAGGGCAGACAGTTAGAGGGGAGCTACAAGGGAGGGAGAAAAACAAGGGGTATGGTTTTAAAAGAGTTACTTTCAGGCCGGGCGTGGCGGCTCATGCCTGTAATCCCTGCACTTTGGGAGGCCAAGGTGGGTGGATCACAAGGTCAGGAGTTCAAGACCAGCCTGGCCAACATGGTGAAACCCCGTCTCTACTAAAAATACAAAAATTAGCTGGGTGTGGTGGTGCATGCCTGTAATCTCAGCTACTCAGGAGGCTGAGGCAGGAGAATTGTTTGACCCGGGAGGTGGAGGTTGCAGTGAGCCGAGATTGCGCCACTGCACTCCAGCCTGGGCAACAGAGAGAGACTCTGTCTCAAAAAAAAAAAAAAAAAAAGAGTTACTTTTAATTCCTAGCTCTTCTACTTTGCAAGTGAGAACACTGGACAGGTCCCTTCACATCTCTGAGCATCCCTCATTTCTGTCATTCACTCAGTCATTCTATAGTTCTTAAGTCCCATCCATGTGCCAGGCACTGTGTTAGGTACTGCGGATACAGCAATAAGTAAGATATATTCTGTCCTGCCCTCGAGCAGTTCAGACTCTAACTGGGGAGACAGACAAATCAACAGGCAACCTCAATAGAGTGGAAAAGGACTGGAGGCTGCAGAGGTGCAGGCGGCCACAAGAAGCAAATCTAACATACCCTTGAAGGAGTCCCAGACCAAATGACTTTTAAGCTAAAATCTAGTGGGGGCAAGTAAGAATTAGCTAAGTGATAGGCTGGGAGCAAGGGAGGAAAAGCACGTGCCAGACAGACAAAACACTATATGCATAAAAGTTTGGAGGGGCCGGGCATGGCGGCTCACACCTGTAATCCCAGCACTTTGGGAGGCCGAGGTAGACAGATCACTTAAGGTCAGGAGTCTAAGACCAGCCTGGCCAACATGGCGAAACCCCATCTCTACTAAAAATACAAAAATTAGCCAGGCATGGTAGTGCGCGCCTGTAGTCCCAGCTACTTGGTAGGCTGAGGCAGAATTGCTTCAACCTGGGAGGCAGAGGCTGCAGTAAGCCGAGATCGTGCCACTGCCCTCCAGCCTGGGCAACAGAGTGAGACTCTGTCTCAAAAAAAAAAAAAAATATATATATATATAACACACATACACACACACACACATATATACACACACATATATATACACACACTCACACACAAAAATTAGCTGGGCATGGTGGCACATGCCTGTCATCCCAGCTACTCAGAAGGCTGAGGTAAGAGAATCGCTTGAGCCTAGGAAGCAGTGGTTGCAGTGAGCCAAGATTGCGCCAGTGCACTCCAGTCTGGGCGATAGATAAGACCCTGTCTTTAAATAAAAAAAAAACTTCGGAAGTAAAAGACAGCCTAGAGTAGGGATGACAACTCTTCTACCACAAGACTGCTATGAAGGTCAAATAAGACAACACCCTAGAACAATGCATAGAGTAGCCTTAACAAATGGTTGCTGCTACTAAATGGGTACTCTGTTTGCAGGGAAGATCCTCAGGAGAGAAGTCTCACTCTAATGCACCTGCCCTGGTGGGTACCAGTTTTTCTAGCTTCCCGAAGCCCTGGAGGGACTTGGGATGGCATAGGGAAGGAAGCTGCAGCTCCAGTTGTTGTGCAGGGAGGAAAGCCCCAAACCCACAGGGCAGAGGGAAGTGCAAGAGAAATAAAACCAACAAATGGGTTGGGAGATGGGAATAAAGAAGTGAGCAGGAGAGCGGACCCTCAGGAAAAAACTCATGGGCTACACCACAGGCAGAGGGCCAAAGGTAAGGGTACAGACGAGAGGTCATTCACACAGATAGGAAAGCGGCCTCTCTGGTGAGTGTCTATGGCATGGAGGTGCGGACCAGAACAGGATGATGAAGTGGTCCAAATACCTGGCTCTGATGGCTTGTCCACATCCCCATTGACACAAGGCCTGTGGCTGGCCGAGGTATGAGGGTCGGTGGTGGGCTGGAGGAGCAGGTTGCTAAAGGTGGGGGCCAGTCGGAAGCAGCGCTTAGTCTGGAACATCTGGGTGGACATGGCTTGTAGATTGCTGGCAATGCTAGCCTCACTGGGGCCCAGTGGGCCATTGAGGGAATCAGGAGCCTCTGATCTGCCCCGAGGGGGCTCCAGGGTTGGTGACCGTGTCCCCTCCTCTTCCTCCATATCTTCCAAGTCTGATCGGGACTCCTGGCTATTCATTTCCGAGTCTGTTTCAGCATCAAAGGCCGTTCCCCCACCTTCAAGACTCTTGTCAGAACCACTGTCTGAGCCCTCACTGGCCCGGGCTGAGTCATGGCTTGAGTCCGATTCAAAGCCTTCACTCAGGTCACTGTCATCACCAACTTTGGGTGGGTGGCGGCGACGGCGGAGACAGGAGAGGCGAGAGAACTTACGGCTCTTTCTGCCCTCACCCACTTGGGGTGCTATAGGAGGAGGCTCAGGATCTGGCTCCTCCTCTTTCTCCAGAGGTTCCTTGGACTCTGGTTCATCTGCGGAAAGAGGAAGGTCAGGTGGAGCACGAGGAACAGGTGGGGCCTGGAAGCTGGAATGTGCTCTCCAACACCACTTCCCCCGAGTCTGTGTTCCTTTCCTTCATCCCCATGCCCCACACCAACCTTTCCATAGGGATGACCTCCCCCATTCTCCCACCTGTGCCATCACTCTGGAATGCCGGGACGGGATTCTCGCCCTCTTCCAGCTCAGCCTGCAGCCGTATGTTGACATGATTGACGAGATGGGAAAAGAGGGCCAGGGTGAAGGCAATGGCTGCACTGTACTGCTTGGATCCTGAAGTCAGGAAAGCCAGGCATTAGGGGCCTAGGGCCCTGATGAGGAGTAGGCACCATTAATTCCAACCACATCTCATCTGTTCTCAACTCTTCCAAGGATCCAACTACTCAACAAAGATTCTTTTTTTTTTTTTTTTTTTTTAACTTTTTAGAGACAAGAGTCTCACTAGGTTGCCCAGGCTGGGTCTTGAACACCTGGGCTCAAGCAATCTGCCCGCCTCGGCCTCCCAAAGTGCTGGGATTACAGGCGTGAGGCACTGTACATGTCCTATTATCCCTTCCATAATCTAGAATGTACCATCTCACCTTGTGCTCCTTCAGATAAGCATATCCTTCTGTCCCATCTCATCCTCCCTGGCTCTGAGGTTCCTCCCCATGCCTCAAGAGCCTTCACATCCAGTCCTATCCCTCCTTACCTCCCAATCTTGCTCTACATACACGTCTGCCAGAAAGGCTTCCAGAATTGCCTAAATGCCTCCAACAGAAGGTCTGAAATTCTGTTTGGATCATCACTAAGTATCCTGACCCTTGTCTCTGCACAGGCCCTGGCCAAGGGTGTGCATATTTATGGGAGGCAGTAAGGAGAAGGGGGAAGGAAATGTGCTGTTGCTTGTACTCAATTACCAGGAGCTCCTTTAGGGTAGGATCCCTTGGCCCTTACTCGCCCACAGCCAAGCAGTGACACAGGAGTGAAGAGGCTGCTTGTGGAAGGAAGTTTATGAATAAGGAGCTGCAGAAAAGGGGAGTGAGGATCCCCAAAGCCAGTGGAAGAGAAAAGAGGAACATAGGGAAGGTTACCTGCTCTCTCCAAGCTGTGCACACACATAAGGCAGATGATGACCATTTGAAAGATGAGAAGATCCGGGAGGAAAGCATATCCACTCTCATACTCCTCCTCATCCTCACTGGCCAGGCTGAGGTTGGGTGAGGAGGGCAGGTAGAAGAGGCAGAGGTTGAAGTCCTCCAGGACTGACTGGCAAAGTGAGGTCAGCTCTGAGTCCACGGAGCTACAGAGGGGCAGGAGTAACAGGGGAGGTCAGTGGTGGGGGCTGGGGAGGGAGAAGAGCAGGGAATACAAGATTCAGAGAAAGGACTATGGGATGCTGCAGGGGAGACCTGAAAGCACAGCAGGGAAGGGTAGTGCTAGATTGATCTCCACAGCAACTAAAACAGGGGAAGGGATGGGAGTAGGCTTCTCATTCAGCCATTCCCTCTTCAACATCTCCTAAGCACCCATTCTGTGCCACAGGGAGAGCTGCTGGGAGGAGGATGGGCACAGTACCCTTGGGAGAAACAGTGAGGAATGCCAAGAAAGGATGAATTGGCAACGGATGTTCAAACTGAGGGCAGAACTCGACAGTCCACCCTTGTCAAGGTTCCTTCTGTAAAGCATCATGGCTGGGGCTCACAGGACAGTTCAGGTTCATGCTCTCTTCCACTCACCTGCTTTTGGGCTGTAGGAGGCTTTGCAGATACATAAAGTTCACTAGCAACCTTTTAATGTCTTTACATCTGAAATGAGAAGAGCCCAAAGTAAATGCTGAATGGCCCCACAGTCCCTATGGTCCTACTGCACCAACTGCAGAAAAACCCCCCTCCTCCTCACAGGCCCCACTCACCGCTTTTTGCCAGGAGACAGTTTCCGAGTCTCACACTTCTTCAGTTGGTGGTACATTTTGGCTGCCTTGTCATACAGCCGCTTGAGGTTCCCATAGGCTCCCTCAAAGGACACTTCTGACTGGATGCTGTAGGAGATAGAGGTGAGCTACTGAGTCTTGGCAGGGGGAGGATATGTTACTCTGCTGGGGCTTTAGGAAACAATGTTACTAGTAAATACAGGCTGCTCCCAGCCTCAGCTTCCATGTACATACTCAGGGTAAAAGGCTCATGAGCTATCTTTCCCTGTAACACACACACACATAACTTCTAGATTAGTCAGAGGAAAAACAATGTCTTACTCTGCTTTGTAAAAGGAGAGTATCAATCCTACCCTGTTACAAACTTAGTTATTACCATCCCTGAAATACACTATCCTTCTATCCTTCACCTATTTTTAAGCATAGAATATTTTATAATGGATAGCATTTAACAAGCATTTACCATGTGCAAGGGTATTTACATGCACTATTTCAGTTAAGACTCCCAACATGCAAACACAAACATGTACTGAGCACCCACTGTGTCAGGCAATGTACCCGAATATTGTCCACATTCACAGATGAGGACACAGAGCCTGTGAGAGAACAAGCACACTGACCTAGGTCACACAGCTAATACATGGTAGAGAAAAGTCCCCAATCCAACTGTCTCTTTTTTTTTTTTTTTTTTTTTTTTGAAACTGAGTCTCACTCTATCAACCTGGCTGGAGTGCAGTGGCACAATCTCAGCTCACTGCAACCTCTGCCTCCCAGGTTCAAGCAATTCTCGTGCCTGAGTCTCCCAAGTAGCTGGGATTACAGGTGCCTGCCACCAGGCCCGGCTCATTTTTGTATTTTTAGTAGAGACGGGGTTTCACCATGTTGGCCAGACTGGTCTCAAACTCCTGACCTCAGGTGATTCACCTGCCTCAGCCTCCCAAAGTGCTGGGATTATAGGCACGAGCCACCGCGCCCAGCCCCAGCTCATTTTTTAGCTTTTCTTTTGTAGAGATGGGGTCTCACTATGTTGACCAGGCTGGCCTTAAACTCCTGGACTCAAGTGACCCTCAACCTCCCAAAGTCCTGGGATTACGAGTGTGAGACACTGCCCAGCCCTCAGCCCTGTCTTACTAAAGACAAACACACACACACAGCCAGGTGCATGGCTCATCTGTACTGGGATCTGTAAACCCAGCACTTTGGGAGGCTGAGGCGGGCTTATCATGAGGTCAGGAGTTTGAGATGAGCCTGGCCAACATGGTGAAACCCTGTCTCTACTAAAAATACAAAAAATTAGCCAGGCCGGGCTCAGTGGCTCACGCCTGTAATCCCAGCACTTTGGGAGGCCGAGGCAGGTGGATCACGAGGTCAGGAGATCGAGACCATCCTGGCTAACACAGTGAGACCCCATCTCTACTAAAAATACAAAAAATTAGCCGGGCGTGTTGGCGGGCGCCTATTGTCCCAGCTACTTGGGAAGCTGAGGCAGAAGAATGGTGTGAACCTGGGCGGCGGCGCTTGCAGTGAGCTGAGATCGCACCACTGCACTCCAGCCTGTGCGACAGTGCAAGACTCCATCTCAAAAAAAAAAAAAAAAAAAAATTAGCCGGGCATGGTGGCATGCGCCTTTAATTCCAACTACTCAGGAGGCTGAGGCAGGAGAATCGCCTGAACCTAGGAGGTGGAGGTTGCAGTGAGCCGAGATCGCACCATTGCACACCAGCCTAGGCGACAAAGCAAGACTGTCTCAAAAAAAACAAAAACAAAAACAAAAACAACCCAATGACCTTAACACTCATGACATTTTGTGTCTTGTTTCTTAAAAACATGTTTTTAATTATAAAAAGTGAGGTGTAAAATAGAAGAAACCAATGTCTGTGGTGAATTAAAGATAGCCAAAAATTATCTGACACTCCTTCCACTGAGAAGTGTGGTCTATATCTCCTCCCCTTAAATCTTGCAGGGGGCTGCGGGAGGAAGGGCTATGACCAATAGAATATTATAGAAGTAACAGCTTCCAAGTCTCTTAAGTTATTGTTCACTGTTGGAGCCTTGAGCCACTACATAAGAAGTTCTTCTACCCTGTGGAAGACACCACACGTGGTCCTAAGACCACACAGACGAGAGGGGCCAAATGACCCAACCCTCCAGACATATTAGACCTTCCAATCAGCTGAATACCAATGGCTAACCCTAAACAATGCCTCCAGGAGAAGGCAGATTGCCCAGCTGAGCCCTGCCCAATGTCTACCCATAAACCATGAGAGAGAATTGTTTTAGCAGAGTCAGGTGTGCCCTTAGTGGGCACCTCCCAAACCTGGATATGCCTGGCTCTCTTTTGGAACTGACCCACCCTAAATCATGCTTATGAGTATGATGAGGGACCCAGGACAAGTAAAGGGGGGTCATTCTCAGGAAGGCATTTAACAAATGGGAAAGATACAGCCGGGCGCGGTGGCTCACGCCTGTAATCCCAACACTTTGGGAGGCCAAGGCGGGCGGATCACCTGAGGTCGGGAGTTCGAGACCAGCCTGACCAACATGGAGAAACCCCGTCTCTACTAAAAATACAAAATTAGCCAGGCGTTGTGGCGCATGTCTGTAATCCTAGCTACTTGGGAGGCTGGGGCAGAAGAATCACTTGAACCCGGCAGGTGGAGGTTGCAGTGAGCCGAGATCACGCCATTGCACTCCAGCCTGGGCAACAAGAGTGAAACTCCATCTCAAAAAAAAAAAAGAAAAAAGAAATGCAAAAGATACACCAGGTTATAAACCTAGTAACGATACTTAAGAATGAATGAATATATCGGTATAGGTACAGAAGGCCAGCCTGAACTGATCTAGACGAGAGGGACCCCCAACAAGCTAAACTTAATACGGGGACTAGGTTACCTTGGCCAGGTGAACCAAAAGTCATGGCACATGGAATTATGAGGTACAATTAGTATTTCATTATTTTATACTTTATTATCTGATTACTTTACTATTTGGATATACTTTAGTAGTTGACCACTTAAGCTATGAAGACCACCCTACTCCTTTTGCTTGAAGCCCAAGCTCATTATATAACTTCTTCTGAGAATGATTTTGGCTTCTCAACTTTAGCACTGATTAGGTGACAAAGGTGAATTTTTCTGTTTTCCTGGCAGTTTATTTCTCAGTATAACTTAAAAGCATTCCAGGTAAAGTATTCTGGTTTACCTATCAGTCTCATGTGCTCTTGGTTACGGCAACTTGTACGGCGACTCAATACCCTAAGCTTAATCAATTTTGAGTGCCCTGAAAAGGTTTTTTTTTTTTTGAGATGGAGTCTTGCTCTGTTGCCCAGGCTGGAGTGCAGTGGCATGATCTCGGCTCACTGCAACCTCTGCCTCCTGGGTTCAAGTGATTCTCCTGCCTCAGCCTCCCAAGTAGCTAGGATTAGAGGCGCTCTCCACCACACCCAGCTGATTTTTGTATTTTTAGTAGAGATGGGGTTTCACCATGTTGGCCAGGCTGGTTCCAAACTCCTAACCTCAGGTGATCTGCCTGCCTTGGCCTCCCAAAGTGCTAGGATTACAGGTATGAGCTACCAGGCCCTGCCAAAAATGTTGTTTTTTATTTTAACAGCTAAGAGTCAGACCCAGGGAAGCAGTGACCCACCCTACTGGTCCTTCCACGTATATTACCACATTAACACACTCCAGAATTCTCATGCTCTTGCCAGAAGCCAACTTAGTAACATTTTACCAACTGTATCAAATTTATTTCCTTCTTCAAAAAAACAGCAATCTTGTATTTTGCGTAAGATATTAAATAGCTATTTTAGCTGCCCAAGTGTCTACAGATCCAGTGGTTATGTGAAAAGCAGCAGGACTGTGTCAGAGTCCCCCTGAATGGAGAGACCCTTCAATCTTAGCATTCCCCTAACTCAGCCACAAGCTAGAGGAAGGAGGAAAGGAAGACGGAAAACAAAGCCAAAATAATATGCACACAAAAGCAGGGCTGGAAAAAGAGCTGGCAAATACTCACCAGCGCAGGTAGCAATACATGGCTTCCACATTATAGTACTTGCTGCCTGCCAGGGTGCCCAGCTGATTGAAGGGCATTCCTAGGGAGAAAGAGAATTCATGCAGTCTAAGGCCACAATACTCATTCAAAGCTGCCAGGCCCAACCAATGCTAAGCATCAGAGAACCTGTGGGGAGAACAGCTGGGTCTGCAGGCAACACTCGTTGTCTCAGGTGATTAGCAGCTTAATCTTGTTCCTCTAGAGGATTATTGACCTCCTTTTTTTTTTTTTTTTTTTTTTTTGTGTGTGGAGACGGGGTCTCGCTCTGTCGCCCAGGCTGGAGTGCAGTGGTGCGATCTAGGCTCAGTGCTGCAAGCTCTGCCTCCCAGGTTCACGCCATTCTCCTGCCTCAGCCTCTCCCAGTAGCTGGGACTACTACAGGCACCCGCCACCATGCCCGGCTAATTTTTTGTATTTTTAATAGAGACGAGGTTTCACCGTGGTCTCAATCTCCTGACCTCGTGATCCGCCTGCCTCAGCCTCCCAAAGTGCTGGGATTACAAATGTGAGCCACCGCGCCCAGCCTACTGACCTCTTCTTATATCCATCAGCTTGTTCCCACCTGGTGTGACAGGCGTTACCTGAATTGATGGAGTACCATTCCTCTGGCTTCCACTATGGCTCCTCCAAGGTTGATGGAACTCCATGGAGCCCTCTCCTCTATCTCAGCTCTGAGTGCTTGTTCCTACATGCAAATCCCCATCTCTCTCTATAATAGAGTCTTACGCTTTATCTCATTGTGCTCCTCTTTCTACAAGAGACCTCAGGGAGAGGAAAGCCATCTTCTCTTTTCCTTGTACTCTGCCTCACTTCTTCTTAGTTCAAGACCTTCCCATTTATCTTCCCCTTCCACCATTTTCTGAGTGTGTTACAAGAGGAAAAAGGTATAAACAAGGTGAAGTACAAGAGAGCTGAGAATGAAGAGGAGCTGGGGAAAATGAGTATGAACTGCCTGCCATCTCAACAACACCATCTTCCCTAGGAAAATCCTACTGGATTCAGAGGCCCAAGTTGGGGACAACTTACCAATCTGAGGAGCTACTGACAGGGCTTGGTAGTAAAATCTCTCGGCTAGCAGCTCGGTATCTACGCCAGCTAATTCATTCTGATATCGGGCTGCACAAGAGAGAAAACGAAGGGAAACTCGATGATTTTAAGTTTCAGAAAACCCTCCCCCACATCTGGGAGTCCACTCTGAGAGCGGTAACAAGAGCCTGGAAGGAAAGTATCTGAGCTAGGAGGCAGGTTGCTGGGGTCTCTGGCACAGTCCTAAATCTGCATGACTATGGGCAAATTGTTCAACTCTCTTCCTTGCTGGTAGGTTCAAAATGTAAAGAATATTGTTTGTGAAGTAAATAAGCTCTTCTTTTTTTGTTTTGTTTTCTTTCTTTCTTTTTTTTTTTTTTTTTAGAGACGGGGTCTTGCTGTCACCCAGGCTGGTCTCCAACTCCTGGGTTCAAATGATCCTCCTGCCTCAGCCTCCCAAGTAGCTGGGACTACAGATGCATGCCACCACGCCCAGCCTGAACAGGTTCTTCTTGGTAATCTCTTCCCAATGAAGGGGAGCTGCAGCACACATAAATGCTTGCAAAGACCTCTGATATTTAGTTCTGAAATGCAAATGCTCAATTTCACAGAGAAGACGCTACTAATGATACTCTGGTCCATCAAATATGAAACAGCTGACTCTGCACACATTGCTCATGAGGGGTCCAGGAGTGGGCTGGGGGCAGGGATATGAGACCCAGGTCAATAACAGATAATGCACCCAACAGCCACACACCAGCAGCCTAATGAGAAACCATTGTCTATCAGGACGAGAGGCCCCAGGGGCTATAAAGCAAAAGAGTACTTTTCCATCCTTAGACACATCTGTTAGGAAGGTAAGTCCTCCTTGATGTCTAATTTCAATCCCTGTGCTGAAGTTTCTATTCATCTAGCAGTCCATAAAGATAAAAGAAACACTCAAAGAACAAAAATATCAAATTAAAATCTTCCCAACCCGCTACTGAAAGAGAATTATTGTCTTCATTTGCTCAAAGCTCAAAGAAATTTCCCTTTTTCCTATATTCACTGATCCTCTCTGACTCATGGAAGGGCAGTGAAAAGAAGGGATCACTGAAACAGATGGGAGAGAAAAAGTTATCAGAAGCCAAACTATCCCTCCTGCTCTCCAACCCTGTAATGGGTGTTACCAACAACTGAAGCAGCCTGGGCCTGTCCTGTAACCCAAAACAGAGAAAATGAAAGGTGCAAATTCTTACACAAATCCCCCAGGTACACTAGACATCGGTGACATGCCATCTGTGCCCAATCCATCTCCTTCCCTGAGGCAGACACTGGCTTCTTGCATCCTATGAGACAAAGAGAAAGAGATTTGTGAGCCCATTCTTCTGCCTCTCCGCACCTATGAGGAAATACCCCTCCGAGATGCAGAGACTAAGAATCCAGGGCCAGTCTTGGAACATTGTCTTCCAGGGCAGACACACACTCATCCAGGACACAGGGAGAGACACAGAGGATCACAGGTGGCCATACGTGGGGACTCAAGAGACTTACAGGCAGATTCATTCATAGGACAGGAAGGAACTGGAAAAGGAGGGCTAGGGCCCTCAATCTAGGATTGCACCTTGTGGGAAGGTCATCACAGGAAGGCTTCCAGAAAGGAGGAAGGGATGAGCTTCAAGTATGAATAGGGTCATGAATGTCTTGGGTAGAAGTTACACACATAAAGGTGAAAGGTTTGGGGTAAATAAGGGAAACTAACTTGCCCAAGAATGAAATGTGAATGACGCCAATTAAAAAAAAAAGCAAAAACGACAACAACAAAATTTAAAAAAGAAAAAAAAAGAAAGACATGTGAATGAGGCTAAGGCAGATGCTCCTAGTGGAGGTCCACAGAGAAGGCAGCCTACTGGAGAGTCTGCCCATGAAGGAGAAAAGTAGGCTTGCCCTGCCTGAGGCTGCTGATGGCCAAAGCCAAATATGCCTGAGCACTCACCTCTCCCTTCCAAGAAACTGCCTGGTAACTTCAGAGAGCTTGAGATCTTTGGAAGGCAGTTTTCTCATGTGCCAGAAACTTGTCTAAGCATTCTACAATATTAACTTAATCCTCACAGCAACCCTATGAAGTTACTCTTATTACTCCCATTTTACAGTTGAGGAAATTAGTCACACAGCTGCTAAGCAGCAGAGTTAGGATACAAAAGGCTCCAGAGACTGTCCTCTTATCCATTCCACCTTACTGCCTCACTCGGATGGGTTGCTTCCATTTGGAAAAGCCATTCCTAATGTTTTCTATAGACACTTCTCAGTTGACTGAATGGAGAAAACATCAGTGAACATAAAAACTAAAGTGGTTTGGGGAACTAACCCTTTGAAGTGATCTGTTTTTTTAAAGCTGTGGACCCCTCTAGCTATCTGGTAACCTATGGACATGGTCCCAGAATAATCTTGTCTTTTAGATAATGTGGTGGTTTTTTTTTTTTTTTTTTTTGGAGAGAAGGTCTTGCTGTATTGCCCCAGCTGGAGTACCAGCGATGAAATCATGGCTCACTGCAGCCTCGAACTCCTGGGCTTCGGCGATCCTCCTGCCTCAGCCTTCCAAGTAGCTAGGACAACATGCACGCACCACCATGGCCAGTTAAATTATTTTATTTTTTGTAGAGATGATGTAGGATCTCACTATGTTGCCCAGGCTGGTCCTGAATTCCTGGCCTTAAACAATCCTCCTGCCTTGGCCTCCCAAAGTGCTGAGATTACAGGCATGAGCCACCACGCCTGGTCTAGAGGTTTGGTATTTTTTTTTTTTTTTTGAGACAGAGTCTCACTCTGTCACCCAGGCTGGAGTGCAGTGGCGTGATCTTGGCTCACTGCAACCTTCACCTACCGGGTTCAGGTGATTCTCTTGCCTCAGCCTCCTGAGTAGCTGGGATTACAGGTGCACACCACCATGCCCAGCTAATTTTTATATTTTTAATAGAGATGAAGTTTCACCATGTTGGCTAGGCTGGTCTCAAACTCCTGACCTCAGGTGATCCACCTGCCTTGGCCTCTCAAAGTGCTGGGATTACAGGCATGAGCTACCGTGCCCGGTCTAGATGTTTTTAAATGCATAAAACACAGGTGCTCTGCTTCTGATCACAGAATTCCTCCATGTGGTGACAAGGACACAACCTCCATCTCTGACCCAGAATGTCTGTCTTGGTGATGGAGGGGACAGAGAGAGCAGAGAGAGCTGGGGAAAGGAGCTCTAAAGGATGGCTGAACTGAAGAGAAAACTTACCAACTAGAAAAGGAGTTAAAATTATAGCTGCCAGTACCTCAGCTGGTGGAAAAGGAACTTGCACTACCTTGAAAGACTGTCCACAATTTTCCCAACATATCTAAAGATTTCAAAACTTTCATCAAACGTTGGGAAATAATCTCTAAAGTCAAAAGAAACAGTGCTGGCCAAATTCAACTGGGAGAAGAAAAGAAATGTTATTAATACCACCTTCCAGTGCCAGACCTACTCTAGGTCTTTCTGTCCCTCCTCTGCCTTAGTCCACAATCCCAGGCCTCTCTCTTTCCTTAAGATCTTTACCCTAACTCATATGATTGTCTGGATAAATCCAAGCTTCATAAACCATTTGTATGTAGTTCTGCTAGAACTCTCTCTGCCTGGCTGGGTCAAAAGCTACATGAACCCTGAGGGATAAGGCCAGAGGTAGAAGCATGAGAACCTGCTCAAGTCCACCTTTCAGGTTTCACTGACCTATGAGGGGGTCAGTGACATGGGTCCAGTCGATGCAGCACTGCAGTTCCAGCTGGTAGTGGGACTGGATATAGAGAAGGAGATGCTGGTAGAAGCCAATACCAGCAACCAGGTGCGTCCTGTAGGCACATTCCAAAGTGCTCCGGCTGTGGATGTGCTACAGATTGCGAAAGGGAAGGGGCTGGTTAAGCAATAAACTCAGAGTCGCACTCACCCTCCCTTACCCTGTTCATCTCACTTGGCTCTGGAACTTTATCTACATCTACTCTCACTCATGAGTTAGTCTCATACTCTTAGCTGTAACTCTCTGGTCTTCCCATCTGGGACCAGGCTCTCCTCCTTCTCCAATCCTAATTACATCTGACTCTCCCTCCTTCCTTTCTGCCGTCTTTTTTTTTTTTTTTTTTTTTGAGATGGAGTTTCATTCTTGTTGCTCTGGCTGGAGTACAATGGCGCAATCTTGGCTCATCGCAACCTCTGCCTCCTGGGTTCAAGTGATTCTCCTGCCTCAGCCTCCCGAGTAGCTGGGATTACAAGCATGCACCACCACGCCCAGCTGATTTTGTATTTTTAGTAGAGATGGGGTTTCTCCATGTTGGTCAGGCTGGTCTCGAACTCCCAACCTCAGGAGATCTGCCCGCCTCAGCCTCCCAAAGTGCTGGGATTACAGGCATGAGCCACCGTGCCCAGCCTCTTTCTGCCATCTTTTCTTGGCTCCTCCACCTCCAACCATGTTCTGCGCCCACTTTCCTAGCTGTCTCTTCCTTCCTTGGCTTTCCCTCTTTAGACAAGGACCTTCCCTTACCTTTTTGTTAGTCTTGATAAGCTGGATAACTTCATAGTATACCTTTCTCCACAGCAGCTCCTCAGCCTTTCTCCCATAGTCCACTGGGTGCAGGAACATAAGCTTGACGCAGAGCTCACGCAGCCTGGGAGGGTGTAGAGGAGCATGAGAGACAGCCCATCCCTTGGAGCAGGGATATAAGAACTGAGGGCAAGGAGTCATGTGCCAACACCCCCACCAACAAATCTCTGTGCTTCCCAAGAGACATGCAGGGTCAATATGACCCAGCACAACAGCAGCCTAGGAAGGCAGTGGGAGCCCCAAAAGACAGAAGCACGAAGCACTAAACATTCTAATAATCCTCATTTTTTCCCTTTGTACACTTCAGTCCTTTTTCTCTGCTTTTTTATCCCGTTTTTCCCTTCATTATGCAGTATGGCCGACTCCCTTGACTCAAATGTATTTTTGGGGTTTTTTTTTTTGTTTTTTGAGACAGGGTCTCACTCACTCTGTGGCAATGGCGGGATCATAGTTCACCATAAACTTGAACCTCTGGGCTCCTCCCACCTCAGCCTAACTACAGATGTGCGGGATTACAGGTGTGCAGCACCATACTCAACTAATTTTTTAATTTTTTTGTGGAGACGGGGTCTTGTTATGTTGCCAGGTCTGGTCTCAAACTCCTGGGCTCAAATGTTCCTCCTGCCTTGGTCTCCCAAGGTGCTGGGGTTACAAACATGAGCCACTGTGCCCTGCCTCGAATGCCGTTCTTTTTATTTTATTTTACTCTACTTTTTAGATGTAGACACTGTGCTACTTTATGGCACCAGTCTATTAGATGTAAAACCTGCAGATGGAGTGAGGGATCCTATCTCCTCTCTTAGGAAGGCCAGAGATTTCAGAGACCATTAAGGCAACATGAGGTCAGGAGGTAAAACAGAGCGCATGTTTATATATCTGAGAAGGTTTCTGGTAGAGATAGGCAGGGAAACAGTAAGGATCGGTGGTTTAGAGTCTCTAGCTTACTTGTTCCTCAGGCTAATGTTTTCTGGTTTGAATACTTCTTGATAAGCAGTTTTGTTGCAAAGGATGAGGTCAAGTCGATGCACAGCCTCCACCACAGCCCTGCAGAGAAATACAGGCAAATATCCCCTCAGCCATATGCATGGTCCACGGAGGATGATGCTGGGACACTGATTCTAGAGGAAAAGCTACAGAATTAGGGGTGAGGAAAAAAGGAGAAGGCTGCAGGCTGAGCTCTGTACAAAACAAGATGAACACAGTCTCCATCTTGTTACAGTAACCCCTGCCCCTCCCCAACCCCTGCCCACCAGGGGACATTTGGCAATGGTAGAAACATTTAGAGTCATCACAACTGGGGGGAAAGAGGGTTGCCACTGGCATTTAGTGGGTGCTGTTAAATCTCCTGTAATACACAGGACAGCCCACCACAATAAAGCATTACCCTACCCAAAATGTCAACAGTGTCAAAGTAGAGAAACTCTGTGATATGGTAAGGCCGACTCTCCCAATGGAAAGAGCACACGCTGTGATGCCAGGCAGAAAATCTAGGGTTTGAACCCTGGCTGTGTCTTACTCTGTGCCTTTGGGCAAATTACCCACCCTTTTAAAGCCTTAGTTACCACATCAATAAAAACGAAGACAATAATAGCTACTTCAGAGAACTGCTGTGAGGATTAAATGAAATAATAATTTATATATAGCTCTGGTATATGGTAAACATTCAATAATAGTGGAATGAATAAATTATTATATAAGGCCTTATTATCCCTGACATAAAGGAAAGGCATTTCTAGTATAAAATTCTACTATGGAATCGTGGGGTATGATGGGGAAGTAGAGTGAGCCCCCTGGGCTGCTTAGCTGTAAGCAAGATTCTGATAAGCCTAGATTCTGCTGAAGGAATTATTTGTTGAACATAGTGGTTAAGAGTGGAGGCATGAAACCAGACCGCCTGGATTCAAATCTTAGCTCTACTTCTTACCAGCTATGTGGTCCTGGGCAAAACACCTAACTTCCTTACGCCTCACTTCACCCAACCATAAAATGGGAATATTATTACCTACTTTGTGAGGATTAAATTAGCTAATACATAAAGCACCCATAACAGTGCCTGGTATATAGTAATCACTCCAAGTGTTAGTCTCCATCTTTCTTGTTCTAAGGCTGAGGGGGAGACTCCAGGCACTAAGAGGTAAGTGTCATCGCCGCAAAAAAAAAGCCGCAGAAACTCTACAATGGATGGCCAAGAAGTCCCAGAGGTAGGTCTCATATCTGCAAGGGTAAAACTCAGAAGACATCAGGCAGGAGCTATAAGAACATGTGAATCAGGCACAACTGTGGACACAAAAGCAACAAAAACAGTGTGAAGATTCCCAAAAAAACCAAGAGGTGCTCCCGGGCCAGGGAAAGTGGGCCACAACAGTTGGCACCCTGTGGTGGTGGCTCAGGAGGCACACTACTAAGCTGCCCTACACAGGGTGAAGTGACTGCCAGCACCCAGCAGAGTGGATGGGATGGTAATCGATACCTTCTCACAAGCAATCATGTTTCTTCAAACTGGGCAGCCTAGAGATGGATGCCAAGCCCTTTTGGCCAACCTGGCCCTCGATGCCAGGGGCAGCACCAGTGATTTACTTTATACCAGCTCAGTCTCTAGGGCAGGGCTTTTATCTTTGGTGCCATGGAAAGAGCTAATGGGAGTGTATATTTTTATAGACAAGCTCCACAGCTCTCCTTATATCCTTAATCCAAAAAAAGGTAAATAACCACCACTCTAGGAAGTTCTAATTGAAAACACTTAAATATGAGAGGGCTCACCACTTTTTTCTCATTTTCCATCAGATCATAAGCTCCTCCACTGAACTATAATCTCTCTTAGAACAAAAACTACAAAATCTAGCCGTGTGTTTCATTCACTATTGTACTCCTGGGCCTAGCAAAAACAAAACTGTTTTTAAAAACAAATAACTAATGAATTGGCCTAATTAATTAATTGGTGCTTCCAGGCTCCTTTCTCCTGCTGCCCTTTCTTCTGACTTAAAATATTTCAGAATTTCATATCCGTAAACAGCTAGGTGTGGGAGTTCCCCAAATTTCTGAAGCTCAGAGTGACAAGTCCATAGTCTAACAACACATTTATCTTGAACAGAGAAATCAGACTTTCCTCCTAGTTCCTTCCACGGATCACCACTGCTACAATAAATTATAAAAACAGTGATTGGCTGCCTCAAATTTCTACCCTGCTCAAAGCCAACAACACAATTACAGGCAGATACCCACGTGCACATAGGTAAGCCACAAAGGCAAACACATCAGCTTAGGTGAGTCCTGTGAATATAGGTTTAAGAAAGAACTACATTTGACGACAACTGCAAGGATGACCAGAGCCATCCCCAAAAGCTGGAGACAAGGAATATTGCAGACACTGCCCACGCTCTGTCTGACAGGCAGCACTGACACTCGGCAGCATGATGAGGCACACGTGCCACCCCCAGCCAACTCCTCACCCGCCTGGGGACTGCTTGGGGCAGCCCATAGTGGGAGCCCAGGGGCCGCTAGATTGAATCACTTTTCTATTTTTGGAGCAGCCTATACTCCCCTCTGCCTCTGGCTTACAAAGCCAGAGAAGGCAAGATGCCTACTCAAAGAGGAAAAGACAACATGCTCTTGATTCTTTCACCATCAAAATGTGGCCAAGGCTCTGAGGGTCGTCTTCTCATGCAAAAACATCCGTGTTCTATAAAGCCTGAGCTAAATGAAAACCCCAAACTCTACTCTGTAGTAGAAGGCACAAAACTCAGTTTCCACGCTTCATCCTATTTTGACCTAGTTGTGGAGCCCATGTTCTAGTTGACCTACACAACAAATTCTCCACCTTTGATGGGAAGAGCTCATTCGGGCCTGTTCCCAACAGAGGGCTGAAGGGCTGAAGATGTGACTTGTGGAGCGTGGGTGGCATTATGGAAATCAGAAACCAGGAACGGAAGTTGCCTGGCAAGACTACAGTCATGAGGCTGGGAGGAAGGCAGGACTCAGGAGTCCCCATGTGCCCGGAATTGCCTCCCAAATCCCAAGAACGCTGTGGACACAAAGTCGTTCGTGACCCTTCCAGGCCAAGACTTTCTCATTCGGACTCCTCAAAATTAAAGCCGTATGGGACTTTAGAGCACATCCAATTCAAATCTTTCTTTTTAAGGATAAGGAAACTGAGGCCCAAGGTCACACCGTGAGAGAGTGGCAAAGGACGGACCTGAACCTAGCTCCACCGACTTCAGTCCAAGACTCTTCCTTGTAAATCCCACAGGATTCCAAGCACCGTTCCCTTCCGGGTTTTTCTACACCTGTGACCCCACCTTCACCTACCCAACCCTTCCAGCCTTCAATTCCCACACTATTACCACAACTCCACAAAGCTTAGTGCCCGCCCCAAGCAAGCTCACTGCAGAGGAGATTCCTCCACGTGCTTCCCTCCAAACCTCCCACCCACCCAATTGCTCCTTTCAGTTCCATCCCGAGTTACTACGGGACCCCGCCCCGCCTCCAAAATTGCACCCTCCTTTCTCGCCCTCACCTCACCCCGACACCCGGGCCCCGCCCGCCCGGGAGGCCCCGCCCCTCGCCGTCTCCCCACTTCCCTCGGCGGCTGGGGATCTCACGCCCTGGCCCCTCTCACCGGTAAAGCCGCTTAGTGTGGAGGACTTTTGCTTCGGGCTCGCTGCTCTCCCCTGTGGGGGGGCCTTGGCTCATGGTGCCCGGGTCCGGGGGCAGCTCCCGGTCACAGGCCCCCGCCACCCACCACTACCGCTACCACTGCCGTCTCCGGCCGTAGCCGCAGCCGCCGCCGCCACCGGCCCTGCTCGGCCGCCATCGCTGTGAGGCGGCTGCCCGCGACAGCTCCTCCTCCGCCTGCCAAATCTCGCGATGGCAGCCGCACAGTTGCGGACCAGTGGCCTGCTGCTACGAAATCTCGCGAAACTCGTTTTTCCCTCCCGGGAAGTTGCCAGAACTAACTCTGGGCAGCATGGCGTCTTTCCGGCTTCTCCAAACCCTTGCGAAAAACTTTATTGGCAAAGCTATCAGAGAACGGACAGTGTACCCACTGAGGCGGCCAAAGCTTAACTGGATCAGGGCAGGTGAGCTTACAGCTAGGAGCGTGACTACTTTGTCCTACAATAGTCATTTGGTCCATCCTTCTGCCCCTTTCCCGCCTCCCCGTTTGAGCCAATCCTCTTTCAGATTACTGGTTAGAGTGACTCCAGCTTTCCCTTTTCCCCCATAATTTAAACAAACAAAAAGTGCATGTGAAAGTTTCCTTGGAAAGGGCCGAGCATCACATAGGAGTAAAGCCCCGGAACAAATGACTTTTACAAGCGTCTCGGCCCTTCAGCTCCCCTCTCAAAGATTTCCAACTTGCATATCTATCTCTTACGAGCCAGTAACATTTATTGAACTGCCGTCTTCCAGCCACGGTGCAGGATTCTAGACACTATCCCTGCCCTCCCAAAGCTCAAATGATTTTAGGGATAAGGACTCATAGAAATGAGAAGCTAGTCCCTCACGTTTCTGTCTCCTGATCCTCACATTGGAAATCAGGGCAGGTGGGCTTACAGCTAGGAGCGTGACTGCTTTGTCTTGTTTTAGCTTAAAACCTAAGTTAAAAAGCAAGGGTGGTTTGTTTTGTTGTTGTTGTTTTTGCCTGTGTATGAATTGTAATGAGAACATAAATTGCCCTTCTACCGCTATGCTCCTGGCTCCAGCCACCCACCTTCTTTCTGTTCCTGAAACAGCCTAAGTCTTTCCCATCCATTTGGTCTTTCACTTGCTGTTCCTCTGCCTGTAACACTCACACTCCTGATTTCCCATCAGGTTTCAGCTCAAATATTACCTTACCAAAGAGGTCTTCCGTATTAAAATTGTCTAATTGATTTAGTTGCTAGGCTTCTTCATTATCTGTTACCCCAATAGAACATAAGCTTCTCAAGGGCAGAGACCTCGACTGTCATCTTGTTCTCTTCTGTGTCTGCCTAGAATAGTTCCTAGCTAATAATTGGTGTCTAGTAAATATTTACTGAATGAATAAGTGTACAAATTCCATTTCTGGGTATCCCAGCCTACTCCGAGCACACTTTGTTGCACAAATCCACTTTTCTCCCTCTGCTTTCCTGAGCTGGGAGCTCTTACACATTCCAGGTGCCTAGAATGTGAACTTACCCCTTTGCCCAGCTGCATCCCAACTTTCAGAAAGGATGACATCCTCCTCTAATGCTTTTTTTTGTCGGCAAATTCAGCAGGGCGGGGCCTGCCCCTTTAATCTGGGCCCCACCTGCTCTGGTCAGACAGGTTTTGAGACACAGGTAAAGGGAGGGAGACAGAGAGAAATACTTGCAGAGCCAGCAGGTAGCTGGGCAGCTCCTTCCCGGATGGACGGATGGACGGACGCTGGGGACCCTGCACTCCATATGGAAAGTAAGAGGATGTCATGGGTCCAAACTGCAAGGTTTGGAGGGCCCTTGAGATGAAGGAAGGGAATCAGTCCCATCCAGAAGCAATGAGATGGAGGGCAGCAGGGAGGAGAGAAAGACAGGAGAGAAGGCATAAAAAACAGCCATGATCAGACCTAAATATCAGAATAGCAGACCCAGGCCCTGCAGAGATGGATGAGGTGGGCTAGCGAGGAGTTTGGGAATTGACCAAGTACCAATGAAGGAAAAGGGTGCCTGGAACTGCCAGCTCTTTGGGTCAGATTAGTTGGCAAATCACTGGTCTCACTTGGAATGCAGGAGGGTTCCAAGCAGGGATGTGTAGGGAGAAGGGGAGATGGGATAGTGGAGGGGAAGCTTCTCTGTCTACAGCAAGATCCTCAGTGGGAAAGAAACTTGGCAAAGTTCTAGACACCTCTTCTGCCTCCTATTCCTGCATTAGAGTGGCCATGACTCCAGGGGTTTTGGTGGAGGGGCATAGAAGGCGTGGGTGGAGGCTGACTGAGGCCACAGCTGCCAGGGCCTGTGTCCCTTGACTCACCCTCTCCTGTTGGACGGCATTTGATGTCGAAAGGGTGCCTCCATTTCAGCTGCTCACTTCCTTGCCTCCTCCCTCTGTTTCGGTGTCTTCCTCTGTACCACGTTCTCCCTAAGGCTCCAGAAGGGGCCAAAACCCATGAAGCCAGTTGCCCTGGAGAGTATGAGTTCTGTCAACCTGTCCTAATAACTAGAAGACAGGGGTTTCTGACAGAGCTTTCCTCTGCTCCCTGCAGGATGACATGACCTTGTGGTAGATCCCAGAACTGAGGCCCCAGGATGACAGAACAGGAGACCCTGGTCCTGCTGGAAGTGAAGAGGTCTGATTCCCCAGAGAAGAACTCACCCCAGACCTTGGTTCCCAATGGCCGGCAGCCAGAAAGGGAAGGTGGAGCCGAATCCCCGGGAGCTGAGTCCCTCAGAGTGGGGTCTTCAGCTGGATCTCCCACAGCCATAGAGGGGGCTGAGGATGGTCTAGACAGCACAGTAAGCGAGGCTGCCACCTTGCCCTGGGGGACTGGCCCTCAGCCCAGTGCTCCGTTCCTGGATCCCCCTGGCTGGCGGGACATTGAACCAGAGCCCCCTGAGTCAGAACCACTTACCAAGCTAGAGGAGCTGCCCGAAGATGATGCCAACCTGCTGCCTGAGAAAGCGGCCCGTGCCTTCGTGCCTATTGACCTACAGTGCATTGAGCGGCAGCCCCAAGAAGACCTTATCGTGCGCTGTGAGGCATGCGAGGGCGAGTGCCGAACCTTCATGCCCCCCCGGGTCACCCACCCCGACCCCACTGAGCGCAAGTGGGCTGAGGCAGTGGTGAGGCCGCCTGGCTGTTCCTGTGGGGGCTGCGGGAGCTGTGGAGACCGTGAGTGGCTAAGGGCTGTGGCCTCTGTGGGAGCTGCACTCATCCTCTTCCCTTGCCTACTATATGGGGCATATGCCTTCCTGCCATTTGATGTCCCACGGCTGCCCACCATGAGTTCCCGCCTGATCTACACACTGCGCTGCGGGGTCTTTGCCACCTTCCCCATTGTGCTGGGTGAGCCTGTGAGAAGAAAGGGGGCATTGGGAAGTGGACTTGAGGAGGGCAGGGCCTGTCTGGCGTGGGGAGCAGGAGGGTTTCCCTTCACTTGGCCTGGGCCCCTCAGGGTCTCCCACCCCCTGCGAGTCTGCATGCCCATCTCCTCCCAGGACTACCTCCACCCCACTGTGTTGAGCCCATGCACTGCCCACAGTGAACCTGCCCCCAGCTTACTGCCTCTTGCGCCCTTCCCCTGCCTTTTCTGACCCTACCCTGTGTTTCCCAACTCCACCCAGGGATCCTGGTGTACGGGCTGAGCCTGTTATGCTTTTCTGCCCTTCGGCCCTTTGGGGAGCCACGGCGGGAGGTGGAGATCCACCGGCGATATGTGGCCCAGTCGGTCCAGCTCTTTATCCTCTACTTCTTCAACCTGGCCGTGCTTTCCACTTACCTGACCCAGGATACCCTCAAACTGCTCCCCCTGCTCACTGGTCTCTTTGCCGTCTCCCGGTAAGTTGGGACAGGAGGTGGAGCATGGGAGAGGGGATGGTGCTAGAGAACCTAGGTATCTGAATGTCTGCAGAGCGAGGGTCAGGAGCTTTCCGGATTCTACACTGGCCCAAATGTGTGCCCTGGGGAGATAAGTCCACCTTCTCTCTTGTACCTTACCTCAGCTGGTCAGCAGATGGAAGCCGATTTCAGAGACACATATAACCATGTGGAACAAGAAGGCTTTCAGGTGTCATCTAGATCAATGCACCCATTGCAGCCACTCCTATGGCAATCTGGTCAGGTAGCTGTTTTGGTCTCTAGTTGAACACCCCCTGTGACCAAATGTACAACTTAAAAATAGATATATTTTTTCAAAATAGAGACAAGACTGGGTGCAGTGGCTCATGCCTGTAATCTCAGCACTTTGAGAGGCCGAGGTGGCAGATCACTTGAGGTCAGGAGTTCGAGACCAGCCTGGCCAACATGGTGAAACCCTGTCTCTACTAAAAATACAAAAATTAGCTGGGCATGGTGGTGCACACCTGTAGTGCCAGCTACTCAGGAGGCTGAGGCAGGAGAATCGCTTGAGTCCAGGAGGTGGAGATTGCAGTGACACAAGATCGTGTCACTGTACTCCAGCCTGGACAACAGAGCTAGACTTCATCTCAAAAAAATAAATAGCCGGGTATAGTGGCTCACGCCTGTAATCCCAGCACTTTGGGAAGCTGAGGTGGGTGGATCACAAGGTCAGGAGCTCGAGACCAGCTTGGCCAACAAGGTGAAACCCCAAGTCTACTAAAAATACAAAAAATTAGCCAGGTGTGGTGGTGGGCATCTGTAATCTCAGCTATTCGGGAGGCTGAGGCAGGAGAATCGCTTGAACCTGGGAGGCGGAGGTTGCAGTGAGCCAAGATCGCACCATTGCACTCCAGCCTGGGTGACAGAGTGACACTCCATCTCAAATAAATAATTAATTAATTAAAATAAAAAAAATATAGAGATGAGGTCTCACTATGTTGCCCAGGCTGGTCTCAAACTCCCAGCCTCAAGCAGTCCTCCTGCCTCAACCTCCCAGTGTGCTGATTACAGGCATGTGCTACTGCTTCCAGCCTCAATTCTTCATATAAACCAGTCTTTTTCCATTTTTAAAGGTCCTAATTGTTAGACATTTCTTTATACTACACTAAACATTTTTGCCCAGATTCTGACCTCCAGAATTGCCTAGGACAAATTTAGATATTTGACACGACCTCTCAATCCCCCCACTCTAACACCCTGTCCCCCTAGTGTCTACTTTGCAAAATGGCCCTGGTTTCGTCATTGTCCTGGGAAGAAACTTCTGCCTGTCAAGGTTGGGGGGCCTGGTTGAGGGTACTGTCCTTCTCTTCCTGTTTGTCAATGAGGGGAGGGCCCTGGTAGAGGGTACTGTCCTTTTCTTCATACAAACCAAGGACGTGTGAGCTCTCCTCGCAGCCTTCTTACTCTTTTTTTTTTTTTTTTTTTTGAGACAGTGTTTCACTCTTGTTGCCCAGGCTGGAGAGTACAATGGCACGATCTCAGCTCACTACAATCTCCACCTACTAGGTTCAAGCGATTCTCTTGCCTCAGCCTCCCAAGTAGCTGGGATTATAGGCGCCCACTACCAGGCCTGGCTAATTTTTTATATTTTTAGTAGAGAGGGGGTTTCACTATGTTGGCCAGGCAGTTCTTGAACCCCTAACCTCAGGTGATCTGCCCGCCTCAGCCTCCCAAAGTGCTGGGATTACAGGCGTGAGCCACTGCGCCTGGCCCTTACTCTCCTTTCATTCAGACTTTGCCATCACCTAAAATCCTTAAGGGTACTTTGGGAGGCCGAGGCGGGCGGATCATGAGGTCAGGAGATTGAGACCATCCTGGCTAACATGGTGAAACCCCGTCTCTACTAAAAATATAAAAAAATTAGCCGGGCACGGTGGCGGGCACCTATAGTCCCAGCTACTCGGGAGGCTGAGGCAGGAGAATGGCGTGAACCCGGGAGCAGAGATAGCGCCACTGCAGTCTGGGCTGGGCGAAAGAGTGAGACTCCGTCTCAAAAAAAAAAAATCCTTAGGGGTATTTTCACATGAACTACTGTTAATCTAGAAGGCATCTTTGAATTTCTTAACCCAAATGCAGGTCTTTTCTTTCCATTTTCCCTAATACATATGCTCTTGTTACTTTTTTTTTTTTAGATGGTGTCTTACTCTGTTACCCAGGCTGGAGTGCAGTGGCGCAATCTTGGCTCACTACAACTTCTGTCTCCTGGGCTCAAGCAGTTTTCCTGCCTCAGCCCCCCGAGTAGCTGAGATTACAGGTGTGAGCCACCATGCCCAGCTAATTTTTTTTGTATTTTTAGTAGAGACAGGGTTTCACCATGTTGGCCAGGCTGGTCTCGAACTCCTGACCTCAGATAATCCACCCACCTTGGCCACCCAAAGTGCTGGGATTACAGGCATGAGCCACCACACCTGGCCTGCTCTTGTTACTTTTGATACAGGATTCCAGGTAGCTTGCTAAAATAAAATATTCTTCCTATTGAGCTAAAATTAGTCTTCCTGTCACTTCTGATTGTGGTCCAGCAGTCAGTTGTCCCACCAGCCTCCTGACCATCATGCAGCCTTGCATTTTCTCCCAGTAGGTTTTCCCGAAATAAATATGTTCCTGCTCATGTAACTCAGCCTCCCATCTCAAACTCTAGGGGAATACCGGTCTCAGATAGAAGTTGGCTTAAGCAGTAAAAATCATCAGGGAGCTAAAGGAAGACTCAGTGATTGTCTGGTCCAGGCTTCCCATTTTACAAAGGGAAAATCACAACAGATTAGGGGAAGAGAGTTGCTCAGGTCAGTCGGCAATAGTGGCAGGACTGGAATCCAGGTCCTTTCCCTCTCTTATCCAGGGTCCTTTCTTCTTCACCATGGACAAGTTCATTAAGCAGTTTGTGCCTCAGTTTCATCATCTGTAAAATGAGGTTGTTATGAGGATTAAATGAGTTAATTCATGTAGAGTGCTTAAAACAATCTGGTACTTGGGGCCGGGCGTGGTGGCTCACACCTGTAATCCCAGCACTTTGGGAGGCCAAGGCAGGTGGATCATGAGGTCAGGAGATCAAGACCATCCTGGCTAACACAGTAAAACCCCATCTCTAATAAAAATACAAAAAATTAGCCGGGTGTGGTGGTGGGTACCTGTAATCCCAGCACTTTGGGAGACCAAGGCAGGTGGATCACCAGGTCAGGAGATCGAGACCATCCTGGCTAACAGGGTGAAACCGCGTCTCTACTAAAAATAAAAATAAAAAATTGGCTGGGCATGGTGGCGGGTACCTGTAGTCCCAGCTACTCGGGAGGCTGAGGCAGGAGAATGGCATGAACCTGGGAGGTGGAGCTTGCAGTGAGCTGAGATTGGGCCACTGCACTCCAGCCTGGGCGACAGAGCGAGACTCCGTCTCAAAAAATAAAACAACAAGAACAACAAAAAAACAGTCTGGTACTTGGTAAGGGTTCATTATGCTATGCTGCTTCCTAGTGCAGAAGAGAAGCAGCAGTTACTCTTCCCTCCCTTTCACAGGTAAAAAAGAATAGAGGCACATGAATTATGTAATAAGTGGTCCTTCATATATTAAGAAGTGATCCTTCATATATTAAGAGGAAGTTGCTCTCCCCTCCCTCCATTGAGGGGTGTGTATTGAACATATCTTCCACGAAATCTGTGGCTGACCCATCCTCTGGGCTTCAAGCTCTCCTGGAGGTGGCTTTTTTCCTCTCTTTACCTCTGCCCCTCAGATTGGCAGAAGGGAAGGTAATGAACAGGTTTGGGTTCAAATCATGGCTTTGCTATTTCCCAGATGTGTGATCTTGGACCAGTCTTACTTAACCCTTGGAATCTTAGTTTCTTCATCTGCAAGAGGATAAATACAATGGAACACACTGCAGCTATAAAAGAATGAGAAAACCATTTTTATATTGACATAAAATGATCTCCAAGTTATATTAAATGGAGGAAAAAAAAAATGCAGAGAACAGTCTATATAGTATGCTGCCGTACTTCAAAAAAGGGAAAAATAACTTTTTGCTCATATATGCACTTTTTAAAAAATCACTCAATGTACTATCACATTGGCTCTTCTTCCTTCTTCCTTTTTCCCCCTTCTTCCTCCTTTCTTTCTTCTTCTTCCTTCTTTCTTCTTTTCTTCTTCTTTCTCCAAGAAAAGCACACTGGTCTTTAAGAAAAAAAAAAAAAAAAGTCTGCTGGGCATGGTGGCTCACACCTGTAATCTCAGCACTTTGGGAGGCCAAGGCACTTTGGGAGGCTGTGGTGGGAGGACTGCCTGAGCCCAGGAGTTGGGGGCTGCCACTGCACTCCAGCCTGGCTGACAGAGACCCCATCTCTAAAAAAAAAAAAAAAAAAATAGGCCAGGCGCGGTGGCTCACGCCTGTAATCCCAGCACTTTGGGAGGCCAAGGCAGGCTGATCATCAGGTCAGGAGATTGAGACCATCTCGGGTGAAACCCCATCTCTGCTAAAAATACAAAAAATTAGCCAGGTGTGGTGGCGAGCGCCTGTAGTCCCAGCTACTCGGGAGGCTGAGGCAGGAGAATCGCTTGAACCCGGGAGGCGGAGGTTGCAGTGAGCTGAGATCGCACCACTGCACTCCAGCCTGGGTGACAGAGCGAGACTCCGTCTCAAAAAAAAAAAAATAATAATAATAATAATAAATAAAAATCACTCAGTGCACAAGAAACCACAATATTGATGCCTGGGGTGGGGGTGGGGGAAAATAGGGTGGGAATCGGTAAAGGGAGGAAGATATTTTACTATACTCATTGAATTTGCTCAAACATTTTAAAGTTTGTGCAGCCAGGTGTGGTGGCTCGCATCTGTAATCCCAGCTACTCAGCAGTCTGAGGTGAGAGAATCACTCAAGGCCAGAAGTTTGAGCCCAGACTGGCAACATAGCAAGACCATGTCTCTAAAAAAAAAAAAAAAAAAATCGAAAAGTAAATAAAAGAGGGAAAGGAATAACATACTCAACTTCATAAAGATGTGGGGAAGTCAAAATCAATCACTTATAGTAATTAGCGCTGTGCCTAATACATGTTAAATGCATAAACTTTGGCTGTATTTGGAAGTACCAGCCATATCCACCAACTGCATCTGCCTCCCCTATTTACTTCCCCCCACCGTCAGCCTATTGCCAATCGGCTGACGCGCTTCCCTGGAGAGTAGCCTGACCCTTTTCTTGCCCCCATAGGCTAATCTACTGGCTGACCTTCGCCGTGGGCCGCTCCTTCCGAGGCTTCGGCTACGGCCTGACGTTTCTGCCGCTGCTGTCGATGCTGCTGTGGAACCTCTACTACATGTTCGTGGTGGAGCCGGAGCGCATGCTCACTGCCACCGAGAGCCGCCTGGACTACCCGGACCACGCCCGCTCGGCCTCTGACTACAGGCCCCGCCCCTGGGGCTGAGCCGCTCCGCTCTCGCCCTCGGAGTAGCGGGTAGCGGCGTGGGTCAGACACATCTTTGAACCTTGTGGCCAGGCCTGGACTTCGCCCCCAGGCCTAGGACCGCGGTGGGTGGAACCCTGCTACTGCCCCAACAGGGACTCCAATCAGTCAGAGTTCTCCCCTTGCCGGAGCTGCCCTTCACCTTTGGGGCCCCAGACAGTCATAAGGGATGGACTTAGTTTTCTTGCAGGGAAAAAGGTGGACAGCCGTGTTTCTTAAGGATGCTGAGGGCATGGGGCCAGGACCAGGGGAGAGGCACAGCTCCTTCCTGAGCAGCCTCCCCCCACTGCCACAAGGCTCCCTAATGCTGGACTCTGCTCCACTCCCTGGCTTCCCGTGAGGCAGGAGGCAGAGCCACAGCCAAGGCCCTGACCACTTCTGTGCCAGTTGTCGAAGCAGAGCGCCTCAGGGACGCTGGAAATGCCTTAAGGATAGAGGTCGGGCATCACATCAAATGGGACTGTGGTGTTTGGTGAAAACCTTCCTGGGGATCTGGATTCGGGACCCTCCATGACTGGGCTATTTACTATTTACAGCTGGCCAGTCCAGAGCTGCTGCTCTTTTACCTATTTAGGCCCCTGTAACTTCCCACCTTTAAACTGCACAGAAGCCATGCCTCTCCCACGGGAAGAGGGGAGCAGACAGGGAAATCTGCCTCCCAAGAGGGATGTGTGTGTGTTTGTGCCCACACATGGTGGCTGGGGAGTGCCTGGATGGTGCGGTGGTTGATGTTAACCTAGTGTGAGTGTATGTGTGTAACAATAAATTACTACCAGTCTTTGCTGGCTCTTTCTTCCTGTTTGTCCCCCAGTCTCGAGTGTCCCTTCCCTGTTTAATTCAGATGACGATAGAAACCTCCCAGCTCTACCTGGTGGAGCGGGACTGGCAGGTTCCTTGGTTCCACAGCAAGGAAATGGAGCCTCAAACAGAAACTTGCCTTCCAAGCCCATCTCTTAGCCCTTCCATTCCCTGGAACCAGCCCAAGACCAGCCCAACAACACTCACACATCAAGAGACTGGAGCCCTGTGAAAAAAAATAAATCTATTTTCTTGTCTTCCAGGGCAGCCAACCAGTCAGAATGCCTCTCATTTAGGCCTGCAAGTCCCATCCAAGGGAAATGTGTGGAGATGCAAGAAGGCAACACCAAGGGGACCTTATCAATAGCCCTGTTCCCTGCCCCCCTCCAAAGTTCCCCCCAAGGTAGGAAGGAAGCCCCACCTGGGGGTCTCCAGGAAGTCGAGGCTGGCCTCTGAGGTTCCACAGAAAAGCAAGACGGGGGAGTGAAGGAGCCGGCTGGAACTTGATGCTCCAACCTCCAGAGTTTTGAGGCACAGCAAGACAGGTCCAGTAATGTCCTTCCCTCCAGAGAGCGGGCCTTAATTTATGGACTGGTACTCTGAGTACTTCCTGTGGTGCAGCAGCAGAACCAAGCCGCCCCCTAGCAGCATGAGCCCTGGGGCACCCAGGGCCACTGCCATGATGCCCAGGACTAGTGGGGACAAGCCGTCCACTGGAGGGAAGCCCACACCCAGGAGCATTGACCTAGAGCAAGCAGAGAGAGAGAGGTAAGCGGGCTTAGGAGGAAAGGCTGGGAGGCTCAGCCTTTGTCCACTTCAACTCCCCAAGTCCCCGGCCCAAGCCCTGGCTCTCACCAGCTGAGGTAGTGTTGGTCCCAGTAGCCAGGGCCTGTGGAAGCCCCGAACGTCAGATTGAAGGCACAGAAGTTATTCTGGGACCCAAAGAAGGCTCGGACAATGGGTGACTGGGGAAGAGAGTATGCTAAGGCAGGATGAAGAGGGGAAGCTTGGCAGGGCAGGGCTGATTCTCGGCCCCCCGGCTTCTGGGAGTAAGCCACTGGTCGCCACTGTGCGAAGCCTGCTGGGAGGGAGCCCCACAGCAGCTGGTCCAACTGGGAAGAAAGGCAAACAAGGGAGGGTAAAGAGGACCAAGCTGTGCCCAACCCTCTTTTCCCTGCCTCTCCCAGCCTTATTCTGTGACTAGCAGCAGGAGTCCTGAGTCCTAGGCAGGGCTTCAATCCCTCCTCTGTAAAAATGGGGAGTTTGACTGGGTGAGGACTGAGTTGTTTTCCAAGCCTCCAAGTCTGGACTCAGCCCTCCTCTCGGCCCCCAGGCCCTTGCAGATCTCCATCTGCCAGAGTGTAAGTCGTATTGCACTTCCTGTCTGTCTCCACTGAGGGCAGAGACTGGTCAGATTCATTAGCACAGTGCCTAGCTCTTAAACGACCCAAAGAAAGTGTTGCTAAATGGCAAATGGTTGAAAGAGTTTTAGGTCCCAATGGTGTCCCACCTGCATTCCTCACCCATCTGCCTCTCTCCAGGAAGCCTGACCTGGAAGACGGCCGGTGCATATTCATCATCGATGGAGTGCTGCTCCTGCATTGAGGGGCAGTCAGGGCCCTGGCCCAGTGTGGCTACCTCCAGCCCAAACAGGGAATGGTTTCCCCGGGGAGAGGCTCCAACCAGGGCCACCTCTAGCTGACAGGTGTCTGCTGTGTGCAGGAGGCGAGGGGGTTGGGCTGGTCGGCTGGACCTGGAAAAGGCCTGGACCTAGGAAGGAAGAAGCATGGGCGGTGTGGGAAACAGCTGGATGCCTGTGCTTAAGGGCCATCTCCATCATTAAATCCTACCCTCACAAATCAGGTTTTTGAGCTCTTTCCGATTTCCCACGCCTTACCCTGAAGGCCAGGCTGCCATTGGCAAAAGTCCTGGTAGGGTCGTTCATGGGGTGGCCTTGAAATGTGGCACTCAGGGTGGCAGGATCCAATGAATCAGTGATGTTGTTCCAAGAGAAATCGGCCAAGGAGTATGGAGGATACGGTCTTCCTGGAGGCTTTGCTGCCGTATTGGACACGTTGGTGCTGTCAAACTCAAGTAGCTGGAAGGGTGGGGGTGGGGTGGAACTGGGCTTGCCTCCGTTTTTCTCCCGAGACCACACCCCCCCACTCACCCCCTACCAAGGCTTTCATATCTGAGTCTATTTCACCCACCCCCAGTCTTTAGTTCCACCCTCTAATTGGAACTAATTCCAATTAGTTCCTCTGCACTCTTCTCCTTGGTTTTCTCCCAACCTCCTCACCCTGGTAAAAACAAGGGCAGAAGAAAACTGAATGCTGTCCTTAGGGAGCACCATCAGGCCCCCATCGGGCTCAGGGGATAGCAGGCGGCTCCAGTTGACGCTCAGGGTGCTGTGGGGGGTGTTGGTGGCCACCATTACCACTGCCAGAGGCCCCAGGCTGCTCCACACATAGTGCAGTGTGGAATTGGTGCCCACTGCCCGGATATGAAGCAGGTTCTGCAGGGGGCCCAGCCAGTTAGGGATGACCTCCAGAGACACCTGGAACATGGAGTAGTGGAGGGTTGAGGGAACAGGATCAAGGAGAGACACAGGCAAAAAAGAAGCTTGAGGGGAGGGGGGCTTGGAAAGTGCTGGAGAAAGGATGGGATCTTGGGGACTAGACAAGAGGAATGTGTGCGGGAGCTGAGGGAACCCTGGGGTAAGGGGCAGTGGGGGCAGGATGAAAAGGGGTAGGGTAGAGGGTACAGCCAGGACTCCCATGACCCTGGTGGGCAGGTCAGGGCACAGGGCTGGGAAGAAGAAAACATTCAACACTTGCCTGGACCTGGGTCACCCAGGGCTGAGTCAGGGTCCAGACATCACCCTCACATTCGCCCTACTCCAGAATCCCGCCCCATGACCCATGACCATCTCCCACACCCTCCAGGTTGAAGAACCTTCCTCTTGGCAGCCACCCTCCACCCCTAGCCCCTGGATGCCCGGTTCCAGCCACCCTGCCAGGGTAGCATTTCCTGAAACTTCTATCGCTGTAGCCCCAGGGCCCTCACCTGGCGGGTCTTCTCCCCCAGCAGGCCAAATGGGGCTGCAAACAGAAGTAGAGTCCAAAGGAGCAGGGGGCTGGAGGCACAGTGCCCCCAACCCCAGCCGTGCTCCACAGAGCCGCGCATACGGCCACAATTCAGCCGACGGAAGAGGTGCCAGAGGGTCACATGACTCGGGTTCAGCTGATCCCTTTCAAGGGCGGAGCCGCCAAACCAGTTTTTGCTTTTTTCAAAAATTTCCTTCCGTCAGCACCATTTAATGTATTAAAGAACAGCTTTGTATTCTATCTTAAAACAGGAAACGTCACAGTGTCTTACAAGTAATACAATTTAATATGGTCACAAGATTTTAAGTGAAAAAAATACATTATTCATGCTACAAGTTTTCAGTCTTCCTTGGACAATGCCAAAAACACAGTATTCAAATGGCATGTTGTAAGAGGAACGTGAAATCTCATTTTGACACAAAGACAGGTTAAAGAAAATAAACCCAACAGGGAACTACTCCAGGACCAGTACATTGCCTTAAGTCCCCGACCCTGTCCCATTGTGGAACTCATACACCTGCTTTCTACTCCAGCACGTGAAACTCTGCGGTTCTTCTTCCCTGTGAACTATGAAACTCTCTGGGGTTCTTCTTCCTTGCCTAACATTTCAACAAAAATTGTAAATATTTAGAGATGTGTCACTAAATGACAACAACATACTTCCAAAAAAGCCAACTTATTTGTTAAATGTTGAAAGAAAAGGCCGGGCGCGGTGGCTCACACCTGTAATCCCAGCACTTTGGGAGGCTGAGGCAGGTGGATCACGAGGTCAGGAGTTCAAGACCAGCCTGGCCAAGATGGTGAAAGCCCGTCTCTACTAAAAATACGAAAAATTCACTGGGCGTGGTGGCAGGCCCCTGTAATCCCAGTGGCAGGTGCCTGTAACCCCAGCTACTCGGGAGGCTGAGGCAGGAGAATCACTTGAATCCGGGTAGCAGAGGTTGCAGTGAGCCAAGATCGTGCCACTGCACTCCAGCCTGGGCGACAAGAGCGAAACTCTGTCTCAAAAAACAAAACAAAACAAAACATATATATATATATATAGAAAGAAGGGGCTAGGCTGGGCACAGTGGCTCACACCTGTAATCTCAACACTTTGAGAGGCCGAGGTGAGTGGATCACTTAAGGTCAGGAGTTAGAGACCAGCCTGACCAACATGGTGAAACCCCATCTCTACTAAAAATACAAAAATTAGCCAGGCGTGGTGGCAGGTGCCTGTAATCCCAGCTACTTGGGAGGTTAAGGCAGGAGAATCGCTTGAACCTAAGAGGCAGAGGTTGCAGTGAGCCGAGATCGTGACATTGCACTCCAGCCTGAGCAACAAGAGGCAAAACTCTATATCTCAAAAAAAAGAAAGAAAGAACAGGCTAAAATTTGGTGAAATTTAAAAGGGTTGTAGAAAACTTTGGAGTGTTTGTTTTCTTCCGTTCATTCTGATTTTATTTATTTTGAGACAGCATCCTGCTCTGTCACCAAGGCTGGAGTGCAGTGGCACAATCACGGCTCACTGCAGCCTCAAACTCTCGAGCTCAAGTGATCCTCCTGCTACTTAGCCTCCCAAGTAGTTGGGACTTCATGCACATGCCACCATGCCTGGCTAATTAAAAAATTTTTTTTTGTAGAGACAGGGTCACACTATGTTGCCCAGGCTGGTCTTGAACTCCTGGGCTCAAGTGATCCTCTCACATGGACCTCCCAAAGTACTGGGATTATAGGGGTGAGCCACCACACTAGCCATCACCCTGATTTTAGAACACAGGGCTTGTGCGCAAAGGTTAGGATAAGGAACTAAAGATGCCAAAAAATACCCCAAACATTAATTACAAAAGAAAGACTAACGTTTATGAAGAGCTTATAACATGGAAAAATATTTGTTATAAAATTAAATGAAAAAGTAGGATACAAAACTATATAAACAGTAAGATCTCAACTATGTAAAAAAGGATAAAGGAAATAGCTCAAAATGCTAATAGTGGTTGTATTTAAGTAGTGTATCTACAGTGATTTTTTTTTTCCTTTTTACTTTTCTGTCTCTTCCAAATTTTTCTCTACTGGGGGTATTTTTGTTGTTGTTGTTTGTTGTTGTTTTGAGACGGAGTCTCACCTGTCGCCCAGGCTGGAATGCAATGGCGAGATCTTGACCCACTGCAACCTCTGCCTCCCGGGTTCAAGTGATTCTCCTGCCTCAGCTTCCCGAGTAGCTGGGATTACAGGCACACGCTACCATGCCCAGCTAATTTTTTGTTTTTAAGATGGATTCTCGCTCTGTCACCCAGGCTGGAGTGCAATGGTGTGATCACAGCTAACTGCAATCTCCACCTCCCGGGTGGAAGCAATTCTCCCACCTCAGCCTCCCAAGTATCTGGGACTACAGGCGTGTGCCACCATGCCTGGCTAATGTTTATATTTTTAGTAGGGACAGGGTTTCACCATGTTGGCCAGACTGCTGTTGAACTCCTGAAGACACACACACAAAATTAGCTGGGCATGGTGGCGCCTATAATCCCAGCTACTCGATTGCTTGAACCTGGGAGGTGGAGGTTGCAGTGAGCCAAGATTGCACCATTGCGTGCCAGCCTGGGCAACAAGAGCGAAACTCTGTCTCAAAAAAAAAAAAAAAAAAAATTCTTCAGTCTCTTCTTCCATCCATTAATTTTCTTTTCTCTCTCTCTCTCTTTTTATTTATTTATTTTTGAGATGGAGTCTTGATCTGTCGCCCAGGCTGGAGTACAGTGGTGCAATCTCAGCTCACTGCAACCTCCACCTCCCGGGTTCAAGCAATTCTCCTCCTTCAGCCTCCCGAGTAGCTGGGATTACAGACATGTGCCACCACGCCCAGCTAATTTTTGTATTTTTTAAGTGGAGATGGGTTTCACTATGTTGGCCAGGCTGGTCTCGAACTCCCGACCTCAAGTGATCTGCCTGCTGCGGCCTCCCAAAGTGCTGGGATTACAGGCGTCAGCCACCGTGCCCAGCCATCCACAGATTTTCACTGTGCTCCTGCGTCAGCCGCTCCAGGTCTTTCAAGCATATTTGGATGATCTTCCAGATCGTCATAGAGTGATCTGACGATGTCCAGTCTCCTGTAATTCTTGGGCTTGACTAGGCTTCCGACAACCTGGAGGCATTGCTCTTTCAGGGTATACACTGCAGTGTGATGTTGGCAAAAATAGGCTGTCCGTTAACATTGGAAGATGGCACAAATAATTCAGTTTGGTTAACCAGAAGCTTATCGTGTGTCCTTGCATCTCTGAAGAGCCAAGCGTGGCTTTAGAAGTTGTGGATGCGGAAGTCCCTGCCAGGCAGCAGCGTCAGGTAGGGCAGCAGCTCGCCATAGTAGTTGAGCCACACAGGCAGCACGATTCGTGGGCTGTGATTGCAGATGATGATCCGGGAGAGCTCGCGCGAGTTCACAGAGCGCAGCACAGGCCATGCTGCTCTGGCTGCCATCTCCTCCTCGGTGCCCAACTCTTCCTGGCAGTACTCTTCTGGGCCTGCCTCCTGGGTGCCCGCCTTGGCCTCTAACCCCACCCCATTCCCCGCTCTCCAGGGCATTACCTCCGAAGCCTTGACAACTTGGGCCTGCCCATACCAGTTCTTAAAGAGACTACTTCCCTTCACCCGGATTTCGCCAAGAGTTACAATGGAATCAGAAAGGCTGGGGGTATATAACCCCCTACCTGAGTGGTAAGAAAGACATCCTAGATCAGACAGACTTACTCCCAGCCTCTCCTACCTAGCCTTTCCCACTGAAGAGCTACCTATAGAGGGAGAGATCCAAATGAGATCCCAATAATACAACTGTGATAGGAAGATCCAGGGAGGAATTTGAGGGTATTTCATGAGATAGCACACCTGCGGGTTCTTTATGTCAATCTAATATTTATTGGACACTTCATGGCTGGGCGCAGTGGTTCACACCTGTAATCCCAACACTTTGGGAGGCCAAGGTGGATCACCTGAGGTCGGGGTTCCAGACCAGCCTGGCCAACACGGTGAAACCTCGTCTTCACTAAAAATACAAAAAAATTAGCCGGGCATGGTGGCGCATGCCTGTAATCTCAACTACTCGGGAGACTGAGGCAGGAGAATTCCTTGAACCTGGGAGGCGGAGGTTGCAGTGAGCCAAGATCACGCCACTGCACTCCAGCCTGGGTGACAGAGCGAGACTCCCATCTTATAAACAAACAAACAAACAAAAAATTAGCCAGGCGTGGTGGCAGGCACCTGTAATCCCACCTACTAAGGAGGCTGAGGCAGGAGAATTGCTTGAACCTGGGAGTTGGGGGTTGCAGTGAGCTGAGATGGCACCACTGCACTCCAGCCTGGGCAGCAAGAGTGAAACTCCATCTCAAAAAAACAAAAAAACCATGTTGAAAAAAAACTGCGTCTCAAAAAAGGCGTGGTGGCCCACGCCTGTAATCCCAGCACTTTGGGAGGCCGAGGCAGGAAGATCACAAGGTCAGGAGATCGAGACCATCCTGGCCAACATGGTGAACCCCATCTCTACTAAAAATGCAAAAATTAGCCGGGTGAGGTGGTGCGTGCTTGTAGTCCCAGCTACTCGGGAGGCTGAGGCAGGAGAATCGCTCAAACCTGGGAGGTGGAGGTTGCAGTGAGCCAAGACCACGCCATTGTACTCCAGCCTGGGTGACAGACCTAGACCCCATCTCGAAAAAACAAACAAACAAACAAAACACAAACCAAAAAACAATGTAATATTTATTGAACACTTTGTTATTCGGGTTCTGGTCCAAGAAGAGTTCACAATTTTATTGTGGAGAAAAGACAGGATATGAGAAAATAGGATATGGGGGCAATACAAGTATTTGCCAAAACAGGGAGGTGATATCCGGTGGGATGCACTTTTAAAAAAATTTTTTTTATTCTTTGAGACGGAGTCTTGCACTGTTTTGTCGGGCTGGAGTGCAGTGGCGCAATCTCGGCTCACTGCAACCTCTGCCTCCCAGATTCAAGCGATTCTCCTGCCTCAGTCTCCCAAGTAGCTGGGACTACAGGTGCCCACTGCCACGCCCAGCTAACTTTTGTATTTTTAAAGTAGAGATGGGTTTTCACCATGTTAGCCAGGCTGGTCTCAAACTCCTGACCTCAAGTGATCTGCCCGCCTTGGCCTCCCAAAGTTCTGGGATTACAGGCGTGAGCCACTGCACCCGGCCTACTTTAATCTTATTTTGACTAGTAAATGAACGTGGTACAAAATTCAAAAGGTACCAAAGGGTTCAGTGTGGTATCTCATGCCTGTAATCCTGGCACTTTGGGAGGCTGAGGTGGGAGGATGTCTTGAGTCCTGGAGTTCAGGACCAGCTTGGGCAACATAGCCTGACCCCATCTCTACAAAATAATACGAAAATTAGCCGGGCATGGTGGTGCATGCCTGTGGTCCCAGCTTCTCCAGAGGCTGAAATGAGAGGATCCCTTGATCCTCCCATTGCACCACTGCACTCCAGCCTGGGCAACAAAGTGAGGATAGCAACAGGAGGCAGACAAATCCTAGGCAGACAGGGGCAGGTTCCCGATGAAACCCCACCTTCAAGCCGAAAACAGTTGAAAGCCAAGCTACAAGTCCTGGGTAAATGCACGGGCGGGATTGAGAACCCCTCTTCCCGTTTGTTGCACTTTCCTCTGATTGATCCCCACGCGTCACCTATTTTACATATACCCACCCTTCCCTAATTGGTTTGTTACACTGTCATGCCCATCTTTGAGAGGTGCCTTTATTTATTTATTTATCTATTTATTTATTTTTTGAGATGGAGTCTCACTCTGTCGCCCAGGCTGGAGTGCAGTGGCGCGATCTCGGCTCACTGCAAGCTCTGCCTCCCGGGTTCAGCCATTCTCCTGCCTCAGCCTCCTGAGTAGCTGGGACTACAGGCACCTGCCACCACGCCTGGCTAATTTTTTTGTATTTTAGTAGAGACAGGGTTTCACTGTATTAGCCAGGATGGTCTCGATCTCCTGACCTCGTGATCCACCCGCCTCAGCCTCCCAAAGTGCTGGGATTACAGGCGTGAGCCACCGCGCCCAGCTGAGTGGTGCCTTTATTTTAGTTTTTTTTTTTTTTTTTTTTTTTTTTTTGCGTACCCTCAAACCAGTCTGCACACACACACCCATTTTGAGCCCATCAAAGCCCCGGACCCAGCCACAATGGGAGAGAAACCACCTAACTTGGGAGACCACTCTCCTGTCCCTTCTCCATTAAGAGTTGTTTCGTCACTCAGTAAAATTCTCTCCGACTCTCTTCACCCTTTGAACTGTCAGCATAACCTCATTCTTCTTGGATGCATGACAAGAACTGCTGAACGTGGGTACAAGCTGAAACACAGGCAGCCTGGGGCATGCCCCAGCCCAGCCAAGAGCTGAGCCAGTGTGCAAGCAAGGCGTGGCCAGGTGGGCTAAGTGGGCAGGGTACCTCCGGCAGCAGGCCCGGGGCGCGAGGCCTGGGCAGGGGGCATCGCCAGCTGCAGAGGTCCCCGGCTGGCAAAGTGGCTGAGAAAAATCCTGCGTCATGGAGATCTTGTCACAAAAAAAAAAAAAGAAAAAAAAATGTACCAAAGGGCGTCATTTCTATTCACCAGCAAACTGGTCCCTCCCAAGACAACCATCACTATCAGTTTTTTGTTTTGTTTGCTCTGTTGGCCAGGCTGGAGTGCAGTGGCACGATATCGGCTCACTGTAACCTCCACCTTCTGGGCTCAAGGAATTCTACCTCAGCCTCCCAAGTAGCTGGGATTATAGGCATGTGCCACCACGTCTCGCTAATTTTTGTATTTTATAGTAGAGATGGGGTTTCACCATGTTGGCCAGGCTGGTCTCAAACTCCTCACCTCAGGTAATCTGCCCACCTCGGCCTCCCAAAGTGCTGGGATTACAGGCATGAGCCACCACTCCTGGCCCACTACCAGTTTCTTATGTATCCTTCTAAAGATATCCTATACTCAAGAATACAAATATATAGAAATTACATATAAATAATACACAGGTGGTACCCACTGTTCTTCAGTTTTTTTTTTTTTTTGAGACGCTGTCACACCCAGGCTGGAGTGCGGTGGTGAGATCTTGGCTCACTGCAACCTCCGCCTCCTGGGCTCAAGCTATTCTGCCTCAGCCACCCAAGTAGCTGGGATTACAGGCGTGCACTTCCAAGCCCGGCTAATCTTTGTATTTTTAGTAGAGATGGGGTTTTGCCATGTCGCCTAAGTTGGTCTTGAATTCCTGAGCTCAAATGATCCACCCACCTCGGCCTCCCAAAGTGCTGGGATTACAGGCGTGAGCCACCACTCCTGGCCCCAATTTGCATTTTTAACTCATATATTGAGGAATGTTCTCTATCAATGCACTTGGAGTTATCTGATTCTCCTTGCGGGGTATGTTCCATGGATCTATTTAACCAGAACCTTGTTGATGTAGTAATATTTTGCTGTGACAAACAATGCTGGAAAGAATATCCCTGTCTGAAATGGACTCAACCAAGGAGAAATACTGAGATCTCAGCATTTCATATTAATAACCAAATTCAGCAGGATAAGTACCAAGGAATGGAATGGCCAGCTCAAACTGCCCTTTATACGAGGTTTACCAATTGACACTCAAACCACATGCTTGAGAGCACATTGCAAGTGTTTACCAAATTACGCTTACATTTCCCTTTGAATAAGGTTAAGCATCTCTTCATGTTTTAGTCAATTTTTGCTCCTCTGGAGCTTTTTAAATCCTTTGCCTATTTTTCTACAGGCCTTTTCTTAACCGTCAAGTTCTAAAAGTGTTATGTTGTTGTTGTTAAGACAGGGTCTTGCTGCATCACGCAGGCTGGAGTGCAGTGGTGCAAACATAGCTCAATTGCAGCCTCAAACTCCGGGGCTCAAGTGATTCTCCCACCTTAGCCTCCTTAGTAGCTGGGACTATAGGCATGCACCATCTTGTCCACCCTAAAAGTTCTTTGAGGAAATTAACTTAATGTTGCAACATCCTCTCTCCCTTTTGTTTTTGCAGTGCAAACTTTGTATGGAGTTCCCTACCCCCTCACTTTTTTTTTTTTTTTTTTTTTGAGATGGAGTTTCGCTCTTGTTGCCCAGGCTGGAGTGCAATGGCACGATCTTGGCTCACCGCAACCTCCGCTTCCTAGGTTCAAGTGATTCTCCTGCCTCAGCCTCCCGAGTAGCTGGGATTAAAGGCATGCGCCACCACACCCGGCTAATTTTTTGTATTTTTAGTTGAGACAGGGTTTCTCCATGTTGGTTAGGCTGGTCTTGAACTCCCGACCTCAGGTGATCCACCTCCTCAGCCTCCCAAAGTCCCCTCACATATTTTAAACCCCATGTTTCTTCTAGTGCTCTTATGGTTATATTTTCTTATATTTACACCTTTCAGTTGCCTGGAATTAACTTTGTTGTAATTTAGTAGGGATCCAATTTCCTGCCTGCCCCCCAACCACAAATAGCTACTCCAGAAATAAACTCTCAAAATGTTCTCAGAAACTCATTTTTCTGGAGAAAAAAGGTATAGTTGGCTTGGCCCTCTGTATCTGCTGGCTCCTCATCCACAGATTCAACTGTGGATTGAAAATATTTGAGGAAAAAAGGCCGGGCGCGGTGGCTCATGCCTGTAATCCCAGCGCTTTGGGAGGCGGAGGCGGGCGGATCACGAGGTCAAGAGATCGAGACCATCCTGGACAACATGGTGAAACCTCGTCTCTACTAAAAATACAACCGGGCGTGACAGCGTGCACCTGCAATCCCAGCTACTCGGGAGGCTGAGGCAGGAGAATTGCTTGAACCCAGGAGGTGGAGGTTTTAGTGAGCCGAGATTGTGCCACTGCACTCCAGCCTGGCGATGCAGCAAGACTATCTCAAAAAAAAAAAAAAGAAAAAAAAAATATTTGGGGAAAAATTTAAAATACTACAAATAAAACAGTATAATAACTATTTACACAGCACTGACATTGCATTAAGTTACATAAATAATCTAGAGATGATTAAAGTATATGAAAGAAGGGCTGGGTGTGGTGGCTCACGCCTGTAATCCCAGCACTTTGGGAGGCCAAGACAGGCGGATCATCTGAGGTTAGGAGTTTGAGACCAGCCTGGCTAATGTGGGGAAACCCTGTAGCTACTAAAAATACAAAAATTAGCTGGGTGTGGTGGCGGACGCCTGAAATCCCAGCTACTTGGGGGGCTGAGGCAGAATCCCTTGAAACTGGGAAGCAGAGGTTGCAGTGAGCCATTGCGCCACTGCACTCCAGCCTGGGTAACAGAGCAAGACTCCATCTCGAAGAAAAAAAAAAGAAAAAAATTATATGGGAGAATGTACATAGGTTATATGCAAATACTATGCCATTTAATGTGTCCTGGCTGTGTGTGGTGGCTCATGCTTGCAATCCCAGCAATTTGGGAGGCTAAGGCGGGCGGTTCACTTGAGGTCAAGAGTTTGAGACCAGACTGACCAACATGGTGAAACCCCATCTCTATAAAAAATACAAAAATTAGCCAGGCATGTAATCCCAGCTACTCAGGAAGCTGAGACATGAAAATTGCTTCAACCCAGGAGGTGGAGGTTGCAGTGAGCCAAGATTGTGCTGCTGCGTTCCAGGCTGGGTGACAGAGATTCTGTCTCTAATAATAGTAACAATAATAATAATGATAATGATGATGATGTAAGAGTCCTGAACAGCTGCAGATTTTGGTATAGGGGAGTGTCCTGGAACCAATCCCTCACAGATACTGAGAAATGACTGACTGTACGTTTATCTTCTAAGGTATCAACTCTGGAATGTGATAAGGGAGAATAAAAAGTCTTGGCTGAGTATAGAGAGCTTAAATAGCAGTCAGGAATTCAAACTCCCACACCAGCCCCCAAATTACTGCTTTATGGCAGGAGAGATAGGACTTGACTAAAATGTAGGAATTTGACAGGGGGAAGGATCATCGGCAGAGTCAAGGACATGGGAAAATCACAATCATGGAATCAAATGTTTAGTGAATAGGGTTCACGCAGGGCAGCAGAAATGGCCTGGGCAGCCTTTCATCACTGTTAAAATTTTTGTTTGGGTTGGGTGCGGTGGCTTACGCCTATAATCCCAGCACTTTGGAAGGCTGAGGCGGGCCAGGAGTTTGAGACCAGCCTGACCAACATGGAGAAACTCTGTCTCTACTAAAAATACAAAAATAAAAAATTAGCCAGGCGTGGTGACGCATGCCTATAATCCCAGCTACTCGGGAGGCTGAGGCAGGAGAATCACTTGAACCTAGGAGGCAACAAGAGTGAAACTCTGTTTCAAAAAAAAAAAAATTTTTTTTTTTTTTAATTTTTTGTAGACAGGATTTTGCCAGGTTGCCCAGGATGGTCTTGAACTTCTGGGCTCAAGTGATTCTTCTGCCTCGGCTTTCCAAAGTGCTGGGATTACAAGCATGAGCTGCCATGTATGGCCTATGCTAAATTTGTAAATCACTAAGTTTTAGACGGCAAAGTGGGGCTTTGAAAGCTAAACAGTCCAAAGTGATCTAACATGCCAGAAGGATTTACACAGGTTTAGAAATGGCAAATAAAAACAACTAAAAAATAAATAAATAAAAAGGAAAAAGAAAGCAGATATTACAGATGCTTTAAAAAAGAGGTACCAATAGGCCGGGCGTGGTGGCTCACGCCTGTAATCCCAGCACTTTGGGAGGCCGAGGTGGGCGGATCATGAGGTTAAGAGATTGAGACCATCCTGGCTAGCACGGTGAAACCCCGTCTCTACTAAAAATACAAAAAATTAGTCGAGCGTGGTGGTGGGCACCTGTAGCCCCAGCTACTCAGAAGGCTAGGCAGGAGAATGGCATGAACCTGGGAGGCAGAGCTTGCAGTGAGCCGAGATTGTGCCCCTGCACTCCAGCCTGGGTGAGAGTGAGACTCCATCTCAAAAAAAAAAAAAAAAAAAAAAGAGGTACCAATAGGGCCAGGCACAGTGGCTCATGGCTATAACCCCAGCACTTTGGGAGGCCGAGGCAGGCAGATCATGAGGTCAGGAGATGGCAACCATCCTGGCTAACACGGTGAAACCTTGTCTCTACTAAAATAACGAAAAATTAGCCGGGCATGGTGGCACGCGCCTGTAGTCACAGCTACTCCGGAGGCTGAGGCAGGAGAATCGCCTGAACCCAGGAGGCGGAGGTTGCAGTGAGCCAAGATCGCGTCACTGCACTCCGGCCTGGGCGACACAGCGAGACTCTGTCTCAGAAAAAAACAAAAGAGGTACCAATAATAGTAAGGAAGACGATGACACTACCCAAGTGCTTAACTATTAGAGCTGAAAACAAAATGAACCTAGACTAAGGAACAAAGGGGAGGAAAGAATCTACAAGATGACTAGCTCTCCCAGGACTTTCATCATTTCTCAGGTGTTATGGGCAATATTTCACTATCTTGTTTTACTAATTAATTTAAGAATTAACTCATCGGCCAGGCATGGTGGCTCATGCCTGTAATCCCAGCACTTTGGGAGGCCGAGGCAGGAGGATCACGAGGTCAAGAGATGGAGACCATCCTGGCCAACCAACATGGTGGAACCTCGTCTCTACTAAAAATACAAAAAAAATTGGCTGGGCATAGTGGCACACGCCTGTAGTCCCAGCTACTCGGGAGGCTGAGGCAGGAGAATTGCTTGAACCCAGGAGGCGGAGGTTGCAGTGAGCTGAGATCACGCCACTGCACTCCAGCCCAGGTGACAGAGCCAGACTCCCATCTCAAAAAAATTAATAAAAAAAAAGAACTAACTCATCATCTCTGAGGAGTTAAAGCTCCAAGAGAATTAAAACACTGCAAGCAAAGAGGCAGAGATTTCAGCAAAAGGTAGGTAGGCTTATTTCTGAGCCCCCTGCAGAAGAGTATAGGCAGCGAGCTTTGGACTGACCTAAGCAGGAAGCTAAAGCCATAGGCATCTCACAAGCCCCTTTCCATCCCACACCTCAGATCAATCAGGATAGCAAGCTATAAATGCATGGCTTCCTTGGCCGGGTGTGGTGGCTCACACCTGTAATCCAAGCACTTTGCAAGGATGAGATGGGTGGATCACCTGAGGTCAGGAGTTTGAGACCACCCTGACCAACATGGAGAAACCCCGTCTCTAAAGCATGGCCTCTAGAACCACAGTGCCTACATATGAATTCCCGGTCTGCCACTTACCAGCTTTGTGACCCTTTAACAAGTTACCTATCTATGCATTAGATTTCTCCCTCACAAAATGGGGGATAACATTACCTGTCTTAGAGGGCTGTTGTGAGGATCCATTAGTTAACATTCAAATGACTGGAACACATCTGTTAGACAGTACTTACCATTATTCTACCAAGTATTCAACTTAATATGACTAAGTCCCATGGTCAGGGAAGAGATAAACAAGGCTAAATGTATGAGTCATAAGGACAGATGGGAGGGTGAAAAGCCCAGTAGCCAAGTGGAACACTGAAATCAAAGGCTAGTACTACCTAGCCTCTAGCATCCTGGGACCACTACTCAGATTTTTTTTCTTTCCTTGATAAAAACAAATGGAATTTAAATATTTTGTTTCTGCTAGCAGAAAGGCAGAGAGGTCTGACTGTGACAGGATACTGGCATGAGAATAGGCCAGCAAGCCAAAGTGAAGACTGAAATCGTAAGAACATTGGAAGAGGGCAGAGAAAAATAACTCATGGTAAAGGGAGAATTCTGAAAACTACACCAAAAAAAAAAAAAAAAAAAAGAAAAAAGAAAAAACAAAAGATGTTATATGTCCTTTAGGACACATGCCAGAGCCCTAGGATGTATTGGGTGTTGCTCTACATACAACCACGTATGGGGAACACCCATGCTTTAGACAGGTTCCTCTTGTTCTTTGGGTGGTGACTGCAAAATGGTGCTTTGTAAGCTTTACAGTATTATCCTTTCAACTCCAAAAGGGTATTTCCAACCAAAATTTACTGAGAAGTCTGAAGACTACTCCCTCAAGAAGGCAAAAGAGTCTGAATGCCCTCATTCCAGGTCTCCCTTCCCTCCCCAGTAAGGTTTTCTGCCTCCCCCTATTTGCCAGGAGATAAGAGAGATGGCCCAAGGTTGAAAAACACATAACAACTTTCTCAAATGACTTAGATTTAATCATCGGAAGCAAACTAAATGGAAACCTTACAATAGAGAAGAATTACATGTCAGTGTCTTTTGGAAAACTGAGCTGGGACAGAAAGGGACTGGGGGCTGCCCCCCAGCCTGATCCCTTCTGAACAAAGACGTCCACAGTGTTCCTGGCACTCTGGCTCAGGAAAAGGGGAGACTCTGCTGGTTCTGTGCATTGAAATAGCCTTGCCTAGCACTCACTCCTGGCCAGCATCAGGAGCCCCGCCTTGCCGGCTCTGGTCATCGCCTTTCTTTTTGTGGCCTGAGACGATGTCATCAATTCGCAGTAGCAGAACTGCCGTCTAGAAGAAAAACCACAGATGCAAAGAGGTCAGCAGAGAAGGAAAGGACACTTTTCTTTCCTTTAGATCTATCACCTAGATCCTACTACGGAACTGCCATTTTGTCTGAAATCTACCTTTTCAGTCTTTTTTTTTTTTTGAGACGCAGTTTCCCTCTTATCACCCAGGCTAGAGTGCAGTGGCATGATCTCGGTTCACTGCAACCTCCGCCTCCCGGGTTCAAGCGATTCTACTACCTCAGCCTCCCAAGTAGCTGGGATTACAGGCCTGCACCACCATGCCCAGCTAATTTTGTATTTTTAGTAGAGATGGGGTTTCCCCATGTTAGTCAGGCTGGTCTTGAACTCCTGACCTCACGTGATCCGTCTGCCTCAGTCTCCCAAAGTGCTGGGATTATAGGCGTGACCCGCCACGCCTGGCCTTTTCAGTCCTGAATGGAAAATGCAGTTCTCAGCTAGGTGTGGTGGCTCACACCTGTAATCCCAGCACTTTGGTCGGCCAAGGCAGGCGGATCACAAGGTCAGGAGTTCAAGACCAGCCTGGCCAACATGGTAAAACCCCATCTCTACTAAAAATAGAAAAAATTAGCCAGGTGTGGTGGCAGGCATCTGTAATCCCAGCTACTTGGGAAGCTGAGGCAGGAGAATCACTTGAACCCGGGAGGTGGAGGCTGCAGTGAGCCGACCGTGCCACTGCACTCAAGCCTGGGCAACAGAGCAATACTCTGTTTCCAAAAAAAAAAAAAAAAAAAAAAATGCAGTTCTCCCTAAGCAAGTGACACAGATTGTGGCTATATTATCTTGCTTTTAGTATGACCTAAAGATAATTAGGGAGGTAGAATGCCTTGGAATACCTTAGAGGAATATTCCGCCTTCTTTACCCCTCCCTTCAAGCCTAGACCGGGCTGGGCATGGTGGCTCATGCCTGTAACACCAGCACTTTGGGAGGCCAAGGCGGGCAGATCATCTGAGGTCAGGAGTTTGAGACCAGCCTGGACAACACAGTGAAACCCTATTTCTACTAAAAAATACAAAAATTAGCTGGGAGTGGTGGCGCATGCCTGCAGCCTCAGCTACTTGGGAGGTTGAGGCACAAGAATTGCTTGAACCTGGGAGGCGGAGACTGCAGTGAGCCGAGATCACACCACTGCACTCCAGCCTGGGCGACAGAGTAAGACTGCGTCTCAAAAATAAATAAATAAATAAATAAACAAATAAATAAATAATTTAAACAGCATGTACATATTTTAGGGTGCCTTACCTCCACTGCTGTCTTATAAGTCTGCAGCTTCACAGCCAATGGCTCCCATATGCCCAGTTCCTTCATGTCCACCAAAGTACCCGTCTCACCATTTACACCCCAGGTCTCACAGTTCTCCTGGGTGTGCTTGGCCTGCAATTGAAGCAAGAAGTAAAGGGGAAAATAAGTTAACAGAAAACATCAGGTAAAAAATGAAGTAAAAAATAATGGACCAGTATGGAAGGGATAGGGAAAAATGGCAATGACAGCAAACAAGTCAAAAACTAAAAGGAGAGAAAGATTTCAAGGAATAAACTATAAAGAGAATTTGGATAGCCAGATATGAACCTTCCCCTCAGGGCAAACACAGCTTTCCCTACTCCATCAAAAGAAAAGCTTGGAGAGGAACTCACCCGAAGGGAGGTAAGTAGACGGATGGTGCTGGCCCCACAGTTCTGGATCAGGGTACGAGGGATGACCTCTAGGGCCTGGGCAACAGCCCTGTATGGCCATTGTTCCACACCAGTCATGGCCTTGGATTTTTCTGTCAAGGCATGGGCCACAGCCATCTCGGAGGCCCCACCCCCTGGCACCAGCTGAGGGTCCAGGAGAACATTGCGACACACTTGCATGGCATCCTGGAGGTTGCGTTCTACTTCCTTGGAGAAGCAAACAGACAGTATGAAGCCAAAGCTTGATGACTCATAAAATCAGAGGCACCAAAAGGACTTCCTAACTGCCAAAGTTAGTAAACCACCAAGGAGGGCAACTAGAAAAGGTCCTTGGATCCCCTACTGGGCAGGGCAGATTATTTACCTGAGAATATATAACTCATGACTATAATATAGGGTGGCAGGGAGTGATATCTGCAAAGGGTTTGGGGGTGTTACCCAACCATAAAGTTAGGTCTTTGTCCATTATGCTAGATTAGAGCAATAACCTATTTCATCCCTTGCTAGTTATCTGGAAATAAACAGCATGTATCTTGCTAGATAAGAGCCATAACCTATTCATTCCATCCCTTCCTAGTTGTATCTTTTAGGAGGTTGCATGGTGTTGTACACTCTCCTACTTACTAGCTATGTGCCTTTGGGAAAGTTACTTAGCCTCAATGAGGAAAAAAAAAGTAGTATTCATAACTTCAACGTAAAAAATAAGAAAACAGTTGTTGCTAGGGAGGAGGAAATGAGATATCTTGTTTGATGGATACAGAGTCTTAGTTTTGCAAGATGAAAAAGTTCTGGAGATCTCTTGCACAATAACATGAATATACTTAACATTACTGAACTGTACAATTAAAATGATTAAGATGGTAAATTTTATGATTACAATTTTTAAAATTTTAAATTATTTAATTAAAAAAAGGAAGCAGAAAAGGAATTCGTGGCTATAGGTCCAAATTAAATAGCTATAAATGGACCACAGAATTATTTTAGGCCCTTTGGGAAACTCTCAAGAAGTCCAGTGATCTACTTCATCTGGTCACACATCCAAGGCTACTAACTCACCGAGAGAATCTCTTTGCTAGCCCCCCGGAGGAGAATGGTGCAGGCCTTGGGGTCTTTGCAGTCAGTGATGAAAGTAAAGTATTCATCTCCAATTTTCTTGATTTCCAACAGGCCTGCTCCTGTTCCAACATCATCTTCTCTCAGTTCCTCTGGTCGGCTGACTATCCGGGCCCCACAGGCTCTATTGGATGGAAGAGGTGGGGAGAATCAGATGATTTCAGATACTTTTACCCATTTCCCTAGTCTCTAGCGTCTGTAGCTAGGGATAAGGGCAAAAGTGGATTGTTGGAAACATCACTTAAGAGGTCTTGCCTGTCTGGTGAAAAAGATTTTCGGGGGCCAGGCATAGCAGCTCACACTTGTAATCCCAGTACTTTGGGAGGCCAGGCAGGAGGATTGCTTGAGCCCAGAAGTTTGAGACCAGCCCGGGCAACGTAACAAGACTCTGTCTCTACAAAAAATAAAAAACTGGCTGGGCATAGTGATGCATACCTGTAGCTCCAGCTACTCAGGAGGGTGAGGTGAGGGATCCCTTGAAACCATGATATCAAGGATGCAGTGAGCTGTGACCATGCCACTGCACTCCAGCCTAGATAACAGAGTGGGCCCTATCTGAAAAAAGAAAACAAACCAAAAAACAACAACAAAAAAAACTGAAGCCGTCACTGCAGTTACAGCAGTATTGCAGTTACGCCAGCAGCTGTGAAAACCCTGTGCTTTTTGAGAAATATACCTATTAATCTCATATTGAAAATGCAGGTTTTATGTAGGTAAGAAAAGCATACCTATACACACTAATATGATTTGAGAAAATGTGAAATCATTATGATACCTCATCAGAAAAGGAAGGTGAAAGATCTAAAGCTGGAGAATTTAATGCCAGCAAAGGATGGTCTGATAATTTTAGAAAGAGGTTTGTTTGGCTTTTAAAATGTCAAGATAGCAGGAAACAGCTTCTGCTGACCAAGAAACAGCAGACATGTTCCCAGATACCATTAAGAAAATGATTGAGGGCTGGGCTTGGTGGCTTACGCCTGTAATCCTAACACTTTGCAAGGCCGAGGTGGGTGGATGACTTGAGGTCAGGAGTTCGAGACCAGCCTGGTGAAACCCTGTCTCTACTAAAAATACAAGAAAAAATTAGCCAAGTGTCGTGGCACACGCCTGTACTCCCAGCTACTTGGGAGCCTGAGGCAGGAGAATCGCTTGAACCTAGGAAGCAGAGGTTGCGGCGAGCTGAGATTGCACCACTGCACTCCAGCCTGGGTGACAGAGTGAGACTCTGTCTCAAAAAAAAAAAAAAAAAGAGAAATCATTGAGGAGAAATGGTATCTGCCTAAATACAATTGTAATGTATATGAAAGTGACCTAATTAGGAAGATTATGCCACAAATGACATTTATTAGTAAGAAAGAGAAGGGAGCACCAGGATTTTCTGCAAAGAAGTCAGCTTGTCCCTTGGGCAGTCAAGTTTGTCTTGTGGTTGTACAACCAGGCCTGGACAACAAGAACACTTTTTCTGGATTACTTCCATCGATGCTTTGTCCTTGAAGTCAGGAAGTACTTTTCCAGAAAGGGACTGCCTTTTAAAGTGCTTCTGATGTTGGACAATGCCCCTGGCTACCCAGAGCCCCATGAGTTCAACACTGAAGACATTCAAATACTCTAGACCACACAGTCAGAGAAGGACCTGTAAGGCTTATTACACATGGTACTTCATGTAAAGAACCGTCAGCTGGGCACGGTGGCTCATGCCTGTAATCCCAGCACTTTGGGAGGCTGAGGCGGGCGGATCACGAGGTCAAGAGATCGAGACCATCCTGGCCAACATGATGAAAACCCGTCTTTACTAAAAATACAAAAATTAGCTGGGCATGGTGGTGCGCACCTGTAGTCCCAGCTACTCGGGAGGCTGAGGCAGGAGAATCGCTTGAACCAGGAGGCGGAGGGTGCAGTGAGCCAAGATCACACCACTGCACTCCAGCCTGGCGACAGAGCAAGACTGTCTCCAAAAAAAAAAAAAAAATCGTCAACATTATGAAAGAGAACCCCAACAAAGAGAACACGATGAAAATATGAAAGGATTACATTACTGAAGATGCCACAGTTGTTATAGATAAAGCCTTATGAAAGCCATCAAGCCCAAAACAATAGATTTCTGCAGGAGCAAACTGTGTCCAGATGTTGTACATGACTTTGTAGGATTTATGACAGAGCCAATCAAGGAAATCATGAAAGAGACTGTGGATGTGGCTAAAAAAATTGGCGTGGTGGTGAAGGGTTTCAAGATATGAATCTTGGAGAAACTCAAGAAGTAACAGACATTACACCAGAGGAATTTACAGATGACGACAGGCCAGGTGCGGTGGTTCACGCCTGTAATCCCAGCACTTTGGGAGGCTGAGGCGGGCGGATCACCTGAGGTCGGGAGTTCAAGACCAGCCTGACCAACCTGGAGAAACCCCGTCTCTACTAAAAATACAAAATTAGCTGGGCTTGGTGGCTCATGCCTGTAATCCCAGCTATTCGGGAGGCTGAGGCAGGAGAATCATTTGGACCCGGGAGGCGGAGGTTGTGGTGAGCCGAGATTGTGCCACTGCACTCCAGCGTGGGCGACAAGAGCAAAACTCCATCTCGAAAAAAACAAAAAACAAAAAACAAAAAACAAAAACAAACAGAAGATGACTTGATGGAGGCGACTGCTTCCAAACCAGTGCCAGACAATGAGGAAGATGATGTAGAAGCAGCAGTGCCAGAAAACAAACTGACATTAGACAATCTGGCAGAAGGCTTCTGATTATTCAAGACTGCTTTTGACTTCTTTTATGATATGGACCCTTCTATGATAGAGGCACTGAAGCTGAAGCAGTGGAAGAGGGACTGGTACTATACAGAAATATTTTTAGAGAAACAAAAAAGCAAAAGTCAGACAAATTACGATGTATTTCCATTGAGTTGCACCAAGTGTGCCTCCTGCCCATCCTGCCTCCCCTTCTACCACTCTTCTGCCTCTGACACCCAAGACAGAAAGACCAGCCCCTGTTCTTCCTCCACAGCCTATTCAACATGAAGATGATGATGACCTTTATGATGATCTACTTCCACTTAAGGCATAGTAAATGTGTTATCTCTTCCTTATGATTTTCTTTTTTTGGAGACAGTTTCACTCTTGTCACCCAGGTTGGAGTGCAATGGCACCATCTCAGCTTACTGCAACCTCCACCTCCTTGGTTCAAGCAATTCTCCTGCCTCAGCCTCCCGAGTAGCTGGGATTACAGGCATGCACCACCACACCCAGCTAATTTTTGTTTTATTATTAGAGACAGGGTTTCACCATGTTGGCCAGGTTGGTCTTGAACTCCTCACCTCAGGTGATCCACCTGCCTTGGCCTCCCAAAGTGTTGGGATTACAGGCATGAGCCACCGTACCCTGCCCTTATGATTTTCTTAATAACATTTTCTCTAGCTTACTTTATTTAAGGGACTACAGTATATAACACATATGATATACAAAATATGTGATAGTTAATTGTGTTATTGGTAAGAGTTCGGGTCAACAGTCAGCTATTAGGAGTGGGGGAGTCAAAAAATTATACATGGATTTTCAACTCCTTGGGGACTGATTCCCCTAACCCCCAAGCTGTTCAAGAGTCAACTGTACACCTAAGGCAACTAGTCATTACTACTATAACCAGATATAGTTGAATTCAAAATATACGTTGTGGTTACTAAAATCTGGACAAATTAGTTCTCATGCATATCTAACATGTACATATTTCAACTAGAGAATTAGAACCTGCAAAAAAGAAAGATAAAAGAAAAAAATTAACATGTCTATACTATATAATGGTAATTTCTAGATATAACCCATCCTGTACTGCCCAGTTGAGTCTCCAGGCCAATAATAAGACTGTACCAAAGAAGCAAACACTTAAGTAGAGTTGGCCCTCTATATCCGCAGGTCCCGCATCCAGATTCCACCAACCATGCATCGATAATATGGCAGGGGGGGTGGGGTGGGGGGATGGACAATAATACAACGGCAAAAAATAATATAAATTTTAAAGACAATACAGTATAGCAACTATTTATATAGCATTTACGCTATATTAGGCATTATAAGCAATCTAAAGGTGATTTAAAGTGCATAGAAGGATGTGTATAGGTTATACACAAATAGCATACCATTTTATATAAGGGTTAAACATCCACAAACTTTAGTATTCAAGGGGGGGATCCTAGAACCAATGCCCCATGGATATCAAGGGATGACTGCATACGTCTGACCCAAGTTTAATGAATGCAGGACTAATTGCTTGTCACTCCCTCCAACTCATGGCCATGTGAAGTCAACTATGTGTATGCATGTTAATACCCTTTGGGGTATATAAGTATAAAATATGATTTGGATCTGTGATATATTATGTTGGGGTAGATTTGTCAGCTTTTTAATAAATTAAAAATGAATGAACTTTGCTGGGCATGGTGACGCATGCCAATAGTTTCAGGTACTGGGAAGGCTGAGAACAGGATGACTGCTTGAGCCCAGGAGTTTGAGACAGGCCTAGGTAACACAGCAAGACCTTGTCTATTAAAAAGAATGGTCTATGAGCACAGACATCGTGCAGAAGTAGTGAATGCAATCTAGAGTTGCATAAATAGCAGTTAAGGATGTAGCTGAGGAAACTGATGGTTCTGCTATAATCCAGGCCACTTAAAACAGGTTACTCTGGAATGTTCATTCAAAAATCATAATGACATTAAAGAAAACCTCTTTGATAGGCAGTTATTTAGAAATGTAACGGACACCCACCAAGGTAGCAATTACAGATGTCTAAGCACAAGCTGCTCACTAATGGTTAGGGGCAGTACAGATGAGACTCACGCAGTAAATAACTGTTGGACTAGAGGACTTCTGAAGAGGGCAGGCAGTTAAGTCAAGGTTATTTCCACCTATTACTATATCCTTTATTAAACCTTTTCAAGTAATGATGACTATGTTATGCAACTACAAAAAGGAAACACACAGGAAGAAAAGTCTTGTTTTTACCTGGCCTACTCACCTAGCGATGCGATTATTGTCTGTCTTCCGGACTCTGCGGATGGCTGTGATATTGGCCCTCATGAGGTAGTGCTGAGCTAAATCTACAAATCCAAGAGTAGAGATGTCAAGCTGGGTTCTGAACTGGTTTTATAATCAAAGTACTCTTAACCATGACACTATTATGCCCCTGCCAAACATGAGGGGAGAAAACAAATTACCCACTCTCGTCTACCTCAAAGGTAGGCTGGAAAAATTAACAAAGTCCCACCTGAGATGCCCTTTTCAGTGATGACCACATCGGGCTTCAGTTGGATAATGTCCTCACAGAGCTGCTGGATGTACTCTTCTTCCATTTGGAGAATTCGAGTGAAGTCCTCCTCTCGTGTAATCTCAATGTCAGTCTGTGTGGTAAAGAAAAGACACTGATTTTAAAATCCCTGGACTGGTGAAGCTCTAAGGGTCATACTATACTCCCTTCACCCACCTCTCCCACGTATCTCAGAGTCAGAATTATGTTAAAGCCATGACCTCAACACCTCTATAAGCCAATTTAGCTCTAGTTTTGCTTTTTTTTTTTTTTTTTTGAGACAGAATCGCGCTCTGTCGCCAAGGCTGGAGTGCAATGGCGTGATCTTGGCTCACTGCAAGCTCCGCCTCCTGGGTTCAAGTGATTCTTCTGCCTCAGCCTCCCGAGTAGCTGGGACTACAGGTATCCGCCACCACCACCGGCTAATTTTTTTTTTATTTTTAGTAGAGACGGGGTTTCAGCATGTTAGCCAGGATGGTCTCGATCTTCTGACCTCATGATCTGCCCGCCTTGGCCTCCCAAAGTGCTGGGATTACAGGTGTGAGCCACCACACCCGGCCAGCTCTAGTTATATCATTATAAAACAACCAGAACTGAAAGTTACACAGCAATTCGTGTTGAGTTTGGCCTTTCTAAGGTCTCTGACCACCCAGTCCAATCCTACATCTGTCCTGGCAGTGTGCATGAAAATTCTGGGTCTTAATTCTTCCCACTAATTGATTCTTATTCTTTCCAAATGTGATGGAGCCTTGTGAGCCTCCTGCCCTCTAGAAATCACTGTTGCTCAGGCTGGAGTTCAGTGGCGTGATCACAGCTCCCCGCACCCTTGACCTTCTGGGTTCAAGCAATCCTCTCGCCTCAGCCTCCCAAGTAGTGGGGACTACAGGCACATGCCACCACACCCAGTTAATTTTTTTTTAATAAAGACGGTATTTGCCATGTTGCCTAGGCTGGTCTTGAACTCCTGGGCTCAAGCCATCCACCTGCCTTAGCCTCCCAAAGTGCTAGAATTATAGGTGTGAGCCACTGCATCGAGCTGAAATTCTCCTTTAGTACTTCAAAGCTGAATTAACTCCTACCTTATGTTCCCCTGGTGCATTAGGAAAGGCAGCATGATCGTATAAAACAAGCCAAACACGACCAGGTTCAAATCTTGATTTTGGCCAATACTAGCTGTATTTCTCAAGCAATTAACCTAACTTGTTTGAGCTTCAGATTCCTCATCTGTAAAATGAAATCAATATCAACTATTCTAAAGGATTGTTCTAAGAGTCAGTGTACACTATGCACCCAGAAGGCATGCAATAAACACACCTTTTATTTCTGTTGTTCATATTTGTAGTCAGATTCTTGCATCTACTTTAAGGAACAAGGCCAAGAACCTTACCTGGCTTTCTCCTTTCTTGTATTCCAGAGAAGAATCCAGCAGCACAATGCGAGGGTTCTTGATATAGCGCCGCATGCGTGGATGGGTCACATCCTTGTTAATCATGACTCCACGCAAGACACAGGAGTCTTCAATGATGCCTCCAGGTATCTGAACAAAAGACAACTGCACTTTAATCCACAATCAAGAGACAATTTCTTAATTTCCTTCCCAGATGTTCATCTTTCCCAAACAGCCAGTGTTTCAGGTTTTTTTTTTTTTCGGAGATGGAGTCTCACTCTGTCGCCCAGGCTGGAGTGCAGCAGCGCGATCTCGGCTCACTGCAAGCTCCGCCTCCCAGGTTCACGCCATTCTCCTGCCTCAGCCTCCCAAGTAGCTGGGACTACAGGCACCCGCCACCACGCCCGGCTAATTTTTTTTTGTATTTTTAGTAGAGATGGGGTTTCACCATGTTAGCCAGGATGGTCTCGATCTCCTGACCTCGTGATCTGCCTGCCTCGGCCTCCCAAAGTGCTGGGATTACAGGTGTGAGCCACCGCGCCTGGCCCAGTGTTTCAGGTTTCTAAAGTACCTTTCTTTGATGAAGCTCAAAAATATGGTTGGAATCACATTCTTTTCCCACTAGGAAATACACCAATTTTAGACCATGACACTCAACTTAAAGGTCAGCTGAGACCCACAGAAATTCAATGACTTGACAAAAGACTTAGAGGGGCTTATCAGCCAGGCACAGTGGCTCACACCTAAAATCCCAGCTACTCAAGAGGCTCAGGCAGGAAGATCCCTTGAGGCTGGGAGTTCAAGACCAGCCTGGGCAACACATCGAGACCCAATTGCTATTTAAATAAATAAGTAAGGGCTTAGGTCTCTCCAATTAAAAAAATAAATATATTGCCAGAGAATTTTAGGCTTGGGGCTCCATCTACTGGCCACAAGTTATACTACTAAACCTTTTGATCTTAATGAAATTTAGTACAGAGGAGAGAGCTTTCTGGGGCTTACTATTATAATAGCACTATATAATAGAGCCCTTGTTAAGCTTATATCCTGACCAAATGACTGATGTATGCAAATACGCAAACATGGAGACACCAATAAGCCTGTCCCTTGTCCTCATAAACTTTGTGTAGGGATAGCAGTGAAGGTAACAACAAAATTATTTGAAGAAATTCCTACTTGGTAGCCTCTTTAGGTTTTTGTTTCCAGGCAGCAAGTACAGTTCTTCCCAGTTCTAACTAAAGATACCTTGCTTTGGCCAGGTGCAGTGGCTCACCCTGTAATCCCAGCACTTTGTGAGGCAAAGGTGGGCAGATCACTGAGGTCAGGAGTTCGAGACCATCCTGGCTAACATGGTGAAACCCAGTCTCTACTTAAAATACAAAAAGAAATTAGCCAGGCGTGGTGGTGGGCATCTGTAATCCCAGCTATTTTAAAGGCTGAGGCAGGAGAATCACTTGAACCCAAGAGGTGGGAGGCTACAGTGAGCCGAGATTGTACCACTGCACTCTAGCCTCTGGGCGACAGAGCAACACTCCATCTCAAAAAAACAAACAAACAAAAAACATACCTTGCTCTGATTTAAAACTATTTCATTCAAGTAGGGTGTGATGGCTTATACCTGTAATCCCAGCACTTTGAGAGCCTGAGGTGGGAAGATCACTTGAGGCCAGGAGTTCAAGACCAGCCTGGGCAACATGAGACCCTCATCTCTACAAAAAGAAAAAAAAATTCGCTGGGCACAGTGGCATGTGCCTGTAGTCTTAGCAAATCAGAGGATTTGCTTGAGGCTGCAGTGGGCTGTGACTGTGCCACTGTACTCCAGCCTGGGCAACAAGCTGAGACTCTGTCTCAAAAACAAAACAAACAACTGCATGAAAAACAAACTATTTCTTCACAAGTGAGATGACTTATGCTAACACATAATTTGACCCAATGTATACGCTGCGAAAGTTTACCTTTTCCACTCTTGCATATTTTTTTATGTCAATCTCTTTCCGACCATTCTCTTCAAACTGTACCATCTTGACAGCATCCAGTGCAATGTTGCAAGCCAAAGATGACCACCGACTGATGGCTTTGGTAGTAATGGAGCTGTTGATGATGTTCAGCATCATATCACTGTCATTGATGTCGACTGGGATACTAGAGAAAAGAACACCAGACGATATGTGAAGAAGGCATGTTAGATATGCAGAGATGTGCCTTATCTATACCTCAGTGACTATAATAATGGACCAAGAGGCAGAACAAGGGGACTTCTTCCTTTGGAGGAAACTAAAAGGACATTAGGAGGTAAACTTTGTCCATTCCTCTGCCTTTCAGCAAGATTACAACTCATCCGTAGAAGGTGCCTTAATTCCCTGAGCAACCCTTTACACTTACATACAAAGATTACAGTAAAATAATTTGTTCCTTATCTTCTGCTTCAACCAAGTAAACTTCTCAACTTTTACAACTCAGGTCAAGACATATTTTTTTCTGTGAAACTTTATCCCATAACTAGCCAACTTTAAGAGTTTCATCAAATCATTCATTTTGAACAGCAAATTTTAACTCATGGTGTGCCACAGTGGTCAAAGATGACCACCAACTGGTCATCTTTGTGTTTTTATGTTACTGTAAACACATTTTATGTATTTATCATTTTTATATTACTTTCAGTCTCTCCTCACAAGATATTTTCACATAATGCTAAAATCTCTTTTTTGTCTGTGCACGGTGGCTCACGCCTGTAATCCCAGCAACTTTGGGAGGCCAAGGCAGGCAGATCACTTGAGGTCAGGAGTTCGAGACCAGCCTGGCCAATATGGTGAAACCCCATTTCTATTAAAAATAAAAAAATTAGCCAGGAGTGGTGGCATGTGCCTGTAGTCCCAATTACTCCAGAGGCAGAGGTTGCAGTGACCTGAGATCATGTCACTGCACCACAGCCTGGGTGACAGAGTGAGATTCCGTCTCAAAAAAACCCCAAAATAAACAAAATCCCTCTTTTAACAGTGAAAGGCACACAATATACCTTAAATGGTTGAATTATGGACTTTTGGGAAAAAGCAATGACTCCAAAAATAGTATATAAGATAAAGGGGGCTGGGTGCCATGCTTCATGCCTGTAAACCCAACACTTTGGAAGACTGAGGATAGCTGGAAGCCGAGAGTTAAAAACCAACCTGGGCAACATAGCAAAACCTCATCTCTATGAAAAATAAAAAAAGTTAGCAGGGTGTGGTGGACACACCTATAGTCCTAGCTACTTGGGAAGCTGGGGCAGGATTGCTTAAGCCCAGGAGCTGGAAGCTGCAGTAAGCTGTGACTGCACCACTGCACTCCAGCTTAGGCAACAGAGTGAGACCGTATCTCTAAAAAATAAATTTTTGGGGAGGCCGAGGTGGGAGGATCACCTGAGGTCAGGAGTTTGAGACCAGCCTCACCAATATGGTGAAACCCCATCTCTACTAAAAATACCAAAATTAGCTAGGTGTGGTGGTATGCGCCTGAGGTCCCAGCTACTTGGGAGGCTGAGACAGGAGAATTGCTTGAACCCAGGGAGGCGGAGGTTGCAGTGAGCCGAGATCATGCCACTGCACTCCAGCCTGGGCAACAGAGCGAGATCCCTCCCGACCCCAAAAATTTTTTTTAATAAGATTAAAGTGTTCTAGGTAGGCAGTTATTACTTGATTAAAAAAAAAAATCTTTTGGGCCAGGCACGGTGGCTCACACCTGTAATCCCAGCACCTTGGGAGGCCGAGGCAGGCGGATCACCTGAGGTCGGGAGTTCGAGACCAGCCTGACCAATGTGGAGAAAAACTCCGTCTCTACTAAAAATACAATATTAGCCAGGCGTAGTGGCACATGCCTATAATCCCAGCTACTCAGGAGGCTGAGGCAGGAAAACTGCTTGAAGCCAGGGGGCAGAGGTTGCGGTGAGCCGAGATCCAGCCATTGCATTCCAGCCTGGGCAACAAGAGTGAAACTCCATCTCAAAAAAAAGGCTTTCTAAGTGTGCAGCTCCATACAATAAAACCTTTGGGTACCTCTACATTCTCACAGATCTTACTGCATAAAAATAATTAGGTCAAACACCTCATTCTTAAGTGTGCCAGAGAAAGATATTAATGTACAACTTGTTTAAGAGCAGGCAGTATATGGCCGGGTGTGGTGGCTCACGCCTGTAATCCCAGCACTTTGGGAGGTCAAGGTGGGTGGATCACCTGAGGTCGGGAGTTTGAGACCAGCCTGACCAACATGGAGAAACCCCATCTCTACTAAAAATACAAAATTAGCCGGATGTGGATGCACATGCCTGTAATCCCAGCTACTCAAGAGGCTGAGGCAGGAGAATCACTTGAACCCAGGAGGCGGAGGTTGCAGTGAGCTGAGATCACACCATTGCACTCCAGACTGGGCAACAAGTGCAAAAACTCTGTCTCAAGAGAAAAAAAAAAAAAAAAAAAAAGGAGCAGGCAGTATAATACAAACCTCACCAAATTACTAAACACTTATGCATCTAGTGACTAAACCATATGAGTAGAATATTTAAATAAAGAAAAAAAACCAAACTATTTCCAGTCGGGCATGGAAAAAAGAATATATTATACATTTTTATTTTTATTTATTTGTTTTTGAGATGGAGTCTCGCTCTGTCGCCCAGCCTGGAATGCAGTGGCGCAATCTTGGCTCACTGCAAGCTCTGCCTCCCGGGTTCATGCCATTCTCCTGCCTCAGCCTCCCAAGTAGCTGGGACTACAGGCACCTGCTACCACGCCCGGCTCATTTTTTTGTATTTTTAGTAGAGACGGGGTTTCACCATGTTAGCCAGGATGGTCTCGATCTCCATACCTTGTGATCCGCCCGCCTCAGCCTCCCAAAGTGCTGGGATTGCAGACGTGAGCCACCGCGCCCAGCCCTATTTTTATTTTTTTTGAGATGGAGTTTTGTTGTTCGCCCAGGCTGGAGCGCAATGGTGCAATCTTGGCTCACCACAACCTCCCCTCCCGGGTTCAAGTGATTCTCCTGCTTCAGCCTCCGGAGTAGCTGGGATTACAGGCGCATGCAACCATACCCAGCTAATTTTTGCATTTTTAGTAGAAATGAGGTTTCACCATCTTGGCCAGGCTGGTCTTGAACTCCTGACCTCAAGTGATCCACCCGCCTTGGCCTCCCAAAGTGCTAGGATTACAGCTGTGAGCCACCGCGCCCAGTCCAGGTCTTACTTTTTATTTTTTTGAGACAGAGTCTCACTCTGTCACCCAGGCTGGAGTGCAGTGGCACAATCTCAGCTCACTGAAACCTCCGCCTCCCGGGTCCAAGCAATTCTCCTGCCTCAGTCTCCTGAGTAGCTGGGATTACAGGCGCCTGCCACTATGCCCAGCTAATTTTCTGTACTTTTAGTAGAGACGAGGTTTCACCATGTTGGCCAGGCTGGTCTCTAACTCCTGACCTCATGATCCACCCACCTGGGCCAAAGTGCTGGGATTACAGGCGTGAGCCACCGAGCCCTGCCAGGTTTTACTTTTTAAACAAAAACTTTTATTCAAGACACTGCTCTACATGACTCTACACGATGTTAAACCTTAACTAAAATTCCCTGAAGCTAGAAGTAATACATGCTTTTCTTTTTTTTCTTCTCAGATGGAGTTTCGCTCTTGTTGCCCAGGTTGGAGTGCAGAGATCTTGGCTCACTGCAACCTCCGCCTCCTGGTTTCAAGCAATTTTCCTGCCTCATCCTCCTGAGTAGCTGGCATTACAGGTGTGCGCCACCACACCTGGCTTTTTTTTTTTTTTTTTTTTTTGAGATGGAATCTCGCTCTGTCACCAGGCTGGAGCACAGCGGGGCCATCTCAGCTCACTGCAACCTCTGACTCCCTGGTTCAGGCAATTCTCCTGCCTCAGCCTCCTGAGTAGCTGGGACTACAGGCATGCGCCACCACGCCCAACTAATTTTTTGTATTTTTAGTACAGACGAGGTTTCACCATGTTGGCCACGATGGTTTCCATCTCCTGACCTCATGATCCGCCCGCCTAGGCCTCCCAAAGTGCTGGGATGACAGGCATGAGCCACCATGTCTGGCCAGGCCTCTCATATTTGATACTACCTATTTCTTGCCCCCAAGATACCTTATTTTCTTTAGGGTGCTGATCATATCATCCAATGCCTTGCGGTAAGCACTGATCACCACTGTTGGGTGCATCTGCTGCTCCAGGAAGTGCTCAGCTACAGACAGCATTTCCCCTGCTGAAAAAGATACAAGCACCATAGAAATATTTAAAAATATGTGGATATCAAGGCAAGTAACTTCATTATTCTTCCAAAAAATAGTCTCCTAAATCAGACTCTCCCAAAATGTATGACATTGGGCCATTCACAGTATTCCAAATTTTACACTTTGTATAAGACAGGGCAATTTATACAGAAAACATCCTTGTTGCCCAGGCTAGGCATGGTGGCTCGTACCTGTAATCCCAGAAATTCAAGATCAGCCTGGGCAACATAGTGAGACCCTGTCTTTACAAAAAAATTTAAAATTTAGCTTAGTGTGGTGGTACGAGCCTGCAGTCCCAGCTACTCAGGAGGCTGAGGTTAAGAGGATCACTTGAGCCCGGGAGGTTGAGGGTGCAATGAGCCATGACTGCACCATTGCACTCCAATCTGGGTGACAGAGTGAGACCCTGTCTCAATAAATAAAATGATGAAAGACTGATTCCAGGGCTTACTTATTCTTTTGATCTTTTTGGTTTTTTTTGAGAAGGAGTCTCGTTCTGTTGCCCAGGCTGGAGTGCAGTGGCGCAATCTCTGCTCACTGCAACCTCTGCCTCCCAGGTTCAAGCGATTTTCCCACCTCAGCCTCCCAAGTAGCTGGGATTACAAGCATGCATCACCACACCCAGCTAACTTTTGTACTTTATTAGTAGAGACGGGTTTTACTATGTTGATTGGCCAGGCTGGTCTCGAACTCGTGACCTCAGGTGATCTGTCCACCTTGGCCTCCCAAAGTGCTGAGATTACAGGCGTGAGCTACCACGCCTGGCCTTCTTTTGATCTTTCTAAAAAAAAATTTCCCTGAAGGCTCTAAAATAAAGAAAAATGCACAAAAGAAAAACTGACTTGTTTATTAGTACCTTTATACCTTAGGATGTAGTCAAACTGCTTGAACTAAAAACACACAAAACCTTACCTCTGAAAGAATATTCAGGGTTGGATGTGGTAGTTCACACCTATAATCCCAGCACTTTGGGAGGCTAGGGTGAGCAGATCACCTGAACTCTGGAATTTTTAGACCAGCCTGAGAAACATAGCAAAACCCTGTCTCTACGAAAAAATTCAAAAATTAGCCAGGTACGGTGGCATGTGCCTGTAGCTACTCGAGAAGCTGGGTTGGGAGGACTCATTGAGCCCAGAAGGTCAAGGCTGCAGTGAGCCGTTGATCGCACCATTGCACTCCAGCCTGGGCAACAGAGCAAGATTCTGTTTCAAAAAAATAAAAAATAAAAATTAGAAAATGTGCACAATTAAGGCTGGGCGCGGTGGCTCACGTCTGTAATCCTAGTACTTTGGGAGGCCAAGGCGGATAGATTACCCGAGGTCAGGAGTTCATGACCAGCCTGGCCAACATGGTGAAACCGTCTCTATTAAAAATACAAAAATTAGCCGGGCATGATGGCACACGCCTGTATTCCCAGCTACTCGGGAGGCTGAGGCAGGAGAATTGCTTGAACCAGGGAGGCGGAGGTTGCGGTGAACCAAGATCGTGCCACTGCACTCCAGCCTAGGCCACAGAATGAGACTCCATCGCAAAAAAAAAAAACAAAGAAAAGAAAAGAAAATGTATACAATTTACCCAATGGATAAGGGATTATTGGTAAAACATCTCCTTCTTTTAAAATTTGTCTTTACTTTCTGGCTGGGAACGGTGGCTCACGCCTTGTAATCCCAGCACTTTGGGAAGCCGAGGCAGGCAAATCGCTTAAGACCAGGAGTTTTGAGACTAGCCTGGACAACATGGTGAAACTGTCTCTACTAAAAATACAAAAATTAGCCAGGTGTGTTGGTGGGTGTCTGTAATCCCAGCTAGTTGGGAGGCTGAGGCATAAGAATTGCTTGAACCTGGGAGGCAGAGGTTGCAGTGAGTGGAGACTGTGCCCAGGCACCCCAGCCTGGGTGATAGAGTGAGACTCTGTCTCAAAATAAATAAATAAATAAAATTTGTCTTTACTTTCTAATAGACACACACAAAATAACACACAGATACAAACGCACACACAAAAAAGCTTATTTCTAGAAAAAGTATAAAGAGAGTATTGTAAATATTCTTTTTGTCAAAAGCCTTTTGCACAAATTGCTTGTACTATCTGTTTATTGGCAGGTAAAATAAGCTTTTAAAAATGTACATAATATGTTATTCATTAGTATGTGCTCCAGTGTTTGAATTCAATATATTTTGTTTCAATTTCAAAGTGTCGATCATGTATATTGAAAGAAAAATAATAAAAAAATACAGTCACATACCACTTAACGTTTCGGCCAACAATGGACCACATATATTACAGTGGTCCCATAAGATTATAATATCATATTTTTACTATACCTTTTATATGTTTAGCTATGCTTATCATACAAATACTTACCACTGTATTATAACTGTATTAGTACCATAACATGTTATACAGCTTTGTGGCCTAGAAGCAATAGGCTATACCATACAGCCTAAGTATATAGTAGGCCATACCACCCAGGTTTGTGAAGCACACTCCATGAAGTCTGCATAGTAACGAGATTACCTAATAATGCATTTGTCTCAGAACGTATCCCCATCTTTCTTTTTTTTTTGAGTCGGAATCTCGCTCTGTCGCCAGGCTGGAGTGCAGTGGTGGGATCTGGGCTCACTGCAACCTCCGCCTCCCAGGTTCAAGTGATACTCCTGCCTCAGCCTCCCGAGTAGCTGGGACTACAGGCACGCGCCACCATGCCCAGCTCATTTTTTGTATTTTTAGCAAAGATAGGGTTTCATCATGTTGGCCAGGATGGTCTCGAACTCCAGATCTCGTGATCCGCCCACCTTGGCCTCCCAAAGTGCTGGGATTACAGGCGTGAGCCACCGTGCCCGGCTCGTATCCCCATCATTAAGCAGCATTTTATTGCATTTTAAAAGATGGCTGAGTGGCTGGGCATGGTGGCTCACATCTGTAATCCCAGCACTTTGGAAGGCTGAGGTGGGAGGACCTGAAGTCAGGAGTTTGAGACCAGCCTGACCAACATGGTGAAACCCCGTCTCTACTAAAAATACAAAAATTAGCTGGGCATGGTGGCGGGTGCCTGTAACCCCAGCTACTTGGGAGGCTGAGGCAGAATTGCTGGAACCCGGGAGGCAGAGGCTGCAGTGAGCCGAGATCGCACCACTGCACTCCAGCCTGGGCGACAGTCCAGCCTGGGCGACAGTATGAGACTCTGACTCAAAAAAAAAAAAAAAAACCAAAAGCCTGAGTAAGATAACTTAGAAAAGGATATGCCCTATTAAGAAATTATTAGAACTGTAACAGGAGATTTCTTTAGGGCTGGTCAAGTGTTGTTTTTCACATTCTTAAATCCATCTACATCTAAGATACTTAGACTCATGGATACTTATTCTACCCACTATCTCTAGATAATTCAACTGAAATTATCAGCTAGAAAATTTTGTCTGATATGTAAAGCTCATGTTCTATTACAAAAAATAAAAAATAAAAAAGCATATGAAATCTTTCCTCCCTCCTCTTTCATCCTTCCAGGTTTTCCCTAAAAGTCCATAACTGGCTATGTTCTGAATCCTCAAAAGAACTGGATCTAAAGATGGACTAGTTGACTGTGACTCTCAAGCACATTTTCATTCAACTCACCATTCTCAAAATGCAGTACAATAGGGCCAGGCGCTATGGCTCATGCCTGTAATCCCAGCACTTTGGGAGGCCGAGGCAGGCAGATGACGTGAGGTTGAGAGTTTGACACCAGCCTGGCCAACATGGTGAAACCACACCTCTACTAAAAATACAAAAATTAGCTGGGCTTGGTGGCATGCGCCTATAATCCCAGCTACTCAGGAGGCTGAGGCATGAGAATCACGAGCCCAGGAGGCAGAGGTTGCAGTGAGCCAAAATGATGCCACTGCACTTTAGCTTTGGGCTACAAAGTGAGACTCTGTCACACAAAAATAAATAAATAAAATTTAAAAATAAAAATAAATAAATAAATAAGGCCAGGCGTGGTGAGACCAGCCTGGCCAACATGGTGAAACTCCATCTCTACTAAAAATACAAAAATCAGCCAGGCATGGTGGCGGGCACCTGTAATCCCAGCTAATAGAAAGGCTGAGGCAGGAGAATCACTTGAACCCCAGGGGTGGAGGCTGCAGTGAGCCAAGACTGTGCCACTGCACTCCAGCCTGGGTGACTCTGTCTCAAAGATAAATAAATAAATGTAATTTGAAAAATTAGCTAGGCTTAGCCAGGCACGGTGGCTCACAGCCTGTAATCCCAGCACTTTGGGAGGCTGAGGCAGGTGGATCATGAGGTCAGGAGTTCAAGACCAGCCTGGCCAACATGATGAAACCCCGTCACTATTAAAAATATAAAAATTAGCCGGGCGCGGTGGCGGGCATCTGTAATCCCATCTACTCGGGAGGCTGAGGCAGGAGAATCGCTTGAACCTGGGATCAGAGTCTGCAGTGAGCTGAGACTGCACAACTGCACTCTAGCCTGGGTGACAGAGCAAGACTCCATCTCAAAAAGAAAAACACTCTGGAAGGCTGAGGCAGGAGATCGCTTGAGCCCAGGAGTTTGAGGCAAGCCTGGGCAACATAAGACCCCATCTCTACAAAAAATAAATAATAATAATTTTGATTAAGAACTTTATTTTTAGGTATGTGGGCCAACACTATAAATTAGCATCCCTTGGCTGGGCGCAGTGGCACACACCTGTAATCCCAATACTTTGGGAGGCCAAGGTTGGCAGGTCACCTGAGCTCAGGAGTTCGAGATCAGTCTGGCCAACATGGTGAAACCCTGTCTCTACCAAAAATACAAAAATTAGCTAGGCGTGGTGGCGCGCGCCTGTAATCCCAGCTACTAGGGAAGCTGAGGCAGGACAATCACTTGAACCTGGGAGGTGGAGGTTGCAGTGAACTGAGATTGCGCCAATGCACTGCAGCCTGGGCGACAGAGCAAGACTCTGTCTCAAAAAATAAATAAACAAACAAACAAATAAATAAATACATAAAATTAGCATCCCTTATTTTAAAATAGTCCCTCTTGGGCCAGGTGTGGTAGTTTACACCTATTATCCCAGCACTTTGGGAGGCAGAGGTGGGCAGATCACCTGAGGTCGGGAGTTCGACACCAGCCTGACCAACATGAAGAAACCCTGTCTCTACTAAAAATACAAATTAGCCAGGCATGGCGGCCCATGCCTGTAATCCCAGCTACTTGGAAGGCTAAGGCAGGAGAATTGCTTGAACCCGAGAGGGGGAGGTTGCAGTGAGCCGAGATTGGGTCATTGCACTCCAGCCTGGACAACAAGAGTGAAACTCCATCTCAAAAAAAAAAAAAGAGACATGGTCTTGCTTTGTTGCCCAGGTTGGAGTGCAGTGGCACAAACATGGCTCACTGCAGCCTCAACCTCCTGCCTCACCGACCTCAGCCTCCCCAATAGCTGGGACTACAGGTGTGTGCCACCACATCCAGTTGATTTTAACTTTTTTTTAATAGTGATGCGGTCTCTCCATGTTGCCCAGGCTGGTCTCGAACTCCTGACCTCGTGATCTGCCCACCTTGGCCTCCCAAAGTGCTGGGATTACAGGCGTCAGCCACCACACTTGGTTGCAATCAGATTTTTTAAAACCAGTGTTTCTAGTATAAAAATTTTACTATCCTCTTGACATTTACACGATAAAGGCAATAGGCCAAGATTTGAAAAATAATTCTTTATGATCCTATAGGAAGTAGAAAGATTAGTCTTTAAACTTACGTAGCCCAGGGTCATTATCCTAAAGATTTCATTTCTTATTATTTGTAACCCCAAAATCAATATTCATGACACTTTCATAGTCATTCATGGAAATTCAAAGAATGGCAAAAAATTTGAGTCACACAATGACATTCCCAGGTGAGGTCAAACAAGGCCTTTAGCTCTCACACTGTAAAAAAGTGTCCTTTATGCAGTATATTTAAGGTTATGTTTTTCACATTTTTCTTGATGATTTCGGTATTTATAGTGGCTCACAAGTGTAGTGCTTAAGTGCTATCTAATGCTTCTATGTGCAAGAAGGCTGTGATATGCCTTACAGAGAAAATACGTTAGGTGAGCTTTGTCCAGGCATGAGTTATATTGCTATGGGCTATGAGTTCAATGCTAATAAATCAACTATATATATTAGATGGGTGTCCTGAAGACAAACACAAACAATAAGGTATATATTTATCAGTTAATGAAAGTGTGACCAGAGGCTTATAGGTACCTAACCCTATATTTCCTATAGAAGCAAAGATTTATTATTTGCCAATTCAGTGTTTGTGGTGACTTGAAAGGCGTGGTGGCTCACGCCTGTAATCCCAACACTTTGGGAGGCCAAGGAGGGCGGATCACGAGGTTAAGAGATCGAGACCATCTGGCCAACATGGTGAAACCCTGTCTCTACTAAAAATACAAAAATTAGCTGGGCATGGTGGCACGTGACTATAGTCCCAGCTACTTGGGAGGCTGGGACTATACTCCGGGAGGTGGAGGTTGCAGTGAGCCAAGATCACGCGACCACACTCCAGCCTGGTGACAGACCGAGACTGTCTCAAAAAAAAAGAATATTGTAACTTAAAGTGAATAAAGAGAATTAACTATTACTTTATCAGCCAGATTTGCATAACTCACCCTATTCATATAAATGTTTTATACCCAACTGGAGAGAATACATAGAAAATAACCAATAAACTATTTAAATATCTGTAATTAGTGGATCCGTAACAGAATTTCCTTCTTAAAATATGACACAGGTGTTATTTCTAATTTTTCCTTATCAACCTCCTATTCTCCTCTTACCAAGAATAATTACTGATGTGGTCCCATCTCCAACCTCTTCATCCTGGGTCCGGCTAATTTCGATCATGGACTTGGCTGCTGGATGCTGGACTTGAATCTAAAAAAGTAGATCACTAATGAATTCACACTATTCAAAGACCTCTTAACTCATGAAGCTTGGCCCTAACTCTTGGGCTTCTTGCTTCTATACGTACTTACTTTCCCTTTAATGTTTTACCATATCTTGAAAGATTAAAAATGGCACCCCAAATAGCTTAAGTAAACCACTTTCCAAATCCTTTTTGGGAAAAAATGTATTACATGAACTCAACTATTAAAGCTTCCAGAGGACAGAATGATATCTTTTAGCTTATTTACTGGAAGCGCCATTGTGGCTGAATTGTGTTCTTCAGTAAGATACGTTGAAGCCAGCTGGGTACGGTGGCTCACACCTGTAATCTCAGCATTTTGGGAGGCGGAGGCAGGTGGATCACCTGAGGTCAGGAGTTTGAGACCAGCCTGGCCAACATGGCGAAACCCTGTCTCTACTAAAAGTACAAAAATTAAGCCGGGTGTGGTGGCACGCGCTTGTAATTCCAGCTAATCAGGAGGCTGAGGCAGGAGAATTGCTTGAACCCATGAGGCAGAGGATGCAGTGAGCCAAGATCACATCACTGCACTCTAGCTTGGGTGACAAGAATGAGACTCCATCGCAAAAAAAAAAAAGATACGTTGAAGTCATAACTCCCAGAACCTGTGATTTTTACTTTAAGTTAGATAAGGTCATTCTGAATTAGGGTGGGCTTGAAGTCCAATCACCGGTGTCCTTGTGTAAGAGACACACAAGGGGAATAACATGAAGACCAAGGCAGAGACCAAGTTCATGCCAAAGAAAGCCAGCAACCATCAGAAGCGAGAAGCGGAGTTCTTCCCTAGAGACTTCAGAAGGAGCATGGCCCTGCTGACGCCTTTATTTCAGACTTCTAGCTGCATTCTATAAGATAATACATTTCTGTTGTTGAAGCCAACCAGTTTCTGGTCATCTGTTATAGCAGCCCTAAAAAAACTAATCAGAGCCTGTATCTTAATAGGTCCTTTATGTTTACAGAACTGTCAGAAAGCAAAAAAACAAAACCAAAAACAAAACACACCTCTCGAAGAATGGCATTGCCATCGTTGGTCATCACAATGCCTCCCATTGGGTCCAAAAGCATCTAAGATGAAAGCAAAGGTTATATTTAAAGTGTCCTAGATAACAGGAAGAAAAAAATTGTAGTCTAAGAGTTTTAGGAAGAGATAAGCCTACCTTCATCATGGACTTCGGTCCCAAACATGTTCGGATGATATCTGCAATAGTCTAATGGAAAGGGAACATAAAATACGCAAGCACAAATCAGAGGACAGTGTGAGAATGTTGGAGTAATAGGGGAAAGGGGTGTGAACAACCCACAGAGCCAGTGTTTTATTTTATTTTAATTTCATTTTATTTTTAGATAGGGGTCTCACTATGTTGCTCTGGCTGGTCTCAAACTCCTGGGCCCAAGTGATCCACCCGCCTCAGCCTCCCAAAGTGTTGGGATTACAGGTGTGAGCCACTGTGCCTGGCCAGTGTCAGTGTTTTTAATGACACCCCTAAAGCATGGTTAGCCATCACTTTAGACATAGCATGCCACTTTAGATATATGATGTGGCTACCTCTGTTGTTTTTCTCCCCTTGGGAATGCTTTCAGGATGGATACAGAAATAACTTTTCTCAAGAATAAGGGGGGAATGGCTCTCAGAGCTTGTTTCGCAGCAGTCCTAATTACTACAAGTCCATGTCTTAGTATTTCTTTCCATGACGGTGGCCTCTACACCATCCTAAATCAGATATAAGGCTACTTCACTATTTCATTCAAAAGACATTTACCAAATATCTATCCAAGATCTACAGTGGGCACTAGGAATACAAAAGGGAATAAAGTACTTACGTTCAAGTAACTCAGTTTAGTATGGGAGACAAACACAAATAGAATACTATAAAACAATACACAGCAACAGAATAATGTACAAGTTAATACAAGAAGATTATCAGTCCTAACTCAGAAGGGGAGGGCTTCCTTTCCCCTAACATCATCAGGAAAATGTTCTGAAAAAGGTCAACTTTTCCTCTACCTATTTGCCCACTAGATAAAGTCTAGATGCACAGGACATATGGCTACGACCAAATACCAGGGAAGATAGCTGGAGACAAACTACCATAAACACTTAAAAGATTTATGACCTTGGCAGCATTGATGTTTCCAGATTGAACTTTTCTTCCGGATTCACGCTTTGTGTTCTGGCCTAAAATAGATAAAAACACAAGAGTCAACAGCCCAGCACTGCCCCATCGTACACAAGCTATGTATTTCCCCGTCTTTGAAAAATAAGAATGCAGGTTTCATGGTATATCCACAGAGCAAAGCTTATCAAACTCTACACATTAAATAAGTGCAGTTTATTATGTCAACCATATCTCAAAAAACTGTAAACATATGTCCTTATGGCTGTTAATTTCCTTCTGTATTTCAACCCTTGGTATATTAAGAAATAACTTTGGAATCTTGGTTAATACTTTTCTTCTAACCAAATATTCATATATTTACAGCAGGGATTCATAACCTGAGATCCATGAATGGGCCTTAATGGGATAGTGAACTCCCTGAGATTATGTGAGAAAATGAGAGATACTACAATTTTTTTTTCCGGAAAGAGGATCCACAGCTATTATCAGATTCTCAAAGGGCTGGTGACCCTAAGAAATGACCATTCATTGCTTTACGTAAGCAGGGAAAGAGTTTGAGGATTCACATTTTTCTGCTTGGATAGGGGGATCATACTCTAACAGGTCCAGCATAATAGTGATAGTGCCCCCACAGCATACTGTTTAGAACACACTCAACAGTTTACAAGATAAATTATATAGTCACCTCATAATCGGATATAATAAGAAGGTCTCAGTAACCCATTTACCATCACTAAGAACTGACTACATACTTTAACGGGGAGCCTAATCGGTCACAGCCAACTAATGCCAAAGATTAATGCAGACCTGAAAGGAGCTTTGCAAATACACCACTCACCCCCAGGCCATCTCAGTGGAGACAAGCCAGTGGTTATAACCAAACCAACATAATGTTTATTTCCTTCCTCTCTCTAAATTACCTTCCCTTACAATTTAAGTCTGTACATCTTTCAATCCAGTCCCATCGAACCAAAACACCCACAATGCTTAGGATTTACATCTATCTCAGGGAGCTGTAACCAAAAACCTGCATGGACCTACAATCCATCAGAAAGAAGAAGGCTTTTTTTTTTTTTTCCAAAATAGCGTTAAGTTTTATTTTATTTTTTTCCTTAAAAGTTATTTCCCAGGTACAGAGATAATGAATAATAACTCTGAAAGGCATTCAGTATACAGAAGACAGTAAGGGAGGGGAGATGGCTGGCCAGGCTCTGCAGATGGGGTACAGAAGTTACACACAGAATGGAAACATCAAAGGAAGACAACGGAAGTGGTGCTCATCAGAAAAAAATAAGGGACCAGGCGCGGTGGCTCACGCCTGTAATCCCAGCACTTTGGGAGGCCGAGGTGGGCGGATCACCTGAGCTCAGGAGTTGGAGACCAGCCTGGTCAACATGGTGAAACTCCGTCTCTACCAAAAACACAAAAATTAGCCGGGCGTGGTGGCGCGCGCCTGTACTCCCAGCTACTCGGGAGGCTGAGGCAGGAGGACCGCTTGAACCTGGGAGGCAGAGGTTGCAGTGAACAGAGATCGCGCCACTGCAACCCAGCCTGGGTGACAGAGCGAGACTCTGTCTCAAAAAATAAAAAGAAAAAAAATAAGGGATCTTCCAAAGGGAAAAGGTGACCAGTCGAGAAATCTGGGAAAACCCAACTGGTTAGTGGGAAAGATTACAACGCCGGGGACACAGAGGGAACGATTACATCTAACATCAGTGAAGCAAGTACGGTTACTTCGGGAAAAGGGGTTGCTGTTCAAGAGACTGTTACTGAAAATAAATGTAACGTAAAGTGACCAAGGATATTATCTATTTACCAGACCCTCTTTAAGCAGTCTGCCGACTTACCTCATTTAATTCTCACAACTCTACTAGGAAATACTATTAACTCCGTAATACAGATTGAAACATTTAAATTACCGCTGCTAAGGGATGGGCCAAGGATATAAAGCTAGACCTAACTGAAAAAAAAACAAAAAAACAAAAAACGTTATTCGTGCAGCTATATAGCGACAATCAGGCTAGAAAGGGTGCAGGGGCGGGGGAAGCGTGGGGGCTGAGGGACAGAACGCGGAGTGGGAAAGAGCTTCCCAAGAGAAGCACACGTCAAGAAAAGAGGCTCGGCGAGAATAAGGTCAGTTTGAGTTTGTGAAGAGAAGCGAATAGGTTAAGAGAAGAGAGGAAAGCGAGACACTGGACTTCCAAAATGAAGATGATGATTGCAAGGCTCAGTGGCCGGGTCAGGGCGGGACGGAGCTGGGGCAACACTGAAAAGTATGGACAGAGGAGGGCGAAAAGGGGGTCCATTTCCTGGCATCCCCAAAACTCACTGAGCACGAGCACTGGACGATGGCCCATCATGGCGGCGCGATGCAGAGCCGGATACCCAGAGCTGGGGGAACCGGCAGAACCTTCTGGAGAGAGACAACCAGACAGAAGCCCAGAAAACGCTGCCTCCTCAGGGCTTACACCTCAACCCGCTACTCTCAAGGTAGTCGCCAATCACCGCAACCATCTCATTGATCGGCACAAAAACAGAACAATTGACAGCCTTAGTCCCGCCCCCTACGCAAGAACGGCCAGACAAGCTAGACAGAGAGAGCACGATGAAGGCACTGGGAGGGCACAGGCGCTTGCGCAATAGGGTGGCCGCTCCCGGCCGCGTGCAGCGCGAATGTCGGCGCAGGCGCTTAGGCTCTGGCAGTTGGCCAGCACACAACTACGCATGTGTGTCAACTCTAGGGTTGGGTGCTGGGGTTGCGGCTTTCGGTTAACACCGCAGGTGAGGTCGTTAAACTGTGTATTGCGACTCGGCTCCTATCGGACCGTGAAGGCTAAGAAAGGCTTGACAGTTTCCACTCTTTTGGTCTAGCCTTAGCAACAAGTGGACTAGAGAGGCGGGACTCCAGCCAGCAGATGGGGGAAAGACCTGCCGGCTTGGCGCAGGGTGAAGTGGGAGTTGTAGTCTTACCGGGCCGGACTGTGCAGCCTTTTTCCGGGCACACTGGGAGTTGTGGTTTATCGCCGCTGGACTTATGGCTGTATGTGGACTTTTCCCTTCTTAGGAAATGCTTTCAGTGAGGCTGTGAGCAGTACCGGAGGGTGATGGCTTGCGTTTCCTTAAGTTATCCTATCTAAAATATTTTCCCAACTATTTCCGCCGGGCGCTGTGGCTGACGCCTGTAATCCCAGCACTTTGGGAGGCCGAGGCGGGTGGATCACCTGAGGTCAGGAGTTCGAGACCAGCGTGGCCAACATGGTGAAACCCCGTCTCTACTAAAAATACAAAAATTAGCCGGGTGTGTTGGCGCGCGCCTGTAATCCCAGCTACTCGGGGGGCTGAGGCAGGAGAATCGCTTGAACCCTGGAGACGGAGGTTGCAGTGAGCCGACATCGTGTCACTGCACCCCAGCCTGGCGACAGAGCGAGACTCCATCTCAGGAAAAAAAAAAAAAAAAGAAGTATTCCCTGTGTTGCTTTGAGATTTCTTTTCCCCCACATCCATCCCTCTCCCGCTGTCCTGAGTGTTAAAGATGATGGGGAGCCAGAGTTTTAAAATTACCATTCGGGACAGGAGAAGGACTCATCATGCCGTGGAAATTAAACATGGTGAGAACACGGAAAGTAACTGCTTGTTCGTCAGAGACGTTTAAGGTTTGAGTTTGGTTAAATTACTGTTTTGTCCAGAAAAAAAAGGAAGCACTAAAGGAAATAACTGTTTTCCAAACTAGTGAAGGGGCCGTGAGAGCACCAACAGTTCAAGAACAGTCACCTGTTTGGCCATGAAATAGAGTTTCCTACTTTTTTCTCCGCAGATTGGAATAGCCTGAGATCTGCTGGAGACAACTTAGGAAATTATCATAGTGAAAATACTAGCATGGATTGTTGATCATCTGATGCTATGATTCTTTCCCAGGCACCACACCTGTTGGTGTTCAGATGGAGCAGCACACTACTCATCCTAACAGAAAAGGTGTGTGTTGGAGGCCCTGCTTCCCCTCCCTTAAAAAGGAAGACCTCCTTTGCATTCTCCACTAAATGGGAGCATTGCTGTATTCCCAGCACCTAGAACTGGATCTGTTAAATAGTAGATGCTCAGTAATTATTTGTTAAATGAATTTATTATTATTCCTTTGTATCTCCTCTTAATACTTAGAACAAGACTATGTACAGGATCTTAGAAGACATGGTGTTAACTAGAGTGAAGAGATACTGAGTTGTAGTGGGACAGCCCCATTGGTGGGCCAGGGAAATGCCTGAGGCCTTCTGACTCCAGAGCCTATCCACTTAACTTTAGCTGGAACAGATTATCTGAAAGACCTACCATTCCATAGCTTGGACATAATTTTTTTTTATTTTTTAGACGGAGTCTCTCTCTGTCATCCAGGCTGGAGTGCAGTGGCACCATCTCTGCTCACTGCAAGCTCCGTCTCCTGGGTTCATGCCATTCTCCTGCCTTGGCCTGCTGAGTAGCTGGGACTGCAGGCACCTGCCACCATGCCAGGCTAATTTTTTTGTATTTTTAGTAGAGACGGGTTTCACCATGTCAGCCAGGATGGTCCAATCTCTTGACCTCGTGATCCACCTGCCTTGGACTCCCAAAGTGCTGGGATTACAGGTGTGAGCCACCGCGCCCGGCCTATTTTTTTTTTTTGTTGAGACAGAGTTTTGCTCTTGTTGCCCAGGCTGGAGTGCAGTGGCACTATCTTGGCTCACCGCAACCTCTGCCTCCCGGGTTCAAGCAATTCTCCTGCCTCAGCCTCCTGAGTAGCTGGGATTACAGGCATGCGCCCCCACGCCCAGCTAATTTTGTATTTTTAGTAGAGATGGGGTTTCTCCATGTTGGTCAGGCTGGTTTCGAACTCCTGACCTCAGGTGATCCGCCTGCCTCGGCCTCCCAAAGTGCTGGGATTACAGGTGTGAGCCACCGCGCCCAGCCCCAGCTTGGACATAAATTAACTGGCTCTTTTCACAGGGTATATAGTGCAGTGGTAAAGAGCATGACTTTGGAGTCTACAGGACCAAATTTAATTCCAGCTGCTATTTGCCAGACCCTCTTAAGCAGTTTACCTACCACCTCTGTCTACTGGATTCAAGTGATTCTTGTGCCTCAGCCACCCAAGTAGCTGGGATTACAGGTGTATGCCACCACGCCTGGCTAATTTTTGTATTTTTAGTAGAGACAGGGTTACGCCAGGTCTTGAACTCCTGGCCTCAAGTGATCCGCCCACTTTGGCCTCTCAAAGTCCTGGGATTACAGGCATGAGCCATCGCGCCTGGCCAGTTTACCACTTATTTAATGCTCACGATTCTACTAGAAAATACTATTAACCTCACAATGGATCGAAACATTTAAATTTACTGCTACTAAGGGATGGGCTAAGGGTATAAAGCTAGGCCTAACTAAAAAAACATTATTCCTGCAGCCACACATATTAACTGTGGAATCTTGAGCAAATTTCTTGACTTAAGTTTCCTCAAGTGAAATGTAGGTAAAGCTACCTACTTTATCTACATTCCTCAGGTCACGTTCCCCAGTTCCACAAGACTCTTGTAGCACTTACTGAAATGTAATAGTGTGTGTGCTTGATCACCTAATGACTGTCTATACTGCAAGACTATCAGTTCCAGGAGAGTAGTGACCACATCTGTTTAGCAGACTGTGGTATCCACAATGACCCTACTTTAAGGGTCATTGTGAGAAACATATAAGAGAATGTATGTAAAGCACCTTTTATTATCATATCCTCTGTTCTGCCTCCTTTTGCCTCTCTCCACCCTCATCCTCTGTTATACATTGTCAGAAATACAGCTCCTTTAGTATAGAGTGTGTGTAAAGCAGTCTCTTTTTTTTTAATTAAAAAACAATTTTTAATTTCTCATGCCACCTTGTGTAAAAATGTGTAAAGCATTCTTCAAACCTTATAACCCAGTATAAAATGCATTCTTGGCCAGGCGCGGTGGCTCACGCCTGTAATCCCAGCACTTTGGAAGGCTGAGGCAGGCGGATCACGAGGTCAGGAGATCGAGACCATCCTGGCTAACACGGTGAAACCCTGTCTCTACTAAAAATACAAAAGATTAGCCGGGCATTGTAGTGGGCGCCTGTAGTCCCAGCTACTTGGGAGGCTGGGGCAGGAGAATGGCATGAACCCGGGAGGCAGAGCTTGCAGTGAGCCGAGATCGCACCACTGCACTCCAGCCTGGGCGACAGAGCAAGACTCTGCCTCCAAAAAAAAAAAAAAAAAAAGAAAAAAAATGCATTCTCATATGTCCAGGAAGGGCTCAAATTATTTAAAAGTGCATTTGCCTGGAAAGTAACACATTTTGCATGGAAATTAACACATTATTGAGAAGAATCTTGAGACCTGAGTTTCAACTTCTGTCTCCTTACGACATTCTGCACAAGCCATCAAGTGACTGATGACTCTGGAGCAGGAGGGAAAAGAAGATGGATGACCTACCAGTAGAGCTTGGAAAATCCACAAACCCAGTAACCCAGTGCAAAAGAAAAAAACCAAAACCAAAAAAACATATTTCCCTCACCAAGAGTGACTGACAGAGAACAGATTTCAGTTTTCATAGGCTCAGTGACCTTCCAGACATAAAGCATCTCAACCTGGCACCCACATATAAGCACTTCTTCCTCTTACCAGGCCATTCCTTCTGTTGCTCTCTGAGTAAAGAACAAGAATAAGACATCTTCCTTCATACAACCTACTTTTCACACTTCTGCCCCCCGGCTTGTTTTTTATGAAGAGGCCCTTCTTTATCCTTCAGATCCCAGCTGAGATATTACTTCCTCAGGACATGTTTTCCAGCTCTACAGACTAGGTCAGTTGCTTTCATAGCACTTACTGAAGTGTAATGGCATGTGTGCTTGATCACCTAATGACTGTCTGCACAGCAAGACTGTCAGTTCCAGGAGAGTAGTGACCACTTCTGTTTAGCAAACTGTGGTATCCACAGCGACTGCCACATAGCAGGCACTAAGCTATCTCTTATGTGTATGATGAAAATGAATTGTTTTACCATCCTTTCTTGATTTCATTATAACAGTGAATTATTGTCTCCCTACTGTCTTGCCTTTTTAATTCTTACCTAGTTCCAGCTGTCTGACTTTCCATCCATTGCCCTTGTCTACTTTCCCACTTCCTTTTCATCTTCTAGACTCCTGAGGAGGAGTTCCTTGAAGGTTCAGTTTTTCTCTCTCTGTTTTTTGCCTTGGAGAGCTAATGTATTTTTGCAGCTCCTTCATCCCCTTTTTGGGGCTGGCCTGGCAGTTTGACCTTTCACTTGAGCTCCGGTGCCAGCTCTCTGGCTATTTTTCTAGGCACTTCTATTTGGATTTCCTACTCTCACCTCAGATTCAATATGTCCAGATGTGATTATGTTAATATGAGAGTTGAGTTTTACTCAAACTTCTTTAAGTGAAAAAGGCAATTCAGGGACTTGTGCAGTTGGGCGAGATGCTGAAATAGCTCACAGAATAATGGGAAGAAGAGCGGCAAAAACCAGGGCCTCGGGGACTAAAACTGGGGATTCGGTGCCTGTTGGTGTCTGCGTATCCATCTATCTCTCGCCTATGCTTTTTCTTGTCTCTAATCTCTTGCTTTTATCCACTTCTCATGGTATGCTAGCCAAATAGCTTTCACTGGGCCCAACCATACATTTTCTCAGAATAGGAGATCAGAAGAAAGTAAATTTCTTAGACACGGAATCCATATATTGATCCCAGGGAATGACTCTGGCCCAACTTACCTCATGCGCCTAATCCCTTGTCTCAGTCACAGTTGCCAAGGGGGATGGGAATACCATGATTGGCCTGTATTGGGTCACAGGCCAATCCTTGTTAGGGAGAGGGGCTTGATTGTGGTCTCACCAGTATAACCTGGCTTCTCAAGTTTTTTGTTGTTGTTGTTTCATTTTTTTTGAGAAGGAATTTCACTCTTGTTGCCCAGGCTGGAGTGCAGTGGTGTGATCTCGGCTCACTGCAATCTCTGCCTCCTGGGTTCAAGTGATTATCCTGCCTCAGCCTCCCAAGTAGCTGGGATTACAAGCGCCTGCCACCACGCCCGGCTAATTTTGTATTTTTAGTAGAGATGGAGTTTTACCAGGTTGGTCAGGCTAGTCTTGAACTCCTGATCTCAGGTGATCTGCCCGCCTCGGCCTCCCAAAGTGCTGGGATTACAAGCATGAGCCACTGTGCTCAGCCGCTTCTCAAGTTTTTAAGGTTCAGTAAATATCCTCTACCTGAAGGAAGGTAGAGTTCTCTCACTACTCATATTGATCTCTTCTCCCTTTTAAGAAACATTCATTTTTACATTTAATCACATAATATAACTAACAGATAAAAGGCTTTTATTTTCACCCCAGACTCAGACTCATTGTTTATGTCCTCATGTTGTTAGATCACTGTTTCACCTGTGTCTGATTTGTCTTCCTAACTAGATAATAAGCATATAAGAAACCACGTCTTAATACATCTCATGTATACCCTAGGATTTAGTACAGTCGCGAGCATGTAGTGTATATCAGTAAGAACTTGTAAACAAATTAGATTTTAGCTTATCCCACTCCTGCTTGGTTTCTCTTAATCCTATTATGATTTATTTTTTGTCTTATGTATCTTTCTGATATGTAACATATTCAGGGCAGGGCCTGAGCAGCTGCTTTCGTGGACCAGGTGCAGGGATCTAATTAGAAAGGCTGTCCCTTTTGGAATGATCTCTGATTTAGTTACCTCTGATTTAGTTCCAGCCAAAGAGGAAGCTAATGCTGTGCCTCTTTGTAGAGCAAAACCCTCCCCCAGCTATATTAATCTTCAAGCAAGTTCCCCACCAGCCACTTTACTGAACATCCAGACAACAAAGCTGCCCTCAGGTAAGGATGTAGGGAGGGTTTTCTAATGGACTCAACAGGGGGAAGGGTTGCATGGAGGAGGTGGCTTGAGCTGTCGCCTATTGATCAAGAGCGAAATCTATGTTAGGCATCTATAGATTTTTCTGTGGTAGCTTGTTGATTATTTAGTTTCATTGATTTCATTATCATCCCAGTTCTACCAACTTGTATTGTTTCCTTGCTTGTTAGCACTTTTGCTAGACTAGGCAGGAGTGAAGTGAACCTCTCATTGCTTACTGGTAATGTTAGTTAAAAGATGGCCAGGTTTACCCCTGCTCACTTGGGAAGGTAAAATTTTAAAAAACGGTGGCCAGAGAAGGAAACTATTAACTCAGTCTCAGGGTCTTTGAATTTTCATCATTCATCTTCCCTTGGGGAGGTCAGTGGATATTTGGCATAGCTATGGGGAACACAACAGGGCACTAACTAGACAGTCATAATCCCTGTTTTTGAGGACCTCAGAGTCCAACAAAGAAGTCAAGACTGATAAAAATACAAACAGCAGATAATATAATTACCAAGGTTAACTGGCTGTGTAAAATATTAGAAAAAGTGGCTGGGCACAGTAGCTCATCCCTGTAATCCCAGCACTTTGGGAGGCCAAGGCAGGTGGATTGCCTGAGGTCAGGAGTTTCAGACCAGCCTGACCGACATGGTGAAACCCCGTCTCTACTAAAAATACAAAAATAAGCTGGGCATGGTGGCAGGCGCCTGTAATCTCAGCTACTCAGGAGGCCGAGGCAGGAGAATCGCTTGAACCTGGGAGGCGGAGGTTGCAGTGAGCCAAGACTGGGCCATTGCACTCCAGCCTGGGCAACAAGAGTGAAGCTCCATCTCAAAACAAACAAACAAACAAAAGAATGGACTGGCAGGGCACGGTGGCTCATGCCTGTAATCCCAGCACTTTGGGAGGCCGAGGCGGGTGGATTACCTGAGGTCAGGAGTTTGAGACCAGCATCACCAACATGGTGAAACCCCATCTCTACTAAAAATACAAAAATTAGCTGGGCATGGTGGCACCTGCCTGTAATCCCAGCTACTTGGGAGACTGAGGCAGGAGAATTGCTTAAACTGGGAGGTGGAGGTTGCAGTGAGCCAGGATTGTGCTGCTGCACTGCAGCCTGAGAGACAGAGCAAGGCTCTGCTGAAAAAAAAAAGAAAAAAAAGAAAAAAGAAAAATATTAGAAAAAGAATGGACTGGCCAGGTGCAGTGGCTCACACTTGTAATACCAGCACTTTGGAAGGCCAAGGCAGGTGGATCACCTGAGGTCAGAAGTTCAAGACCAGCCTGGGCAACGTGGTGAAACCTCATCTCTACTAATGATACAAAAATTAGCCAGGCATGGTGGCACACGACTGTAATCCCAGCTGCTCAGGAAGTTGAGGCAGGAGAATTGCTTGAACCCAGGAGGTGGAGGTTGCAGTGAGCTGAGATCGTACCATTGTACTGTAGCCTGGGTGACGAGTGAAACTCCGTCTCCAAAAAGAAAAAGAAAAAGAAAAAAAAAAACAATGGACCAATGTAGCAAGAATGGTTGAAGTTAGGGAACTTCAGGTCACTGCTAATGAGACACTATGTCAAGTAACAGAGGAGGCTGAGGTATCCCCTGAGCTCTAGGGAAGTTAGGCCTCCCTCCCAGACCATTTCATTCACTCATCGAATATTTGTTATGTGCCGGGCATTTTTCTAGGTGCTGGGGTTAAAGTAGTGAACAAATCAGATAAAAATCCTTGCCTTTCTGGAGCTTACATTCTAGAAGGGGGACGTAGACAAAAATTAAGTAATTATAAAATATGCCATATGACCATAAATATTATGGGAAAAGTAAAACAAGGGAGAGGGGTAATAAGTTCCAGTGATTGATTTCAAATTAAAATAGGGGCCAGGTATGCCTCACTGGGAGGTGACAGCTGGGCAAAGGTATGTCTGGGTTGGGTTGTCCTGGAAAGATTGGAGAGGTCATTTTATTAGGGTCCTTCCAACCTCAGTACAATTACCAAATCTCTCTCCTTTGTTCCCTTGCACCTCCATTGCTTTTCCTTCTGGAGTTGATCACAAGCCCAAGGAATGCCTAGGACTCCTGGAATGTATGTATGCAAACCTCCAGCTTCAGACCCAGCTCGCCCAACAACAGATGGCTATTTTGGAACATTTACAGGCATCCGTGACACAACTGGCTCCTGGGAGGGGAAGCAATAATTCTTCTCTCCCAGCCTTATCTCCTAATCCATTGTTAAATCACCGGCCCCAATTCAGTAAATGAATTGTGGAACAAAGTTATTGTGTTTTTTTCCTCTCTCTTCCCAGTAAACCCTTGTTGGAATCTGGGTATATGTATTCTACATATGGTTAGTTTGTTCACAGGTTCATAATAAGGACTCATTGAGTGCAAAGCATTGTACAAGGCACTTGGGGTTACATATTACAAAAGGAGTTTGGGGGGATTACTGTCTAACAAGGCAGACAATTCATTGCAAAATGTAGTGGTGTTCTGAAAGAGGATGGAGGTTAAGAAATAACACTGGAGGTTACGAGGATACAACTGGACCAATTTTAGGATCTTGCTGGAGAAAGTGGCTTTATGATGCCACTTGAAGAAGGGAGGGGTTGGATGGCATGCACAGATGAAGTCAGGTAGGTCCATATCAGTTGGGAAGCTTGGACAAAGACCTAGAGGTAGATGTATTAGTCCATTCTTGCATTGCTATAAAGAAATACCTAAAGTTGGGTGATTTGTAGAGAAAATATGTTTATTTTGGCTCATGGTTTGGTTCTGCAGGCTGTGTGTGCCACATCTGCTTCTGATGAGAGCCTCAGGGAGCTTTGCATCACCATGGAAGGCAAAGATGAGCAGCGTGTCACATGGCAAAAGAGGGAGCAAGAGAGTGAGGGAGAAAGAGAGGAGGGAAGTACCACACACTTTTAACCAAGCAGATATTATGTGAACTTAGAACAAGAACTCACTCATCACCAAGGGGATGGTGCTAAGACATTCATGAGGGATCCATCCCCATGATCCAAACACCTCCCACCAGGCCCTGCCTCTAACACTGGAGATTACATTTCAACATGAGATTTGTGGGGGACAAACATCCAAACCATATCAGTAGGAGAATAAGTCATCACAAATAAGGGGAAGAGTTTTTCCTCTCCAGAATATAGAGTGTGAAATAGAATGTAAAGGAGCTGAGGCAAGTCAGCTTTCCCTGCAGAATTATTCTGATGGCAGCTTTTAGAAGGTCTGGAAAGGGGTTGGGTGCGGTGGCTCACACCTGTAATCCCAGCACTTTGGGAGGCTGAGGCAGGCAGATCACTTGAGGTTAGGAGTTACAGACAAGCCTGGCCAACAGGGTGAAACCCTGTCTCTACTAAAAAATACCAAAATTATCCAGGCGTGGTGGCATGCTCTTGTAGTCCCAGCTACTCTGGAGGCTAAGGACTAAGGCAGGAAAATCGCTTGAACCCAGGAGGGAGAGGCTGCAGTGAGCTGAGATTGTGCCACTGCACTCCTGCCTGGGCGACAGAGCGAGACTCCCTCTCAAAAAAAAAAAAAAAAAAAAGAAAGTCTGGAAAGCCATTGTCAGCTTCCAGATAGCAATGAGACACACATAAGATAGTAGAAACACTACAGGCAAAACATTTTGTTGTGGAGGGAGAATGAAAGTTGAGAGGACTGATGCTACCCAACTTCAAGACTTAATATAAAGCTACACTAATCAAGACAGTGTGGTACTGGTGAAAGAACAGACATATACCAATGGAACAGAATAGACAGCTCTTGAAAAAATTCACACAAATATAGTCAACTGATCTTTGACAAAGGAGCAAAGACAATCCAAAGGAGAAGGGATAGTCTTTTCAACAAATAGTATTGGAACAATTGGACATCACATGCAAAAAAATTAGACCCCGCCTACACCTTTCCCAAAAAGTCATGCTCACTGAAAAGGCCTTGAAACAGTGATTAACTTGGTAGCAACAATACCCCTAGCACCCAGATTATAGTCACTAAATACCACTTTTTTCAAGAAAGGAAGGAAGGATCCTGAAGAAATGACTGTTTTCAGGTCTCACGCAGGAAAAAAAATACAAGATAAGCCTAGAATATCTTACCCTATTTGGTAGAAAGAGGCTATCAAATCTTGCTAGAATTGCGTAAAAAACAAAACAAAACAAAACAAAACAAAAAAACACTCTCAGGAGTCAGTCTGATTAGAGACATACTTTAAAAACATTTAGGTGAAAGTAAATGGATGGAAAAAGATATAGTAGGCCAAGGGTAATCAGAGGATGATGGAATGGCTATATTAATATCAGAGAATGTAAAGTAAACTTTAAGACAAACTGTACTGTCACAAATAGAGACATTTCATAATGATAAAAAGGTTAGAATAAACTGTTACATTCATGCAATTGAACACTACTTAGCAATAAAATAGAACAAACTACTCATAAATGCAACAGTGTGAAAATATCTCAAAAGCATTACATTGAGTGAAAGGAGTATTACACAAAAGAATACACATTGACCCGGCGCAAACTGGCCAGGCGCAAATTGGCCAGGCACGGTGGCTCATGCCTATAATCCCAGCACTTTGGGAGGCTGAGGTGGGTGGATCACCTGAGGTCAGGAGTTCGAGACCAGCCTGGCTAACATGGTGAAACCCCGTCCCTACTAAAAATACAAAAATTAGCTGGGTGTGATGGCAGGTGCCCGTAATCCCAGCTGCTCAGGAGGCTGAGGCAAGAGAATTGCTTGAACCCAGGAGGCAGAGGTTGCAGAGAGCCGAGATTGTGCCATTGCATTCCAGCCTGGGGGACAAGAGCGAGACTTCATCTCAAAAAAAAAAAAAAAAAAAAAGAATACACATTGTACCATCCATTTATTTGAAGCTCTAGTCCAGGCAATATTAATATATGGTAGATAAAACTAAAAATAGTGGTTGCCACTGTGGGAGGAGTGGGAATAGGGATTGACAGAAGGGGCATAGGAAACTATCGGTTGATGGTTTTATATTTTGATATGGTGGCTTGGGTTACACAAGTTCATGCATTTATCAAAATTCATCAAACGGTACCCTTAAGATTTGTGCATTTCACTGGATATACATTTATTTTTGAGACAAGGTCTCACTCTGTCACCCAGGCTGGAGCACAGTGGTGCAATCTCCACTCACTGCAACGTCTGCTTCCCGGGTTCAAGCAATTCTCATGCCTCAGCCACCTGAGTAGCTGGGATTACAGGTGCCCTCCACCATGCCTAATTTTTATATTTTCAGTAGAGACAAGTTTTGCCATGTTGGCCAGGCAAGTCGTGAACTCCTGGCCTCATGTGATCCGCCTGCCTCAGCCTCCCAAAGTGTTGGGATTACAGATGTGAGCCACTGCACCAGGCCTACTGGATATAAATTTTACCTTAAAAAACTGTAAATAAATACTGAAGTGTACTTAATGCTACGCATACAGAAGGTTTTAGGGGTGAAGTATACTGATGTCTGCAATTCACTCTGAAATGCATACAAAAATAAAATGGATTAATGGATAGATGTATAGTTATGTAAAAAAGCAAGTAGAATAAAATGTTACTGTGGAATGTAGTTAGTGGATATCTACGGGTTTCCACTGGGAAAAGTTATTTCAACTTTTACGTATGTTTGAAAATATTTGTAATAAAATGTTGAAAAAGTGTTGAAAATAAGAGTCCTTATGTTTGGAGATAGATACAGAAACATACACAGATGATGTCAGGGGTTTGCCTTAAAATAACCCAGGTGGAGGGGATTGGGTTGGGATGTGGGTGAAATAAAATTGGTCATATACGGTTAATTTTCTGAGTGATAGGTATATTGGGTTCATTACACTATTCTCTATTTTGTGTATATTTGAAATTTTTCATAATACAAAGTTTTTTTTTTTTTAATTGCAGATATTTAAAAAGTTTACAACCATGCAGAAGGTATAAAATAAAAAAGCGGCCGGGGGTGGTGGCTCATGCCTTTAATCCCAGCACTTTGGGAGGCCGAGGTGGGCAGATCATGAGGTCAAGAGATCGAGACCATCCTGGCCAACATGGTGAAACCCTGTCTCTACTAAAAATACAAAAATTAGCTGGGCGTGGTGGCGCACGCCTGTAGTTCCAGCTACTTGGGGGGCTGAGGCAGGAGAATTGCTTGAACCCAGGTAGCGGAGGTTGCAGTGAGCCAAGATCATGCCACTGCACTCCAGCCTGGCAACAGAGCAAGACCCCATCTCAATAAATAAATAAAGCAAAAGAGCAAAAGTCTCCCCCAGGACCCTAGGCCCTCCCTACAAAGAAAACCACTGTTGACCACTTTCTGCATATTCCAGAAGACAATGTATCTATACTAGCAGGTAGATGTGAACTGAATATATGTTTTTTTAATACTATTTTCTAATTTACACAATGGTGGTATATTAGTTTCCTATTGCTGCTATAACAAATTACCACAAACCTAGTGTCACAACACAAATTTATTCTCTCTTATAGTTCTGTAGATCCGAAGTCTGAACAGATCAGGTATCACTGCGCTAAAATCAGGAGGGCCTTTTTTGGAGGTTCTAGAGGAGACCCAGTTTCCTTCTCTTCTCCGGTTTCTATAGGCACCACTTCCTCCATTTTTAGAACCACAAAATTGCATCTCTGTGCATTCTCCTGCAGTCACATTTCCTCTTCCACTTTTAAGGACCCTTGTGATTATATTGAGCCCACCCTGGTAATACGGGATAATCTCCCATTTTAAAGTTATTTAATTGGCCACCTTAATTCCATCTGTGATCTTAATTACCCTTTACCATGTAATTTTTAATTGACGGGTTCTGCGGATTAGCACATTGTCATCTTCGGGGGGAGGGGTCATTATTCTACCTATGGTTGCAAAGGCGTGACTGATAGTAGAAGGAGATGAGATCGGAAAGGTAGTGAGGATACCAGATCATGTGTAGGGCATTGCAGGATATTTTAAAGACTTTGGCTTTTACTCTGAGTGAAATGGGAAGCTATTGGAACATTAGAGGATTGTTAAAAAAAAATAAAAAAAGTCATGTGGGCCAGGTGCAGTAGCTCACGCCTATAATCTCAGCACTTTGGAGGCCAAGGCAGGTGGATCACTTGACCCAGGAGTTTAAGACCAGCCTGGGCAACATAGCAAGACCTCGTCTCTACAAAAACAAAAATTAGCCAGGCATGGTGGCACATGCCTGTAGTCCCAGCTACTTAGGAGGCAGAGGTGGGAGAACTGCTTGAACCTGGGAGGCAGAGTTTGCAGTGAGCTGAGATCACACTGATGCATTCCAGCCTGGGCGGCAGAGTGAGACCTTGTCTCAAATAAATACATAAATAAAAAGAAATAGAAACAGGTTTTCGCTATGTTGTCCAGGCTGGTCTTGAACTCTTGGCCTCAAGTGATCCACCCATCTTGGCCTCCCAAAGTGCTAGGATTACAGGTGTGAGCCACTGCGCCCAGCCTGGACCTCTAAAAACTTCTTCAATGTGTCAGACACCTGATTCTTCTCATCTTACTAAAGTACTTGCCACTTCCTGACCATCAAGTCCAATTAGTAAGATGTCATTAATATAGTGGACTGGCATGATGTTGAGCAGAATAAGATAGCTGAATTCCCTGCAGACTATATTGGGTTAGAGAATAGGAGAGTTAACATGACCTGTGGCACAGTGATTGTGTGCTCTTGTCCTTCCCATATAAAGGCAAATTGCTCTTACTCATTCTTTTTTTTTTTTTGAGAAAGTCTTGCTCTTATCCCCCAGGCTGGAGTGCAGTGGCGTGATCTTGGCTCACTGCAACCTCTGCCTCCCGGGTTCAAATGATTCTCCTGTCTCTGCCTCCCAAGTAGCTGGGATTAAGTAGCCTGCCACCATGCCTGGCTAATTTTTTTGTATATTTTAGTAGAGATGGGGTTTCACCATGTTGGCCAAGTTGGTTTCGAACTCCTGACCGCAAGTGATCCGCCTGCCTCGATCTCCCAAAGTGCTGAGATTACAGGCGTGAGCCACTGCGCCCGGCCGCTCTTGCTCATTCTTACCAATGAGTATGGAGAACACATTTGCCAGGCCAACAGTCACATACTAGTTCCAGAAGCTGTCTAGTAAAGAGACCACATTCAGGGTAGCAGCTAAGATTGGGGTTACCATGTGGTTAAAGTTATGATGATCCTTTATCATTGACTCCAATAATTTGGCTTCTGCAGGGGTCATACAAGTGAGCTGAATACTATATGAACTTGTACGTATCCCTCACTTAGTCCCAACAAAACTACCATCCCAGTATTTGATGGTGGTGCTAATCTCTACAATTTTTCCAAAGACAGGTACTGCTTTTGATTTACTATCTTGTCCAGGGATGGGTGGGGTTGGTGGGGGGGGGGTGCAGTTTCTAGAACATCTTGGCCTTTCCTTTTTTAATTTTTAAAATTATTATTATTATTTTTGAGATAGGGTCTTGCTCTGTTGCCCAGGCTGGAGTGCAGGGGCACTATCATAGCTCACTGTGGCCTCGAACTCCTGGGCTCAAGAAATCCTCTCACCTCAGCCTCCAGAATAGCTGGGATTACAAGAGCGTGCCACCATGCCTGGCTTGGCCCTTCCTATGATAATAGCTCTTACTCCAGCTGCTAAGTATATTTTTCTGCATTATATCCTCAGCAACTGGTGATAAAACCACAGGGTGGATCCATGAACCCATTGGATACACTGTAAGGCAGATTGGGCCAGAAGTCCACTCATCACCTGGAATCCATAGCTCCCATTCTAACCAGACAACCATGAATGACATTTCAGGTCCTTTGGTATCAGCATTGGCTCAAACTTCATGTATAATAAATCCCAAAAGGTCTGGACATTCCCCACTTTGCTAATGCACAGTTATCCTAGCCAATAGATGCAGGTTCCTTTGGGGAAAGATCAAGGAAAATTTATCATAAATACTTGTGATGATGTTTGCAGGGTCTTTTCTCAGAGGAACTTAGTCTCCATTTCAATTGGTGGACTTTGGATCTGTCAAATGATGTAGATCTGGAAGGCCCGCCAAATCTGATGTAGATTTGGGAGGCCCGCCTCAGCCTCCCAAAGTGCTGGGATTATAGGCATGAGCCACCATGCCCATCCAATTTTTTGTATTTTAGTAGAGACGGGGTTTCACCATGTTGGCCAGGCTGGTCTCGAACTCCTGGCCTCAAGTGATCTGCCCACCTTGGCCTCCCAAAGTGCTGGGATTACAAGTGTGAGCCACTGCACCCGGTCTAGTTCTGGCATTTTTATCGCACCTACTGTAGTGTGTCATTGAGTCCAAGTTTCAAGGAGCCATCTCCTTGATTAGTACTGGCTCCAGGTGTCCTTGCCAGGACATTGAACCCCAAAATATATATGAGTGCTTCATGTCAATAAATTTTGCCCTATCCATCATGTTCCATAGCTTCCTGCTTATTCCAGACCCACTCTATGTGTTCTCCCAGCTCCAACTGGTTCATATTAGCCAGGTCACAGAATTTTTTTGATATGTAACGATTTCCTCCTGGAACTGCATACCTCTGCTTGTGTTGTGTTGAGGCGTAATTCTAGTTATCTCCCTGGAGATTAAAAAAAATAAGACTGAGAGAGGTGGTACTTGGTAAAGACAAGTAGTATACTTGAGATATCTTTCTTGTGTGAAGTCTTTGCAGGGTCTGTATGCAAGAGGAGGCTGCTTTCCTTTAGCAAGGGGAGAGGGTTGCTTCTGCTGGCCTGGAATGTTAAGAAGAATCTGGAGGTTCCAGATTATCAGGTTCTCATGTACCCAAATGTTTCCTCCCAGGTCTTTTGGTCTTACTCTTCCTATTAGGGTCTTTGATATAGGAGATCTATTGGCACTGTGCATTCAGTCTCCTTTGCAGTTCTGCCATGTATCAATGAGATCCGATATCTGATTTTCAGCGCAGTCTGCCTTGCAACTGAGATGAGAGTCTCCTTAGAGACTCTTGCCATATAGGCTCTCTGGATTTACAGCACACCTTGAGTTGATAGCTGGCTGACCTGAACCTATAATTTTCTTTTTTAAAAGGCTTCCAAAGCAATTAACAAAAGCCAGAAGACTCTGGCTTTTGACAGGGACCAATTGTGCTCCCCCTCCCATCCAAGGCCCCCCTTCTCCAGATCAAGCAGCCCAGTTCCTTTAACACTCTCCTGCAGTTTTCATGAAAACCTGCCTGTTTATTGCCCATCTCAGATGCAGCACTGCTGAGTCCTGAGATCCAGGTGTATTCAGTGTTTAGGAGAAATGGAATTTGGAAGGGGAGATTCAGGAAGCTGGCAGGGGTTCTCCAGGTATGCTCCAGGGAGCATCTTCTGGAAGACATCCTGTTGGGTCCTGCTCCAACACCTAGCCTGTCTCTTCCTTTCCTGGAAACATGATCTGGGATTTTTCTTTTTTCTTTTCTTTCCTTTTTTTTTGTTTTTTTTCTTTTTGAGACAAAGTTTTGCTCTTGTTGCCTGGGCTGAAGTGCAATGGCACAATCTCGGCTTGCTGCAACCTCCACCTCCCAGTTTCAAGCAATTCTCCTACCTCAGCCTCCCAAGTAGCTGGGATTACAGGCACCCGCCACCATGCCCAGATAATTTTTGTATTTTTAGTAGAGACGGGGTTTCACCATGTTGGCCAGGCTGGTCTCAAACTCCTGACCTCAGGTGATCCATCCTCCTCAGCCCCGCAAAGTGCTGGGATTATAGGCATGAGCCACTGCGCCTGGCCTTTTTTTGTTTTTTTGGTTTTTTGAGACGGAGTCTCGCTCTGTCACCCAGGCTGGAGTGCAGTGGCATGATCTTGGCTCACTGCAAGCTCTGCCTCCTGGGTTCACGCCATTCTGCTGCCTCAGCCACCCAAACAGCTGGGACCACAGGCACCTGCCACCACGCCCAGCTAATTTTTTTGTATTTTTAGTAGAGACGGGGTTTCACCGTGTTAGCCAGGATGGTCTCAATCTCCTGACCTCGTGATCTGCCCGCCGCAGCCTCCCAAAGTGCTGGGATTACAGGTGTGAGCCACTGCGCCCGGCACCCCCCCCTTTTTTTTAAGCTTATGGATCTCAGGCGATGGGATTTTTCTTTTCTTTCTTTCTTTCTTTCTTTCTTTCTTTCTTTCTTTCTTTCTTTCTTTCTTTCTTTCTTTCTTTCTTTTTCTTTCTTTCTTTCTTTCTTTCTTTCCTTCTTTCCTTCCTTCCTTCTTTCTTTCTCTCTTTCCTTTCTTTCTTTCTTTTTGACAGAGTCTTGCTCTGTCGCCCAGGCTGGCGTGAAGTGGTGTGATCTTGGCTCACTGCAACCTCTGCCTCCTGGATTCAAGTGATTCTCCTGCCTCAGCCTCGCAAGTAGCTGGGATTACAGGTGTGTGCCACCATGCCCGGCTAAATTTTGTATTTTTTAGTAGAGATGGGGTTTCACCATGTTGGCCAGGCCGGTCTTGAACTCCTGACCTCATGATCTGCCCGCCTCAGCCTCCCAAAGTGCTGGGATTACAGGTGTTAGCCACCATGCCCTGCTGTAGTTTTCATCTTCTAACATTTGTGAACCACTTGGTAGGAGTTTGGTGTAAAGTCAAATCACCAGTTTCAAGTAGTAACACATTTTAAAACAATACAATTTTTTTAAAGTTTCACAATAGTGAAAAAAAAATTAGTGTTTTCCCCCCCGTTCTTGACAGTTTTTTTTCCATTGCTGTATGCACAGAACAGTGCCTGTCACATAGCTGTCACTCTAAGTATTTGCTACCTATTTGACTAATAAAATTAAATACATACATATTTGAGACAGTGTCTCACTCTGTCCCCCAGGCTGGAGTGCAGTGGTGCGTTCATAGCTCACTTCAGCCTCAGTCTCCTGGGCTCAAGTGATCCTCCAGCCTCAGCCTCCCGAGTAGCTGGGACTAAAGGCATGCGCCACTATGCTCGGCTAATTTTTTTCATTTTTTTAATAGAGATGGGATCTCCCTATGTTGCCCAGGCTGGTCTTAAACTCTTGGCCTCAAGTGATCCTCCCAACTTGGCCTCCCACAGTGTGGGGTTACAGGCATGAGCCACCTTGCTTGCCCAAAATTAAATATCGAAATAGATAAATACTTATTGAATGGATAAGTGGGAATGATAATATTGTTTACAAATTAATCCGGCTGAGAAGAAAGGCAGGTGAAGAGAAAACAGCCAGGGAGCACAGCCCAGCCTAGAGGGTGGGGGGCACCCCTTCCCGTCGGCCACCAGGAGAGTTGGAGAGGGAGGACGTACCCTTCCCCACCCTGATCCCTCCCCTAGCTCACATGCTGTGGGCTGAGCTGCGGCCGCTGGTCCCTGCTCTCAATACCTGAATGAACTATTTGGCTGAAAGCCTAGGGTGAGGTGTTCGGGGGACGGAGAGCAGGGCGTGGACTTCGCTCCGCCGCTAGGTGGCGGGCTGGCTCAGGACAGGTGAACCCGGCAGAGAGAGCCGGAGGGGGAGGAGCCCAGCACGGAAGGGCAGAGGGGCACCCTGCCGGTGGGAGGGGATTTGCATAGGACCCCAGCAACGTTGGGGCACACTTCCCTTGGGTGGAGTTAAGGATGCGACATCGTTCAAGGAAATATTTCATTCAGGAATTGGGAGCAGAGACCATGCTATGCCCAGTATGAGGGGAAGGGGTGAGGGGGTGGGGTGTCACCTCAAGGCACCCCCCGTCCAGAGAAAGGGGTGGAAGTATAAATCCCAGTGGGGTGCCCTGTGCTCTAATTCGGGGAGAAAATGCAGCAAGGAGTCCAAAGGCAGGGGTAGTTTCCTAAGGGAATCACATTTGAGGTGCGCCTTGCAGGCGGAGTTCTGTTTTAACAGAAGCAGCATGTGGGTAACAGCCTGAACAAGTACAGAGCCAGGAAAATGACTCTTTCAACCTGGAGGGAGGAACAGGCTGCGTTGGGGAGGGGTCTTCTCAGTTCCCCGCTGGAGATGGGCCTGCCTGCTTCTGTCAGAAGGGTTTGGTGTCTGGAGAAGCCCGAGGTATTGGGGGGTGTGGGGTTGTGTGTGGCGTGTGTCTGAATTGCAAAGAGGAGTGAAGGCTTCCAGCGACACCTTGACCACAGGCTGGCTCTCCAGCATCTGGAGGAATCAGAGGGAGAAGGGACGTTCTAAAATGATCATGGAGGGCCGGGTGTGGTGGTTCATGCCTGTAATCACAGCACTTTGGGAGGCCGAGGCAGATGGATCACTCAAGGTCAGGGGTTCGAGACCAGCCTGGCCAACATGGTGAAATAACGTCTCTACTGAAAATACAAAAAAAAAAAAAAAATTAGCTGGGTATGGTGGCAGGCACCTGTAATCCCAGCTACTTGGGAGGCTGAGGCAGGAGAATGGCTTGAATCCGGGAGGTGGAGGTTGCAGTGAGCCGAGTTCATGCCATTGCACTCCAGCTTGGGCGACAGAGCAAGACACAGTCTCTAAATAAATAAATAAATAAAATGATCATGGAAGAACTGGGGATCTGATGGTGTGGTTCTGCACCCCCCACCTGTTGCTTCATTTATGCATGTATTCTACAGATACTCCCTGAGCACCTACTTCCATCTGGCATTGTGCTGGGCACCAGATAGAGGTCAATGAGACAGGGCCCTTGCCCTTGAGGGGTTCATAGTCTACCCAAAAAGATACATAAACAATTCATTACAATACTACATAATAATAAAGTGGTAATAGCTCTTCATTGTTTATTCTGTCCTGGGTACTTGATACACAAGCTTCTTAGAGTCAACCTCGTAGTGGCATCCCCATTTTAATAAACAGAGAGATTGAGGCCCAGAGAGGTTAAGTAATTTGTTCAAGATCATCCAATTTGTTTGAGCAGAAGCAAGATTGAAATCCAGATATGTTTGACTCCAAAACTGTGCTCTTTCCACTCCACCATAAGCTCCTACTTAAGAAGTCTATACCCAGAGAGAGGGCATAGGAGTGGGTGTCTGGGGAAGGTTCCCCAAGGTGGGCAGGAGACTTGGAGAATGAGTTGGAGGAAGGTGGAAAAAGGGGATGCCAAGCCAAGGGAAATACATCAGAGGCCAAGTGCCCTGTGTTTCAGGAAGAGTGAAAAGCCTCACCTGTCCAGGGCCAGGCTGGACCCTCAGCCCTTCAATCTGGTGGTCTTCATGACAACAGGCTCACCCAGGTCTTTAGAAGTGCATTTTCCTGGAATTGGCACAGCAGAGGCATGGCCCATCTCTTTGTCTCTGACAGGTGAGCTGGCTGTTTCCCAGGCTTCCCCCTCTCCCAGATTGCTCACTCTCCGCTCAGGCTGTCTCTTCTCCCAAGAGCAGCAAGAGACTCACTTATCTTTGCAATTTCTTTCTATTTGGAAGTTAGTTTCCTCTTTAGCTGCTCATATGCATGCTTCAAGAAACAGAAATATTTTCTGAGTATTTTCAGTTGCACGGCATCTTCCTATATGGTATGTTATAAGGATCCTTTAGGAGAAGCTGTGGGAGATTTAAGCCATTGCTACTTTACTCCCAAATTCATCACTAGGATTTAAAGATTTTAAGCTCATAACTCATGTTGCCATATGTGAACTGCTCAGAAAATGTTTTCCTAGAGCACTTTTGCAGAGCCATCTTTATTACTCTCATCTGTTTGGTAAGTAGGTTTGTGAACAATAGTTTTGATAAATTCTACCAGCATTTTACCAGTTCGAAAGCACCCTTTTTTTTTTTTTCTTTTTTTTTTGAGACAGGGTCTTGATGAGTCACCTAGGTTGGAGTGCTGTCATGGTGCAACCACAGCTTACTGCAGCCTAGACCTCCCAGCTCAACTGATCCTCCCACTTCAGCCTCTCAAGTAGATGGGACCTCAGGTGCACGCCACCACACCCAGCTAACTTTTAAAAATTATTATGATTTTTAGTAGAGACAAAGTCTCATGCCCAGGATGGTTTTGAACTCCTGGGCGGCCCAAGTGATCCTTCCATCTTGGCCTCTCAAAGTGCTGTCAGCCATTGCACCTGGGCCAAAAGCACTTCTTGGCTATGTTCCATGTGATGGCAAAAAACAGAGCCACCGGTCGACTACACTATACTTTTCATTCTATTTTTTTTTTTTTTTTACATCTGATTTCATTCAGGACTAGTCGTAGTTCTCTTAGTCCATTAGCTAATTGCTAAAATATCTCCCATCACTGAAAAAAGAAAAAAATTATTTGACTCCTCATTCCCTTCCATCTACTGCCCCATTTCTCCATTCCCTGTAGAGCAGAATTCCTCAGAAGAGATGACTGAGCTCACTGTTTCCCCTTCTCTCCTCCCATTCTGTCTTGAGCCCACTTCCATGAGGCTTTTATTTCCACCAGCCCACAGCTCATGCCAAGGTGTCCAGACCCAGCACCTCATTGAATCCAGTGGGCCATTCTCAGCCCTCACTAAGTGACTGATCATCCCCTTCTTGAAATCCTTGTCTCATGTGGGCTTCCAACGCCCTCTCCTGGTTTACTTCCCATCTCACAGGCTGCTCCTTCTCCGTCTCCTTTGCTGGGCCCTCCTCTCTTCCTGATCTTTGAGTGTTGGGATCCCCCTCTTTTCCTGTCCCTCTCTCTCTACTTGCTTTCAAGCCGCCCTCACCCAGAAGCATGACTAAATGCCAGCTCCACACTGATGATGCACACATTTCTACATTTCTTTTCTTTTCTTTTCTTTTTTTCAGACACAGTCTTGCTCTGTTGCCCAGGCTGGAGTGCAGTGACGTGATCTTGGCTCACTGCAACCTCTGCCTCCCAGGTTCGAGCGACGCTCCTGCCTCAGCCCCGCTAGTAGCTGGGATTACAGGCACACGCCAGCATGCCCAGCTAATTTTTGTATTTTTAGTAGAGACGGGGTTTTGCCATGTTGGCCAGGCTGGTCTCGAACTCCTGACCTCAGGTGATCCGCTCACCTTGGCCTCCCGAAGTGCTGGGATTACAGGCACGAGCCACTGCACCCAGCCTTGATGACACCCACATTTCTATCCCTACCCTGGGCCTCTCTTCTGAACTCTGGACTGATGTATCTAATGCCTCCTGACATCTCAAATGGAAAACCCGATGGCCCCCAGACCTGCTCTTCTCTCAGTGCTCCCCAGCTTGGCACACGGTACCACCATTCTACCAGTGGCTCAGGCCAAACATCTGGGTACCATCATTGACTCCTCCGATAGTCAGCTTGGGCTGCCATAACGAAGTACAGTCCTGCTTTGTTTAATGATGAGGATACATTCTGAGAAATGTGTCATTAGGCAATTTCGTTGTTGTGTGAACATCGTAGAGTGTACTTACACAAACCTAGATGGCATGGCCTACTACACACCCAGGCTGTTGCTCCTGGGCTACAAAGCTGTACAGCATGTTACTGTACCTAATACTATAGGCAATTGTAACACAATGGTATTTGTGTATCTAAGTGTATCTAAACATAGAAAAGATACAATAACAACAATATAATATAAAAGATAAAAAATGGCACACCTGCAGGGTGCTGTGGCTTATGCCTGTAATCCCAGCACTTTGGGAGGCCGAGGTGGGCAGACTGTTGGAACCCAGGAGTTTGAGACCATCCTGGGCAACATGGCGAAACCCTGTCTTAACAAAAATTAACTGGACATGGTGGTGCACCCCTGAACACCCCTGTAGTCCCAGCTACTTGGGGGCTGAGGTGGTAGGATCACCAGAGCCCAGGAGGTCAAGGCTGCAGTGAGCCGAGATCGCACCACTACACTCCAGCCTGAGTGAGACAGGGTCTAAAAAAGAAAAAAGAAAAAAAAAACATATACCTATATAGGGCACTTACCACGAATGGAGCTTGCAGTGCTGGAAGTTGTTTTGTATGAGTCAGTGAGTAAGTGGTGTATGAATATGAAGGCCTAGAGTGTTAACACTACTATAGACTTTGTAAACACTACATTTAGGCTACACTAAATTTATTTAAAAACTTTTTTTTGTCTAACCCTACTGGAAACAAAAATTTTTTTTTTAAATTTATTTCTTTAATAATAAATTAAACTTAGCTTATGGTAACTTTTTACTTTATAGACTTAAATATTTTTAACTTTTTTTTTTTTGAGATAGGGTCTCACCCTGTCACCCAGGCTGGAATGCAGAATGGTGTGATCATGGCTTGCTGAATCCTTGACCTCCTGGTTCAAGCGATCATTTCACCTGAGTAATTGAGACTACAGGCATGCACCACCATGCTTCGCTAATTTTTTTTTTTTTTTTTTTTGCCTGGCTAATTTTTAAAAAAATTTTTTTAGAGACCGGGTTTTGCACTGTTGCCCAGGCTGGTCTTTAACTCCTGGGCTCAAGCAATCCTCCTGTCACAGCCTCCCAAATTGCTGGGATTACAGGCATGAGCCACTGCGCCCGGCCTAATTTTTTTTTTTTTTTTTTTTTTTTTTTTTGAGACGGAGTCTCACTCTGTCACCCAGGCTGGAGTGCAGTGGTGCAATCTTGGCTCACTGCAAGCTCCGCCTCCTGGGTTCACACCATTCTCCTGCCTCAGCTTCCCAAGTAGCTGGGACTACAGGCGCCCGCCACCATGCCTGGCTAATTTTTTGTATTTTTAGTAGAGACGGGGTTTCACTGTGTTAGCCAGGATGGTCTGGATCTCCTGACCTCGTGATCTGCCCGCCTTGGCCTCCCAAAGTGCTGGGATTACAGGCGTGAGCCACCGCACCCAGCTATTTTTTTAACTTTTAAAAACTTTTTATATATATATTTTGAGACAGGGTCTTGCTCTGCCACCCAGGCTGGAGTGCAGTAGTGCGATAATGGCTCACTGCAGCCTCGACCTCCCAAGCTTGGGTGATCCTCCCACCTCAGCCTCCTGAGTAGCTGGGGCCACTGGGGTATGCCACCACGCCTGGCTATTTTACATTTTTTGTAGAGACTGAGTTTCCCTGTTTTGTCCAGGCTGGTCTTGAATTCCTGGGCTTGAGAGATCCTCCTGCCTCGGCTTCCCAAAGCTCTGGGATTACAGGCATGAGCCACTGCACCTGGCAAATTTTTAAAAACTTTTTGACTCTTTTTTTTTTTTTGAGGTGGAGTCTGGCTCTGTTGCCAGGCTGGAGTGCAGTGGCGCGATCTTGGCTCACTGCAACCTCCGCCTCCCGGGTTCAAGCGATTCTCCTGCCTCAGACTATCAAGTAGCTGGGACTACAGATGTGCGCCACCACACCCAGCTAATTTTTGTATTTTTAGTAGAGACAGGGGTTCACCATGTTGGCCAGGATGGTTTCGATCTCTTGACCTTGTGATCTGCCCGCCTTGGCCTCCCAAAGTGCTGGGATTACAGGCATGAGCCACCGCGCCCTGCCTTTTTTGATTCTTTTGTAATAACACTTAGCTTAAAACACAAACACATTGTATAGCTGCACAAAATATTTTTTCTTTATATCCTCATTCTATGCTTTTTCCTACTTATTTTTTTTAATTTTAAAAACTTTTTTGTTAAAAAAGAGACAAACACACACATTAGCCTAGGTCTGCACAGAGTCAGGATTGTCAATATCACTGTCTTCCACCTCCACATTTGTTTTTTTTTTGAGATGGAATTTCACTCTTGTTGCCCAGGCTGGAGTGCAACGGCATGATCTTGGCTCACTGCAACCTCTGCCTCTTGAGTTCAAGTGATTCTCCTGTCTCAGCCTCCTGAGTAGCTGGGATTACAGGCACCTGATACCACACCTGGCTAATTTTTTTGTTTGTTTGTTTTTGTTTGTTTTTTGAGACGGAGTCTCACTCTGTCGCCCAGGCTGGAGTGCAGTGGCGTGATCTCAGCTCACTGCAAGCTCTGCCTCCCAGGTTCACACCATTCTCCTGCCTCAGCCTCCCAAGTAGCTGGGACTACAGGTGCCCGCCACCACGCCTGGCTAATTTTTTGTATTTTTTAATAGAGACCGGGTTTCACCGTGTTAGCCAGGATGGTCTTGATCTCCTGACCTCGTGATCTGCCTGCCTCAGCCTCCCAAAGTGCTGGGATTAGAGGTGTGAGCCACCGCGCCTGGCCAAATTTTTGTATTTTTAGTAGAGATGAGGTTTCGCCATGTTGGCCAGGCTGCCCCCTCCACATCTTGTCCCACTGGAAGGTCTTCAGGGACAGTAACACACATGGAGCTCTCATCTCCTATGATAACAATGCCTCCTTCTGGATACCTCCTGAAGGACCTGTCTGAGCCTATTTTACAGTTAACCTTTTTTTTTTTTTTTTTTAAATAAGTAGAAGAAACATACTCTAAGAGAATGATAAGAAGTATAGTAGGGTAAATGCCAGGTGTAGGAATTTTTCAGCTTCATTACAATCTTATGGGACCACTGTTGTATATAATAGTTTCTTGTTGGACAGAATATCATTATGCAGTGCATGACTGTACCATAGGCTGGGGGGCTTAAACAACATAAATTTATTTTCTCACAGTTCTGGAGGCTGGAAGTCCAAGATCGGAGTGCCTGCATGGTCAGCCAGGATGGTTCTGCCGAGGGCTGTCTTCCTAGCTTGTACACAGCCACCTTCTTGCTGTGTCCTCACGTGGCAGAGACAGACAGAGATAGAGAATGAGGTGTGGTGGAGAGGGAGGGAGGGAGAGCGAGTGTGCACAAGCTCTCTGGTGTCTCTTCTTATAAGGGCACTAATCCCATCACAAGAGCCACCCTTGGGACCTCATCTAAACCTAATCACCTCCCAAAGGCCCCATCTCCAATTACCATCACATTGGGGTTAGAGCTTCAACACGAACTTTGGAGAGACACAGTCTGGTCCACAGCACTCCTTTCTCTCTCACCCTCATACCTAATCCTTCAGTAAATCCAACAGGATGTACCGCCTACCTTCCAAATACATCCGGAACCTGACTACTTCTCCTCTTCGCCACTGTTACCTTGACTATCTGCTCTTGCCTGGGTTATTGCAGTGACCTCTTGACTGGTCACCTGCTTCCACTGGCTCCTACAGCCCATGATCCCCAGGCGGCCAGGACTTTAACATAACAAATCGGATCATATGACTTTTCTGCTGTTGACCCCTTAGTTGCTCCCCATAATCCTCACTGTGAAGTCCCTGCTCCTCACTGCGCCCTGGGTGCACTGGCCCAACTGCCCCTCCTCCCAGCATGCCCCTCTCAGAGCTCGTATTCCAGCCACAAGCTGCTGAGAGCCAACAGCTGTTGCCAGACCTTGAGGACTCATCATCTCCATCCTGTCTCTTCCTACCCTGCATGTGCTGTCTGGCACACAGTAGGTGCTCACTCAACACATGTTTGTTAAATGAAGGAAGGCTTTGTCTTCTTCCAAATCTCCTCTGTTCAAGAGTTGTTATGGACTGGACACATAATTGCAGCCCTTGGGGAGGCTAAGATAGGAGGATCATTTGAGCTCATGAGTTCAAGACCAGCCTGGGCAACATGGAAAAACCCCATCTCTACAAAAAAATACAAAAATTAGCCCAGAAGGTGGCTTGCGCCTGTAGTTCCAGCTACTCGCTTGGGAGGCTGAAAGTGAGAGGATCACTTGAGCCCAGGATGTTGAGGCCGCAGTAAGCCAAGCTGTGATCGCACCACTGCACTTCAGCCTGGGTGACAGAGTGACACCCAGTCTCAAAAAAAAAAAAAAAAAAGGTATTATGTCACTGGGGCTGCTGGTCTGATGGTCCTTCCTGAATGTGCCTATCCTAGGCCCCCAGCCCCTGCTGCCACCTCTCTCCAGTCAATGACAGGAGAGTGCATCGAGACTCTGCCTGCCCCCTCCATCTGTTCCTATCCTCAGAGACACTATCACCCCGTAGTGTATTGGAGCCAGCCACCCATTTGCCCTCCCTGCTCAGCCAATCAGAACAAGAATAATCAGCACATCGGTTGAATGCTTACAAAAATGCCAGTGATCTACATCAATTATTTGGAATTGTTATACTTCCACAAAGGAACTGTGTTATTACTCCTACAGATAAGAAAAATGAGACTCAAAGAGGGCTCAATTACTTGCCCAAGGTCATACAGTAAAGATGTGATGGATGGATGGATGGATGAATGAATGAATGAATGAATGGATGAACAAGAGCCTTATTGACTCTGGTGCTTTGCTCTTTTTCTCTCTTTCCAACATAAACACTGGGGGTGGCTCCATGGACCTAAAGGAGCCAAGTGGCTTTGGAGATTCCTAAGCCAAGAGAGCAGGAGGTTGGGAGGAGTTGACCCTGGTAGAAATCAGCTCTGAGCAGCCCCAAGTTACTCAGTAACCTCAAATACTTGGTCCCCAGGGACAAACTGGCCAATCTTGGCCAGGGCAGGCAGCAGACACTGGTTCCCCTTGGCCACCCTTCTGGCGCTCAGCTGGTCACAACTGGAATCTGGAGATGGAAGGTCAAAGATGGGACAGACCTCAGGCCAGGCAGAATGAGAGCTGATGGTGGAGTCAGGGGCTTCTCAGAGGAGGCCTGGAGTGGAAGGAGGAGTGAGAGATGAAGCCCTCACCGTTCCTTCAGAGCTATCAGGGCCAGAGGAGGCAGGGGGAAGACCAAGGGCCTTGACATCACTTCACAATCCAAAAGGAAACCATGGACTAAGGCTCTCCATAGTGTTTGGTAGGTGGTGGTCCGGGGGGTCCTCTAAGATCCTCTCAGGTGGCAGCCTGGCAGGGGAGTCCTCAGACAGGTGGGGGAGCCAGGGAGGGAACCCTCAGAAGGGGAGGGCTGTCAGGGTCTTGCTCTCTGCTGGACCAGGGCTGATACCAGCTCAGCTGGTGCTCACTAGCTGTTGAAATATCAAGATTATCCCATTCAAGTTGGCAAGTAGCTGTTGCCCGAAGGTCTCTAAGTGTACCCTCCAGAGACTGGCCCAGCTCTCCTGGGCCAGGGGGATTCCTTTAGATCTCACCATAATCCAGCAACGAAGAGGTTAACACCTACCAGGCAGGGGGCCCCAGGACCGAGCCCTGTTTTATACCTTGACTAGAACCTGTGGTTGTAGCCCCAGACCTGGCCCAGGGTTGGTGCTAAATGAGTATTTGTTGAGTGAATGAATGAGCAACAGAGGAGAGAGAATCAGAGACCCAGAGGAATTAAAAGAGACTAAGGGCTACAACACGTGACAAAGAGATGGAGGAGGCTGGAATCAGGGAGGCAGTTCCCAGAAGATGCTGGGAAGGCCCAGCCTACTCCTCCTTGTTTTCCGTGGTTTGCAGCTTTTGAAGGCTCTTCCCATCCCAGGGCCTGTCCAGTCCCTGATTGGACAGCCCTGAGCAACCCTCCACTCCCAAACAGAACTTAGGCAGTGTCTTGGGGCAGAAGGCTGGGCCTGGGTGGAGCCTCCAGATGCTGAATCATTATACAAAGTATTCTGACCTGATATACCCATTGCCCCAGGAAGGGCTAGAAAACAAGCTTCCAGCTGAGCAGGTAGGGACAGAGAGTCTCTCTGGGACAGAGGCCACTGAGGGCCAGAAAGCCCACCTGGCCAACCGGGCACAGTGCTACCAGAGTCTGCCACCCAGAGTCGGACTCCTGGCTGGCACCTGAGTTAGGGAAACTGGATACCTAGAATCCAACTGCCCTCCAGAGCCCACTCTGTGTCAGAGGCTGGAGCCCCTGAGGGGAGGTAGAAGTGAGCTGGGGAAGGGGCAGCAGGAAAGAAAAGGAAGAGGTTAGGGGCTCTACTCTTGACCCCATCCCTGCCCATTCCTGAGAAGGAGTCCTACCCTGCATCTGTTCTGGGGGGAGGCTGGCCCCTGGGGACCTAGGCCATACTCATGGGAGTGGCAGCTTTTCCTTCGGACTGGGGTTTGGGACACCATTACAAACACCCACGGGTTCCTTCCACACTATGACTCCCTCAGACAGGCGGGCCTGGGATGGGCTGCCGCTGCAGCATAGACAGAGAGCCTCCCCTCCCACCAGCCCCATGGAATACTTGCCTTCACCCTGTGGAGGTGTCAGGTGTCAGAACCAATAGTGCCAGGGTTCCACACCTATTTAGAACCCTTCAGTGGCCCAGCACCCACTGAGTAGAGGCCCTGTGCCTTAGCAGGGCCTTCAGGGCCTTCCCAGCACTGCCCCCAGCCTCCCCTAGCCTGAGTTCCTGAACACACGGGATGCTTACACTGCCAGGCTCAGTCTATGTTGGTCCCACTTCTTATAATGTCTCCTCTTCCTTCTTCACTTGTCCAATTCATAGATTGTCCTTCCAGATCACCTTCATACATTCATTACCTTCTCAGGAAGCAATTCTCCATCTCAGTCCCCTCCCTTACCTCTATCCCTGGGGTCTCTGCAGCCCCTCCTCCTGGACCCCTGCAGTCTCTGTTCTTCTCTGGGTTGGTCGCTTATCCCACTGGTAATCAAATTTCTTCCTAAGTGTCTGTCTCCACACCAGACAGTGGTTCCTGGAGGGAGGGGCTATCTGGTTCATCTCCAAAGCCTGCCTCACAGTAAGTGTTCAATAAATGTCTGTCTCCTCCATGTCTGTCTCCTCCATGTCTGTCTTCCGGGCCCCCAGTGGATGCCAATCTTGCTTGGGTAATGAGGAACTCTGGACTTGGAATTGAGAAGCCCTCCTTGGATTCAGCCTCCCTCCGCTCCAGCTGCAGAGGCAGCCCAGGCTCTCTCACATCCACAGTGGGCACGCAGGGAACCTGGGTGTCAGTGTGGCCCCTGCCCAGCCTGCTTCCCTGTGGTGTGGTACAGATTGGGGGTAGGAAGGGGGAGAGTCCCTTACCTTACACCACTTGGAGCGGTGTAAGGGACTCTACTGCAGAGGCCCAGATGCCCCAGACTGGTTAATCATCAGTGCCTGGAGAGCACTATTTATCTCTGTTTTTCGTCTCTGCTTTTTCAGTAGGGAAAAAGATTAAGTAACCCCTAACTCTCTCTTGTGTTAACCCTAGAGGGACCAGACCAGGGTTTTTTTTTGACAGAGTCTTGCTCTGTTGCCCACTCTGGAGCACAGTGGCACGATCTCGCTCACTGCAACCTCCGCCTTCTGGGTTCAAGCGATCCTCCTGCCTCAGCCTCCCGAGTCGCTGGGACTACAGGCACACCACCACCATGCCCAGCTAATTTTTTTTTCTTGTATTTTTAGTAGAGACAGAGTTTCACTATGTTGGCCTGGCTGGTCTGGAATTCCTGACCTCAAGTGATCCACCCACCCCGGCCTCCCAAAGTGCTGGGATTACACGCGTGAGCCACCATACCCGACCCAGACCTGGGTCTTTAAGGGCCACTTATTCCTTGGGAGACACTCTAAAGTAACATCATGTATGAGGGTGCGGGTTCTCCCACCCCCAGGTCCCACAGCTGTGCCCTATCAGGGCAGAGCACATGGCGTCTTTCCAGGGTCACGTCCAAGGACCTGGCACTGTAACAGTGCCAGGGTCAGCGCCAGGACTGTGCGACTCCCTTCCCCAAGTCTTGGCCCTACCTTGGGCCGAGGGTCCAGGACCCCCCCCGACGCCCCGCTCCTGGTCCCCGGGGCCCTGGGCCTGCGGCAGGTGAGGGCGGGGCCTCCGTGGGCAGGGCCTCTGTGGGCGGGGCTCCGTGAAACCTGCCCTGCCGCCGGGGATTGTCTGCCAAAGCCTGCGAGCGCCAGCCGAGATCGCAGCCCAACCCATGGCCGGGTCTCCTAGTCGCGCCGCGGGCCGGCGACTGCAGCTTCCCCTGCTGTCCTTCCTCCAGGGCGCCACTGCCGTCCTCTTTGCTGTCTTTGTCCGCTACAACCACAAAACCGACGCTGCCCTCTGGCACCGGGGCAACCACAGTAATGCGGACAATGAATTTTACTTTCGCTACCCAAGTGAGTGCGGGGTGAGGGCGCGCGGGAAGCAAAGACCCCAAGATTTGCAAAGACCCTCCGGTGTCTTGGGAGGGAGCATTTGGGTGCCCGCATTTAGCTGGGCAGCCATCTCGCTCTGAGGTGGAGGGGCTCTGGGTTTAGAATCTCACCCTTTCACTAGTGCCTGCTGTGATCCAGGGTACCGTGCTGATACATATGCCTTACCTCACTTAGTCTTTGAGATAGACAAAGGTGGGGAAACTGAGGCTTGGTTAAGTGGCTGATTCAGGGTCACACAATTACAAGTGGGGGAGTTGGGATTGGAAGCCAGATCTGGAGCCCCAGCTTTAACCATCCTCTTGTCCCACCTCTCAGTTGGCCTAATTGGGCTTTGCTGGGCTGTTCCAGAGACTGCCTTTCCTAGGGGCTCCACCTTGAGCATGGGAAAGAGAATCCTGCTGCGCAGGGAAGGTAAGAGTGGGGTTGTGAGAGGTCATAATGGCAGGTGTTAGGTATGAATCGCCCACACATGTAGGCAGCCAAGACCAGTTGGGATCAGGCATTTTTTTCCCCAGTCCCTCAAAACTGGTCCTTTCAGAGACAAAGAGAAAATGAGGCAACTGGCCAGTCGTGGTGGCTCACACCTGTAATCCCAGCATTTTGGGAGGCCGAGGCAGGCGGTTCACCTGAGGTCAAGAGTTCAAGGCCAGCCTGGCCAACATGGTGAAACTCCATCTTTATTAAAAATACAAAAATTAGGCCAGGCGCGGTGGCTCACGCCTGTAATCCCAGCACTTTGGGAGGCCAAGGTGGGTGGATCACGAGGTCAGGAGTTTGAGACCAGCCTAGCCAACATAGTGAAACTCCTGTCTCTACTAAAAATACAAAAAATTAGCTGGGTGTGGTGGTGGGCGCCTGTAGTCCCAGCTACTTGGGAGGCTGAGGCAGGAGAATCTCTTGAACCCAGGAGGCAGAGGTTGTAGTGAGTCAGGATTGCGCCACTGCACTTCAGCATGGGTGACAGAGCGAGACTCCATCTCGAGAAAAAAAAAAAAATTAGCCAAGTGTGGTGGCGGGCACCTGTAATCACCGCTACTTGGGAGGCTGAGGCAGGAGAATTGCTTGAACCCAGGAAGTGGAGGTTGCAGTGAGCCGAGATTGCACCACTGCACTCCAGCCTGGGCAATGACAGAGTGAGACTCTGTCTCAAAAAAAAAAAAAGAAAGAAAAAAAGAAAGAAAATGAGGCACCCTCTACCTGCTAATCACAGAGCAGCAGCCCCCAGACTTGGCAGGAAGCATAGCAGCGTCATTAGTCCATTTCACAGAGGGGGAAGCTGAGTCTCAGAGGGGTTGTGAGTTGTTCACGATCACCCATCATGTGAGTGGCAGAGCTGGAACTAGAACTCAGGCATCCTAAGCTTTTTGCCCCACAAGTCACCTGCCTGCTGACAAGTTTTAATAAAGAGAGAGTTAACCTCTCACCCCCACCCTCGGCGCCATGGGAATAGAGCCTCACCTTCAAAGGTCATAGGATCAGAAGGAGGTAGGGAGACGTGGAATTAACTGATTGATTGAAACAGGGTCTCACTCTGTCATCCAGGCTGGAGTGCAGTGGCATGATCACGGTTCATTGTAGCCTCCACATCCCAGGCTCAAGCAATTCTCCTGCCTCAGCCTCCCAAAGTGCTTGGATTACAGGCATGAGCCACTACGCCCGGCCAGACCTAGAATTTAAATCGAGCTCTGCTAGATGCCAAAGCCCCAGCTTTAACAGCTGTCTTCTCCCATAATCTTGTCTGGTCCAGGAGTTATCTAGCTGGGTTGCAGAGGGACAGCAAGGGAAGGTGGGAGAATAACAGGTGGCTTTGGAGAGCTTTATCTTCTCTCCAATCAAAGGTGCTTGGGGCTGGGCACTGTGGTTCACGCTGTTATCCCAGCACTTTGGGAAGCTGAGGTGAGAGGACGGCTTGAAGCCAGGAGTTTGAGGCCAGCCTGGGCAACAAAGTGAGACCTCATCTCTATAAAAAATTAAAAAATTAGCCCAGTATAGTAATAAGCTCCTGTAGTCATAGCTACTCTGGAGGCTGAGGAGGAAAGATTGCTTGAGCCCAGGAGGTTGAGGCTGAAGTGAGCTGCAATGGCACCACTGCACTCAAGCCTGGGCAACAGAGCAAGACTCTGTCTCAAAAAAATAAAAAAGCGCATGGATTTGGTGGGGGTGGGGTGGGGTTGGCATCAGACTCCGTCCCACCCACACAGGCATCCTCTAAAGGGGATGTTGAGAGGTTGCCTTATTTCTTCCTCCACCTCCAGCTGGAACAGCCCCTCAACTCTCAGAGCCCAAAAATAATTTCTCATAGTGGAACGTTCCCAGAGAAGGAGATTTCTTGATGTTTAGACTCCAGTTGAAAGGCCAGAGCCTTGAGTTTTGATTCCAAACAAACCTGGGGTGGGAGATGTAAACACTTATACCACACAAGTTCTGGACTGGTTTTGGCATGTAATGGTCAGGAGCCCTTGGACCCAGCACCCTTCCTTATCTTGCTGTCCTTGAACACAAGAATAGACATGGATTCTCTTTACTGTTTGCACAAGGAGAAAAGCAGCCAGGCAGTGAGGCTAAAAGAACTTAGGGTGCTGGCTGAGTTTTAAGTGATGCCTCTCCCTTTCTGTTTTTTTTTCCCCCCATCATCTCAAATGTTTATAATTTATTTGTGTTGGGAACATTGAGTATCCTCCTCCTGTTTGAAATGATATAATATATTATTGTTAACTACAGTCACTCTACAATGCTATAGGGTCCTCAACACCTAGGCTGGTTAGGAAGGGGGGGGGGCGCACAGCAGGAGGTGAGTGAATATTACTGCCTGAGCTCCGCCTCCTGTTAGATCATGGCTGCATTAGATTCTTATAGGAGCGCGAACCCTATTGTGAACTGTGTATGTGAGGGATCTAGGTTGTGCACTCCTTATGAGAATCTAATGGCTGATTATCTGAGGTAGAAAAATATCAATCTGAAACCATCCCCCACCCCCCAACCATTTGTCCAGGAAATTGGTCCCTGGTGCCAAAAAGGTTGGGGATCGCTAGGTATAGATCAGTAGAACTTATGCCTTCTATCTTAGATGTAATTAACTGTAATTTTGTATCCTTTAACAATCTCTCCCTATTCCCCCTTCCCCCACTCTTCTGTCTTTATTATACTTTGTTCTACTTTTTACTTCTATGAGAGCAACTTTTTTTTTAGCTTCCACATACGAGTGAGAACATGCAGTGTTTAACTTTCCATTCCTGGCTTATTTCACTTATAATGTCCTCCAGTTCCATCCATGTTGCCACGAATGACAGGATTCTATTTTTTTTTTTTTTTTTTTGAGACGGAGTTTCGCTCTTGTTGTCCAGGCTGGAGTGCAATGGCACAATCTCGGCTCACCACAACCTCTGCCTCCCAGGTTCAAGCGATTCTCCTGCCTCAGCCTCCCGAGTAGCTGGGATTACAAGTGTCCGCCACCACACCTGGCTAATTTTGTATTTTTAGTAGAGACGGGGTTTCTCCATGTTGGTCAGGCTGGTCTCAAACTCCCGACCTCAGGTGATCTGCCTGCCTCGGCCTCCCAAAGGGCTGGGATTACAGGCATGAGCCATTTCACCTGGCCAGAATTCCATTCTTTTTTTATGGCTGAATAGTATTCCACTGTGTATATATACCACATTTTCTTTATCCATTCATCTGTTACTGTTTTAGGTTCTGTTTGATTTGGGGAGTGGGTAGGTCTGGAGAAGCAGTGCAGGGTTGGGGACATTTAGTGTTCCAACCCTAGGGCTGGCAGCTGCAGACCTCTAATTTCTTTTTTTTTTTTTTGAGACAGAGTTTCACTCTTGTTGCCCAGGCTGGAGTGCAATGGCACTATCTTAGCTCACTGTAACCTCCACCTCCCGGGTCAAGCGATTCTACTGCCTCAGCCTTCCTAGTAGCTGGGATTACAGCTGTGCACCACCACACCTGGCTAATTTTTGTATTTTTAGTAGAGACGGGGTTTCGCCATGTTGGCCAGGCTAGTCTTGAACTCTTGACCTCAGGTGGTCCACCCACCTCGGCCTCCCAAAGTGCTGGGATTACAGGCGTGAGCCACTGTGCCCGGCCTCAGACCTCTAATTTCAGCACATATCCAGCCCTCTTCCAGGGCCTTGCTAACTCATTTCCTATCTGCCCATGCATATGGCACCAAAAAAAAGCACAAAAGCATGCTTCTCTCAAAGTTACTGATTGCATTCTAAAGTTCAGTAATTGAGCCAGGTGTGGTGGCTCATGCCTGCAATCCCAGCTACTCATGAGGCTGAGGTGAGATGATTGCTTGAGGCCAGGAGTTTGAGAGCAGGCTGGGCAGCAACATAGTGAGACTGATATCTCTACAAAAATAAATAAAATTCAATAATTATTTTCTGACTTGTCGGTGCCTTGTCAGATTCCACAAAAAAAAGGGGAGCATAATTTTTGTTTTGTTTTCTTTTTTTTTTTTTTGACACGGAATCTCACTCTATTGCCAGGCTGGAGTGCAATGGCGCTATCTCGGCTCACTGCAACCTCCACCTCCTGGGTTCAAGTAATTCTTCTATCTCAGCCTCCTGAATAGCTGGGACTACAGGCACACGCCACCATGCCCAGCTAATTTTTGTATTTTTAGTAGAGATGGGGTTTCACCATGTTGGCCAGGATGGTCTCGATCTCTTGACCTTGTGATCTGCCTGCCTCGGCCTCCCAAAGTGCTGGGATTACAGGCATGAGCCATCATGCCCGGCCCGTTTCCTTTATGATCAATCTTTCTACAAGAGATTTGAAGTCATTTACAACCAAAACGTGTATAAGAAAAGCAAAGGAGAGAAGCAGAACGTAAATAATGAACCACATACAGGGCCTACAGTTGTCCAGTTGTGATTCCAGTGGAACACTGAGCTCCAGGCAGCCAAGGAAGCCTCACACATGCAGTTCTTTGACTCTTCCATGCCTGTCTTCCTTGCTCTGTGAGAGCACGGACTGCCTTGATGACAGCTACATTCCCAGAGCCCAGTCCATGGTGCTCAGCACCTCAGCTGCCTGAAGGTGGGAAAGCAGACCAGTTCCTGGGGGAAGTGGCTGGGTGCTGTGGCTTATGTATGTAATCTGAACACTTTGGGAGGCCAAGGCAGGTGGATCACTTGAGATTAGGAGTTTGAGACCAGGCTAGCCAACATGGTGAAGCCCCGCTTCTACTAAAAATACAAAAAGTAGCCAGGCAGGGTGGTACATGCCTGTAATCCCAGCTACTGGAGAGGCTGAGGCATGAGAATCACTTGAACCCAGGAGGCGGAAGTTGAAGTGAGCTGAGATCACACCACTGCACTTCAGCCTGGGTGACAGAGCCAGACTCTGTCTGAAAAAAAAGAAAGAAAATTTTCACGTGAAGCTATAAAATTGGGGTTTAGGGTGATAATAGCCCATTTCTCAATAACATATTTACAACCAATGCAGTAACAGTGCTCATGACATGCTTTCTCTGGTGTTTCTTGATTAAAGTAAAAAATATAGCATGGTATTACTATGTACATAGACCCAAGACAAAGAAAAGAGGACCAGATGGTTGGGCTGAACATCAGACTAGGTTGATTCAAACCTTATTTACAAGTTTACAAATAGATGGGAGGGGGGCAGTTACAGAACGAGGTAATCACTAAAGCAAAGTATTTGCATTTACCTCTCTTTCATTCATTTTTTTTTTTTTTTTTTTGAGATGGAGTCTTGCTCTGTAGCCCAGGCTGGAATGCAGTGACATGATCTCGGCTCACTGCAAGCTCCGCCTCCCGGGTTCATGCCATTCTCCTGCCTCAGCCTCCCAAGTAGCTGGGACTACAGGCGCCCACCACCATACCCGGCTATTTTTTTGTATTTTTAGTAGAGACGGGGTTTCACTGTGTTAGCCAGGATGCTCTCAATCTCCTGACCTCGTGATCTGCCCGCCTCAGCCTCCCAGAGTGCTGGGATTACAGGTGTGAGTCACCATGCCCAGCCAACCTCATTTTCAATATTACTATATGTTATTATTTTTTAGAGATGGGGTCTCACTCTGTCACCCAGGCTGGAGTGCAGTGATGTGATCGTAGCTCACTGTAGCCTCAAACTCCTGAGCCCAGGCGATCCTTCTGCTTCAGCTTCCTGAGTAGCTATAGGCACCTGCCACCATGCCAAGCTGATTATTATTATTGTTTTATATAAATGGGGGGGGTCCACTCTGTTGCCCAGGCTAGTCTTACTCTCCTGACCTCAAGCAGTCTTCTCCACTCAGCCTCCAAAACACTGGGATTACAGGTGTGAGCCACTGTACCCAGCCTTATATATTATTTTTATCGGGTTAGCTTTTTATGCAGAGTGGTACAGAATAGAAACCAAACAGAAAAGGCCCCAAATCTTCCTGCCCATAAACCTCACTGACTCTTTAAAAATTTCAAGTAATTCATCTATAAAGTTAAAATATTCAAACTATAGAAAGAAACTAAAAAGTAAAATCATCCTTCCCAGAGTCACCATGCTGCACAACTCCAGGGGCATCATTTGCATTGAAGTTGTGCAACACAGCAGCCTTGTCTCCTTCTTCCTTCAATTCCTTTTCTCTGAGGTCATCTCTGTTAACACTTTGAAGCTATTTCCTAATTTTTTTTTTTTTTTTGAGACAGACTCTTGCTCTGTCACCCAGGCTGGAGTGCAGAGGTACGATCTTGGCTCACTGCAGCCTCTGCCTCCTGGGTTCAAGCAATTTTTGTCCCTCAACCTCCCGAGCAACTGGCATTACAGGCACGTGCCACCATGCCTAGCTAATTTTTGTATTTTTTGTAGAGACCGGGTTTCGCCACGTTGGCCAGGCTGGTCTCGGACTCCTGGCCTCAAGCAGTCCACCCGCCTTGGCCTCCCAAAGTGCTGGGATTACAGGTGTGAGCCAGTGTGCCCAGCCTCCTTAAAATTTAAAAAAAAAAACTGGGCACAGTGGGCCTCACCTGTAGTCCCAGCAACTTAGGAGGCCAAAGTGGGAGGACTGGCTGAGTACAGGAGTTTGAGGCTGCAGTGAGCTATGATCATGCCACTGCACTCTTCCCTGGGTGACAGAGCGAGACATCTAGTAATAATAATAACTTTAAAATCCTCAAAAGGAAGAGGTATGGTCTCTGAAGTATGAGGGTAGATGTCAAGAAGGACTTTATAGCAGAGAGGAAATGTTGAAAAGAAGTCTGTAGTGGGGAGAATTTTAAGCATGGAGAGAGTCAGGGACTGCAGCAGAAAAGAGCACAGGTTGGACTTCCAGCCAGTCTGTTGTAAGAGACCCAGGGATGGGGCAAATGAATAGAGCAGAAGGCTTTACTCCCTTGCTCTGACATGAGGACAGCAGGGATGTCGGGGTCCCACTGCTCCAAGCTGGCCAGCTCTGCGCAGGTGGCTCAGGGCTGGGAGCCCCTGACATGCCTGGGGAGTTTTATAGGCTCGGCTCAAGGCAGCCCTGGCTGGTGAGAGCCAGGGGCACTGTCAGGGTAGCTGACTGGATTATGGGCTATGGCTAGAGCAGCCCCCAAGTGCCCCACCTGTCCCTGCCCACTGCAGGCTTCCAGGACGTGCATGCCATGGTCTTCATGGGCTTTGGCTTCCTCATGGTCTTCCTGCAGCATTGCGGCTTCAGCAGCGTGGGCTTCACCTTCCTCCTGGCCGCCTTTGCCCTGCAGTGGTCCACACTGGTCCAGGGCGTTCTCCACTGCTTCCGCGGTGGCCACATCCATGTTGGCGTGGAGAGGTGGGCAGCTGCCACCTACCCAGCTCCCCAAGGTTCACTCGGGAGGCCCCTGCCCGTGGGCCCCAGATCTAGCCCTGTCCTTCAAGTCTGCTTCCTGACTCATGATTCTGGGCGTCACTTGGTTTCTCTAGGTGTCCTGCCTGTCCTTATTGCCTGACTTCCTCTCCCATCCTTGACCCTCACACTCAGCCCCACCTCCTCATTGTTTAGGGCCCTTGTTCCCCAAGAGCTGCGAGAAGGGTAGACAGCTCTGGTTCTTCTACCTATTGTGGCCTTTGTCAGCTGAGTCACAGAACCTCCTTGAGACTCGATTTCCTCATCTACAAACAGGGCCAGGTGATCCCTTCCAACTCCAGGGAGGAGCTTGAGCTCCTTGTCTTCTCTCCAGAACTCCAACCCCACCCCACCCACCACATCATGCTGTCCTGGCTTCATGCCAGGCAGGAGCCCAGAGGCCAGCCTCTCTGACCCCTCTTGTGCTCCCACTTCTGCCCCATCCCCAGCATGATCAACGCTGACTTTTGTGCGGGGGCCGTGCTCATCTCCTTTGGTGCCGTCCTGGGCAAGACCGGGCCTGCACAGCTGCTGCTCATGGCCCTGCTGGAGGTGGTGCTGTTTGGCATCAATAAGTTTGTGCTCCTTCATCTCCTGGGGGTGAGAGTCTGGGGAGGGATGGAGTGGGGGGTGGGGGGTGGTCAAGGTCAGCCTCTGAGCCAGGAGCCTGGGGGCGGGGGCGGGGTGCTGCCTCTCCACCTCACCCTACCTCCCCAGGTGAGAGATGCCGGAGGCTCCATGACTATCCACACCTTTGGTGCCTACTTCGGGCTCGTCCTTTCGCAGGTTCTGTACAGGCCCCAGCTGGAGAAGAGCAAGCACCGCCAGGGCTCTACCATTCAGACCTCTTCGCCATGATTGGTGAGGCCTTCGAGGTGCGGTAGCAGCGGAGGGGGCTGGTCTGGAGGCCTCTGATCTGGGCCAGAGGTGACTGTCTCTTGGGGTGCTGACTGCAGTCCTGGGGTTGTGCCTGGGCATTCACTTCCCATTTGGATTCTGCTGTGAGAGCTCTGGGACCTGCACTTATCATTCTCAACAGTTTTATGACAAGTTCTTAGAATTCAGCCCTGGGGAATGCATATGCCCTGGGTCCTTTCTAAATCCATCTCCATCCCACTTAAAACCTTCCAGGGCTCCCACCAGCCACAGGTTAGAAAGTGGCCTCCTCAGCTGCCACGTCAGCCCCTCCTCCTCCTCCTCGCTGGCTCAGGCTCCAGCCAGACTCAGCTTTTGCCTGCCCTCACCTCCAGGCCTTTGCCTGTCTGGTTCCGGGCAAACAGGCAATCTCTGCTGGTCCCTGGTGCTGCCTTCCGCCTCCTAAGGATATTTCCTCCTGGCAGATTCCCGATGCCTGGAAGCCCCTGCACTCTCAGGCGGGGATAAGGAGAGGAAGGGTCTTGGGTCACCCCGGGGACCCACAGGAGCTAGGAGCCCTGTCATCACCACCTGCTTCTTTTTTTTTTTTGAGACGGAGTCTTGCTCTGTTGCCGAGGCTGGAGTGCAGTGGTGCGATCTCAGCTCACCACAACCTCTGCTTCCTGGGTTCAAGCAATTCTCCTGCCTCATCCTCCCGAGTAGCTGGGATTACAGGCGCGTGCCACCACATCCGGCTAATATTTTATATTTTTGGTAGAGACAGGGTTTCACCGTGTTGGCCAGGCTGGTCTCCAACTCCTGACCTCAGGTGATCCACCCACCTCGGCCTCCCAAAGTGCTGGGATTACAGGCGTGAGCCACTACGCCCGGCCACCACCACCTGCTTCTAAGCATGTGCCTCCACCTCGGCTTCTGTTCCTCTATTTTCATAACTGCAGACAGAAGGCAAATCCGTATTTTTAATTTTTTTTTTCATAGAAGGTATTGAATAGGGACTGAAGTACCTATTGCTATATGAAACAGAGAGGCTGGCTTAGGATTGCTCAGCACTGCTGGGTCGGAGTACAAAGAACCCCAGGTCAGCTGAGGCCTCTTGCCCTTTGAGACCCAGATAAGTTTGCCTTGAATTCCAAAGGCTTCCCCAAGTTTTCCAGGCATTCCCAGGAGACTTACATTCTCAGCTGTCTGCCTCCCAGCTCCTGGATTTTAGTGTCACCCAGACAGGAAAGAGGCCCCTTCCTGGATTCTCCCATAAACGCTCCGCCTACAGGATGCAAATGTGAGTGTGGGAGATTTTACTTAAGATTGCCGGGCTGCTGGGAGAAGCCCCACCCAACAGACTACTCAGGACATGGTGGTCCCTAAGCCTCCCACCTTGCTGGCTTACACCACAGGGTCCCCAGCCTTCTCCTTCACCTTGTTGTTTGGGTCCTTCTCTCTCTCCCTCCAGGATGGACCTGGGAACCTCATGCAGGAAGGCAGGGTAAATGGGCTCCCAGTTCTTTCCCAAAATGCACGGGCCCAGCCCATTCAGTACTCAGCAAACAGTGGCCTCTCCCAAACACTGAAGGGTCCACCCTCTCTAGGAGAGATTGAGGTTATCATTGTTTTCCTGATATGTGTATCAAGTACCCAGCACAGTCCCTGATATGCAGTGGCCTTTGCCTTTTCTCCTTTCCTTTCTTTTTTTTTTTTTTTTTTTGAGATGGAGTCTTGCTCTGTCTCCCAGGCTGGAGTGCAGTGGCGTGATCTCGGCTTACTGCAACCTCCACCTCCCAGGTTCAAGCAATTCTCCCGCCTCAGCCTCCTGAGGAGCTGGGATTACAGGAGTGCGCCACCATGCCTGGCTAATTTTAGTAGAGATGGGGTTTCACCATGTTGGTTAGGCTGGTCTTGAATCTTGGACCTTGTGATCCGCCTGCCTCGAGCCTCCCAAAGTGCTGGGATTATAGGCGTGACCCACTGTGCCTGGTCTTCTTTTCCTTTTTTGATACTTAAAAAATGCCAATGTTCTGGCTGGATGCAGTGGCTCACACCTGTAATCTCAGCACTTTGGGAGGCTGAGGTGGGCGGATCACCTGAGGTCAGGAGTTCGAGACCAAACTGGCCAACATGGTGAAACCCCCCCATCTCTACTAAAAATACAAAAATTACCTGGGTGTGGTGGCGGGCGCCTGAAGTCCCAGCTACTCGGGAGGCTGAGGCAGGAGAATCACTTGAACCTGGGAGACGGAGGTTGCAGTGAGCTGGGATCATGCCACTGCACTCCAGCCTGGGCGGTAGAGTGAGATCTTGTCTCAAAAAAAAAAAAAAAAAAAATTCAACGTTCCGTGGTTTTCAACCAAGTAGTTTCTTTTTGTGCCAGTGCCCTTCAACAGCTGCCATTTGCTGGGCGTTTTGTGCCTGCTAGGTCATGGGCTATGCATTTATGTGCATTGCCTCATTTAATTGCCACTTGATGAGGTGGTGGTGTTATTATTATTATTATTATTATTATTATTATTATTGAGATAGGGTCTGGCTCTGCAGCCCAGGCTGGAGTATAGTGGCATGATCTCAGCTCACTGCAACCTCTGCCTCCCAGTCTCAAGCGATCCTCCTGCCTCAGCCCCCCAAATAGCTGGAACTACAGGCATGTGTTACTATGCCCAGCTAATTCTTTTGTATTTTTGGTAGAGATGGGATTTCACTATGTTGTCCAGGCTGGTCTCAAACTCCTGAGCTCAAGTGATCTGCCTGCCTTGGCATCCCAAAGTGCTGGGATTACAGGTGTTAGCCAAGGTGCCCAGCCCAAGGTGGTATTATCAATCCCACTGAACAGATGAGGAAACTGAGGCTGCTGAGGGTAGGTGACTTGCCTGCAGTTATACAACTTGTACCTTGCGTGGGAGCCACTTCCTTCTTCTCACTCCGCCTGCCTGTCCACCATCTAGGGACCATCTTCCTGTGGATTTTCTGGCCTAGCTTCAATGCTGCACTCACATCGCTGGGGGCTGGGCAGCATCGGGCGGCCCTCAACACATACTACTCCCTGGCTGCCAGCACCCTTGGCACCTTTGCCTTGTCAGCCCTTGTAGGGGAAGATGGGAGGCTTGACATGGTATGGAGAAGAGGACTTGAGAGAGGCAGAGGGGGTGGCCTGGGGAGGGGAGGAGAGGTCTGAGACCCTCAAGAAAGATTCTCCTGGGGAACAGATAAGGGCACAGGCATAGGGGCTCCATCTGTGCTGGTGGCTATGGGGTCAGAATGGGAGGCGATATGGTAGCAGGACAATGAGAGGTTAGATGGCAGAGGGACTTCCAGAAGCAGTAGGTGTCACTGTAGTGGGTAGGGTTGGGTTGCTGTGGGTGTGACGATCTGAAAGGGCCTCCAATACCTTGCTCCTCCCTTAGGTCCACATCCAAAATGCAGCGCTGGCTGGAAGGGTTGTGGTGGGGACCTCAAGTGAAATGATGCTGACACCGTTTGGGGCTCTGGCAGCTGGCTTCTTGGCTGGGACTGTCTCCACGCTGGGGTACAAGTTCTTCACGGTATAGATGCCTCTTGGGGCCTGGGCAGAACATGGAGTCTTCGGTACTTTTCCTCCGCCTCTCCAACAGGACGAGGTGGTGGGGAGTGGGCACAGGAGACTCATGATCTGTCTTGCCCTCCAGCCCATCCTTGAATCGAAATTCAAAGTCCAAGACACATGTGGAGTCCACAACCTCCATGGGATGCCGGGGGTCCTGGGGGTCCTCCTGGGGGTCCTTGTGGCTGGGCTTGCCACCCATGAAGCTTACGGAGATGGGTAAGTTTCCTCCCAACCCACACTGCAGTCATCATCCATCTGGAATGACCTCTGTCATTCTCTTTCACTGTGTGTGACCAAGAAAAAAGAGTGAATTCATTCATTCATCCATATTCTGGGAGCAAAGGAAATTGGAGTTAACAAAACCAACCCAGAAACTGCCCTCCTGGTCCTCTATCAAGTGCAGCAGAAAGTCATGGAACAAATGACTTCAAGAGTGTTACTTGTTACTGAAGGGTCAGTAAGAGATAATGACCCTTAGGATCTATTTTTGCACATCAAGGGTGGGCAAAAGCAACACGCAAATGGAGTCTTGAAAGGTGCCTAGGTGTCTGCTGGCCTACAAGGGTGGGAAGGTGTTCCAGGCTGTGGGCCTGGCTTGAGCAGCAGCCTGGAGGTGAGACTCAGCCTGGCATGCACCCTCGAGACCCTCTTGGCCACTTCCTGTTCCCCAGTGTGAGTTCCAGTGCCATGAGCAGCCCTGGCCCCGGGCTGCATCCTTCTCTCCCCCTATCCCTGCCTTTCCGCCATCTGGTCTCCCTGCAGCCTGGAGAGTGTGTTTCCACTCATAGCCGAGGGCCAGCGCAGCCACGTCACAGGCCATGTACCAGCTCTTCGGGCTGTTTGTCACACTGATGTTTGCCTCTGTGGGTGGGGGCCTCGGAGGTGAGTAACCTTGGATTTTCTAGAGGAAGGGGCATGGGATCCTATAAGCCTGACATGAATTCATTCACTCATAGATATTTATGGAGCATCTACTTTGTGCCATAAAGTAGGGATTGGGTTGTGGGTTAAGGGGTAACCAACCTCCTGCAGGCACAGAGGTGCATGCAGGTGCTTGCTCCTTTCTGGTGCCGAGGGTGGCTGGGGAGTCCGCCAGGGGTGAGTGAGGCCGTCTCTTACGTGTCTATGCTTGCCTGTGCTGCTCCCTCTGCCCACTAGAGGGAAGCCCAACCTCAGGCTGAGGCCTAGAAGGGGACGGCTGTGCCATGTGGGGCAGGGACGAGGAGGGGAGGAGACGGCCTGCCACCTCCAGACCCCAGTGTGAAAACCTTACACAGAGGCACACTGTCCATGGCCCTGGGTCAGGCAGTCGCTCTTCATGTTTGGCCTTAGTCTTTTTGGCCTTCAAAATAAAACCTGATTCAGCATCCCCTCCCTTCTGCTCTCACCTGGAGATCTCCTTCCTTCCCTCCCTCCCTTCCTCCCTTCCTTCCTTCCTTTTTCTTCCTTCCTTTCTTTTTCTTTCTTTCTTTTTTTTTTTTTTTGATGGAACCTTGCTCTGTAACCCAGGCTGAAGTGCAGTGGTACAATCTCAGCTCACTGCAACCTCTGTCTCCCGGGTTCAAGCCATTCTCCTGCCTCAGCCTCCAAGTAGCTGGGACTACAGGCGCCTGCCACCATACCTGGCTAATTTTTGTATTTTTAGTAGAGACAGGGTTTCGCCATGTTGGCCAGGCTGGTCTCAGACTCCTGACCTTAGGTTATCTGACTGCCTCGGCCTCTCAAAGTGCTGGGATTACAGGCGTGAGCCACTGCACACGGCCTATTTTTTTTTTTTTTTTTTTTTGAGACAGAGTTTTGCTCTTGTACCCAGGCTGGAGTGCAATGGCATGATCTCAGCTCACTTCAACCTGCACCTCCCGGGTTCAAGCGATTCTCCTGCCTCAGCCTCCCAAATATCTGGGATTACAGGTTCCCCCCACCACACCCAGCTAATTTTTGTATTCTTAGTAGAGATGGGGTTTCACCATGTTGGCCAGACTGGTCTCGAACTCCTGACCTCAGGTGATCCACCTGCCTTGGCCTCCCAAAGTGCTGGGATTATAGGCATGAGCCACCACACCCTGCCTAATTTTTGTATTTTTAGTAGAGATGGGCTTGCTTTCACCATATTGGCCAGGCTGGTCTTGAACTCCTGACCTTAAGTGATCCATCTGCCTCAGCCTCCCAAAGTGCTGAGATTATAGGCGTGAGCCACTGCGCCCGGCCACAATAAGCATTTTCTGCGCCCCCTCCTGTGTGGGAGGCCACAGAAAGCTCAGCAGCTGTGGTTCATGATGGAATCAGGAACTGGTCTATCACCAACTGCACACACTTGAGCAAATTATTTAACTTCTCTGAGTCTTGTTTCTTTGTTTGTAATACAGGAATAATATTGGCCTCGTAGGGTTGTTGTGATTACTCAGGAAAGCAAGACTAGTCAAGCACTTTGCACAGGGCCGGGCACATAGTAGATGTTCAACAAATACCGCTGTGTTTTGCTTGCACAGGCATCATATTGGTCTTATGCCTCCTAGACCCCTGTGCCCTGTGGCACTGGGTGGCACCCTCCTCCATGGTGGGGGGCAGAGAAGCCTCACAGATCCTCCCCTACCACCGCCAGGGCTCCTGCTGAAGCTACCCTTTCTGGACTCCCCCCCAGACTCCCAGTGCTACGAGGACCAAGTTCACTGGCAGGTGAGACATCGCTGGGCCCTCACACCCTCTGAGTCTCCCTTCCCTGCCTCGCCTCCTGTGGCCCAAGTTGCCTTCTTCCTTCCTTGCTGCTCCTTCTCCTCTGGGGTACACCCCTGAACTGTGGCTTCCAGGCTCCTGGAGCTACTCTTTCACCTCTACCCACTCCTGCCTTCCAGGTGCCTGGCCAGCATGAGGATAAAGCCCAGAGACCTCTGAGGGGGAGGAGGCAGACACTCAGGCCTAACCCACTGCTGGCCCGTGAGGACACGTTCCTTTTCGGAGATGCTGACTGGCTGCTACTAGGAAGTTCTTTTTGAGCTCCCATTCCTCCAGCTGCAAGAAGGGAGCCATGAGCCAGAAGGAGGCCCCTTTCCACAGGCAGTGCCTCCACAGGGAGAGAGGCAGCAGGAGGCTGGGAGATCTTGGGGAGTGGGGCCATAACTGGGTACGGTAGGGGGAACCTCACCAGATGCCTGACCCGACTGCCCTACCAGCCTGCACATGGGTAGAAGAGGCCAAATTGAGGCACCCAAGTGATCCACTGGCCCCACGTCACACAGTTACAGTGAAACCCAAGCCAGGCCTGGTTGAGGGTGATAAACGCCACCATCTCTAAGGGTTCTGACTCCTTGTCTTTGTGCCCTGGGAACATAAGAAGTTTCTCTTACCTTCTAACTCACAATGGTAGAACCTCCTGGAGGTTCCTGGAGAGGCAGGAAAGGGCTTTAGTGCTGACAAATTCCTGATTCCTGATCTGTGGCAGTCCCTCTCCAGTGCCATGTCCTGCTAGTGCCCTGCCTAGGCTTGCCTGTCTCCAGGCACAGGGAGTTCATTCTCTCCCAGAAAACAGGATTTTTTGTTACAGGATGTCTTGGGCTGCGGGAGAGAGTTCTTCCCATTCCAGAACTGCTGCTACTCTGACCTTCAACTTGGGCAGCCTATGAGCAGAGAAGGAAGAGCGTGTCCACAGGGCCCAAGGGAGATATAAGCTGTTTGCCACCAACCCTAATAAGCTAGAAGCAGCCAGCACCTAGTTGCCACTTATGTCCCTGTCCTGAGACTGAGGAGTGGGGAATAGTAAGGGCATCATTGTGTGGATTAGGCCTGTGGCAGAGAAGATTGAAAACGACCCCCCGCCACGACCCCCACCCAGGGGCCTCTGTTGTCCTGAAGTCATTTGACCACCAGAGGGCGCACCAAACCCAGAAGAGGAAGATGCCGCCTTTATGCCCCTCCTTGGTCCTCTATGAAGAATGAAACTCCTTCCTGCAGCCTAACCCCCTTCCTGTCTGCGTCAGCTCTGGTCCTCATGCATTCATGCCACAAACCTTTTTTGAGCTCCTATCCACCACTACATGTCAGGCAGATGCCAGGGGTTTCAGATCTCTCATCCAGCAGAAATCCATCCCTCCAAATAGACTGGAGCCCCCTTTCCAACACTGAAGGACTGGGACCCCCTCCGCCTTCTCCTGCCCTTCCCCTAGGCTTCTGACTACAGCTATTTCTCCCCTAAAACCAAGACCAATCAGACTTAGGAACCCAAGGAGGAAGTGGAAAGATTCCTGGGACCTAGCCCTGGAATGAGGACAAAAGGTAACCCCATCAGGCTCCGTGCTCACCGTAGCTGGAGGGACTGAGCTGGGCTGGTTGGACAGGCCAAGCACTGAGGTGAGGAGAAGGAGGTTGAGGGACAAGGCTTCCGTGGAGCCATCACTCATGTGGCCCAATTGTGCCGCTGTCTCTTCAGTTCCCCTCCTTCCTCCACAGCCCCCCATGCCCATTGTTGGCTGTGGTAGGTGTATTGGGAGGAGACCCTTGTGTGGAGGCAGAAGGATGACTGCTGGGATCACAAAAAGATTCCTGGTCACTGTCAGCCCTTGCTAAGAGGAAGGGAGGAAGTTTGGGAGAGCTGAGGCCCCACCCCCCATTCTACCTATGGGGCCTCAGTTCCCAGCTCTGTTCTGCGTGGGCCCAGATACAGCCAGCTGGCCTGTTCTTCCCGAGAGTTCTCAGAGATCTGAAAGAAGACTTTCAGGAAAGGGAGATTCAAGGATAGGGTGAGACCTCTCCCTGCCCCAACCCATTCTGGGTGAGGAAAGCTACAAATCTTCATTTATTCATGGCACCAGCTGGATGAGGTGGCTCACACCTGTAATTCCAGCACTTTAGGAGGCTGAGGCAGGAGGATTGCTTGAGCCCAGGAGTTTGAGACCATCGTGGGCAACATAGTGGGACCCCATCTCTATAAAAAAATGAGCCAGGTGTGGTGGTCTGCACCTGTAGTCCCCACTAATCAGGAGGCTGAGGCAGAAGGATCGCTTGAGCCCAGCAGTTCATTGCAGTGAGCCATGATTGCTCTACTGTACTCCAGCCTAGGTGAGAGAGACCCTAGCTCAAAAAACAAACAAAAATTCATGGCACTAACATTTTACAACCTGACCCTTTCCCTCTGCTGGCCGATTCCTTCCCGACTACAACCAAATCTTCCCCAGGCCTGAAAAAATGGGCAGCTCTAGCCCACACTGGTCATTGCTGGGGGGAGCGGCCCCTCTCAATCCAGAGAGGCTTCCTGGAAAAGGGACAACTGAGCCCTCTTTAGGAGAAGGCAGTTGCCCAGCCAGGTTCCACAGGACAAAAGGATATAGGTCTCATCATAGGCTGCCAAGATGTCCTGAGAAAGGGGCAGGGAGACAGCTAACCCATAAGAGGTGGCCCTGTGTGCCCCGTAGACAGATAGTTCCAAGCTCTGTCACCTCCGTGAAGCCTCCCATGGCCCAGGCAATGATGCTGATCCCTGCCTCAAGCCCCTGCACCCTGATCCCATTCTCGTTCAGGGGACTGTCTGCCCAGGACTGAACTTTCCTAAGCTAGGCCCTTGGTTTTTCACTCTATTTCCTCCTCTCCCTCCCACTACTTTACCTTGAGTGCTGGGATCGTCTCATCATGGGCCCTCCAGACCTTGTTCCACTTCATAGGACTGAGCCATTCTTTGTGGTCTGGGTGTGGGTGATTATCCCGTCACTGATTTCAGTCAGGGAGCGCAGAGGGCAGGAAAGACAGGTACCCTTAGCGCCCCTGCTCAAATGCGACCAAGCCCTTCCCTCCCCTGGAGTCCCTGCCTCAGCAGCATTGTCCCCCACATGGTGGCCCATCTATTCAGGCTGGGTCAACAGGGGGACAACTAGCAGGTCAAGGAGGTGGCAGGGACAGGGGCCAAGGGGGCTCCTTCCTCACCCCTTCAGGACAATGAGGCCTCTGCCCCTCAGGGACAGCCCCTCTGATCAGCACTATTATTCCTCTCAGTGCAGGACAATCGGACACTTGCCCGCTCATGAACTCTGTCTGTCCAACCCCAATGCCTGATCTCTGGGGACAATGATGGACGAGGACACGGCCCCTGCCTGCCTCCCAGAGAAGACTGTTGCGGGGAGACAGGCTGCACTGGGGTCAGGGTGGAATCCCGCGGGGCCAGCGGCGTTGAGGGAAGGTTCTCCGGCAGCAGCCGCTGTTCTGGCTTGGCGCAAGTGTGTGTGGAAGACAGCAGGATTTCCTGCCCAGGGACATCTGGATAGGAGGCCCAAGGTCCCCAGGAGCCCCCAGGTGCTTCTGCCCTGTGTGGCCAGAGCCCCCTCGGCCAGGAGTTAGAAGCTGCTCCTCTGACCTCTGGAGGACCCGGCACTCCGAACCCCGCGCAGCCTGGGAAAGGCCTGAGATCCCCACTATTGGGATTCACATCACGACGCGGCGGCCCCAACTCGGGGAGGAATTAGACACGGCGTGGGTGTCCCAAGTGCGGGGCGGTGGCCGTCCTGGGGCAGACGAGCGCGGCTGCCGCGTCCCCCCACCTCACCCCGATATTCCGCTCCCACCGTCGGGATCTCCCCCACCGCCGCCTCCGGCCCTGCGCGCCCCTTCTCCTTTGTCTGGCCCGCCCACTCCCAGCCGGTCCGCCGCGCCGCCCCGCGCGCCCCGGCCCGTGCGCCCGCCGCCGCCGCCCAGGAACAATGCGGGCCAATGTCTCCGGGCGGGCGAGCCGGCTATGCAAATGCCCAACGGCCTGTGAGAATCCCCTTCGCCGCCGCCTGGGCTTCCACGGCCTGAAAAGGGCTGGCGGCCGGGCCTGGGTGGGGGAGGCGGCCACTGCATAGGGATGAGCTGTTGTCCCGGAGCGCCCGGGACAGAGCGCCATTGTCTGTGCTGCCGTCGTCTGATCGCCAGTGGAGTCAGCCAGCCCGGGAGGAAGGCGGAGGGTGACCGGAACTAGGCTTTGGGGCGCAGAGAGGTGGTCATCTGTCCCCTCCACCTATACCTACTCCTCTCCCCGAAGAGCCTTGACTTCGGGACCTGGCCATGGTGGCCCCCATCTTGGCTGCCCCATCACTAGCTTGCGGGCCTGCACAAGTCTGAGCCTGTGTCTCGTGGGGTTTAAAGCTGGTCCTCATTGGTGCTCTTCTTACCCTCCCTCCCTCTTAACCCCCTCCCCGCAAACTCCATCCATTTATACACATCATATTGACCCAAAAGATTTTGACAGGTGTCTCTGAGGCCAATTCTTTCCAGAGCCCTGAGAGAAATACTTGTGGTGTCCCCAAAGCAAAAGAGATTACTGGGCAGAGATGTCCCAAGGCCCAGTCCAGGCCTTCTTTCTTTCTTTTCTCTGCCATCCACCACCAGGTAAGGAGCCCCAACTTTTTATTGGGAGAAAAGCCAGCTATGGCAGGATGAAAATAAACTTCTCCAATGACGCAGAGGTGGGGGCTTGTCATACAAAGTCCCTCCCACAAGCAAAAGAAGTGCATCCCTCTACCCCAGCACAGGAGACTGTACCCATCTAACAGAAGGCACTGACCAAACGCTTGAGAATACCTGGGCAGCGAGCAGGGGAGCTCTCTGCTCAGAGCAAAGCCTCTTCTGCCTGGGAACTTGGCACTATGGACTTGAGCGCTTCCAGGCTGAGCTCCAGTGAATGGGCTGGAGTCTTTGCAAGGCACAGGACCTGAGCTCATCTTTTCTAAACCCACACTGAGACTCAGGAGCAAGGGCTTCTGTCACTCAAGTGAGATGCTGTTTTTGAGATGGTGCTTGGGCCCTTGAAGCAGTGATGCTTCCAGGACTCATAATGGCTTTAGGGGCAACACTAAAATGAGGACTGTCCTGGGATCTCCAGGTCTTCAGTGGCAGGAAGGCAGGAGAGGCTGAATGAGGGGAGGAGGGAGGAGGGGAGGAGGGCAGGCAGTCTTCTGGAAGGCAGGGCCCCACCGCTGGGCTCAGAGGCCTGTTCCTTTGTGCTCTGGCCCAGACTTTCACCTGAGATGCAGCTCTTCCCCTCTGTCCTCCTGCCCTCTATAAAGATATAGGTGCAGCATGCATGCCAGCCATTCTGGGGTGAGGCAGTGGGGCCTGGCTTCTGGAATAGTATTTGGAAGACTATTAAATGAGAGGAAGGTTGGGAGCAGGGACCAGGCCTAGGAGCTGAGGCATTTCATGGTGCGGAGGAGGCAGCCAGAGCTCTGTTCACCTCTATTTGGGGTAGTGGGCCCTCCTGCAGCTCCTCATCCAGCCACTCTCCTATCCAGGGCACTGCTGGTCCAACCTGGAATCCCTGCACAGCATTCTGACTTGGGGCTGCACAGCCTCATGAAAACTCCTCTAGAGACCCCAAAAGCCACCTCTGAAAGAAGGTGATCCAGCATCCCCACCCCTTTCCTCTGCCCACCCGAGCCCCAGAGCACACGTGTCCCTTCCATTGCCCTCCCTCTCCAAGGCATTAGCAGATGGTCACCCTTGCTTTAGGCAGGCCCCAGAGCTCCCTGCCTCAAAATGTCCCTTTCCCTTTTGCCTGGATTTCCAGGGCTCTCTGGGCTGGTCTGTGGGGCCCCAGGCAGGCACCAAGCAGGCCCATCTTGGCTCTGAGGCTGAGAGAGGAAGTGGGCTTTGTTGTGCCTGGGCATCGTCTGGATTTTCCCACCCTGCTCTTCTTGGCAGGAGAGCCCTCAGCTGGAGAAGTTGCCCCCGCCCCACACCAGCGTCCCCTCCTTCCCAGCTCAGCACCATCCATCTCCGTCTCCCTAGAGCAAGGAATGTGCTCCAGGACACTGTGGGGCTTGTTCCTAATCCCCTTCTAGCTCATTTCACTCGGGCTTTTATAGATTCACCTCCATCCCATGGGCTGCTGTCTGGCTTCTGGCTCTGAAGACACAGACAGAGGTTTCCTCCTCCTCCCTGCAATTCCTCACACTTCATTTTGTCCCAACAGCATCTGAGGAGGCTGCACTGTGGGGAGTTAAGGCACCCTGGTGTGGGAGGCGATGGGGGGTGCGGGGTGGAGGGTGGGTCCCCTTCCCCATCTTTCCAGCCCCTGGCCCTGCTGGCCTAGGCTCTGGCACTGCCCACAGGGGCTGCATTATTCCCCATGCTGCAGCCATCCATCCCCTCACCCGCCCTTCCTGTCCACGCCCCACAAGCCTCGATTATTGGTGAAATTAGCACCGGGCTTCTTGTTGGCGGTTGCTAATTAAGACCATTAATAAACGTGATTATTAATGCTGTAGCAGGCAGAAGCTCAGGCATCTAATCACTGCACCGCTGGCAAGCGCTGGGCCGGCGGCTTCCACCCGGCTCCATCTTGAGAAGGACCTGCTCCCTTTCCCGGGCCCACTCACCTCAGGCCCTGCCAGGGGAGGGTGGGTGGAGACAAAGGCACCACGGGGGAGTTCACTGAGACTTGCAGAGAAACGGAGGGACCACCTGCACTCCAGGGAGCCCCCAAACTGGTCAGGCCAAGGCCAGGATGTGTGCCTGTGAGAGGCCTATGAACCCACCTGATGCCAGCATGCGGGGTGGGCCGGGCGGTGAGTGCAAAGGCTCTGGAGAGAGCGTGGGTGGGTGCCTGCACCAGCAGCCCTACTCTCTGGAAGCCCACAGCTCATGTGCCCTCTGGAGTCCCCCTTTGCCTGCCGCCCTGCAAACCAGGCTGTGGAGTGTGGCCCCTCCTGCGGGGGTTTCACCGTGGTTAGGGGCCATCTTAGCAAGACAGTGAGGCGCTCTCTGTGAGAAGGTAGAAGACACCTCTGACCAGAATGTTTCCCTCAGTTACTGGGTGCCCACCATGCGCCAGGCCGGAGGGTACTGTCATAAACAAAAGGCAGTCTCCTCCTGGGAACTGCCCCATCACCTCAGACTGCATGAGGTCTGTCCCTGAATGTCTCCCTCACCCCTTCCCTCACCCCTTTACATGGCGTCCCACCTCACACTGCCTGTAATGAGTTGTCTGTTTATCTGTTCACACCAACGGGGCTGTGCTGTGTGCGAGGACAGCGGCTGTGTGTCCCTGAGGACAGTGGAAGCCCACTCTGGCTTTGGTGATGAAGCATTTCCTGCCCCTGTCTCCGGGCCACCCTCCTTCCACTCCCTTCCCTGCTTTGCTGTCCCCTGCCTGATCCCCAGCCTCGGGCTACCAGAGCAGGAGGGGTGGCAAGGAGCCCTCTGGTCCAGTTTGCCCCACTTGGACCCCGTCAGGGCAGGAGAGCCTGCCTGCTCTCAGCTGGGACTCGAGGAGGTAGGATGTGACCTGCCAGGCAGGGCGGGCCCTGGGGGCCTTTCCAGGAGCTGTCTGCTGCCCAGGCTTCCCCTCTAGCCCTGCCTGGCCTCTGCACCCCCTTCTGCCATCCACTTACACCCCAAGAAGTGATCCACGGCAGCTGAGGAGAGCTTGGGAAGGAACCTCCCCCACACACCTGCTTCCCCCCATTCTTCTCCACCCCAACTTCAATGTCTTGACTTTTTCCTACAGCTTTTGAAGGAAGAATCCACCAAGACTTTAGTCTCTCCCAACCCAGGGAATAAGAAGAGAAAAAAGTCCTGAAAACAAAACCCCGACAACAACCTTAAAGTAGGGGAGATTGGTTGGAAGGCTTTTAATCCCTTAATCCCTCTCAGATGGGCCTTGAGACGCTAATGATTTTCCTAATTATTCCCTCCGATTTTCCCATCGCTCTGTAAGGACCTTCGAGAAGAGCGAAATTCCGAGTGAGCGGGTGTGGGATGAATGGCAGGCCCACCTCCCCCACATCGGGCCCAGAGTCCAGGCGGCTGGAGAGGTGGGGGAAGGGCCAGGAGTGCCCCAGCTGGGGGCTTGGGCTTCTCTGCCACTGACACTCGTGTGCAGGGCGGGCCTGGGACAATGGGGCGGTCGGGGGCTGCCTGAGAGGGCCAGGTGTGGGGCTGGGGTCCCCTCAGTGTGAATGGCCCATTATCCTGCCTTGAGGATGGGAGTTGAGGGTCTCTTTGTGTCCCCCAGGAAAGGCCTCTCTGGCGATAATCACCCTGGGAGGGAGGTGGAGGTGGTGAGGAGGATCTTTAAAGGGGGCCAAACCTCCCCAGAGAACAGTTGGCCATTCAGGCCTCCAGCCCCTCTCTTGTCTCCAGCAGCCTGGGATTCAGTGGCCCATCTATGGGGGGTGGGGCAAGGGCTAGGCCAACACACATGGCCAAGCTTGGGCTCAGGCCCCCTCCCCATCAGTGTGGCCTGCCAGACTGAGCCCAGGGGTGGCTTCTCCAGGAAACCATCCCAGCCTCCCTCTCAACCCCTACCTAATGTTGGGTGCCCTGGGGCTTTGTCTCATTTCCCCTGAGACACTGAGTTCCTCTGGGGGCCAGATCTGCCTGGGAGCAGACATTGACCTTTGACCCTGCCATGTCCTCTTTTATGAAACATGGGGATTCTCATTCCACTCCTACAAATTCCCTATGGGATGAGGGCATTAGCCCCATTTCACAGATGACAAACTGAGCACTTAGCAGATTTGTCTAAGGTTACACATCCAGTTGGGGCAAATTAGATTAGAGCTGGATCCTTCTTTTTTGTTTGTTTGTTTGTTTTTTGAAAGCCCTGATACTGTACCAGGTACAAGGCTTTTTGTACAGGCTGTCCCTCTGACCGAAATGCTTACCTCCCAAACAACCCGAGGGCTGATTCTGCGCCTCCCTTGGTCTTTGCTTGAATCACATCCTTCATGGAAGGAGATGTCTGGGATTTGCTTCAAAATAACACGGGAAGTGGGGGAAAAGGAGGTGGGAGTGCAGATGAAACAAGATTGGCAGATGTTGAAGCTAGACGAGGGATAGATGGGGGCTCATTATACTATTCTGTTTATTTTATATCTATTTTTAAATTTCCACAAGAAAAAGTGGAACAAAACCTGGTTTTCCCTAAGCACCTTATTTTATTTTATTTTTGAGGCAGAGTCTCGCCGTCGCCCAGGCTGTAGTGCAGTGGTGCAATCTCAGCTCACTGCAACCTCTGCCTCCTGGGTTCAAGCGACTCTTGTGCCTCAGCCTCCTGAGTAGCTGGGATTACAGGTGCCCACGACCACGCCCAGCTAATTTTTGTATTTTTACAAAAAATTTTCATCGTGTTTTACCATGTTGGCCAGGCTGGAGGCACCTTATTTTAAATTGCAATTCACCATCCCCAGCCCAGCCTTGCCTTGTACCCTTTCCTTGTTTTTCTCCAGATCATTTATTATGGTCTGACACTCTTAAGTATTTTACCCATTTGTTTTTATTCTTGCCAGTGGGCTACACTAGGTTAAAGGTCATGGGGTCAGAGGTCTTGGGATTCATTTGTGCAGGCCGGTTGGCCAGTGACCCACCCAGCAAGAAGAGCAACGCCTGGCACCAGGACGCCTTTGATCCTGTGAGTCAAGGTCTGGGTGACGTGGTGTCCAGAGGCTCTTGGCCCAGTTGCCAAGGAAAGGGACAGCCTGTCGATTGTGTTTTGGGCCTGTGGGGTCCTTCAGCACCTGGAGCCACAGCCGGAGGGTTCCTTCCCAGCACTCCCAGCCTGGGATAAGCCCCTAAGTGTCCCATTATGTACCATTCACTCTTACTTTGTTGGCCCCATCCACAGCCGCTGCGTCCTTTTGTCAGAGGGGCCTGGGAGGGCGAGGGGCTATTACCACAAGGCCTCATTATTCCCAGCCAGAGTAGTAATGAGGAGTCCCTTCCCCAGACTAGTACATTTTGCAGGGCCCCTCCCATTTAATAACTATAATAAAGGCCACCATTTATGAGTCCTCTCCTACACCAAACACTTTACATACATTATCTCATTTAATTCCCCCGACAGCTCTGGGAAATAGCTACTATTTGTATCCCCATTTTTCAGATGAGAAAGCTAAGACAGAGACTACAGTTTCTTTCTCCTCGGCTCAGCTGTACAGGCAAGGGTAGGGCAGGGACACAACAATGTCCCAATAGGGACAACTGATATTCAGAGAGGGGACGTGGCCTGGGGAAGAGCACACTGCAGATTAGCAACGGGGCAGCAAGATCCCCTTCACTGTGTGCAGGGAAGGGCAAGTGCAAGCCCTCAGTTCTCCAGGTGACGTCTCACTCCTGTCCCCCAGCTGCAGTAGGGGAGTGGTCATCACTGTCTCACCCCTCACGGGCAGGTGCTTCAGTGACTTGCTCATGTGCACACAACTAGTGAGAATCCAGGTGCTCTGTCCACGATGCCAACTAGGGGATGGCAGGTGGAAAGGGAATCATCCTGAGAGGCTCCTGAAGGACAAGGCTGAGTGTGGGCCACCATGAGTGGGCCCAGCTGGCTCAGCAGGAGGCAGGAGTAGAGTGATGGAAGGGGAAGGTGAAGAGAAGGGACTGAAATGCCGCTGGTTCCTCTCTTTTTTTTTTTTTGAGATGGAGTTTTGCTCTTGTCGGCCAGGCTAGAGTGCAGTGGCGCTGCCTCGGCTCACTGCAACCTCCACCTCCCCAGTTCAAGCGATCCTGCCTCAGCCTCCTGAGTAGCTGGGATTACAGGAGCCTGCCACCATGCCTGGCTAATTTTTGTATTTTTAGTAGAGACAAGGTTTCACCACGTTGGCCAGGCTGGTCTCGAACTCCTGACCTTAGGTGATTCTCCCGCCTCAGCCTCTCAAAGTGCTGGGATAACAGGCATGAGCCACTGTGCCCAGCCAGAGGTTCTCTTATGCTCTGGCATTTGGGGTCAAACACTGTCCTTCTAGCCTAAAAAAAAAAATTTTTTTTCTAAATAAATAATTTCTTCACGTGTAATAAAACTTTTAAGGTGCAGAGGCTGGGCGTGGTGGCTCACGCCTGTAATCCCAGCACTTTGGGAGGCCGAGGCGAGCAGATCACGAGGTCAGGAGATCGAGACCATTCTGGCTAACACGATGAAACCCCGTCTCTACTAAAAATACAAAAAAATTAGCCGGGCGTGGTGGTGGGCGCCTGTAGTCCCAGCTATTCAGGAGGCTGAGGCAGGAGAATGGTGTGAACCTGGGAGGCGGAGCTTGCAGTGAGCTGAGATCACGCCACTGCACTCCAGCCTGGACGACAGAGTGAGACTACGTCTCAAAAAAACAAACAACAACAACAACAACAAACTTTTAAGGTGCAAAAGAGTATACTATACTGTAGGAGGTCTCCTGTCCGTTGGGTCTCTGCTACCCAGCTCCCATCCCAGAGACAACCCACGCGCCTGGTTCCTGGTTGTCCTCCCAGAGCTACCCTGTCTCAGGCCTTTCATTTATAAAGGTGAATGCCCACCCCTCACCAGGCCATTCATTCGTTTGTGTCCTGAATAAGTAGTGAGCACCCTCTCAGCCTGGTTCTGGGTTGCCAGAGATAACTGACCCTCAACTCTGAGGGGAGCCCAGGGATGGAGGGGAAAGGAAGACCCCCCCAGTGGCACCATGTGGCTGGAAGTTCATAGGTAACAGTAAGCAGAAGGGATGGCTTCCCAAGGAGAGGGAACAGCATGTGCAAAAGCTCAGTGGTACGACACCACTGTGCGTCCAGGTTCACAGGGTGCTTTCTGTATGTATGTATGTGTATATTTATTTATTTATTGTGACAGAGTCTTGCTCTGTTGTCCAGGCTGAAGTGCAGTGGCCAGATCAGCTCACTGCACCCTCTGCCCCTGGGCTCAAGCGATCCTCCCACCTCAGCCTCCTGAGCAGCTGGGATTACAGCCCCATGCCACCATGCCCAGCTAATTTCTTTCTTTCTTTCTTTTTTTGAGATGGAGTCTCACTCTATCGCCCAGGGTGGAGTGCAGTGGCGCGATCTGGGTTCACTGCAAGCTCCGCCTCCCGGGTTCACGCCATTCTCCTGCCTCAGCCTCCCAAATAGCTGGGACTACAGGGGCCTGCCACTACGCCCAGCTAATTTTTTTGTATTTTTAGTAGAGACGGGGTTTCACCGTGTTAGCCAGGATGGTCTTGATCTCCTGACTTCGTGATCCACCCACCTCAGCCTCCCAAAGTGCTGGGATTACAGGCATGAGCCACCGCGCCCGGCCCATGCCTGGCTAATTTTTTAAACTTTTTTTTGTAGAGATAGGGTTTCGCCATGTTTTCCAGGCTGGTCTTGAACTCCTGGGCCCCAGTGATCTGCCTGCCTCGGCCTTTCAAAGTGCTGAGATTACAGGCGTGAGCCACCACGCCTGGGCCCACAGTCTGCTTTTTGCATGAGAGGCAAGAGAGCGGCCTGCACACACTGGGTGAGGCTGGACTCCCATAGCCAGAAGTCTTTGGGCTGCAAGCTGCACACTCTTGACCTCCAGCCTATAGACTCTCAGAGTCTAGAGAGGGTTTGACCATCTGACCCATCCCAGGAAGAAGGAAGGGCCTGAAAAGGGCCACCCCTGGTCTTTGGGACCCTTGACATCTACTTAGGTGGGGGAGCGTGTCTCCTCCTCAGTCTTTTTTTTTTTTTTTTTTGAGATGGAGTCTCACTCTTGTCCCCCAGGCTGGAGGGCAAAGGCGCGATCTTGGCTCACTGCAACCTCCGCCTCCCAGGTTCAAGCAATTCTCCTGCCTCAGCCTCCCGAGTAGCTGGGATTACAGGAGCCTGCCACCACGCCCGGCTAATTTTTGTATTTTCAGTAGAGACGGGGTTTCACCATGTTGCCCAGGCTGGTTTCGAACTCCTGACCTCAGGTGATCCTCCCGCCTTGGCCTCCCAAAATGCTGGAATTACAGGCGTGAGCCACCACGCCCGGCCCTTCTCAGTCTTTACTGTGTGGTTGTGAGGATTAAGTCAGTTTGTCAAGTGCTCAGTACAGCGCCTGACACAGACTACATTTTCAGTTGTACTCTATGTGGGATATAATAAATTCCTCTTTAAAGGTTTTAGCTTGTTAACTTCCTTTAAAATTCAAGAGGGAGAAAATTGTTAAGTACAATGGGTTCTGAGTCCCTCTCCAAAGAACCAATGTATCAGTATGTTTAGCTCCCCTGTTCTTTGTTCTCCATTTTATTTTTATTTATTTATTTATTTATTTATTTATTTATGTATTTTTGAGACGGAGTCTCACTCTGTTGCCCAGGCTGGAGTGCAGTGGCGCGATCTGGGCTGAGTGCAAGCTCCGCCTCCCGGGTTCATGCCATTCTCCTGCCTCAGCCTCCCGAGTAGCTGGGACTACAGGCGCCCGCCACCACGCCTGGCTAATTTTTTGTATTTTTAGTAGAGACAGGGTTTCACCTTGTTAGCCAGGATGGTCTCGATCTCCTGACCTGGTGATCCGCCTGCCTCAGCCTCCCAAAGTACTGGGATTACAGGCGTGAGCCACTGCACCTGGCTTATTTATTTTTTGAGACGGAGTTTTACTCTTGTTGCCCAGGCTGAAGTGCAATAGCGCCATCTCGGCTCACTGCAATTTCCACCTCCTGGGTTCAAGCGATTCTCCTGCCTCAGCCTCCTGAGTAGCTGGGATTACAGGCGTGTGCCACCACACCCGGCTAATTTTGTATATTTAGTAGAGATGGGGTTTCTCCATGTTGGGCAGGCTGGTCTGGAACTCCTGACATCAGGTGATCTTCCCGCCTTGGCCTCCCAAAGTGCTGGGATTACAGGCGTGAGCCACAGCACCCGGCCTTGTTCTCCATTTTAAAGTTTAACTTCCTCATTCTTTATGTCTCCTTGCCCCTAGTCTCAGTAAACAACTCCCTCCTAGCCTCTATCACCTGCTCTGTCCTTAGTAACCTGCTTTGTCCTTAGTCATCCTTAGTCACCTGCTCTGTCCTTAGTCATCCTTAGTCACCTGCTCTGTAACCGTCCTTCCCACCAAAACTACTCACCCCACCACTCCGGCTCCTACCCTCGCTCTCTTTAAAATAGCCAATCAGAATTAGCTTAGACTATGCGGTCCAACCCTAGCCAATAGGGAAAAGACATAGCAGTAGGGACTAGCTGCATTAGGGATAAGCCCCCCTTCTCCTCCCTTGTCTGGTGTGCTCTCACCATTGCTCCATCCACTAGACACACCCTGCTATAGAAGTAAATTGCCTTGTTGAGAAAACTTTTGCCTGAGTGCTATTTTCACTTTGCGGCACCGAGCATTTACTTCCAACATCTGTTATAATTATTCCAAGGACACCTCTCTTTCCCGTAACCATCCCGTGTCTCAGTGTCCTCTCTCTGTGGGGATCTAAGCACCCTCTTTTTTCACGCCCAGCTCCCAGAAGTCTTCTCCAGGCCTCCCATGACTCCGTTAGGCTGCAGGCTTCATCTTGGTTTTCCAGGGAGGCCATTAAGGGAAGGACTGGCCAGAGCATGTGAGCATGTGCGCTGAGGGCTCAAAGTGAAGAAAAAGACTTCCTCTCCTGGCCCTTCAGCTCCGCCTCTCCTCTTCCACCTCCCTTAAAAAAACGCCTGACTCATTACAGAGCCCCAGCAGCCAGGCCCTGGCTGAAGCCCTGGTGAAGCAGCAATTAGATCATTAGCACCAGCCCCAACCCACCTGCTTGGAGCCCCGCAAACACCTTTTAATTATAATCCCTTAATCTCCCTCAGATGGCGGGGCTGGCTCTAGGGCTTTTGCCCTGCACAGCCCCTTTCCTTCTCTCTCTTTCCCCAATTAAGGGGTTCTCTTGGTAGAGAGCCCCTTTCCCAGCTAAAGGCCTCTCAGTCCCGGGAGGAGCAAGATCTGTTGCTCTGTCTCTTTCTCCATGGGCAGTGGCCTCAGATATCCGTGCTGGTCCACCTGGAGGCTCCCTTGCAGGCAGGGCTGAAATCCTCACAGTGTGCCTCCTGGCCTGGGGACAATTGCTGAGATGCCTGAAGACCCTTTGTCTTCTCCTTTGGTCTCCTCTTGTCCTGGTTTCTTTGTGTTCTCTGGGAAGCATCTCCCACTGGCCCTTTTACAATGACTTCTATTTCCCTGTCAGCCCACTCGGGCCACCCTGTCTGGGCCAGTGGCCTCTTTGGCATCTCCTTCCAGGAGCCACCAGGTTCTGTCACAGGTGGAATTGAGGCCAGAGCCCTGGCAGAATGTCTCCTGGTGACCTCCAGCTGACCTCAGTAGAGCTCAGCCTTTCCCTCCCACCCCCCCAGGCCCACTCAGGACCCTGGCACCCTCAGCCACATAGGGGCTGGCAGAACATCGGGTCGGTCTGTATCCCTGGAGCTTCGAGCAGGGCAGAGGCAGGAGGAGGGACAAGATGACCCAGCATGTGGCCCTGTCTGAAGCTGAGCCTGGATGAACCTCTTTCCTGGGAAAGTTCTGTCACTAATTGACTTGCAAATGCCTTGTTTGTCCCCAGATTCATAATTAGTGCTAAGTATTTCTAGGGCCCCATCCTGGAGGGGCTTTTTTTGGGGGCAGCCTGTTCCTATCCCCCTCTCTGAGGTTGGCCGGGCTGGGGGTGGGCAGAGCCGGGCACCGGTGCCCAGCTGCCATCCAGCGTTCCCACGGCTATGGTGCCAGCGTGTGAAAGGCGAGGTGCGGGGGGCGCGGGGGCTGGGGCTCCCCGCCATCCTTCAGCCGGGACCACGGCCAAGCCCCGAGGCTCCAGGAAACGACAGAGCTGGGGAGCGGGCTGTGGCAGCGGGTGGGGGCTGGCACCCCCAGGAAGGAGAGCCCAGCCGGTGCTGGGGGCTGGCATCAGCCGAGCCTCCGGCACGATGAATGGGCCAACAAGGGGCCTCTCTTCCCCACAGCGTCTCCACAAAGGCTTTGGCTGCACCACTGGATGTGGGGGGCCAGGGGCCACCGGAGGAAGAGGAGAGGCTATTCTCAGAGACCCCTCCACTCCTGGCCTCTGCACTCCTAGGAATGGGCTGGGGACCCAGGAGCCAGAGTTTAGGCCCAGCTTCTACTTGGATCTGCTAAGTGAGGGGGCAACTGTTTTAACCTCTCTGGGTCTCAGTTTCCCCCACTGGATCATCCCTGGCATCTTTCCCAGCCATGATGGTCCCCTCCTGGTTGCGGCCCACCCAAGCTCCCCCAGTAGCCTCCCCTGGAACTGCACTGGCAATTCTCAACCCTCTTCAGGCCCTACCTTGGCTGAGACCCAACTGGACCTCCCCTCAGGGTATATCAGGCCCCTGATCCAGGCACAGCTCTCCAACCCCTAGGGCCCCTCATCTCCCCTCAGGTAGGAAGAGCTGTTCAGTGTCTGCCAGGAAGCAGTGGGAAGGGTCTAAGCTGTGGCTGCCTCCCATAAAGTCGGACAGGCCAGGGCCTTGCCACTTGCAAACCGTGTGATGTGGGTGAGTCTCTCCGCTTCTCTAGGCCTCCTCTGCAAAAGGCCTCACAGGGTTATCACTGGGATCCAGTGAGACTGAGTGGAAGGCATTCTGAGCGGGACTCAGCAGGGAGTGGCTGCTCAGTCGCGGCTCCTTTTCTCCTCTTCCCCAGCCTCCCTCTCAAAGCTTTCTGTGAGTTTGCCTGTGTTTTCCTGTGGTTGAGATGTCCTTTCATTGTGCACCCCTGTCTTTTTAACCTGGCCCTCTCAGCAGCCTCTCTATATTCCCTATTTCATCTCCAGTTCCTTTCCCAGAACTAGCCATTTTTTTTGGTAAGTCCTTCCTGAAGTCTAACCTTCTATTGCAGGTTGCCTCTCCCTGGGCCTGGACTCTTCCCAGGCTGCCCTGCAGCTGGAGCCCAGAGGGAAGGGGAGGAGGTGGGCTCTATGGTAACCCTGAGAAGAGAATGCCCTCTCTCCTCATCTGCATACAGACGGGCTCATTTGCATACAGACAGGCCTCATCTGCATATGCTCAGTGGGACTCTGAGAGCACATTCCAAAGTGTCCTGCCTGGGTCCTCCCACCCCAGTCCTGACATCTCTGTCCAGGGAGGGGCCCTTCTCCGCCCCTTCTGCCCCTGTCTGGGTCTGGGTCATTCTGTTTCCAAAAGGCAGCCCACCCTCTGGGGCCCTCTCCTGCTTGCTTTTCTTTCCTGTGCTCAGAGGAGTCCTTTCCACCCACCTCCTCCTCCCTGCCCCAGCTCCCCCGCTGGGAGCCTCCCCTCCAAGCCAGAGGCCAGGAGAGGAGGCAGAGGGCTAGCCACAGTGGCCAGCTGCCTCTCCCTGCTCAGGCCCCCCAACACCATGGTAAGGAGACCACGAAGACTGATGCTCAGGTTGTGGGGTACAAACAAAAGCAGGGGGAGGAGTGGGCAGACCTGGGAAGCTTCTTCCATACCGATCGACCCCAAGCCAGATCTTGCCTCCATTCACCCCACCTCCCCAGGGCCACAGGGGGTCCTGGCAAGGCTAGGAGTGGGAGGGCCCCGAAATGAAGGCTGGAACCTCAGAAGCACTGATGAGCGCCCAGGCGTGGTGAGACTGAGCTCAGCCCCTTAGATATGCCAGACTGTGATGCAAAGGAAATTGCCTTCTCCTCCCAGCAGCATCCTCGGTCTCGGTCAGCCCTCCAAGTCCCAGTTTTGGGGCTCCTGGACATATAGGTCAGAGGGAGCCTGGGATTCTTCCCCTGATGGGCCCCCACCATGCTGAGGATCCTGGACATAGCCCTTCTCCTCTCTGGCCTCAGTTTCCTCTATAAAATGAGGAACTGAGCTAGACCAGGTGGCTCATTACGTGAGCCCTCCTCCTGGAAATAGTGCCCAGGCGCCTAGCCAGCATTCTGCACGCAATTTTAGTATTTGCAAGCATCCCCTGAGGTCCAGATTGACCTCGAGCTAAGAGTCCTGGTCTAGAAGAGCTGAAAAGGCTGCAGTCAGTGTTTAAATGGAAAGGAGGAATTTACACACATGTGCTTGGATGTCTATGGAGTAACCCGGGGAGGACTCAGGTACCAGTTGTTGCCTCTTGGGAGAGGAGGTGGGTGGCTGGGGACAGGGGTAGGAAGGAGATGTAATTTCCCTTTTGTGCTGTTAGAATTGTGTCATGTGTGTTATCTTAAGCTTTTTCATTTAGAAAATTTCCAGGATTCAAAGTTTAGTTCCATGGAGGGATTATGGAAGGGAGGAAGGACTTTCTGGGAGGTGATGGAGAGCTTAAATGGTGCTGCTAGTCTGGGCTCTGCTAACGTCATCCAGCAAGGCTCTCTAGAGATAAGAAGGGGCCTATCTTTTGGGGGCACATGTTGGATACAGATGTGTTATGGAGAAAATGGGGTCAAGAGCACAGTCCTAGTTTTTTGCTATGGCTTTCCTGCCCCCTCAAGTTCCCCCTCAGGCCTTGTTATTGTTGGGAAGTCCTACCTGCTGTCTAATCTGAATCCTTCTTTTTTTTTTTTGAGACGGAGTCTCACTCTGTCACCAGGCTGGAGTGTAGTGGTGCAATCTCGGCTCGCTGCAACCTCCGCCTCTCGGGTTCAAGCAATTCTCCTGTCTCAGCCTCCTGAGTAGCTGGGACTACAGGCACGTGCCACCACACCCGGCTAATTTTTTGTATTTTTAGTAGAGACAGGGTTTCACTGTGTTAGCCAGGATGGTCTCAATCTCTTGACCTTGTGATCCGCCCACCTTGGCCTCCCAAAGTGCTGGGATTATAGGCGTGAGCCACCGCGCCCGGCCTGAATCCCTCTTAATAATCATATTCTTTCCCTTATGTTTCCACTGAGGGTGGACAGAGAAGCAGCAGGAATCGAAGACCCTTTGGGGCAGGGGTGCTCCCTCTATGTGGTCTGTTCAAACCCAGGAGGACATTTATGAGAGTCCTTTTGTGGAGGAGACAGAAGGCCACCCAGTGACCTCCTACACAGGCACTCTAGGGGAGTGCCACCACCCTCTCCCATTCTCTTGGTCCCTAGTAGGGCACCTAGGTGCTTCCTTGGATGGAAGCATTAGCCCATGACTTGGACTTGGGACTGACCGGATCATGGATGGAGTTCTGGCCTTGGGGTGGCTGAGGGCGGTGGAAGCAGCCAAGATCTTCACTCACCGCCCCATCCCCTACCAGGTAGGAGTTCTGGTATTAGAGGCTCCCCCACTTCTGCTGCAAGGTTGGCTTCTGTATCACAGATCTGTGTTGGAGGCAGCCCAGTATTGCCCCCTCTCTTGCAGCCCCTCCCCTTCCAACCCTGTCCAGGTAATTCCACTACCACTATTAATGTGATTCAATATTCAAGAGTCTTTATTGAAGACTTGAGATGGGACTTCCATCTCAGAGGATGTGGGAACCCCAGCTCAAATGATACAGGATAAACTGGGATGGGCCAGGATGGACAGGTTGTGGATATGGGAGTCATGGGTCAAAGTCTTATCCCAGATGGCTCCAGGTACAGTGGACTTCCTGGGCCAGAAGCTGGGTCCTCCCCACTTCATTCTGCTCAAAGCTTCTTGAAGGAGCTGGTTCGACTTTAACTTGCTAGAGCCTAGCCTCATCTTTCAGTCAACTGGGAAGGCTTATCAGAGGGAATCCAGCCCAACCGGATGAAGTACATTCTTCTTTTTGGTCTGAAAAGAAAAATTGTCAAGCGTAAAGAAAAACACTTTTTTTTTTTTTTTTTTTTTTTAGATGGAATCTCACTCTGTCACCCAGGCTGGAGTGCAGTGGCATGATCTCGGCTCACTGCAACCTCTGCCTCCTAGGTTCAAGCAATTCTTGTACCTCAGCCTCTGAGTAGCTGGGATTACAGGTGCACGCCATCACACCCGGCTAAATTTTGTATTTTTAGAAGACACAGGGTTTAGCCATGTGGCCAGGCTGGTCTTGAACTCCTGACCTCAAGTGATCCACCTGCCTCGGCCTCCCAGAGTGTTGGAATTACAGGCGTGAGCCACCACGCCCGGCCAAAAAATACACTTCAGATGGAGACTTTAGGAGGAGGCAGAGGACAAACTTCCAGCCATCTTGGAAGCAGCTCACTTCCATCAGGCAAGGTGAGGAGCTAGGGAAGGGGTCATCACAAAGGGATCCACCATGACAGTGGCTTGAGTCTAGGCACCTCTTCCACCTCTTCCAGGTGCTCCATCCAAGGCAATGGGGGGTGAGGGAAATGCCTAAGGCGTAAACTCAGATCCCAAGAACGGGAGAGATTAGGCAGAGAGCCCAGGGGACTTGCTTCAGGAAGGCAGGGTGCAGGATGCATTTGGGCTAAGTACCAGCCTGGAAGACTTTTGGTCACTTTCACAGCTCCCATGGCCTCTTCTCTAATCCTGTCTTCAACCTGCAAGATGTTTATCATCCCTCAGACTTTACCCCTACACTGGAGAACACGCCAAGAATTCCACCTGCCTATCTGATCCTCTCTTCTCTCAGTCCCTCCATTTGTGTTTCCAAAGTCAGCACAGGGGAGGAAGGGGACATATGCTTTGGGGTCTATGAAGCCCCACTTGAAGCCCAGCCCAATTTACCAGTCCTGTGACTCTGGGAAAGTATCTTAGCCTTCCTGAAGCTTTGATTCCTCCTTCATAAAGTGGGGACAATGTCACCCGGTTTTCAGGGCTGTTGGGAAGATTAGCTGAGATAATGGCTATGAAAGGGCTTACACAACCAAATGGGCACAAATCAGGGTCAGCTCCTTCCTTCCTGGGGTGGGGAAGGTATGTCCAGGAAAGGCAAATAAACCCAGCAGGGGCTGCACAGGAATCAGGTGTCAGGCACAGCTGTGGGCACAGCCTTCCTTTCCTGTCCCATCCAGGGTTGGGAGCCAGCAGCTTTGGAAACCCCCAAAGTTCACCTCCCTTGACTTCTCCAAGAGCCTTAAGATCTGAGAAGAGAGTTTCAGAAAGAGGAGGGGATCTCGGCCACGGCCCTGCATGGCCCAGCTCCACTCAGACCAGTGTGGCCTTTCTTCTTCCTAGACTCTCCGCAGCCTCTCCCAGCTCACCTCCCTCCTCCCTTCCCCAGCTCCTCCTCCCCCTACCTTTGCCAGCTCTCCAACCTGGATCTTGACAGTATGGAGGAGTGGGGATGAGAGGTCTGCCTTGCCCATCATATCAGGAGCCCCTCAAATGTAAAGACTGTTTTCTCCAAACCTGAGCTCTGCCAGGCCTGTTTCCCTGACCCCCTCTGGCCCTCTTCCTGACCCGGGCTGGCTCCCAGGTCTCAAGGTGGGCTGGCTGTTCCTCAGTGCCCCTCTAAGTCTGCCAGTGTGTCTCCTTCCATGCTCTCTTGCCCATTCCTTGTTCTAGATCCTCAGCCCACCTGGGACTCCTATTATCCCTTGAGTGGCTAGATTTGGGGGAATGACAGAAGAGACTGGTGTCTGTCAGGGCCTGGGAAGGGGTGGTGGATGCAGCTCCATGCGGTGCCCTCCCCTGGGTGGGGGAGGAGGAGTGCAGATGGAACAGCCTCCGGCTTGTTACACCCTCCCAGCCCCAGACAGAGCCAGGCTCTCCTAGCAACGGTACAGTAGCAGAGGGCTGGGAAGTAAGTGGGGCGGGGGAACAACGATATCATAAATTATCCCTGGCCCCTCCCTCCCAGCCCACCCTTCCTCAGTTGAGAATGGCCTCCTTTTTCTCCCCACATGCTCCTCATTCAGGATTTCCTCAGCAAATCTGGCATCTGCTTAGTGCCCCTTATAGATGCCCCTCGAGGTCAAAGTGACCATTCTCTGCCTTCCAGTTGGGCTCCAGAAGGAGGGGACCCTCATTATCCCAGGATGTCTCTGAGACCCTGTTGGAACGTTCCCCCCAAGGCAGGAGCTGGGAGACTGGCTTCCAAAGGGGGAGCCCAGAGGGCCTGGGAGACTACCGCTATTCCATGGTCTCCGGCTCCTCTTTCTGGGGTGCTGATGGGGCACAGAGGGGGAAATTTCAAAGCATTCTGTGGCATTTACTCCTCTTCTGTAAACAAAAGGTTTGGGTGGGGGCTCCCAAGTCTTTAAGGGGCACTCAGACCTCTCACCAAGCTAGGCAAGTCTCAGTTTTCCTATTCTAATAGCTGGAGTCCAGGAACCTTTATGAAGTCACTAAAGCTAGGTGGCATTCCTTCCTTACCTCCCAACTCAGCCATGCCAAGCCGAGAGCCAAAGAGCTGGTGCTATAGCCATATAGATCTTGGTTAGACATGGAGAAGGACTTCCCAAGACAGGAATAAGCAAGATCATGGAATTTCCTGGTTGGGGAGAGGAAAAGTCTGTCGTAGTAGCAGGAAACTGGATGGGAACCTCTTGAATTCTATCTCATTAATTCTTTCTTAGCCATATTAAATAACATGTAGAGAGTGTCTGGCACAGAGCCTGACATATAGTAATCCTCCACTTAGGCTATTAAAAAAAATCATATGTTATTATGAATTTTTATTGGATAGATATCAGGAGAAAGGAATAAATCCCTGGAGACCCATCTCCCACCCTCTAGGAACCCCACGGGAAAATCCAGATAGGAGCTAGTGCTCTGAGGTACAATATGGCAGCCAATTGTCATGGCAACAGCAGAAGAAGGAGTCTGGTTGGTTGTGGGGGCGGTGCTGGGAAGCCAGCTGGTGCCAGATGGACAAACCCAGCAGAAGGCATCCCCAGCCGGGTGAAGCTGATGCCCCGTGCCCAGGGCTCAACCTCCATATGCCAGCCTCAGCCTGGTCCTTCCTTCCAGGCCTAAAGGCCCCATTGCTGTCTGTGGGAGATGATGCCAAAACCATTCCTCCTCCTGACTCTTGCTTGTATAACAAGGAATGACTGCTTGGAGACAAAAGACTGTCCTGCTCAAGGTCCCCCTGGCCCGTGGGCTGACGGATCTAAATAGATCTGAATTACGCTCACTCCTGATGACGCTGAGGAGTCATCACATTGGGGACTCGAGAGGTCCTGAGTGGCAGGACGCAGAGGCACCATTCTGTACACCCGGTGGAGATTCCACAATGGCTTGTGCTGCCTGGAGGACGAGGAGATGAAGGCTGCAGGGAGGGAGCAGGGCAGGTTAGGGGCAATGTGGCAGAGCTGCACCCTACCTATCCCCTCCTCCTGGTATGCTGGGCGGCATTCACACCTGGCCAGTGGATAAAAGAAGCTGCCGTCGTGGAGTTCACCTCCTAATTGTTAACAACGGGTCCCTCTTGAAACAGCCTCAGCAAGATGCTCACCTCCTTCAGACCACAAAAGCCCCAGCCATGGAGCCCAGCCCCATTTCTCAGTCAGGCCTCCGTTATGGACTGCACCCAGTGATCCACGGCCCTCACAACCCAGGAGGCCTTCCTTGATTGCCCCCACCTACCTCAATGGCCCCATAACTGTGTCCCTCTGCACTTAGCATTTAACACTAAACATCTGCACACAGCCTTAGAAAACATTCATTCCCATCCCCCATTTGATCTTCAGGATAACTAAGGAAGGCAGTTAGGGTCCAAAGACATGAAGGGACTTGCCTAAGGTCACCCAGCTAGTAAGTGGGGGAAGCCAGAATTTGTATCCTGACCAGCCTGTCCAATTCCAGAGTCAAAAACCAAAAGCTCCTTCTTTTGCTGTCCTTCCTATGGACAAAGCCTCACTGACTATCAAACCCGGAGCAGCCTGCAAGCTGAGGTGGTGTCCGCCAGCATTCTGCTGCTTCGTGCACCCTGAACCCAAACATTCACTAGAAGGGCCAGTGCAGTCCGCGCACAGTGGCTCACACCTGTAATCCCAGCACTTTGGGAAGCCAAGGTGGGCAGATCACTTGAGGTCAGGAGTTCGAGACCAGCCTGGCCAACATGGCAAAATCCTGTCTCTACTAAAATTACAAAAATTAGCCGGGCGTGGTGGCAGGCACCTGTAATCCCAGCTACTCTGGAGGCTGAGGCAGGAGAATCTCTTGAACCTGGGAGGCAGAGGTTGCAGTGAGCTGAGATAGCGCCACTGCACTCCAGCCTGGGTGACAGAACAAGACTCCGTCTCCAAAAAAAAAAAAAAAAGCCAGTGTGCAGTGTGCCCAACAAGGGCTTGGAGGTGGGGGGATGGGAGAAAGGTCTCTACACATTGCTGATTAGCAGTAAGGGACACTGAGGCCAGGCCACGAGAGGAGCCTCTCCTGGGGAAGGCAAGAGTGGGTGTGGAGACTGGGGTGGCCTTGGGACTCCTTTTTAGTTCTGGTCAATCTTGTCTCTCTACCCTCTCAACACAGCCCTCCCTGGAGTGGGAGCACTGTGCAGGAGCTGGAAAGAGACCCCATGCTGGGAAGATGAGAGAAGCTCAAGCAGGGTCAGTCCCAAGAGCGGGGTCAGTCCCAAGAGCGTCAGGAGACAGCATGTATGAGCAACGGAGGGAAGGCTGGAGAGGCCTGGCAGGATCAGGAGTTATAGCCGGGAAGACATGGGGAGAAGGCAGGGGCAGGTCAGGGCCTTGGTGCTGGGGCCCTGGGGCCCTGGTTGGATGATGGAGAGGAGCCCATCCTGGGGACAGCTGCACCAGACCATGAACGGCCTCACCGTGAGACCCTGGCCTGGTTTCAGCTTCTCTCTCCTTCCTGTCCAGACCTGGTTAAAGCCTGCGGCTACCTCTCAGCCCTCCCTTCCTCCAGCCCCATTCCACCCCACTCTCTGGGAGCTAAGCCCCCTCACCTGACAGGGCCACTTCCATGGCCACTCACAGAGAAGTCTTTGTGCACAAGCTGGGCCTGGGGGATGGGCGGTGGTGGGCACCCCCACTTACATTCCGCCCAGCAGCCAGCAGCAGCCTCACCATCTTCCCATCTGCCTCTCCAGCCTCTCATCCCCTTTCTTGAGGAAGAATTCCCTCGGAGCCTTGGCCCTGGCTACTACCTCACCCCCAACTCCCTCCCTCAGGAGGGTTCCGGGACTGAGCCCCTTCTTTGCTGCTTTGCTCTAGCCCCCTGAGTCACACAGCCCTGACCACTGAACCTTTCTTTTTTTTCTTTCTTTCTTTCTTTTTTTTTTTTTTGAGACAGAGTCTTGCTCTGGTGCCCAGACTGGAGGGCAGTGGCCCGATTTCAGCTCACTGCAACCTCTGCCTCCCAGGTTCAAGTGATTCTCCTGCCTCAGCCTCCTGAATAGCTGGGATTACAGGCATGGGCCACCATGCCTGGCTAGTTCTTGTATTTTTAGTAGAGACAGGGTTTCACCATGTTGGCCAGGCTGGTCTCGAACTCCTGACCTCAGGCGATCCACCTGTCTTGGCCTCCCAAAGTGCTGAGATTACAGGCTTGGGCCACTGCGCCCGGCCAGCCCTCCCTCCCTCCCTTCCTTTTTTTTCATAAGAGAGCTCAGAGACTAGCTTGTTGCCCCACAAAGTCAGAGCCAGTATCCCCGTCCCCCAACCCCCAGCAGCCCATCCCCCTGCCCTGACCTCGGGGTGCTCATTGTGCTGAGGGACACCAACTTCTGCTTCTCCACATCTCTCCCCAGAAAGCTCCCATAAGCTTGCTGCCCCCCCATGTCGGGGGGGAAGGAGGGATTCTGAAGGTGGGTAGTAGAGACATCCCTTCCTCAAGTGGCTTCCAGGTCTTTCATATGTCCTTCATTTGTTTGGAACTAGCTGAGAGCCAGTTAAATGTCTGGCTGGGCTCAGTGGACAGCCAGATGCAGGAGTCCCCATCCCTCCTAGGAGTGGTTATGTGTTGCTTTCCAGCCATGCCCTACACCTGGCACCTCTGAGGCTGTCAGCTAACTGCCCCAGCCTCCCTGGTATAGCACATAAGGCGCTTTACAGGGGAACTCCTACCTCTGTTTCCCTTCTCCTCCCAGCAGACTCCCTGAGATGGCCATGCTAGTCCCCAAACATACCCTGCTCTTCCTTACCTCCTTGCCTTCTCTAATGCTGTGGACTGTCCACCACCTACCTCCCCAGACTCTGTAGACTGCCAAATGCCTGTTTATCTTGTATCGCTTATCTCTTGGCGTCTTCCAGGAAGCCTTCCTGAGCTCCCTGAGGTGGCCCCTGGCTCCCTTCCCCAGGCCTCCACAGCACTTTTTGCAGGTCTGCAGGACAATGCTTTCCAGACCGTCTTCTAATCATTCATGTGTCTGCCTCACCCAGTAGACTGCCAGTTCCTCAGAGCAGCGTTGTATTCCACGCTCCCCTTGAGCATAGCTCCTGGCACACAGGAGACCCTCAGTGCCTGCTGAATGAATGCACTGACATGGAGGCAGGGGTACTGGAGGGAAGGGAATGGATGAGAGAGGTGCTACACAGGAAGAAGTGATGGGTTTTGATGTGGCCGATTTGGATGTGGGGACAAGTCCAGGAAAATGTTCAGGAGTTGAACCTGGGGGCCTAGGAGTTTAATGAGGCCACCGATAGAGGTAAGGCAGCAGAAGCACAATGCGGAGGGAGCATCTGAACTTCCTGGGAACTGGACCACCTCCTGGGTTTTGGTGGGAGGTTGTACTTCTATGCCACTACAGAAGCTAAAAACACAGGTACTTTCTGGGCTATCCTTGCAGCTAGAGTCTAGGCATGTGATCCAGGCTTGGCGAGGCAGATGTACGTTCCAATCCCTGAACTGGGGACAAGTGGCAGGACCACAGGTGGCAGCTGGCAGTTGGGGGTGCAAATTTGGATTTTAAAAGAGGTCCAGACTAGGCCCGGCGCGGTGGCTCACGCCTATAATCCCAGTACTTTGGGAGGCCGAGGCAGGCGGATCACAAGATCAAGAGATTGAGACCATCCTGGCTAACACTGTGAAGCCCCGTCTCTACTAAAAATACAAAAAATTAGTTGGGCGTGGTGGAGGGTGCCTGTAATCCCAGCTACTCAGGAGGCTGAGGCAGAAGAGTCGCTTGAACCCGGGCGGCAGAGGTTGCAGTGAGCTGAGATTGTGCCATCGCACTCCAGCCTGGGTGACAGAGCAAGACTCTGTCAAAAAAAAAAAAAAGAAAGAAAGAATAGAGAGAGAGAGAGGAAAAGAAAAGAAAAGAAAAACGAAACGCTGGAGAATTTATAACTTCAGGTGATGGCTGAAGTGATAAAAGTGGAGTGAGAAGAGTGAGAAGGAAGAGAAAACAAGCTACCAGCAGAACCTGGGGACCACTTCTAGTTAAGGAACTGATCCATCCGGAGGACTGAATGAATGGAACCAAGAACAGATGATCATGGATGTAACAGAAGAACAGAAGGCCAAAGGAAAAGACTGAGAAAATAGCATAAAATTTTCCATACAGGTCAAGGAGGACTGGGCTTGGGAAGGGCCAGTGGTCTTTGTTGAGGAGGCTGTGAGTGGCCTCTGAGCGGGTGCAGTTTTACCAGAGTTACAAAGATGGAAACCAGAGTGCTGGGCTGAGGAGAGAAGGTGGAGCATCACTTCAAGTACACAGTCACCTTTCACAGGCCCCAGAGAGACCCTCAAACTAGCAGATGATACTGCCTGGCCACATCTTACTCTCTCTCTCCTCATGCTGATATTCCCCCATTCTGATTCCTCCAGTACTTTTCTTATTACCCACAGTCCTCTAAGTAGTCTGGGAACTAAGCCCAGTGCTGAGGCCTCTTTACCACTCCTGCTCCTGTGCTCAACCTTACATTTCTTCTGGGGGCCGCCATTCCTGGTCTCTCCCTCCTTCCTTCTCTCTCCATCCTCTCTTCCTAATTCCATTAACAGGAAAATTCAACAGTATTTCTGGTCAGCCAGGAAGTCCTTCTTATTGCCTCAGTCTCTTCCATGTCCACCAACCAAGGGAGGCTTTCAGTGCACACCTGGTCGGGCAGCCATCTTACAGGCGCCAGTTACCTAAGATGGCGGCCTCCCTCACCCTCCACTTCCGTTCCCACAGCCTTGCCTCCTACCCCTGCCTCTTTCTTTCTGAAGCCTCAGCCCAACAAGGTGGGGGGCCAGGCTGGGGAGCCAAGGCCGGAGGAAGCAAGACAAAAAAGGACAGAAAAGCTGGCCCCTTGGCATCTCTCTTTGGCATTTGAGTCCAGCTCAGGGAGGGAGGGCAGAAAGGAAGAAAGAAAGTAGTGTAAGTTTTTATTTCTGTCCTCTTCCTGCCACCTCCCATTAGTCCCTCCCCCAACACTTTGATGAAAACAAAATCTCTCCCCCTTTTTCTCTTCTCCAGCCCCCCTCCCCTTTTTTCCTGGCTTCTACCATGAGCCTCCTGGAATGCAAATGAACTGTATTATGCAAATATATGCAAATCAGGCTTAACGAGCGGAAGGAGGGGGCAGAATGCCTAATGAGTAATGGCGGAGGGTGCAGATGGAGGGTGGCAGGAATGGCCCCCTCCTCTTCTCTGTTCCCACAGCCTGGAGGTTTGCTGGAGGTAGCCGGGTGTCCCTCACTACTGGGAAAGAGTAGAAGGTCAAGGCTCCATCGCTTCAGCTGAGAAGGCCTGGGATGTCCTTGGCTGTGGTAGGTGAGGGGCAGGCGAGCTTGGGAAGAGAGGGGGTTAAGTATAAGGGGCTGGTACTCACTTGCATAACCTTGACCAGAGACACTGCATGCACCAGCTTCGTTGCCTATGTGGCCTGCCGCTGTCAGAACCCTCAGCTTCCAGTGCTGAAAAGAGGGTGATGCTTATGCATGCCATGGCTTGTGCATCAGAAAGGAAGATTCTCAAGGGAAGATTCCCAGCCAGACCCAGGTTCTTCCTGGGGGTAGGGGTGAAAGCTGTCTCTCTTTGTACTTTGGGGGGGGGGCGGTTGCCATGGCAACATAGCATAGAACACCCACCTCCCCAACATCCAGCCTCAGAGGACCTAGGAGTTGGGGGGGGATAATGGATTGACACCCCCTGATGCCCCCACCACCTGGCACTGCCAGCCGGAGATGGCAGCATCAAATCCTAGAGAGAATGGCCCCTTTGTTTCTAGGCTCACGGTGTTGGGGAAGCAGGCCTGGGCACACAGAAGGGCCTTTCCCAGGCCCTGTTCCAGTTTGCATGACTCCCGCTGGCCTCTGGAGACTCCTTGTGGCCATCCACTGGCCTCTGTGTCCTGGCAGATGGTTGCCCCCTTGCCTTTTCTCCCATGGGCTTGCCAGCTACTGCTAGGTATGCCCTGTCCCAGAGGCCTTCCCTCCAAACAACTTCAGACAGAGGTAGCAGTCTGTTCCACCTTTTCCTGGTTTTCCTGAACACCTCACATGCCCAGTCATGCATCCTGTCCTTTTTTGCATATGGGCAACCTGCACACTCCCCCAAACAGCAGCAGGCCCGCTCCACCCAACTCAGGCAGAGAGACTCCTAAAGGAGGTATCAGACAGATAAAAAGGGCCAGGCTGAAATTCAGGAGCCTGAATCTTGGCATTTCCGCTAACCAGCTGGGCAACCTGCTCACACCTCTTCTACTCCCATGGGATCTGTAAAACGAAGAATATAGGAATGATGATATCTAAGGCTCATTTCAGCTCTACCTGATCTATACCCTCCGTATCTAGAGGGTATAAATCATTCTTGAAATATAACCTTCATTCTTCCTACTACTGGAGCAGCCCTTCTCATTCAGACTCCCCAACATGAAGACAAACTCAATTGCCCGGAGACAGGAATGCCAACTTCCCTCAGCCTTTGCCTCTCCCTGAGACTCCAAAGCTGACTGCAAACAATTCCCACAGATTCAAAAATTTAGAGTCTTTGATAGCTGACTGTACAGACAGGAGGGTCCCTCCTAACCCTCTCAAAGGGGGTCAGCACAGCCATTTCACTCACCGCCCGGGAGCTGTCCGTGGTGCTGGATGTGGCTCTGTCGTCCACACGGAGGAAGGAGGGTGAGAGGGTAGTGCAGCACCCACCCGCCCCAGGTGAGAAGCTAAAGGGAAGAGAAGAAGCAAAAACATTTGGAAACAGTAAGAAAAGGGAAAGATGATACCTGAAGAAAGTTTCTCCTCTCTGAAAGTTTCTCCTCTCTGAAGACCTCCAAATTGCCAATATTACTTTGAGGAAGGAAGAGCACAAAAGTCATTGAATCTCTGATAATTTAGCTCAGTCTTCCTCTAGATCCTATTTGGACATCCACAGGGAGGTGGAATCATAGTCCCTCCCCTTGGGGAAGAGCTCAGATTGAGGTGGGAGATAAAGTACAGACCTCTAAATTCCATTCTAAATGCTAAGGCTCCTACAAGGAATTTAGTAATAATAATTTAAAAGACATACAACCTGTCCGATAGTATTATAGATATCAGGAGTTTGGGAGGAGAGGCGGGGAAAGGCCGGGGTGTGTTTGTGTGTGCACGTGTACACATACACAGGCATGTGGGTACATGCATACGTGTGTGTATGTGTTTCCCAGGTGGAGAGGTGAGCCTACATCAGTGGTTCATAACCTCAGGTGCACATTAAATAATAATGATGCCTAGGCATCATTTCCACATACCCTGACTTCATGGGTCTGGGGCTGGGCACAAACATCAACATTTTTTAAAAGCTCCCCAGGTGATTCAGTGTATAACCAAGTTGAGAATCACTAACCTAGAAGAAAGCAGGTCAGAAAAGGGGCAGGGGTGAAGCCTGATTAGCTGGAGGAAGAGGCAAAGCAAAGATCCCTAAAGAAGAAGGGAATGAATAAAAAGGAGAAAGACAAGCATGTAACTCCTCTTTCCTGGGAGCTCCTGGATGGCCCCTAGGCCTGGCCTGGAGATGAGACTGGCTCAGGTGTTGGCTTGTCTCCTCTGTGCTGTAGAAGCTCAAACCACCCCAAGGCAATGAGACGAACTGTCTCCCCACTGCAGTCCCTTGTGCAGGAAATGGGTGCAATGACCCTAAGGGGGTGCTGCTGCTCCCCTTTACCCAGAGGGTCCCCAGGGAGGCGGCTGTAGAAGGTAAACAGCAACAATGGTCCCTTTCAGTGTCCAGACTCCAACCCTTCAGTCCAATTAGCAGACACAGCAAACAGCAATTCAGCAGCCTTCAGCCGCTGTCATAACAAACTCAGAGCTGCCTTAATGGGGGGATTAGGGCAGGAGGAGGAGGGGGTGTCACTTCGGCCCTGGGAGAGCCTGAGTGGCAAGGAGGGGGTTCCCCTTTTCCCCTTCTCTCTCCTATCTAAATATACACCCACCCACCCTTCCTTCCATAACTCTGCTCCTCATTCTCCTCAAAGCCCCAAGAATGTTTTTATAGTTTTGTCTGCTCCTTCCCTCCAGTGATTTTAAAGCATTAACCTAAACTCATGATCTCCTAGGGAAGTCACCACGCCCTGTCTCTGGATGAGACATACTCACCCCTCAAGATCTCTGAGGTCCGAATAGCAAAGGAAGGGAGGTGGGAATGTCAATCCATACCCAGAACATTGGAGTGAAGGAAGGTGAAAAAATAAATAACCAGATCCCAACTTTCAAACCTTGAACATGCAGACTTCAAGAAAGATTTTCAGACATAGGGGCCCATGCATGTCCGGTGGGTTACCAACCTTAGGAATCGCACTGGGGACTGGGGGGATGTTGGTTTGTGAGGCAAAGGGAGAGAAGACATCCCTTCTTAAAGTCACTCAATTATGAAGACAAGTCTGCATGCTGATAGGCAGGTCTCTATAGGATTTGTTAATTATAGCCACTACCTAACTTGTCCTTTAATTTAATAAACTGTGTTTTTAGTTACTTAGAATCCAGGAGCTTAATGGCATAAACTTGAAATTATCATTTACACATGCTGTATTTATCTATGTAAGTCAGTTTACCCATCCTAAGTGCTCTTACCAATAAGTTTTAATATCCATTAAGGAGAAAGAAAACAATGGCCATTCTGCCACGTGGACTCCAACCTCTTCCCTTTATCAGGCTTCCCAAGGACGTGCCTCCTCTCCCAAGTCTTCAGATACTTCCTACCTAGGTCCCCAGGAGTCTCACCTTGACTCCGAAAGCTGGAAAAGGAGGAAGTTCCTCAAGTTAAATGTTATGAGATCCTCAGTCAGGAACATGCCAGAGAGCTGCCCTTTTTACATTCTGAAACCAATCATATGCTATCACTCTTTCCAAACTGTAGCCTTTAACCTTTCTGCAATCTAAGAATTACCCTTTAACCATGAGTGTCATAACATAGTATACGATCTTTTAGATAGAATTCTTCATTTTCTGCACACAATAATCCTAAGGGTTTCTTATCCTGATTATACAAATATCTGAATTGAGGCTCAGAGATTTGTGTGCTTGATAAATGAAAACACCCAAACATGGACCTTGGTTTGGTCAAATTTGCTGTTTCTATTTCTGTCTCTCCCACAGCTTGCTGACTAGGATGATTCCTGTGACTGTAAGAACTTATCAACAAAACCCTTTCCATGCCTGGAATTGGGTGGGAGGAGAATTTGTCCAAGAGTGAGGGTGTGGCTGATAATGCAACACTTGGGTCAAATATTTGAGAGAAAATTGCCTTTGGCTTCCTGGACCTAGAATTCAATAGGAGGGTATTAAAGTGAGGGGCTGAGGAGAGAAATGAATAAAGAAACCAGCTTAGAATTTGGTTTCCAGTAAAAATAGTAGATGTAGCAGTATCTAAAGAATAGAACTGAAAATTCTTAGACACAGGCAGAGGTGTGATTATACAAGAGAGGAAATTTCCTAACTGTTAACTCTGGTGAGGCCTTTCTGAGCCCCTTTTAACGCAGCTTCCCTGCACCCCAGTCCCACAGTTCTCCTGTGGGGTTCAGTTGGAGGAGATGCGATCTGGTACAGAGGGGGTGGGGAGAACTCAGCAGTGTCACCGTGATGTCTGCATTTGGTAACCTCCTTCCAAATCTAAGAGTCTCTGTTCCTAGAATGGATTTATACTTATACATAGCCAGGTGTCCCTAATGTCACGACCGAGCTTCCCACCCACCATGGAAACACATACATCCAACCTCACACCAGGTCACACACCACTCAGCTTCTCACCCTCATAAAGCAGACACACACAGCTCACAAACACAGTCACCCATCACTCTCCTGACAACCCCACCCACACACCCACATGCACACACCATATGCTCACATAAGGCAGACACAAACCCTCACCCCCACATCCCTCTTGGGCTCTATTCCTCCTTTCCACTGAGGTGCTGGTGTTGTAGGGTGTCAGTTCTCAACCCCCCACTTCCCTCTGTTCTCCTTTGGATATCCTGAGGTAGGTCAAATGCACTAATAGGAGACAACAATAATAATGTAAACCCATTGTGGTTACTGATACAGGTTCTAAGTCTCATGTGAATGAGCCTCAGTGGATCCCAAATACACATTTCCAACAAGCTACATGAAAGGCTTTTGTTATTGTTGTTTGTTTGTTTTTAAAGGAATCCTATCTTTCTTGGTGCTTCTTCTCTCATCCCAGCTCCCAGGTCCTGCTCACAGGCAGGGCTTTTCTCTTGGTGCGCCTTCCCCCTCCTGTGCCCCATGCCTTCCCTTCTCAGCTCAACCCCGTCTTACCCTCCCTGCCTCACTGTCTCTCCAGTTGTTCCCACAGGCAAGTTCAGTAGAAAAATCACTGGGTTGGGTTAGGCCGGCCAGGATGGCTCATGCCTGTAAACCCAGCATTTTGGGAGGCCGAGGCGGGCAGATCAAGAGATCAAGAGATCAAGAGATCAAGACCATACTGGCCAACATGGTGAAACCCCGTCTCTACTAAAAAAAAATACAAAAATTAGCTGGGCATGGTGGTACGCACCTGTAGTCCCAGCTACTCGGGAGGCTGAGGCAGGAGAATCGTTTGAACCCAGGAGGGGGAGGTTGCAGTGAGCCAAGATTACATCACTGCACTCCACCCTGGCAACAGAGTGAGACTCAATCTCAAAAGAAAAAAAAAAAAAAAAAAAAAAAGAAAAGAAACAGCACTGGATTGGAAACCACTGAGTAACATTAGCAACTCATTTGAGTCCGTGGTTCCTCATCAGTAAAATGGGGTTAATAATGACTATCTCACAATGTTGAAAGAGCAAAGAAAGGGATGCAGGCCCAGTGCCCAGGAAGTAGTGTTAGGAATTATTAGTCCTCGCCTAAAACCTGCTCCCTTTCTCCCTAATCCAGTCTCCACCTGCCCCTCCCCCAGAAGACCCAAATTCCAAATGGCTGAGAAAGTAAGAGGCTACTAATCTTGCCTTCCTGTAAATCTCTAAAGGAAGAAGACATATGTATTCTAGGCTCCCTGAAGCACAATTTTTTTGAGTTTGGATTCTCCAATATTTCTCCCACATAATATATAATTGAATCATTATCTTCTAGCTATAAAATCAGGTCCTGGGAGGAAATGTTAAATTTACACAGGAAACTGGAGTCAGTCAAGGTCATTTCGTCCAGTTCTTCCACCCCCTTATTACTCCTTCCTACCCGGTGTCCGGGAAGGCCAGGTGCCGGCGTATGGGATGCAGACCTGTAGTAAATGCAGAGAGAGCTACTTCTAGCTTTGGCTACGTTGACTTCTATTCCACAAAGTGACTCTAGACTATAATCCTTTCAACTGCACCTAAACACTCTTTCACGTAAAATATTTAGGTCAAGCCAGATAAATGGATTCTTTTAGGAAAGGCCCTGATTAATCTCTCTAATTCTTTGCTTTCTCTGGGCAGCATAGATACTAAGCTACAAATTCCTTTGTGTTTGAGATCCTCAGAGCTTCTGGAGGCCATTTGTTCTTGGAGATGATTTCCAAGAGTGAAGATGGGGCGGGAAGGTTGGGTGTCCTAAAAGGCCCCAACTCAGCCCCTCTGGTCAGTAATGACAAAGCAGCATAAGGATCTTTTAAAGAGATTGGCCTCAGGTCCTGGGTCGGAAGGAGGAAGGTGAACGGAAATGGAACCGAGATTGCCCTGCACTCCACTGCCCTAGAACCCAGACTGGGCAAAAGGTTCTTCTGCCACCCTGTTTACATTTTTGAGCAACCCTCCCACCCTCAGCACCTTCAGTTCTATCTCCTATTTTCACGTAGACACTCTCATCTTCCAACCAAGCTGGATAGCCCTACATGGCTTTAAGGAGCCGACTTAAGCAAAGACCAGTGTTCTCAGGTGACTTCCTCCAAACTCCCCCACCCAGCCATAGCTGTGGACAGCCTGTGGGAAACTGTTCACCAGCTCGCGCTGGAGGGAGAGGCCTGGGCCGGGAGGCGGAATAACCCTGCAGCTAGATTTCAACTGATTTCTCCCTTGAATCAGCTTCCCAAGCAGTGACCCAGACTGCCAGAAAAGGCCCCATCCTGAGCGGGGACCACCAGAGGGCACCACAATGAGGCTTCCTTATTCCCCTCCAACTCTGCTGGGGGAAAAATAGGGCACCTGGCTGAAGTGAAATGGGACTGAGACTCCTACCTGTGCCGACTGGGGTGCTGGGGGGGTGAAATGTCGCCCGAACCAGTGAGGTTTCTCTCCTCCTCTTGTATCCTCTGGTGCTGGTCAGTCCTCGCGGCTCTAGCCCCTCGCTCAAGCCTCCCCCTCCCGCCCGTGAGACCGGCTTTCCCCGGGCCCCTCTGCGCAGTGTATGGGGTTATTTTTACTTTCGGTTATCTAGCTTTATGAAGACTCCACACCACTCATACAGCTAGATAACCAAAGATAACAACCAACCCCGCCTCCTGGCTGCTGTCGCCGCCTCTTCCACGCAGCCTCCCGGCCGCCGCCGCCGCCAGCACCTCCGCAGCTTCCCGGTCGCCCGTCAGCGGGAGTAGGAGGGAAGGGACACGAGTGGAGTTGAGGGGGAGGGTGAAGAGAGAAATGAAGTCCGAGACAAAACAACAACAAAAACCTCAGACACGGAGATACAGACACGACAGAGACCGAAAAAGGCGTGGAAAGGACGCGATGACCGGTGGCGTCGAAGTCCGGGAGTTGACCCCGACCCAGACCCAAAAAGCTTCTGGTGCCCCATTTCCCGCTCTCCCATTCGGACCAGGAGCAGGAGTTCCGCTGGTCCCAGGTGGAAGGGACGCGCGGGCTTTTCGTGCCACCCGGGAAGACCGCAGCGACCCAGGCAGAGGCCTCCCCAGCCTCGCCGGGTCTCCACTGCCCTGCTCTGGAAGATTGAGGGCGCATCCGACAACCAGAGCCCTGCCTTCGGCGGAGCCCGAGCCTGGCGCGGGATGGAAATGGGGAGCCGCGGGGCCGGCCCGGCCACATCGCCAACTCAGAAAGGCGTTGGAAGCGAAGCGGAGCCCTTGTGGGGGAAAGAGCTGGATCCAAGAGGCCGACTAAAAGGGGAAATGGGCAGCCAAACCCTGGAGGTAAAAACCCCAGAGATGTCCTAATAGGAAGCAGGGAAATCCCGGCGACCCAAAGAGAGAGGAAAACCTGTGGGGGGCGGGTGGGGGCGACCCAGAGACTCCCAAGCGAGTCTCTCGAGGAGAGAAGGAAACAGCAGAGACCCCACCCGGGAAGAGATCCGGGAGAGTACCCATGAGAGGGGCAGAGGGGAGGAAAGCAGAGGGCGACAGGGCAGGTGACCAGAGTCCCAGGCCCTGCAGAGCCCCGGATAAACGGCTTTGTGCAAAGAGGACCAGAGATCACCCAGGGTTGTGAAAATGGCCGGGGGTTCGAGGCGAGCGGTGCCCTAGGGGTGGGAAGGGGGTGCGATCAGGAACGGGAAACCGCAGCCCCGAAGAGGGTGGGGGCTCGGTCGGCCCCTCGTGGCGGACGCAGGGGCACGCCGGATTCGGAGGCGCTCGCCCACCTCGTGCCCCACGCTGGCCAGGCCACTTACATCGAGCCCAGGGTGCCCATCCGTGCTCTCCCGCGCGGTCTTCCCGGCCAGTTCCCGTCCCTGGAGCGCCAGGGCCCTGAGTTCCAGATGCCGGGGCTCAGCGGGCGCCGGACAGAGGAGGTTGCCCTGCTCTTAGCCTCCGCCGAGCCTAGGCGAGCAGGGTGGAGCGGGTCTCACCTCCTCGCTCCCTCCTCTGCCTCTGCCGCGGCTCTGGCCCCGGCGCGCTCCGGCTCCGGACTTTTCATTCATCCTTTCACACTCCCTCCCCAGGCCATCCTCTGATTGGCTCTACCGCGTCTGACGTCACCGGCTCCTTCCCCGCCGGCCCCGCCCCTCCCCCTTCCCCGGCCGGCCGGGGAGCGCAATTGGGGTGCCCCTCCCCACTGGAGAATGGGGATCGGGGGACTACTACGTCTCTGTGCTGATTCTCAGCCTCTTGCTGCCTCACTCACCCCCGAGACCCGCCTGCCACCTCCAATCCATTGCCATTTGTGGTTTTGATCTCCAACCTCACTCATTTTGTAGGTTCTACATGTTCCATTTTGGTCCTAGGTATGCTGCACCAACACCAGGGCACAAAGATGGAAAAGAGGTCAGGTGAAAGCCCCTCAGAAAGAACCAGATGACTGCAGACTCTACTCCTACCGCCTCCTCCCATCAGAATATTCTTTGTGCTTCTCGGGTTCTGATCCTTAGCAGACTGTGATCCTAACCTTTTGGAATGGGCAGGAACCTGTCTTGCTGGTTTTCAACCCAAAACAATGAGGGGAAAGATCCTGGAAGTTTGGGATTCCTACAGGGAGATGTGGGGGTTGAGCGGTGCTGAGCCTCCTTTTCTGCCTTGCAGAAATTGGAATATCTCTTGAATGTGTTCGCAGCACCAAAGTCACAGGTAGGGGAGGCTGGGGTGAGGATTCCAGCTGGCATCAGCCGGGACAAGACCCACAGATTTTCATCCAGCCATGGAGGCCCTTGCTAGCGCCTTCTTGCCCTTCCCCAACATGGCGAGACTCTGACCTCTAGTCCATGGTCCAGCTCCAGGTGTCTGGAGAGCTGGGGTTATGGGAGGAGGATCGCCCTCCAGCAAGGTTCCGTCTGGGACTTTGCCGACCTGGCTCCTTATTTGGCCCAGCGCGACATTCCTGGCTCGGCCTCTGCGCTGGGAATCAGGGCTGAATAATGCCTAGTCTCAACCTTGAGAGGTATATACTGGGCGGCAGGCAGGATCCGAATCCCGCTGCCCAGTAGAGCTGGAAGAACGAGCTGTGGGCTCCTACCTGAGCTCTGCCAGGGAGCAGTTCGAATTCCTGGTCCCAAGCCACCCCACCCTTCTACCCACTCTACTCTCCACTGCCTTACTAAAAAAAAAAAAAAAAACTATGACTCAGATACCTGGAGCCTGTCAGCCAGATTAACCTGGGCCAGCTCCTATAACCAGGGATCCTTGAACACTAGGCCACCAGGGGCGTGCTCCAGGGGATGACCAGTTTTGTCATCAGGCCCCATCAGATTGTTTTATCTGCCTGTCTGCACAGCCCAGGACAAAGCCAAGCCTGAAAGCTGTTCTTGGCCAGATGCAAGCCTGTGGGCAGTGGGTTTAATTCGGTGCTTCCCCCAAAGATTGGAGAATATCTGAATAATCGCTTCCACTGATGTTGGCAACATGACTGCAGGGTGGGGGGCAGTTTGGAATAAGATAAAGCCTGTGAGCCGGGTGTTTCCCTACCAGGATGATAATATGGTGCTGAAGAAAACAATCTAATTTCCCAGGTCTCCGGGTGCTCACAAGGCTGGGCTTGGCATAGCTTTTTCCTTCTGTCAGTCGCCACAGGGTCTCAAGGCCCTTACCCAAGGGAAAGGCTTTCTAGATGCTTCCACAATGTCAATTGTTTCACCCTCCAGAACAGGGAACACACCAGCCAATGATGAGGAGGGAAGGAAAGAGACAGAGATGGTGTCCACTCCCTATGTTGTTTCCTCCTGCCCCCTCGCAGGTGCTCCTACAGCTTAGAATGAAGCACTCGGGGAGCAGAGCATTGGGGTCCCTGTCTCTGCAGTAGAGTTGCGAAAAAACCCAGAACCCCTCTCAAATATTCTCACAGATAGACTTACCTCCTGGTGTGCTGCTAAAGGCATTCCCTAAATGCACACCCCATCCGCCCCGGAAAAACTATAGGTTTTCCAGCCATTCCCCTCTGTGACTATAAATCCCCTCAAAGATTTCTCATGAAACCACACCATACCCATTTCTAGGATCCCCAATACCCTCCAGACATTCCAGCAATTCTAGCTAGGGCCTATGCTTCTCCAAACACACTACCAACTCCCCCTACAAATATCTCCCCATTTGTCCTCCCACAAGATCCCTTAAAAGCACCTTAAGCAAACCTTCCTCCCTATCCATCCTCCCCTCACTAGCACCTGGGAGGCTGGGGCCAGTGAGGAAGAGTGGGCTGTTCTGCTAGCTAAAACTCTCCCCTTTCTCCTCTGTTACCAATTTCCAACCAAGTCCTCTGCCCTCTGTGGGGCCCAAGCTTATCACCACAATCCCTTATCCTGGCCTGGGCTGACCAAACAGTGCCACAAGAGGCAACTGGAATCAGCATGAACCTCCCTTCTCTTTCGGCCACTGCTGTATTTTTATTGGAGTGGGGAGATAACAGAAAGGTGTTTTTTTTTTTTGGCCATTGGAGGCTCCCCCTCTCCACCTCTATTGGTCAAATTCAGACTCAGCTGGACTTCCTAAAAAACCAAGGTAAAGAGGGAAATGGGTATATTTAGATGTCTTCTGAAAATATATCTAAATTTCTCCGAATAGCTTGATAAAGAGCAAGATCCCTCTGCCTCTTAATGAGGCTTTGGGTTCTTCATAGGTAATTCAGCCTAAACAGAGTGTCCAAATACAATGAGGAGAGACCCCCAACAAAGGAAAACGGTGATTAGTCTAAATTGTCCTGGCAGTACCCACATAGAATCCCCATTTCTATCGTGGTTGCTAATGAAGTAATTTTTTGTTTGGTTTTGTCTGGGTGTGGTTGACAACCCAGTCTCCCACCACCCCTGCTCAAGGATAAAGGTGAGTAGGGCATCTGTCTTTATTCCAATGGAGAAAGAGCTATCAGCCATGAAAGAAGCAGAAAACTCCCCACCATCATGTTAACTGGGATTGGTTTGTATACCATTGTTCCAGTTTCAAAAAAGAAACTACTTGGAGGGTGGAAAATGAGACAGTCTCTCCAGAGCAGGGGCAATTTCACACATATTCTTGTCCATGGTAGCTAACACTATGCCTAAAGCATAGTGGGTGCCCAGTAATTGATCAATTAATAGAGATCTGTGTACTGTGAGTATGTCTGCAAGTCTGCATTTGCCATCAGGTAGATTGAGGGCATTACCAATGGGGAGTGAGGGTCTTGGTAAGTTGTGTGTTCTGTGGGATCTGTGGGGGAGGCAGAGGGGAGAGTTGTGTCTATTGTGTTGTGGGTTCGTAACTATTTGATCACTCCTTTGACCAGAGGAGACCTTTCTACTAATTAGATACAGCAGGCCTATAAGAGCATAACAGCTGGAGTAAAATGGGTGCATTAGGTGCCCTTTGGGCTTGGCCCACCAGCTTCAGTATCCCTGAGAAGGTCTCAGTTGGAGTAGTCCCCTGATTCCAGCATACCGCACAGTCAGCTGGAGTGTTCTGTAGAGCGATGGACTGCAGACCCCACCCTGAGTTCTTCCAGGGAATTTCTAGGGGACTGTGGGGAGAGCACATCGATTCCCTGGTGCTAATGTGAGTCTGTAAGTGTCTTGATTAGCCTAGGAGCCCGCATTTTTTGCCAGTGCCCCTCCCCACCCCCATCTCTTATAGCCCTGATGCCCACCTATTGTCTGTGTGCCTGAAGAGGCCCATGTAGAGAAAAACATGGCCCGAATTATGCTCTCTGGATGCAGCTCTTGGATGGATCTTTATAATTCAGGTTCCAGAATACATTTTGGCAGTCAAGCACTTTCTTGAAATAGTCAGGTAATTAAATAAAAAGCATATATTTTTTCTATGTTCCAATTACCAGATTAATTTGCCTTGAAGACACAGATGAAAGCTGCATTTGGGAGAGGGTGGATTCAGATATTTATTTGTCTTATAAGTGCATCATTATGAACAATATCATACATTTTTTGCTATAGAAATCTGCATTGTCTATGGGATAGTCACAAATAAAAGCAAGAATTAGCAATAAAAAATACTGAGGCTGTGTGAAAAAAATATATATAAAATATCTATTCATGTGGGCAGAAAAGGTAGGAGGTATGGAGAAATAATCTGGAGGATATCGTCCCTAAGGGTGTCACACTTCTTCCCCACGAGAGTGGTATGTTCCTTCTATTGAGGGGCCAGCTTGATAATTCCTTGGGCCTGTGTAAGTACTGCCTCCCTTGCCTGCTCCCAGTTCTATTCTTGAGCCCACACGTTGCTCACTTGCCTGAGAAGCTTATGTGTCTGGGAGGTAAGAACAAGGTGGCAGAGATGGTAGAGGGTTGGCTGGCTCATCCAGACTGAGTCCTTTCTACAAGACCCTCAACCATCAGCAAATGGCCTCCTTAAGGGGCATAAGCATGAGTATGCAAGGGTGCTGCGCATCACACACACACACACACATGCACACACATACACATACACACACGCACACACACATACACACAAGCGCACGCGCACACACACACACGCACACATACTCAAACTTATCAACTCAGACCAATGCAATGACAAATCCACAGATACTCCCAGCAGTACCACCTCCCAATGCTTGCAGCTGTATACATACCCACTCACAGTTATTTAAGCTCCTTGGGTCCCCATTTACCATAACCCATGCTCCTCTTCTTTCTCACCTCTGTCACCCACGTACAAGTATCTCTGTTCCCTTCTCCAACCAATCATCTCCCCCAAGGTCAAGTGGCCTCCAACTCTGCCCTCAGGAGCCCATGGGAGAAGGGGAAAGAGTTCCCTGTATCCCCAATGCCTTTCCTCTCTATCACAGAACTGGAAGCAGGGTGGCCTATCATTGACTATGTAGGTCTTTCTACAATTGGAGTAGACCAAAATCAGGGGCCGAAAGCTGGAAGAGACAGGGAGGGGGTAGAGGGGTACAGAGAACAGGAGAAAACATAAGTGAGACAGGGCCAGTTTTCCTTTTCTTCCCCCACCCACTCCACCATCAGAAACAATAAATAAGAAAATAAATACCCCAAAAGCCATAGGTGGCCACCTACGATGACACCAGAAAACAAATGAGGCTGCTTCTTCCTGGATGCCCAGCTCCTGTCAAGGAGGAGAATGCAAAGGTTAAAGTCCTTTGAGAAGAAGTCCAGCCTTCTTTCCCCGACGACCCCCAGCCTTCCTATCACTCTCTCAGCCACTCCTTTTCTCCTAGTCCTGCATCTTCAGGACCCGGATAGTCTATGTTCCCCTCTTCAATCGCCAGGCTTGAGGCTGCACAGGGGGATAATGAGAAAAGCCTAGACTTGCAGGCATGGCCTCTGGCCTGGGCCTCTCAGCTCCATCTCACCTGGGCAACTCGAACCCAGCCTTATCCTCACAACCTCTCTCATCTCCATCCAAAAACCTTTGGGCCCAGGGATTTGGCCCTGTTCCAACAGCCTGTGGAGATCTTAGACTTAAATCGAAGGAAGTAATCTCCTGCCCAATGGACATTATCTCCTTGCAGATTCCTGCTGCCTGGGGTCTATGGGAGAGCATGCTTAGGATAGAATGAAGGAGCTAGGGTTAGGGATATATTTTTGTCTGTCTAGATCTAACGCAGTGTAAACTGTAAAGTGTTATGCACATTTATGATATTCTCAATCATGTTATCTCTCTAGCTTTCTCCACTCATCTCTGTCGTGACCTATCTACTTATCACCTATCCAAGTATATCTCTCAGGATCCTGTAGTGATCAATTTTCTCCCTCTCTTTTTCGTATACACAAAAGGTGTGAAGACAAAGCATTTATTTTTTATTAGCGTTGGGTATGAACCCAGTCTCAGTACTTTATAGTCTTATCTTCCCAGAATTTGGCTTTCAGGTTAAATTATGATTTGGGGGAGTGGCATGTATACCGCAGGTGACCTAGCTCCTAAAATACTGTGATGAATATTTTTACACTTATATGTGTTTGTGTTTGTGTGTGGGTTGGGGTAAGCTGGTGAATTCTTCCATCTCAAACTCAATTCCACAACTAATTTTTTTAAGTCAGGAAGATAACCTACCTAAACGTAGGAAATCAGAAAAAAGGGGGGCTGGGGAGCAAGGACAAGCCTTACATCCAAGCCTGATTTCTAGGAGGGGAGCTTTGAATGCCCCCTCCCCACTTCTAACACTCACAAATACTCACTTGACTCCCAGCCTCAGCTCTGCCAGCCCATCCATTTCATAAAGGGATGTCTCAGTCTGAAATTATCTTCACACCAAAGAAGGGGCTACCCCCACCCCACACCAATTTGCTGACATGCTAGAAAACAGACATAAGGACAGTTAGGGGGCCTCTGGCTCCTCCCTCCACCCTAATCGATGAGAGTTCTGGGGTCTCTGGGGCAGTTATCCCCCTCATCACTGATCTCTGCCCTGCCACCCCCCGACAAAGCATACACAATGCCTAGGGGAGCATGGTGATGAAGAACACAGCCCAGCAGGCATGGAACATGTGTGTGCACATATGATGGCTGGCAGCCTTAGCCTCGCCCAGCAATCTGGCCTGTGGGGTTCCAGGAATAGTCTGCTCCGCTCCAGCCTCCACTACCCCACAATGGCCCCAATCTTGTCTCCCAGAAAGCACAGTGTGGGTGGGGGACTAGGGGCAGGAAAAGTGCCTTCTTTCTATATCTCCTGGCCTTCCAGGAAAACACACACACACACACACTCACACAGACACACACACACACACAAACAAAAAACCCTCCATTAGATGGGTGTGAAGAGGGCTGGGGTAGGGTTCTCTCCCCTTCTAGAACCTAAGCATTTTCCCTGACACCTCACTTGCCTTTAGGTTCCACTCAGCCCCTTTCCCACCTGCCAGCTCATAGGAAAGAGGGGAAAGGGGGATTAAATTAATCTAAATCCTATAAAATGTTTTTGGATTTTTCCCAATTCTGGTCTCCACCTTTCTTTCATCGGGGGACATCTGGCTCCTTTCCCCCCATGCCCAAGTCCTTCAGACTTTGTCCTCCCCTAAAAGCTGAAGTCCCTAGGTCAGAAAGGAATAAGAGCCAGATCGAGGAAACAAGGTCAGGAGTCCAAATACAGAACCATTTTTTCCCTTCCTTCCCATCTCCACTACAGTTTCCTTCCTGCCTCTCCTCTGGTGCAAGCATTAAGATGTTGGCCATGTCTGGTGGAGAGAAGGGAGGGGCAGATTAATAGGATCAGTAGCACCGTGACCCTAAAGCCCCCCCACAATCCCATTGACAAACTTAGTGAGCTGTCTCCAGCCTGCATGGGCTGGGGGAAGGAGGGGAACCAGGAGCCACTCTGGGGCGGGTGGGCAGAGCCACTGCCTTGGGCTCAGCGATAGGTGCCCAGGAGGCTGGAGGTGAGAGCCCTGATGCCAACTCCACCTCTACACACATGCCTCATCCATTTTGGGGACCCCCCTAAATCTTTCATTAGCCTTTTCTTTCTGTGATGATTTTGCACCAGCCTCCATTAGCCAGTAGGTAAAGTAGGAAGGTTAGGGCGTCCTGACTGATTTTAGGGCATCTCTTCCCACTCCCAGCCTAGATGTCTGAGGGGGCTGGGATCCTCCCTGGACCCGAATGGGCACTTACCAGGCTTCTGTGAGGAGGACAGACTGTTCGGGTGGCCCCTGCGGCTGGACTGCCTCTCTCCCCCCAGCTCCTAGCCTCTTGTGGAGTGGAGGATGCAGCTCCGATGACGTAGCATCTGTCTATCCATTCAGGAATTTCGCTTGCCTCTCTCTTTCTTTCTCTTGCTGCTCTCCCTGGAAAGGCAGCAAAAAGGGGGTGCTGCCCCTCTCTGGAGACACTACCACCACCACCACCACCAAAATAACAGCCCACTCTGAAGAAGCCCCTCCTTCTTCCTTCCAATGCCTGTGTGGGCAGGGGTCTTTGTCACCTCCACTCTGCTTACCACCTCCCCTACTGCCTTTTCTAACCTGAGGCAGGAAGAAGGGGCTAAGGGAAGCTATTGTTCCTCCAGGCCACCCTCGTCCCCAGGGGAAGCAAGAGAAAGGGTGTGATGGAAAGACTCGGTCCCTAGTCTCCGAGTTTTAATTCGCTTTGGAACTTGAGAGAGTGATTAAGTGGTGTGTGGAGGGTGAGGCGCTGAGCTGATAAGGAGTCATGGGAAGGTGACACAGTTTGCCATTTGAAGGCTCAGGGCATTCCAGGCCCCCCTTCCCAGGCCTCCCCTCAACTCCTATCCCGGTCAGCTTAACTAATCACAAATCCAGATCTTACTTGTGAAGGAGACAGTGACAGTAGGAAGATGAAGGCTGAGAGCTGGAGGGGGGAGCATCTTGCGGGGAGATGAAGGCCAGCACTTGGAAGTCTAGACAAGAGAAGAGAAGGGGTAGGACCACAGAGTCAAAGTGGGAGATAAATTATTTTTTTCCTAGAGGAGGGAGAGCAATTTGGGGGTTGGTTTCCAGGGCTGGGGTCCCGATATTTGGTGGAAGCTGGGGCCCAGAATGGTACAATGGTCGGGTCTCTTTTCTCTCTCTAACCCCCACCCTCAGCCCCTCCCTTTTTCTCCCTCCCACTCTTCCTGGTCTGCATGGGAACTCGGTCTGAGCTCGACGTGACAGACAGCAGGCCTGCATGCTAATGAAGTTTGTCTCAAGTTCATTGTCAAAGCCCCCCCTTCCCCACGGCCCCCTCCCCTCCTCTCTCATACACAAATCTCCCTCCAACTTTTGTCCCACAGACCTGGAGGCCACTTGAGTCTCTGCTGGCTCCCCTCTCTCACCCTCCCCCACTGCTTTCAGTCTCCCCTCTCTTCACCACCTCCCTCAACTGGGGGCGGGAGAGGCTGTCTTCTCCCTGGTGCCTTCCCAGCCACCTTCTGGCCTGGCGATCCCTAAGCTCTGAATGAGGGATTCTGAGGGCTAAGGTCAGAGTCTATATACCGGGTCCTTCTTTCCCCACCTCAAAGCAGGGAGACTTTAGAGGGGTGAGAGAAGGCAACAGACTCTCCCCACTCAATGTTCTCTGCCCCCCAATTCTCAGTCCTGTCCTGGCCCAGTCCCCCAATTCCAGTCCCGCTTCCCCTCCCCCATTCCTCCCATTATGATTATTTTGCTCTCCCCTTGATTACATCTGCTTCACTAGCTCAGAAATAAAGATCCTTTGAGACTAATTTTGCACCCCCCCCATCTCCCCACCCCTTCCCTCCCCCTTCTCTCTAGACCAGGGCTCCCGTTAGCTCCTTTCTCACCGGCTGGAAGACATTGAGTTCCTTGTCTAGGGAGCTGGGGGGTTGATGGGAGGGGGTGCCAGTGGAATGGGGGGGTGTCTCTCCAACTCTGGGACGTGTCCAGCAATCCAAACCTGTCCTTCTTTTGTTCCTACAAATCTCTTCATACTGTCACCACCCTCTGGAGTCTGCCTTTCTCCCAGTAACCAGGGGATAAGGGAGGAAGGGGAGGAGGATCCTGAACTCACCCCACCCCTCAATTCCAGGGAAAGGAGGGAGGGGGAGAAAAGGGAGAAAAAAATTTAAATCCCCCCCCTCATTAGCCAGAAAGGAAGCGAAAGGGGATAATTATAATTAAAAGCAGACAGCTGTAGATTGCATCTTTTATGTTCCTCCAAGCTTCCTCCCCACTTCTGCCACCATCACCCAAAAATTTGCACAGCCCCCTGTGTATCTTCCCCCTGGTTTCCTTCGAGTGGTGAGTGTGCCAGGAGACTGAGGCATGAGGAGCAGGTTTGGGGAAGAGGACTCCACTTCCTCTCCCATAGGCAGCGCCTTCTGAAACATCTCAGCAGGCCTAAGAGACGGGGGCTTCCTGTTCCTACCCACCAGCCTGTGCCCCAAGGTGTAGGATTGTAGGAGGTGGGGGAATCCAGGTGATAATAACTAATTGAATAATTTGGGGAAGTCTGATTTTCCTAAAAATAGCCATAATATTCATAATGAAATTAATACTAAGAATTAAGTAAAACCTAGAATGTTTTCTCATTCAGGCATGTCTTCCCGCCTCCAAAGTAGCTTCAAAACACAAGAGGGGTAGCTGAACGTCTGAAGAGCTGGGATCTGTAAAGGAGTGTGTTCTAACAAAGAGAGGCTCATAGGTTTAGAGTGTACACAAAATGCGCACATATACATACATATACTCCATGATTTTGGGGGTGGTGTTGCTAGGCCTAGCTCTGCTATCCTATGTATTTATAGAACTTGATCATAGGCCAGAACAGCAGGGTAATTATAGCATTATTAGCATATATGCAAATCAGGTAACCTATATACGCTGAATGGAGACAGATTATTATTTATTTCTCTCCCCCTTTCTCCTTCCCTGGTATCAGCTCTGGCTCCTCAGAGCTGCACACCAGCAATTATCTGACATTATAAGAGGGGGTTGTAGCCCTGGAGGAGGGGGCTGAGGGGAGTAGGACAGAAAAAAAAACCTAGGGGCGGGAGGGTTTTATCTCATTTTACTCAATGTTATTCTGGGAAGAGTGGGGAGGAGCTCAGTGAGAAGCCTTTGAATTAACAAAGGCTAATTCCAGTCGGGGGTGGGGGGACGGGCAGGAGGGGAGAGACAGAGACCTGAAAACAGAGACAGATGAAGCCAGAAAAGCTTCGAAGCAATGACAGAGACAAGAGGGACAGAACTGCAGCTCACAGAGAGTGGGGGAGCCAGAGATAGAGTCACAAACTCACATAGAGCACATAGAGTGAGGCACAGAGAATTCAGATCTGGCAAGAAAACAAGGAGCTGTTTATTTGGAGTTGGAAGGGATGAGCTCTCCAGGTTTATTTGGCATGGGGCCAGGATGGGGGCCACCCCATGTTGGTTTAGAGGCTGAGTCTGAGTCTTAATCCAGAGCCCATTCCATATTATCAAATCCTTTCTCCTTTTCCCACCACCTAGTAAATGGCCATGGGAACCCAAGCAGTGGCTTTTGGTGTGTTCATGCATTCATTCCAACCAACACACGACGAGCAGAAACCACGTGGCCATGGTCGGACTCTGGACCCTCCTTTCTCCCACCAGGATTGAGCCACAAGCCCCTCCTCTTCCTTCCAGGTTAAGCTACCTTCGGTAGGTTCATTCTTAGGCTCCGCAGCCAGATCGCCACAGGGAGCCTCGGTATCTAAGGAGTCACTTCACTGCCTGCCTTTTCGTACTCCATCCCTCTGTTACTCAGACGTTATTTATACCAGGTCCGTGGTTGGGAAGCTAGGACCTTCACAGTTTTCCCTCTATATTGTCCTAAGGACTTGCCTCCACTGAGTTGGGTACCTTTTCCTCTGCCTGGCTGGGTGGGATTCTGCTGGCCCTTGGCACCAATGAGGCACTGGGGTTCCAGCACTCCACCATATCTTTCTGTCACTCCACTCCCCAGGTGGATTAACGGTGTATGTCTGTTTGACTGACCCCAAAACTAGATAGATGCTGGAGATACCAGCATCTCCATCAAGTTTCAAATGTCTCTCTCCACATCCCTGCTTGCAACACAGCTATCTAGCTACCTCTTTCTCAAAAAAGGCTTTGCCCATCTGAGCCAAACTTCAAAGAAGGCAATATTGGGGAGAGGTAGGATTATTGAAACTGTGGCAGTGTCCAGGGACTCTGAGTGGCGTAATGAAGAAGGGTCCCAGAAAGAAATAAAGAGATAGGCACCCAAAGAGGCAGTGGCTAAAAGACTAAAAGGAAACAAGCTTCAAGTCTATACTTGGATTTTTATGCAAAAATGGAAATTTGCTGTAATGTATATCTATATAGACCAGCAAGATGGATGGGCTTTATCACTAGTGACCTCTGCATCTATGACATGCTTTTGTATTTATATTTGCTCCTAGGTCTGACTGCTTCTTGTTCTTTCTGGCCATGTCTTACAGAATAGTAAAAGAGCTGAAGAGATAGGGAGAGAAAGACAAATTGAGCACAGAGAGAAACTGAGAGGGGCAGAGACTTAGAGACGGAGACCTGTAAAGTGAAAGAGAAAGGTGCTGAGAGTCACCAGAAACCTGGTCAAGGATAGGGCAGACACAGAGACTGACAGCCAACCCCAGGGGCCAAGCTTTCCATTCTCCGTCCCATGTTAGAGACCTGGTATATGGCCCTCCCTCCTGCCTGCTTCTCCCCCAGGCTCCGCCAAGAAATTGGCAAGTGTATTTGCAACTTCACCAGGCACATTTCTCTGCAAGTGTCATAGTATAATACTCTGGAGTCATTTGGACAATGGATGGGCTTCTCCCTAGGCTGCCCCATAGAGACCTCTCTCCACTCATCCTGGCCTTCTAGGATGAGGCTCACCCAGCATTTCTCTTTTGACCTATGTACTTTCCTACTTCTGCAGCTCTCCTGTATAAAAATTAAGCTCCAATCCTATGGAACTCTGTGTGTGCACAAAAATATCTCTTACCCTTATATTTTCTCCTACAAAATTAATCTCCCTGGCAATCCAGTTGGACATCTGTGGCCACACATTGTCTGCATCTTGCCGGGCTTGGTTGTTGGGACCTATCTGTGTGTACTACAAACAGGTTTGTGTTTCTACCCAGCATAGTCTGTGCACACAGATACCTGCCTGCAGACAGGCTCCATCATCCACCATGCAGGCCTGGCCACCACTTTTACTGCTGCTGTGGCTGAGAGCATCTTCCAGAAATTCTGAGGACACAGCCCAGACAGCCCTTTACCACGGGGTTCCCCTTTACAGCCCTTTACCACGGGGTTCCCCTTTAAAGCTACCCAAATCCCCCTTTTTGGTGGCTTGATTGCATTTCAGGTACATATAGTTCTCCCATAATCCAGCCTCACCACAATGCTCTCATGACACCAAATGACCCCCTCTGCCCTGGAAGGGAGACCAGACCTCACCACAGACACATAGGCTAGTGTTCCAGCTTGATAACGGTACCCATGAGCTGGAAAGAGATTTTCAATTTTACATCTCCTTAGGTGTAGATTGGTATCTGTATTTGTACACACGTGACGTTTATTCCTAGAACCATATACATCTCTTCTGCTTGTTTTCACATAAATAACGGTCTCTATGTGGGTACTGGCCAAATCCTAGCACCGCGTATGATGCATGTGGCACGGAACACATACTGGCACATGTATGGCATGTCTGCTTTATACTCTGTACCATGGTGCCATTTCTTGGTGCAGTACTGGTATCTGCTTCGAATAGAGTTCTCTAGGTCTGATGCTCATTTCTGGGGCTCAGGCTCTTAGATTTTGGCTGCATCCCTCAGCTAAACAAGCAGCCAGTGTGGGAGCCCCGGCAACCTCAGTCCAGGCTGAGGTACTGAACTCTGGGGGGCTGTATTTATAGTTGCTAGGTTACTGCTGTGCCCGCTGGTGAGACCAGGCAGGTCCCCTTCCAGCTGCCCGACGCTGGCCTGAGAGTCACCACCTTGATGGGTTGAATTAGGGTTAAAACACCCTGGGGTGGCAGAGTGTAGGCAAGTAGGCTTACGTGTCTGTGTGTTGTGTGCCTACCTGCAATGTGCAGTCATATGTGTGCTGTTCTCGTGTATGTGTCCCGTGATCATGTGTATGTCCACACTCTGTGTTTTGTATGTGTGTGGTTTGGGGCTGAGTGTGTGTGTGTGATATTTGTCATGCGTGTTTGTCAGTGTGTGCTGGGTGTGCCTGCGCCCTTGAGTTGGCGGTGAGGCTCACGGGTAACTCAGTGGGTGTCTGTGTGGTTCGTGCACGATGGCCTGCAGGCCCCTGAGTCTCAGTGAGTGTGGGCCTGCGGCCTCCGTGTGAACTGCAGGTCTGGGCCCTCTGTGTGCCCCGGGGCCAGGCCAAAACCAGGCTGGAACCCGCCGGCAGGGCCCCCGCGGCGCCTCTGCCTGCTCTCTGCGCTCTTGCCGGCGGCAGCGATTCGGACTCCCGCTTTCGGCAAAGTCTCAGCTCCGCAGCAGCACCGGGCGCGGACTCGCTGGGCGCGCGGACCGAGCTCCGGGTAGAACCAGGACCCTCGCGCCCTCGCCCGGGCTGGACCACCGCGAGCACCGCCGACGCCAGCCGCAGGGCCGCGGGTGCGCGGGGAAGAGGAAACGAAACCGCGGGCTCCGGAGCTGAGGCGAGAAGTGAGCAGAAAGAGAAAAGAGAATCCATCGGAAACAGATAAAAAAGGAAAAACAAAACCCACTCGAAAAGAAAGAAAACGTTACAACAAAAAGGATAAAGTAACGCTAAATGAAATAAAAAGGAGACATACTAAAGACGTTAAAGTTGTTAAACTAAGTGATAGAAAAGGCGAAGAAACAGCAGGGCTAGGAAAGGGCTCCGAGGCGCCCGCAGGGAAGGGGGCCCTAGACGGGGCGACGTGGCTTTTGGGAGCCTCCGGCCGCGGGCGCGGCGAGGTCCGGCGGGTGCGCAGCTCCAGAGCCTCCTCCGCGCGCTGCCCGCCGCCGGCACCCGGCTCGGGCGAAGAGCCGGCTGGACGGTCAGCCAGCTCCACCCACAGAGAGCCGCGGGAGCCCGAGGGCCGGGAGCTGCGGGACTCCTTCGCCCCCACCTCTGCCGCCCGCCGAACCCGGCCCCAGGAAATCCTCCTAGCCGCCGCCTCCCAGCGCCGGGTCTCCCCGAGCGTGTGCTCTCGGCTGCGAGGCCCTGCACGCGCAGTGTCCGGGTTCGCGGCGTCAAGCGGAGCTTCGGTCCAGCCTGGGCAGCCGAGAGCGCAGGGACTGCTGAACGCGGTCCGCTCCCCGCCCGCCGTTCGGGACCCCAGCCTGGGGGAAAGCGGACAGCGTCCCTCTCCGCGCAAACTCCACGCGGCAGCCTGGACTGGGATGTGGGGCCAGGAGGCTGAATAATTAACAACCAGGAGAAGCCGGGGCGAGCGGGAAGCCTGGCAAGCCAGGGAGAGGGAAGATGAGACAGAGAGACATAGAGAGACAGGGACAGAGGGAGACAGAGAGGGGGCTAAGAGCGAGGCGGGCGAGAGAGGAAGAAAGGCTGGGGAGAAGGAAAAATGAGATAAATAAAGGAAAAAAGAGAAGCGAAGGGCGGTGGGAGAGGCAGCCGGGACTCTCTGGGAGCTTAGCCAGAGGCGCCCGTACCCCCCTCCCCTGCGCGGCTGCTGGGAGCCGCTCCCCTTCCCTTTTCTTTCCAAGCTGCCGAATTCTGTCCCTAGACGCTACGTTCCCAGTAGAGGGTAGGGCCAGGATCCAAAGATGCCGATCGTGGCCGTGGCTCTCTGGAAGCAGGCAAAGGGGATGGAGAATCTGTGGGCTATAGAGAAGCTGTGACATTGTAGGGCACAGAAAAAGGGCCTCCGAGAAGGGTCCAGCCAGCAGACCCCCAACGCCCAACCCCCGGATCCAGGGCCGCTTCTGGGATCACATTAGGGAGAGGCTGGCCTGGTTCAGAGCTCGCCCATTCTAAACAAGATAAATAAATAATTCCCCGCTGGCCTCAGCGTGGGAGGAATCAAAGAACCAGAACAAATACCTCCCACAGCCTCCCTGCCCACCCCCGGCCCCCATCCCCGGACAGGTGGGGAAAGGGCTGCTATGACCAGCTTCGTGGCCTTGGTCAAGTCACTTCCTCCATCCCTTTTTGCCTTTATAAACGGAGAGCCTTGGACTGGAAGCCATGGAAGTCGCTCCAGTGGAAAGATGGTCAGAGCTGGGAATGAATGGGACGTAGGAGTCACTCCAAATGAGACCAGCCCAGATTTGGTGGGTCAGTTAAGCTCATCCCAGAACATTTTGGACCTCGTAGGTAAACATATTGTGTATTAATGCGTGGCTGGGTGTGGGCCAATCTGAAAGAAAGCAATCGGCTGAGTGGGTGGGAGGCGAGGAGTGGGCTGCTTCTGTGAGAGAAGCCCAGGAGAACAGGGAGCAAGAGGGCTTCCCAGGAGGGTCCCTGACATGAGATCAATGACCAGACAGGGTGCTGCGGCAGAAGAGGATGGCATAAAGGCCAGACAGCTTGGTGGAGGGTGCTGGTGCTGGGAAGAGCACAGTCTGAAGCTGGCCGTGTGACTCCAAGCCAATTAAACTCTCCGACCTCCTTCTGAACAGGCAAAATGGAGGAGCGGAAACCAACTTCCCTGGGTTGTGGTAATAAGAACTGAATAAATTAATATACCTGCTTGGCTCTTCATGGATAAGAAATCGGTGTGTGTGTGTGTGTGTGTGTGTGTGTGTGTTTCCAGTTCAGGAATGTCATGTTCATATTGTTATATCTTCTTGTTTGGGGTGGTGCTGAGCGGAGGACGTGAGAGGAATGGCTGTATTTTGCTGCCTGTCACTCTTGCCTTCCTGTTTTAACCAGTCTCTGAATCCTTGTGTCAGACTCAAATTATGGCAGATAATTCAATATATAACATAAAGCGTTGCTCTTTTTAAAAAGACACTGAAATAAAATAAAACATCCCTCAATTCATTGAAATAGCCTGCAATAAAACACTGTGGAAGTCAAATGTTTCCTGGAGCCTCCACCAGTTACCTGCTGCATCTTTTACAGTTAAAGTTAACACACTCAAAAGGGATGGTATTTCTATCTGGAATTGAGTAATTTGTACTGCCTTTCTGTCTGTCCAACCCCACCCCCACTTTCCTTATTTCTGTGCTTTATTTTCAGAGAATTAAGGAGATTCTATGTATGGAAAATGCATATTTTGACTGTTTTGGTTTTAATAGCCCAAGTTAAACCTATAAATTTAATATAATTCCAATAAAATGCCTATTCAAGGATAGATACGTAACAATGAAGTTTTGAAAGTGACTTGAATGCTGAAAAGAATAAACAAGGTGTTGTGCAGGAAAGGAAAAATTTAGACATTTATGAACATGAATAGATGTCACAGTGTAATGTTGAGTGAAAAAGTTAGAAGTTAATGAGAGAAGTAGCACTATTCTATTTATGCAGATAAAAAAACACATGAAATACACATATAGTATTCGTAGTATGTTTGCATATTTGGGAGAGACAGTCAAAGAAAGAAAATGCGTGTGTGACCACAGGAAATGAAAGCGTAGGCAAGAGGAAACATAAGTCTCTGTGGTGGAAGATGATAGACTGAAGAAAGGAAAAAACTGTGAACTAAGAGTCAAAAATAGTCAAGTTTCAGTCCTGGCTCTGTCACTTACTAAACTGGGTGACCTTAGGCATGTCACTGACCCCATTTTCCAGTCTTTTGAATGCCCTTCTCATTCAGTTGTTGTGAGATCCAAATGAAATTCTATACATCAAAGTTTCTTTAAAATCTACAAGTGCTCTATGAATGCACGATATCATATGTACTGCAAATAACTTATGTGACCCAAACTACATCAATGCGTCCTACCACACCACACCTCATACTGAATGGGCCTCCCATATGCCCCATCTCTGCGGCTGGGATCTCCAGATGGAGGGGATCCGAGGCCTGGAGGCGCTTGGGCTCTGGGGGATGGAGGTGAGGTGAGAGTGTGGAGGGTTGGGCAGCATGGTTCATTATCACCTTATCTCCCTTTTCACATTTTTCAGCCCTCACCCACCAGCAGTTTGCCCCTTCCCCCTACTTGGCGCTTTCTCTGCCTGGACTTGACATACGTGGTGAGTGGAAGAGTCCTCCTGGGCTGTGGGCTGTAGCATTGGAGGACAGGGGGTGAGAAATGGACTGAGATTACAACGGAAGGGATATTATTGGGATTCTAAGAAGAATTCTGACCTTCCAAGGCAAGAGACCCAGTAACATTCTCTCCCCAGAGAAAAGTCCCCTAACACCCTGGGAATGCAAAGGCCTGGGGCAGGGGGTGGTAGAGAAGACACCCCAGCACACCCGAAAGAGGGGGAGGGGGAAAGGAGAAAAAAGAGGCTCGAGAGGGCACAGGGAGAATTCTTATTTCTGTGCTCTCTCAAGAGGAGAGGGGCTTGCATTGCGAAGCTAACGAACTTCTTCCCAAATTCTCTGTGCGGGATTTGGCTGCTCCCAGAGGGGGGTCCTTTCTAACAAGGTGCCCCCGGGCCCTGCCCCTCCCTCCCCAGGAGCTGAAGCCGCCAAAGGTTCGTGGAATATAATGGATCATTTTCCAATTTACCAGGGTCTTAGAGATTACGCCGCTAATCCCATCAAAGACCATCTGCTTACATTGTCCCTCCTGAGCCAAAATAAATAGATCCTTTACTCCCTCCACTTCAACTCTTCTGGGGTATTGTAGCAGGAGAAAGTTCGACAAGGCCCATCCCATTTCCCCCTCCCTCCCGCTGAGGGCTGGACAGAAAAGGAGAAAACAAACTTAGCTTGTCTGAGGTGTGAAAGGTCACTTACGATCCTGACCTGCATTCTTCTCTGGAGCCTGCGACGATGGGAATTGGGGAGAGGGGCGGGCCCCGGGGCTCTGGAGGTCTCTCAGGATCAGCCCCCTGCGGAGGTGTGGGACAGGCTGTTCTGTGCTCCACCGTCCTGCTGTCTCTGCTCTGAGGCCACCTTAGCCCCAGCCCATTTTTGGTCCCTTTCGAGTCTTTTTGAGTTTCTTCCACCTATGACTGTTGGGAAATAATTATTAAAATCTAACTTTCATCCCTCCCTTGCCAGAACTGTGGGAAAAAGGACACGAAAATCCACATAAACACTAATTTGATTCCATTTAAGAGTCATTTGTTCTACAGGCTTTTCACATTTATTCTCTTATTTGTTATTACTCTGTTGCAGAAAGGGGCTTCGTAAATGGGGAAGAGAGGGGCTCGGGGGAGTGCCTTCTAGCCCAAGGTCTCGGGGAAGTTGAGGACTAGAACCAGGAGTGTGTATGTGCAAACTGGGCTCCAGAAATTAGATTATGCACGTTATATATTAAAAGGTGATAACCACTATGGACGATAAATGAAATGTAAACAGCAAAAGGGGATGGGGTGGGGCCTCATTGAGAAGTCCGCGTTGGAGCAAAGACTTAGAGGAGATAAGAGAGTTATTCGTGAGGAAATCAGGAAAAAGTTCCACACACAAGGAACATCCAGTCTCTTTTCACAGTTTCCTTCCGTCTTGGCTGCCTCTACCCCATTTTGTTCTTCAGTCATCATTGTTAGCAGCTGTTTTCTAACCTGTTCAGGAACTAAAGGGGCTTCAGCAACTGTCTTATCCTTTGCAGGACAATCTGCAGGGGCAGGTCTCCCAAACTCTGGCAAACAGCTGCCTGTTGGGGATGACTCGGCCCTAGACTCATCTGGTCTCCCGTAAAGACACGTTTTACTTTAGAAAAGCAGCATAGGGTGACAGAAACAACATAGGCATCAGAGTCAGGAAGATCTCATTTTGAATGAAGCCCAGCTCTGCTACTTATGAGCTATGTGATCCTGGGTATTGCTCCTGGACTCTCTGGCTCTCCATTTCCTCGTTGTAAAACAAGTATCATGCCTACCTCATCAGGCTGCTGGGGAAATGTACAGTTCCTGGTGGGTGCTCTGCACAGTGCACTGTGTGAGATAGAGTGGAGAATGGGCCCCAAACCATACAGAAATTAGAATTTGCTTAAGAAATTCAACAGGGATATGTAAAGCACTGCATTTAGAGACAAAATATAAATTTTCTAGTTACAAGATTTGTTCATTTGACAAGTGTTTGCTGGATGACTCTATGGACCAGGCACTAAGGGACATAAGGGGAAGGAGACATCTGCCCTAATTAAAGATCAAAAGCAAAGCCACAAATTATTGCTCAGAAAATATAGATAGAAATTCTATGGAGAGAGAAAGAGATCCTGTTCAACGGCGGTAATGTAGAATCAGGAAAGGTTTCACTAAAGAGGTGGGCATGAGCTGGGTGGTCTTTGAAGGAAGGATAGGACCCGAACATGCAGAGCATAGGACAAAGCAGTTCATGTGAGAGACCAGGCTTGACAATGATGCATATCGGAAAGACCTTAACATTTAGGTAACCATAAGCTCAGTAAGAGCCAGTAACGTGATGGAACTGCTAAGAGCTAATGTGGTCTTTGGCTCTGGGAAGAAGAATCACATTCCAATCAAGAAAGCTGAAGAGTGTTACTGTACTTGTAACTGACTCCATCTGAAGCAAAAGCTGAAGAGTGTTACTGTACTTGTAACTGACTCCATCTGAAGCAAGACAGTGACATGTAAGAGAGCACTGAGAAGAGGATTAACCAAATGTCGAAGGGGCTCTGCCATATATAAGGGATGTGGCCATGGGCAGGTTACTTCGTCTCTCTCATCTTCATTTCCCTTATCAATAAAATCAGAATGAAGTTTATTGCACAGGGTTCATAGTGAGGGTTAAATGAGATTGTATGAGAATACCTACTAAAGTGCCTGGCACATGGGAAATACTTTAAATGATTCTTGAAAAAGAAGTCTTCATTAAGTGAAGAATTACGAACGAACTGATCCTGGAGCTATGGTACCTGTCTTTAAGTATTTAATGGGCAATCTGCATAGAAGAGGGGCAGACTTATTGAATCTTACAGGAAAAGAATCAGTGAGTGGAAATGAGAAGGAACCGCATTAGGGTTTGGCATAAAGAAAAATGTACAAATGGTCAGAAAAGACCAAATACAGAGAATGTTTAGTCCAGAACGGCCACCAATTCTTGGTGATTTTAGACCAAGATATAGAAGAATGAATTTCCGTTTTGAGTAAGGGATTGAACTACCTGATTTCTTAGTGGTATGCGCCGGTAGTCCCAGCCACGCTGGAGGCTGAGGTGAGAGGGTCGCTTGAGCTTGGGTGGTTAAGGCTGCAATGAACTGAGATCACACCACTGCACTCTAGCCTGGATGACAGAGCAAGACCCTATCTCTAAATAAATAAATAAATAAAATAAAAAATAAAATTTGAACTAGCTGATTTCTAACATTCTTTCCAATGTCAAAGTTCTAACACAAAGCAGTGAATATGTCAACTTACATTAAAAATTTTAAGCTTCCTCAAAGTTTCACGAAGGCAGGGATCATGCCCATGTGGTCCATTTCTCCATCAATGGCCCAGAAGAGTACTGAGCATATAACATGCATTTGATAAATATTTGTTTAATGAATAAATGAATGGAATAAATAATGCATGTCAAAGTTCTTGTACACTGGAAAATACTGCAGATAGTTATAAGTAGCCATGATAATCACTGGCTTTTTTTTCTTTTTCTTTTTTTTTTTTTGAGACAGAGTCTCACTCTGTCACCTAGGCTGGAGTGCAGTAGCGCGATCTTGGCTCACTGCAACCTCCGCCTCCCGGGTTTAACCGATTCTTCTGCCTCAGCCTCCCAAGTAGCTGGGATTACAGGCGTGTGCCACCACATCCAGCTAATTTTTGTATTTTTAGTAGAGATGGGGTTTCACCAGGTTGGCCAGGCTGGTCTCGAACTCCTGACCTCAGGTGATCTGCCCGCCTCAACCTCCCAAAGTGCTGGGATTACAGGTGTGAGCCACTGCGCCTGGCTGATAATCACTGACTTTTTTTAGTGTTCTGTTACAAATGCTTTATATGCATTATTACAAAGACAGTGTTACAGGAGCTCGGTGTAAAAAGCACAATGCTCACTACTTCTCCTCCCCTACCATGGGAAGAAGGGAGGCCTGGAGGAAACAGGAAAGACCAGGAAATTACCATCCACAGAAGAGACGACAGAGAGTAAGATGGTGGTCTTGGTTCCATTGTGCTAAAGGCAACTGGGAGGGGCATAGCTGGGCTGCATATCCACTGATGCCTGCTAAAATAGGACGCTGAACAGAACAACATTAGGAATGGAGATGATACAGAGAGGCGGTTTTGTCTTAGAGATACAAACCCAAGCAGAGTGAAGCTAAGAAGCTGGCATCTTTCCACTGGCGCTATGTTCATGACTCAGAAGGCTTGCATTATGGTGGCAAAGGCATGATCAACTCCCTGTAGCCGTCTACTACCTCAGTAACTTTTTAGGGTTTCCTGACTGAGACAGAATTTATTCAAAGGCCCTTGGCTTTTGGCAGTGCTTTCTGTCCTGTATCAAAGAACCAATACTTAGTCAAAAAATACAATGAAGAGTTTCCAGTAGTTACATAGCCTGATTTCTGCTTTGCTTTTACTTTGCTGAGAAGGGCTATAGTCACAGTCTCTCTCTCTCTCTCAGTAAATGGGAGGAGAGGGGTCTGTGGTGTCCTGAGGAAGAAATGGGTGAGGCAGTAACTTCCCCAGGGTACTATTACTCGATTTAAAAAAAAATTCTAGGCCAGGCGTGGTGGCTCACTCCTGTAATCTCGGCACTTTGGGAGGCTGAGGTGGGAGAATCACCTGAGGTCAGGAGTTTGAGACTGGCCTTGCCAACATGGTGAAACCCCGTCTCTACTAAAAATACAAAAATTAGCGGGGTGTGGTGGTGTGCACCTATAATTCCAGCTACTCAGGAGGCAGAGACAGGAGAATCGTTTGAACCCGGGAGGCAGAGGTTGCAGTAAGCCGAGTTCACGCGACTGCACTCCAGCCTGGGCAACAGAGCAAGACTCCGTCTAAAAACAAAACAAAACAAAACAGAAAAAAACTAAAAAAAGAAAAAGAAAAAAAAAATTCTGTCACCACATCTTTCCCCAATCAGTGTAGATTGGGTAATCCTATCTAAATGCCTTCTCACCCTAATCCAGATTTCTCATGCAATGTTCCCGTTTTTTTTCATTTCTTATGCCCTTTTTGGAGCCGGAAAACTCTAATTCCACGGGCTATCTGAAAAGAAGAAACCCTAGGTAATATGTATTTGGCTCCCCCAGGTTTTCTCTTCCTTGCCTCCTTCAATGTCTTTATCACTGAAAAGAGTGCATCATTTGAAAAGACAGATATAGAAGGGGAAGGTGTGCTTAAATTCTGGGGAATACAGAGGAGGTGCCCCTCCTGGGCAGCCCCCCGGATTGGAAGAAGTTCTGGTCTCTTGGTTTGTTGCCTTGTGCTGCCACCTAGTGTCCCAAGACCTTAAAATATCATACCTATATTTCATTCATTCAGATTCATTTATTCACTGATTCTTTCCATCTTTCAGCAAAATATATGAAACCTTCCCTCTAGCCAACTATGGAGGCAAGTTGCCCTACCCCTCCAGTTGTTTCTAGGAATTCCTGTTGTCATTCTGTTCTAGATAGTTCCCTTGCTGTCCTTTGCTTTCTGTGAAAAGAGACTTTAACCTTTCTCTGAATATTCCAGGTAAATTTAATTCTAGTACTTCTTGCTATGGTTCAGACTCATTCCCCTCTGTTAGTGTAAGTGGAGACTAGGTGCTCTGTAATCCCTTCCTAACAATCCATTTCCAGTCAAGGCCCTGGGTGGATGAGAGTGTCCACTGAAGACAGCAGGAGGGAGAAATGACACAGTGTGAGGTTAGACAATGCTGTCACCTATTTGACACTTTATAAAGAGGGTCTGTATATGTCAGGACATTTCATTTTTACAGCACCTGCTGAGGTTCACAGGACATGTATTAGCATTCCCATTTCACAGGTGAGGAAACAGGCTAAAGAAAGTCAATAGCTGGGCGTGGTGGCATGTGCCTGTGGTCCCAGCTACTCGGGAGGCTGCGGTGGGAGGATCACCTGAGCCCAGGAGGTTGAGGTTGTGGAGAGCTGAGATTGGGCCACTGCACTTCAGCCTGGACAACTAGAGTGAGACCCTGTGTCAAAAAAAAAAAAAAAGAAAAAGAAAAGAAAAAAAAAAAAGAAAGTCAAGCAGTTGATTGACAGGGATGTAATGGAAAAGCTGAGCAAGTAACAGGTCTCCTGGCTCTCATTCAGGATATACGTCTTTTTTTTTTTTTTTTTTTTGATGGAGTCTCGCTCTGTCACCCAGGCCGGAGTGTGGTGGCATGATCTCGGCTCACTGCAACCTCCGCCTCCCGGGTTCGAGCGATTCTCCTGCTTCAGCCTCCCGAGTAGCAGGGACTACAGGCGTGCACCACCATGCCCAGTTAACTTTTTGTATTTTTAGTAGAGACGGGGTTTCACCACGATTGATGGCCAAGCTGATTTCGAACTCCTGACCTCAAGTGATCTGCCCGCCTCGGCCTCCCACAATGCTAGGATTACAGGCGTGAGCCACCGCGCCCGGCCGAGGGTATATGTCTTTACATCAGGCTGTCCAAAATAAGAGAATGGAAACCTGGAATAGAGAGCTCCTCCCAGGCTGGGAGGAGAAGACAGGCAGAGGGCAGCGGTGTCGCAACAAGCCGTGCTCCAGAGGGGAGTGGATATGGCCTGGAGAGTGAGGAGGGCTTTTTTCTGCCTGAGAGGTTAGTGAGACTCCTTCTGTGGCACAAATGCTCCTCCTGGTGGCCGCACCAGGCTATGGCATGGAAGAGGAAACGAAGGAGGCGGGCTGGAGGGGCTGAGCTGGGTTGGGAAGAAAGTCCTGGAAGTAGCATCATTTAATCGACATTGATGTGAATTTCCAGAAAGGCAGACATATTCATACTCAAGTGTAAACAGATAAAATCCAGTATGAATGTATTTTATTTATTCCCATGATTACTATACCTATTATTAAGCTCTTAATCTTTACTAGGCACCGTTCTAAGTGTTTTATTTGCATCATATTTAATCCTCACAACTCCATGAGGAGGTTAAACAATGGGCACTGAATCACACAAGCAGAAAGTGGTGGAGGCAGGACTTGAACCCAGATCTGCATGACTTCAAAGCCCGGAACACGGCTTCCCTCTTCCCAACATCAGGACAGAACTGACTGTCAAAGTAGGCAAAATTTATTTATGTCAGAATCCAATGGAAAAAATAGTCTCTCGTTTTAGGGGTATCCCTGATGTATTCCAGCTTCCAAGTACTGATTCCCTCCTAAAAGGCAATTCAGGTCAGAAATACAGCACAACAGTTCACCTGACAGAACCTGGAATGCAGAAGTGGAAGGATTAGCAAGAGTGGACCAAATGTTTGATTAATTCGAATCAGTCAAACTAAAATTGGTACCTTGTACATGCCTACTCTGGACACTGCTTAGTGGGGGAGATAATGTTCGAGATACAAAGATGGCTAAGAAATAGTCCATATCCTCTGAGAACCTAAAAAGACTAGAGGGGGAGACAAACATTTACAAAAGTATCTCTGAGATGAGGAAAAATAAGGTTTTAAAAAAAGGCAAAAATACTAAGAGTGGGAGTTGGAAGAGGTAGACCTAAATGACTCCTTGGAAGATTTGAAAGGGTTTTCTGGCCGGATGTGGTGGTTCAAGCCTATAATCCCAGTACTTTTGAAGGCTGAGGAGGCAGGATCACTTGGGCCCAGGAGTTCGAGGTTGCAATGAGCTATGATTGCGCCAGTGCATTCCAGCCTTGGTGACCGAGTGAGACCCTGTTTCAAAATTTAATTAATTAATTATTATTATTATTATTATTATTTGAGGTGGAGTTTCGCTCTTGTTGTCCAGGCCGGAGTGCAGTGGTGCGATCTTGGCTCACCGCAACCTCCGCCTCCCGGGTTCAAGCGATTCTCCTGCCTCAGCCTCCCGAGTAGCTGGGATTACAGGCATGTGCTACCACACTCGGCTAATTTTCTATTTTTAGCAGAGATGGAGTTTCTCCATGTGGTCAGGCTGGTCTCGAACTCCCAACTTCAGGTGATCCATCCACCTCGGCTTCCCAAAGTGCTGGGATTACAGGTGTGAGCCACCGCGCCCGGCAATTAATTTTTAAAAAGAAAGGGTTTTCTGTGGAGGTGGCAGCTGAACTGGGCTTTAAGTATTGATAGGATTTCAACAGACACATATGAGAGGGGGGTTAGATAGGGAAGAAAGGGAATTACAGAGAGAAGCAATAGCAAGAACAAAGACTTGGGTCGTGGGGGGGAAGTGCAGGGCATGCTGAAAACTTGTGTTCTTGGCTAGATGGAGTATAAGGTTCACCAAGGGCATAGGCAGGAGATAAGGCTGGCATTAGAGGGTAGAGAGCCTTGGACACCAGGCTAAAGGGTTAGAACCCCACTCAGCAATAGGAACCATTTAGGATTTTCACTTGCAAGGAGTAATGTTTAAAAGTATGCTTTATAATGACATCTGTCAGTGATAGTTGAAGAAGGTTTGCTAATTTCCAGGCAAAAGAACATTGAGGCCAGGTGCAGTGGTCTCATGCCTGTAATCCCAACACTTTGGGAGCCCAAGCGGGAGAATGGCTTAAGGCCAGGAGTTTGAGACCAGCCTGGTCAACAGAGCAAGATGCTGTCTCTACCAAAAAAAAAAAAAAAAAAAGAGAGAGAGAGAAAAAGGAACAGTGAGGCTGGCCTAAGGAGTTGGTGGTGGGCAGATAAAGAGAGGGCAGATGTACTATACAGTGAACATGGGGGACCTGGAAACTGGCTGGATATGGTACTGAGGAGCAGGGAGAGGTTATGTGGTGAAACTCCACACAGAGGCGTGGGCACTAACCAGACTTATTGAATATCACCACTTTCTGGTAGTTTCCTTATCTGTAAAAATGGACATACTAAATCAGCCTTACGCAGTTATTGTGGGAAGATTGGATTTGATTCTGCATGTTAAGGTACCTGGCAAATAAAGCAGGCACTCAGTACGTGGCAGCTATTATTTTTATGGGTTTGAACATGATGACTAAAAGTTTGATGATGACATTGACCAAAATAGGAAACACAGTGGGAGGGGCGGGTTTTTCTCTTTGTCTGCGTGTGGCAGTGGGGATGGTGGGGGAAACTGGCTAACAAATTCAGTTTGAGATCTGTGGAATTTGAGGAATCGCATCCAGGTAGAGCTGTCTAGGAGGCAACTACATAATTTGGGTCTGGAATTCCATTTGGGCTATGAATCAGCAAGATAAAGGAGAAAACTGAAGCCACAGGATCAGGTGAGAAAACCCAGAGGGAGGGAAGAGCTAGGAGAGTGATGGTTGAGACACATGACCATGGCCTGCAGGCTTGCAGGATCCCAGCCCTGACTGAGAAGAGAATCAGGAGAGAGCGAACCATGCAGCCGGGAGAAGACAGCCTCAGGCGGGAGGGCAGGGACCTGCACCCCAGGCTACCACGAGGTGAAGAACAAGGCTTTTGATAGGGCTTTAAAGTTGCTTGGGACCCTGAAGACTGCAATTTCAGGAGTGAGGAGCTGGACCCCAGAATTCAAGATGCTGAGAGGTACATGAGAGTCAATAGACACTTCTCAGCACTCTAAAGTTTGATGGGGACCGGGCGTGGTGGCTCACGCCTGTAATCTCAACACTTTGGGAGGCTGAGGTGGGCAGATCACCTGAGGTCAGGAGTTTGAGACTAGCCTGGCCAACATGGTGAAACCCCATCTCTACTAAAAATACAAAAAAAAAAATCAGCCAGGCGTGGTGGCGGGTGCCTGTAATCCCAGCAACTCTGGGGGCTGAGGCAGGAGAATCGCTTGAACCTGGGAGGTGGAGGTTGCAGTGAGCCAAGATTGTGTCACTGCGCCTCAGCCTGGGCGACAGAGCAAGACTTCGTCTCAAAAAAATTGATGGTGAAGGAAGGAGAAAAGAATGTGGTAGTTTGAGGATAATGGAATTCTTTTTCTTTTTTCTTGCATAGAAGAGATTTAAGTATGTTTTTGGCAGAGGAAAGAAATTACTACTCTATTAATGGGAGGCAGTAATGGCATAATGCAAAGGTTAGGGGAGGAAAGAAGGACAAAGTGCTTTTGAAAGGTCACTCTCAACAAGGAGGGGGAAAATAATATCTCAGAGACAGGAATTTAGGAAGAGAGGGAGATAGAGGAAGATACTAAAGAGTTACAAAAAAATTACTTTGGAAGCTTACGCAGGTTGGCCTAGAAACCTCTATGAACAAGGGCAGCAACAGTGGGGTTAGACGAAAGTGGAGAAGATTGGGAATTATCCCTATGGGAAATTGGTCCCTCTCTGCCTTTCAATTAAGTTGTATGTCCCAGGGGAGTTGTGAGGGTACTTGGAAGGGAATGATGAAGGATTTAGGGAAAAGGTGGGGCTGAGAGCTGGAGGGTCAGATACAATCTATTACAATGGCAACAATTAAAATCATAATATCCAGTATTGGCAAGGATGTTATCATATACCACGGTATAATTTTTCTGGAAGGCCAATTTGGCAAAATGTATTAAAATCTTTTCAAATGCGTATACTTCGTGGCCCTCTATTTGCAGTTCTAAGTATTCAATCTAAGGAAATAAAAGATATGTACAGATATGTTCAGTGCTCTTTATTTATGTGAAACAGAGTCTCACTCTGTTGCCCAGGCTGGAGAACAGTGGTGCGATCATGGCTCACTGAAGCCTTGACCTCCCAGCCTCATATGATCCTCCCACCTCAGCCTCCTGAGTAGGTGGGACCACCGGAATTCTCTACCACTCTCAGCTAATTGTTTTATTTTTTGTAGAGGCAGGGTCTCCTTATGTTGCCCAGGCTGTTCTTACTCTTGGGATCATATAATCCTCCCACCTCAGCCTCCCAAAGTGTTGGGATTACAAGCACGGGCCACCACACCTGGACTCATTCGGTACTATCCCTGATAGCAAAAAAAAAAAAAAAAAAAAAAAAAAAAGAGGAAACAATCAAATTTTCAACAAGGCAGTAGAATACAGTACATGGTTAGAAGATAATACTTATCAGGCACTAAAAATGTAGAAAAGTATTTATTGGCATGATCAAATGATCATGACATTTGTAAGTGTAAAAGAAAACATAATACATAAAATTTATATTGTAAATTATAATGTAAAAGAAAACATAATACATAAAATTTATATACTTATGTATGTTTCTATTCTTTTAAATACCTACCTGTCTACATACACGGATACATGAATACACATATTTAGAGAGAGGGAGGGAAGGAGAGAAAGAGTATCTGGCTTGAGCAGCTGGGGAAGTAGTGTGACCATTAGCTAGGACAAAGAATTTAGAAGAAATTAGCAGTGTTGGTGCAGAAAATACAGAGTTCCTGTTAGGTTTAACCTGTGAAATATCCTGGGGATATGCCACAAGCGTGGCTGCACACATAGGTCTGAAGCTCGAGAGAGAGATTTCAGCTATAGACAGATCAGGAGCCATCAGCCTTTAGGGGTTGCTTAAAACTTAGGAGTAGATGATACTACCCTGAAAAGGAGTAAAGAAGAGAGGGCAGCCGAAGACAGACCGCCTCCCCCCATCCTCAGCAATTAAACAATACTATTTACAGGGTGGGCAAAAGGAGTAGAGCCTGCAAAGAATAGTCTCTAAGATTACTAGCAATCTATAGTTCTACTACCCCAGCCGACTACTGGAAACATGTAACCTTGTTTCCACTTTATTGATAAAATGCACAGGAGCTCTCCTCCATCACCTTTCCTCACTCAACGTCTGTGTATAATTCTGACTCATGCCTTTAACCTTTCTGCCTAATTCAGAGGCGACTTCTCACCTCCTTGTAAAGGCCAACCAATTCCTTGAATCCGCTAACTTCTCAATTGTCTCCCTCTGATGGTGTACTCTGAAGTGTTCTCTTTATCAAACATTTTCAGCATCTCCTATGCCACTAGCTTTGTCTCCTTTACTTACAAATATGCCAGGATTTTCTCTATCCTGAGAACTCTAACTGGCATGATTGTCTCCAATATTTCCTGCTGTTTCCTCCCTATAGTGCCAAACTTCTCCAATGCATGGTCTACACTCACTCCACAGCCCTCTTCCTTATAAACCACGGCAATGTCAACCAACTCCCTAAACTGAAACTGCCCCCTCAAAAGTTACTGGTAATCTCCTTATCTTAAAATCCAGTGGGTTTCATTTGGCCATCACAGTCTTTGATCTTTCTGCAAATTTGATGACGCTGACCATCTTTCTTTCTTGAAAACTCTTTCCATTTTGGTTCAATAAACACTTACTGGTTCCCCTTTGGTTCAATAAACATTGATTGAACACCTCTTAGGTGCTAAAATAAAAAAGATACAATACTTGATATTGGGGTGTGAGAAGTTTTAACCTAGTTGGGCAGTGTCAATGAATTTCACAACAGAGATCTTTGCCCTGTTGAGAAAGGCTGAAGTGGTAGATGCAAACTCTGTGAGTTGAGGAGTTGAGCCAACTTACAGTGGGAAGAGAGGGAGAGGAAATAGCAAATGTAATTGATGTTGTCAAGAAATTTGTTGGAGAAGAGAAAAAGAAAACTTTCTAGAAAATGCCTATAAGTGGCTATAGGACAATGGAGCAGTGTTTTCAGAATGTGGAGAGACTTCAGCATGTTCTTAGAATGAAGAGAAGGTGCAAGTAGACAAGAAGTTGAAAACAGAGGAAAGTGAGAAGATAATCGATGGGGCAAAGTCCTGAAAGTACCAGGAAGGGTTGGGATGCATATCATGGAGCTGCTATGAACAGAGGGAGGGAGCTCTTCCACTAACATTGTACTTAAGCATGTATGATTTGAGGGTGAAAAAGAGTTCCTCCTTTGGTACTATACTGGAGAGGTTATAGATAGGTGCCCCAAATACTTGGCCTAAAGATGTGTTTTTTTTTTTTTTGACCTGCACAGAATTTTAAAGTAATTGGAACTTGTTGCTAACACTTACAAATCATGAGATTTCAAATAAAAATCTGTATTACCAGCTTCTTAAAAACTAGGCCAGGGGTGGTGGCTCATGTCTGTAATCCCAGCACTTTGGGAAGCCAAGGTGGGTGGGATCATGTGAGACCAGGAGTTCGAGACCAGCATGGCCAACATGGTGAAACCCGTCTCTACTAAAAACACAAAAATTAGCTAGGTGTGGTGGTGTGCGCCTGTAATCCCAGCTGCTTGGGAGGCTGAGGCAGGAGAATCGTTTGAACCCAGGAGGTGAAGGTTGCAGTGAGGCGAGATCACGCCACTGTACTCCAGCCTGGTGACAGCCAGTCTGTCTCAAAAAAACAAAAAACAAAAACAACAATAACAAACAAACAAAAACCTGGAAGATGTGGCAACACTCACATTGGTAACATGACACAGCTGACTTTAGATGGGCCATGGCCTCTCCAGTCTCCACAACTCCCTAACGCTTACCACTGGACCACTTCACTCATTTGCGTGATAGTCCTCCAGGCATCTGATTCTGTCACTCCTTCTATTATTATCTCCCCTGCTTTTCAGACTGACTCTTCCATGTTACTTTCAGCGGCTTCTCTCTCTCTTGTATTGGATAGCTAGATGTTACTTCTGTTCTCAATCTTTTCCCACATGTTTTTCCTCTAATAACTTGTTCAACTATCATTTCCATGTAGATCACTTGCAACTCGGTATTATAAAATCATTTAATATTGAAGTTGAAAAGGAATTTAGAAATCAAATAATTTAGTCTTCTCAATCTCTGAAACGATGTTGGGTAACAGAATTCTGTAACTCAAAAGATCTTTAGAAATTAATCAGCAGTTTAATTTACAAATAAGGAAATTGAGGTCTCGGAGAGATTAAGCAATACTTTCTACCTCACCACACAATTCTGAGCAATTCAGTACACATTTACTGGGCTCCTACTTTCTGCAAGGCACTGTGGGGGAATATAAAGTTGAACAAGGCAGAATTCCTTCCCTCAAGAAAGCCACTTCTGTTGGAGCAGACAGACATGCACTGTGGTCTGTCCTATAATGTGGTAAGTCCTATAATGGAGAAATGAACATAATATTACGGGACAACAGAGGGAAGCAAAGTTTCTTTTCTTTTTTTTTTTTTTTTTTTGAGACAGACCCTCGCTCTGTTGCCAGGCTGGAGTGCAGTGGCGCCATCTCGGCTCACTGCAACTTCCACCTCCCGGGTTCAAGTGATTCCCCTGCCTCAGCCTCCCAAGTAGCTGGGACTATAGAAGCACGCCACCATGCCCGACTAATTTTTTGTATTTTAGTAGAGACGGGGTTTCATCATGTTGGTCAGGCTTGTCTCGAACTCCTGACCTCGTGATCTGCCTGCCTCCGCCTCCCAAAGTGCTGGGATTAGAGGCATGAGCCACTGCGCCCGGCCCGAGAAGCCAAGTTTTAATACTGGATATCTGTTTTTTTAACTAGATGAGGAGGATCTTAAGAAGGGGATGGGCACATTCTTCCTTATAGCTATCATTGCGTGTATATATCTTTACTATATGAGGGAAGAGACTTATGCAAATGAAGGGATTTGTTCAAGATGACACTGTTAATTAAAGACAAGGTTAGGTCTAGAAATCAGGTCTCCTAACTCCAACTCCAGTGCTCTTTCCCTTATATCTCAGTGTGACATATCAACCCTTATCTCTCTTGAGCACTATCCCATATTGTTAATTGCCTGTTAGGCATTTCTTCCAGTTAGGGTGGATCAAAAACCCTGTGGCCACATACAACACACAACAACATACATAACCATAACAACATACTTCATATCTATTTTGGCAATAAGTCCTGTTAACTTGTCCTTCCAAATGTTTTTTGGGGATGAGATGCAGTAGCTCATGCCTGTAATCCCAACATTTTGGGAAGTTGAGGTGGGAGGATCACTTGAAACCAAGAGTCCAAGACCAGCCTGGGGAACATGACAAGACTCTGTTCTACAAAATTTAAAAATTAGCCAGATATAGTGGTGTGCACCTGTAGTCTCAACTACTTGGGAGGCTGAGGTGGGAGGATCGCTCAAACCCAGGAGTTCAAGGCTGCACTGAGCTATGATCATGCTCGCTGCACTCCAGCCTGGGTGACAAAGTGAGACTCTGTCTCAAAAAAAAAAAAGTCTTTTTATCTAGGCCTTTCTTTGGCAAACACTTCTACGACCCTAGTGGAAATGGACAAACTTATTGTCTTAATATGGTTTTGCCTTCAGCCTCTGAAAGACTCATAGAGCCTTCTAGTTGAAGAGAACCTTAGAGGTTATCTATATCCAAACTTCAGCTGAAAACAGAATTGTTTCTATATTACTTCTGATCCTGACAATGGTCAGCCAGCTGCTGTGCAGAGCACTCCCTACCTTCAGAGGCAGCTCATTTCACTAGCAGACACCAAGGTAATTACAAAGTTCTGTCACTCACCTATGAAACACGTTGACTAATGTGCCAGACACAGTGCTTGGGACACTGGATATATGGCTACACACGGTCCCCATTGGCCTTAAGTAACTTTCAGTTGAGTCTCTTCATCTCTAACATGGAGATTATTGAAGCCTTCTTGTGAGAATCACCTGGTATAAAGTGTGTAGAAATGCTCTTTAACCAAGTGCAATACATGTAAGTCTTTCCCCCCAGCTCCCTCCTCTTTTTTTTTTTGATTGAAGACAGGGTCTTGCTCTGTCCCCCAGGCTGGAGTGTAGTGGCGTGATCTCGGCTCACTACAGCCTAGACCTCCTGGGCTCGAGCGATCCTCCCACCTCAGCCTCCCAAGTAGCTGGGACTACAGGTGCATGCCACTACGCCCGGCTAATTTTTGTATCTTTAGTAGAGATGGGGTTTCACCATGTTGCCCAGGCTGGTCTCGAACTCCTGGACTCAAGTGATCCACCCGCCTCAGCCACCCAAAGGCAAGGGATTACCGGCATGAGCCACCACGCCCGGCTGGCTTTCCCACTCTTCAACTATGTAATGTACTGGGGTGGGAGGCTGTGATTCCACTATCATCTTTTAAATTACATTTTATACATACAAAAGAATAATTATAATGTATATATGTGTTATATACATAGTTAGATTAATACCCATAAACCTACCTTTTATCCCCAAAACTGCACCATTACCAATGGCATCCACCTGTGTGTTTTTTCTCCTCCCATTCCCAATCTCTCTACAGTAACTATTAATACATTTTGTGCTTATCATTCCTTGCTTTTCCCAAAGTTTTATCATATATATGTAAACACTATATTGCTTAATTTTGCTTGTTTTGGAACTCCTGGGCTCAGGTGCCCTGGCCTCACAGAGTGCTGGGATTACAGGCGTGAGCCACTGAGCCTAGCCTGTTCCTAAGATTGATCCACTCCAATTATGTACTTTGTACCCATTTTCCAAGCCTCATCTTTTTCACGCAGCCTTCAGATCACAGGAGCACAAAGTGATCTTTCCCGTTTCTGAACGCCTCTAGCGCTCATTGTCTATTAAAAAAAAAAAAAAAAGACTGAAATGCCTTTTTCTTGATCTTATGTGCCATTAGGCCAACTAAACACAAGCTCCTTGGAGGGCAAGGAAACTGCTTATCATGGTAAAAGAGCACTGAATGGGGCCAGGAGCAGTGGCTCACGCCTGTAATCCCAGCACTTTGGGAGGCCGAGGCAGGCGGATCACCTGAGGTCAGGAGTTCGAGACCAGCCTGGCCAACATGGTGAAACCCTGTCTCTGCTAAAAATATAAAAAATTAGCCGGGCGTGGCGGCGGGCGCCTGTAATCCCAGCTACTCGGGAGGCTGAAGCAGGAGACCAACATGGTGAAACCCTGTCTCTGCTAAAAATATAAAAAATTAGCCGGGCGTGGCGGCGGGCGCCTGTAATCCCAGCTACCTGGGAGGCTGAAGCAGGAGAATCGCTTGAACCCGGGAGGCGGAGGTTGTAGTGAGCGGAAATCGCGCCACTGCACTCCAACCTGGGCGACAGAGCAAGACCTTGTCTCAAAAAAACAAACAAAATAAAAACAAAGAGCACTGAATGGGGAGTTGGATCGCCAGGGTTCCAGGCCATTTCACCTTGACAGGCAGTGTCCTTGGACTCGTCCCCTTCACCTTCCTAAGCGTCAGCTTCTTTATTTGACAACCTGTTTTTTGTTTTGTTTTGTTTTGTTTTTTGTGAGGAACTTCTGAGACAATGGATATAACGCGCTTCGTAAACTGCGAAGCATCCTCCTCAAATCAATGTTCGTGCCATCGTTGGTTCCCCGCTCCTAGAGGGGCCTCTGCACAAAAGACCCAGGCCAGTGACTCGCTGTGTTTGGGGACGGTCGTGTCGCCCCCAAGGCAGGGGCCAAGATGCTTCCTTTCTTCTGGATCTCCCAGGCAGCGCCAGGTCCCGAGGCAGTGTTGACTGAGGTTAGGAGTTCAGGAAAACGGCCAGAAGGACAGAGGGCGCTGTCCCCCCTCGAACTGAGCAGGGCGTTAGATTTAGAGGAGGTGTTCGATTTACGCATGCGCACCCTCTCCGGGAAGACCTGGCAAGACCTGGCAAGACCCAGCCAAAATTGGCTCTCTCAGCTCGGTTTTTCCCCATCTAGGGCTACATCTTCTGGGTACGCATGCGTCCTGCCTGGGTGCGGTTGGCTGATGATTCCGTCTGTCACTGGCAGAGCCAGCGCAGTGAGGCTGAGGCTCCGCTTCCCGCCCATCGGCAGGGGCGCGGAGAATGGACTGGGGTCTTTGGCCGCACCCACTGCAGTGTTAGACGAGCGGATTGAGGACACTTCCCGGCCGCGGGCCGCAGGCTTGGAAGCGTTGGTTGGCCGAACCATTGCCTCATTTGCCTTGTCACAGCAGGGAGGACGCCGGGGGAGAGGGGTGAGGGGACTGCTGAGTAGAGCGTCGGGATTCGCTCTGCATCCGAGCAGGGTCCGAGGGCCAGTTGCCAATCAGCCATTTATTGAGCGTCTTCTGTGTGCCATACACTTAGGAATATGCTGATTTCTGCCTTCGGGGAGTTTACAGCATAGAGGAGATTAAACAAGTGACTTTATTGCCTTCCCTCGACTTCCCTTCTACCCCTTCGCCTTAGATGGAGATTTTCTCTTCCTGAACCCGGAACCGCTCCCTCCTCCCCGCCCGGCTATAGCTGGCAGGGCAGGGATTGGATGCCACGGCCGGCGCCAGCCTTCGCTCTCCGCCGAGGGTAGTGACACCGGCGAGGACCGGCCCCGCAGGTCACGTGAGGGCGGGGCCTGGCGGGCTCGTGACCTTCCCGTAGGCGGGGTCCCTCCCCTCCCAGCTCGGGCCGGCAGCGTCGTCACCAGCTTTTATGGGGCACGTGGCGGCTGATGCACAGTAAATAGAAGTGACTCTCCCCTACGAAGGCGGGGACCGCACTTTATGAGACCAAACAAACTGCCCGAGCGAAGCCCTTGGAGCTCTAAACACTTGGCAGCAAGTACAAAGCAAAGGTGGCGGGGTGGAGGGGGTGACGGGGGGCGGGGGATTGTCAAATGTAAATCAGTCCGACTGGAAGCACCAAATCCTGAGCCCCCTCCCAGGCTGATCTGAACTAGACCTAGCAGGGAGAAGTGCGGGAGGCTGTAGGAGCTTCCTAGTGCCTCCTTTTCCTCTTGGGCCTCTGGTTTACCAACTGTGAAACAGGGCAGGGGAATGGACTTTGGACAGTGACACAGCGATTTAAGACAGCAAACAGAGTGCCAGGCGCGGTGGCTCACGCCTGTAATCCCAACACTTTGGGAGGCCAAGGCGGGTGGGTCACGAGGTCAGGAGTTCGAGACCAGCCTGACCAACATGGTGAAACCCCGTCTTTACTAAAAATACAAAAATTAGCCAAGTGTGGTGGCACGCGCCTGTAATCCTAGCTACTCAGGAGGCTGAGGCAGGAGACTCACTTGAACCCAGGAGGCGGAGGTTGCAGTGAGCCAAGATCACGCCACTGCACTCCAGCCTGGGCGACAGAGCGAGACTCTCAAAAAAAAAAAAAAACAAAACAAAAGACTGCAAACAGGAGGGGGCTGATACGAGGGGGCTGTATTGGCTCCAGTACAAGTGAGCCATTCTGGAACCTGGGGTGGGGTCGCCCAAATGTCCCTTTCACATGTGCTGTTCTGAAACAAGTTTCCACAATCACAAGGCTGGAAAAGTTACTCAGCCCATAGGACTGAGGGGTGTGAGTCAGAAGAACATGAGCTACAGAGAACTGGTCTGGCCTTCTTGGCTGGAACAAATACCACCCTTTGCCTCCTGCCTAACAAGAGCCGCCTCTTTGGATACAGGAGCCCAGTGGGTGCTAATTCTTCTGTGGACCGATATCTGAGTCCAGGAAACTGGGACCCTAAGGATCTGTGCTGCTTCAGGAGCTGATCTTGCAGCTGAAAAGTAAAGGAGAAGCTGCAAAAAGTTATATGCTCTTGAGTATTATTTTAAAAAATCTATAGGGTTGTAGTACTCCACAGTTTAGAGTGCACTTTCACATGCATTATTTCATTTTAGCTCCACTGAACACACACTGTGTGCCAGGCATGGGGACAGATACAAACATGGACAAGGCAGTGCATTTTTTCTTTTTTTTTTTCCCAAGACAGAGTCTTGCTCTGTCACCCATGCTGGAGTGCAGTGGCACGATCTTGGCTCACTGCACCCTCCGCCTGCCAAGTTCAAGCAGTTCTCCTGCCTCAGCCTCCCGGGTAGCTGGGATTACAGGTGTGCACCACCACACCCGGCTAATTTTTGTTTTTGTTTTTTTTGAGGAGTCTTGCTCTGCTGCCTAGGCTGGAGTGCAGTGGCACGATCTTGGCTCACTGCAACCTCTGCCTCCCAGGTTAAAGCGATTCCCCTACCTCAGCCTCCCGATTAGCTGGGACTACAGGCGCCCGCCACCACACCCGGCTAATTTTTTGTATTTTTAGTAGAGATGGGGTTTCACCACGTTGGTCAGGCTGGTCTCGAACTCCTGACCTCGTGATCAGCCCAGCTTGGCCTCCCAAAGTGCTGGGATTACAGGCTTGAACCACTGCGCCTGGCCTAATTTTTGTATATTTAGTAGAGACGGGGTTTCACCATGTTAGCCAGGCTAGTCTTGAACTCTGACCTCAGGTGATCCACCCACCTCGGCCTCCCAAAGTGCTGGGATTACAGGTGTGAGCCACCGTGCCCGGCCGGCAGTGCGTTTTTAAAAGGAGCTTCAGTACGGTTGTAGAGAGAAAACAGAAACTGGTACCTACATTTCCAGGTAAAATGAGGTAGGTGCTATAAAGAAGGGGCAGATTCCTGGCCGGGTGCGGTGGCTCATTCCTGTAATCCCAGCACTTTGGGAGGTCGAGGAGGGCACATCATGAGGTCAGGAGATCGAGACCATCCTGGCTAACATGGTGAAACCCTGTCTCTACTAAAAATACAAAAAATCAGCCGGACGTGGTGGCGGGCGCCTATAGTCCCAGCTACTCAGGAGGCTGAGGTAGGGGAATCGCTTGAACCTGCAAGGCGGAGCTTGCAGTGAGCCTAGATCATGCCACTGCACTAGTGAGCCTAGATCATGCCACTGCACTCCAGCCTGGGTGACACAGCAAGACTCCATCTAAAAAAAAAAAAAAAAAAGAAGGGGGCAGATTCCTAAGACACTTCATTGGAGGATACCACAGCCAGCTGGGCAGGACAGGGGAGGGAGAGAAATCAGGAAAAGTTTCATGATGGGAAAATTGTAGGAGTAAAACCTTAAAGATAGGAAGGGTTGCGAAAATAGAAATAGGCGTGGTAGAGCAGTTTTTTGCTAGACTTCTTCTTACCTAAACCAAGTAAATTCATCTATTTTCATGTCTTTGACTAGTAGCAGTAGTAAGTATTCTCTTCAGTATCTACAACACTCATTTTTTCTCCATCCTTCTGTCTACGCCTTCCTTGGATGTAGGCTCTCACTATTTCTACTTGTAGAGGATCCTGACAGGCCATTTGCCTCCAATGTGGCATTCCTTTCCAGTTGATTTTCAGCATTACTGTCAGAGGGGAACTTTTACTGGCAGGAGCTTTCTGAAATGCAAGTTTGGTCAAATCCCTCCTCTACTTAAAATCTTTTGATGACCAAACATCTTCTGCAGAATAAAGTCCAAGTCTTGGCAATCAAGGCCCTTCATAATGGGGCCTCTGCCTACCTCTTCGGTTCAATGTGCTGTTCCTTTGACGTGCACCACAGTATTTGATTTCCTGAAGCCACCATAGTCTCTCCATACCTTATGTGTTATTCCTGCCATAAGGAATGTCTTCCTTACTCTCATTTGCCCAGGCGACTCCTATATGTCTTCAAAATCCAGCTCAAGCACCACCTCTAAGAAGCCTCCTCTCATTTTCATTAGTTTGGATTTGGGTGTACCACATCTCTGATCCCAAAAGCCCACTTACATTCTTTCTATGTGACATTTAACACAGACTCAAGTATAAACTGTTGGTTAACTTGCCTCTTGTGGCCATTAGACTGTGAATTGCCTAGAGGTAGGAGCTATCTCATTCCTGTCCCCCCAGTGCCTAACACAAGGTTTCACACAGTATGTTTGTTGGATTTCAGACAGTTTATGGTGTGAGCCATACCACAAAGGATCTGTCAGGGAACTGATAGGGCTGTCTGGTCTGCCTAGAGTTCAAGGGATGCAGAGGGAGCCATAGGGACTAAGCCTGGAAAAGAGGTTGTGCTGGCTCTTTGAAGGCCTTGGGAGCAAGGCCAAGGAGTTAGGACTTTAGATGGTGGGCAGTGGAGAACCATGACATGTTAGATTATCAGAGCTGGGCCAAAGATGGGGAGGATGGATTGGAAAGGGGGAAGGGGGGGGGGATGAGAGAAAACAAGCAGCTATTAGCTCTGTTTTATAGAAACAGAGGCTTAAGAAGAATGTGACTACCCAAGACCACACAGCTGGTAAGTGGCAGAACTAGGAGTTGAACCAGTTAGTTCTGGACTATGCCAAGTTCAGAGATCCTTGTGCCACACCAACAAGGAGTATACAGTAGATCAGGCTTCAAGGTTGTCCAAGTGTGAGAGGGATACTTTATCAGTCAGGATAGGTTATATTGCAGACACAGTACTCAAAATCACTGTAGTTTAACAAAACAGAGTTACTTTCTATTCACACAAAGTCCACTCGTGCTGGACAAAACCTTAGGGCAGCTTAGCAGTCTAGGCTGCTTTGATCTGCTAGTGCTCCTTAACACGTGCTTCTGCAATTCCCACAACAGGGAAAGAGTGTTTGAAGAATCAGGCACTAGCTGCATTTCAGAAGGGACACACATTACTTCCCATTATAGGCTACTGCCCAGAACTAGCCCAATAACCCCACTTGATTATACAGGGACTGGGATGCGCGGCCTTTTGTGTGTCCAGGAAGGGAAGAGAACAGGAAATATGTGTGGGCAATACTAATGCCTACCCAAGACATCGTGGAATGATGCCTATAAGGAAGGAGGTACAGGCCAGGCCAGTCTGAGGAACCAACAGCAGATATGCAGAAGAGAGTGGTCCTCTCTTCATGGCGGTGGCTGAGCTACAGTGTACACTGTACCCGTGGGTTCTCACCTGTACCAATGTCTGCAGAATTTTGGGAACTACAAGGACAGAGGAGAGGATGACCTCACTCAGATGGTGGTTGGCAAGAGGCCTCAGTTCTTTGCCATGTGGGCCTTTCCATAGGGCTGCTTAAGTGTGCTACAGTATGGGATCTGGCTTTCTCCAGGGCAAATGAGAGAGAGAGAGAGAGAGAGAGAGAGAGAGGGAGGGAGAGGGAGAGAGAGAGACCATGACTTAGCGAGAGACAGAGAGTAGAGCCATGACTTAGCCTTGGAAGTCACATGCCATCACTCTGCCTTTTTTAATTGGACACACATACCAACCATGATTCACTGAGGGAGGAGACCACACAAGGGCATGAATACCAGGCAGGGATAATTGGAGGTCATCTTGGAAGCTGCTACAGGGGAGCAGGTAACCAACAAGGAGCCTCGTCTAGAGGGTGGTATCCTCTTAACCCCTTCCTGCTCAGCTCATCTTTCCTCTCTGCCTCTACTGAGGGAGAAGTGAGGGGAAGACTGCAATGACCTTATGAGGGAAGCAGGACCAGTACAGATGGTCATCGGCATTTTGCAGATGAGGAAACCCAAGGCATGAAGCCTGACTCCTGTGTGCTCCCACAACAGCCTACATGTGTAGCACCCACAGCCTTAACCATGCTTCATGGATTTTAGGTGTTCTTAGGCCTGTCTCTGCCATTGTATATGGCCCCTCGCACTCCACGTTCGCCTCTGCAGCACCTGGGCTAGGTACAGAGAAGCAGCCACACCCTGTTCAGAGGAAGCCAAGCCGGATCTGCTTTCCTCCACAGCCAATGCATCTGCCCCAGGGCATGGCTGTGCCAGGTATGAGGGAGGAGGCAGGGTTGTTTTTTTTTTTTTTTTGAGATGGAGTTTCACTCTTGTTGCCTATGCTGGAGTGCAATGGCACGATCTCGGCTCACCACAACCTCCGCCTCCCAGGTTCAAGCAATTCTCCTGCCTCAGCCTCCCTAGTAGCCAGGATTATAGGCATGTGCCACCATGCCCGGCTAATTTTGTATTTTTAGTAGAGACGGGGTTTCTCCGTGTTGGTCAGGTTGGTCTCGAACTCCCGACCTCAGGTGATCCCGAGGCCCGCCTTGGCCTCCCAAAGTGCCGGGATTACAGGCGTGAGCCACCGCGCCCGGCCTTTTTTTTTTTTTTTTTTTTTTTGAGATGGAGTCTTGCTCTGTTACCCAGGCTGGAGTGCAATGGCATAATCTCGGCTCACTGCAACTTCTGCCTCCTGGGTTGAAGCGATTCTCCTGCCCCAGCCTCCCAGGTAGCTGGGACTACAGATGCACGCCACCACGCCCAACTAATTTGTGTATTTTTAGTACAGATGGGGTTTCGCCGTGTTGGCCAAGCTGGTCTCGAACTCCTGACTTCAGGTGATCTGCCTGCTTCAGCCTCCCAAAGTGCTAGGATTACAGGCGTGAGCCACCGTGACCGGCCAAGGAGGCAAGTTTAAGAGAAGACCACCCTGGCTGGAAGGCATGGCGGAGTGGGGTGGGGTGGTCCTGTGGGGTGTGTCAGGTGGGGACAGAGAGGCTCCTTGGCACTGTTAAAGCACTTTGAAAGGGCAAGAGCAGCTTCCTCTGCTGGAGGGACGCATGCTGTGAGGAGCATGAGGGTGGAATCCACCTGTGCCTAACATAGTGCCCGGGCAAGTCTCTGCTGAGGAAGGCTTTCAGCAGTCAAAGGTCCTCACCGTGCCAACTCTCACCCCCAACACCATTCTGGTTTGAACTCAACCTTGGGTGGCATTTCTATTTTTGTGTCCCAGAATCCCTCCTGAGGCTTCTAGCTGGGAAACCCCTCCTTAGTGTGGGCTGGGGCTGCCTCCTTCTGACAGAACAGTTAGAAGAAATTCTCACCTGAAAACCCCACCTGAAAACCCCACCTGAGACATGTGGAAGTGCCCCGCCCCGCAGGCCGCCCCCCATTCTTCCCTGCTGAGATGAAGCACTGCCTCTCACCCTGATGGGGCCTTCCCATCCTCGCGGCACCAAAGAAACCAAAACCCACGCCGAAGTATCAGAAACGTGTATTCTTTTTCTTTTAATAGTAAACCTCTTTACAACAAATATAGTGAAAGAGTTTTCAAACAAAACTCATAAGAATCTCGAGGACTTTGTCTTTTCTTATTGTGTAGAATACTAAGAAAGCATCACCATACAGCACGAAAAGAAATATTGAAAACAAATCAACAGCCTCACACTTGGACTCGCCCTGCCCCAGGACCCAGGAAGAGCCCCAGGAGTGTGGGTGATTGTCAGGTGTGGGGGTGGGGCACCTCCATGGCCCGTCCTGCCCCTCCCTTCCTCTTCCTCACCACCTCCCTCCCTCTGGAGAATGGGGAAGAGGAGAGAATCCAGATTCTCCATTCCAGCCTCCCTCCCCCCATACAAATACCATTCCTTCTACCAACTGCTTTAAGGGGTGGGGAGAGGCAGCAGAGGGGAGAACAAGGAGTTCCCAGGCTCCATGTCTCCTCCCCTCCGCGAAAGCCTAAACTTACCCCTCACCCCACCCCAGGGGATTCCAAAGAGTCAGTTAAAAATATATAGAGATATAGATATTTCTAGATACACTTTTACATTTCTGTCTCTCCAAACAAATAAATAATCAGCAAGAGAAGGTGCATTACTTCCTTCCTGTCCAAGGTGGGGAGGGCTGGGAGGGGGTCAGGGGTCAGTCTTGCTGCACTGAGTGTGCTGTTGAGGGGGGAGGATGGTGTGCTCCATTGAGGTGGTGGGGGGGGGGTCCTCTTGCCCACTGTCCCTGAAAGCTGTGGGAAACCTGGGGAGGGGGAGGGCCATTAGATGACTCCAGTGGTTACTTTGGCAAATGCCCAGTTCTTCAGAGGGAGTGGGTGGAGACAAATTTGGCTTGAGAGGAAGAAGACATTAAGTCCCCATCTGAGGTCTGGGTTCCCAGGGACCCATTCATCTGGCCGCCCAGGAGCCCCTACCCACAAGAGAAACCTTCAGATACTGAACTGCAGAAATGTCACATATTCACAGACCACCCCGTCCCCAGGGACAGAGAAGAAAGGACACTGAAACATCCACACATGGTAATCAAAAGCCAGGTTTGCCTTTATGAGGCAGAGGGCAAAACTGGTGAATATTGCACCGTGAACTGCAGGGGCCCTCACCCCCACCCCGTGTTTAATGGTGGCCAAGCCCAGCCTAGAAAGGTGGGCAGACTAATGGTGGGAATAGCCTGAGAAGGGAAGGCCATTCATTCATTTATTGAGCACCTATCATTCAACTATTCACCCATTCAGCATTTACTGAGTGCCTACTATGTGCCAGGCACTGGGTGAGGCTCTGGGGATGCATGCATGAACAAGATTACACCCTGGCTTCTTTCAAGCCCTGGATCGAGGCTCATCAGTTTTTGAAACTCCCTCTAGAAGCCTGCAGGAGAGGTGGGAAGGCTGGACATGCTGCCCCCACCCAGTCAGCGGATTGGGGTTAAGAGTGAGTAAGAACGGATCACTGCTCAGCTGAGGGAGAAGCTTCACGGAGGAAGAGGGACTTGAGTTTTGCTCTGAAAGCAGGTCTGGGGTTGGGGAAAGAGGGTACTCCAGGAACTGTGTGTCAAGTGTGGGCGACTAAGTGGACATATGTGGGTGGAAGCAGAGGTCCCTGGAGGGAGAGGCCCTGGCAGAGGTAGGGCTGCAGGGAGAAGCACAGAGGGCTGCCAATCCCCCCAACTGCAGTTCGATGTGTCAGAGATGAGGGTGAACACAGGGAAAGGAGCAGGGAAGACGGGAGTTGGGGTCCCAGGGCTGTGGAGCTGGAGCAGCCAACTCTCCCTTTGTAAACACACACCAGGCACACTCAGACACAGAGATGCCCCTAGAGCTCCAGTCACACAGATTTGCATACACACCCAGCCAGGGTCAGAGACACACAGAGGCACACCCGTGCAACCAGACACACACATAAATACAAAGGTACACCCGTGCAATCAGACATACACACACACACACACACACACACATAAATACAAAGCTACACTCAGACACATAAACACCAGATGCCCTCATGAACACACTCAGGTACACGTGTGTACCTGCGTAGAGGCCCCTCTGCTTCTGGTTCCTTCCCTGCATCAAGTATGGGAATACTGCAAGAGGCTGGGTCATAGAGGTGGGCAAAGACGGTCGGCTAACACAAAACTGGGCCTTGTCTAACTCTACTCTCCAACTGGGAGGAAACCCCAAGGGAGCACCGCACCCCTTGGGCAGAGGAGCTGGGCTTGTGTGAAGGAGTGGGGCAGACAGTCTGCCTGCCCACGTCACCCCAGGCCAGGCCCCTTAGGGCGGGGGGTGATCCTAGAGAGCAGGCTGGGGGCCTGCCCCCTCTGGTTTGATCTCCAATCCTGCCTGAGGTCTCAGGACCCCGTGCTTCGGCTGCCCCTGGGCCCCTTGCCCACTGCCCCACTGAGGAGGCAGCAGGGAGGGGCGGACTCAGAGGAGGGGAGGGGAGCAAGAACAACAGCAGAAGAATCTCGTCTGTACAGTACGGGCCGTTTGAGTCATTATTATTACAATATACTTTGACAAAAATAGAATCTCATTTCATATCAATACAACAACAACAACAAAAAACAGTTTCCTGGACTGTTACACCGCTAACGTTTTCCAAAGGTCGCTATTTACAATTACAGTAGCCAAGAGGGAAGGTGGGATGCAGCCTGGAGGTGGTGGGACAAGGAGGTAGCCAGAGACAATGGGGGCGCCAAGAGCAAGGAGGTGGGGTCAGGAGCAGAAGGAGCTAACAGGAGAAGCTAGGGAGAGGGACCAAGGAGGAATGAGGGAGGTGGGACCTCTACGGACCCATCCGTAGGCCCTCCCACCCCACAGACCATCCCAGTGTTGACTCCCCCAGGTAGTGTGCGTGCAAGGCCAAGGACGTCCCCTCACCACACTCGCCCCAATGAAAGAGCTCTGGCCTGGAGCACCCCAGGGAAGTCCAGGCGGACTCTCGCCCCAGCCACCTCACTGAAGACCCTCTCCCCATTCTCCCTGCACATTGTGGCCAGCTTTACAGGGCTGGCGTCAACTGAGGGGTGGGGAGCTATTGCACTGTATATCTTAGAGAAAAGCTGGGGAAGGGAGGGGCCCAATTTGCCCCCTGCCTAGCCCTTCTGCCCTCCTCAGCCCTCTCCTCATGGCTCTCTGTCTTTCTCTCCAAATGTGCTTCCAGAGAGGCCCCCACCTCAAACCCCTGTCTCCAGCCTCAGATTCCCAGGCTGCCTTCCCAGCCCAAAGCTCAGCCAGCACCCACACACCTTGGGGGTGCAGCACACACAAGAATTAGTGCAGGTGTGGCACGTGTGTGTGCAGGGGCATTTGGGGGCCAGGCTTAGGTATTCTGCTCCATGTGCCTATGGCTACATGAACCCAAAAACAGAGACCCTTTTCAGAACCTCTGCCTCACTTTCCCCTTGAAACACAAACCCACCCAACAAGCCCACTTTGGGGTTTCAGTCTAGAGTGTGGGTTTCTGTTGCTTGGTAGTTTTTTGGTTATTTCCCTCTATCTGGGGGTGGGGTGGGAGGGCTCCACATGCAGGGCTCGGCACCTGTCCTTTCCCAAAGGCCTATTGGGCCCCCCACCCCCTTCCTGCAGCATATGTGTACAACGTGCAAAGTGTCCCCCCTTCCCGCGAAAAAGAGAGCCCCCCAGCCAGTGAAAATGGTGGGGGGTACAGAAAGAGGGGATGAGAGCATCCCCCTCTCCAAAGCGAGAATCCAAATTAAAAAAAATATAATAATAATAATAATATAATAATTATACACAAATGTAACCGTCAACAGGACACGAAGCACAAGAAAGGAAGTGGGGGTCGAGCGGGAGGAGCCCGGGGCAGGGAAGGGCGGGCGGTGAGATTGTCAACTCTTCATCAGGGAGGCTGAGAGGAGGGGAGTGGGAATCGTCACTTTAATGTCTGTGAAGAGAGGAGATGGAGAAGGGGGTGTGAGGGGGTGGCCCAGGCTTCGGGTATGCACCCCCCACTCCCCTCTCCCCATAGGGCCAGGATTCTAGTGGCAGGGCCAGCTGTGAGGGGAAGAAGTCATCGAGCAGAAGGACTGATGCTGGAGGGAGGGAGAAGATGGGCCTTTGGCAGGTGTGAAGGGGTGTTGGTGCTGCCCTAGAAGGGCTGGCGGAAGGGGTAGCCGGCCACAAGGCCTCTTGGGTGGGAAATAAAACAGGTTAGGGGGCAAGTGGGGCAGTCCCTGGGTGTAGCAGACACTGGCAGACAGGAAAGGTGATGCTACAGTACCCAGGTATCAAGCCGCATCCTCTTCACAGCTGAGCCCTCAGCCTCAGGCTCTGGGGCTGGGCGCAGCAGGCCCAGTGTGGGCCCGAAGTCCCCCCGTCCGTCATCCCGGTCCCCCGTCTCATAGGATCCCCCGGCTGGGCTGCTGAGACCATCGCCAGGCTCAGGGCGGGCAGCTGGGAACACAGCTGGAGGGGGAGGCGCAGGGCTGCGCTCACGGCTTGGGGACACCGGTTCTGACTTGATGCTGATGTGGGGGTGGGTGGTGACTGTGAGGGCAGCACCCACGTGGGGCAGGGGGCTGCCCGGGCTGGAGGCAGGCAGTGGAAATGGGGTACAAGGGATAAAAACAGAGGGGGTGAGTGACAGAACAAGTGATAGGACACCAGACAGAAAGTGAGAGAGAACAGAGGATGAGAATATGGGGGATGGGGTGTTGGGGAGAGGCAATTGGATGGAAAGTGATCAGAAGAGGGTCGAATGAAGGGAAGAGAAGGGAAATAAGAAATATTAGTTCTCTTTCCATCCCATGTCATCTTCTGCAACACAGGGCCCCCCACCTCCCACTCCCTACCCTGGGGCTGGCTCTCAGAAGGGGTTCAGGGTGAGCCTCTTCGGTCTGTACAAGAGACCCCAGGGGTGCCACTGTTGCCTAACAGACTGTGCAGTGCACAGACTCATAGGATGTCCACTAGAGCCCTGCAGGGAACCCAACTCCCAAGAGGTCCCTCCTCTTCCCGCTCCTCAATTCTCCCTTCCCACACACTCACATGGAGTCTCCCCAAGACTCACATGAGGTTGCTGAGAGATACAGGGACCAGGTGGGACTGTTGCTGAGGTGGCTGTTGCGGCTGCTGAGGCTGCTGTGGCTGTGGCTGCTGTGGCTGCGGTGGCTGCTGCTGTGGAGGCTGTGGCTGCTGCGGCTGCTGGGGCTGCTGTGGCTGTTGCCAGGCAGTGACATTGCCTAGCGACAGCCCCCCAGGTGAACTAAAGGCTGGTAAGGAGGAGAGCTCTGCACTGGTCAACTGGTAATCTGCATGGAGGAAAAGTGAGGATGAACCTGGAGTTGGGGAGAGCACACAGGCTCCTATGAGGGAGCTGCCTCCAGGAGGACTGTGGGGATGAGGGGACAGGGAGTGTGTAATGACAGATGTAAGGGATTCAAGAAGACCACAAAAATTCAGTGAAGATGGTACTCAGAGTTAAAGAAATCTAAGTCATAATAACCATGAGGTGCTGTGTTTTAACAGGATGAAAAGATGTGTGTGTGTTTTTTTTTTGTTTTTTTTTTCAGATGGAGTCTCACTCTATTGCCGAGGCTGGAGTGTAGTGGTGCGATCTTGGCTCACTACAACCTCTGCCTCCCACGTTCAAGCAAATCTCCTGCCTCAGCCTCCTAAATGGCTGGGATTACAGGCACACGCCACCACACCCAGCTAATTTTTGTATTTTTAGTAGAGATGGGGTTTCGCTATGTTGGCAAGGCTGACCTCAAGTGATTCGCCCGCCTCAGCTTCCCAAACTCCTGACCTCAAGTGATTCGCCCGCCTCAGCCTCCCAAAGTGCTAGGATTACAGGCATGAGCCACCGCATCCAACCAAGAGGTGGTTTTTAAAAATAGTGTTGAACTTAAAAAAAAAAAAAAAAAAATCAGCTGGGCGAGTGGCTCATGTCTGTTAATCCCAGCACTTTGAGAGTTCAAAGCAGAAGGATCACTTGAGCCCAGAGTTTGAGACCAGACTGGGCAACATAAGGAGATTCCATCTCTACATGTAACTTAAAAACTAGCTAGGGTGGTGGCGTGCACTGTAGTCCCAGTTATTCAGGGGGCTGAGGCAGGAGACTTGCTTGAACCTGGGAGGTAGAGGCTGCAGTAAGCTATGATCATGCCACTGCACTCTAGCCTGTGGGATCTTGTCTCAAAAAAAAAAAATAATAATAATAATGTGTAGGTATCACTTTCATAATAACAATTAAAAATAAAAAGATGGAAAAAGATAAGTAGAGAAGGTCTATGTCTAACCGTCGTCTTTTTTCACCTGCCAAGTCTCCAATTGCCTTTTTTTTTTTTTGGTTCAGTCTCTGTAGAGACTGTCAAAAATTGCCAATGCCAATTATATTTCAAGTCATCATGGTGGGTATTGGTAAAGTTTTCAATTAGCAACTATCACACCTTGAATAAGCCTCATTGGCTATGATATCCCACTGCCCAAAGCTCCAATTGCCTTTCTAAGGTAGTGGGGAGCCCTGCTAAAAGCTTGGTGAATAGGGCTTCAGAGGCAAATCACTGCAACTACTATTCTACCTCCAGCACAGCCCCCAAGCCTCCTCAACTGTCAATACCTAAAATTTATAGCAGCAGGTTTCAGCTGCTGTGCCCACACACACATGTAAACACAGAGGACACAAGTCAGCCCCTGAGGCCTCATGCCCAAGGGGCAGAGGGGCTGCAAGGGTACCATGCCGGGAGCACAGCTGGCCAAGGTTCCAGCAGATCTCCCCATGAGGGGGTGTTCATTACGTCATAAAATGTCTACCTTAAAGAAGAAACTGATGTTTGCACTGTCACAGAATAAATAGAATCACGGAATGTTTCATGATTTACACAGCACTATTGTTTCATGCTGTATCCTGTTTGGGACAGTTTAGAAAATATCCTCCCTAGTTCAAGACCAGCCTGGCCAACATGGTGAAACCCCATCTCTATTAAAAATACAAAAAATTAGCCGGGTGGTGGCGCGCACCTGTAATCCCAGCTACTCGGGAGGTTGAGGCAGGAGAATTGCTTGAACCTGGGAGGTGGAGGCTGCAATGAGTGGAGATCGCATCACTGCACTCCAGCCTGGGTAACAGAGCGAGACTCTGTTTCAAAAAAAAAAAAAAAAGAAAGAAAGAAAGAAAGAAAATGTCCTCCCTGAGGCTGTACTGTGGTAGTGGGAGTGCTGTGATAGGGAACGCACCCCTCAATCATCCCAATACCCCACCACTATGCTATTACTCAGGGAGTCATTTGCTCCAGCCCTTTGTTTTTATGCAGGGAAGATAGTATTATCTCTGCAATATAGCAATAAGGTTAAAGGCATGAGCTATGAGGTCAAACTTCCAGGCTACCTCCACTTAGGCCATGTGACCTTGGGTAAGTTACTTACTCTGCCTATAAACTGGAGGTAATAATCCTACTTACATCACACAGCTGTTGTGAGGACTGAGCAAGTTAATACACAAAAAGCATGTAGAACAGTATCTGGTTCATAGAAAACAATCAAAAGATTTACCTATTATTACTTTACAAATGAGGCAACTGCAGCCTCAAGTTTGAGGAACAGACTCCAGGTCATGGAGAAAGCCAGTGGCAGAGCTAAGACAGGACCCCAGGACTCTATTACCTTTAAATCTCTCTAGAGGGGGATCTGTGCTTGGCTCTAGTCTCCTAACGTTGGTCAGGAGTTTTGAAATGCTTATTGAAAAAGGAGAGCAAGGGCAGAAACGGGCCCTAGAGTCAACTATTTCTTTTCTTTTCTTTTTTTTTTTTTTGAGACAGAGTCTCGCTCTGTTGCCCAGGCTGGAGTGCAGTGGTGTGATCTCCACTCATTGCAGCCTCCACCTCCCAGGTTCAAGCAATTCTGCCTCAACCTCCCAAGTAGCTGGCGCGATCTCGGCTCACTGCAACCTCTGCCTCCCAGGTTCAAGCGCTTCTCCTACCTCAGCCTCCCGAGTAGCTGGGATTATAGGCGCACACCACCACGCCCGGCTAATTTTTGTATTTTTAGTAGAGACGGGGTTTTACCACGTTGGTCAGGCTGGTCTTGAACTCCTGACCTCGTGATCTGCCCACCTTGGCCTCCCAAAGTGCTGGGATTACAGGTGTGAGCCACCACGCCTGGCCAGAATCAACTATTTCTAACACTTGTTTTACAAACTAGGAAGCCAAGCCCAGAACAGTACAGTGCCTTGCCCAAGGTCCCTCAGTGAGTGAGTGGTGGAGACTAGCTCCCAGCCCTGCACTGTCCCACCAGATTCCAGCCCTATCTACTACTGGAAGGCTTGGCTCCCCAAGGAGGACCATGGCCCAAGGCCACCTGGCAGCCTACTGGTCTGCTCCCAGAGACACCACAGCCAGGCCTCTGCGGCCAGTGTCAACAAGGGGCCAGGCCCTCACATGAGGCATTACCATAGCCCGATTACCCCCAGCCAGAACTTGAACTGCAGCCAAGGACTGTAAACAGTGAATAACTAAACAGCAATGTGTTCACTGGGGTTTTGTTTATACACCTAGGGTCACCTGAAAACACCTGCTGTTTAAACTGAGATCTGCTTAGCTGCTCCTGTAACAAGAGGAAAGGGAGCCTGTGGTCTCTGAGAGGAGATGAGAAATCTCACACACTTCCCAGCAGGGCTCCAAGGGCGGCCCAGGGGCAGAAACTGCTTTCATGCCAGAATGAGAGATGAGAATCTTTAAGTCTAGCCTTCCTGAGTGCCGGTCCCAGGTTGGCTGACACCGACTAACTTTCGTCCTGCTTCACAAAAGACTGGGCCCAACAAGATGGCAGAAAAACAGAAAACCACCCTCACAGAGTACCTGATAAACAGCTCCAGAAAAGTGGTCTAAAAAGTGGTCTGAGCTGCCCTCCGCCAACTGTCCCTGTCCCCAGGCCACCTCACCCTCAGGGCTGGTTTTTCTGGTTGGGCTCCAGAGGCCCAGTGGCAGGGTGGGAAAAGCCTCATAGACCTCCTGTCTACCCACTCCTCTTACAGATGGGGAGACGGGCCCACAGCGTGTGTCTTCTGAAGCAGCCGTGTGTGAAGTTGCCAGGACACAGTAGCCTGGGGCTGGGCACACACATGGGTGCACACGCAAGGGAGAAAGGGCTCAAAGACACCTGGGTGGTAACTACACACAGACACACAAGCCAGAGTCTGGTCCCTCAACATGAGGCAGTCCCTCCAGCTCTCTTAACCTGCCACGAGGGGCTTTCCTACACAGAGGGCTGGGTTCTGGATTTTTCTTTTTTTCCCCTTTTTTTGAGACAAAAGTCTTGCTCTGTTGCCCAGGCTGGAGTGCAGTGGTGCAATCTCGGCTCACCGCAACCTCCGCCTCCCAGGTTCAAGCAATTCTCCTGCCTCAGCCTCCCAAGTAGCTGGGACTATAGGCGCGTGCCACCACGCTCGGCTAATTTTTTTTTTTTTTTGAGACGGAGTCTCACTCTGTCGCCCAGGCTGGAGTGCAGTGGCGTGATCTCGGCTCACTGCAACCTCTGCCTCCCAAGTTCAAGCGATTCTCCTGCCTCAGCCTCCCGAGTAGCTGGGATTACAGGCACATGCCACTACACCCCGCTTATTTTTTGTATTTTTAGTAGAGACAGGGTTTCACTGTGTTAGCCAGGATGATCTCGATCTCCTGACCTCGTGATCCGCCTGCCTCGGCCTCCCAAAGTGCTGAGATTACAGGCGTGAGCCACCGCGCCCAGCCTTTTTATGTTTGAACTTTTTTTTTTTTTTGAGAGGGAGTCTCGCTCTGTCGCCAGGCTGAAGTGCAGTGGTGCAATCTCAGCTCATGGCAACCTCTGCCTCCCGGATTCAAGTGATTCTCCTGCCTCAGCCTCCAGAGCAGCTGGGACTACAGGTACGCGCCACTACACCCAGCTGATTTTTGTATTTTTAGTAGAGACGGGATTTCACCATGTGGCTAGGATGGTCTCGATCTCTTGACCTCGTGATCCTCCTGCCTCAGCCTCCCAAAGTGCTGGGATTACAGGTGTGAGCCACCACGCCTGGCCTGGGTTCTGGATTTTTACATGTGGGGAGGAGGTGGGATTTTGTGGTTATTTGCACTGGTGGCTGGTTCAACTCTGGGAGGCTTGGGGAACGGGGAGAGGTTTATGAGTCTTTTGGTCCAGACTAAACTCATCATAGGAACTGGCCTGACATAACCATTCACATGTGAGAGAACCTGAGGAAGGCAGAGGTCTCTAGCTGGAAAGAGCCCAGGTTCCCCAGCCACATGAATGCTCTGAAACAAGGGGACAAGGCATTTCCTTATTGGCAAGTCCTTCTTGACACAGTGGCTTAGAGTACAGGCAAGGATGGCTGAGAGTATCACAGACTGTTCCTGTGCAGGTGTTAGTGGGTGGGTGACACAGGCCAGGATGGCCCTAGGGACCCAGGACAGCCCGCGCACTGGGTGTCCTATCTGAATTCTTATATCCAGAGACCTTTCTCATGTCCTTAAGTGACTCTTTACCTTCAGATCCCCTCTCTAACCTTCTTCCCTCTTCCTCCTTCCTTCCCCCCATCATCATTCCAGCACCATGCCAAAATTAGAGGAGAGACGCTGTTCTTCCCCCTCTGCCTTGCCCTGGAGCCCCCATTTGGCTTTCCCAGGAAGCTAGCAAACTGACCCTGACTGTGCTTTCTCTCTGGTCTCCTCAGCCTCCCTGTCTCTTTTCTCCCTTATTCCTTCATTCTCTTCCAGGAAGCTTTTGTGAACTGACCACGTCCCCCTCACCACTCCCCATACCTGGAGCCTAGAGATTGGTCAACCTGAATGATCTGCAGACCTGCCTCTGTCCTGTCTCGTCCTCAGGCTGCAGGCTTTCTGAGGACAGGGGCTCCCTCCTCCATTAAGTACTATTTAAAAAATAAACAATGCTGGCCAGGCACGGTGGCTCATGCCTGTAATCCCAGCACTTTGGTGGATCACTTGAACTCAGGAGTTCGAGACCAGCCCAGGCAACATGGCAAAAACCTGTCTCTACTAAAGATACAAAAATTAGCTGGGCATGGTGGCGCATGCCTGTAATCCCAGCTACTCAGGAGGCTGAGGCATGAGAATCACCTGAACCCAGGAAGTAGAGGTTGCAGTGAGCCAAGGTCACAACACTGCACTCCAACCTGGGTGACAAGAGTGAGACTACCTCAAAAAAACAAAAACAAACAAACAAAAAACCAATGCCTAGTTAAATTTGAATTTCAGATGAAACAATGCATAATTTGTTAGCATGAGTATGTCTTTGGTGCTGGGCACAGTCGGTAGCACGCACTTTGGGAGACTGAGGCAGGAGGACTGCTTGAGACCAGGAATTTGAGACTAGCCTGGGCAAGAGAGACCTTGTCTGTACAAAAAAAATTTAAAAGTAGCCAGGCATGAGGGCATGTGCCTGTAGTCCCAGCTACTCAGGAGGCTGAGGCAGGAGGATCACTTGAGCCCAGGAGTTCAAGGCTCTAGTGAGCTAGGATGGCACCACTGTACTCCAGTCTGGGTGACAGAGTGAAACCCTGTTCCAAAAAAAAAAAAAAAAAACCCAAAAATAAAATATGTCTTTGGGACATACATTAGCAGAAGAATGTCTTTGGGACATATTTGTACTAAAAAACTACTTGTTTTATCTGAAATTCAAATTTAAACGCATTCTGTGCTTTTATTTGCTAAATCTGTTAACCATAATTAGGTGGGGGCTCCCCCAAATCAATAGCTCTCCTCAGATGGGGTCTGTCCAGGGGATATCTAGCATTTCTGTCTGGTCACTTGCCTGCCCCAAGCCCAAGTGCACACATGCACATGTCACATGAACACTCACCTGTGTTGTAGGCAGTGGGCATGGAAGAGAAGGGGAGGCCCTGGCTGAGTAAACTCGGCGTTGCCACAGAAACCACTGGGGTGGTGAGCGAATGGGTAGACTGGGAGACCCCAAGGCGCTGGACATTGTTCTGTAGGAGAAAACTGTCCGTCAGGAGGTGGCTGATAGGTGGGCAGCTTTATGCTGGCCCTCCATCCCAAGGCCAAGGTGGGGTCCCTGAATCCCAAAGCCAAGGCGGGGTGCCTTAGCACGGAGGCCCCCACAGATATACAAACACACGTTGGTGCATTCACAGAGACACTCAGATCCATGGAGGGAAACATGCACACACAGATTCACTGACACCAACACACGTGCAAAGATGAAGGCACGTGTACTGGCCCTGTGGCCCCAGCACCAACACTTGCCCAGCCTCCCAGTGCAGAGTGAGGGAAGGGAGACATCGTCCATCCCCTGTCTCTCTGGAGCCCACTCTCCATCCATCACACCGCAGCACACGCCCCGGCAGAGGCGTGCTGGCATCTGCGAGGGGAATGTGGGGCCTGGCGTGGCGTGTGCCTGCGCGTATGCACACACGTGTGCGGGGCTGTCAGCTCCATCTGCCGCTGAGTCACTTGTTTATTCTAACTCCACGCTGGGGCCGAGACTGCCTCCGTGTTGGCCGCCAAAGCCTGCCTGCCTTTTCCAGCCTCTCTGGCCTCCCGTCAGGGAGTTGGGGAGGGAGGAGCCCCCGCCCCACTCCTGGCTGGGGGTGAGTATGTAAGTGTGTGAGACAGAGGAGGAAAATGAGCAGCTGTGCATGCCTCTGAGTGCCCGTGTCATGGACTAAGTGCAGGAGGGAGCACAGGGAGACAGGGGAGGTGGGAAGCCGCCACCAAGAAGGACAAGTCCAGCCTGGGCCTGGGCGTTGGCTTCCCCTGAAACACCAACTTCTCCTTCCAGCTGACCTCCCTCCTAAGAAGGATCCTGTCCTGGATCCCAAGAAGGCAGTGTGGGCCTGAGTGGAGTCAGAGGACTAGTGGGATCCAGCCCCCTAGTCCAGGGTCTAGTCCAGGCATCAGGGTGGGACCTCTGAGCTCTGGGCTGGCCCACTCCCCCTTGCACACGTACATACAGAGAAAGGTGTGTCTGAATGAATGTAACACCACATGTTACATGCAGACATTCATGTACACACAGGCACACACACACACACGTCTGACCTCTCACCCCCACCCCATTCACCTCTGAATCCCACTTGGCACCTAAGCACAGCTCCTGGCAACTAAGCAAAGAAACAGCAACAGTCCACGCACAGGCGAGAGGCCAAGGACGCACACGTACTTCATGCTGGGGGACCGCAGAGCAATACCCAGAATTCAAGGCCACAGCAAACAGCTCACAGCCTCACTTACCAGATCTAAATGGTCCTCAGTCTGAGAGCAGAAATAAAACCAAGGGGATGTTCAGTCTCTGGCCGCTGCCCTCCCCCACACCTCTGTCCCCACAGCTGTTCCAGTCACCTCTCTGCATAAGAGTAGGATGGCTCTACCCAGCCTACAAAGGCAGAGCTCTTCACTGTCCTGACTCATTTCCAGAGATGCTCCATCCTGATCTCCACCAGTTAGGAAATGCTCACCATCTAATCCCCATCCCTCCTGCTATAGTGGCAAATCCTTTCTATGATCCTCCCCACCACAGAACCTTCTCTCTCACCTCCTGCCCCTTTTACTGCCTTCGGCTGGTACTTCTTGTGTTGCAACCTCTTAAAAGGCCCTCTGGGAAGAAAAAACTCATAAAAAGCCATGGTTCCACGATTTCTCTTGGGAAGTCCTAACTGCTGGCTAGCCTTCATCTCTCCTGCTAGAGGTCTGCTCTTTCCCCTGTCCCTACTCTTCCATTCCCCAGCCCCCACCCTTGGCCCAGACACCCACTTACCAAGTGATGCATTAACCCCTTTCCTGCCTGGGAAGTGATGACTCGCAGGTCGGGCTTGCGGCTGGGGGCTCCAAGCTGGGTGCTGTGGGTGGGTGGGGGTGGAGACTTGGCAGGGATGACCTTGTTTAGGCTGTTGCCATTGGCCACAGGGAGGAGGCCAGGGGAAGCCCGAGCACTGACGTAGCCATTCCCTGGAGAAGTGACAACATGAGGGTAAAAGGAAAAACATGGGCCTATCCTTCAGCCCTATTAACTTCCCCACACCAATACTTCTGTTACCCGGAACCTCTCAAAGCCATGCTTAGGCTTTGAGTGGGGGCTGAGCTAACTGATATTCCCTAAACACTTCATGTCTTGGGAATAATGGGAGGCAAGTACCCCTTACTCCTGAATCTTTAGGTTCGTTCCCCTAACTCCAAGCTACATGTAATAGGGCTTGGTGATGGGACTCTGAAGTCAGTGGGAAGAACTGGAAAGCAACCATTGCCTCTAGGCTCTGTGACGGCCAAGAGGTTCTTCTGTACCCAAGCCTCTCCCTGTCTTCTCTCTACTTTAGTCTCCACAGACAGGAAGTCCAGCATTTTTAGATCCCACAGTCTACCCTGGACAGGACCCACCATGACCAGGATGTGGAAGGGGTGGCAGCCTGGAATCTGGGCCTCACTGAGAAGCCTGGTCACCATGACAAACCAACAACCACTCGGACTGCTCCATTTGCCGTGAGCTGGGGGTGGATGATGTGATTTGGATCAACACGTGACAAGTTGCCCACAGCTTGGGAGAAACAAGCCATTCACTGTTGATGATGGTGCTATTGGCACTGGGAGACAGATAACACAGCCACCACCATAATTAGCCTGGTAACAACAAATGTAATAACTATCGTTTATATCTGCTCCATATTCTACAATCCACACAGGCCTTTCACACATGTATTATCTTATTTAATCCTCACATTAACTCTGCAAGACAGGCAGGACATTAGCCCTGTTCACAGAAGAGGAAACTAGAGCCTGCTTGGGAGAAGTGTAATGACCTGCCCAGGGCCACACAGCTGGCTGGAGGCCAAGTGACAGCTCTCTCCCACTTTCCACATGCTGGACTCAAGGGTCTCTATGGATCACTGCTCACTTGAGGTCTACAAGCATTTCTGGACTTCTCCTTGAAGAGGGTGACATACTCACCCACTCCTTTAATTTCCTGACCCTGTGACACAATTATCATCAGGGAGGTATTATATAGTGCCCCAAAACTGAGCTGGGGGATGCTGAGGTCCAAGGATGTGAGAGTGACCACAGTCAGAAATGCTTCCTTGCTCTGTCCCCTAAGAGCACGCTGTTGCCCTGGAAGTGTGTGCCTGCTTCCATCCCAATTCCCGGATCACTCTGGGAATGGCAGGAATGTCAGGGTGACGTCAATTGTGACATTCGAAGTCACAGTCACCCAGCCGGACAACGGCACACGGTAGGAGGGGCTGTCGGCTGCCAGGGGTCGGGGGGCAGCCTTTCTTCTGTGGCTTATTTTTTATTTTTTAATTTTTTGAGATGGAGTTTCGCTCCTGTTGCCCAAGCTGGAGTGTAATGGCATGATCTCAGTTCACCACAACCTCCGCCTCCTGAGTTTAAGCGATTCTCCTGCCTCAGCCTCCTAAGTAGCTGGGACTAAAGGCATGAGCCACCACACCTGGCTAATTTTGTATTTTTAGTAGAGACGGGGTTTCTCCATGTTTGTCAGGCTGGTCTCAAACTCCCGACCTCAGGTGATCCGCCCACCTCGGCCTCCCAAAATGCTGGGTTTACAGGCGTGAGCCACCATGCCCAGCCTCTTCTGTGGCTTATGTATGTGTGCTCACAAATGCACATCTAACATCTGGATACTTCTGTAAGAGGGAGAATGCACATATGTGTGTGAGTGCCTGTGTGAGTGTCTATGTCAGTCTGTCCCTGTTGTTTGTCTAGGGAACGCCCAGCATTCTCATCCTCCAGATCCCAACCACACTCAACTGCAAAAACTTGGGTCTTCCCTTCCAACTAGAAATGCTGGCCCATTCTCACAGTTTGCCCAGAATTCCCTGAGCCTCCATCTCTGCTGATCATCTACACCAATCATTGCTACAGAAAACAAAATCCAGGGGCTTAAAAATCTCTGACTGACTCTTCATCCAGTCCTGGCCCTGGGATCTTCCTCTCCTCTCATCTAGGTCCTTCCTGGTCCTTGGACCCCGAGGCCACTGAGCGGGCACCCCTCCCCACCTCCAGGTAAAAGGATGACCGCACTCACCGACAGGGCTGGGACAGGCTCCGTTAGCACTGTTCAGGTCACCCCCCAGCATGGCCCCTGGAGGAAAAACAGAACCAGAATGAGCTGACAACACTCCCCCTTCAAGAGTGAGTCTTGGGGACTGAACATGAAGAGGGGACCCCAGGAGGAAGAGTCATACTCCCTTCCCTCAGGAGCCATACAAATGGGGGAATGCTGTGGTGGGTGAAGAGAAATACTTGCCGTTGAAAATGGAATCCCAAAGTCCCCATCACATCTCATTTCCACCTCACCTACCCACCTGCCAGCCCACTCACCCGCACTAGCTGGCCGCTGGGGCAGGCCAGGAGACACACTGTTCCTCTGTAGTGCTGGCTGCTGGGGGGACAGGAGCCGCGGGTCCGTGAGGGATGACGTCACCAGGGAAGGGGTGACCAGGGAGCCGCTGGGATTGCTGAACTGCAGTGAGCTCTGATTGGACACGGGCACCGTGACAGGCATGGCAAAGTTGGGGGCCGGGACAGCTGACTAGACAGAAAGATGGAGGGGCAGGATCAGGCCAGGTTGACCCCTTCCATGGAGTCCACCTTTCCTGGGAGGGCAGGCAAGGGTTCTTCTCATTTCTGGGCTATGCATCCTAGGGCCAGCAGTTCAAACTCCCTGCCCTGTGCCCTTGTGGAGTCCTGCCTGCCACTCCCACCAAGGAAGAACTTTGGGGAGAAGCTCTGGGTCCATTTCTGGCCCAGAGAATGAGAACAGGGCTCTGCTCACTGCAGACAGGACCAGGGACACCCCCTAGTGGAGGTGGGTTAGTCCTCAGCCAGGCAGGACACACGGGGAGCAGGTTAGAGGCCCTGATAACAGACCCAAATTCACACACGGCTGTTAAAGACTTGCACCATGGGTAGGGACATCATTTCACTTGCAGTCTCCACCCATCTGGCCTGCTGCTCACCCCCACCTCGCTGCCTTCCCCTTCCGCAGTTCTGCTTTCCCTACACAAGGCTGAGTGTCTCTGGTTGGGCTATCAGAGCAAGCCCAAGCAGGCCTCTCCCCCCAAAAAAACATCTGGACAAAGAGCACACTCCACTTTGCTGTCCTCTAAGGATCTCATGTCATCTACACACTTCTTGCTGGAGAGGGGGACACTCCAGGCCTCTCCAACTTATGCTCCATCCCAGTAGAGTCTCAGCAGGGATGCGGGTTTATCATGACCAAGGTCAGAGGTTCCTCAGTGGTCACTAAGAACCCGAGCATGGCTCAGAGCGGAGCACCCATCAGGGCAGCCGAGAGCCAGGGCGCGAAGCCACACCATGCACCACAGGGAGGCTCTGCTCCATGCGACTACTCACGGCCAGTCTATAACTCTGCATCATTTTATCAAACTCCTCGTCTATCTTTTTATATTTCTCTTCCGTCTGGGGGGTCAGGGCAAACACCTCGTCCACCTCAGGGCTCTCACATTCCCTGTGCTTCTTGTGCAGCGCCTGGGGGGAAGGGGCCGGAAGGGGGGGCCAACAGAGACAGAGTGAGTGGGGCTCACCCCATAGCGCCGGAAGAGCCCGTCGAGCTCCTCGCTGGCGCGCCGGTACTTGTCCTCCAGCAGGGGGCTCTGTTCCAGCGAGTCCTCCCCGTCGGGCTCGGGGCTGTCGCAGCCGTTGAAGCCCTTCTTCCTCAGGGTCTGTAACCGCACCACTGCCATCAGCTGGGTGAGAGTCCTTCCTGCCCGCCTTGCTGGAGTTCCTTCCAGCCCCTCCCTAAGGGCCCCCTACTCTTCCCCGACCTCCTTCCTCAGGGTTCCCAGCATCTCCCCGGCCCCTCCCTCAATATAATCTGCCCCTCCCCACTGACACTGCCTCCTGGAGCACCGTGTGAAGATCTGAAGATGGGCTTGGTGGGAGCTGTCGGAACACAGAGAACAAGGCTGGAAGGTGAGCCTAACCTGGGGGTGCACTTGGCAGGGAGACATGTACTTCCAAAGTGACAGGCAGGGAGGGGGCTTCCAGGGGATGGGGCCTCCAGGGGATGGGCTAAGGAGCTGGTGCCATGGACCAGTCCCTGCCCGACCACCCTGTGGTAAGCCCTGACCAGAAGGCATTGAGTTTTCCACGGGGAGGTAGGCAGGGGGGCTCTGCTCCCAGTCCCTGGGCTCTGCTTAGGAGAATAGGAGGAAGAGAGAAATAGAGATGGAGACAGAGAGAGCGGGGAATGAGATGTGGAAAAGGAAAGGGTGATGAACACTGACTGAGTCCCTACTGTGACCACCCTACACTCTAGTGGAGGCACAGCTGGGGGATCTGCAGTAGACCCCAAAGCTGCCCTCTTCATGCTCAAAATAGCTTTACAGATACCTGCTTTGTCTTTAAAATGAATGCAAATTTTACCTTCTAGTCTAGAGTAAATCTGTCTTCTCTAACATAAAAATAAGGGACTTTCCTCCCAATCTCTGAGTAGGCCTGTGGCTTCCCGGGCACCCTCTTCGTCAGCACAAGTTCTGTATCCCCAAGGTGCACACACCTCAGTGTGAGAAGCAGGGACATTCAATTCACACAGCACCCTCAAAGCAGGCACTGACCCCGTTTTGTGGAGGTGGGCACCAAGGCTCGGGAAAGCCTGAGCATCTGCCCAAGGCCATGTGGCCGGTAAAGGTCAGAGCTGAATTCCAAAGCTCATGTCCTTCAACAGTTCACAATGTTGGCTCTCTTTGAAACAGAAAATAGAACCACCGGGCCCACAAACAGAGACAGCGGGAGAGATGGAAACAAAGAGGGAGATTTAAAAAAGGAAGAGGCAGGTGCAGGAGCACACCAAAAGATGGAGAAGCGGGGAAAGAGAGACAAAGAGAAAGACAGGATGCAAGAAGGCAGGACAGAGATGTTATATCACACTGGACGACAGTAGACTCTTGAAGAGGGCAGGGTGGGTGTGGGCAGGCAGCCTGGCACTGGCCTGTTCACCTGAACTGCCCTTCCTTCCTCCTCAGACTCTGGGTTTGTATGACGGGAGGAGGGTTTGCATGTGTGTGCACACAGGTGAGGAGCTACAAGGGGCATGTATACCAGTGTGTGTGCATAGGCAGGTCTGCATGTACAAACAACGTGGGCACGTGTCCATGTGGATGCAGGCAGGGGTATATCCTGGTGCCTGTGTGTATGGGCCCACCTCGATGATGTCGGCGTTGGTGCGGCTCTCGTGTGGCTCATTGTATTCCGTGTACTTGAGCAGCACCTTGTCCATGTCGGTGCTGGCATACTGGAACAGCTTGTTGGAGTGGTTGAAGATGATGAGTGCGATCTCGCAGTCACATAGCACACTCAGCTCATACGCCTTCTTCATCAGGCCAAACTTCCGCTTGGTGAAAGTCACCTGCAGAGAAGGATGGGTGGGCGGCCAGATCTGGCTCAGTTAAGGCCTGATTGGGAGTCCCAGCCTACAGATGGCTGGACATAGCCCCTACCCTCAGTAGCCCCCATTCTCAGTGTGACACAGCCCCCGGTCTCAGGAGTCCCTGGTTTGGGGAAGGACCAGGCTAGTGCTTGTACGCCAACACATAGCTGAGATACAGCCCAGAGCCCATTCACTGAAGGGGCAGGATTCAGGTGGACAGAACTCCACACCTCTGTGCTGGAGGCTATGAAGAGGTCAGTGGAGAAGAAGAGGGAGAGGATTCCTGTTGGGAAAGGAGGAGTGCCTGGGGGTATGACCTAAGGCTTGCATATGGCTCTGGGATGGGAACATGGGCTCATCTAGCTGTGGCAGCAGAAGAGCCTTGGAGTCCTGGGACGCAGAGCTCCAAGAGCCGCGACGAGGTTTGGGTTCCTCTTCTCCCAATCTCCCTTCCCCTTCTGTAATAGCTTATAGTTTTCCCCTCTTCCACAAAGCCCTCTTGGAATGCCTGGAGGGAGTAGAGGCAGAGGCCTGCTCCCTGCCCTCACCCGCTTCGTGCGGCTCTAGGACTTCCCTACCTGTCGGTTCCGCTCATCGGTGATTCGCTGGATCTGAATCTTTTTCCTCCCCATCTTCTCCGGGGGTCCTCAGTGCTACGGAGGGGAGGGGCTCGCTGGGTGGTGGGTCTCGGCACACCTTACACTGTGCTCATGAACGGTCTGGGAACAGTGCTCAGTTCATGGTCTGCAGGATACCTTCTGCACAGCCTCCTGGAAGGGGAGGGTCATGAGAGGACTCTGAGCCCCCAAAGCCCCCAGCCCTGCTCCCTGGGCACACAGGCCAGGCTCACAGCACCCCTGTGAGAGGCTGGCAGCATCTGAGCTCCACCCTCAACATGAGGCAATGCTGTCTGCCTGAGGCAATGGTATGCCACAGCCAGGCACAAGCTGGAGCTCACACCAAGGCCCAGACTCTTTCCCCTTGGTCACTGCTGTCCTCAGGCTCCAGGTCAGAGTAAATGGACCTCCCGGCTTCCAAGGGTCTGGGTCTCAGAGAATATCCCATGGCCCATTCTTCTCTCTAGAACCTGCTTGTACTATAGACACCTGGGTGCTCCAGCTGCTTCTCTGGCCTAGAACTATGGTTCCCATTCTGAAGCTTGGAGAAGAGACAATGCTGAGAGGACATCTGCCCAGTCAGTGAACAACAAACATGGTATACCTGGTGCCAGGATGGGATGTCTCTGGTGCCCGTGGCTCAAGAACATACTAGAGCAGGTCTAGAGCAGTGGGCCTCATACCGACTCATGGAACTCTGGGGCCTGGAGTCCTGTAGTGGGGATTGGGGTTGTAGCACCCATATCTCCCTTCAACTAGAGTTCCTCCACACTAATCTGTTTTACTCAGTGAGCTTAAGCCTAAGGTTTCTTTTTATTTTTATAAGCCTAGTCAACTGCAGTAGTGAGAAGAGAGGAAAGAGTAGAACAAGGAGTTCGATCTGTAACTGACTGTGAACAATCAATTGAGCTAACTCGCTACCTTCGGACACGCCCAGCCTAAGATTTTTGTTTGAGGAAAGAGTTGTGCTGCTTAAAACAATGAAACCGTTCCTCTAGACCAGGAGATGGAAATTTTTGTGCCAGATAGTAATATTTCAGGCTTTGCAGACCATACAGTCTCTGTTGTAACTACTCAACTCTGTCATTGTACCATAACAGCAACACATAAACGAATGAGCGTGAGCACGGCTGTGATCCAATACAACAATATTTACAAAAATGGGCATGGGCCAGATTTGGTCCACGGGCCATAGTTTGCTGATTCCTGCTCTAGAGGTATGGACCACATCTAGAACCCAAGCTCAGTCTAAGAGTAGTGCTTCCCAACGTTGTACATCTTGAAGCAGACAGAGAAAATACAGGGCCAAATGACATACACTGGGGAGGCCACTGGCAGCCAGGCGGATGCAGGCACCAGGCAGAGAACTTGCTGTCTCAGGACAACTGTAACCCCCTCACAGCCCACTGGTTGAACAGCTCCATGCTAAAGCCAGGATGAGAAACAGCCCCTGCACTGCACAACTCCAGGAGGCACCATAGGATAGGAGGGGGCTCAAGGATGGCAGCACAGCCTGGGCCAGAAAAGGTGCATTCTCTCCGGTGTGGGCAGTGCCTACACAGGCTGGGTGAGTCCTTGGGGACTGGAAGGGCCCAGGATGGGATGGAGGCACGGAATGACTTCAGGGCCCCTCTAGCTCTGATTCCAGGAGTCTCTGCATCAAAAGTGGAGCTTTCTGGAAGATGTTGGAGGAGGATAGTGAACTGGGGCCCATGCTTTCTACAGCCACTCTATTTGGGTCCTGGGAGGAGCCTGGACCAGAGAAGGCCCGCCCTCCCCTCCAGAGCTCCCCTTCCATACAGCCCCAAGCCCAGAGACCCTACTGCAGAGTCTAGGGATGTAGACCCCCAGCCACTGTCTGATCCTCCGCACCCACTGCCCACTACCTGGGGAGAGGTGTTTGATGACAGAGAACAACCCTTACCCCTACCCCCCAGCTCCCACTGCCAATGGCTGCTGAGTTTCCCTGGAGCCTTTCCAGCCCAACTCAACATGGCCCCTAGGGTACCACAGAAGATGCTAAAGTTCAGCCTTGATCTCTTGCCCATGAGGGAAGGAGGAGAGGGAAGGCAAGGAATCTATAAATTTGGGAGGAGCTGGGATACTGGCCCCATCCAATTACCAAGACTGCTCCCCAGCCTAGCTGGAGAGCTTCTGCTCTGCCTGGATATCTACAGAAAACAATGCAGATAAATGCATTGCTCTTCAAACGACTCCCTACCCTTCTTTTTCTTCTTCTTCTTCTTCTTTTTTTTTTTTTTGGTGGTGGTTGTTGTTTTTTAAGATAGGGTCTTGCTCTGTTGTCCAGGCTGGAGTGTACAAATCACAGCTCACTGCAGCTTCAACCTTCCAGCCTCAGCCTCCCAAGTAGATGAGAATACAGGTGTATGCCACCACACCCAGATAATTTATTAATAATTTTTTTTTTTTTTTTTTTGTAGATACAGGGTGTTGCTTTGTTGCTTAGGCTGGTTCAAACTCCTGGGCTTAAGTGATCCTCCTACCTCGGCCTCCCAAGTAGCTGGGACCATGAGTGTGTACCACCATGCCAAGCTAATTTTTTTGATTTTTTTTTCTTTCTTTTTTTGAGACAGAGTCTCACTCTGTCGCCCAGGCTGGAGTGCAGTGGCATGATCTCGGCTCACTGCAACCTCTGCCTTCTGGGTTCAAGCGATTCTCCTGCCTCGGCCTCCCAAGTAGCTGGGATTACAGGTGTCCGCCACCACACCTGGCTAACTTTTGTGTTTTCAGTACAGACAGGATTTCACCCTGTTGGTCAGGCTGGTCTTGAACTCCTGACCTCGTGATCCGCCCGCCTCGACCTCCCAAAGTGCTGGGATTACAGGCATAAGCCACTGCAACCAGCCAATTTTTTGACTTTTGTAGAGACAGAGTCTCCTCCTATGTTGCCCAGGATGGTCTTGAACTCCTGGGCTCAAGCAATCCTCCCGTTTTAGCCTCCCAAAGTGCTTGGACTACAGGTATGAGCCACCTGTCCGGCCTCCTCTTCCCCTCCTCCTTGTCCTCAAGGTGCTCCATGGGCCCTGGGCCTCCTACTGGTACCCTGGGACAAGAGCAACACCAGCCCAGCCAGTCCTGAGTGGCCCAGCAGACACCTGAGCCCCAAACCAGCTCCAGACACCCCATTCCTCACCTGTGACCCCAGTGTCTGCCAAGTTCCCACTGCAAAGGCTCCAGCCCAGGGAGTTCAGCCCCCTGCTTCCCAGTGCAATCCACAGACTGTGCTTTCTAGAGCTACAGTGGTGCGGGCTTTGGCAGGGAAGGTAGGGGAGGGCACACAGAGGGCAAGGGGAGGGGGCTACAAATAGTTGGCTTTTTAAATGGGATTCTCTGGCCTAGTCTTGAAAACCCAATCTAGACTGTTAAATGCAGGAACTGCTGTTCCTCTGGCTTACAGCATCTACATTCCCTCTCTCCCCTTTACTATCTCCCTCTCACCACCTTTAGTTCATAACCAAATTCTTGCAGAGATGTAACCTCTGTCAGCTGATGACCAATACTGCCTCTTCCTCCAAACTGGAAGAGAAGCCTCTCTTTGTTCTCATGACCCTCAGAAAAGTCACTCTTGCAATCTTTCTAGTATTTATCATAATTGTGAATAACTATGATTCTGTGCTTCTATTTAACGCCTGGCTCCTCTATGAGACTAAAGTTTCATGAGGGCAGGAATCACATCTGTCTTTTTCACTACTCTATCTCCTGTAAGAAAGAGCTGAGAAAATGTCTGTTGAAAAGAAGAAAATACTATTTCATTGTTGTGGTGCTGTGAGAAGTCCTTCTTGCAGTCTAACCTCTAACAGTCTTGCTGCAGTACCAGTTCCTCTCACTCTATCCTCTATGGAGCTAGAACCCTTCCTCTCCCAACTGCCCCTGAAAATTTGGACACCACCCACCCTCCAACCACCCTTGGTATCCCAGTCCTCAACCCTCCCCACCCTCAGGTTGGTTGGTGCAGAGGGTGAGACTCTAAAGTCTTCTAAGGAGCAGCCCTGAGCACATGGAGATGGAGAGGATGGGGTTGCTTAGGCAACTGTCGCCTGGCAACCAGCTCCCTGGCTGATCTCCTACACCGCCCCCCCCCACCCCCGCCTCATGCTGGGGGAGCTGGGACGAGAGAGGGATCAGGGCTGAGAAGGCAGGGAAGCAACAGAGATTCACTGAGCATCGTCTGACAGAGAGAAGTCAGGGTTAAAAAGACTAGGCCCCATCTATCCCCACTCCCTACCAAGGTAGCCCAAAGCACTTTTTATAATTCCATGCTTCCCAGGCCCCTTTCCCCACTGCTGCTCCCACCTCTGTGCCAACACTGCCAGAGGAGGAGATGCCCCTGCCTTAGGCAGTCCTTCCTCCCATCTAACCACAAACCCCTCTACAAAGCAGGCGCAGTCTATACTGACCTTTTTTCCTTCTGCTATCCATTCCACATTGCTGCAGGGTCTTTGAAAGCCCTGAGGCAAGAACATGAACTCAACCCTGATTTTGGAAAAAGGGGTAGCTGGGGCCTAGGTAGGCACAAAATACCCTAACCTGACCCTATCCAAGGACTGGAGGCCTATCCTAGCTAAACTTCCCTCCTACCCAATTAGGGAGGTTTTAATGAACACCTGGACCTCCTTAATTAGCCCTCTGCCTAATTACCTAACCAACTGGCAGAAGCCAGAGGCCTGGGCATCTGTTCTCCAGATGTGAGTCTCTCCTCTCCAGCCTCGCCTGGCCCCATTCTTCTCCTGTCTGGTCTACTCCTCCTCTAGGAAGCCCTCGCAGATGATCTGGCCCTTGGCTGCTTCTCTTCTAACCATCTCTCCTTCACCCTGCCTGGTATCTGGAGCCCAGGGCTTGGGAGGACTTGGGCTACCAAAGAGACAGCGGGTTGGCCAGGATGGCCTTCCTGTTCTGATGGCCCCAGGGCCTGCCCAATCCTGACCTCAGGCCACAACTATGACTCCTCGAGCTGACAGTATCTATGTCACCAAAAGTTCCCCTTCAAAGGCTCTCAAGGCTCTGGCTGATTGACTCTGATTCACCTGACTCCGTGGACAGGACAAGGGTGGGGCGGAGTGAACCTTGTGGGTGGCAGGGGTTTGGGACAGGCAGAGGCAGGGCCTTCCTGGTGGACATGGGAGAAGCAAGATGGGGAGGACATTTGGCAATGCCCACCCATACCTGTTCCCATCCTAGTGGTCCCAAGGCTCAAAGAAACTACAGGGCATCTGCTTTCAAAGCTCCCATACCAGCACAGGTCAAAAGGGAGCAGATGCCCAGAGAGGGAAGCAGGCACAAACTCACCAACTGTGGAGAAGGGTGGCTGAGGAGAAGCCCTCACAAATGGACAGCAGGGAGGATGCAGGGCAGGAGGCCCCTCTGACAACACCCTTGACAAGAAGGAGAGCTGAGGGGACCAGGGGGAATCCAGAAGGACCCCACTGATAACCATTTTTCCAAGCCCAGGTACTGACCCAATTAGAACCTGTGGGTTGTGTTTACATGCAAATGAGCTACACATGATGTGCAAAATGTACCCTAAAGGAGGACTGGTTTGGAGGGGGCATGGAAGAAGAAACAGGTCCCTGCCTCCCCCAATGCAACACCTCTGGGTACCTGAGCAATATTCAAACCATTCTCGGGTTTCAGAATGATGCTATCTCAGTTCCTGTGTGAAGGTGGCCTGGGGCCAGTGGGGAGAGCGGTGAACGGGAGAGGTCAGGGCAGCCTCCTTGCAGCTGCAGCAGGGCTGAGCAGGGCTGTCCTTCCCATGGAGCTGCAGGGGAATTCCTTTCTGATAGCCAGCCTCTATCCTCTCTTTCTTGCTCTTGGCAGGGGAGTACCTACCTTTCCTTCTCCCCTAACCCTTCCACCCATATCTGTTCCCATCCTAGTGGTCACAAGGCTCAAATAAACTACAGGGCATCTGCTTCCAGAGCTGCCATACCAGCATGTGGTCAAAAGGGAGCAGATGCCCAGAGAAGCTGAGTGAGCAGCCTCGAATCACAGAGCAGTGGGCCTCAACCTGCTCTTCCTCATGGTGAGAAAGGGAGATCTCATTAGGCGGGCCCTTCATCTCTTCCTCCCAGGCTGCTCTGGGCTGCAGGCTGAGGACTGGAGGGGAAGGCAGGAGGCGCTGGAGACAGCTGTCATCCCTCCTCCCGCCCCTTCCCTGTGGCTGGGCTGCAGGGCATGAAATAAGCAGCAGGCGCTGGGGGAGGGGGTGACAATCCAATCCACCTGTCACCCCCACAGTCAGGCAGCCTCAAGCAGCCTGCTCACTAACGAGGGAGGAGGCGTGGGTGAGGCAGACACAGAAGAGGGTGGCAGAGGGGGGACAGACACACAGACACAGGAAAGATGACAGAGAAAAAGAGGTAGCGAGGCCAGAAGGCATTATGGGGCAGAGGCAGAGACAGACAAGGAGAGGGCTAGAGGAGAGGGAGAGGCAGGAGACCGCAGAGACAAAGATTCAGAGAGAAGCAGGTAGAGAAAAAGAGACAGGTTCAACAACGGCTTCCAGGACTGACTCCTGGCCCAGCGCTGGGGGAATAACTCAACAGGACACCACCCCTGCCCTCTGAGAACTTGCAGTCCAGCCAAGAGACAGACAAGGGAGGGGCAGGTCCCACTCAGGGCAAGGGCAGGGAGAGGCAAGGGGGCCCTTGGAGGCCTGGACTGGACCCAGACACAGCCCCGGAAGGAGCATCCCAGAGCAGGCAGGCAGGCCCTGAGAGGCAGCAGAGGTGAGGACCGAGGACCAAGGACCACGGCTGCCCAGCTCAATCCCCAGGCCCTGCCTTATTACCCAGTCTACCCCCAGGTTCACAACCTTCCTAGTCATTCTCTCTCCCAACTTCAGCCCTGGGACCTCTTCCCTAGTACAGAGACACAGGCTAAGGAGCTCTGGGAGACAGGGCAGGAAGGTGAAGCCGGTGATGCCCCTAAACACCCAGGCAAGATGGTCCAGGATCATTTTGTGGTTCACATAGTGAGCTCTTCCTTCACAAAAGAAGTGGGGGGCATTACCCCTCTGAAGTCTGAGCCAAGGCAGGAGCCTCACATTGTCCCTCTCCCCATCCCACACACAGCCCAATTCTCACACCCCCTCCTGCGAGGCCTGCTCCCCACGCCCCTGCTCCTGGGCCCCTCTCAGGTCTCCCTCTCATGCTCCGTTCCCTCTGCCCCCTCTCTGTCCCCGCCCCCTCCCACAGCAGCCTCTTTTCTTCACCCCAGAAGTGCTTTTAGGGTCTGATCTCAAAGGCAGGGACCCAGCCCCAACCCTTCAAAGTTCTGTCTGGCAGGCTCACTACCCAAATCCCTAGTTCCCACCGTCTTTCCCTCCCTCGGGGACTCCCCTCCCCCAGTCCAGCAGCCTCAGGGCTGGGCAGGGGCTATTTTTAGCCTGGGCACTGAGCTAATTTTAACTCACCGACAGGGGACCTGGGGGCGGGCTGTCAGGCTGTGGGGGCAGCAGTCCAGGAAAGCTGGGCCTGGGGCAGGGGTGGTCTCAGGCCCCAGGCACCCTAGGAACTCAAGTGGGGGGCAGGCCCTGCAGTCTCAGCTTAAGGGACAGGAACCGACTTGCCAAAGGGAGCACCCGGTATGGAGAGCAGGGCTGAGCCCTCCCCCTAGCTTCCGCTGGACAAGTCTCCCGAGCCCCACCCTAGGCTTCCCGCCCTCTTCTCCCTGGCAAGTCTCCTGGGATGGGGTCATCCTGTTCTCTGCCCAGGAGATGCCTCTCCAGTGAGGGTCTGTCTCCTGAGCCTCCTCCATGTCTTCCCCACCCCAGCTTGTCCTTCCTGTAGTCTAGCTCTCATCCTTCCTGTAGCAGCTGTGAGGCCATTTGGCTCTCTACAAGGCAGCAGCCTGTCCGCCAGGGTCCAGCACTTCCCACTCCAGCTCTGACCTTCCCCTTACGGCCTCTGGGGGGCTCCTAGGTAACCACCTGCCCCCCACAAAACAAGCTCCTAGAGCTAGCCAGACTGATCTCAGGAAGTATTTGGGGGCAACAGGAGATTGAGTCCCAGTAGAGAAGGGATGGGTGAGGTAGGGCAATGAACAGCTTAGGGAAATATGGGGTCTCTAAGCTGGGATTCTGGACACCTGGGTTCTAGTCCCTGCTCTGGTCTAAGATGTGATCCTGAGTAAGTCACTGCCTTCTACAGGCTTCACCCCACTGGCCAGTATTATGGGTAGCTGGGTGGACTAGGTACCCAAATGCCCTTCTGGCCCAAACACATGGCTCCTGTGCTCTCTGGGGAGGCCCAAAGGGAAGGGAGGTCAGAATTGGGTAACTAATGGAGAGGAACTGAAGAGATGGCCTGACTGGGTCTGTCAGCCTCCTGCTGGGGAGGAAAGGCAATGAGGGTGCTAGAAGAGAGTCAGGATGGGGCTGGTGAAGGGGCAGGTGCCTTCTAAACAGTAACCCTCCAATAGATGGCCAAGGGTTGACAAAGGCTCTGGTCAGCCAGAACAAGTACCAAGTGGGGCACACAAGGCCCTTGTGGCAGAGGCTCAGTCATCCCAATCCCCTCACACACTGGGAATGCGTATCAGACCCACCTGCTTGTGGTTACTGACCAGCAACTAGCCCAAGGTCACTGTTTGGTCCCTGGTGGGACCAGCTCTAGAACCCAAGCCTAAGGCTGTCTTCATACTCCATCCCAGCAGGCCGAGCTGCAATGACTCACCACCACTCATTTGCATGAGGATTTGCATAGCGTCTCTGACCTTATTCCTTCAGGCTCAACTTCCCATTCCAGGACCTGGGTCACCCCCACCCAGGATCTGTAGGCACTTGCGGACACCAAGTGGAGTTCTTGGCACCTCAGGCCTTTGTTCCCATCTTTCCCCTCCAGAAAGCATTCTTGGATTTATAGTAACTCCCAGTGGTACAGTCTAGAGCTCTCAGTCCAATTGGGTCCCCTATTCTTGTCTAGGCAGAGATGGGGAAGGGGTGTGAAATCCCGAGGAATAAGCAAGCATGGCAGCTACAGGAGTTTGGTAAGATTCACAGAGTGAAGTGTGGCTCTGTCACTGCCTTGGAGTGTCGCAGGAGAAGAATCCCATTCCCCTCTTTAGTGCCAAGGTTGGGGCAGCAGCAGCAGGATGGAGGTGAGCTGTCCTTTACTTCCATTTCTATCTCCATTTCCAAAACCCATCCACAGTGCAGGGTGGGAGGAAATGGCCCAGGACAGCAGGTAGGACAGATATAAGACTACAGAAAGAACTTCTCAGGGCTGAGTCCTTGGACTCAAAGTAGTCTCTGGGGCTCAAACTTGCTTTGTCAGAAGCCCTCCAACCAAGCATGCGAAGCTGGTGACACGTGGGAGGGCATGGAGGCCCCAGCATTGTATGCCAACCAATGGGAGCTGCAGACAACCAATCTCCTACCTACCTTTAAGTCTGACTTACATTTGTCCAGAGTATCTACACCTCTCCCGTATCTTCTGAAACAATGAAGCCCAGCAGTGGTCTCCAATCCTAGAAAGTCCTTCCTGCTATCTAACTGCCATCCCTCCCACCGCAGCCAGTCTTCCACTGTTACCTAACCCACTTTGGTCATCTAGACAAAAGCAATGGACAGGGGCCCTTGGCTATCAGAAGCCCTGGCTGAGGAGAGGTGGGGGCGGTTGGGACGGTTAGTGTGTCACCTTCCACCTCCCCAACCCAACTTCCCTCTGGGGTCTCAGGAGACAGAAGTGAAAGTGGCAGCTGGGGCCTTGGGGGCGGGTCGGCTTGAGAGCCGTTGGAATGAGCATAATGCCACCAGTGCTGGGTCTGGGCTGCCTGCCATTGCAGCGGGTTAGATCAGGGGAGGGACTTCCCATGGAAATAAGGGCATGGGGTAATGAGGAGTGTGGGCCCCTGGCCAAAGGAAGAGCAGGCTGAAGAGAAAAAAATGGAGAGAGGCAGGCAGCAGACAGTCTCAGAAGGGCATTCTCTTCCTGGGCAGTGTTCGTCCCCTTTTTTAAAGCAGCAAGATCCTTTCTTCTCACCCACAGCACTGAGACAGGGCTGCTCTGGCTGAAGCAGATGAAGGGGGTCTGAGCTCTGATTGCTGGGACATGAGAGCAAAGAGAGAGGGGAGAGAGTCCAAGGCCTGGGCCCTCAGACTGGACAGCACCAATTATGAGGAAAGGGGAGGTGGAAAACATGAAGGGTTCACCTACGATGATGACAGGGGACCCGAAAGAGGCCAATCCAATCAGGGAAAGCAAATCCTCCTAGAGACATCATGACCTCGAGAAGCCACTGAGGATTTAAAGGGGCCGTTCAGGGCAATGGCTGGGTCTCCTTCTAACTCGAAGGACAGTCCTCTAAGCCCCTGGCAGTGGAGGGAGGGCGGGCATCGTGGCTGCGTGGGCCTGCTGAGGCGGCCAGCCAGGCAGCTCTTACAGGATTAGCTTGCTGCTTTCAGGAAAGGTGCCAGGTGAGGCTAAGATGCCCAGCCAGATGGAGGGGGGGCCCAGAAGGAAGGGGGTGGGAAGAGCAGTACCTGCACAAGGCTATGCAGATACACGTCACCAAATCCGTGCTCCTTACCAATACCTGGCTTCTCACCCTTTCATGAGGATGCTGTGCAGGGACCCCCCAGGTTTTTGCCAGCAAGGACCTCTACCTACCAAGTTTTCCTTGCCATTACTATGATCTGGAGTTATCCTTCCTCTGAGGGGAAGTCCTGCCTGTTGTCTACTCTTGACTCCCCTGCTACAGTTTACAACCAGGGCCCCACCCCTCAGAACAGGTGAGGGGCTAAGCAGTTCCCCTAACTCCCTTCCTTCTTAGCTCCCCACCCCCAGGCTGACAGGTGGGGGAGACAAGAGGAAGCAGCTGGGCTAGGACACCTGTCCCCACCCAGCCATCATGGGCCCCAGAGGCCTGCATAAGGAGACTCAGCATAGAGGAGGCAGTGGTGGTGGCTGGAGGAAAGGGCCCATAGGTTAAGGAGAGAGGCGACAGGAAGGTCTGAAAAACCCACTTTCAGATCATCCCATCCTCCTGGTCTACCCCAACCATCATCCCTCACCAAATGCACAATACACGCATGCTTTAAAGGGAAAATCTCAAGGTTTGAGGTCATCCCTCAAACCCCTTGCTCTATTCCCTTGTTACTTGATCCAACTGGAGTGGGAAGACCCCAGGAAAAGGGACCAAGCCCCACTTTCCTCACTCCATCCTCCTGCCACACATTTCTACTTGAAACTCAGGGATGGGCTCTCCCCGTATTCTTTGTTCTCTCAACCCTCAACCCTAGGTATTTGCTGGTGGGCTGAGGATGAGAGAATCACGAGGGGTAAGCAAGCACGCAGCCAGAGGGATCTGGCAAGACTCGTGGGGCTAAGTGTGGAGGAGGCAGGTTCTGAGACAAGGAGACGGCTGGATGGGGAGGGGAGGGCTAGGCTCAGCTTCCCAACCCATCCTAGGGCCAAACGGAGCCCTAGGCCAGGAGGAACCCTCAATCCCTACCCTGGACACCAATCCCTACCCTGGACACCAAAGGTATTCCTTGCCCCCACCCCGCTTCTGGGTAGCTGCCTTAGCAGGCAAGTCCTGGGCCAGGCTGGGGCTGAAGGTCTGAGAGAAAAGATGCAACCATCACACTTTTTCTGGCAGAAACTCCTTCCCTTCCCATGTGAGGCAGGTAGCACCACCTCCCTTTCACAGGTATGGAAACTCACACAGAGATGGGCAGAAACTTGCTCAAGGTCACCAGAAATAAGGGGCAGAGGCAGACTGACTGTTGGGCACAGGGCTTCTGCTTGCAACCTGGATGGGAGTGGGAGGGAGTCTCCCTCCACCTGGGAGTTCTAGCACATTCCTTCCAGGGCCAATTCCCCAGGTCTGGGCCTGGGAGGCTCACATTGGCCTTTTGTCTGCCTTGAGACAAGCCCAGCCTCTTGTGGTCCAAGCCTTCCCACTCTAGTGTCTCTTCTCATTCATCCCATGCGGCAGCTCACAGGGATAGCAGGAGGGGTCTCGGAGTGTCATTTATTCCTGCCTTCACACCCTTGCTTTGGGGGCTTTCTCCATGACACTTGAGTCAAAGCAATACCCCCCTCACCTTGCCACCAAAGGCTGATTCTCTGCCCTCTGCTGAGGAATCCTGGTTTTCTCTTCCCTTCGATTTCTCCTCCTCCTCTCAGGTCTCCGTGGGCCTCCTTTCCATTGCCCCGTCCTGCAGGGCAGGATCTCTCCTTTAATCTCAGACAAAGCCCTTTACACTTCATAACTAGGAAAGCTTAAAAGTCACTTAAATCTCCGAGACTCAGTTTCCCAATTCAAAAAAACAGTTTTAGAGAGAAACGGTCTTCTTATGTTCCCATGCTCAGTACAAAGCTTGGCACACAGGAACATAAGAAATGGAAGTTTCCTTCCTCCCTTTTGAGAACCCATCACCTCTCTTCACTGGGATCTCAAAAATTTTGGTGTTTGGGCGGGGCACGATGGCTCACACCTGGAGTCCCAGCTACCTGGAAGGCTGAGGCCGGAGGATCGCTTGAATGGGAGGCTGCAGTGAACCATAATGGCACCACTGCACTTGAGCCTGGACAACAGAGCAAGATCCTGCCTCAAAAAAAATTAAAAAGTTGTGGTTTTTGGTCTTCAAAGTATACTGGAAAGTTGGGCAAGAGGGGTAATGCTGAGGGTAAAGCTCCTTTGACCAGGGGGCAAAAAAAAAAAAAAAAGCTCCCTCTGCATGGTTTCCTGGTCTGCTCAGCTCCTAGGAGAGTGGCCACAGCACCCAGCCAGAGGCACCAAGCCAAGGTCAGTGACCAGGCCTACAGCCCAGAGCCTCCTGGGAGGGTAAGTTTAAATGAGTAAATATGGTCCCACCTGGGTGTGGCCAGCGACAGGCTAGAGCTTTGGACATATCCCGCCCCTCCCAGCCTACAGCAGAAAGAAGAGAAGTCAGACAGGCACAAGTGCCTCCCAGCCCCTTGGCTATCAGGGTCCTGTGCAGAATCAATGAATGCATTTCCCTGTCTCCACACCAGCCAGGACTAACCAGAAGCATGACTTGGCTCTCAGAAAAGAGAGGCTTGTAGCCTCGGCCTCAGGAAAAGGAAAATGTCAGATGAAGAGGGCCTTGGGGATCACCTAGGCCAAGGATCTACCCCCAAATGCCTGAGGGCTTAGATGTAGTCTTGATGCCTCACAGTGGCCTTGCTTATCAGGGTGAGTGGGGAGGGCAACAGAGACCAGCGACAAACCACCAAAACACCCAGGTGTTAATCACCGAAAGGCGAAACTCTGTACATCTGGAAAGCTGGGGCCCAAGAGGAGGGACCCGGGGACACACGGTCAGTGTGAGGGGCAGAGGCAGGCTGTGCCAGGAACACAGAGAGGGGCACGTGGGGGAGGGGTAAGGGGCAGGGATGGAAGTCAGCCAAGGCTCCTTGACTCACAAGCCATGCTCTTTATTTTGCAGACAGGGCTCTGCCTGCCCATCTGTGGTCTAACCTTAATCCCTCCTGCTCCAGTCAGCCCTTCTCTCTTCAAAGTTCTTGCTATGCCCTTCGCCTTCTTGCCTCCGGTCCCCTCAACCCCATCCCAACTCTCCAATCCTTTAATCATCTTTGCCATTCACTACCCCCCACCTCCCGCAGTGCAGCAGCTGCTCTGTGGGTGTCTACATACCAGTGTGTATGCGTTGCACACCTTCCTGCATGTGTACCACTAAATGCTGTGGACTGCATTGGGCATGCCTGTCTACCTGAGACCCCTAACTAGCTCCCACTACTGGGGGAAAGGGGCCTAATGGCTAGTTCTCCCACAGCTCCAGGACAAACGCCTCAGAATATTTTCAGCCATAAGCAGGGAGAGGAAAAAGACGATAAATATTCCAAGATCCAAACAGCACCGACCCCACCAAGCCAAAGGTCAAGGCCTTTCCTTTCGGGAGAGCCACTGGAAAAGAAAGTGCTTTGAGTTCCCCTCCTTTCCTATGCCAAATTAGAGCCATCTCTCTCCCCCCAGCTTCCCCACTGGGAAGTTCTTCCTGAAGTCTAAGCTCCATCCTACCTGCTGTGATCATGGATAGACAGAGCGACATCAACCACAATACAGTCAGACGTCCAGCTTCTAGAACACAGCTTCTAGTACCTAACCGCCCCTCCCTCCATGAGTAAGTCACCAAACTGGGACAGAAGGACAGACAGTTGGCCGGACTCCGGCCCCATGACTGGCTCATAAAAGCCACCAGCAATTACAGTGATGCTGAGGTTGTGCCGGCCTGCCACCATTTCCTCCTTCTCTATAAAAAAGAGATAGTTGCCTCAAACCAGCTGGCCTGAGAGAGCCTCGAGAGTCCCAGTCATGGTCCCGTGGGATGGGGAGAATCCCAGCACCACAGTGCCATGAGACTCAGAACCTGACCCTTGATGATGGGTTCCAGGCTCACATCGGATTCTCATACCCACTTATAGAACCTGATGAACACCAACAATGACCTGTGTCCAAGAGGTCAAGGCCTGTATTAAGTCAAGGCCCTCAACTCCTCTTTTCCAGTAAGGCCACCACTCTCTGGACTAGAGGGGCAAAGAAGCAGGGGGCCTGACTCAAATACAACTAGGGAAATGTTGGACCCACCCACTTGCTCCTGGACTTCCCTTGTCCCCATAAAGGTACTCAGGTGTGTGGCAAAGTGTCCAACCAAGGGCCCACACCAGGCCAGCGTTAAGTCCTGAGATTCTGGATCCAGTGCCAACCAGGGAGAGCAGGGGGCCCAGCTGGTCAGGAAGAGAAGGTTGATAAAACGGGGAGAGGTCCAGGCCTCTCTGGGGGTATAAGAGCCAGAGACGACCACAGCAGAGGGACCCTCTGAGGGCACGGTAGAGGAGAAGGGTCTGAGGGGCTGGGCCATAATCAATGAGGGCCTATCCCCAAGGCCTCCTCAGGGGCCAAGGCACCTCCCACTCCAAACTTCCTTACTACTGCTCCTTTAGCCCCCACCAACCTGAAGAGTCTCCCTCTGGCTTCTCTTCCCTATCATATCTCCCAGGAAAGATTAAAAAAAAAAAAACAAAAAAAAACAAAAAAAAACCCACTGCTACAGAGAGATTATATAACAGCAGCCAGAAAGACTATCATATCTCCCAGCCTATGAGAAGAACCAGGAGCCAAGGGGGCAGTGCCAGGATGCCCAGGCCCTCCAGCCCAGGGGCACCAAGCACAGAGTGGGGTGGACACGGACAGCACCTGCCATCCCTCCAAGTCTGCCACCAATCTTTCAGGCATTGAGTACAGCAGACAGAAGCTCTAGCCAATTCTCCATGCCCATCCCCCAACACAAGGATCATGAGGCTCTCTGGGTCCTGCTTCTCCCCTTGGACTGGGGCTTCCATGAACACGGACTGTATGTCTCCCTTCCCAGAATCCCTCCCTACTATGAAGTTGTGCCTAAAAGAGTGGAAAGACAAAAGCTCTGACACAGATTTGCTGTGTGATCTCAGGTAAAAAACTCAACCTTTTGGGTCCCTACAGGAGTGAGTAAAAGCTCCTCCCTTCCTCCCTTCCCCCCTCCCCCCTTCCCCCCAGAGAGACCAGAGACCCCTCCCTTTACAAATGTACATGCACACACATACATATACACACATATGCAAACATACAGGGTGTGTTGGCGGGGGCAGGGGAGTTACAACAAAGAGAATATAATCACTGAGACCCAAGGGTCCAAATGCCTGTGCTGGGGCAAGTGGGGAAGGAGCTCCATATAAGCTCCAGTGTCCCCTAGTCACCCCGTATAAATAGGTCCTCAGCCACTCCCACAATAGTCCTACCCCACCCCCATCTCCTGCCCAACACACTGGGAAACCACAGGAAGGAAATTCATTCCCAGGCAGGGCCGTGGGAGCTGGGACAGCCAGACTAAGTCCTGGGGCGGGTGTGACCCCGTGGCCACAAGCGGGTGGACATCTGTGAACACTGACATGTGCCTTTTCAATGCTCTCCTCAGCTACTGAGACCTTCCTGTTGGGGTTGGGAGAGGAGTGGGAGGTGGACAGCTCCCAAACGCCAAAACACCCAATCTCAGGCTGACCTGCGCTCCCCTCCTATCTCCAGGCCAGAGCAGCCCAAGGTCACCGCCCCAGACGGCAAACTTCCCATAGTCTAGGCTGGACCCTGAATTGCTGCGGAGACCCATTGAAGGGATAGGAGGAGGAGTAGATAAGGGCCACCTCCACCTCAAAGCAAAGAAACCAGGACTCTGAGGAAAACTCAGATGGGGGTTGGGCACAGCAAAGAGGGACACAGGATCCCCTCCAACCCCCTATACCCTCCCCCAACCCATCAACAATGCACCAAGTAATGGGAGGCAGAGGGAGGCTCCCACTCAGAAGGGCAAACCTGGGATAACCCGGTCGGTGGATCCTAGAGTGCCTTCCTTTCAGGAGGAGTCCTAGGAAGGCTGCTGAGAGGACAGCGTGATTCACTAGGGGGAGGGGGCCCCTTTCCCCAACCCCCTAAGACCCGAACCTGGTAGGAGGGAGGCTGGCATTGGAGTGGGGGACTAAAAGCGTTTTGGTCTCCTTGGCCCACCCTCCCAAAAGCCCCCCCAAACTCCCTAAACCCCCGCTCGCAGCCCAGCTCCGCCTGCCATAGGTGGAGAGGACTAGAGAACTCTTGCCCAGATGTTGAACAGCTGCAAACTTCTGGCCAGGGAGTTCTCCAGTTGGGGTTACTGACAAACCACATCAGGGGTCTCGGAAGCGGGGCTAGGAGATCTCAAGGAGGGTCCTGCGTGCCCACCTCGTGGCGACTCCGCGTCCCAACTCCACAGGCACCCGGCAAACACGGGCCCCGGAGACACACACACTCACACACCCCAACCCACTACCCCGGTGTCATCTGAACAACATCCCCCCTCCCTCCCCCGCTTCCCAAACAGCTGCGGCTCCCCCCGCCTCCACCCTCCCGCCGCCCTCCCAGGCCCCCTTCTGCACCATTTCGGGCCAAGGAGGAGGGAACAGGCGGCGAGAGGAGGGAGAGGGAGGGAGGGCCGGCTGTTAAAATGTCAGTCGCTCCCGGCTGTCACCGGAGACCCCCTCGGAGGATGGCGCCCCGTCCCATACCGCTCGGAGGCCGTCGTAAACCCCCTACACGAACAGGCGGGCGCGCCCCCAATCCGCCCGTCCCCACCCGGTACTCCCAACACCCAAGGGAACTGCAGCCCACTCCACTTGTCCCCCACGACAGACTCCCTGACACAAACAGTCCCCTAGGTAATCCCCGCCAACGCCACACGAAAACACGGCCCGCTTCGCGAGTTCCTCCCGGCCCGGGGGCTGCCCCATCCCACCCCTCAGGGGGACGGTCTAGACCACCCTCCACCCCAACCCCTGGACCGGGTGGGGGAGGGGGCCTCTTAAAGTGGCAGGCGCATTATTTTTCTCTACTCACCAGCCCGGCTGGGGGAACGGTGTTGTCACGGCAAAGAGCGGGTAGCCCTCGCCCCTGGTCCGGAGGATCTTCAACACCGGGAAGCCGCAGCTCCGGGCGGGGGGAATAATAAATGAGGCCGGCGTCCGCGCGGGCCCTGGGCGGCGCCGTGGGGCCCGGGCCCCCGTCGTGGGCGCGGGGGCCAGCAGGCGGGCGGCGGGCAAGCGGGGAACCGGGGCCGAGCGCCCGAGCCGCCTCGGCTGTTGTTGATATTTTGCTTCCTTCCTCCTTTCGGGCTCCAAAGGTAACTCCTCCAGCCCCCGGGAGTCGAGGCCGACGTAGGCACAGCTCAGCCTAGCTTGAGGGGTGGGGGGAAAGGGGTGACGGACAGGCGTGGGGGCCAATGGGAGGCACCTGTGGGGGTGGCGGGGCGGAGCCGGGGCTGGGGCGGTCTCCAGGACGCGGCCCCGCCCCTCGCTTCCCCAGGGCTGGCCCGGCCAGGCCGGGTCGGTCCCCACCCCACCGCTCTCCCAAGCTAGGCTGCGGCGCCAGGAGCGGCGGATCCCTCCGCCTGCCGGGAGGGAGGGAGGAAGGGACGAAGGGACGAAGGGACGAAGCGAGGCAAAGTAGGGAGGCGAGACCAAGAGGCCTTTAAAGGGATCGGTCCGCTCCCACGGTGCCCCTCGGAGCACGCCGGCCGCCCGCCTGGCACTGCTGCCACCGCGTGCTCCAGGAGGTCCTTTCCGGGGAGGCCGTGCGAGCTGCACGCACACGCTCAACACGCGCCACCTCGGCACCTCCTCGCGGCCCCGGGCCCCAGGAGAGTTGGGAGGTGGGAATCTAAGTAGATAAATTAAGGGGAGACTGGAAGTGGTGAAAAGCTCCCATCTCCCCCACTTGGTGTGTGACAAAGCCCCACTTACGGGCGACATTCTTAGGGTTGGGGGGGTTACCTAGGGAGCTCAGTTGCTCCCTCTACCTGTGACAGGCCCCCTCCCGTCCCAGGGCCCGGCTCGGCAGACGCCCAGCAATTTAAAGCGACAGCTCATAGTTCTTGGGTGACCTAATCTCCAGTGCTTACGGGGCCCCACAGCACTTACTGCCGAGGGGGCAATTTAAAGGGGCGGGACCCTAATTCCTCTCCACCTCCCGCCGCACAGTAAACACCCAGAAATGTCTTATTAAAGAAGCAGTAGTAGCTCTTTAAATTTTTTTATTTTTATATTCCTGGTTGCTCCAGGGTGTGGTGAATTTTTACGTGCCCTACAACAGGAGTGTGGGTGCCATGCCTGCTGGACAACTGACCCGTCAGGCTTCCTCTTCAGCATCCCTGTTACTTCCAAGTCCTGCTGCTTTCTCCCAGGAGCGTAAGGAAATGATGGCATCCGGCTTAGATCTCAAAGAACCTTGCAGAACAGAAGGGCACTCACTCAGTTCTTCACACACCCCGAATTTTTTTTTTTTTTTTTTTTTTGAGACGGAGTCTCTCTCTGTCGCCCAGGCTGGAGTGCAGTGGCGCGATCTTGGCTCACTGCAACTTCGCCTCCCAGGTTCAAGCGATTCTCCTGCCTCGCCTCCCTTCCTGCCTCCCGAATAGCTGGGAGGACAGGCGCACGCCCCCACGCCCGGCTAATTTTTTGTATTTTAGTAGAGATGGGATTTCACCGTGTTGCCCAGGCTGGTCTCGAACTCCTGAGCTCAGGCAATCCGCCCACCTCGGCCTTCCAAAGTGCTAGGATTACAGGCATGAGCCACCGCGCCCAGACACACACCCTGATTTCTGGCTGGATCTGATTTACCGGACAAAGACTCCAATATATATAGAGAGGCAACATGTCATGGTGGTTAGAAATGTCAACTTTGCAGTCAAGCTGCCCTGGTTCAGATCCTCACTCCACCATTCATTAACTGTGAACACAGGCACATTTAACTTTCCCCTACCTCGTGGTCCTCATGGTGACCATGACTAGAGATGGTGATAATAGTAGCTAACTCAGAAATTTAGTGTGAAGATTAAATTAGTTCTTCTAAGCAGATTGCTTAGTACAGTGTCTTATGCTGTATAATAACCCAAACCAGACCATTGGGCCAACGGCTGGTCTGCAAAGAACCCTCTAGGCCTCCATTGGCTCATGCAAGCCTCAAAGGAGGTGAGTTCAGTGGAATTGCTCTGCAAATAGGTTGGAGACTTATCTTGTGTGTCCTAAGACAGGAAGCCAGCAAGCTCCTACTTCCTTGGCCTCAGTTTCCAACCCTTCTACCTGACCCCCCCCCCCCTTTCAGGAAACAGTGTCCCACCATGTCCCCAAATATAGCTTCTCAGTTCTTCATTGGATCTAGGAGGCTGGGCCCCCAACACCAGAAGATGTGAGTTACCCCTGCCAGGCAGGTCTAGTTTGCCCAAAAGACTTCAGGGTAGGCAGGGGGAGCCCATCTGCCTCTTCCCCCAAGGACAGAGAAGAACAGAGCCCTGTGCCAGGCTTGAGGCTGTGGCAGTAGCAGGATGGGAAAGTGCCAACCCCCCTCAAGTGGGGAACCTCCCCTCACTTGTGGCCTCTATTTTTAGTGCTTCCCTAGGCTCTAGCTGGAGAAACCGTTTAGTCATCAGGGTGTTTATTTTCCGGCTGTTTCCGACGTCGGGAAAGCAGAATGTTGAGACTGAAGAGATCCAAGGCTGCTGGAAAAGACTTCTTAGGATCAGGCCTGGGAATTCAGCCGTCAGACCACTGGGTCCCAGATCACACACACAAAAAGAAAAAGAAAGGAAAGAAAGTGGGCAGGGGTCAGCCAAGCCCCCAGGAGACCAACAGAGCTGGGTTCTCAGCCGCCTCCAGTTTCGAGGCTCTCCAAGCCGAAGAACCCTCTGGCTCTAGCTCTACTTGAAGGAGTCTCTCCAAAAACTAACCAACCCCAGAACAAATTCTTTCTCAGGGCAGATTCCCAGAAACCCCCTCCCCAACATCCTTTATATCAGCGTGGTGAGCCTCCCGCCAACCACAGCTCCAGCCAATCTCAAGCCTGAGGTAGGCTTGCCAGGGCTATCATTGGCTGATTGATCCTCCCAGTCTTGGAATGTTGGGTCCTTAACAAAGGAATGAGGAAGGAAGGTGAGTCACCTGGGGAGGGTTTTAAAGGGCCAGGAGCAGGAGGGAAAAGGGAAAGGAGGGAAGAGCTCAGTGGGTGAGATGCAGTGTGCTGGACCCCGAAGATGCTGCCATAATTCCCTAGAGAACAGAGTAGGAAAGAGACACTACAAGTGGGATAGAATTTAGAATATAGAGAAAACTAAATGGGAGAGCAAAAGTAACAAACACGGGGCCTTAATTCCCATGGAAGGGTAAGAAAGGGTCTAGGGAATAATGTTGCTGGAAGTTAGATTGAAATAAGGACTTCCTGAAAGTGACTCACTAAATCTTTTTCTTCTGGCCCCTGTATTTCCCATTCCAGAATCCCCTGGGTAGGAAATACCTGAGCGAGTTCAGATGCCTAGGTCTCATTTTTCCTCCTCCCACTCTGGCTACCCATCCATCTTTCCTAGAGAAAAGTACCTAACAGGCCAAAGCTGCTATAAAATCCTTTAGGAATCAAACACTTCTATGCTCACTGAAGTCTTTTAAAAGTGTGTGTAAACTCCTCTCCACCATATCATCTTTGTAAGTTTATATGGCAAAGGGACATGGACAACTCCTTTTGTTCACCCCTGCCCAAGCATCCCCAATCCAACTTAATTTGTAAAAGTCTTCCTCATCCTCATGCCCCAAGGGCCATTTCTCTGCCTGCCTGTCCCATAGCCCTGGGAAGCCATTACTGCTGGTCCAGCCTCTAATCTGTCTGGCAGCTTGGTTGGCCCCCTCTCACCTTCCCTACAGCCATCTGGACAATCTCCAGCCCCCTATGTCCATCCACCTCATCCCTTCCATTGAGCTGATCATTTTCCCCCCAGTTTTCAATTGATCCTGGCAGTCCATACATCTGCCACCTTGTCTTGTGAGAGGAAAGGCCATCAGCAGGTTTACAGTTCTGTGTATACATGCTCTGTGTGGACTTGGGTATTATTCTGCACCTGCTTGTATAGTGCACTCTACTCTGTGTATCTGTCTCGTCTGTACACACTCCTAACCAGATCCTGGGCCCCTTGAGGGCAGCAATCTAACTCTACTTTGAGTCTTCAGGGCCTTGCAGGACCTGGCATAGAATGTGCTCAGCAAATGTGTTAACATGAATCTGTATTTGTGTGTGCGTGTGTGTGTGCAGCTATGTATATGAGTTCAGATTATAAAAACGTTTATTGAACATCTCATTTGTCCATTGATAACTGTGCTAGCCTGAGGATGGGGCTGTGGTCTGGCCTGTCCCACCACCCCGCACAAGTCCCACTTTAGGCCAGAATTGAGGGGAAAGGGCAGAGTCAGGCAGAGAGGTGTCAGGCTGAACTGGCAGAGTTGTGCCCCAAGCTCAGGGCCAGGGTGCCTGGGCCAGGCCTGGGGCAAAGGGCAGACGGCCCACCCTGGAGCTGAAGCGGGCAGGGAAGGGATGCCAAAGCCGGGTCCTCGGTCAGTGCATCACCCCCACAGAAGCTCCCTGCCCCCGGCTGGGCAGGATGTGGTGGCAGCTGCAGGAGAGTGGGCAGGATGTGGGGGTGGGGGCAGCTGAAACACAGCCTGACAGTCGTCTCCCCAGCTCCTCCCTCCTTCTCTCTTGCCCCCCCCACATCCGCCCCCTCCCGGTCACGTGCTCCCAGCCAGGGCACCGACGGACTATTTCCCCCTTTCCGCGGAAGGACATAATTGTCATCGCAAACTCCAGTCGCCGCCGACTTCAGCTGTACCACGCCTTTTTCTTGCCCCATAACCCAGGACAGAAAGTTTGCCGAATACACATTTCTTTAAAGCCCTGATCGCTAACCAGGGAGTGGCCCCTTTAAATGCAAATTAACCGCCTTCTCTCTCGCCCGCCCCCCCACCCCCATCCCAACTTCGCTCCTCGTGCCCAGACTCCACCAGCTGCCATTGACGTCACGCGTGCGTCAGCGTCGCCAGCCCAACCAGACGGCACGTGGGGGGAAGAAGGTAGACTTAAAGGGCCAGACGCTCGCGGCCTGCCAGGTTTTGGCTATGAGACTTGGCCTGGGAGGAACGAAATGGGATGTGGGGAAATGTCTTGGAGCAGAAAGAAGTGCAGGGTAGAGCCGAGCGCGGTGGCTCACGCCTGCAATCCCATCACTTTGGGAGGCCGAGGCGGGCGGATCACGAGGTCAGGAGTTCGAGACCAGCCTGGCCAATATGGTGAAACCCCGTCTCTACTAAAAATACAAAAATTAGCCTGGCGTGGTGGCGCGCGCCTGTAGTCCTAGCTACTCGGGAGGCTGAGGCAGAAGGATCGCTTGAGCCCGGGAGGCGGAGGTTGCAGTGAGCCGAGATTGCGCCACTGCACTCCAGCCTGGGCGACAGGGCGAGACTCCGTCTCAAAAACAAGAAAAAGGAAATGCAGGGTAGACGTTTAGAAGGACTTCCCAGAGTAGGAGAGTATATCTGCTCATGGGAGAGAAACCCAGGAGTAGGAGGAGCAGAACCACTGTGAAAGTGGAGGCTTGGCATTTAAGACTCGCCCAGTTATAATTTCAGCCTTTCCCTTATCCCTGCCCCGCATGTGCATAATAAGCACAAGGACTTCGTTCACTTCTGTGTTGCCAGCACCTCGAACGCAGCATGTAGTAGGGACTCAATTTAAGTCCAGTCCTGCCTCCTTACCTGATGGGGTATTTGTTCCGGGACATCTCCCATAGGAAAATCTGCTGAATCTGTGAGATAACGTAACATTTGCATGTGACCTGTGCACCACCTCCGATACACTTTAAATCATCTCTAGATAACGTATAGTATCTAATACAATGTAAATGCTATGAAAATAGTTGTTATACCGTATTGCTTAACGAACAATGACAAGAAAAAAGGTCTGTTCAGACGCAATTTTTTTTCTGAATATTCACCATCCAAGGTTGGTTGAATCCACGGATGCACAGTATTTGTAGAATTAATGAACAGATCCATTGAGTCCAATGCAAAGCCACCTCCTTTAGGAGGCTTTCCTTGATTGCTCCACCCAGCATGCATAGCACAAACACGCTCAGCTAAAGACAATGAACTGTCTTTTGAACGCTCACAGCAATCAATAAACCTGTTGCTTCCTTCCATGCATTAGAGACCATGAGAGCAGTGGTTAAGAGCACAGAACTAGGAATAATATAAACTTGGGTTCCAATTCCATTAATGCTGTTTACTAGTTGAATGACCTTAGACAAGTCTCTTCATCTTAGTTGTAATAACTGTCCTATGGGGTTAATGATACTTAGACCTAGACTTGCTGTTTGAATTAAATGCAACCATTTCTGTGAAGTTCTAGTATGGTACCTGTTGCATAGTAAGCATTCAATAATTGTGGGGGAGGTAGGTTTTAACATGGCCCTATCCCCCAGTAAAGTGTGAGCTTCTTGAGAACAAGGACCTTGCCATCCTGAATTATTCCCCAGCATCAAGCTGGGGGATAAAGGCTTATAATTGGTGCTTTAAAAATGTTTTTGGCCAGGTGCAGTGGCTCACACTTGTAATCCCAACACTTTGGGAAGCCAAGATGGGAGGATCACTTGAGGCCAGGAGTTCAAGACCAGCTTGGTCAACATAGTGAGACATTGTCTCTATTTAAAAAAAAAAAAAAAAAGGCCGGGTGCGGTGGCTCACACCTGTAATTCCAGCACGTTGGGAGGCTGAGGCGGGCGGATCACGAGATCAGGATATCAAGACCATCCTGGCCAACATGGTGAAACCCCGTATCTACTAAAATACAAAAAAATTAACCAGGTGTGGTGGCCCGCGCCTGTAGTCCCAGCTACTCAGGAGGCTGAGGCAGGGGAATCGCTTGAACTGGGGAGGCGCAGGTTGCAGTGAGCTGAGATCGCGCCACTGCACTCCAGCCTGGCGACAGAGCGAGACACGGTCTCAAGGAGGAAAAAAAAAAGTTTTTAAAATGAATAAAAATGAAAGAGTGAAGCCGGGCAGGGTGGCTTTCATTTGTCATCCCAGGTTCTCAGGGGCAGAGGCAGGGGGATCCCTTGAGCCCAGGAGTTTGAGACAAGCCTGGGTAACATAGCGAGACATCATCTCTTAAATAAAAATTTAAAACATTAAATGAATACGTGAACAATTTCAGTAGTCCTTGAAATTTGACCTCCAAACTCAAATCTGAAGTTGTTATCCGAAGGAAGAAAACATTATAAATACCCCTTTACCACCTGTTGTGCCCCTCTGTGCCCCAGGTTTTAAGGCTCTGTGGTAGAACCTCAAGGTAGAGTTGAGGTTAATCTGCAGTTGAACCAAAAGTACTGTATTATGCAAACAAGTCACAGAGGATTGGTCTGCGATGAAGACCTGGGTGGGAACGGGGGCTTCTGACCTCTCCTCATCCCCGGCTTAGCTACTGAAACCCTGTCCCAAGAAACCCAGGCTGGGCTTCTGCCAAGGACAGAGGACACTAAAAGAGAGCTGGAAAAGGGGAGCTTTTCATCCAAACACTAACCCACCTTTGAGCTTTTCTTCTCTGGAGTCTCACCTTATTCCCCGACCCCAAGCCAGTTCCTCACCTGTCCCTAGCTCTGGCTCCCACTCCCCACCCCAACCTTCATTCCCTCCACAGCTCCCCAGTGGTTATAGTGGAGGGGGGACAAGACCTCCTATCACCTGGTTCCGGCTCCTTGGCCAGAGGAGCAGTAGCCACCTTGTCCTTGTTCAGCCTGTCTTGCAGCTGCTTATCGATCTGATTTTCAATATCTGTCACCATCTCAGAAGTAGAAGGCCTGACAGACAACAGGAGGGACTTCCTGCCAGGGGAATAGCTATGATCAGAAGGCAGTGAGAGCCCTCTCTTTCCTTGAGGAGGAGGAAGAAGTGGTGAGACCCTCTGGCTGAGAGCAACCTCCTCAACACAAGGAACCCTGGGGGTGTGGGTGGGTTTCCCCCCACAGGAATCTCCCATCAGCCTTGATGTTAGCTCCGCCCCCCTGCAGGGGTGGGGTGACACCCAGGAGCACTGTGTTCCAGAAAACCCCAAAATAACCTGCCTTCACTGTCCGGCTGCTATTTCTGTCCATCTTGTTTAATTATTCAAACCTAAGTTGGGGAGTGAACTATAAAAAGCTCTCCTACTTGGGGACCCAGGAGAGCTGGGAGACTCGCCAGGTTGCAATAGCAGCAGACCACAGTGTTTGGGTGAGGTCACTTGGTCCGGCCTCCGGCCTGAAAGTTCCTTCTGCTGTTTGGCTGCTTCCTCTGCTAGAAGGCAGAACCCAGGCCTCCCTCCCAAAGTTCCCTCGTGCCCTCACTTCAGCACCCCTCCAGCCCCTATCCTGCCTGGGAGCTGTCCTCCACCCCACCCCACTTGACTCTGGCCATACTTATTCTCAGCTGTCCCTTTGCCAACCTGCTCCCTAGTTCAGGATTCTTAACCCACAGATAATATTGTTAGACCCAAACATCAGCAGTGGAGGGAGGTGGGATGGCAGAGGACTAGTTTGGTGGACACAGAGATGGCACCAGGCCCTTGGGTAGCATCACCATCAGCTGGGGGTGGAGAACACTGTTCTGGGTGGGGCAATTCTTGGCGTCACAGGTGCTGAGCCTCTTCAGGAGCTTCTCTTGGGAACTCTGACATGGTGGCTGAAGGGATGGAGGTAAGGCAGTCCTTCTTTTCTTTTCTGGGCCTGGTCCTCTTCTAATTGGACTAGGCTGAAGTCCAATGTCAGTTTCCATTGAAACAGAAGCACAGGGCAGGCTAAGTGAGAAAGGCAGGTCTCCCTGAGGGCCACTTCTGTGACCCTCCTACCACAGGCCTTTCCTAAAAAGGTAGTAACAAAGGATTATAGTCATGGTGGCTCTAGCAATGTGGGGTTGTCACAATGAGCAGCCCTTGGGGGTGGGAATGAGGGGATTCTTGCTAGTGAGGGAGAGACTGGCAGTTACACAGCTTGAGCAGGAAGAAGGGTAAGAGAGGCTGTGGCAGCCACAGAGACCCAGAGACCCACACATGGACAGGAGTTATAGGATGGGCAGAAGGACAAGGGGCAGCAACAGTGACACTTGAGCCCCAAGAGAGGGAGAGACCCCAGGAGCAGACCCAGAGACCCAGGGCAGACGGAGGGGCAGACAGCCGAGAGAGCACAGAAGTGGAGTTAAGAGGCCCAGTGTGGGAGGGGGACGCAGCAGCCTGGCAGAAGCTGGGGACAGGGGAGCATGGCAGGGCTTTCCAAGAGTCAGTGTGGGACCTGAGTGTTTAAAAAGAGCCTTGGGTTTCACACTCAGGCCTATTTTGGGGCTTGTTCCCACACATCTCCGTCAGCAGCAGTGGCAGCTCCTGCGAGGTCCAGCCCAGCTCTCCCTTTCACGGCTGCTCCTTGCGCTGCTGGGGGAGGTTGCTGAGGTATGGGGAAGAGGTACGCCGTCGCTAAGCAACAAGAGGCTGTGCACCTGGAGGTCCTAGGAGGAGACCCTGGCACCATCGGTATGGGGGAGGCAGGGAGACAGTAAAGGGTTGACCAAGCTCAAGGCTCCCTCTCCCATCCTCCCCAAGACAGTTACAGAGGAGGGATGTACCCATCCTTCAAGAAGCCTGTTGAATTAGCTCACAATCCTCCGGAAGGCTGCGATTATGCATGCAAACCTGTGTGACATTCCATAGACTGAGAGTTGGAGAGGGCAGGGGCTAGGGCATGAAAGACAAGGGTGAGCAACTTTCACACCAATCTTGGAGGAAGGTCGAGGACTTGCCTGTCTGCTAAAAGGTAGGAACTTCCATGGAAGTGCAAAGGTCTGAGGGCGGAAACTTAGTAGGGAGGAGACAGAATGGGAAGGGAAGCCGGTTGGACCCTGGGCCAGCCTCCCAGTCACAGAGGCTACCAAGGAGCCTACACAGAAGGGAGGTGGCAGGGCAGCAGGGGCCCCACACCCATCAGCCATCTGCTGGAATTCTCAGTGTCTTCAAAGCTGAAGTGCTGCACTGTATGCCATTATTTTTCTTCTCTTTTATTATTGTTTTTTGGTGGACTAGAGTTTGAACGAGGTAACGATCAAGAGGGAAAGACTCGTCCATTGACCCTGTCACCCGCCTCACTGCATCTCTAACAGGCCCGTAGGCCTGTAAACGTGAGGAGCAGCTCAGGCTTGACAGAGGGCCATTGCCTCCCTTTTTCTGTCACTTCCTCCATTGCCTCAACCCCTATCCAGAAGAGCGCACCTTCATTCAACAAGCATGGATCAAGCACTCGTGACGTGCCAGCCAGGGTGCTGGGGAAGTGATGAGGGGTGGGTTCCGTGGTGGCTGACACCCAGCCCCTCCTCCACAATGCCCGTCTCCTTGATGGCAGGCTCTCGTTCTCCCATCAGATGCTACACTCACACATGCTGCACATACTGGTGAATAGCTTCTTGCAGTCCATCCTGGCACGGTCCCCAAATTCCGCAGGGAACAGGGTGTGCTTCAGCCCTCTCCCTCTCTCACTAAGGGCTAGGAAGTTTTGAGTCTTCCGTCTCACACACCGCAGAGGCTGCATTGCCGAGAAGACACAGGGGCAATGTGAGGCCTTCTTATTCCCGACCCACAAGAAAGATGCCAAGTTGGGGACAAGAAGGGTACAGGCTTGTTTTGCTTTCATTCCTGCTTTATGTCAGGCACTCTGAAAGGCATTGTGTACACTGTTTTCATCGTCAGACAATAGCCCATAATACTTTGTCTGACATCTGACAAAGAATGATCAGCCTTATTTTAGAGATGGTGAAACTAAAGGAGCATGTTCATGTTCATACAGCACAAAGTGGCTCTGGGATTTCAACCCATATAGTACCGTTAGGATAATACCCTCACAAATTCAATGTTGAAAGTGCTAATGAAGGCCGGGCGTGGTGCCTCATGCCTGTAATCCCAGCACTTTGGGAGGCCAAGGCGGGCAGATCACCTGAGGTCAAGAGTTTGAGACCAGCCTGACCAACATGGAGAAACTCCGTCTCTACTAAAAATACAAAATTATCTGGGCGTGGTGGCACATGCCTGTAGTCCCAGCTACTTGGGAGGCTGAGGCAGGAGAATTGCTTGAACCCGGGAGGCGGAGGTTGCAGTGAGCCAAGATTGCGCCACTGCACTCCAGCCTGGGCAACAGAGCAAGACTCCATCTCAATAAATAAATAAATAAATAAATAAATAAAGTGCTAATGAGACAGAAAAGGGCACTGAAAGATCTGGTTACCCAAGGACCTCTCAATTGCTCAGATTTGGAGAAGGTAGGGAGAGAAGATTGCGTCAAACAGACCTGAGATCCAATCCCAGCTCAGTCATTTCCAGCTGTGTGACCTTGGGTGAGTCACTCACTCTTTCTGAGTCTCAGTTTTCTCAATGATGATGTGACAGCAATGTTCATGAAGTGCTGCCAAAATTGCAATAGATCATGTAAACTATGTGCGATGTACATCATTGCCTTGCAGCAATGGATGGCGCCTCTCCTTCCATCCTCTACAGAAGGAGGAAGATACCATTCTTGGTATGGTATCAGGAAGCCCAAAGCCTGGCAGAGGTTTGTAGAACAGGCAAAGGATAGCAAAAGGCCCTTTCTCTCTCTCAAGGGGGCGCGGGGGTGGGGGGTGGAAGGAGGACACAGGGGGAGGGGAGTCATTTTTGGAGCAAGAGTATCAAGAAAAGCCAAAAAAGGGACCTCTGCTGGAGCAGGTAGAGTAATGGTGACAGATGACAGAGTGAATAGAACTCCCAACTCCTATTTTCTTCCCATTTCTCTCCTAAGACAGATGTTTAAAGTGGAAATAAGAGAATTGGAGTTCTGAAAATGTGAGAATCAAATCTACAGCCCCATTCGTTCAGTGACTTCCTATCTCCACCCTGTGAAGTTCACCAGAGGCACCGAGGGAACTTGCCCAGATGGTTGTGGTGGCATTGTCCCTGGTGTGTGAAGAATTTTGGAGAATAGAAGAGGTGTAAAACTACTATAGATGAAAATAGGAGGTTCTAATCTTTAAGAAGAGGGAAAGATATTTTCAAAATTCTGGGGTTTCATTCCCACGACTGTTGTGGAAGGTTAGGGGAAAAGAAGAGGGACCATCAGGAGCTAGATGGGGTTCACTAATTAATCCCCAACTACTCAAGTGAGAATGGGCATCACCCGGGAGACTGTCAGACGTCAAGAGGATCCCACTCCACTCCGCACCGGTGAATCACAGTTTGCACTTAACAAGAGGCATAGATGAGTGAAATGTACATTCAAGACCGAGATGCACGCCATAACCTGTTTGTTTTTGTTTGTTTGTTTGTTTGTTTTTGAGACGGTCTTGCTCTGTCACGCAGGCTGGAGTGCAATGGTGTGATCTCAGCTCACTGCAACCTCCGTCTCCCGGGTTCAAGCGATTGTCCTGTCTCCACTTCGTGAGTAACTGGAATTACAGGGGTGCATCACCATGCCTGGCTAATTTTTGTATTTTTAGTAGAGACGAGGTTTCACCATGCTGACCAGGCTAGTCCCGAACTCCTGAGCTCGTGATCTGCCCGCCTCAGCCTCCCAAAGGGCTGGGATTACAGGCGTGAGCCACTGTGCCCAGCCCGTAACCTGTTCTTGAACCCTATAAGTAGGTGATTGTAAAGGTGCCGTGGAAAGCTGAAAGTTCCTTCAGGAACCTCTTCCTCCAGGAGAGTATTGGAGGGGCACTGTCCAGGGCGGGGTTCTGCCTCCTTTGCCCCATGGTTTCATTCACTTGTTTTACACAGTGGGCTTCCAACTAAGCTTTCCTTTGAAGAGCCGGGCCACAGCCAAAGATGTTTGAAAATCATCTGTGCTGTGTTATGGAACATCTGTGCTATGGAATGTTGCACAGCCTTGTGAGGCATGAACTGGATCTGGGCCCACTGACAGAATGGTCCCAGAGACAAATTGTTTAGTGAAAAAAGCAAGTCTCAGGCCAGGCATGGTGGCTCACACCTGTAATCCCAGCGCTTTGGGAGGCCAAGGCGGGCAGGTCACCTGAAGTCAGGAGTTCGAGACCAGCCTGGCCAACATGGTTAAACCCCGTCTCTACTAAAAATACAAAAATTAGTTGAGCGTGGTGGCAGATGCCTGTAATTCCAGCTACTTGGATGGCTGAGACACAAGAATTGCTTGAACCAGGAAGGTGGAGGTTGCAGTGAGCCGAGATCACACCACTGCATTCTAGCCTGGGTGACAGAGTGAGACTCCATCTCAAAAGAAAGAAAGAAAGAAAGCAAAAAGCAAAAAGCAGCCGCCAGGCGCAGTGGCTCACGCCTGTAATCTCAGCACTTTGGGAGGTCAAGTCAGGTGGATTACCTGAGGTCGGAAGTTCAAGACCAGCCCAACCAACATGGAGAAACCCTGTCTCTACTAAAAATACAAAATTAGGGCCAGGCATGGTGGTTCACGCCTGTAATCCCAGCACTTTGGGAGGCTGAGATGGGTGGATCACCTGAGGTCAGGAGTTCGAGACCAGCCTGACCAACATGGTGAAACCCTGTCTCTACTAAAAATACAAAAAAAAAAAAAAAAAAAAAAAAAAAATTAGCTGGGCATGGTGGCGGGCACCTGTAATCCCAGCTACTCAGGAGGCTGAGGCAGGAGAATTGCTTGAGCCCAGGAGGCAGAGGTTGCAGTGAGCAGAGATCGAGCCACTGCACTCCAGCCTGGGCGACAGAGCAAGACTTCGTCTTAAAAAAAAAACAACAACAGAAAAACAAAAACAAAATTAGCCAGGCATGGTAGCACATGCCTGTAATCCCAGCTACTCAGGAGGCTGAGGCAGGAGACTCACTTGGACCCGGGAGGCGGAGATTGTGGTGAGCCGAGATCGCGCCACTGCACTCCAGCCTGGGCAACAAGAGCGAAACTCCGTCTCAAAAAAAAAAATAAAAGGCCGGGCGCGGTGGCTCATGCCTGTAATCCCAGCACTTTGGGAGGCCGAGGCGGGCAGATCAGAGGTCAGGAGATCAAGACCATCCTGGCTAACACGGCGAAACCCCGTCTCTACTAAAAAATACAAAAAATTAGCCGGGCGTGGTGGCGGGCACCTGTAGTCCCAGCTACTCAGGAGGCTGAGACAGGAGAATGGCATGAACCCGGGAGGCAGAGCTTGCAGTGAGCTGAGTTTGTGCCACTGCACTCCAGCCTGGGCAACAGGGCGAGACTCTGTCTCAGAAAAAAAAAGAAAAAAGAAAAAAAAAAAGTAATTCTCAGTGCAATCTATAGAATAGGCTATTTATGTAAATAAGCATATATAGGTATGTGTGTATTCATCAACTATCTATACTCAGTGACTTAAAACAGCAATGACTGCTTTTGGTTTTGGGGATTGACTGGGTTCCACCAGGTGATTTTCCCTCAGAGTCTCATGCTGTTGCAGTCTGACAAGGTTTGGATCGGGGGTCTCAAAGTCTTCTTCACATGTTTGCCACCGAGGCTGGGAACACTCAAGCAGGTGGAGTCCGGAACAGCTACAGTCTCTTTCTCTCTCTGGTCTCTCCTTGTGGTCCTTGTGGTCTCTCCAGCACGGGGGTTCAGGGTAGCCAGCCTTCTTACAAGGAGGACTAGGGCTCCAAGGGCATTATTCTGAGACAGAGAGCTAAGGGGAATCAATATTGCTTTTTATGACCTAGCCTTGGGTGTCACCCAGCGTCACTGTCATACATTAGCGGAGGCAGTCACAGAGGCCTGCTCGTGTTCTAGGGTAGAGGACAGAGCCTTCCACCTCACGGGGAGGCTCCAAACCTCAGGGTTTGGGAAGAGCCCGTGGAATGGGAAATGTCGTGGCCATATTTGGAAAATACATTCTGCCACAATATGAACATATATATGAGGGCAAATGTATAGAAAGAAGGCCTGGAAGGATCTATACCAAATTATCAACAAGGCTTATTTTGGGGGAAGATGCAGATATATTTTACCTTACTTTGTACATATGACTTGAATCTTTTACATTGAGATGATATATACATTATTTTATTTGTTTAATGAAAAGGGAACTCAGAAAAAAAAATTTGCTGTAGGCTTTTTATAATAAAAGGGTTTAATAGATGGTATTTCTGAGGAGTGTTGCATAATGCATCTGAATTTTATGAAAGCATTTCATTAGGTTGATTATATTATCTTTTTAAAAAGATGCAGGAACATGGACAGCATTACTCATTCATTTAACAAATAGTCAGTGAATGCCTACTGTGTGTTAATGGAACAGCTATACCCAGAAAATCTTGTTAATAAATCTGAGTCAGCTTGGAGAGATATCACTGGTAGCTCCATCCATTGCCCTGTCCTGGTTAGCACTTTTGTCTGGAAAGAGAAAAGGCAGATTTGGCAAGAAGGTGGCTTATTGGTGCAAAAACACTTGAATATATTAGATTAAAACAGTGGCAAATGTTCAGCTCCACTCTTCCATTTATCTATTGCTATGTAACAGACCACCTTAAAACTTAGAGGCTTAAAACAACATTCTTTCATTATTTTTGTGGTCCTGGGCTCCACTGGGCTAAACTAGGCAGTTGTCACTTGTCAGGTCTCTTATGTGGTTGCAGACAGCAGCTGGCGTCATCTCAAAGGCTTCCTCATGTGTCTGGTTGTCAGCTAGGACCTCAGTTGGGAAGGTCAACAGGAATGTCATATAGATGTTGACTTCTCCATGTGGCCTCAACTTCCTCACAGCATGGCAGTAGTGTTCCCAGAGCAAATAGCCCATAGGCCCAGGTGGAAGCCATAAGTCACATAATCTCACTTTCACTGTAGTTAGAGGCCTTCCCAGATTCAAAGGGAGGGACTGTGGATGCCCCCTCTCAATGGGATGACGGATAATGCCCCTATAAGAAGAGCATGAAGGAGTGGAGATTTTGTTATGGCCATTTTAGAAAATAAAACCTGCTGGGCCGGGCGCAGTGGCTCATGCCTGTAATCCCAGCAGTTTGGCAGGCCGATGTGGGTGGATCATGGATCCTTTGAGGTCAGGAGTTCAAGACCAGCCTGGCCAACATGGTGAAACTTGGCTCTACTAAAAATACAAAAATTAGCTGGGCATGGTGGCCTGTGCCTGTAGTCCCAGCTACTCAGGAGGCTGAGGCAGGAGAATCGCTTGAACCCGGGAGGCAGAGGTTGCAGTGAGCCAAGATTGCACCACTGCACTCCAGCCTGGGGAACAGAGTGATACTTCATCTCAAAAAAAAAGGGAAAAGAAAAGAAAAGAAAACCTGCTGCATTCACTAATTATCAAATAAATAAAAACTATTCAATGATGCTTCCCCTTCTTCAAAGAAACAATTGACTCAGTTAACACAGAGTAAAAAAGTCAAGCCCTTCTGTATCAGGCCAGATGGGCTAAGTTATGCTGTAGTGGTAAACATCCCCCAAGTCTCAGTAGCTTAACGTAATAAGTCTCAGTGGCAGATAGTGGCTGTCTTTCTTTCCAGGTTGCTACCAGCTGATGATAGCTCATGACACATGTCACACTCAGGTTAGTAGGGGAGGCTCTGCTCCACATAGTCACTCAGGGACCCAGGCTGATAGAGGCTCTACCATCTTCTAGCTCCACCATCTAGAACACAGATACCATATCTGGGAAAGAAAGATCAGAGAATCGCATATGGGATTTTTATACTTTTTATTTCTTTTTCTTTTTTTTGAGACGGAGTTTCACTCTTGTTGCCCAGGCTAGAGTGCAATGGCGCGATCTTGGCTCACTGCAACCTCTGCCCTCTGGGTTCAAGTGATTCTCCTTCCTCAGCCTCCCAAGTAGCTGGGATTATAGGCACCTGCCACCATGCCCAGATAATTTTTTGTGTTTTTAGTAGAGATGGGGTTTCACCATGTTGGCCAGGCTGGTCTCAAACTCCAGACCTCAGGTGATCCACCTGCCTCAGCCTCCCAAAGTGCTGAGATTACAGGTGTGAGGCACCACATCTGGCCTTTTTATACTTTTAAAATTTTTATTTTTCTTAAAAAAAAAAAAAGTCCAGGTGTGGTGGCTCATGCCTGTAATCCCAGCACTTTAGGAGGCCGAGGTGGGGGGATCCATTGAGTCCAGGAGTTTGAGACCAGCCTGGGCAACATAGGGAGATCCTGTCCTTACCCCCCAAAAAAATAATAATAATAATCAGCTGAATGTGGCGACACATGCCTATGGTCCTAGATACTTGGGAGGCTGAGGTGGGAGGATTGCTTGCTTGGACCCAGGAGGTTGAGGCTGTAGTGAGTCCTGATCATGACACTGTACTCTAGCCTGGGCAACAGACTGAAAGCCTCTCAAAAAAACAAACAAACAAACAAAAAAACATGTGACGGGGTTTGCTATGTTGCTCAGGCTGGCCTCAAACTCCTGGGCTCAAGTGATCCTCCCACCTCGGCCTTCCAAAGTGTTGGGATTACACGTGTGAGTCACTGTGCCTGGACTCATATGGGATTTTTATTGCCTAAGCATGGAAATGGTACACTGTACTTCAGTCACCTTTCATTGGCCTAAACTAGTCATATAGTTCTTCCTAACTGCAAGGAGATTGGGAAATGTAGCAGAGTAAATGGGGTTATTGGTGAGTGTTTGGTGGTATCTGCCACACCTTGTTACAACCTACAAAGTTATATCAGATCTGTCCTTCCACCTTACTTTTTAGACCTTGTCTCCAGGTATTCACACATAGCTCACCTTTTAGCTTCTTCAAGTCATTGCTGAGTTGTCTTCTCAAGGAACCTCTCCTGATCACCCTATTTACAATTGCAACCCATCCCTCACTCCTCTCCTCCACTCTTGATGTCCCTTACCCTGTTTTTCCTTTTTCCAAGGCACTTATTACTTTTTTTTTTTTTTTTTTTGAGACAGAGTCTTGCTCTGTCACCCAGGTGGGAGTGTACTGGCGTGATCTTGGCTCACAGCAACCTCCGCCTCCCAGGTTCAAGTGATCCTCCTGCCTCAGCTTCTGGAGTGGCTGGAATTACAGGTGCGCACCACCACGCCCAGATAATTTTTGTATTTTTAGTAGAGGCGGGGTTTCACCGTGTTGACCTGGCTTGTCTCGAACTCCTGACCTTAAGTGATCTGTCTACCTTGGCTTCCCAAAGTGCTGGGATTACAGGTGTTAGCCACGGTGCCCAGCCACAAGGGACTTATTTCTTCTAACATACTAAAGTATCTGTCTTTCTCTGCTGCAACGTCAGCTCCACTAGGTCATTGATCTATGTCTGCTTTGTTCAATGATGTATCCCAAGTACCTAGGGCAGTGTCTGGCACACAGAGGGCACTTAATAAGTATTTGTTGAAGGATTAAATTTTTTAAAAAATATTTGCTGCTAGCAAGGGTGTGGTTACACTAACACTTCCACACACTTTTAGTGGGACCCTACATTGGTGCAATACATTTTTTAAACAAAACATTAAATTTTGTACTAATTTTAGATTTATGGAAAAGTTGCAAAGATAGTACAGTGAGTTCCTGTGTACCCCTTACTGAGTTTACCCTAAGGTTAACATCTTACATTACTGTGGTACATTTCTCAAACTAAGAAACCACTATGAACATATTACTGTTAAATAAACTCTAGAATTTATTTAATTTCACCAGTTTTCTATTAATGTCCCTTTTTCTTCTGTGCCAGGATCCAGTTCAGGTTACCAAATTGTATTTGACTACACATATTTTTTAAATGCCCATGTTTCTTGCAGAGAAAGGGGCCCTCTTACCTACACTAGTAGAAAGGCAACTGAGAGGTTTCATAAGCCCCAGCAGAGACAGATTTGTGTTGATTTGCAGCAAAGTCAGTCTGGGCTTCTTTCTTGACCCTGGACTACTGGCCTCAGCAGTGTAGACCATTTTCTCTCACTTTCTGTCCCTTCTTTCTTTCTGTGAATTGGTACAGATTTTCTGTAGACATTAGGCCACATGTAAAAAGATCCTTTAGAAAATGCACCAAGCAACTTCTCATCTAGACATGTAGTCCAATACAGCATTATTTTATTTTATTATTATTTTTTTAATTTTGAGACGGAGTCTCGCTTGGTCCCCAGGCTGGAGTGCAGTGGCGCTATATTGGCTCACTGCAACCTCCACTTCCCAGGTTCAAACAATTCTCCTGCCTCAGCCTTCCTAGTAGCTGGGATTACAGGTGCACGTCACTGGGCACAGCTAATTTTTGTAGTTTTAGTAGAGATGGGGTTTCACCATGTTGGCCAGGCTGGTCTCAAACTCCTGGCCTCAAGTGATCTGCCTGCCTCGGCCTCCCAAAGTGCTGGAATTACAGGCGTGAGCCACCACGCCCAGGCAATACAGCATTAATTTATATACTAAAACTTAAACAATCTAGTTATTTTATAGTGGATGGATTAAGTAGATTATGTTATATCCCATTTAATATGGGAGAATGTTTATAATGATACATGGAAAAAGCAGGTTACAAAAGAAGATACATAGTGTGGCTCTAATTACAAATATTATCGGAAGAAAATATATCAAAATGTTACAAGTTGTCACCACTTGTTATGGTATCATGAATTATTTTCACCTTTTTTGTTTTTTTATATTTTCTAAATTTCCCACAAAAAATATGTATTATAATTAGGAAAAAACCTATAACTTTTTAAAAAGTGTATACTTTTTGAACTACCTTCTGTTCTAGTATTCTATTCTAAGGAGTTAATTAGAAACGTAACAAAGGACCCAGTGCAGTGGCTCACGCCTGTAATCCCAGCATTTTGGGAGGCTGAGGCGGGAGGATCACTTAAGTCCAGGAGTTTGAGACCAGCCTAGGAAACATGGTGAATACCCTGACTTTACAAAAAATAAAACATAAGCTGGGCATAGTGGTACACGCCTGTAGTCCCAGCCACTAGGTAGGCTGAGGTGGGAAGATCCCTTGAGCCCAGGAATTGGAGGTGGCAGTGAGCCGTGATGGTGTTACTCCCTCCAGCCCAGGCAACAGAGTGAGACCCTGTCTAAAAAAAAAGAAAGAAAAAGATGTAACAAAGATTTTGTCTACAAAGATATCCATTACATAATTACTTATACTAGTGAAAATGGAAAACAATTCAACATTGTAGGAATGTTAAATACATATGGGCTATATTATAGGTATTAATAATATTTTTGAAGAAATTTTAAAGACAGAGGAAAATATTTTTCATGGCTAAGTGAATAAAGCAGAATCTAAAATTGCACATACAATATGATCTCAGCTACTCTCAACTCAAGTCTCTTTATTTTTTATGGTAAATTGACAAATTATAAAATGCTATATAAGTCTCTCTAGTTTGATTCAACAGAGATAATGCATTCTTATATCACATTATTAAAGTATGCCCTCTAGAACAGTTCTCAAACTGTCTGTAGTGAAGGATGCATTTTAAAAAATTTCCAATCTTTTATGGACTGATATTTTTGTGAAGTGCAAGAAATACTAGTTACTAGAAAACTGAAATAAAAAAGACCTATTAAATACAAGCCTCAATTTTTAAAATTATTACATTCAGATGAAAAATTACTGGCAGTTCCTGTAAGCTTCTAAATGTTTGCTCTCCATTATTGCACTTATCTAGTTGTGGACCAGTAACAGCTTGTGGTGCCCACTTTTAGAAGCACTGCTCTGGCAGAAGCAGCATGCCACTGTGTCATGTTGCTCACATCTGGGCAACAGAGAGAGATCCCATCTCTAAATTAAAAAAAAAAAAAAAAGAGCAATATAAGCTTATCGTAATAATAGTACGAGAAGAGCCTTCTTCTCATCTCTACTATCCAAAGGTGACCACTGCCAAGCTTCTTGTGTATCAGTCCAAAATGACAGCTTTCTACATTGGCACACACAGATCCACCTCTTTTTTTTTTTTTTTAAGAGACAGGGTCTCACTGTGCTGCCCAGGCTGGTCTTTTTTTTTTGTAAATTAAATTAATTAATTAATTATTTTTGAGACAGAGTTTCGCTCTTTTAACCCAGGCTGGAGTGCAATGGCATGATCTCAGCTCACCGCAACCTCTGCCTCCCGGGTTCAAGCGATTCTCCTGCCTCAGCTTCCCGAGTAGCTGGGATTACAGGCATGCGCCACCACGCCTGGCTAATTTTGTATTTTTAGTAGAGATGGGGTTTCTCCATGTTGGTCAAGCTGGTCTTGAACTCCCGACCTCGGGTGATCCACCCACCTCAGCCTCCCAAAGCGCTGGGATTACAGGTGTGAGCCACCACGCCTGGCCTTTTTTTTTTTTTTTTTTTTTGCCTGTCGCCTAGGCTGGAGTGCAGTGGTGCAACCTCGGCTCACTGCAACCTCCACCTCACAAGTTCAAGCGATTCTCCTGCCTCAGCCTCCTGAGTAGCTGGGATCACAGGCACGTGCCATCACGCCTGGCTAATTTTTTGTATTTTTAGTAGAGACAGGGTTTCACCATGTTGGCCAGCCTAGTCTTGAACTCCTGACCGCAGGTGATCCGGCCACCTTGGCCTCCCAAAGTGCTGAGATTACAGGCGTAAGCCACCACGCCCGGCCTTCCCAGCCTGGTCTTGAACTCCTGGGTTCAAGCAATCCTTCTGGCCTTGGCCTCCCAAGTGCTGGGAATACAGGCGTGATCCACCATACCCAGCTTCCAGCTGATAATTTTTATTGGCTGCATAATGTTCCATTGTGTGGCTGCCCTACTGAGTTTATTGCCAATGCAAACAACACTGCAACAAATCCTCCAGAGCTCTTTGCCCACATATCCAGGTATATCCACAGGAAAAAGTCCTTGCTGGGTATGTGCACTTATATTAAGAAAAACAAGCTTTATTGAAATATAATTCACAGACCACACAATTCACCCTTTTAAAGTATATAATTGTGCGATATTGTGTCCAGAATTGGTGGGTTCTCGGTCTCACTGACTTCAAGAATGAAGCTGCGGACCCTCGCGGTGTTACAGCTCTCAAGGTGGCGCGTCTGAAGTTTGTTCCTTCTGATGTTCAGATGTGTTCGGAGTTTCTTCCTTCTGGTGGGTTCGAGGTCTCGCTGGCTCAGGAGTGAAGCTGCAGACCTTCGCAGTGAGTGTTACAGCTCTTAAGGCAGTGCGTCTGGAGTTCTTTCCTCCCCGTGGGCTCGTGGTCTTGCTGGCTTCAAGAGTGAAGCTGCAGATCTTCGTGGTGAGTGTTACAGCTCATAAAAGCAGCATGGACCCAAAGAGTGAGCAGTAGCAAGATTTATTGCAAAGAGCGAAAGAACAAAGCCTCCACACCGTGGAAGGGGACCCCAATGGGTTGCCACTGCTGGCTGGGGCAGCCTGCTTTTATTCTCTTATCTGGCCCCACCCACATCCTGCTGATTGGTAGAGCTGAGTGGTCTGTTTGACAGGGCGCTGATTGGTGCGTTTACAATCCCTGAGCTAGACACAAAGGTTCTCCACAACCCCACTAGGTTAATTAGATACAGAGTGTGGACACAAAGGTTCTCCAAGGCCCCACCAGAGTAGCTAGATACAGAGTGTTGATTGGTGCATTCACAAACCCTGAGCTAGACACAGGGTGCTGATTGGTGTGTTTACAAACCTTGAGCTAGATACAGAGTGCTGATTGGTGTATTTACAATCCCTGAGCTAGACATAAAGGTTCTCCAAGGCCCCACCAGAGTAGCTAGATACAGAGTGTCGATTGGTGCATTCATAAACCTTGAGCTAGACACAGGGTGCTGATTGGTTTGTTTACAAACCTTGAGCTAGATACAGAGTGCCGATTGGTGTATTTACAATCCCTGAGCTAGACATAAAGGTTCTCCAAGGCCCCACCAGACTCAGGAGCCCGGCTGGCTTCACCCAGTGGATCCCGCACCGGGGCCGCAGGTGGAGCTGCCTGCCAGTCCCGCGCGGCGCGCTCGCACTCCTCAGCCCTTGGGCGGTCGATGGGACTGGGCGCCGTGGAGCAGGGGGCGGCGCTCGTCGGGGAGGCTTGGGCCGCACAGGAGCCCATGGAGCCGGTGGGAGGCTCAGGCCTGGCGGGCTGCAGGTCCCGAGCCCTGCCCCGCGGGAAGGCAGCTAAGGCCCGGTGAGAGATCCAGCGCAGCGCCAGTGGGCCAGCACTGCTGGGGGACCCAGCACACCCTCCGCAGCTGCTGGCCCGGGTGCTAAGCCCCTCATTGCCCGGGGCCCGCAGGGCCGGCCGGCTGCTCCGAGTGCGGGGCCCGCCAAGCCCACGCCCACCCGGAACTCCAACTGGCCCGCAAGCGCCGCTCGCAGCCCCGGGTCCCGCTCGCGCCTCTCCCTCCACACCTCCCTGCAAGCTGAGGGAGCCGGCTCTGGCCTTGGCCAGCCCAGAAAGGGGCTCCCACAGTGCAGCGGTGGGCTGAAGGGCTCCTCAAGTGCCGCCAAAGTGGGAGCCCAGGCAGAGGAGGCGCCGAGAGCGAGCGAGGGCTGTGAGGACTGCCAGCACGCTGTCACCTCTCAATATTTTATTATATTCAGCGTTGTGCAGCTATCACCACTAATTACAGAACATTTTTTATCACCCCTAAAAGAAAGCCCATACCCGTTAGCAGTCACTCCCCGTTCTCCCCTTTTCCCAGGCCTTTGCAATCACTGATCTACTTTCTGTTCCTATGGATCTGACTATTCTGGACATTTCACATAAATAAAAGTATACAGTATGTGGCATTTTGTGTCTGGCTTCTTTCACTTAGCAGCACATTTTCAAGTTCATCCATGTTGTAGCATGTGTCAGTATTTCATTCCTTCTGATAGGTGAATAATATTCCATTGTATGGAGATACTACTTTTGTTTATCCACTCATCAGTTGATGGCCATTTGGATTGCTTCCATTTTTTGGCTATTATGAATAGTGCTGCTATAGCTATCCATGTGCAGATATTTGTGTGGACATATGCTTTCAATTTTGTTGGATATATACCTAGGAGAGGAATTGTTAGGTCACATGATAACTCTATGTTTAACATTTTGAGGAGTTGCCAAATTGTTTATCAAAGTGGCTCCACTATTTTAACCCTTCCAGCAATGTATGAGAGTTATTTCTCCACATCCTCACCAACACTGATCATTGTGTCTGCTTTATTTTAGCCATCCTAATAGGAGTAAAATGGGATCTCATAGTGATTTTGATTTGCATTTCTCTAATGGCTAGTGATGGCCAGGCCCAGTGGCCTGGCCTGTAATCCCAGCACTTTGGGAGGCCAATGAGGGCAGATCACTTGAACCCAGGAGTTCAAGACCAGCCTGGGCGGCATGGCGAATCCTTTGTCTCTACAAAAAATACAAAAATTAGCTGGGCATGGTGGCGAATGCCTGTAGTCCTAGCTATTTGGGAGGCTGAGGCGGGAGATCACCTAAGCCTCGGGAGATCAAGGCTTCAGTGAGCCATGATCACGCCACTGCACTCCAGTGTGGGTGACAGGGTGCGACTTTGTTTCAAAAGAAAAAAGGCCATTTGTATATGTTCTTTTGGGAGAAATGTGAATTCAAATCCTCTGCCTATTTCTTAATTAGGTTGTCTTTCTATTGTGATGAGTTCTTTATATAGTCTGGATATAAATCCCTTATCACATATATGATTAGCAAATATTTTCTCCCACTCTGTGGGTTTTTTCATTTTTTTTAAGTTTTATTTTTATTTTATTTTTTGAGATGGAGTCTTGCTCTGTCACCCAGGCTGGATTGCAGTGGTGTGATCTTGGTTCACTGCAACCTCCACCTCCGGGTTCAAATGATTCTCCTGCCTTAGCCTCCCAAGTAGCTGGGATTACAGGCATGCGCCACCACACCTAGCTAATTTTTGTATTTTTAGTAGAGACGGGGTTTCTCCATGTTGGTCAGGCTGGTCTTGAACTCCCGACCTCAGGTGATCCACCCGCCTCGGCCTCCCAAAGTGCTGGGATTACAGGTGTGAGGCACCACGCCTGGCTTAAAATACATATATTTTTTAGAGATGGGAGTCTCACTATTTTGCCCAGGATGGTCTTGAACTCCCTGGACTGAAGTAATCCTCCCATCTTGGCCTCACAAAGTGCTGGGATTACAGGTGTGAGCCACCATGCCTGGCCTTTTTTTAAGAGTTTTATAGTTTTATCTCCTACAGTTAGGTCTGTGGTTCATTTTGAGTTTTATTTTTGTATCTGGTGTGGGGTAGGGGTCCGACTTCCTCCTTTTGCATGTGGATTTCCAGTTGTCCTGACACCATTTGTTGAAAAGACTACTTTCTGTTGAATTATTCTGGCACCCTGCACTTAATTTTTTTCATGCTACCTTGTCTAAGAAGCAGTTATATTTTTTATATTTCCAAATTGTCCTCCAAAGAGGTTACACTGGCATATAGTCCCATCCATAGGAGCTAAGAAACTGTATCTCAGATTGGGCATTGAAGGTTAGCAAGGACACTAATGAGCTCAAGCTTATCAGGGACCCACAGCAGAGTGGAGTGTTGGGGGAGCTTGAGAGTGTCACGAATGGGGAGGTTGAAGGAAGTAAAAATGTTTCTCTCAGAGAAGAGAAAAAATGCTGGGGAATGTATATCTGGTGGGCCTGAGTTTAAAGCCCTGTTCTGCTGCTTTCCAGCTGAGTAGCCTTGGGTAGTTATCAGATCCAACTCTGAACCTCAGTTTCATCATGTTAAACCAAGATGGAGACCACAACAACCTTTGTAGGGTTGTTGAGAGGAGTAAATGTATGTAAATATCCCAGCCCACGATAGACTCAATAACGGTAGCTATTGTGACATTTCTATATGTGGTATATGTGGCTGAGATCATGTGATTGTGGGGGAGCACTGCAGCCATTTGGTGAGTATGAGATTTTTAATGATGGCTGATCACATGTAGAAACTGGGATCTACTGGTAAATGTCACTGTCACCCAGAGCAAGGCAGTACTTGAAGTCTTTGCTGTGACATGTTAAGGGAGGGGAGAGGCTGTGACTGAGATTGGATGTGACAGCAAGACAGATCCTGAGTGACAGAATGGAACGGAGTGGAGGGAGGCAGACTGCACCAGGCAAAGGTGTGTCCCCAACAGGAGCTACCTGGGAGTTCAGATGTCAGGGCAGGTGTTTGTCTCTACTGTCCCCTCCCCAACAGACTTCCCTCCCTACTTTCTGAAAGCAAGGAGGAAAGGAGATTTTGATTAGAGTGTAGAATCTACAATACCTAAGGAGTTATGGCTTAAGCACCTTTGATATCACCACCCAAGGCTCAGGAAAAGAACCTGCTGGAACTGTGTGTAAAATGGGTGGGGTAGAAGTTAGAGTGGCTTCTCTTCTCAGCTTTAGTCTTCAGAGTGCCTGATAAAAACAGAATAGAAACCTAAGCATTCCTTCCTCCTCTCTGTCCCCCGGGGTAGGAAGAGAGAATAAATGCCACATCTCATTAAGCTTTTACGAGCTCAGGCAGGCAGAGTGGGCCCACACCGGAGGCAGGCAGAGGGCTGGGGGAGGCTGCAGGAAGGATTCCCCAGTTCTCTCAGGGAGATGTGTTCCAGAACTTAAAGGCCAGCTCCACAGAAAATGAAATAAGGGTTAACAACAGATGTGGGAGTAACAGCTGCTTTTATTAACATCAGAAGGGCAACAGTACAGGAAGTTGGGTAGATGTGGAGACAACAGAGAGACTGTGGCAGAGGCAGGACTGCAGATCTATGGAAATTGCCTGGAAGAGTCAGCTGTAAGGCATGAGAATCCTGAGGGTAAAAGAGAAAAGGGAAAGACTCCTCTTTGATCTTATGAAGCTGAAATAACAAGATCTTAAACATGAGTGAGAACTCTGTTGCCCCAACCTAAGGTGACTTTAAATCCAAGGTAAAAAACACGGCATGGGTATTAGTTTGAATAGGGAAAATGAGAACTCTCTTTGAGCTCAAAAAAAAAAAAAAAAAAAATGAAAGTGTTAAAACCCTGATTAAGTCTGCACAATGATCCAGAGTGTAAGGATGGGAGAAAGAATAAATACCCTAGTGACCCACATATTAAACAGACCACAAACAAGAGAACAAGACTTGAAGCTAATGGAAGGTCATCTTGCCCATGCCGCCATGGGGGGCAACAGTGCCACAACGCCACGTGGGCACTAACACACTCTGCATCCCCCTAGTCCCTGCCCAGGTTGAAGGGTGTGCAGATCACAGCAGCAGAGCTGCCTAGACTCAGACAGGGCAGGAACACCCACTGCTGATGCAGTAGGGATGGGGAGCCTGGCCCTGGCCCTGGCTTTGTGGGAGTGCAGAGAGAAGGAAGGCAGAGGGGAAATCAAGCCGCTGGGGCAGTGCTTGTAATACTGGGGTGACTGTGGGAGGGCAGTAGCAGACACAAGAGTAATGGCTTTGCCAGGTCAAGGTCCATGTCCTACCATCTGGCAGGAAAGCCAGGGGTTTAGCATGCATGATAAAAGCCACACAGCTGGACTCTGGGCAAGGCCCACTTTAGCCAATTAGAAGATACACTGTCTGTGGCCAGGCAGGCAAGCTCCTCCCAGCTGGGGAAGGGGTGAGAATCCCTGGGCCTTGCCCAGTCCTGAGCTCTGGGTATCTGCAGGGAAGCACAGTGGTGAATTAGTGTTAAAGAAAGCATCCAGAGAGGTAAGAGGGGCTTGGGTAGCACTCTTTGCCTCTGTCACTTCCGCAAAAACTTCTTGTTGAGGAGGAAGATGAGAAGGTTGACATTGACTTTGGCCTTGTTGAAGAGTTTCATGACAGCCACACCCTCATACTGGAGCTGCAGGAGGTCCTAGGAGGGAAGAGGCAGGGAGGGGAGTTTAAGGGCTTCTGAATGTGGTCCAGTCAGATGGTGTACAAAACACTCACATCATGGGGCCTTCTGCAGTCACCAGTGGCACTGGCCACTGAAGTAGGGCATTGAAATCCCACTTCACAAATGAGGAAACTGATGCAAGAGAGGTACAGTGACTTGATCAAATGTCAACTCAAGCAGAACCAGGGCTTGAAATTGTTTTTCTTATTTTATTTATTTTTTTGAGATGGAGTCTCACTCTGTCTCCCAGGCTAGAGTGCAGTGGCGCGATCTCGGCTCGCTGCAATCTCCACCTCCCAGGTTCAAGCGATTCTCCTGCTTCAGCCTCCTGAGTAGCTGGGATTACAGGCAGGTGCCACCACGCCAGGCTAATTTTTGTATTTTTAGTAGAGACAGGGTTTCACTATATTGGCCAGGCTGGTCCCGAACTGCTGACCTCGTGATCCACCCGCCCTGGCCTCCCAAAGTGCTGGGATTACAGGCGTGAGCCACTGCACCCGGCCAAAATCATTTTTCTTACCCAAAAGGCAAAACAGCAGAGCAAAAAGATTTGGATTAAAAACTACTGCTCGGCTGGGCACGGTGACTCATGCCTGTAAATCCCAGCACTTTGGGACGCCAAGGTGGGCGGATCACAAGGTCAGCAGTTCGAGACCAGCCTGACCAACATGGTGAAACCCCATCTCTACTAAAAATATACAAAAAGTTAGCTGGTGTGGTGGCGCGTGCCTGTAATCCCAGCTACTTGGGAAGCTGAGGCAGGAGAATCGCTTGAACCCAGGAGGCAGAGGTTGCAGTGAGCTGAGATTGCGCCATTGCACTCCAGCCTGGGTGACGGAGTGAGGCTCCATCTCAAGAAAACAAACAAACAAACAAAAACCCGAAAAAGCAACAACAACAACAACCACAACCAAAAACACCACTGCTTCACTCCTTTCCTGAACACTGGCCTATGACTTAGGCCAGCTTCTTAACCTTTTAGCCTAGAGCCTGTAAAATAGGGATAATACTTCAGAGCTGTGGAGAGGATTAAAGGAGGTAACATGTAAAGTCCCTGACATGTGATAGGGCTTCAAATATTAATCCTGCTTCTGACACCAGCAGCCCACTCCACTCTCCCTGATGCTTGCCAGTGGGGTCTGTGTCAGGGCATGGGGAAAGGGGGGCTTGGGCTGCACAGACCCCCACCCTTCTCTTCAGGAACAGACGATACTGATAGGGTGAAAAACTGAGCTGATGTCATCTGAGGACTAGGAAAGTGAGGCCAGCTGCTCTCTTCCGGCCAGTACCTAAAGCCCAGCAGATGTCCTACAGGCTCATGGGACTGTCCCCTCACCTGATAGTGAAGCTGAAATCGCTCCATGTCCACACCCAGGAACTTGGCATTTACTTCAAACTTTCCTGCCTCATCTCCCGGGGTGATGTCAAAGATGACGTTTCTGAAGCTGTCAGGAACAGGATTCAAAACAGGAACCTATTGCCTCTTTCCAGGGCTACAGCCACATTCTTGCACTCACTGCTCCTCATCCTGGGCAGCAGTGTCATCCAGAACCAGCTTTCCCTCTGTCACTCCCAGAGGGCCCAGCTCGCTGTCTTCTCCCAGTTTTACTTCTGCTCCCCACACCATCTCTTTATCTGCCCCGCCCTACCCAGCTGTTCTCACCTCTGGAAAGTTTTCCCAGTACCCTCTGCCTCAGGGCATCTAGAACTGTGCTAGACCATGTCCATGGCCCTTCACTTTCTGTCTGGGCATGCTCTGTCTCCACCATCATTCTAGTGGCTCCTTCAAGACCGGGACCATGCTTCTCCTTCTCTTCCACCCGGTGCCCAGCCCAGAGCTCCACCCCCAGGTTAGAGGACAGGAAGGGGCTGACATCCTGCCCTCCAAAGACACATACTGAGAGGCGGGAAGATCTTCAATTTCCACCAAGACACCCTTTTCCAGGAGCTGAGCAGCAGTGTAATGAAGAGAAGGCTGCTTCTTCCCCTTCCCAGAACTCCTGATTAAAAGAAGGCCCCAGAGAATTCATCCAACAAACACTTTACCACCAAAGAAACTTGTTTTCTGTGGCTGGATAGGAAATGAGACCCCGAGGAAGACTTCTCACTGATGGAAGACAGAGGAGGGGGGCTGCACTTGAGCCCAAGCCTTTGTAAATGAGGCTCAAAGACCAGACTTAGGAAGGGACTGTGCTGTGCTGGGTGAGATTCCCCTTTCAAAGCTGGGAGATAGTGGGGCAAAGGTGACATGGGCAGGGGTGAGAAGTCACACGTAACCTTCTGAGTACGGGAAAGCAGCACCTACTTGGAGTCGGGGGCCAGGTGGTCCAGGCAGGCCCGGATGTACTGGCTGTAGTAGTCACCCTGCTCCTCATAGAAGGTGGTCTTAGTGCTCAGGCCCTGTAATGTGGCCTGCAGCTTCACCAGCTCCGCCTTCCGCCTGTGCCTGTGCCTGTGCTGGTTGCGGATGTCCTGGGGTTGGGGAACAGAGGGAGGGATGAGTGGTCCTTCCTGGCAGGAGAGCCTTAGGGCCTTACACAGGCCCAAGAGCTACACACTGTGAGGCTCTTCGGAAGAACAGCCTTCAAGGCTGTTTTCCTAGAAGGAAAATCTCAAGGATGGTATTCCAAATCCTCAAGGCATGCCCTCAGGGCCTCTGCCTGTTGAGGACTAACTGGTTTCAAGGCTCTTTGTTTTTTAGTAAAAGAAAGTTGCAAGGATATTTTTGTACGTCATAAGCTGAGGATTGGGTTTTCATGCTCTTGTGTGAGATATGCTTCTCTCAAACCTTCTGACCTGGGCACATTACCCAGCTAATATGGAAAAAAAAAAAAAAAAAGAGAGAGTTGCAAGAACACCCTCCTCTCTAATTTCAAGATCTTTCCTTCAGGCCAGGAATGGTGATTCACACCTGTAATCCCAGCACTTTGTGAGAGCCTAAGGTGGGCAGATTACTTGAGGTCAGGAGTTTGAGACCAGCCTGGCCAACATGGTGAAACCCTGTCTCTACTAAAAATACAAAAATTTGGCTGGGTGCAGTGGCTCACGCCTGTAATCCCAGCATTTTGGGAGGCCAAGATGGGCAGACCCTGAGGTCAGGAGTTCGAAACCAGCCAGGCCAACATGGCCTGAAACTGTGTCTCTACTAAAAATACAAAAATTAGCCAGGCGTGGCAGCGTGCACCTGTAATCCCAGCTACTTGGGAGGCTGAGGCAGGAGAATCGCTTGAACCCGGGAGGTGAAGGTTGCAGTGAGCCAGGATCACACCACTGCTCTCCAGCCTGGATGACAGAGTGAGACTGTCTCAAAAAAAGAAAAAAAAAATCTTTCCTTCAAAAAGGACCCTCAGCCTTCCTCTGGCTGGTGACAATTTCGGGTGGGGACTCATCAGGAGGGGCCCAGCAACACTATGGATTAACATGTACATGCACGCACACACACACACGTACACACAGGCACACGGAGCCCAGGCCCAGGTTGTTACCTTGGCCAGCTCGTCCACTAGCCCCTGGTAGCCATTTCTGGCGCTGACCAACCCCAGGGCTTCAAGTCGGCGCAGGTTCCGCAGGACGCGCCGCTGCTTCTCTGCCAGTGGCAGGAGGGAGTGAGCTGTCAGTGAGCGGTGTCGTCGCAGTGGCTCCGGTGTCTGGGCTGTACAGGCCTGGCGTCGGCTCATCAGCTGCTTGTGGGCTGCTTCCTGGGAACACACAGACACTGGAGGTGTCCACCAGGTCCTACCATTCTGCTCCCACACCAGTGAAGGTCCCATGGGCACCAGCAACAAAGGGATGCCTGAGCATTTTTCTGGGTATCATTAAGAAAGTGCCCCAGAGCCCAGCCTCTGCAGAATATGGCTGGGGCAGGGCATCGCTTATGAAGAATATCAAGGTATAACACCATAACACATGGTGTCACACATGGGAGGGCCTCATAGATCACCACAGGGGAGGAGTGGCCCAAAGGAGACCCAAACCCAGGCCATGGCATAAAGGATTCTGGACAGACACTAGCTGTGACTTCCCAACAATGGATCTTTCTGACAGCACAGGATGTTTGGGGGCATTTCCCTGTCTGTTCTGTTTTGGGACATACCTCTACTGGCCATCCCCATCTTTTCTTTGGGAAGACCCTGGTTCAGTCTTCGCTCCAGCAGGCCCAACCTGCCCCTGGCCCCCCACCTGCCTACTACCTTCTCCTGCCTCTAGGCGTTCTAGCAGACCACTCTTCTGAGTGCAGGCCTTTCAGGGGAGCCTTCCCAGACCGTCTCTCAGCACCCCCCATAGCTCTAGTGTTGGTGCTTGTTTCAGTGTGAAATGGGGAGAGGGGTGGGGCCCCATGACTCTGCAGCCTGAGGCTTCCCAAGGCTAAAGCTGTATCCCTCACCCTGTAGGCCTCCAGAGTTCTCATTACTGGTGAGCACAGGTGTCTGCTTCTGGCTGACTGTGGGTGAGGTTCAGAGGAGGGGAACAGCAGCGGTGCAGGTGGGATGAGGCGGGAGATGAATGAGACAGAACCTGTGGGCCGGCCCGGCTACTCACTTGCTCTCTGGAAGCCGAGAGGGACAGGATCTCCTTGAGAGTGTCCCCAGGATGGAACTGTATGATATCGGCCAACAGCTGCTTGGTGCTGCACAAGGAGGGCAGTGACAGAGGAGAGGTAAGGGGCAGGGGAAGGGCCTGGACATGGGACTGGCCAGAGGTCTGAGAGTAAGTGGACCGTGCTCTATAGCATGGCTGCTAGGATATAAGGAGAGAGAGCGAGGGATAGGGGATGTCGTTGCCTGGAATACCTTCCCAACAAACTATCTTCCTTTGAGTCCTTCAGCTGAGCACACATGTCCTTCCCGCCCAGCCATCCCTTCTCCTTAGCTCTCAATGCATCTGACACCCACCGCCCTCTTGGTGGTGCTCTGTGCTCTGTGTTCAGCCCTAGCCCGACCCTGCTCTCAGCCCTTTGATGGCAGGACAAAGTATGATACTCAGCTCACTTTTTTTTTTTTTTTTTTTGAGATGGAGTTTCACTCCTGTCACCCAGGCTGGAGTGCAATGGCATGATCTCGGCTCACTGCAACTTCTGCCTCCCAGGTTCAAGTGATTCTCCTGCCTCAGCCTCCCAAGTAGCCGGGATTACAGGTGCCTGCCACCATGCCCAGCTAATTTTTGTATTTTCAGTAGAGATGGGGTTTCACCATGTTGGCCAGGCTGGTCTCGAACTCCTGACCTCAGGTGATCCACCTGCCTCGGCCTCCCAAAGTGCTGGGATTACAGACATGAGCCACCGCACCTGGCCAGCTCACTTGTTTATTGAGTGAATGAGTGGGTGCAAGGGGTTGCCTTGTTGGCAGGGAGCTTGAGCTGGCACTTTGGCTCCTCTTCTGCCCAGATGACCAGCTCACCCCTACTGGGAGTCCTCCCTCACTTTTGTAGAACTGGGGAAGAAGAGCTTCATGCCCATCTCCTGACCATCACACTCAACAAGAATGTGGAATTAGGCTGGGCGCAGTGGCTCACGCCTGTAATCCCAGCACTTTGGGAGGCCAAGGCAGGCAGATCACTTGAGGTCAGGAGTTCAAAATCAGGCTGGCCAACATGGTGAAACCCCATCTCTACTAAAAATACAAAAATTGGCCAGACGTGGTGGCGAGCGCCTGTAGTCCCACCTACTCGGGAGGCTGAGGCAGGAGAATCGCTTGAACCCAGAAGGCGGAGGTTGCAGTGAACTGAGTTCGCGTCACTGCACTCCAGCCTGGATGACAGAGTGAGACTCCATCTCAAAAAAAAAAAAAAAAAAAGTGGAATTAGAACATGAGCTCTACAACCCACTGGCTGTGGAACTTTGGATAAATCACATAACTACTGAGTCTTTCCTCAACTATGAAGAGGGGAAGCCACCATCTACCTCATAGCTTGTTTCTAAGAATAAACGATAACATATAAAAAAGCATTTGGGCCAGGTGCAGTGGGTCAATCCTGTAATCCTAGCACTTTGGGAGGCTGAGGCAGGTGGATGGCTTTGAGGCCAGGAGTTTGAGGCCAGCTTGGGCAACATGGCGAGACTCTGTCTCTACTTGAAAAAAAGAAAAAAGCATTTGGTAAACAGCACGATATGCAAACACCTGTTGTTGCCAATATCTTCACCATTCCTTTACTTTCAGTACAACACAGAGCAAAAAGCTGAGGATACCAGATGGAAAAGAGCCGAGGCTGCAGCGAGGGGAATAAAGGTAGGCTTCAGGGAGAACTTCCTGAAGGATAAAGGAGCCCCGGAAGAAGGTGGAATGGGCACCTCAGAATAAGGCCATTTTACTGGCCTCAGGGCTGGGGAGCTCAGGTATGCAGGGGCAGAGGCCGGCATCACCCACCTCAGAAGCAGGCTACGGGTGTTGGAGTCATCAGCGTCTGCCTCTAGTCCTTCAAACTTGTTGGTCAGTGTTAGGGACACTTCTAGCTTGCTCAGGTCCGTGTGCCCATCTGCAGCGGTGCTCTCCCCTGAGGTGTGGTGAGGAATGAGAGGGAGACAGGCATACACACACATATGCGCGCACACACACACACACGCACGCACCAATGGGGTCACGTTAAATCGGCTGCTCCACATGCCCCTCTTCCAGGAAGTTTTCCCACACTGGCCTGCAGAACTACCCTGTGTCCCCAACCCTTAGCAGTGATGGAAGGGCTGTTACCTACAGAGCATACCCTTGTGTTACTGGGGCTGTGCCACCCCCACACCCTCAGCCCTGGGTGCCCTGAGGGTAGAGGAGCTGTGCCTCCTTGAGCCTGCAGCTCCTGGTTCTCTCCAATCACCATCTTCATTCTGTCCTTCCTCCCAGTAATTTGGCTCCCTCCTATTCCATGGCCCGGAAACCCCTCCTTCTCAGAGAAACCTAATGAGGCCCTGATCCCTGTGCCTCTTTCACATCATTTCATTGGCCGTTTTCCATGATGATCGTGGGTCCCTCTACTGTCTGTCTACCTTCTCCACATCAATCTGTGTCCCTGTGCCCATGTCAGGACCAGAGGGAGAGTATGGAACTAGCCGCCCGGCACAAGACCTGGACTGCATGGGCACGCTCACATGCCCTGCCTGCCTGTCCCTCCCTCCATGCAGGCCCCCTAGCTGGCCCCAGCTGCTAAGGAGGGCACGCACCAATAAGGTCAGGGATGGTGGGCAGCTCCCCAAGGTCCTCCAGGAGCTCATGCAGAGGGTCTTGGTGATCAGGGGCAATGCAGTCTTGGTGCTCCAGCAACAGCTGCAGGACGGAGGAAGAAAAGGAGATGCAGGGTCTGAGCCAGGTCTTCCCTCTGGGGCCAGCCCACTACCCCATCACAGGCTACCAAACCCTTGCCCACCCAGCCAGCACCCTCCAGATCTCAGCCCCTCACCCTGTGCGTGTTGACCAGCTCCCCCACGGTGATGTACACCACGGGTTTGGCCACAGCCACCATGTCTGAGTACTCGTCCACTGCAAAACGCTCCTCTGGCTCTGGCACCTGGCAGGCTCTATGGATGAACTTCCTGTCCAGAGGGCGGGTATGTGAGGGAGCGGGGAGGGCCAGCACCCCACACATCTTCTGTCCCCATCATTTCCCCAGCCTTCTCCAGTGATTGCTCAGGCCAATTTGGACTCTCCAGTCTCAGCTTCTGCCCTCTGTCCTGCCCTACCTCTGTCCCAGTGACCCCTCAAGCCAATCTCTCTTAATAGTCTCCTTTTCTCTCCACTGGGGAGTCCTTCTAACAACCTATCCTCCACCCTGCTCATTATGCTCATCCCTTCTATTTATGCCTCTATCCTCATGGATTCTGGAAGGGACAAGCGGGATGTCAAAAGTGAGAAGAGGGAAGAAAGGGGACAGAGAGGAAAGGGACCCAAGACCTGAACTTGAGGTGTGTTTCCTCCAGATAGTCATTCAGGACCCGCAGGTGCTGGCTCTGCCCAGAGAAGGCCTTGCCAGCCGCAGCGTGCTGTAGGAGCTGAGCCACAGCCCCCAGGGCATGGCGCTGGGGGGCAGCCAGGGCTCCACCAGCTGCCATGGCCACAATGTCGAAGGCGTCAGGAGCCACCACAGCTGGGTTCAAGAAGCGGTAGTACAGAAGGTTCCCGACCACCTGAGGGCAGAGGAGACTCTCCCAGAAGTGTCCAGGGGCCGCCTCGACTGGTGCAGCCCCACATTCTCAGCTTGCTTGGCTGGAAGGGACACCTGGGCCAACCCCCTCACTTCAAAGAAAACAGGCCCAGAGCAGGCAGACAACTTGCTTAAGGCCACACAGCAAACCTGAGCAAGAGCTGGGACTTGAACCCAGATCTCCTGACAGAAGCCAGTGTTGCCCACTCTGTTCGCTCACACCCCAGCGTGAGCCATCTGCCACCTGAAACCCTGCGGGTGAGCCAGGCTCCATTTATAGGAGGCAGCATATTTCCCTCCTTGGATTTTTATGGCATAGGATTTTTTGTGTTTTTGTCTCAGTCTGGGGATCGCAGGTACCAGCAAAGCAAAGGAGGGATTGGGAGATGGGGGTGGAGAGACAACACTTGCCTTATAGACCTCGCTGTCTGTGGCGTCAGGGAATTTCTCTGCCAGAGTTGCCTTCAGGACTTTGGCCACATATCGCATCCCGTACCTGGGGACAAAGAAATAGGTGCGCTGTGCCTGTGCCTCTGCCCATCTCTCTCTGCCAGAAATAAGAGCTTGAGTGCCTGGCTGTCTCTTCTCCCTCAGGCTCAGCCACTCCAGAGTGGAGCTCAAGCACTGTCCCTCCACTAGCCATAGCCAGCTCCCTGCTGCCTTCCTCCAAACGTCTCTGGGCCTTGTCCCTTCCTCCTGCCTTGTGTCAGTAGTCAGGACCAGGGCCCTATCATCAACTAAATCTCTCACACAGCCTCCAACCTGGCTCGAGAAGCTCTTCTCTGAGACTCTCTGGCTCCCTTGCAGAGCACCCCAGATCACCATAGCCATCCCCCATCCCCCAGAGGCACCATTAACCTAAAGCTTGGGTATCTGACACTCACAGCCAAAACCCTGTCCTAGGACAGCCTAGGCAGCTCCGAGGTAGTCAACCTTGTCAGCCGTCACAGAGCACCTGTGAGTGGCCTAGTCTGGGCTAGAGGCAGGGCCCCAAGGAGATCAGTGAGCTGGTAGGAGAAGCTCCAGTTTGGACTCCACCACCAACCAGAGATATTATCTTAGGCTATTTCCTTTCCCTTTGTAAGTCTGTCCCCTGGTCTAGAAAATGGGAATGATCATTCTTGCCTTCTCTTCTCACAGGGTTTTTGAGGATCAAGTGAAATTATGTCTGCGAGAGTAATGTATAATGGTAGAGTACTATTCAAATGTGCTAGACTGTATTATCATTATTATTCCTGTTATGGATGTGCCACCTACAAATGTAATTAAATTCATTTAAAAGCAATTTCCACTCCTAGGGTACCAGAGACAGAAGTTTACAGCTCATTGTGTACTTTACTTTCTTAAGCCTAGAACAATCTTTTCTTACTCCTAGTTGTAAACTCTTAATCTGGTTCTCCAGGTTTGGGGAGCAGGGTTATAAACTCTGTGGGTTCCCCCTTTCAACATCCTTATCTTGCCCTGGGCACTCCAGCCTGGGCAATGGAGTGAGACCCTGTCTCAAAAATAATAATAATAAAAAATAAAGAAAAACAAACAAAAAAAGAATGAAAGCCTGTCATTTTCGACAACATAAATGAACCTAGAGGTTCATGTTAAGTGACATAAGCCAAACACAGAAGGACAAATACTGCATGATCTCACTCATATGTGGAATCTAAAAAAGGTGATTTCACAAGAGTAGAGAGTAGAATGGTGGTTACCGGAGCCTGGGGAGGGTAGGAGAGGGGGAGAGAGGATGGGGAGAGGTTGGTCAATGGGTACAAAGTTACAGCCACGTAGAAAGAATAAGTTCTGGTGCTCTATTGCACAGAAGGTGACTATAGTTGATAATAATGTGTTGTATATCTCAAAATAGCTAGAAGGATTTTGAATGTTCTCACCACAAAGAAATAAATGTTTGAGGTAATAGATATGCTAATTACCCTGATTTGATCATTCATTGCACAATGTATACACGTATCAAAACATCACACTATACCCTATGAATATGTACAATTATCATGTGTCAAAAATAAATGTAGAAAACCAAATGTATTGACTAAATTTTAAGAAAAGAGAGAACTATAAAGTACTTTATGGGCTTAAAATATTTATTTTTGATATTGGGAACTGAAGAGTCCCATTTTCTCCTCATTTGCTCTTAGATAATAAAGTGTCCCTGAGATCATTTTAGGGTCCCTCCTCTGGTTCCACTGACATCCTACCAGGCCACACACAGACTTGCACGCCATCTTTCAGCTCAGCTCTCTAGCAGGAGCTTCGAGCATTCCCCACATCTCTTCATGAACCCCTCTGAGTACCCCTGGCTCCATCTCCCTCCCTGCCTTCCTCCCTGCAGAACTATCACCCTGCTCTACTCCCCATGGTGGCCTGGCCCTCTTGAAATCCCATGCGTAGGCTGGGGTGGGGCTGTTGCACATACGGAATTTGGTCCACAGATGAGGTGATGGCTAAAAGGAACTTATCAGTCATGGCGAGGAGGTTGCGTAGGGCGATATCCAGTCGTCTCTGGACCTCAGGGTGGCTCAAGGCCTGCTCCGGGGTGACATCATATGGGAGATGGCTATGAGCAGAGAGAGACAAGGTGTAAGCAGGAGCCCCCTCCAGTGGCCTCCTTCCCCAAGGCCCTATTCCTTAAACGCTTGTCTAACAACAAGATCTCATACAGATGTGCTAAGGACAGCTCAGCATGCTAAAGGAGAAAGGGCCCAAATGAGAGAAAGGACTGGAGAAATGCAGTCGGGAGGTAGAGAAGAGTTGGAGTATATACAGGGAAGCTGGAAGAATGTAGGAAAGAACAGAGAACCTGGAATCTAGGGACCCTTCTAAGGGGAACAGATGACAAGCAGGCAGCTGCGCTGCAAATAGTCTTTGGGAGTTTGGAATAATGGAGAGGCTGGGCCAGAGCCTTATAGTTCCCTCACCTAAAGCCTCCTGTGCCATCCAGAGCAGCCACCAGGATTGCCTGCTCGCCTCTGTGGCTAGGTTTCCCTAGCACCTAGGGACCTGAGTAATGACCCCAGGCTATAAGGGCAACCTATTTCTCCCACTATCTCATTTGCCTATTCATCTGTAAATAGAAATATTCTTCTATACCCCTATCAATAGGAGTCCATATCCTAACTCCCAGCAAATTTTTTTTTTTTTTGCGGAGGGACAGAGTCTCACTCTGTTGCCTAGAGCTGGAGTGCAGTGCTGTGATCTCGGCTCACCGCAACCTCCGCCTCCCAGGTTCAAGTGATTCTCTTGCCTCAGCCTCCCGAGTAGCTGGGACTGCAGGAGTGAGCCACAACACCCGGCTGATTTTTGTATTTTTTATTTTTGAGACAGAGTCTCGCTCTGTCGCCCAGGCTGGAGTGCAGTGGCACGATCACGGCTCACTGCAAGCTCCGCCTCCCAGGTTCATGACATTCTCCTGCTTCAGCCTCCCGAGTAGCTGGGACTACAGGCGCCTGCCACCACGCCTGGCTAATTTTTTGTGTTTTTAGTAGAGACGGGGTTTCACCATGTTAGCCAGGATGGTCTTGATCTCCTGACCTCGTGATCTGCCCGCCTCGGTCTCCCAAAGTGCTGGGATTACAGGCGTGAGTCACCATGCCTGGCCTATATTTTTAGTAGAGATAGGGTTTCACCATATTGGCCAGGCTGGTCTCAAACTCCTGACCTCAGGTGATCCGCCCACCTTGAGCCCCACAAAGTGCTGTGATTACAGGCGTGAGCCACTGTGCCCGGCCCTACTACCAGCAAATTTGACACATCATTTGCAAGCACTGACATAGCAATTAAACACATTTGCATATTCATCTGTACTCATTTTATGTTAAGCCCACCAGGTCTGCAGTCATTTACATCAGTTTCATGTTAATTATCAGAGGGGGTCTAAAAGACTACCTTATTCATGCCTACAAAGCTGGTGTCATATTTGCATAAATCAGCATGCCCATTTATATGTCACCTTCAAAGTACACCCAAGCTTCCCCAGTAGGGTCCAAGACACAGCTGATCAAAGAGAGCTCTCCCTCTGCCCATGTGCTCACCTGCGCTGCCCTGTCTGGGCCTCAGTCTGGTTGATCCAATTCTTATAGAGGTGGACAGGGTCTGTGTGGACGCTGAGCACTTTGTCTTCTAGCACATCCTGGATAACCTTGCCCAGAATCTCCTGCAGGGCACTCTGTCCCCGCCCATTACGGTAGAATCTCACCACCAGCCTCACCACTGTTGGGTTGCCTGTCACCACGTCCTGGGGCTGCTCCACCTTTGACCTGTGGTTTAAGAGGTCATTGAAACCAGTCTTCTGCCTCTGTGTAGGACAAACTGTTGCTTTTCCTTTTTGAGATTTTGGCTCTCAAAGCCTGCCCTGGTGTCCCCGCTCTTAAGGAATGTCTTGATATCTCTCTCATCCTTTGTGTTGGCATGTCAGCCCATATCCTCCCACTGTGCTGTCCCAGATGTTTTACGGTTTCTCCACAGGAGGAAGAGAAAAGAGGTCTTCTGAGTCCATTTCTACCCTTAAGCCTCAACAAGCTGTCACCTTGTGAAGGAGCCAACAGGGGCATCTCTTAACCCATTCTCTCCCCATTCATTTGTGTCTGGAGAGCCTACTTGATTTCCTCCTGGAGTGCTGTCTTGAACAGCTGGAGCAGGAGATAGGCCTCTCGGCGGCTGGAGGCATAGTTGTACAGGCTGAAAATCACTGCCTCCATGAACTTGGTGGTTTTGTTCTGTGGCATCTGAAAGATCAGCTTGGCCAGGTAGATGGGCTGAGTCTGCAAGCAAGAGGGGAGACAGGAATGGCTGACCATGCACTTCGAGGACCAGTGATAGGATAAGGAAAGGCTTTCCCCTGATGGAAATCTGGAATGGAGAAAGCACTACCACACTTTCTCCAGGTGCTAGTAACGTTCCAGACAAACAGCGGAAGAGGTAGTCTCTTTTCCTGGGGATAAGGAATTAAGATTATGGGAAAGGACACTTTGCATGGCGCCAAAGGCACAGACAAGAAGGCCTTGAAGTCTCAGACCCTCAGGAGACGGGAGAGACTTCTCCTTGGAAAGTCCTCTGCTAACCTGGAGCAGGTAGAAGAGGTGTTGGTATGCTTCTAGTTTCTGCCGTTTCTCTTTGCTCAGCGACTTTAATCCCTTCTGCTTGTCCAGAACCATCATATCTGACAGCTGTTCCTTATTCCTCTTGGTCAGCTTCTTGCAGTGGGAGACCACTTCCTGCAGGGGTGGAGGAGCGGGTGATACAACTAGCCTAGGCCATCCCAGGGCACAGAACATATGGTCTAGAATCAGTGCCTTGAAGAGCCAGGGCTTTCTGCTGTTCAAGGAACAGGCATAAGCTGGGGGACAGAAGCAGTTCAAGGGTAAGGAAGGGCCCCTCCTAGTGCCCTGAGACTCCATCTGGTTCCTCTCCTGTCATGGGAGTGAGTCCCCAAAGAGAACTGGGTTGCCAGGTTGAGGAATTGTGTCTATTTGGCTTTTGCTATCTCTTCTTATTAGACTGCTACATCTCTTCTTATTAGACTGCTACACACATTTGAGGTGGAGCTATCACTATATCACTATTACCCTGTCACTGCATATTTGTATGGTAATTTATGATTTAAACAGCTTTCATATCTATCTCTATATTTGGCCTGGAGAGGTGGACATTCTCATTATTCCCAGTTTGCTAATGAAAAAACAGACTTAGAAGTGAAATGAGCACCCACAGCCCCATCCCTGGGAATCAGCAGAGCCAGGCATTCTGATTCTAGGTCTCATGCTCTTTCTACTCTGTCATGGGTCCCCCAAAATGATTTATTAGAATGGCAGAGGGCCACTGGAACAAGGACCTGAGTCAGGTGATAAAATCCACACCATTTTGAAAAAAATTGATTCACAAGCAGAGAATGGTCAGCATCACAACTCCAGAGGCAGGCAGATCTGGGGGAGGGGAGGACTGGTGGGCCCCATACCTGCAGAGTGATCCGGTTCTTCACCAGCAGGCCAATCTTGATGTCCATGATGTTGAGGTCCTGCTCCAGCTGCTGATTGGATCGGATCTTCCTAACTACCTCTTCCTGGAGCTTCAGCAGCTCTGCCTCAGCCAAGAAGTCTTGCTGGCTTTGGTTCAAGAGATGGGCAAATCTGCGTACCACACTGAGAGGAGGGTGGGGTGCATGCACTGGGAGGAAGGGAGGAGGCATCAGGATTAGCCATGCCTCATCAGAGGCCTCCTCGCCAGCCCCTGCCCCAGAGTCAGCCCACCCCAGTCCCCGTTCTGCTTGGGATCAGCAGGTCCCCAACCCCAGTCCTCTTCTAACTGGTTCTGCTTGCACTTGGAGGGCAGTGGGTAGCCTCCTAGCCAGGCTTGTCCCTGAGCTTCCTGTCTTATAACTGGAGATGACATAATAGCTGCTCTTCCCATGCCTCTGATTCACCCCAGCCTCGGTCTATCCCAGGGACCTCTGACACCAAAGCCAGAGCCACAGCTCCCTCTGATTATCCTCCCAGACCTCCCTAGTCTACCCCAATTTACCACTCACTTCTGCTGGGCCAACCTGCTCCTCCTCCTCCTACCTGCCAGACACCACTCAGCTCTCCTTGCTCCCACAGTGCTCCTCTGTCAGGAATGTCTGTACACACCAGGAAGGACAGGTAGACGGGATGGACAGTGGGCTTTATAATATAGGGGAGGTCAGAGCTAGCTGGTGATTCTCCTTCAATCACCTTTGGAATTGGTATTTGAGCAAAAAAGAAAGAAGCCTCTGAGCTAATTTATTGGAAATAACAACAAAACAACTAATACATAAAATGTTTACTATGAGACAGAACCTGTTCTAAGTGCTTTACATACTTAAGACCACCTGTGAGGTCAGTACACTATAACTATCCTCTCTTACCGATGATAACTCTGAGACTCAGAGAAGGTAAGCAACTTGCCCTATGTTACACAGTTAGTAATAAATGAAGGAGTCAGATTTGGAAGATGAATAAAACTAGTCCCTGTCCCTAAAGGCAGTCTAGTAGGGGAGCTAGACAAATAAACCACAATTCACTGCAGTGTAGTTAGCACTTTGAGAGGAGCAAGCATGGGGATCTTTGGGAAAACAAAAGTGGGTTGCCCAACCCCACCTGGGGAGTGAAGAAACACTACAAGGAGGAGGTGAGACACCCCGATGTCGGTGAAAAGGAGGTAGAGAGGGTGAATGTGGGGACTGCTGGAAGTCCACTGTATCTGGAATACAGTGCAGAAGGTGTAGGTGGTGAGGGGCAGGTCAGTGAGGTTAGAGGTGTAGGGAAAGGCTGGATCACAGAGAGCCCCAAAGCTGTGGTTAGGAGGTTGGACTTTATCCTCAAGGCAACAGGGCATCATGATAAGTCTTAAGGAGGTGAGTGACATGATCACATGTACAGGTTTAATGGACTAATCTGGCTACAGTAGGGGAATAAATCTTTTTTTTTTTTTTTTTTAGACAGAGTCTCGCTCTGTTGCCCAGGTTGGAATTCAGTGGCATGATCTCAGCTCCTTGCAACCTCTGCTTCCTGGGCTCAAGAGATTCTCCTGCCTCAGCCTCCCAAGTGGCTGGGATTACAGGTACCTGTCACCACGTCTGGCTAATTTTTGTATCTTTAGTAGAGACAGGGTTTCACCATGTTGGCCACGCTGGTCTTAAACTCCTGACCTCAGGTGATTCTCCTGCCTCAGCCTCCCAAAGTGCTGGGATTACGGGTGTGAGCCACCAGGCCCAGCCTGGGTACAAATCTTTGAGGAGTGAAGAAGGGTAGAGGCCAAGACAATTCATGGCATCTTGGATTCAATGAAATACAGCATATTAACTCCTCAAAACAACCCTACAAGATAGGTATTAGCATTATGTCCAGTTTATAAAGGAGAAAAGTGGGCAAGAAGGAAGTTAATTGGTTGGGTGTGGTGGCTCACGACTGTAATCCCAGAACTTTGGGCAGCCAAGGCGAGTGGATCACCTAAGCCCAGGAGTTTGAGAACAGTCTGGGCAAAATGGGGAGACCCCCATCTCTACAAAAAATCAAAAAGTTAGCCAGTTGTGGTGGTGTACGCCTCCAGTCCCAGCTACTCAGGAGGCTGAGGTGGGAGGATCGCTTGAACCTGGAAGGTTGAGGCTGCAGTGAGCCGTGATTGTGCCACTGAACTCCAGCCAGGGTGACAGAGTGAGACTCTGTCCCAAATAAACAAACAAACAAACAAACGAACAAACAAACAATTAAAAAAAAAAAAGTAACTTGCCGAGGGCCACACAGCTAGTAAATAGTAGAGCTCTGAGTAAAGTTTGGGGGCCAGTGAAGTCAGGAGACAGCACTAGGGAAAAACAAGTTCTTCCAGAAAAACCATAAACTGAAGAGAAGAAAAAGAAGATAAAGAATGGCCAGGACAATGGTATTAGTGTAACCACAGTGACAAAATAGAATGGGCTAGGCTGGGGATAGGGAAGGAGAGAAAGAAGTTTGTTGACAGGAAGCAGATGGCCTGAGTGTGCATGGCCAGAGAAGGGAGAGGCAAAGCCCCTGTGGGCAGGACAGGGGCGAAGAAGGACTGAGGAGGTGAAGGAGAGGATTCCTGAACAGGACATTTCACCAGAAGCCCAAGAGTGCAGCCTCAAGGCCAGGAAGGAAAGGGGCCTACTGCTTCAGGAACCCAGGGGCTAGAGGTGAATGTAGAAATGGACTACTTGTCAATTTCACAAAAAGGAAGGGGATGCCATTTGCTGGGCTTCTGAACTTGAAGAACAAGAGCCAGAAAGGACCTCTTTAAAGCTTTAAATGAGCACCCAACTAATGGGGAATATGGAGCAGGAAGATGGCACTCCCTTGGGTGCTTCTCACATTCTCCACACCACAGAATGGATGGACTCTGTGCGCCTCACCAGGCCTTGTTTGTGCTGGGCCACAGAGGTCTGGAGAGGAGAAGGTTGAACCCTAAGAAGCAAGATCCTTTTCTTTCTGCTTTGGTGGTAGCAATAGGTAGATAATCTAAGCCTGTTACAAAAAGAGCCTGGTTAGAAGAACTTTCACTGTGACAAGGCTATCTATGATTGGGATGAGCAGGGGGGCTTCTGTTACAACCCCTGTTCCATGCTCCTGCACAGACAACTTGTGACTACCTTCCCCTTACCTGCTGTGCAGTCACAGAAGGATGTCTACACCTGCCTGGCTCTGTGGGGTCCTCTCCCTCCCAACAGCTGGGGAGGGTGGATCAGGCAGCTCACCTAATATCCTGTAGTCATCCTGGGCTTTCCTGGCTCGGAAAAATGCCTGGATCTTCACAATGGAGTTAACCTGCCACAAACACAGATGGGAAAAGGGTTGCTGGCTGTCCTTGCTCTAGTCTCATGGGCAAAGGTTGGGTATGTGGGCAGGGGGAGCAAGGTGACACTCACGTTCTTCTGGAAGTAGTGCAGACGCCTCAGGTATTGCCGCCGAGCTGCCCACATCCGGGCCCAGGCCTGGATCTGGGAGAAGAAACACACTGCCTCAGTTCCAGCTTGGGGCCCACCCTCAGTCTCAGGCCAATTCAGCCAAATCTAGAGGTCACAAGGAGGTGACAAGACTACAAGATTGTTCTCAGAGGGTCATTTGAGAGAAAGGAGCCTGCCAAAACCACCGTAGCTACCTTGATTATGGCATCCAGGTTTGCTTTAAAATACTGCAACCGCTCCAGGTAAACCTTCCGCTGCCTATAACCCCGCCAATGAGCCTGCACATCAGGAGAGAAAGGGAAGTAACTCAAGCAGGTCTCCTTTGGCCAGAGAGGCTTTTAAGAAAATCTCTCTCCTGGGCCCTCCAGGGAACGGAAGGGGGCAGTTAAATAGAGGGGGAAGGGGAAAGTGGTCCTGTTCTCGAAGAACTTCCAACTTCATGGGGAAGACCAAATGGCTGCACATAGCCAACAATGCCCTCTGCCACACTCCCTGGTCCCAGAACAAACACCCACATACCCACACCCACACACCTCTAACCAACACCTCTTCACAGAAACTCAACTATAAGATATAGTCCTAAAAGATAATAAAGCATACACCTACTCACCAACTTCACCAAAGTATGTACCATATCAGCCTAAAATATACTCATACACCCATATGCAGACAACCCACACCCTATCACACACTCCACCCTCCCTCATGTGCTCAGAAAGTGGGCAGAGAGCAGTCTGGAAATGCATGCAGTTGTGTGGATGAGAAGTGTGTACAGGCACAGAGCCGTGTGCTCACCATCTCTGCCCGCGGCCACCTAGGCAGCAAGTCACTAATGCTCTCATAACTCACATTCTCTTTACAACACAGTCCAGCTCCTGACCCTAGTTCTCAGCAAATCTTCCCACCAAGGTCCCCAGTAACTCAGCTGTCAGGCTGATGGCCTCTCCCCTAGCTGATCCGCTGCAAAGGGCCCAACCCACATCTGCAAAAATCATGCCTCCTTTGGTCTCTAAAATCTCAAGGCCCTCTTCCATTCCAGTCTCCTTCCTAGGAGACTTTTCCCTTTCCCTCCAAGCTTGTGCGGGATTAATTTTCCTAAAGTACCTCTTAGACTGTCCCAGCCTGTTTCCAGAAGTTCTCAACCATCTGACCCCACACTCCCTATTTGACTTGCCACTGGTCCCCACCTTCTTAAGGATCCTAGATGCATCAGACTTTTCACTTTCTTGTAAACATGCCTTATGGTTTTCTGTCCCTGAACCTTTTATACTCACCCTTGTTCCCAGCCCTATCCCTACCCACTGAAATACTTCCTGTCTTTTTTTTTTTTTTTTTTTTTTGAGACAGGGTCTTGCTCTGTCACCCAGGTTGGAGTGCAGTGGTGCCGTCACGGCTCACTGCAGCCTCAACCTCTTGGGCTCAAGTGATCCTCCTGCCTCAGCCTCCTAAGTAGCTGGAATCACAGGCGTGCGTCACCATGCCTCATTAATTTTTTATGTTTTGTAGAGATGGGGACTTACTATATTGCTCAGGCCAGTCTTGAACTCCTTGGCTCAAGCAATCCTCCCACTTCGGCCTCCCAAATTGCTGAGGTTACAGGCGTGAGCCACCATGCTTGGCTCTTCCTGTCTTTTAGGCCCCATGTCCAGCATCTCCCAGTGCACAGGCCCTGGGAGATACTCTACCACTGACACTGTCTCAGTTTGGTAAGACTTGGGAGCAACTCCTTTCATTCAGTTGCCCCCAGCCCTTCCTAAAGCCAGTTCTGCCAGCTTTCCCTCAAGGCTTACACAGCCCCTCTGTTGGGATAGGATGTAAAAGAGGATAGCTTGGTCCATGATGCCAGCTGTCCGTGTTGGAGCCTAGAGGTCAGGAAGCCCCATTTCCATGCCTGCCCTCAGGACTCTTTCCTTTCCTCCTCCAGGTACTGCCTGGAAAGTTGCTGTGGGAAAAGGCAGAGTGGTCTGCTCTCTGCACTTACTCACTACCCAACCTCCACCAGGCTCCTTAAGGCCTCTGAATTGGTCAGAATTCAGGACCCTGGATGGAGTTCTGGCCAGGGTCAGAGCTTTCAGGAGATAAAGTCTCAGCACACCCAGGAAGCCTCATTTTGGATTTTCCTTTCCCCGGGCAAGAGGCTCAAGGCTCTGGGCTACCTCTCTCTTTCTCTGTCTCCCAGGACCCAGGCCAGAGCCCACACAGCTCTGGTACTAGTGACAAATGTTCCCTCTGACTCCATCTTCTCTCCCACTGTTGGTGAGGTTTTTCATCACCTTAGTGTGAAATTCCAGACTGGGCTCAGGAGGGAGAAATCCCTATGATTCAGACCACTAAATACAGATCACTAAAGTTCTGTATTGAGTTCTGGGACCAATGCCCTGAAAACAAAATCTCATAATGGATCCCATCAACGGAGCACTTACCACGCTAAGTGCTACATGTAGTTTTCCTACTGAATCCTCCTAATCAACATATGAGGTGAGTACCATCATTATGAATGAGGAAACTGAGTGCTAGAGAGGGCATAAGTAAGGTGCCCAATGTCATATGACCCAGAAGTGGTAGGACCAGGAGGCAAACTCTACCTTCTGACCCCAAAGCCTGAGCTCTCAATTACCCCCCAACACCCTCAGTCATAATCAAGGGCCATTTGCCAGTTCCGGTCTGCACATCTGTCTCCCTTGGAGTCCTCTGGTGTTGTCTTCGTGTCCCTCCTATCACAATGTCTAACATCAAGTGTACTCCAATTTCTGTGAGGGGAGAGATGTGATTAGTCAACCGTGGGACTTGCACCCATCTCCCACCCTTGCTTAGTGCCAAGTGGCATGCTCTTGGCATTCAAAGAAGTTTGTGAAAGCATCTTTACATTGCCAGCACCTCCACGAGGCCCTCCAGATCACATCTGCCTGGGAAGGTATCTGCTCAATTGCCATCATTCCTGGCTTGCACAGTGTCTCTGGCTATCTTCCCTACCAGCCTCATGTCTCAATTACTTATGGGTCAGTCTCAGAGGCCACACTGGACCATCCACGGGTTGGAAGAATAAAAATGGGAAGGGCTGGTAGGAGAGAAAAGGTAGAAGGCTATTCTTTTCCTAAAGGATATTCCACCCCTTTTCTGTTTAACCACCACCACCTCTTCGAGCCCTCCTAGTGTCCAAGCCTTGACGTCTTACTAAATACACAGACACACAGACACATACACACAGACACACATTTTTAGAGACAGGGTCTCGCTCTGTTGCCCACGCTGGAGTGCAGTGGTGTCATTATAGCTCATTTCAGCCAGTACACTGCCCTCTAGCCTGGGTGACAGAGTGAGACCCTGTCAAGCAATCCTCCCGCCTCAGCCTTCTGAGTGGCTGGAATCACAGGCATGAGCCACTGTGCCCAGCTAAATCTTATTTCACTCTTCCCTTGGGGAAGCTAAGAAGCAGCTCTCACTCTCTGGATAGTGATGATGATGATATAAATAGCATGGTAACTTCTACCATGTTCTTACCTACCTCCCAGGCACAATTTATAAACACTTGAGATATTATCTAACTTAATCCTCATAACAACTCTATAAGGTAGGTGCTATCATTATCCCCATTTTTCAGATGAAAAGACTGAGGGACCAGTGAGGAAACTGAGGGAGAGAGGGTAAGTAACTTGCCAGGGTCACACAGCTAAGAGGCGGTAGAGCTGGGATTCAAACATACATGGTCTGGCTCCAGAACCTATGCTTTTAACCACTACTATTCAGAGGCTGAAAGATCATTCCCATGTCAGTAAAAAGGAAGCAGGGTGGATACCCTGGAGCCCAGATAAGCCCAGGCCCTGAAGACTGAGAAAGCCAGAGCCTGCCACCTGGATCTTGATGACTGCTGGGAGCCAGGTCCTCAGAAAGTGGGAATGCTCAGCAAACTTCTGCCGAACTAGGAAGCCACGGAGGCGGGCCTGGAGCTGGATGACAAAGCCGACGTTGGCTTTCCAGAGCTGTTGGCGGTCATAGGCAGCAGTGACCTTGGTGACAGCTGACTGTGGAGGCAGGAGAGAGACGCTGTGGTCTTTTGGGGAGTGGGAGCCTCTTCTTCAGGACATTCCTATCCAAGATCCCCTACCCTTGCAGGGGCTCTGCCAACCTGGATCTCCTCCCGGGTCAGGTGAGAGGTGTTGAGGGGGCAGCCAGGAGGTTGCTCCCAGATCCCCTGGAAGGTCTGCAGATGGAAGTAGTAGGCAGTGCCATCCTTCATGTCATGTTGAACCCAGAAAGCTGTGTCTGCTAAGCAGAAACCAAGCAAGCAGAGAAGGTTCAGAGCAGGCAAGGGGTGGCTGGGGCAGGCAGCGAAGAGGAGGGTCAGGTTGGGGCCATTACCTGGATGCTGTTTCTTTGCCATGGCACTTTCCAGGGCTCGCTGGTAGCCATTGGCACAGTCGGGAACTACCCCTCGAAGGGCCACTGCGGGGTTCCTCAACACCCGCTCAGTCTGGGCTGCCTTGCCCTCCTTGATGGCTTGATTGATGGCAGCCACACCAAGAGCCACTGACAGGGGCATCAGGAGAGAGCAGTCAATCCTTCCCTCAAGTCCCTCCCATGGGCCTTGGCCTGTCCACTAGGGACAGATTCCATGAAAGAGGACACAAAATCACCCTTCTGAAGGAGTAGACGGGAACATCTCAGGATGGACAGAGACACATACACGAAAAGCAGCAGCATGCAACTGTGCTTGGAGGGAAAGGCAGCAGCAGTCAAGGAAGCACTCCTGAGGGAGGCAGCGTGGGGCTAGGCTGAGTTGGGGCTTGATAAAAGGAAAATCAGCTTGAACAGAAGCATAAAGGCCCAGAGCAGTGGCTCCTGCCTGTAATCCCAACACTTTGGGAGGCTGAGGCAGGCAGATCACTTGAGCCCAGGAGTTTGAGACTAGCCTGGCCAACATGGCGAAACTCCATCTCTATAAAAAAATACAAAAATTGGCCAGGCACTGTGGCTCACGCCTGTAATCCCCGCACTTTGGGAGGCTGAGGCGGGCAGATCACCTGAGGTCAGGAGTTTGAGACCAGCCTGGCCAATATGGTGAAACCCTGTGCCTACTAATAATACAAAAATTAGCCAGCTGTGGTGGTGGGCGCCTATAATCCCAACTACTCGAGAGGCTGAGGCCCGAGAATAGCTTGAACCTGGGAGGTAGAGTTTGCAGTGAGCCAAGATTGTACCACTGCACTCCAGCCTTGGTGACAGAGCGACACTCTGTCTCAAAGAAAAAAGAAAAAAAAATTAGCCAGGTATGGTAGTGCATGCCTGTACTCCCAGCTACTCAGGAGTCTGAGGTGGGAGGATTGCTTCAGAGGTTGCAGTGAATGGAGATCACAGTACACTGCCCTCTAGCCTGGGTGACAGAGTGAGACCCTGTCTCAAAAAAGAAGCATAAAGGCAGGATATGGGCAGAGGACCCTGGGACAGTTTCTTAGAAGAGAGCCTAAGAGGTGGGAATGGCTGCTGTAGCATCTGCCTTCCAGTCACTAGCAGACAGACAGATGGACAGAGACCCCAACCACTGAGAACTAACACCACCAGCACCACACATCAGCATAGCCCTGTCTATTTGCACTGAATCTGCCTATTTTCCTCAAACTCCTGCCAATTCCTCTTCTCTCACTCCAAGTCTAAACATTTTCTAGCCAGAGCTGATTGACTGTTGGAACCCAAACTCAAGCTACCAGCAGAAATGGGATTTCTGACTACCACGTGATCTCACATGCCCACATTATAGGGAAAGTGTCCACAGGAAGGCATAGAGGGAGGCAGCGGGTGAGCTATGGATTCTCACCTCCTGAGAATTTCCTGCCCCGCTGACTGCCAGGAAATCCATCCTGCAGTCTGAACAGCAGCCCTCCTGCTCTGACTCTGGCCTGCCTCCCCACAGAGGTTGAAGGGAGAGGGAGGTGACCAGGGAGGCTGCCTGATTATCTGGGCTGCTGCTGAGCCCACATCACCATTCCTTCCCTCCCAGGGTCCCCCACCCAGTCCATTTACTTCTCTGAGCTGTATTAGTGTCCTGGTTGGCTCTGACCACTCCCTGGCGGATCTCCTCAAGCCACAGCACAGCTCCAGGATCCCCTGTCACCTGGCAGATTGAGGGAGAAAAAAAAGATGAGACCCCAAGCTAGTCTCTCTAGGTTCCCAGGCCAAGATGCCCAAGGGAACCAAACTGCAGGCAGGCATTGGGAGCCACAGGGACAGCGATCTCCACTCAGCTCTCTGCCCTGTGTGTGGGCATGTGTGGCATGTGGTTCCCTGGGATCCGGCCAGGCTCAGAAGGCTCTCTTTTCCTACTGGGCTTTCAGGTCTACTCGGCTTGGCCACAGCACCTCCAGAACCACAGAGGCTCTGCATAGCTCCTCAAACCCTCAGCATCCACCACCTTCTCAACAGCTCAATTCCCTGCTCTTGTGCCTCAGCCATGTCCAGAGATAGCCCACACTGGAGGCTCCAACTACCTGCCCCCACGCCCCACTCCCCTATGCCTCATTGCACACCTTCTCAGGCCAATCCTGACCCTGACCCTTACCTTCTCTTTCCTTTTCTTGCTCCACGCTCCTCTACCCAACAAGGTAGTGGGAAGATTACATGAGCCCACAGGTCAAGTAAGCCTATGCCTGCCACACTGTCAGACTGATAAAGGCTTGAACCCTTCCTTGCCTCACACAACCCCAGATTCTACTCCTTCCCAACTCTCCTCATTAATAATAGACTTTGTAAACTAACATTTTATTGAGTACTGACTATGTGCCAGGCAGTACTCTAAAGCACTTTCTTATGCATTAATACTTGTAAAGCACATAAAATGATGCTTGGCACAGAGTAAGGACTCAATAAATGTTAGCCAGTACTACTGTCATATTATCTCACTTACACCCCATAACTATGAGATATGCTCTTTACTGCCACAAGCTTCTAGGTGATGAAACAGAGGCACAGAGAGGTTAAGTAACACGTGCAGGGTCAGGCTGCCAGGACGTAGGCTCCAGTAGTCTGGCCCAGGAGCCTGAGCTCTCAACCACTCTCTACTGCAATATACTCAGGGCGTTTCAGGTTCAGAACCCTGCCCCATTTGTCAATTCATGTGATTTTCACCCTCATTCTGGGAGCTGGGTAGGACCAGGGTAGGCAGTACTTTACAGATGAGTAAATAGAGCTCAGAGATATCAAGGGATTTGCTCAAGGTCACATGGTCACTAAGGGTCAGAGTGGGAAATCCAGCCTGATTCTCTGGCTCCCAGGCCTGTGCTCTTGCCATGGACTGCCCACTGCCCTGGCAACAGGCGCCATCTTTCTTTACCAGATTGGAACACCCCCCTCACCCCCACCCAGAAGCCATTGTGTCCATCAGAATAGAGCTCTGCCAGACTGGGTACAGTGCGACCCACAGAGAATGTTCTTCCTGCTCTGATGACCAACCCAGCCAGCCCTAACTTCACCTGAGCCTTCTGCCTTTTGGCTGCCACAAGGAGGAGATGGTACCGAGGGGCGACAGGGAGGCTGACATCATCTAGGCCAGCTGCAGGAAGCAGTAGGGCAGACAGAGTCTTCTCAGGGCTGCCTTTGTCCAGAGCCTCATTGATGAGGCTGACTGCGAGGACCCCTAAGAAAGAGAGATCTAGGTGGGCGGGGGGCCTCTAGACTTAATGGCTAAAGGACAGGACTGCCTAAGTTGGGCCATCTCCACTCAGCTCCAGACTATACTTACGGTCAGTCTCTTCCTGGGCCTGTGCATTGACCTGGCTCACGGTGGCCTGCAGGTCATTCCAGCTCAAGAAGTCCTCACCCATCCCACGCTCCTGTCGCAATTTCAGCAGGGCATCGAAGTAACTGGCAGTGGGGTGAAGGGCAGAGAGGTGAGTAGCATGTGAATCATCAGCCAGAAGTCAGGGGAAACAGTTGAACAATTTTCCTCACTTGACCTCCAGGACACCACACTCTTTTAGTTCTCTTCTTGCCTCACAGGCTGTTCTTTCTGAGACACCTCTGCTGGTTCCTCCCTGACATCTAAACATGGGAGCATCACAATCTTCAGTCTTCAGACCTCTTCTCTCTCCATACTTACATTGTAGGGGATCTCACCCAATCTCATGACTTTAACACCGTATGCCCCCGAAAGCCCACCTCCAGCCCATTCATTTATCCCAGCCAGCTCCTTGTGATTTCCAAGTGAATGTCTAACAAGCACCTCAAACCCAACAGCTCACATCTGAACTGATTCCCCTGCTTAACCTGCGTGTCACACCGTCTCTCCCATCTTGCCGCAAATCTTGGAGTCATACCTAATTCTGTTCTCTCTTCTACCCCATATCTATCATATGACCAAATCCTGTCAGTTTGCTTTCAAAATGTATCCAAAATCTGACTCCTTTTCCCCACCTCCACTACCGCTCAAGGCCAAGCCCCCATCATCTCTTGCCTGGATTACTCCAATAGCTGTCTAACAGGTCTCCCTGCTTTCCCCTTGTACTCCTGCAGTCAATTCTCAGCACAGCAGCCAGAAAGATCCTGTTAAGTAGATCAGATTGCTGGGCACGGTGGCTCACGCCTGTAATTCCAACACTTTGGGAGGCCAAGATGGGAGGATAGCTTGAGCCCAGGAGTTCAAGACCAGCCTGGGCAACGTAGAGAGATCCTATCTCTACAAAAAATTAAAAAATTAGCCAGGCATGGTGGCATGTGCCTGTAGTCCTAGCTACTTGGGAGGCTGAGTCGGGAGGATCACTTGAGCCCAGGAGTTCAGGGATGCAGTGAGCCATGATTGCACCACTGCACTCCAGCCTGGGTGACAGAGCAAGGCCCTGAGCTATGATTGCATCACTGCACTCCAGCCTGGGTAACAGAGCAAGACCCTGAGCTGTGATTGCACCACTGCACTCCAGCCTAGGTGACAGAGCAAGACCCTGTCTCTAAAAATAAAAAAAAAGAAGTAGGTCAGATCAACTCCCTCCTGGCTCAAAACCCTCCCGTGGCTTCCTTCCTTACTCACAGTAAAAACCAGAGTCCTACATGGTCTGGCCTCGGCTACTTGGTCTTCATCTCCCACTCCTCTTTCTTCCTTACTTCACTCCACCACACTGGCTTCCTGGTGTTCTTTGAACACACCATGCACATTGCTTTCTTGAGGCCTCTGCCCCAGATAGCCTCATGGCAATCATTTATGCCCTTTAGGTTTCTTTCAAAATGACCTCCTCAGCAAAGAGGTCTACATTATGTAAAACAGAAAAACCATCCCTACTATGTCTCTACCCATTACCCACTCTGCCCTATTTTATTTTTCTCTACACCTCTTCTTTTCTTTTCTTTCTTTCTTTTTTTTTTTGAGATGGCATCTTGTTCTTGTTGCCCAGGCTGGATGGAGTGCAATGGCGCGATCTTGGCTCAACACAACCTCCACCTCCCGGGTTCAAGTCATTCTCCTGCCTCAGCTTTCAGAGTAGCTAGGATTACAGGCATGTGCCACCACGCCCGGCTAATTTTGTATTTTTAATAGAGATGGGGTTTCTCCATGTTGGTCAGGCTGGTCTCGAACTCCCGACGTCAAGTGATCCTCCCGCCTCGGCCTCCCAAAGTGCTGGGATTACAGGCGTGAGCCACTGCACCCAGCCACCTCATCTTCTTTTCTCATCATCTGTCTCCCTTTACTAGCATGTAAGTTTGACAAGAGCAGAAAGTGTTTTGTTCACTGATGTTTCCCAGCACCTAGAGTAATATCTGGCACATGGGTCAGTACTCAAACATCTGCTAGGAAAGAATGAATCAATGAAGAAAACAGGAATGACTGTGACCCCATCCACTCCCAGGAAGAAACACAGGCCAAGGAACTGTGAACAGACCCAGAGTGTGGGCCTGGGCCCAAGAATGGGACATCAGGCACAAGGCAAGTCTCCAACAGAAGAATGCTGAGTCTTGGCTACATTCCCCCATCCCTCACTCCCAATATGTGGCTAAGCCTTTCTCACCGCTGGGCATTTTCTCCTTCCACCTCAGCGAGGCCTGTAGCAGGGTTCACCAGGCTGCTCCAGAAGCCACTGGCATCCCGGGCCTCCAGGGCCCGGTTAATCAGGACCACAGCTGAGAGCATCTCCACAGCCACGAAGAGCTCCTCCTGGCCAAGCTCCTACAGTGGGTGGGAGGGCCAATTCCCAAGTGGGCAGGTGAAGGGTCTAAAGGCCTATTCACCATCCTGCCCCCCAGGGTTCTTGAATATCCCAGAGTCTCTATCCCAAAACCCCAGTGGCCTGATTCACTCACTAATAATCATCATACAAAACCCTTGAGAATACTTACTATGTGCTCAATTATAAGTACTTCACACACATTATCATTTAATTTTCATAATAAGCCGACAATAGAACCATAGTACCATTAATATCCCCATTTCACGGATGAGCCCACGACCAATAATGTAAGTCAAAACTAGCCGTCCGATTTCAAAGCCCACACTTAACAAGTAAGTTCTACCAGCTCCCATTGGTCCCTACTGCATATCATGAACTGTATTAGCCGGGTGCAGTGGCTCACACCTGTAATCCTAGCACTTTGGAGGCCAAGGTGGGCAGATCGCTTGAGCTCAGGAGTTTGAGACCAGCCTGGCCAACATGGCAAAATCCTGCCTCTACTAAAAATACAAAAATTAGCTGAGCATGGTGGCGCGTACCTGTCGTCCCAGCTACTCGGGAGACTGAGGCAGGAGGATCGCTTAAACCCAGGAGATGGAGGTTGCAATGAGCCAAGATCACACCACTGCACTCTAGCCTGGGTGACAGAGCCAGACCCTGTCTTAAAATAAAAAAAAAAAAATTGAACTGCAGTAGGCCCTGGGTATACAGAGATGAAGATGGAGTGGTCGCCTCCACACTGCACTGCACCGCACACCCAAGAAGCCCCGACCCCATTTCCCTGCCCTGTCTTTCTTCTGCTTTTCGAACATCTGCTTATGCCGTGCCCTCTGTCTTGAGCACCCTTCCTATTTTCTTCTCTTTTTTTTTTGAGATAGAGTCTCGCCCTGTGGCCCAGGCTGGAGTGCAGTGGCACAATCTTGGCTCTCCCGGGTTCAAGTGATCTCTGAGCCTCAGCCTCTGGAGTAGCTGGGATTTCAGGCATGTGCCACCACCACACCTGGCTAATTTTTGTATTTTCAGTAGAGATGGGGTTTCGCCATGTTGGCCAGGCTGGTCTCAAACTCCTGGCCTCAAGTGATCTGCCTGCCTGGACCTCCCAAAGTGCTGGGATTATAGGCATGAACCCCCACACCCAGACCCCTTCCTATTTTCTCCTAACAGAATGTTGTGAATATCAACAACAATAATATTAATAGCTAAAGTTTACTTTCTTCTCTAAGGTTCTTACTTTCTTCTATTAGGTTCTTCTCTAAGCAAATATGTTACCTTATTTAATCTTATAGCCTGAGGTAAATATATTATTGTTCCCATTTTATATTCAAAGAAATTGAGCAGCAGAGAAAGTAATTAACTTGCCCAATGTCACATAGCTAAGAACTAGCAGAGCCAGATTTGAACTCACGCAGCCTGGCTCAAAACTCCACAACTTTAGTCACAATGCTTTACTTCTTAGTACTTATTTTATGCTTCCTTGTACATAGTCATTCCTATGTTGAGACTGTGCCTTTCCTGAGGGCTGTGCCTGTATCTAAGTCATGCTGGGAGTAGACGCTCTATAAACATCTCCTGTGAGTGTAGTTCTCTATTGATTCTCTTCCAGGAAGCCTTCCCAGCTCTGCTTCCTCCATTTCCTTGGTCTGAAGACTTCTTCCACCTATGTCATCTGCTCTTCTCTCCCTGTGTCTCTATTTGGACCCTCAGGTGTATTCTAACTCCTCCAACAGACTGAAAGTCCCTAAGTGAGGGCCCTGTCACTTCACTGTCAGAGAAGAAGTATGAATTGGGATGAGGTGGGACAGTGAAGTGCTTCAAAGCATGGGCTTCTGCATCCACTCCCAGCACTGGCACTCACAGCTGTGTTGGGCAAGTGACTTAACCTCTGCATCTCAGTTTCCCCATCTCTAAAATAGAATGCCTCCCTCATAGGGTCCTTTTAAGGATTAAATGAGTATGTAAAGCAGTGTTTGCTCAAGGTATTGGCTATTAAAATATGCTCAGTAAGGCAGGGATGGTAGCTCTTTCCCCAACCTAATCTCATGGCAGCATCTCATATTGCACTCACAAGAGGGTGGCCTGGGCTGCCTGTCCTGATCCCTCCAGCTGCATGGGGACCGCAGAGCTAGACCCACATTTCTGGGGCTTACCCCCTGCTGCTGCCGCTGGAGCACTGCCAGCTCCTGCTGGTACATAGACGACGCAACAGGGTACACTGGAGGCAGCTGGGCCTCCGGGCACATCAGCTCCTTCACAGTGTCAGCCGCCACTCCTCTCCGGATGGCTTTGTTGATTTGCTGCACAGCATGGAGCACTGCAAGGGAGGAGAGCAACAGGTTGTACTGGCTGGGCATTCAGCAGCATCTCCACTCTCCTCACCAACTAGGCTCTGCTGGGGGATCTTGGTGGGAAAGTGGCTTTGCAACTGTTCTCAAAAATCTGCTAGGTTTAAAATGCATTTCTAAATGTTCAGGAAGAAAAGGGGCTGGGTTGCTTTAAGAAGAGGCTCTGTAAGAAGCAATTTGTCAGGCCTAGAAATTGAGTAGCTCAGCATGTAACACAGAGTGGCTGTCATGGCAGAGGGTGAGTTCCTAAGGTGGTGAGCACAAGATTGACAGGTGGCTATGGAGCGTAACTAAGATGAGGTTAGTCAGGGGGCTCTAGGGACCAAGGCTTGATGACAGCACAGAGGAATAAGGAACCAGCTCCAAGGTGGAGCCGTTTGCTGCAAAGGGCAGTAGTAAGCTTAAAAGGGGCTGTGGTGCCTCAATGTAGTCTGAGTTTACAAACTCTGTGGCTTACAAAATGCCAAGCAGATATGGGCACTGACATGAAGGAGAGCACAATCTACTGGGAAGAACTAAGGATACCAAAGTACCTACAGTGCACTGCTGTCAATGTCATGTTAGAAGTCCACCTCCCCCACCCCCACACAATGCTATGGCAGAGCAGGGGAGGAGGGATTCTGCCTGGGAGAGAGCAGAAGACTTCACAGAGGAGGAAGCCTTGGAGACAGCTCTGGAGAATGTTTTCACCTGCTCATCAACAGGTGAGAATGTGGGAGAAATGTAACCCAGAGGACCAGAAGCCCAGTGATGGGAAAGGCTGGAGGGCAATCTAGGGAGAATAGATCGTTTACTTGGCTGAATTGGATGGAATGTGAACAGAAGAGCTGGGGACGAACTCTGGAAAGGTCTTATCTGCCAGGGCAAGGAGATAGGACTAAAGTGTGGGCTAAATAATGGAAGAACCCATGAAGGTCTGAAGATGTTCAACAAGGGAGATAAGATCAGATCTGTGCTTCAGAGATTACTCTGGCAGCAGCAATCGGGAATGAACTGAGTGGATTAGGAAAGCAGCCAGTCAGGAGTGGCCTGGGGGCTACTGAAAGCTAGTGAATGTCGGAAAGCTTTGTTAGACAAAGGTAAATGGTTACTGAGCAACCTCTAAACCTGACAGCAAGTCCAGACTAAGGCAAGCAACTGTAACAGGTCTAGTGTCCACAGGCTATTGCATTTTGCCTCAGCATTGTTTCTCTTCATACTTGCAGTGCAGATAGATCTCTTGGAGGAAGACAATTACTAACTCACATTCTTGTAACAAATAATTATATTTGTGGCCGGTCACAGTGACTCATGCCTATAATCCCCAGCACTTTGGGAGGCCAAGGTAGGCAGATCACTTGAGGCCAGGAGTTTGAGACCCACCTGGCCAACACGAAGAACCCTACCTCTACTAAAAATACCAAAATTAGCCTGCCATGGTGGCAGGTGCCTGTCAACCCAGCTACTCGGGAGGCTGAGGCAAGAGAATCATTTGAACCCAGGAGGTGGAGGTTGCAGTGAGCCGAGATTGTGCCACTGCACTCCAGCCTGGGCAACAGAGTGAGCCTCTGTCTCAAACAAAAACAAAAACAAACAAAAAAGAATTACATTTGTATACAATGTTTTTAAGGGAAACTGAAAAGATGAGTTTTTTGCTCATATTCTGGAAAACTACTACATTTCAGAAGCCAAAGGAATTCAAGCAGGTTGAAACTGTCAAAATTACAGGCAAACTGCCTGGAAGAAAACTGCCTGCCCCAGGAGAACAGCCCAGTGCAGTATTGGCATGTCATTATCTCTAAGGCCTTAATGAACTTATCTGTAGTGTCCCCCCAGGCAGCAGGAATAGAGCAGATTATGTGAGGGGAGAAGTTCCTAGCCAGGCTGGAAACAGCAGCAGTGTGTATTGCCCAATACAGAAGCCAGCAAAGAGGTGGGATACTCTTCTAAGAGCCAGAGATATGCACAGAGCAGGCCTCAGACCTGCAGATGACTTACTGGCTTGTTCCTGATCACCCTTTGTGTTGGCTGCAGCCACACCAGCCTGGACTTCCTCCTTTTCCAGAAGCTCCACCAGGCCCAGCTCCTAAGAGAGGGAAGAGATGCAGTAGAATGGAGTCCTTCTGGGGCCATGACCATGCTTTACAAGTTGCCAGCATGAGCTCCCAGGTCTACCCAGCCACCTACCCTCAATCCTACCTCTCTCCTTTAGGCTGGCTCACTCATCCCTATTAACCCTTTTTTTTTTTTTTTAAAGATGGAGTCTTGCTCTGTCGCCCAGGCTGGAGTGCAGTGGCACAATCTCGGCTCACGGCAACCTCTGCCTCCAGGGTTCAAGCGATTCTCTGCCGAAGCCTTCCAAGTAGCTGGGATTACAAGCGCGTGCCACCACACCGGCTAATTTTTGTATTTTTAGTAGAGACAGGGTTTCACTATATTGGCCAGGCTGGTCTCAAACTCCTGACCTCAAGTGATCCACCCACATCAGCCTCCCAAAGTGCTGGGATTACAGGCGTGAGCCACGGTGCCCAGCCCTATTAACTCATCTTTAAACTTTCTTGCTCAGCAAGCATCTAAAATCACAACATAGACAACACGAATAGTGTCAGGGGAAAAGTCAACTACGTTAAAAACAAGATTGCTAAGTGGAGGCACCAGTTCAACAATGGGGGAGCACATTACTGCCTATGGGACTGTCCTTGGGTTCCTCTTGGTCAGCCTGGGGGACTCTCAGGGACAGAAGCTGATCAATCTGGTCTACTAGGCCTTGGGGTGATTTAACCATTTAAACACATAGTCAGCACTTACAGAATACAAAGGACCAACAGTGGTGATCCTTGAGTAAGAGGCCCTCTCCTATCCTATGGTCACATAGAGGGGGTGGCAGGTAATAGACAGAGGCTAACCTGTGCCTTCTGCTCTCTGTCTGCGCTCAGTTGCTCCAGGTACCAGTCAGCAAAGTTTCTCCTCACCCCTCGCAGGGCCAGGGCAGGGTCTTGAAGGGCCTTGAGCAACGCTTCAGGGCTCTGTCTTTCCAGGGCATCATCAACAACTTCTAGAGCCCCATGGACTGAAAAAAAATGACTCCATAATGGACAGTGTGAGAAAGCCACCTCTCATAATCCCTTAGTCCAGCCCTAGGAATCTGCCCTCTTCTTGCCTGCCTGGAATTACACCCACCCTTTCCCCCTTGGTTCCTGGGCCCATTTGGTTCAGCCCAAATTCTTCAGCTTGGTCTTCACAGCCTCCTCACTTCACCACCCCAGACCCCAAGGATATCCTCACCCAAATAGGCAAATGCCCACCCATCCTGAGCCTTCACACGGCTCCTACCCAGATCCCCCCATCCTCATGTATTCTCCACATTGCCCCTCTCGAAGGACCCCAGTCCAACTGCCCTCCCAGCATCAAGAGCTGCTCCTCTCTATGGTTCTCCAGTCAGACAGAAGCTTCCCGGACATGGACTACTTCTCCTCTAGACACCGATGGCCAGAAAGCAGTGCACATACTCCTTGGACTCTGATCTTTCCCCGAGGCAAGAGTTGGCCCAAGTGAGACCATAGGGCTTTCTGGCTTGAGAAAAGCTATCCCCAAGCCTCCCAGTGCAGGGGCTTACCCTGAGGGCACCCCTAAACCACTCCTGCTCGATCTCTCTTACCGTTGACATGGTTGATATTGCCCTGGATTTCAGCCTGAGTTAGGTAGTGGTCATAGATGTCCTGGCTTTCTCTGTCATCCTGCAAAAACTCCATTGAAAGGGAACCTGGGAAACCCAATTCAATCTTCTTGTCCTGCTCTTCCCTCCCTGGCTACACTTATTTCTTCTTCTGGGGACCTTCCCAAGGCCAAAGGTCAGTCTGCTCAGAATTCAGGAATTGTAGGGTCTAAAACACCTGGCACTGACACAATTAAGCCAAACCAACCTTTGGAACCTCCAGTCCAATCTCATTCTGTTCTACATTCCAGCACCCCTCTCAGGCTTCCCTGAAGATCATCCCCCAAGAACCTCTTCTCCAGTCTTCTCTTCGGAATTCTCATCATTCTTCCACGTTCCTTTCCTATTTCTCTAAAATCACTGATTAATTATGATTTCTCTAAGAAGCAATTTTGGATACTAGAGACATGACAGATAGGAGTCCTGGTTTCACTTGAGACTTTCCAGCCACTCAACTTTTTGGTCCCTGCAACCCAAGACTACTCCTTACATGGTTCCTGGCATTGGCTGCCTTCTCCATCTTGGCCTGGGCCAGCATCTCCTGGTAGACGGCTGCCAGAGGTTCTCGGAGATTCTCCAGAAGAGCACTGGGATTCTGCAAGGCAGCCAGGGTGTCCTCCACCACCCTTCGCTCCACTGCTTCATTGATGGCAAGAACAGCTGCATGGACTGGGAGGGGGCATGGAAACAAGGTCAGGAGGCCAGAGTGAACTCCAGATTGGAGCACAATCAGTAGCAGGCCACTCTAACGTCATCCTTTTTCCCACCCTCAAGGGCCAGGCAAACCAGTTAGCCTGATGGCCCTATCTGTGGATGAGAGCTGGCCAGAACCCATCCAATGGCTGTGAGGCTTGGAGCCCTCCCATACGCACTGAGCCTACTCCTGGCAGAGCAGAGCCTAGTCTTTACCTGCAGCCTCATCCACCGAGAGCTCATTGGCCAGGATGCCCCCGATCTTGCTGAAGGCAGGCAGCTGGAGGCCATATTTGGCCAGTTCGGATGCCATGTTGCTGAGTTCCTCAGCTGCAAGGATGCCACAGGTGCCCTTCATCAGGCCCAGAAGCCCCAAGATCCTGCCCAGGCTGTGGTGGTCGGGGAAGGAGCTGGGTTTACCTGTGAATTTCACTTTCCCGTATAGATCATGTATCTGAGGGGCCAATCCCAGCCGGAAGAGGAAGAGACTAGGAAAAAACGGAAGGCATTGGAAGGCACTGGGGCCTATTCATTTCGACACTCTGCCCACGATGGGTTTGAAGGAGATACTATGGGGACCTAGAGATGAAGACCACTCAGCACCTGCCCTCAAGTCATCCCCAACCCACATAAAGAAATATGACCATAAATCAGCCCAAGGAAAGTGCTGTAGAAGGTAAATAAGATGGTGTTGGGGGTCTGAGGGGATTAGGAAGGCTTCACAGAGAAGGCCACATTGCAGTAGCAGGTCACTCAATGGAGACAGAGGACAAGAAGGGCAAAGCAAGCAGATACCTGCTGAGCGAAGGCACAGGGGCACAAAGGGACATGGGAAGTGAAGTCAAAAAGAGATGGCATGGTAAACACAAGGAACCAGTCAGTCACTTGCTGTGATTTAGCCAACTGGTTGCTGATGGCTGAATGTAAGTAGGACCAAAGAGCCTACATCATCCATACTAAGTGGCTTGCCTGTGTTGCTCTCAATAGGTCCTGTTCTGATTCCTTTATACCCAGTTACAAACTGAAGGCCCTACCCTGCTACCTTCCTGTCTCTGGTACTCTGCCTGCCCTTCCCTTTCACCCACACAGGCCATACATAAATGTGCCCACAGACACGCACAAAAATCTAAACACAACTCTGTAAATCTGAAACCTAACTCTCCTGAGCAGTGCTCCCTGTGGTCTACCCTTCATCCTTCTTGCTGAGTTTGTTGCTGTTGATTGTTGGTTGCATCCAACTAGAGGAACCTGGATGATAAAATTTGAGGTTTCTCACCTGAGGGCATGAATGCAGTAGACTACCCGGGGCATGTTCTTTTTGTCATAGATGTCCGTGGTCTCTGGGAAGAAGGTCTAGAGGAGAAACCAGCCAGTTACTGCCATTGGGAACCTTTAAGCAGCACCAAATATGGAGAGGGGGTGCCGAGGAATGGGTCTTCCTCTCCAACCTGAGGTATGTGCTCCCTTGTTACCTGGGGTGTCTAGGTCAGTCTCCCCCAACCATTTCTAGTCAGCCTAGTATAAAAGAAAGGCACTGGGGATGCATACGAAGCCAAGGCTCAGCCACAGACACATAGTCCTAGGGTGCCCTGGATTAACCAAACACCAGATAAGGCCATCAAGGCTACAGGATATAAGCCATATCCTCCAAAAGCAATAATGGCAACAACAAAAAACCAGGCCCCCAGTTGTCTTCCAGATGTCTACAGTGAGCCTGCATGCCTCACCTTAGACCCTTGCCAGAGACGTGGTATGCTGGAGAGCTGGCCTACTCCCATGCAGGGCCCAATGAAGCATATATTGCCAAGGACCACAAAAGTGTCAGGCTGTTATCCCTGTCTCCAAGCCAGCGGCTTCTGATCAATGAGAGCCCTTCTGAGAACCGAGTGGCACCAGGTATGGCTTCTCAATGCCATCTAACAACTGTAATGAGGCCTAACCTCAATATATCTTGGTTACATATAGATTCACAATAAAAGACCAAATTTAGAGACCTAGAGTGTTCCAGTCCCACTGAAGACACATGACCTCTATTGCTTCTGCCTCCCATCAAAATGTCTTTCTTTACTGCTGTTTCCCGTCTTATAGTTCCTTTCTACAGTGAAGAAAAACAAAGCAAAAGAAACCATACATTGTAGAATCCTGTCATGCCTTCATTTGTATAGCTCTTCACAATTAACAAAGGGAGTTCACACAGACCATGTGATCCTCCTGACAACACTGTAAGGTAGACAGGGCAGGGCTCACTATCCCCATTTTACAGACGAGTAACAAATTGAGGTTCAAAGAGTGAAATCATGTGTCCAGTTGGGGTTTTGGACCTAGGCTTCTAACTCAAAGTCTACCATCTAGGGATGTGTATACCCTTGCTTCACACTGTGAAATTTGGTGGAGACAGGGCTGGCCAATACGAGCATGACATAGCAGCCCCCCACCCCCTGCATAATGGGAACCATGCCACTCAGGCCAGGGAAACTTCACCTCCTTTCATCCACAGGGAAGAGGAGGCAGAGAAAAAATAACCTGGTTCAAAGACACACAGCCGCAAGGAACTGTTCTCTTAGATTAAGTTAGTTTAGAAGACACATGGAAATAGGGCTAAAGGGTCCAGGGAGATAAAGCATGAGATTGTTGGGGGTGGCTGGTAAGGAGTAAAGATGAATATCAATCTTCAGGCCCAGTATTACCGAAGGCAGACCGATGTGGGCTATTGCAGATAGCCAAAAGTTGATGTTGTCTGTGTGACGGAAATGTAAGCCAGTTGCCTGAAAGAGAAGGAAAAAGAAAATCTATTTCCACAGTTCTCAGCACTCCCTATGGGTAAAGCCCAGACTACAGCTTAAAGATTCAGGAGAGATGGGCAGAGGGGAACCAGAGGACCACATCCTGTGGATTTTCCATCCCTATCAGGACAGAGAAACATAGATTAATAACACTCCCTTTTATCCAGATTTGGACAATAAGTTATATGGTCACTCTACCCTCACAGCTTTGAGGAGAAGGCATAGTTTGAGGGGAAGAAGGTAGAAGGTGAGGTCCAATCCTCCCACCTGGTACCGCAGCTGCTCCACATCATAGATCTTCTTCAAGGGAACCACGGAGGGTGCAAAACAGTGGCCCAGCTTGGCCAGCAGCACTCCATTCCGAAGGCTCTCCTCCAGCTCCACTGGGGAAGGAAGCTTCTCCTTCAGGCAGGCCTCCATCCAGCTATGAACATGAGAGCACCTTCTCATGCACTCTGGCAGACCACAGTGATTTATTCTAACAACAGGAACTTCCCTCTCTGCCTCCTTTTAAGTGGCCCCTGACCCTCCTCTGCTTCCTGTTCCTGCTCTACCTCCAACTCCCCTCTCTGCCCATTGCCTGGCTGTTCCCAGCTTCTCCTAGGCTGCCCCAAATATCTGGACTGGCCAACCCTCAGCCCCACTCACCCCAGCAAATCTTCCTTGACAGATCCTGAACCTGCCCATCTTCAGTGAGGCTTAACTGTTACATAGCTTCTCACTCAGTCTAGTTACATATTTTTTTTTTTTTGGAGATGGCGTCTTGCTCTTGTTGCCCAGGCTGGAGTGCAATGGTGCGATCTTGGCTCACTGCAACCTCCGCCTCCCGGGTTCAAGTGATTCTCCTGCCCTCAGCCTCCCGAGTAGTTGCGATTACAGGCACACACTACCATGCCCAGCTAATTTTGTATTTTTAGTAGACATAGGGTTTCTCCATGTTGGTCAGGCTGGTCTCAAACTCCCGACCTCAGGTGATCCGCCCGCTTCGGCCTCCCAAAGTGCTGGGATTACAGGCATGAGCCACCACGCCTGGCCCTAGTTACATCTTTGACTGTTAAATAAAATAGAATGTGCTCACTCCTTTATTCTGGGTTGTTCTCTGAGAAACTGGGTGCAGAAAGGTCATGTCTGCCTGAATGATCTACATGGCTCATAACCCAGCTTTGATGATGATGACAGTAGTGGGGCTGATGCAAGGGGAGCAGCATAAAGGGACAGAAAGACCACAGCTCTTGGAGTCCGAAGGCCCCCCTTCCAACCGTCTCCCCTACTTCACCTCTGTGAGCCTCAGTTGCACAATTTGCAAAATGAGGATAATGCCACCTGTACTTCCTTCAGTGGGCAGCTGCCAGGATCAAATGAGCTAATGAATGTGAAAACACTTTGAATATAAATGTAAAGTATTATTATTACTGATGGTTGTATGAGGGAGAGATTAAAGTCTCCTCAGATGGAATCTCTAAACTTCCCTACATATTGCGGTCTAATTGGAAAGTATCTGTTTCCAAAAAGAGAGCCAGTTACACATTGTTCCATGTCTTCCCTGCCTTAGACACCTGATTTTTCCTGATTGCCCCATCATACTGACTTCCTTTAAGAACATTAAAAGTATCCTGTCGATTAAAAGCAAAGAATTAAGTATGTATCCTGCTTTTCCTGTACAGATTGACTTTTAGAGTAACCAAATAGTCCTAAGATGATGAGGGAATGTTCTTTAGGATTTCAGCTAGTAAATATGGAAGAAATGACAGAACTAGAAAATAGTCATTTTACACCCTTGATAAAATAATAAATTCTGATGTAGACCAACAATGAATGAAGGCATTAGATGAAAAGTTAATGGGAAATTTTATGATGTGTAAATCAGGTTGGTTTCACCTAAACTCCCAGATTGAACTTAGCATCACTAAAAGTGGAACAAGCAGACATTGTATTCTTTCTGTAAGATGTGATATGGAACACGTATCTTACATATGTTAAATATCACATATTTCAGATATATATATTGCAGTATATAGGGGGTAAAAGGATCTGAGTGGGGGAAAAAAAACCACCAACACTAATGAAGACTTCTTGTCAAAAATGGTTTTTTGTTTTTTTATGAGACAGAGTCTCACTCTTTCACCCAGGCTGGAGTGCAGTGGCATGATCTTGGCTCACTGCAACCTCTGCTTCCTGGGTTCAGGCGATTCTCCTGCCTCAGCCTCCCGAGTAGCTGGGATTACAGGCATGCACCACCGTGACCAGCTAATTTTTGTATTTTTTTATAGAGACAGGATTTCACCATGTCAGCCAGGCTGGTCTCAAACTCCTGGCCCCAGGTGATCTGCCCGCCTCGGCCTCCCAAAGTTCTGGGATTACAGGCGTGAGCCACAGCGCCCATCCAGGTTTTTCTGTTTGTTTTTGGAGACACAGTCTCACTTTGCCATCCAGGATTCAGTGCAGTGGCGCAATCTTGGCTCACTGTGGCCTCCTCGACCTCCCAGGTTCAAGCAATCCTCCTTCCTCAGCCCCCCAAGTAGCTGGGACTATGGGCACACGCCACCATGCCTGGCTAATATTTGTATTTTTGTAGAGATGGGGTTTCGCCATGTTGCTTGTCAAAAATGTTGAACCCAAATCTAATTAAGCCAACATTCATTTATAGGAAATACAGGGTATAGAGGCACAAGCTGAATGACACAAGAAAGCAAATAGACACCCATCTCTAAAAAACAAAAGGAAAGAAAGAAAAGAAATAGAGACAAAATGTAGGATATTCTTCAGGGAAAATGACCCAGTTTTCTTCAGCAAGTCAATAATATAATGAACTGAAAAAAGGAGATGGGCTGCTCTGGATTAAAGAAGACATACAAGCAGATGTAATTAGTGAACTTTTTGGATCCTTATTTGAATAAGATAACTGTAAAAACAGATTTTTTTTAAAGACAAGCAGGAAAATTTGAAAATGGCCTGGGTATTGATCTTCCAAGGATTTAAAATAATTTAGTTGGATATTATAATGGCATCGTGGTTATATAAGCGAACGTCCACATATTTTGGAGATACGTATTGCGGTATATAGGGGGTAAAAGGATGTGACTGGGATTTGCTTCAAAAAAAAATTAAAAAGCTATTTCAACTCGCCCCTTCCCACAGGATGGACTCTCGATCTGTTGCATTTGCTTTAGGGGCAGATGCCTAGGGTGGGGTGGTAGAAAGGGAGAGCAGAAAGAGTCCATCTTCCTGGACTCTGCTCACCGCTTGGCCTCCTCCAGCCGGCACAGGTACTGATAGGCAACGTTCTGCCGCCTCTGCTCATCCATCTCCTCAGCTGTGAGGCGTTCATCTGAGGAGTTAAACGGGATAAGGTCAATGAAGAGAGCATTAGAGGTGCCTTAGCACTGAAGCGTCTTTTTTGTTTTTTTTTTGAGGTGGAGTCTCGCTCTGTCACCCAGGCTGGAGTGCAGTGGCCTGATCTCGGCTCACTGCAAGCTCCGCCTCCCAGGTTCAAGCCATTCTCCTGCGTCAGCCTCCCGAGTAGCTGGGACTACAGGTGCCCGCCACCACACCTGGCTAATTTTTTGTATTTTTTAGTAGAGACGGGGTTTCACCATGTTAGCCAGGACAGTCTCGATCTGACCTCGTGATCCGCCCGCCTTGGCCTCCCAAAGTGCTGGGATTACAGGCGTGAGCCACCGCGCCCAGCCGAGTCTTCTCAACAGACTTGTTTAGGTAACCCTGCTCAGAGACCTGAAGCATCTCCCATGTGTCCCTCCTTCTCTTCCCAGGATACCCTTTAATAGGCAGCGTCCTCCTGTGCTGGAGGCATTACTTCTCTTTCCTCTGTAGCCATCTTCCTGTCCTCTTCCTCAAGTCTACTCATGGAACTTCCCTCAGTACCTCTCAGCTGGGACATCCAGAGCCTTCCTTGGCTTGAAACTTAACTCCTTTTCTTATCCCTAATTAGACTGAGTTCTCCAAGAACTGGACCTGTGTCATCCTCGTTGGTTACTCTCTCAGAGGTGAGGTAATAGAACCAACCAGGATTCATCATTCACTCATTCATTCATTCATCAATACCTCCTTTATGCCAGGCACTGGACTAGCAGACCCCTACTCTTAAGAAATGCAGAGATAAAGGCCTGCATGGTGGCTCATGCCTGTAATCCCAGCACTTCTGGACGCTGAGGTAGGTGGATCGCTTGAGCCCAGAAGTTTGAGACCAGCCTGGGCAACATGGTGAGACCCTGCCTTGACAAAAAATACAAAAATTAGCCTGGTGTGACGGTGCACACCTGTAGTCCCAGCTACTCGGGGCAGGGCTGAGGTGGGAGGATCACCTGAGCCCAGGAGGTCTAGGCTGCAGTGAACCATGATCGTGCCACTGCACTCCAGCCTGGACAACAGAGTTACTGGGGGGTTTGTTTTGTTTTTGAAACAGGGTGTCACTCTGTCACCCGGGCTGGAGTGCAGTAGTGCGATCACAGCTCACTGTAGCCTTGACCTCCTGGGCTCAGGTGATCTTCCCACCTCAGCCCCCCACCACCAAATAGCTGGAACCACAGGTGCGCACCACCATGTCTGGCTAATTCTTGTATTTTTTGTTGAGACTGGGTCTCACCATGTTGCCCAGGCTGGTCTTGGACTCCTGGGCTCAAGTGATCCTCCCGCCTTGTCCTCCCAAAGTGCTGGGATTACAGGCGTGAACCACAGCGCCCAAAGATTATTATTGGAGGAGAAAAACATCTGAATATATTAACGTGATAAGTATGATTATGGCCCATGAATAAAATCTATGGAAGCAGCAGAGGAAGCAAAGGATTCTAGCTATGAACTAGATCTTAAGGAATAAATAGGCAGAACACGGGGAAAGGCAGTCCAACAGAGGGAAACATGTCACTCACTTGGGATTAAGCGGAAGGACAAAGAAAATTTTAAAAGATCACAAAGGTACCTTCACTATCCTTTTCGGTATAGGTCACCCGAGGAGGAAAAGAATCTTCAAGTTAAATAAAATAGAGTACTGATTCCAAAACTCAAGAATAGAGAATCCCTCAAGTGAGACAACAATCATAATTTGCCTTAGTTACAGTCTCCCTTAATCCTTTTCCCTTCTCTCCCCTCTCTCTATTCTCCTTAGAAACACAATACAAACACAATACAAAATCAAACAGAAAGAGTAAGAGAAAGCCACACACACAGTAAGAAAATAAACTCAGAGAGCTTGAAAAAAGGCAGAGCTTAGCCAATCTGTCTTTGACTCAGCACTTAATGTCATTCCTGGTTGTTATCCTATTTCCTTATATTGCATATTCTGCAATGATTCGGGGAAGGGCAGGGCTTATTTGAATGAGCAGTTAAGTAAATTAAAACACATGCGCGCGCGCACACACACACACACACACACACACACACACACCCCTCCAAATACAGATTTGAAAACACTGGCCAACCACAGGAAAGCCATCAGTTCCTCCAAGGGGGTGTACAAGGAACAAGTGTTGGTTGTTAAGCATGGAAAATAAACCAGTAAGTGAATGACATCACCTCAGAGTTATGAACTGAGGACTGTGGGCGATGGGAGGGATTTTGTACATACACATGCTGTCTCAAAAAAATAAAAAACCAAAAAACAGTTTTCCCGTCCTTCTCAGGTCTGGAACTAGTTTTCCTTTAACAGAAGACTGGACATGGACTTTGCTCTTTGAATCCTAATAGAAACGAAGGGAGTGGTGGAAGGAGCAGGTTTTCCTTTCATTCAGAAAATCAGATAGAACCTTTCTGCCCCACCCATCCTTCCAACTCCAGTCTCTCTCTCTCTAAAACAGTGTCTTTGAAAATGTGGCCCAGGGACTACCTTCCTCACAATCACCTGGGGTGAGGGAAGAAGCACAGCAGTGCTTGTTATAAATGCAGATTATGGGCCCCAAACCAGACCTTCTGGAACTGAAGCTCTGGGACAGGTCCCAGGTATCTGCAATTCAAACAAGCTTCCCGGGTAATTTCAGCCCCCTGTTTGACAGGCATTGTCTGAAAGCGGCATCTCAAAGCCTAAGAGTCCCCCAGATCCCTTGAGGCGTCTTGTCCGGTGGCAGCGCCGGGCAAGTTTGGTAGCCAGCATTAACTGCTGAATTTTAAGGAGCCATTAGGATCGCCTACATTCTCCCGACTCCGGAACCCCAGAACTTGGAAATAGGGAGAAAGTTCTTTGTAAGCTTTAAAGCGCAGCACATTAGTCAGGGGACAATGCGCCGCTCACAGTTCCACTCGGGCCCGCGGCGCCCGGGCTGAGGATTCCCGTCCCACTGAGCAGTCCCACCGCCCTCGCCCCTCAGGCTCCACGCTCGACACACGCCCCAATCTCTCCCGGGACGGCCAAGCCCCCGACCAGCGGCACCACTGCGAGACCCTTCTCTGACCCTTCCCGCACTCACAGGCTGCCCGGCCAGGGCCCGCTGCTCTCCTCTCCATGTTCCTCCTTCTTCCAGGTTTGAATCTCCCGCCGTTGGGCCACCGCCCCTCACCGTCTGCGCGGCCCGACAGGACACTTCCTGTCCACACTGCTGAGAATCCTGGGATTTGTAGTTCCAGGCCGCGGAGGCGGGCCACCCAGATGCTAGGAGAAGAGGCGCCCCAGGCCGGGGCAGTACCGCTCCCCTTACAGCAGTTCCTCGGCTTGTTCCTTCCAGGCTCCTTTTCTGCTAAACAGTCTTATTCTAGCTGCCGCCCCTGCCATTGCCTCTGTCATTTCCACCTAGTATTCCCATTAACCCCTACTCTGCTTCTTATGTGTTCCCGAGTCCGACTAACTTGTGGGCCTACTTGGCGCTATGCACTAAGCTAGGTGATGCGAATGCAGAGATGTATGAGCGCAGTGAATGCTCTAAAAAAGTTTGCTGTTCTGGCACAAGTGATAGACGTATAGTCAAATAAATTAGAGGTCGGTGATGCACAGAGGAAGGGGGTCATTGCTGTGATTAAGAGCAGCGAATGACAGGGAAGACGTCCTAGTGGAGGTGACAGCTGATTTGGGTTGAGAAGTGAAACAGAATTCATCAGATTGAAGAAGAGAGGCAGTGCAGTCAGTGGAAACAGCATGTGCAAGAACAAGGAGGTGAGTTCGGGAACTTAAACTTGGTTCAGTTTTAGAGGAGAACAAAGCTCAGCCAGGGAGAGGCCAGAAGGGATCCTGGAGGCACAGCGCCAGGTCCAGTAGCACCTTTGGCACCATGCTAGGGCCCTGGCATGGGGTCTGGTGAGCAGTCACTAGCTAAGGAACACTTTAGACATAGGTCAGAGCCAGATTTGTCTTTTAAAAAGAGCCATCTTATAGCAGGGGATTGGAAGGGGGTGAGGCTAGGGACAGAGACCAGTTGGAAGGCTACTGCAGTAGCACAGAAGAGAGATAATAAGAGCCTGAACTAGGCCTGGCGCGGTGGCTTACGCCTGTAATCCCAGCACTTTGGGAGGCCGAGGCGGGCAGATTACCTGAGGTCAGGAGTTGCAGACCAGACAGGCCAACATGGCGAAACCCCATCTCTAGTAAAAATACAAATATTAGCCGGGCGTGGTGGTGTATGCCTGTAATCCCAGGTACTCGGGAGGCTGAGGCAGGAGAATCGCTTGAACCCAGGAGGCAGAGGTTGCAGTGAGCTGAGACTGTGCCACTGCACTCCAGCCTGGGCGACAGAGTTAGACTCTGTCTCAAAAAAAAGAGCCTGAACTAATAAAAAATAATTATGACACCAACAACTATGCTGAAAAAATATTATCTGATAGGTTTCCCCATCTTGTATTTCTCCTTTTACCCTTTCCCCACACTCCATCCAACCAAGCAGCCTAGGCTTATAGCTTGGGCAGGTAGGAGAGGAGAATGTGAAAGAAAGAACAGTAAACAGAAATCCATACCTAGAGCCTTCAGAGGAACAGAGGAGACTCAGGGGCTGAGACAAAACTGGGAAAAGTATGATTTGAAGAGAGTGGATGCCCCCCCTGAAGATCCAAGGAATTCCCCTTACCTCTCACCAGCTGGGGGAGGTAGAATCTAGATGTTGGTGGCTCCTGGCAACTGGGGCCCCATTCTCTGCTTCCTGGAAAGGACCCTAGGTGTACAGGGCCCTGAGAAAGAACAGTTGTATAAGGAGCCAGGCAGACAATAGACAGCTTTGCAGAAATTCCTGACCTAGACAGAAAGGAAGTATCCGAATGAATTACTCCCCTCTTCTGCTTGGACCCTGGGCTTGAAAAGGCCAGGTAGATGAGAAGAAAGAAGATGTCAGTGGACACCTTTGTGAATAAATGGCTGAGGACCAGATGAGCCTCACCTTGGCATCATATACCTCCCCCTACTTAGACTCCACCCTGGGGAAAAGGAGGGGGCAAATCCCCAGACTGGTTCACATTGTTTCCATTATCCCAGTGGAATCAGGGCTTGAAACAGAAGTTGAGTAGAGATTAATTTCTTCCACACCAAAGTTATGGACCAACACACATATAGTGTTTACTATAGGATGGGTACTATAGCATCATCTTACAATAACTATTTTATTTAATCTTTACAATACAGATTAGAAACTGAGGCTTAGAAAGGTCACACAGCTAATAACTGGTAGAGACTAGAGCTAAATGCAGATAGTCGCACTCCAAGCTTGAGTTCTTTTTTTTTTTTTTGAGACAGAGTCTTGCTCTGTCGCTCAGGCTGGAGTGCAGTGGTGCAATCTCGGCTCCCTGCAAGCTCCACCTCCCAGGTTCACGCCATTCTCCTGCCTCAGCCTCTCGAGTAGCTGGGACTACAGGCACCTGCCACTACGGCCGGCTAATTTTTTTTTTTTTTTTTGTATTTTTTAGTAGAGTTGGGGTTTCACCATGTTAGCCAGAATGGTCTCGATCTCCTGACCTCATGATCTGCCCGCCTCAGCCTCCCAAAGTGCTGGGATTGCAGGCATGAGCCACCGCGCCTGGCCTTATTTTTTATTTATTTTTTATTTTTTTGAGACAAAGTCTCACTCTGCTACCCAGGCTGGAGTGCATTGGCATGATTTTGGCTCACTGCAACTTCTACCTCCTGGGTTCAAGCAATTCTCCTGCCTCAGTCTCCCAAGTAGCTGCAATTACAGGTGCCCACTACCACGCCTGGCTAATTTTTTTATATTTCTAGTGGAGATGGGGTTTCACCATGTTGGCCAGGCTGGTCTCAAACTCCTGACCTCAGGTGATCTGCCCGCCTCAGCCTCCCAAAGTGCTGGGGTTATAGGAGTGAGCCACCACGCCCGGCCCCAAGCTTGAGTTTTTAACCACTGTATACTATACCAACTCCAAGGCATGAGACTGCAGTACAAAGGGTATACTAGAGGAGGATTTCAAAGGTAGAATCAACAGGCTGAGATTGAGAGCCAGAGAAGAAGTCAAGAATGGCTCCTCGGTTTCTGGTTTAGAGACTGGGTTGTTGGTCTACTATTAACACTGAGAACGCTGGACGGGTAGAGTTAGGGAAATGTGAATTTCCCTTGGACAAGTTACATCTATAGGTATACATTTAGAAATTATGAGGCTATCGGTGTTAAAATCACAGGAGTCAGTGAAATGTTCTTAGAAGAGTATATAAAGTAAGAAGAGAAAATAGCAAACGGCAGCATGTTGGGGGACAGTAGCATTTAAGAGGTAGACAGAGGGCCCAGCAAAGGAGATGGAAATGGAATTTTCAGAGAAGGAAAGAGAGAGCCAGGAGACAGAACGTTATGGAAGCCAAGTGAAAAGAGAGTGCAAGGATGTGGTGGGTACAGAAAGGAATCAAACAAGAAAATGATTCAGAAATGATCACTGGATAATTGGGAGGTCATCGAAGCCTTGGTGAGAACAGTTTCAGTCCATGCCCTCTCCCTAAATCATCCTCCCTTCTTAAGGGAAGCCTGCTGAGTGAAGGACAAACTGAGCTGCGTATTTGGCCCTGACCAGGCTGTGGCAGCATCTTAAAAGCCCAGCTGTCTGCAGCTTCTGCAGACGCTGGGTTAGCCTGCCTTGGGCATGGGACTCAGGACACACCACCCCAAAATATGACTGTAGGAAACTAGAATATGCCTCCTCAAAATATACTTCTTTGGCATATTTTGAGCAGGTTATTCTGAGAAACTGCAGACACAGGAGTAGCGCTGAAAAGTTGTCCTTTCGTAAAAGAAATTTATATCTGTAAAGGAAATCTACATTAGTAAAGTATCTGTATCAGGAAGAGGGCTGCTCTGAGATAACTTCTGTTTGGCCCAGCTGGACAACCTCTGTTCACCACGCACTTGCTCCCCTCACCCTCCAATAACTTGGATCAGCACCACCCCCGAGATGCCCCAACCCCTATTCCTTTCTGTACCTGGGGATGCTATATAAATGTCAATCATCTGACCTTTCTTTGAGTCTCATGTGTTACGGGACTCCTGTGTATATGCACATACAGTCATGAGCCTCATAACAACATTTTGGTCAACGACAAATCGCATATACAATGGTGGTGCCATAAGATTATAATAGACCTAAAATATTCCTATCACCTAGTGATGTTGTAGCCACCCTAACATCTTAGTACAACGCGTCACTCACATGTTTGTGGTGATGCTGGTGTAAACAGACCTACCATGCTGCCAGTCATATATACATGTATAGTAATGTCCTAGGCTGGATGTGGTGGCTCATGCCTGTAATCCTAGCACTTTGGAGGCTGATGCAGTAGGATTAGTTGAGCCCAGGAGTTCAAGGCCAGCCTGGGCAACATAGCGAGACCCTGTCTCTACAAAAAAAAATTTTAAAGTTAGCTGGGCATGGTGGCACACGCCTATAGTCCCAGCTAGTCAGGAGGCTAAGTTGGGAGGATTACTTGAGCCCGGGAGGTCAAGGCTGCGGTGAGTTGTGATTTCACCACTGCATTCCAGCCTGAGTGACAGAGAGAGACTCTGTCTCAAAAAACAAAAACATAAACAAAAAACAGTAATGTCCTAGGCCTTCACATTCACTCACCACTCACTAACTTGCCCAGAGCAACTTCCAGTTCTGCAAGCTCCATTCATGGTGACTGCCCTACACAGGTGTACCATTTTAAATCTCCTTTTTTTTGGAGACAGGGTCTCCCTTTGTCACCCAGGCTGGACTGCAGTCGTGTGATCTTGGCTCCCTGCAACCTCCGCCTCATGGGTTCAAGCAATTCTCCTGCCTCAACCTCCCGAGTAGCTGGGATTACAGGTGTGCGCCACCACGTGCAGCTAATTTTTAGTAGAGACAGGGTTACACCATGTTGGTCAGGCTGGTCTTGAACTCCTGGCCTCAAGTGATCCACCCACCTCAGTCTCCCAAAGTTCTGGGATTACAGGTGTGAGCCACCATGCCCCACTTAAATCTCTTATACCATATACTTGGGGTACTTTTTCTGTTTAGATATGTTTAGATACACAAATACCATTGAATGACATTTGGTGACAGTATTCAGGAGAGTAACATGCTGTACAGCTTTGTGGCCTAGAAGCAATAGGCTATACCAGAGAGCCTGGGTGTGTAGTAGGCTACATCATCTAAGTTTGTGTAAGTAAACACCATCTATGATGTTTGCACAACGACAAAATCACCTAATGATGCATTTCTCAGAACATATCCCTGTTGCTAAGTGAAGCATGACTGTAATTAAAATGGTTTTTCTCCTGCTAATCTGTCTTATGCCAATTTAATTTGTAGCCCAGACAAAGAATCTAGAAGGGTAGAGAGAAGCCATTTTTTCACTCTGCCACAGCACCATCTGTAGCACCCAGCACTATGCCTGCACATAGCAGGCATTTAGCAAAGGCTGCAGGCCAAACGCAGGTGAACCCCATCACTTCATAATTTTTGTTTCTGGCAAAGGCCTCTTTACTTAAAAGAGGCCTTTCCCTAGGCAATGAGGACATTTGCTTTCTGATGCAGGCCACCCTTGGTGAGTTGGGGCATTATATTCCCATCATCCTGGGGCCTGCTGTCCTCTCATTAAGCAGAAACTGTAGGTTGCAGATCAGTGGAGTTGGAAAAAGGAGTCTTGGGGGAGTCTCTTCTGATCTCCAGGCCTTTCCTGACTATCAATCTTTCACCCTGTTTCCAAATGTGAAACCACCACACAGAAGCACAGTATGTAAGAGAGCGTGTGTGTGTGTGTGTAAGAGAGAGAGAGTGAGAAAGGGTTCACTTCCAGGACAGCTCAAGCCCCATTAAAGCTTGCTGTCACAGGTCATGCCAGGTGCAGTCTGTAATCCCAACACTTTGGGAAGCCAAGGCAGGAGAATCATTTGAGCTCAGGAGTTTGAGACCATCCTGGGCAACATATCAAAACCCCATCTCAATAATAATAATAATAATAAGCCAGATGTGGTGGCACATGCCTGTGGTCCCAGCTACTTGGGAGGCTGAGGTGGGAGGATCGATTGAGCCCAGGAGGTAGAGGCTGCAGTGAGCTATGATCATTTAGGCACTTCAGCCTAGATGACAGAGCAAGATTCTGTCTCAAAAAAAAAAACAACTTGCAATCACACAGTGTAGTGGAAGGGACCCTAGGCTACTCACCTTGAATCAAAAAACCTAGAGTTGGCCGGGCGCGGTGGCTCACGCCTGTAATCCTAGCACTTTGGGAGGCAGAGGCAGGCAGATCACCTGAGGTCAGGAGTTCAAGACCAGCCTGGCCAACATGGTGAAACCCAGTCTATACAAAAATACAAAAATTAGCCAGGCATGATGGCAGGCACCTGTAATCCCAGCTACTCAGGAAGCTGAGGCAGGAGAACGGCTTGAACCCAGGAGGCAGAGGTTGCAGTGAGCCGAGATCGCGCCACTGCACTCCAGCCTAGGCAACACAGCAAGATCCCGTCTCAAAAAAAAAAAAAAAAAAAAAAAAAGACTAGGTGCAGTGGCTCACACCTGTAATCCCAGCACTTTGGGAGGCCAAGGCAGCCAGATCACTTGAGGTCAGGAGTTTGAGACCAGCCTGGCCAACATGGTGAAACCGCATCTCTACTAAAAATACAAAAATGAGCTGGTCATGGTGGCGTGCACCTTAATCCCAGCTCCTCAGGAGGCTGAGGCAGGAGAATCACTTGATCACTTGAGCCCAGGAGGCAGCGGTTGCAGGTAGCTGTGATGGCGCCACTGCACTCCAGCCTGGGTGATAAAGTGAGACTCCATCTCAAAAAAAAACCTAGAGTCTAACCCCAGCTACATGACTGCTCTGTGACCTTAGTTAAGTCACATCTGCTGTCTGAGGCTTGGTCCCCTCTTCTGTGAAATGAGGGGATGAAGTAGGTGATTTCTGAGGGTGTAACTAGTAAGCGCCCCTCTGATGCCTTGATTCATTTCTTGAAGTGAGGGACTTGAGGGGGTGTGCCTGCAGCACTACTGAGGTTTAGCACTAAGATACGGCTTCAGAGCTGTCACTCAAATAATTCCCTAGGACTGGAGGGTGGTACCTGGTTGTCTAGTAACCTCCAGGGCTTTCAGCTAACAGCTAGGGAGGTAACCCAAGCCAGAGGGGCCATTCCAGAGGGCCAGCTGCGGAGAAGACCCAAGGAGGTAAGGTGTCCTGCAGTGGGGAACCCCACATTGGATGGGGGTGGTCAGGAATGCCCTGGAGTGGAAGGCCTTGAAAAGGCAGGATTTCTGGGTGTTCTTAGAAGCAGGGGGAATTTCTTTTAAAAGAGACTGCTTTTCCTCTGCCTGCTCCTCCTAAAAAAGGGGAAAAAAAGAATAAAATGGGAGGGGTCAACAGCCCAGGGCCTGGGTCTTTTCCACTCTTTTTCCCATCTCCTGGGAGGAGAGTTCATAAAAAGCTTTTGCCCTTCAAGGGGAAAGATACTAACAGGATATACAAGCTGATGAGATGCTTGTATTCAGGTTTAAGAGGGCTCTGGAGACCAGAGCAGGAGGCTGGGGACCTAGAACCAGCCAGCAGACAGAAAGCGGAAGAAATAGAGAGCGAGCTTCCCCTTGAGCTAGGGAAAGGGCAGTAAATGCATGTTCCGTCCTGCACCACACTCCTTTTCAGAGCTGCACCACACTCCTTTTCAGAGAATCCTTCTCTCTTGGAGGTTCGCTCCTTGCCGATTCAGGAGCCTCCTCACCCTAGGGTCCCCAGTGCCTAGTGTGGCTCCTAGCACATAGCAGGGGCTCACTGAGTGCTTGTTGAACTGACCTGAACTACATCTTGATATTAGATAGCAGGAGTACCTAGATGATGAGTGGGGGGGTGTCTGTGGAGGCACAGTGTGAAGGAGGTTATGGAGGAGAGGCCCTGCACATGCGGTGCCTTCATCTATTTATTTGCAGTTTTTTTTTTGAGACAGAGTCTCTCTCTGTCACACAGGCTGGAGTGCAATGGCGTGATCTCAGCTCACTGCAACCTCCACCTCCCGGGTTCAAGCAATTCTCCTGCCTCAGCCTCCCGAGTAGCTGGAATTACAGGTGTGCACCATCACGCCCGGCTAATTTTTGTATTTTTAGTAGAGACGGGGTTTTGCCATGTTGGCCAGGCTGGTCTCTATCTCTTCACCTCGTGATCCGCCCACGTCAGCCTCCCAAAATGCTGGGATTACAGGTGTGAGCCATTGCACCTGGCCTATTTGTTCAATCCAAAAACACTCGTATGGTGGTAACATATACATAACATACAATTTACCATTTTAACCATTTTAAAATGTGCAGTTCAGTGGCATTAAGTGCACTCACATTATTGTGCAATCAACACCACTATCCATCTCCAGAACTTTTTCATCTCCTTTCATAAACATTTATTGAGAATCTACTATGTGCCAGACCCTGCAAGTTGCTCCAAATCTAGTAGTGGGGGGAAGACAATAAAGTCATAAACTCTGACCTAGTGTGATAAATGCTATAAAAGACAGGCATCAAGTGCTATGGGACCACAGGAGTACCCAGTTGGTTGAGAAGAAGGTGCGTTCTGAAGTAAGCTGTTACTTGACTTGAGTCTTGAAGGAGGACTAAGAATTAGTCAGGACGTTAGAGTGAGAGTGGATATGGTGCCCAGTGGGACAGAAGAAACAAAGTGAGAGGTCAGAGAGCAATCCTTGAAACCCTGAGGGTCATGCTAGGGCAGGGGTAAAGCTGAATTGCCCCAAGCGGGTCCTGCTCTAGAGGAAGCCAAGGCTGACATACTGACCCTTCTGTTCCCCTTTGTCAGCCCTATGTCTTCCCCCAACCCTGAGGATGTGCCCCAGAGGCCAGAACCTGAGCCCTCAAGCTCCAATAAGAAAAAGAAGAAAAGGAAGTGGCTGCGGCAAGAAGCCAGCATCCAAGCCCTCACCAGGGCTGGCCATGGGGCCCTTCAGGCTGGCCGGAACTACGAAGCCTTGAACAACTTCCAGAGGGCCTTCCTTCTGGCCTCCAAGGCCCCACAAACCAGGGATACCCCTGTGCTCCAGGCCTGCGCCTTCAACCTGGGGGCTGCCTATATAGAGAGTGGGGACCCAGCCAGAGGCCTTGAGCTACTACTGCGAGCCCACCCTGAAGAGAAGGCACAGGGCAGGCATCATGGCGACCAGTGTTTCAATGTGGCTGTGGCCTACCATGCCCTCGGCGAGCTGCCTCAAGCTTTGGCCTGGTACCACAGGGCCCTGGGCCACTACCAGCCACAGGGTGACCAGGGAGAAGCCTGGGCAAAAATGGGAGCCTGCTACCAGGCTCTGGGACAGCCTGAGCTAGCAGCCCACTGCCTGCAGGAAGCAAGCCAGGCCTATGCCCAAGAGAGGCAGCTGCGGGCCGCAGCCCTGGCATTGGGGGCTGCGGCAAGATGTATGCTGAAGAGTGGGCAGCATCGGGTGGGGGAAGTTGTGCAGGTGCTGGAGAAAAGCCGGAGGCTTGCCGAGAGGAGCACTGAGAGGCGACTGCTGGGTGAGACCTTCGGGCAGGGAAGGCATGGGATCTGGGGAGACACAGAGCCTGGTGATACTCAGAGGGCTGGGTTTGGGGAACCCTGGAGGAGTCGATAGGGGCTGTACCAGCCTTATTTATATCTGGTCCGGCTACCAGTGACCCTGGCTATGCCCTCTAGGGCACCTCTATAATGATCTAGGCCTGGGCTACTCCCAGCTCCAGCTGTTCCCACTGGCCGTGGAGGCCTTCCTGCAGGCCCTGCCCCTGTGCTGGGTGCCAGGAGAGCAGGCCACAGTGCTAAGAAACCTCGGGATGGCCCACAATGCCCTCGGCAACTATCAGGAAGCTCGGGAGTTTCACCAGAAAGCTGCTGACCTGCACGGTGGGTGCCTGGGGCCGGGGAATGGGACTGGGACTAAGATACTAAGAAGGGGTTCCAAAAGGGGCCCAAGGCTTAAGGGTGGATGGCGCTTTGGGACCACTTATGGAGCCTGAAAGTCCAGAACCAGTGGGGGAGAGCTGGAAGTGCAGGAGATGGGACAGCCAGACAGGACAGAGGGTTGTGGGCCCAGAGGCCAAGGCCTCAGGGTTGGGAAGGCAGCAGTGGGCAGGGGGAAGGGTACTGGCTGGGAGAGGAGGCCTAAAGTGGAGTCCAGCCCCTCTGCTGACTGTTTGTGTGACATTGAGGAACCACTTTCACTCTCCGAGCTTCAGTTTCCACATTTTTAAAAACGGGGCCATTAACACCTGCCTTGCCTGCATCAGAGGGTTGTTGCCTGACTCAAACTAGCCAGGTGGAGGCACTCACACCAGAACTCAGGATGGGGCCAGGCTGGGTGTGGAGAGTTCAGGCCTCTCGGATGCATCTGGAGTGTGCTGGGGCTGGGCACCAGGCCTCCAGGGAGGTCTGTCTTGGTTGCTGGAGGGTGGGGTCCTGATGTCCCAGCAGCCAGAGTCCCCTCTGAGGATGGGGTGGGCTCTGTCCTCAGGCTCTGTGGGGCAGCGGTGGGAGCAGGGCCGGAGCTTTGGCAGCCTGGCCTTTGCATTGAGCCAGCTGGGGGACCACAAGGCTGCCAGAGACAACTACCTGCATGCCCTGCAGGCTGCCCGGGACTCTGGTAAGCGTGAGAGGGTTGGGATGTGGCTGGGACAGTGGGGAGGCTGAGGGTCCTAGGGGCTGGTGGGGAGGGAGATGGGGGGAACTGAGGGTAGGGAGTGCCTCTGAGGGGGCGGGTCAGTGGGGTAGGGAGTCATGAAAGGACCTTCCAGGCTCTCTTTCTCAGGGGACATGAAGGGACAGTGGCAGGCCTGTGAGGGTCTGGGAGCTGCTGCAGCCAGGCTGGGGCAGTATGACCAGGCCTTGAAGTACTATAAGGAAGCACTGGCCCGGTGTCAGGTGAGACTCTGCACACCGGAATCCACCTCTCCCCTGCTATCCCTCTTCTGGCTGACATTCCTGCCTTCACTCCTTGTCTTCTCCCCATCACTCACTCAATCAGCAAACATGCATTGGACACACTGTGTGCTAGGTCTTGGGATACTATTGTGAGGAAGAGTCCATCGCTGTCCACAATTCTGGGCAGGTGGTGGCAGGACCTGGGAAAGGCATGGGGATGGGGTAGAAGAGGGAGAAACAAAGCCCGCCTCCCTCCTCCCTTTCCTGTTTCCTTCTTCCCCGACCCCCAGAGGACCACAAAGTCCAGGCATTCCCCATTACCCTATTATCCACCCTCTTCCCAGAAAGAGCCAGATTCTGTGCGAGAACGGCTGGTGGCCAAGCTGGCAGACACCGTGAGGACGCTCTTGGCCCAGGTGGGGCTGGTCCAGACTCACACCCTGGTGAGATGACACCTGAGACAAGGAGATGGGGGTGGAGAGAGGTTACCCAGAGAAGGGGTTGGTGGTAAGCAGAGCCGATGTTCCCTGGGATGCTGCGCGCTTGGCCGCTCATCTGTGTTCATCCGCCTTGAGCCTGCGCATGAGATATATCACTTTCCAAGGGTGGGCGGTGGGTGGGGGACTGTGGCACGTCTCCAACACAAGGGCTGATATGTAGGTGATTAAAAATAAATAAATAAATTTAAAAGAATCAGTAGGCCGGCCATGTGTGCAAGGAGGTAGAAAGTTTCAAGTCCTTGACTACAGTTCCCTAAATGGCCACAGGATGGAGATGTGCTCCAACGAAGTCCCTCTCTCCCGTCTTTAAGTCTCTGGAGGTCATTTCTCTGTGGGTCTCCACCGTGTTCCTCCTTCCAGGTCTCTGCTTTAACCTGTTTCTACCTCCGGGTCTCTTTGTACGATTCGTTGGCTCTCCAACCGCCTCCTCCTTCACATTTTCAGACAACCCCAGAAAACCTCTTCCCGCTCCAGGAACTGAAATTATACTTTAATATTTATATGTGTTTAATAGGTTTTATGCCCTTGCATTTTAAGACCATATTTAAAGACACCATATTTAAAATCTGCAAGCAAAATTAAATTAGCCTGGTACAGGCAGAGGATTGGATTGAGGGTTCAGAAAACCTGGGTCCCAGCCAATGTCTGCCACCTATTTTCTGTGACTTTACCATATCAGGCCCCAGAAGGGATGGGGTGGTCATCAGGCGCTGGCCAGGTCTGCTAGTCCCTAAATCTGAATTCAAGCTTGAGAGTTACTAGCAGGGACCTTAATAGAACAAAGAGCTTCACCCCAGAATTGTATTCTCCGAGACAAGTGGCAGAGCCCGAATTGTCTCTATCACATAAGTCTCTGGAGGGAGCACACACACAGCTGGGATGGCCGTTTTTCTCAGACCTATTCCCTTTACTCCACTTCATTCCCAGACTTCGGCTCCGGGAAGACTCCAGGCTCCAGGTGGGGCCAGCCAGGCGGAGGGGACCCCAGCAAAGGCAGGAAGCAGCAAAGCAAGTGCCCAGCACAGGTGAGGGTGGGAATGGTGCAGCAGAGATGCATGCGCCCTCTGCAGGGTGTTGGGGGCTGTCGCAGTGGGGTAGGACCCCATGTGTACCCCCAGGGAGGAGGGGACTGGTGTCGCTCTGCCAAGCTGTGCCCTGGTTCCTTGCCCCTACAGATCTTCCAGTGGGTGGGAAGATGAAGAGTTTGAGGAGGGCCACCAGAAGAAAAAAGAGGAGAGGTCGGCAAACGTTCCCGTGAGGGCTGGGCCGTGGAGACTGGAGCGTGAGTTGATGTAGAGTATTCCTGGCGGTGCCTCTCCTCACTGCAAATGTGGCACTCCCACCCCCACCCGCCTGCCTCCGCTTCTTATGCCCATCCCACCATCCTGCCTTCCTGTTGTCATTTCTCTGAGGCCTGGCACAACCTCGCGCCACCCCTGAGCCTGGCTGTCCCAGTTCACAACTCCCCAACAGCCCTCCCATGATTTCTGCTTGTCTCTCAAGGCCCTGGACCATGTTCCCCGAACCCTTTCCAGAACTGCCCCTTCCTTCCTGCTCTCATGGCTTTCCTAACTTGTAGAACTTTGCATCTTGGATCCCAGGGTTTTGTTGAAAGCCTACTCTGTGCCCAACACAGCACTGGGCGCTGTTGGTAAAGCCCAGCCCACTACTCAATAGCCTCTCCCACAGAGACTTGCAACTCAGGGAGCAGAGTTCCTTGCTACTTGTTGAGCTGACCTGAATTGACCGATGTCTCCTTTTCAGTGTGTTTCCTTCCAGGCACAGTGAATCATTCCCACTATCTAGCTTCTAGTTGCCCCATGTTTACCAAGCACGCGCCCTGCAGAGGGACAGTCCTCTGCAAAGCCTCCATCTATAGTGAGCAGTGCATCCCCTGACACCGCTCCAACTCGTGGTTCTTCTCTCAGAGCTTTTTTCCACCATGACAGTTCTTGGTGCAGAGAGGCATGTGATGAATGTGTCTGTCCTTCTCCATCTAGGTCCAGGACCCAGGGCCCATCTTCCATTTGTAGGTCCAGGCCCTCCCAGAGCGGAGTACCCTAGCATCTTGGTACCCAATGGCCCTCAAGCCAATAGGTGGGTCCTTGAGGGAAAGAAGGAGGCCTGGAGAATAGCAAAAAAAGTAGAATATGTGACTTGGGATGATTTTAATGAAACATGACTGCTGTTGAAGTTGGGGGAAGCTGGGATCTCATGCTTGGGATATAGTGCCCCGAGCCCGCCATTGTCTTTGCCCTTTAGCAATGTGAACAACCCTCACCTGGCTCTGGAAGCCCGGGGTATGCCCTGCTTCCCGAATGGCCTGATGGTAGGCCTCAGTGAAAGACAGGGTGCTGCAGGATGGGGGGATATGAAGCTTAAGCCAACTCCCTCCTTCTCTGGAGCCCAACAGCAGAGGTAAGGGCCAAATAGGGCAGAGGGAAGCTGAAGCCAGGGCAGGCTGCCTCCTGCTGCCTCCCCAGTCACCCCCACTGGCAAGCCCCTCCCTGCCTCTTTCAGGTCATCCAGGTGGCCCAGGGAAAGCCTCAGCAGGAGCCACCAGAGGAGACCCACGGAGTCGGGCATCTGCACTATCGTGTAACCTCCCCCTGCCAGCCTCAGCCCTCATCTCTGAAGCACCTGTCCAACACGCACACGCTAGGGGGTCCTGGGGACCAAGCCTCTTCCCAGTTGCTCAGCCCTGCAGGGATATGGAACACAGTGCAGCCAGTGGACTCCAGAGGAGGCTGGCTAAGGGCTTTGCAGGCTCAGCCCTGAGAGGTTCTGTTTGTTCCTCCTTGGGATTTTTGGACTCAGTAGGTAAAAGAGAAAAGGAAAATGGATGGCAAATTCCCTGTCTTTCTGGATCCAAATCTTATGATTGCTAGGGGCCTGGCAGTTCTAAAAACTGACTTTGTGGTCAAGTAGCTTTGGAGTCACTGACTGTCTCCAGACGTCCATTTTGCATATGGGAAATGAGGATATAATACTACAGAAGAGGCATCTTACCCAACCGATGCACCCTACTTCTCTGTGAAACACAGGGGTTGCTGGGTGCAGGCCTAGGCTGTGGACTATAGCCTGTAGGACAGCTCCTGCCAGCAGCCACAGGAATAATGATGTGATGTAACATTTCCCAAGCACTTAGCTCATGCCCCGCCCTATTCTAGGTGCTTAGCTCATGCCCCGCCCTATTCTAGGTGCTTAGCTCATGCCCCGCCCTATTCTAGGTGCTTCACAAGTGTATTCTCCTCTAATCCTCACAACAAATATATGAGGTGCTATTATCCCCTTTCACAAATGAGGAAAATAAGGCACAAAGCTTCAGTAATCTGAATTCCCAGGTCACATAACTAGTATGTAGAGAAGCTGGGAATCAAACCCAGGCAGTGAGCACTTTCTAGAATGCTGTGCAGTTCCACTTCCCCAGCTAAGCCCTTGCTTACCCAGAGTCTGTTGTGATTTAATATCAAGTGTGTTTATGCCCGTTGTATGTGTTATTGTAATTCATAATGTAATTAAATACTATACACATTGATGAACAGGCCAGGTGAGATGGCTCACCCCTGTAATCCTAGCACTTTGCGAAGCCAAGGTGGGAAGATTGCTTGAGCCCAGGAGTTTGAGACCACCCTGGGCAACATAGTGAGACCCCATGTTGATGTAAAAGAAAATTTATCTTTAAAAAAAATAAATTGATGAACTGAGAGTGGGAAAAGCAGCACTGTTTCTATAAAAACTAAGTTGGATCCTTAGAAGACTCGACTAAGGTAAGTTACTTTTTCTTTATTATTCTTATTCTTTATCTTCCAGTGATGGAGGAAAAAGTGAGTTTATTTATTTATTGAGACAGGGTCTTGCTCTGTTGCTCAGGCTGGAGTGCAGTGGCACGATCACATCTTACTGCAGCCTCAACCTCCTGGGCTCAAGCGATCTTCCCACCTCAGCCTCCCACTAGGAGTACAGGTGCACCACCATGCCAGGCTAATTAAAAAATATATATATAGAGAGAGAGACAGGGTCTCACTATGTTGCCCAGACTGGTCTCAAACTCCTGGGCTCAAGCCATCTTCCTGCCTTGGTGTCCCAAAGTGTTAGGATTACAGATGTGAGTCACTGCGCCCAGCCTGTGAGTCACTTTTTTTAAATTTGTTTGTTTGTTTATTTATTTATTGAGAGGGAGTCTCGCTCTGTCTCCCAGGCTGGAGTGCAATGGTGTGATCTCGGCTCACTGCAACCTCCACCTCCCGGGTTCAAGTGATTCTCCTACCTCAGCCTCCCGAGTAGCTGGGATTACAGGTGCATGCCACCAAGCCCGGCTAATTTTTGTATTTTCAGTAGAGATAGGGTTTCGCCATGTTGGCCAGGCTGGTCTTGAACTCCTGGCCTCAGGTGATCTGCCTGCCTTGGTCTTCCAAAGTGCTAGGGTTACAGGTGTGAGCCACTGCGGCTGGCCTCTGTGAGTTACTTTAAAAAGCTACTGTGGTCTGGGCACAGTAGCTTATGCCTGTAATCCCAGCACTTTGGGAGGCCAAGGTGGATGGATCACTTGAGGCCAGGAGTTTGAGACCAGCCTAGCCAACATGGCGAAACCCTGTCTGTACTAAAAATACAAAAAATCAGCGGGGCGTGGTGATGCACGCCTGTAATCTCAGCTACTCGGGAGCCTGAGGCAGGATAATTCACTTGAACCTGGAAGGTGGAGGTTGCAGTGAGCCAAGATCATGCCACTGCACTCCAGCCTAGGCAATAGAGAGAGACTCTGCCTCAAAAGAAAAAGATAAAAGCTGCTATGGAATTAGATGTGAGCAACAAGATTATTACAAATTGGGGGAATAATAATAAAAATATAATTTCTGCACTCAAGATTACTTCAAACATGCCATTAACTGTTTCACTTTAAGGAAGCAAACTGGAAATTGCAGGTGATACATAACTGGTGAGGTTTATATAAGAAAGAAGATGAGGAATCCAATCACAGGCTCCATCCTCAAAGAAAAGAACCTCCACTCTCTCAGGATCTCTGGCTGGGACAGAGAATTAAATTGACATAAAACAGATTAACAAGAGAAAAGCATACAGATTTACTTAATATAAATTTTATGTGACACAGGAGCCCTCATAAAGCAATGAAGACCCAAAGAAGGAAAACCTAAATGTTTTGTACTAGGTAGAACAAAGAGCCAATTGTGGAAAAGCAGCTAAAATATATGGGGAGGCCAGTCGCAGGGGCTCACACCTGTAATCCCAGCACTTTGGGAGGCAAAGGTGGGTGGATCGGTTGAGCCCAGGAGTTTGAGACCAACCTGGGCAACACGGTGAGACCCCATCTCTACAAAAACCACAAAAATTAGCCAGGTGTGGTGGTGTGTGCCTGTAGTCCCAGCTACTAGGTAAGCTGAGGCAGGAGAATCGCTTGAACCCAGGAGTCAGAGGTTGCAGTGAGCAGAGATCATGCCACTGCACTGCAGCCTGGGTGACAGAGTGAGACTCTATCTCCAAAAAAATAATAAAAATAAAATATATGGGGAGGCTAAAGGAAGATAAGAGATATTTTAACAAGGTCTGTTTGTACAGAATTCTCTGAGCTTCGACTCCCTGTCTCTGGTGATAAGAATGTTTCTTTCCTCCTGGAGGAAGGCATTGTTCACACGGGAGTTTTGTTTCCTGCTTTCAGGAAGAAAAGGGGAGGTTAGAGCACTCTTCTTATACTTACTGTTTTTCTTTTTCTTTTCTTTTCTTTTTTTTTCTGGGATGGAGTCTGGCTCTGTCGCCCAGACTGGAGTGCAGTGGCATGATCTCGGCACACTGCAACCTCCTCTTCCCAGATTCAAGCGATTCTCCTGCCTCAGCCTCCTGAGTAGCTGGGGTTACAGGCGCTCGCCGCCACGCCCTGCTAATTTTTTTGTATTTTTAGTATAGATGGGGTTTCATCATGTTGGCCAGGCTGGTCTCGAACTCCTGACGTCGGGTGATCCACCCGCCTTGGCCTCCCAAAGTGTTGGAATTACAGGTGTGAGCCAGTGCATCCAGCCCTAATTTTTGTATTTTTAGTAGAGGTGGCGTTTCACTATGTTGGCCAGGCTGGTCTTGAACTCCTGACCTCAAATGATCCACTCACCTCGGCTTCCCAAAGTGCTGGGATTACAGGCGTGAGCCACTGTGCCCAGCCAAGACCTCGTTTCTACAAAAAATATGAAAATTAGTCAGGTGTGGTGGCACATGCCTGTAGTCTCAGTTACTGGGGAGGCTGAGGCTGGAGGATCACTTGATGCCAGAGGTCCAGGCTGCAGTGAGCCATGATCAGGCGGCTGCACTGCAGCCTGAGCGACAGAGCGAGATCCTGTCTAAAAAACAAAAAAACCCTTCCCTTTACCTGTGTCTTAGCTTGGGCTATCATAATAAAATATCATAGATTGGATACTCAAGCAACAAATTAATTTCCTGACAGTTATGGGGACTGGAAGTCAGATTAGGGTTCCAGCATGGTGACAGAGAGGAGGAGCAGGGAGAGGAAGAAAGTCTTATAAGGGCACTAATTCTACCAGATCAGGGCCCACCCCTTATACACCAACTAATGCTAATCCCAACCACCCTGTCTCCGAATACCATTACACTGGGGGTTAGCGCTTCAACATATGAATTTGTGAGGGAGGAAGGGAAGGGAACACAAACATTGAATCCATAGCAGTCTGGATAATTATCTTTATCTTAGTGCCTTGATGGTAACTGGTTTGTTACTCTCCAACCTTTTCCCCTAACTACGCAAGAGAGTGTGTTTGCATTCTCAAAACCACTAGCATAAACTCTACTCCTCCTCTCAAGACTTCTAGTGAAACATCATCGTGACCTGGAGCCTATGGTTTCAATTACATTTTAAACCATAGCTTACCCAACCTATTTAAGGATAATTTTATATTTCCATAGCTATTATCTCAGTAAAGGGGTTAAGCATGACTAGGGAAGTACAGCATGATATCCTGGTAAAACAGAGGTAGGGGAAGCTAATGTAGTGGAGAGGGGGCCTAAGTTACATAGGCTCGGTGGTGTAAATAAGAACAGTAGCTTAATTTCTATACCACGTCCTCTGCGACGGTTTGCAGGCATTAGCACCTATGGAAGTATGTACTCGTTTCCCTGTTGTATAGGCGAAAAACTGACACCAGCAGTTCCCACATTCACTCAGCCACTAAGCAGTGGGGCAGGAATCAAGGCTAACTGCTATGCCATCCATACACCTTTCTGAAAGAGTTACAAAACCAGCACTTATTATCAAAGGGCCATTGGGAGCAAGGCATTTCGGCGTATCTGGAAATGTGTGGCGATCTGTAAACGCTCCTGAGGAGAGCTGGAATCCCAAGTGGAAGGGAAGCTGGACCGGGTGGGAACGGCTCCCCGGCACAAGTGCTGCTAGAACCCCAAGCCTCCAGCCCCGAGCGGCTTCCGGAATCCGCGCGTGCTGGCCCGGCCTCTTCGGGGGCGGGGCGAGCGCCGCACATGCGCTGGGGTCGGGCCGGGCCGGGCCGGGGGCGCGCGCTCTGCGAGCTGGATGTCCGGGCTGCGGGCGCTGCTGGGCCTCGGGCTGCTGGTTGCGGGCTCGCGCCTGCCGCGGATCAAAAGCCAGACCATCGCCTGCCGCTCGGGACCTACCTCGTGGGGACCGCAGCGGCTGAACTCGGGTGGCCGCTGGGACTCAGAGGTCATGGCGAGCACGGCGGTGAAGTACCTGAGGTAGGCGCCGGGTCTCGGGTGGCCTGCTCTGCCCCGGGGCGGGGCCTGGGACGGCCGGGCCACCTGCGCGACGGAGAACACGAGGGGCGGGACTCAGGCCGCGGGTTTTCCTCAGCCAGGAGGAGGCCCAGGCCGTGGACCAGGAGCTATTTAACGAATACCAGTTCAGCGTGGACCAACTTATGGAGCTGGCCGGGCTGAGCTGTGCTACAGCCATCGCCAAGGTCAGTGGCACAACTCTCGACCTTTGGGAGCAGCCAGGGAGGAGTCACTGTCCCAGCCCCCTGGCCTAGCCACAAAGGGGTGGGAGAGACAGCTGGGCCAATATGGTCTATTACCGCCTGAAACCCCGCTGAACCACCCTTGACTCTGCCTTCAGGCATTTCCCCCCACGTCCATGTCCAGGAGCCCCCCTACTGTCCTGGTCATCTGTGGCCCGGGGAATAATGGAGGAGATGGTCTGGTCTGTGCTCGACACCTCAAACTCTTTGTGAGTATGTGGAGAGGGGCTGTGGGGGAGGAGGGCGTGAGGGCTCTCGGATCTGGGGTTGAATTACCACTTTCTTCCTAGGGCTACGAGCCAACCATCTATTACCCCAAAAGGCCTAACAAGCCCCTGTTCACTGCATTGGTGACCCAGTGTCAGAAAATGGACATCTCTTTCCTTGGGGAAATGCCCTCAGAGGTAGGTGGCTCCAGTTGAATACCTCATCTCCCAGTAACCACTGCCTGTGCTCTGCTCTTCCTTCGTGTTTCCAGGCTGAGCTCATTTTAGTGCCTGGTACAGAAGGTGCCTAAAGGATGGTATTCGAATAAGTGTGCAAGAGCCTTCTCCTCCTTCATAAAGCGTGCTCCATGAGTTCCACGCACCACCTTCTCTAAAGCTTCCTTGCCCTTTCATCTCCCTGGTCCCTCCTTCCACTCTAGTCAGATCCTCTTGCCCTAGCATGCAGTAAACACATGATCTGCCCCTCAGGGGCTGGAGTGGCTGCCCTATCTGAAACCCGTCCTGCAGATGCATGGATTAAGGGATGGGAAATTGGGTAATTTTTTTCCTTAACCCATTTTACAGATGAAGATACTGAGGTGCAGAGAAGTGGTTTGCTTAAAGCTTAAAGTCACTAAATTGTATCATGGCAGAGCTGAAACCAGAATCCGGCTCTCCTGACTCGTCTCAGGCTATCTCGGCCTGTAGCCTCCCCAATGGCGGGCAGGCAGGCACCGAGAACAAAAACTGTCTGGTCTCAGTTTGGCCTGAATCAGTGAACAACTCACACTTTCTCTAGGCCTCAGGCTGCCCTCTGAATGAGACACAATACTTGTACCTCTGAGAATGGTCTGCAGGTGCAGAGGACAGCCTCTCCAGTTAAGGCTGTTTGTGCAGCTGCTGGCTCTGACATCCTTTTCCTGCTCCACCACAGCCCATGATGATTGATGAACTGTATGAGCTGGTGGTGGATGCCATCTTTGGCTTCAGCTTCAAGGGTGATGTTCGGGAACCGTTCCACAGCATCCTGAGTGTCCTGAAGGGACTCACTGTGCCCATTGCCAGCATCGACATTCCCTCAGGTGCTGGGATCCAGAAGGTGGGGTGGGGGAGATTGGGGCCCTACCCTCCTGACCCTTGCCCACACCAGGTCTAAAATAATTTTAGTCGAGAGAGGCAGAACACAGCTTTCTGGACCCCCATCAGGGCTGGGGAAGTGTTCAGAAGTCCCCTTTACATGTTGGCCCCATGAAGAGACCATGGCCCAAGGGTACGTGGAGCTCATTGGACAAGAGTTCCTCAGGTGGGAACTGAGGGGACTTCCCACTCCTCTGGGACTAGGGTAAAATAAGGTGTAGAAGGGGACGAGACATCTGGCCTCTTCCTGAACACCACCCTCTTTTCAGGATGGGACGTGGAGAAGGGAAACTCTGGAGGGATCCAGCCAGACTTGCTCATCTCCCTCACAGCCCCCAAAAAATCTGCAACCCAGTTTACCGGTCGCTACCATTACCTGGGGGGTCGTTTTGTGCCACCTGCTCTGGAAAAGAAGTACCAGCTGAACCTGCCACCCTACCCTGACACCGAGTGTGTCTATCATCTGCAGTGAGGGAAGGTGGGTGGGTATTCTTCCCAGTAAAGACTTAGAGCCCCTCTCTTCCAGAACTGTGGATTCCTGGGAGCTCCTCTGGCAATAAAAGTCAGTGAATGGTGGAAGTCAGAGAGCAACCTTGGGGATTGGGTGCCGTCTCTCTAGGGGTAACACAATGGGCAAGAGGTTGCTATGGTATTTGGAAACAATGAAAATGGACTGTTAGATGCCAAGTGAGTTGTGCTGTCCTTTACACAATTCTTATTCATTTGGGACACAGACAGGGAGCTACTTCTACTTATCAGTGTAGCAAGACTACAAAGAGGTTAACAGAAGGAATTTCTTCAAAGGCCTCCAAGGAATATCTTCTAATTTGTATTCAGGACCTTCCCAGGCTGGGAACAGAGATGCCAGTCAGGATTTATCTCTAGGCTAGGAGCCCAAGCTGATGTTTATTCATTCATTTGGTAGTGCTAGAAACTGGCAACTGTGGGCTAAATCTAGCCCATAGACCTAAATTTATGTTTTTCTTAACCTTCACAATATTTAAAAATCAGAGCACTTCACATAGGTCTACATTTTCAGCTTCTTTTAGCAGGAATGCTCCTTCAAAGGGTATCTGCATTCCTGTTCCCACAGCCCCCAGCATTCCTTGTCCTTTAGCTGCCTGGCTTCTCTAGGCACCTGAGTTCATGATCCTGGGTTAGAAGCTGCAGAGGGGACTGTGCTGACTCCCTCAACTAAGGGATGGTACTACTGCTTGCTCCTCTCAGCAGCTGACGTCCCAGAGATCAGTTTCCTTTCTGGGAGGGACTCCTCATTGAGGGGGGTGCAGAAGACCTGCAGACCCGCATCAACCCTGGTCTTTGAGGCTTCAACTCCTGAAAATCAATTGAGCCCCACCTTTACCAGACCTTTAGTCTCTCTTCTGTTTCTTCTTTTTGGGTTTCTGGCCAGTGCTGACTCCAGCTCTTTCCTTCTTGGGATGCTGCTGCCTCTTCCTCTTACCTCTGCTGCTTGAGCCAGTGTGTGCTCTGCTCTCTGCTTCCCTAGCCCCGCCATCCTTCTCATCCCTTACATCCAAGATGTCCTCCTCCTCTTGATGCTGCTGTCTTTTCTGTTTGCTTTTCCTGATTCTTCCATCACTGCATGCTCTGCTCTCTGCTTCCCTGGTTCCACCCCCTAAAACAGTTTCCTCACCTCCATCTTCTAGGTTCAAGTCCTCCTCCTGTTGCTGCCTCTTCTTTCTTCGGCTGCATGGGTCAGCATACGCCCTGCTCTCTACCTCCTCTGTCCTGACACTGCCTGCAGCCTCCTTGCCTTTTCCTCCTTCCTCCAAGACCCCCATCTTCTCCTCTTCATGGTGCCACCTCTTCTTTTTCTTCCCTTTCCTGAGGGACTGATTGGTTTGCTCTCTGCTATTCAATTCCCCAAGCCCACTTGTTCCTGCAGCGTCCTCCTCCTTCTCATTCCTTTTAGTTGTACCTTCTCTTTCATCTGAGACCTTTCCTTCTTGATGTCGCCTTTTCTTCTTCTTGCTTTTTCTGATGTTCTGCTCAGCATGTTCTGGGTGCTTCTCATCTGCATCATTCCTTTCAGATGCTGTAGCTTCTTCCTCCTCTTTCTGTTTCTTTTTCTTTTTCTTTTTTCTGGGGGGCTTGCTCTCTGACTGCGGTTGAGGGGCCCCAGGGTCCTGGCCTTTGAGACGAGCCAGGAAGGCCTGCTCCTGGGCCTCTAGGCGAGCAAGTTTGGCCTTCATCGTGATCCCAAGACGGGCAGCCCTGAAACAGACAGGGTCCAAGTCAGAGCGAGGGTATCGGGGGAAATGGGCCTAGTCCTTAAGCCTGCAGGGAAAGTTGGTGGAGGGTAGGAGTGGGGAGCTGCCTATCTTCAGGCAATAGATGGGTAGGTAATAGGAATCATTTCCCTGGGGTAAAAAGAACCAAGAGGTGGCACAGGCCATGATCAAAGGTGGGGAGAAAAGAAGGGATCTCAAGGAGCTGACCACTACTTACTTGTGTGCTGTTCGCCCCTCACAGGCTTGGAGCAGCATCTCATCAGTCAGACTGTTAGGGGAGATCGGCAGTTACAAACAGACCTGGTGGAAGGGCTTGACCTCTCCTCCTTCTAAAACATTCCTTCAACACTGAGTTCTTGTTCAGAACCTGGCACTTTTTGAGGTACTAGGGATACAAAGATTAGTACAACACAGTTCCACCCACCCCCAAGAAGCCCCCAGTCAAGCATTAGATTTAGCCCTTTCTCTTGCCATCTGAGGACATCTCCTCCCACATTCCCCAAGAGCTAAAATGAAGTCTCACATCTTTGGGGACTTGGGCCCCTGGTTGTCGTCATCACTGCAGCTCTCCAAGTCTTTGTTTGGCTTCTCTCCACCTGAAGTCAATGTAGCCATCTAGGAGGGGTCATGGGGGTAGACAAGGCCTTGTCAACACCATCAGCATCCCTATTCCCTTGTGGAAGCCCCCTAAGAATTCACAGCTCCAGGCAGTGGTTTGCCAGCCGCCAGCATTGCTCCTTGAGGAGCCACAGGGAGGTGTGCCATCCTGCATACTTGAACTTGGGTAGGAGATGGGCTGCTGCTGCTGGGATGTGCAGCAGCTTTGCCCTCTCTGGCCCACAGCTGGCTGGTGAGCAGAACAAGAAGAGGAAATGCTCTGGTTCATCAGGTCTTCACAGTGGACAGGTGCCAGTGACTGACAGTAAAGATGCCCCGCTCCACCCTGACCACAGTACCTGTTCACAGTACCTTCATTTAATCAGATTAATTGAAAGTCTACTATGGGCCAAGGAGTTGGGGATTCAGAGTGGAATAAGAATGAGATGGGCCCAGCCCAGATGGAATCTACATAGGCAATTATGATGGAAGTGTTGCCTGTGACAGAGGAAGGGTACTCAACTCAGACTTCAGAAAATGGCTTCTAAAAGTAACTGATGTATAAGCTGAGCTCTGGAGGATAAGAGAAACTCAGCAGAGAAACTCAGCAGGTAAAGGGGGAAAGGGAGAAGAATGTCCCAAGCAGAGGGAGCAACATGTGCAATAACCTGAAGATGGAAGAGTGTCGTACCTTCAAAGAAAAGAAACAGATTGGAATCTGTTATGCTAATGGTTAGGCTAAAGTAGTGGTCCTGGAGAAAAGTGAAGAGATGAGGCTGGAGATGGCAGGAACAGGCATGCAGAGCCATATAAGCCAGTCTGATAAATCTGGATTGTGTCATCCTAGGTCAAAGAAGACCCAATGACATGATGACATTTATGTTTTAGACAGAACACTGGATGCTTTGTGGAGAAGTCCATCCTCCACAAAGGTTGGGGTGGGGAGTGAGACTAGAGGTGTCCTTAGGAGGCTGCTGGAGAAAGAAATTAGGCAAGAGATGATGATGGCCCGAAGTGGGGTAGTAGATGGTAACAGAGATGTAGAGAAATGGGAAAGATTTGCTAGGTAACATGTATAGCCCTTAGCACATAATGACCATTACATGTTAGCTTCCTTCTATTGGTACAGTAGAAAGTGGAGGCCTGAAGTCCTGGGTTCCAGTCCTGTTTGCCATTACTAGCCAGCTGTGGGCTCTTCAGCAAACCACTTTTCACCCTTTTAGCCACATCTGCAAAGCAGGGATGGTCCAGATAATCTCTCAGGTCTCCTCTGGCTTCTAAGTCCTTTGAATTAGATGTCCCCTGGCCCCCCCAAAATCTGGCAGCTCCTGACTTAAGAGACTGTACCCTACCTCCCACACCCTATTGCTGCTCCCTTAACAGATGGCAGGATCCACGGAACCTGAAGATCTCAATTCCTGCTGAGGGTCTGGGCAGTCTAAGTAAGCAACAGCAAGGCTGGTCACAGGATCCCACTATGTTAGGAAAGTCCTGAGAATTGATAAGGCATACAAGGCAACTGTTCAGGCCCCAGGGAAACCAGGAAAGAGAATAAGTATGGACTCTGTTACCCACAGCCTCTAATACCTTCACAAACTTCTGATACAGCAGGTTGGGCTTGGGATGATTATAACGGGTGGTCTCCTTAGAAAGGCTCCTTATCTGTACTCCATCCTGTAGAGAATTATCAGTACCAGTGAATGGGTGACATATCATGACTGCCTACGCCACAGGTCCCAGGCCCTCTGTTTCATGTGCCCATCTATCAAGAGCTCATACCTGCCCAGTTTCCACTACCAAGTTGGCCGCAGTCTTGTTGAAGAGCTCATTCCACCAGTGGTTTGTGAACTCCTTGGCAGGGTCATGTCCCACCTGCCAGGGGAATATGAGCTCTGAGTGCCTGCCTCACCTGCCCTCAAGGGTCCCCTCTCCCATGCATGCTAACCTTCCTCAGTCCACCCAGTCTTACCCCATGAGTGTCTTGCTTCAGTGTCACCCTGAGAGCCTGGGTGATACCATTCTCCTTCCGGCCGAGGCCTTTGCCTGCAGAGGACAGTGAGCGACTTGGCTTATTCTCCTGCCTGCTGTGAGACCTTACAAGGCACCCCCCACACAGGCCTCTTGCCATTCCACACACCTGACATTGGGGTATACTCTGTACCTCTCAGAAGACCTCCCAGCTCACTTCTTTCTAGTACCACTCCATACAGTCCCCTGCCTTTGTGTGAGCCTGAACTATCTCTTCCTTCAAATTCTTTTGGAAGAGAGCCCATATCTCTTTTTCCCTCCCCTAGTCCTCCCAACCACCACTTCTTCATTATCCACTGTCAAATTTCTTCCTTTCTTCCCTTTTCTGGGAAAGTTAGAAATTTTCTTCTGCAAATTTCCCTTTAAACTAGCTTTTCCTCCTTTAATTAAATGGACTACATGGGGGGTAATCCAGGATGATGCCTTTCCCCTGGGCAGATGGTAGGCAGGGAGCTGGGGGATGTGGAAGAGGCCCCATGGGGATCACCTTGAGTCCATCCATGCTTTAGCAGCTGCTCCTCAGCAAACTTCATCCCACGACTCTTGACCTCTGGGGTGACATTCATGGTGAGAAAAAAGTTTCTATCCTCAGACTCTCAACAGAGAAGAAGAGGTGATATCATCCTTTTAAGAAGAAAGTAGAAAGTGCCCAAACAGCCATCAGTTCCATCCTGACTGCTTGTTAAGAATTCTCTGCTAGTTGGGTGCAGTGGCACACACCTGTAGTCCCAGCTACATGGGAGGCTGAGGCGGGATTGCTTGAGTCCAGCCTGGGCAGTATAGCAAGACCCTCTCTCATAAAAAGAATAAAGCAGCCAGGCGCAGTGGTTCACATTTGTAATCCCAGCACTTTGGAAGGCCAAGGTAGAAGAATGACTTGAGCCCAGGAGTTGCAGACCAGTGTGGGCAACATAGTAAAACCCTGTCTCTAGAAAAAATAAAAAATTAAAAAGAAAGAAAAAAGAATTCTCTTTCCTGAGCCAGAGACAGAGGAAGGAGGTGGCCTGCTCTTTGGGGAGCTCCCTATCTGGCTACAGAAAGACCAGCATATAAAGAAGTCAAGGAGGAATGGTGTCAATTCTGATACCTAAATTTATGGTGTGCTCACCACATGCCAGGATGTGCTAAGACTTTACAAAGATTATTTCATTTAATTTTCCCAGCCCATTCAGGAAAATATTAGCCTATTGTACAAATGAGTAAAGTAAGGCCTAAAGAGGTTAAGTGACTTCAAGGTCACACAGGTAACATGTAGAATTCAAGCCAGGAAGCTTGTCTGCAGAATCTATAGTGTACCACTACATAGTATCTCCCAGAATATATTACCTTGTAAACACAAAGCTAATGAGGTGCTTATTAACCTGAGTCATAAGATAATGGTACTCGGTAGAGACCAGATCCTGTACTTATGCTTCAGCATTTACACTGTCCTCTTGGTGTGGGGGCTACACACTTCTCCCACACCACTGCAGTATTTCAGTCTGGCTGGAGTTCCCCTTTTGAAAGTGTCCAACTTAGGAAGGGCACTCTTATTGAGCACTTAATGCATAACAATGCATAACAGGTGGATTACACATATTGCCATACTGTCATATTAACTCAGTCAATCTTTTTTTTTTTTTTTTTTAAGACAGGGTTGCTCTGTCACCCAGGCTGGATGGAGTGGAGTGCAGTGGCACGATCATGGCTCATTGCAGCCTCAAACTTCCAGGCTCAAGCAATCCTCCCACCTCAGCCTCCTGAGTAGCTAGGACCACAAGAACATGCCACCACGCCTGGCTAATTTTTGTATTTTTTTTGTGCAGGCAGGGTTTTGCCATGTTGCCCAGGCTGGTCTCTAACTCCTGGGCTCAAGCGATCTGCCCACCTCTGCTTTCCAAAATGCTGGGATTACAGGCGTGAGCCACTATATGTGGGCTTAACTCATTTAATCTTGATAGTCCTGTGAGATAGACATTATTCTTATTTTACAAATGAGGAAAACAAGGCCTGGGTTTCTTGCCTAAGGTTACATGGCTAGTAAATGATGGAGCTGGAATTACATGATGGAGCTGGAATGAGCCCAAGTCGCCTGACTCCAAAGTGGTCCTCTGTCTTCTTTCTTTTTTCTTTTCTTTTTTTTTTGATACGGAGTCTCACTCTGTCACCCAGTCTGGAGTACAGTGGTGCGATCTTGGCTCACTGCAACCTCCGCCTCCCAGCTTCAAGCGATTCTCCTGTCTCAGCCTCCCGAGTAGCTGGGACTACAAGGCTCATGCCACCATGCCCGGCTAATTTTTGTATTTTTAGTAGAGATAGGGTTTCCCCATATTGGCCAGGGGCTGGTCTCGAACTCCTGACCTCTGGTGATCCACCCGCCTCGACCTCCCAAAGTGTTGGGATTACAGGCGTGAGCCAAGGCGCCCGGCCAAAAACTGATGTTCTTCATCACTACACTCTTCAGTCTCTTACAGCTCTTTGTGCTTTCTCCTGTAAGACCACAGCCTAACCCTTGTCGCAATAATTGAAAACTACATGCCCTGGAAGTTAAGAGACCGGCTTTATTCCGCAACTCCAGAGCACGTAACGCGGCGCCAGAACTCAGGAATACATTCAGTCGTTATTTGTTGAACTGAATGGCATAGTTAGGAATGGCTTTACCGGATTTTCAATGGATAACTGGGTAGAAGCTGTGCGCCCCAGTCTTTCTGAAACCTGTGATCACACTTTGGGCACTGTCCCCTCCACAGTCAATCTGTGTTTTCAGAAGTAGCCCCAGGTTCACTCGTCTTACAGCAGTCCTGAAGAGCCGGCTGCCCTTTCCCTAGGCTTCCTTCCTCTTGAGGGCTAAATTCCAGCCCTCCTACCCCAGTGCCACTTGGGTAAAAATACTCCGCTCCTCTCACGTTTGCTAATAAGCCCGGGCTCCGACTACCACCGTTCGGGGGAAGGGAGCCCCTTACCGTCATTGCGGGGTCCTTTCCGCGGAAACATGTGCCGGACCTGACTTGTGCGCCGCCATCTTCCCGGAAATGCCGTTTTGTTCCTTCTAGGCTGTCGAAACCATAGAGACGTCCGCGGATACCAAAATCACGGTCTTTCCAGGAGAAACCATTGCGGAGGCCAATTTGCCGGTATGGTTGCCATAGAAACTGGGACCTGGAGCGTGCCCATTTTCGGAGGTTCCGAGGCTGTTCCACTTGCCTCATGCCTGCAATCCTTGAGCAGCCAAGGGACTTCAGTACTAACTGGCCCTCTCAGGATGCCAAGAACGGCTATGTGTCCTACACTGAGCTAGTCCCGGGCGCAAATACGAGGAAGGAAAACTCTAGGGAAGCATTGAGAGTAGCCTGAGAAATTCGTGGAGGCAGAGTAGGTAATAGCTGTGTCCTAATTTTTCAGGGTTGAATACTCATGAATACTTAGCCTTCACGGGAACAGTTATTTATGAAAGCCTAAAGACTAGACATCTCAATAGGTTCATCAAGCACTTTTTTTTTTTTTTTTTTTTCCTGAGGCAGGGTCTCGCTTTGTTGCCCAGACTTGAGGGCAGTGGCGCCATATCGACTCACTGTAACCTCCGCCTCCTGTGCTCAGGTGATCCTCCCATCTCAGCCTCGTGAGTATCTGGGACCACAGGCATGCACCACCACGCCTGGCTAATTTTTGTATTTTTTGTAGAGAAGGGGTCTTGCCATGTTGTACAGGCTGGTCTCCTACCCCTGGCCTTAAGTGATACGCACACCTCGGCTTCCCAAAGTGTTGGGATTACAGGCGTAAGCCACCGTGACCGGCCTCATCAAACACTTTTTGACTCACCATTGTGTGCCAGAACTTGTCCCTTTGGTACTGGGGGATACAAGGATGCATAAGACATAGGTCTTGATTTAGGGGAACACCCAGTCTAGCCTGGGAAACTTGGGACCTTGAGTGGGATTAGACGGAGGACATGCCAGTGGGACTTGGAGAAAGATACAGGATGGGTGAGACGCGGTGGCTCATGCCTGTAATCCCAGCACTTTGGGAGGCCAAGACAGGCAGATAGCTTGAGCCCAGAAGTTCAAGACCAGCCTGGGCAACATGGCGAGACACCGACTAAAAATACCAAACAAACAAACAAACAAAAAACCGGGCATGGTGGTGCACGCCTGTGGGTCCCAGCTACTGAGGTGGGAGGATCCCTTCAGCCCGCGGTGGGGGTGGGGGGAGGGCGGAGGTTGCAGTGAGCCAGAAAAAAAAAAAGCAGGATCCCAGAATGCATGCCAGGCTGAGGAGTTTGGACTTGCCTTGTAGGTATGAGGATGTATTGAGCAGAGGAGGGAAAGAAGATACTGCAAAGAAGTCAGCAAAAGGGACTGCACATGCCCCATGCCCCTACCCCTGCAAGCTGTTCCTTGGCCTCACTCTGCCACCCAAGAACTAAAACCCGAGAAAAGTTATCCCTTTCTGCCTCCCGATATCGGTATTTCCGTTCACTTAGCGCCCCCTAGAAACTTCCAAACAGAAAAATCGCCATTTCACAGGAAAGCCTTGTCATAATTGCTCTGTATGTCATGCCCATTCATCCCCATAATTTTTTCCATAAAATTAATTTTACTTTCAAAACATGCTACATGGGGACAATACTTTAAACGATGGATCTTAATTACTGGAATTTTAGACACTTGCAGAAGGGATATGGGATGCTTCAAAGGCATTCCTTAGAGATGGATTCAACAGAAACATTTTGTGAAGGAGAGTCACATCTGACTCCTTTTCCCATTCTGCCACTCATTGTGTGACCTTGAACAATTCTTTTTTTTTTTTTTTTTGAGATGGGGTTTCCCTCTGTTTCCCAGGCTGGCCTTGGGCTCCTGGGCTCAAATGATCCTCCTGCCTCAGCCACCCAAGTAGCTGGGAGTACGGGGGTGCATGCCACTGTGCCGGGGCAAACTTGAGTTTCGCTGCAGTGTCCTGAGCCACTGAGAAAATTCCACAGACAGGGCTTCAATTTCCACCCACCCCCACCTCTCCATCTCTTCTACCCCTTCTATCTAAAATATATGTGTGTGTGTATTATATACAAAATTGTATGTTATATAGAATATTTCATATATGTGTATATGTATGTACATATACATATACATATACATGTATATATATGAAATATATAAGAAGTTTTAAAATTCTGAATGAGGTAACCCTCAAGGACCCTTTCCAAGCTAGAGTTTTTGTGTGATGCACTTTGCCAGCCACTCCCAAAACTTAATGGCCATAAATCTTTGAATCAAGATTCCTAGTCTGGCCTAAGTCTTTGAGCTCACTGTTCTGCCTGATTCACTCATTCAATAAGTATTTATTAAAGGTCTCCTGTATACTAAGGGCTAGAGGTATAAAAAGGTCCATCTCTTGTCCTGTCAGGCCTCACGATCTTGTGGGGGTTTAAACTAGTTACCAGGCATTTATATCATTGAGTAATGAGTGTGGCAAGGTCAGGACACAGTGCTATGGGGATAAGATGAGAAGCATCTGACCCAGTCTAAGACCCCTGGGAGCTTCTTGAAGAAGTCACTGAGGCTGCAGCTTGTCCCTGGGGGCTATGAGGGATCGCAAGAGAAATGGGTCTCAAGGAGTTCACAGTTTAATGGGATCTCATACCTCCTCACAAGGGTAGAAACAAAGGCCATTGTGAGAGAGAAAGAATACATGAATACTTATAAGGAAATGGCCTGAAATGCAGATAACAAGATGCATAGAAATATTTATTACAGTAATATTTATCAAATGGAAAAATTGGAAAGAATCAAAATATCTCACAACAGGAGAAAGGCTACATAAATTTCAGTGTAAACATACAATGGACTAATGTGTAGTCTTCAACAATGATGTTGAAGAATTCTTTTTTTTTTTTTTTTTTTTTTTTTGCGACGGAGTCTCTATCTCCAGGCTGGAGTGCAGCGGCACAATCTTGGTTCACTGCAACCTCCACCTCCTGGGTTCAAGCAATTCTGCCTCAGCCACCTGAGTAGCTGGGACTACAGGTGCGCACCACGACGCCCAGCTAATTTTTGTATTTTTGGTAGAGACGGGGTTTCACCATGTTGGCCAGGATGGTCTCGATCTCTTGACCTCATGCTCTGCCTGCCTTGGCTTCCCAAAGTACTGGGGTTAGAGGTGGAGCCACCGTGCCTGGCTGAAGAATTCTTAATAGCTTGGGTACATGTCTGTGATATAATTGAAATGAAAAAAGAAGATACAAAATGTTACCTACAGTAAGAACCTATCTATGTTAAAAATTCATAGGCAATAGGATGAAAAGTAATAAAATACTTAGGAATACATTTAACAAAAGATGTGCAAGCTTTATACATTGAAGCTACAAAACCTCATTGAAAGAAACTAGGAAGAGCTAAATAAATGGAAATATATCCTGTGTTCATGGAATAGAAGACAATATTGTTAAGATGACAATACTCTCCAAATTGATGTATAAATTCAACACAATCTCTATAGAAAATCCCAGCTGGATTTTTTTTTGCATAAATCAACAAGCCCATCCTAGAATTCATATAGAAATGCAAAGGACCAGCTGGGAGCGGTGGCTCACACCTGTAATCCCAGCACTTTGGGAGGCCGAGGCGGGAGGATCATTTGAGGTCAGGAGTTCAAGACCAGCCTGGCCAATATGGTGAAACCCCGTCTCTACTAAAACTACAAAAATTAACCAGGTGTGGTAGCACGAGTCTGTAATACCCGCTATTTGAGAGGCTGAGGCACGAGGATCACTTGAACCTGGGAAGTGGAGGATGCAGTGAGCCGAGATCACACCACTGCACTCCAGCCTGTACGACAGGGTGAGACTCCGTCTGAAAAAGAAAAAAAAAAAAGAGAGAGAGAGAAAACAAAAGAATAGAAATGAAGGCCGGGCGTGGTGGCTCACGCCTGTAATCCTAGCACTTTGCGAGACCGACACGGTCAGATTACCTGAGGTTGGGAGTTCAAGACCAGCCTGACCAACATGGTGAAACCCTGTCTCTAATTAAAAAAAAAAAAATACAAAAAATTAGCCGGGTGCAGTGGCGTGCACCTGTAATCCCAGCTACTCTGGAGGCTGGGCAGGAGAATCTCTTGAACCCGGGAGGCAGAGTTTGCGGTGAGCCGAGATCATGCCACTGCACTCCAGCCTGGGCTACAGAGAGAGACTTGGTCTCAAAAAAAAAAAAAAAAAAAAAAAAAAAAAAAAAAAAAAAAGCAAAGGGCCCAGAATAGCCATAACAGTCTTTAAAAGGAAGAAAGCTGTAGGACTTACGCTTACGCTTCCTGATTTCAAAACTTGCTACAAAGCTACAGACTGTGGGGTTTTCAAAGAGGATAGACATGTAGATCAATGTAATGGAATTGAGAATCCAGAAATAAACCTATACGCTTATGGGCAATTGATTTTGAACAAGAGTGCCAAAACAGTTCAATGGAGAAAGAATAGTCTTTTCAACAAATGGTGTTGGCCGGGCATGGTGGCTCAAGCCTATAATCCCAGCATTTTGGGAGGCCAAGGCAGGAGGATCACTTGAGCTCAGGAGTTTGAGACTAGCCTGGGCAACATAGTGAGACATCGTCTCTACTAAAAATAAAAATTAGGCTGGGCGCGGTGGCTCACGCCTGTAATCCTAACACTTTGGGAGGCCAAGGTGGGTGGATCACCCAAGGTCAGGAGTTCGAGACCAGCCTGGCCAACATGGCGAAATCCCATCTTAGCCAACATAGTGGCAGGCGCCTATAATCCCAGCTACTCAGGAGGCAGAGGCAGGAGAATCGCTTGAACCTGGGAAGCAGAGGTTGCAGTGAGCCAAGACTGCGCCACTTCACTCCAGCCTGGGCAAAACAGTGAAACTCCATCTCAAAAAAAAAAAATTAAAAATTAAAATTAAAAATTAACTGAACGTGGCGGCCCACGCCCATAGTGCCAGCTACTTGGGAGGCTGAGGTGGGAGAATTGCTTGGAGCCTGAGCTGTAGTTGTGCCACTGTGCTTCAGCTTGGGTGACAGAGTGAGACTCTGTCTAAAAAAAAAAAAAAAAGAAAAGAAAAGAAAAAGGAAAGAATCCTGTGAAGTCAATTTAGCATGAAGCCCACTCTTTTTTTTTTTTTTTTTGACAGGGTTTTTCTCTGTTGCTCAGGCTGGAGTGCAGTGGCGTGATCATGGCTCCCTGCAGCCTCGACCTCCAGACTCAAGCAATCCTCCCACCTCAGCCTCCCAAGTAGCTTGGGCCACTCCTGTGGCCCCCCACACCTGGCTAATTTTTGTATTTTTTGTAGAGACGGGGTTTCACCATGTTGCCCAGACTGGCCTCCAACTCCTGGGCTCAAGCATTCCTCCTGCCTCAGCCTCCCAAAGTGCTGGGATTACAGGAGTGAGCCACCACACCCAGCCTAAGCCCCCTTCTCTTGATACCTGATCACCCTTGATATCGGATCAGGTTCCTCATCCTTCACCATCCATCAGGTGATATCTGATTACCTCAGCCTGTCTTCAGCAAGAATCTTGTAAGGTTTTAATGTAAATCCCCTTTACCCCTGGTGTTTTTTCATAATAATTTCCCATCTCCTAACCCACACCCTGAACCTCAGTTATAAATTCCCGTTATACTTCCCATGCTATATTGAGAGTTGAGCCCAATTTCTCTTTCTCCCCTACTGCAAAATCCCATTGTCATGGTCCCTATACCTATCACAATGGTCCTGAATAAAGTCTGCCTTACCATGCTTTGACAAGTGTCATTGAATAATTTTTTTCTTTAACAAGATATTTTCCTTTCATTTAAAATTGTCTACAATTAATGTATTATTTTTTCAGGAAAGTGATTTTAAAATAACAAATGGTTTTGGGAGGCCAAGGTGGGTGAAAGACCTGAGGTCAGGAGTTCGAGACCAGCCTGGCCAACATGGCAAAACCCCATCTCTACTAAAAATACAAAAATTAGCCAGGCATGGTGGCACGCACCTGTAATCCCAGCCACTTGGGAGGCTGAGGCAGAGGAATCGCTTAAACTCAGGAGGTGGAGGTTGTAGTGAGCTGAGATTGTGACACTGCGCTCCAGTCTGGGTGACAGAGCAAGACTCTGTCTCAAAAAAAAAAAAGAAATGGTTACAAATGAGAGTCCCTGAGTGCTGAGGGAGGTGGGTCAGAGGTGAGGTGCATATGACTGGCCCCAGGGGAAGACCTTCCGGAGGAAGTACGTGTGGCCCCTGAGACTGACTACCAAACCTTGAATGCCTCTCTAAATTCCTGGAGCAGAATTAAATCCTAAAAATTAAGGCACTGTGTTATTTTTCAATACTGGGTTTAAATCTATACATAGTGTTATGAAAGTCAGGCCAAGCCAGCATCTCCCCATGATTCATAAACTAGTACACAATTTATCTTCCTCCACTTCTTCCCAGTTATTTTTTCTGTCAGTGAACCCTGAGACTGAGGAAAGAGAAAATATCTTGTGGTTGCAATGAGTGTGGGATTTTTTTTTAAATCTATATAGCAAATACTGGCAATGCTTACCTATTCGAATATTATTCACTTTTCTTTCTGTTGAAGAAAAAAAAAAGGTGAGCCTGCGTCTCACAGGATTCAATCCTTAGCCTAGGCAGGTTCTAATTTTCTGACTTCATTAACCCTTTGAGTTCATGATAATGAAGATATTACGATCCCTTGCCAACAATACTTTACTATTTAAAAATAATTTTCACACGGTGGTTTACAGTTTAGAATATCATGTTCACAAACATTACAATATTTGAGTCTCACCGTAATATTGCCCAGATTTGTGCTTACCTACAGATAGGGGCCAACAGAGCGCAGAGAGAGATGGAATGAGACATGCTCTCAGCACTATCACTGCTGCTCTCTGATGCCATCTAGTGCAGATTCAGCTTAACACTTATTTCTATTTAAAGCACTATTGTCATCTGCCCCTTGGTGTCATCATTCTCTCCGATCTGGATGAAGCCCTGTCTCTGACCTGCAATCCTGTCCCTCTGGGTCTTGTCTCTGCCTTTCCCTGGCCTCACTGTCTCCTTTAAAACCTTCAGTGTGTGTAAATGCTGGTCATGGTGTGGGTGAAGGATGCCAAGAAGGGAGGCAGGGTATAGCAGGGCCCTTTTCTTTTTTCTTTTCTTTTCTTTTCTTCCTTCCTTTCCTTACTTTTTTTTTTTTTTAAGACAGAGTCTCACTCTGTCACCCAGGCTGGAGTGCAATGACGTGATCTCAGCTCACTGCAACCTCCGCCAACTGGGTTCAAGTGATTCTTCTGCCTCAGCCTCCCAAGCAGATGGGATTACAGGCACCTACCACCACACTTGGCTAATTTTTGTGTTTTTAGTAGAGACGGGGTTTCACCGTCTTGGCCAGGCTGATCTTGAACTCTTGACCTCGTGATCCACCCGCCCTCTTTCTTTTGCAGTGCTTGCTGCGCTTCTAGAGTTGTCCTAGAGGGTGCAGGTTTCAAGGTAGCAGACACACCCATTTGGGTTGCTTTTTTATATTTTTCATACGACATATTTCCAGATACATCAGTAAAGATGCTGTGGAAAAACTTCTGAAAGGGGCAGTATAGAAGACACCAATCCCAGTGGGAGTGGAGCTGGGAAGGAGGACCGTGATGGTAAGAAGAACACCAAGGAATCCCAGCCTCATTCATTCTCCCTTCGAACAAGAGCTTAGCTAAACACAGGAAAAGCAGAGGTCTGAAGCGCTGAGTCTGAAGGATGCCCCCAGAGCTTTGAGGGCTCTGCTGTAGCATCTTTATCTTTGAGAATCCTCCACCACGGACACCTGGTGATCCCCTAAACATGCACAGGACCTGAGGCAGGTGCAGCACCCAGAACGCTGCAGGGGCCCTCAGCGCTGGGAATACAGCCTTCTTGCCCCACCTGCTGGCTCTCTGCCTTATTACATGTTACCATTTCAGTCATGACTAAATATATTCATACACATCATATATGGATGTATATAAATGCCTTGAAAGATTGCAAAGACAAACAACAAAAGATTAAAAGTCATTTTCTCTATGTGGTAAGATTAAGGGGGCTTTTCACTTTTTAATGTTGTTATGTTTGTTAAATTATCTACAATTAAGTGCATCATTGTGTAATCAGTAAAAAATTAATCCAAGTAGTCTTCCAATTAAAAAAAATTATTCTATGATTCATCCTGGCATTTTGATGGCCTTATTTTTATATTTATATTTTTGAGCCTTCTGGATTTTAGTTTAAGGAGAGTTATAGATCTGCTGTTTTCTTTTTCCAGATAACTAGTTGTTGCAACCTTTAGCATGTCCATCAATAGGCATCTCGTTAAATAAATTATGCTCCATATGGACACAAATAAAGGAACAATAGATATCAGGCCTACCTGAGGGAGGAGGGTGGGAGGAGGGTGAGGATTGAAAACCTACCTATCAGGTACTATGCTTACTACGTGGGTGACAAAATAATCTATACACCAAACCCCCACAACATGCAATTTTCTTATAGAACAAACCTGCACATGTACCCCTGAACATAAAATAAAAGTTAAAAAACAAATAGAGGCTGGGCGCAGTGGCTCACGCCTGTAATCCCAGCACTTTGGGAGGTCGAGGTGGGTGGATCATGAGGTCAGGAGATGGAGACCATCTTGACCAACATGGTGAAACCCCGTCTCTACTAAAATATAAAAAATTAGCTGGGCGTGGTGGTGTGTGCCTGTAATCCCAGGTCCTTGGGAGGCTGAGGCAGTGGAATCGCTTGAACCCAGGAGGTGGAGGTTCCAATGAGCTGAGGTCGCACTACTGCACTTCAGCCTGGTGACAGCAAGACTCCATCTCAAAAAAACAACAACAAACAAACAAATAAATAATGCTACAGCCACCCACTGAAATACTATGCAGACATGAAAAATGAGAGAATTTGATGTCATGTGCTGATAGGACAAATGCTCACATCATATTATTGGGTGGAAAAGCAAAGTAGGAGGCCAGGCACAGTGGCTTACGCCTGTAATCCCAGCACTTTGGGAGGCCGAGGCAGACGGATCACCTGAGGCCAGGAGTTTGAGACCAGCCTGACCAACATGGAGAAACCTTGTCTCTACTAAAAATAAAAAAAATTAGCCAGGCATGGTGGCGGGAGACTGTAATCCCAGCTACTTGGGAGGCTGAGGCAGGAGAATCGCTTGAATCAGGAAGGCGGAGGTTGCAGTGAGCCGAGATCGCACCATTGCACTCCAGCCTGGGCAACAAGAGCAAAACTCCATCTCAAAAAAAAAAAAAAGAAAAAAGAAAAGTATGGAATGGTTTGTATATCATGATCTCAGGTTAGAATATATGTATGATGTATGTTTCTATTTATCTACCTTCCTGTAGATTCTTAAATATTTTTCTGGAAAGATACAGCAGAAGCCTAATAATGGTTCAGTTGTTCCTGGGGGAGGTGAGAAGAAAGAAAGAAAAAAGGAAAGGAAAATTTTACTTTTCATTTTATTCCTTTGATAGTGGTTGAATTATTTTTCAATATGTAATGATATTACTTTTGTTTCATAACAAACAGATAAAAATCATAAGTGGAATATGACTTTCATGTGTGTATGGATTTTATGTCCTCTTAAAAATTAGGTGGCCAAGCACGGTGGCTCACACCTGTAATCCCAGCACTTTGGGAGGCCAAGGTGGGCGGATCCCTTGAGCCTAGGAGTTTGAGAGCAGCCTGGGCAACATGGTGAAACCCCATCTCTACAGAAAAATACAAAAATCAGCTGGGCATGGTGGTACATGCCTGCAATTCTAGCGACTCAGGAGGCTAAGGCGGGAGGATCACGTGAGCCCAGAGAGGTCGAGGCTGCAGTGAGCTATGATCGCGCCACTGCCCTCCAGCCTGGGCCAGAGTGAGACCCTAAAAAAAAAAAAAAAAAAAGGCCAGGTGTGATGGCTCATGTCTGTAATCCCAGCACTTTGGGAGGCCGAGGCAGGCAGATCCTTTGAGGTCAGGAGTTCAAGACCAGCCTGGCCAACATGGTGAAACCCTGTCTCTACTAAAAATACAAAAAATAGCCAGGTGTGGTCATGCGCACCTGTAATCCCAGCTACTTGGGAGGCTGAGGCACTAGTATCACTTGAACCTGGGAGGTGGAGGTTGCAGTGAGCTGAGATCGCGCCATTGCACTCCAGCCTGGGCAACAAGAGCGAGACTCCATCTCAAAAAAACAAAAAACAAAAAACAAAAAAACAGGTGATCCCTTCAATCAATCAGTAGCTCTCTGTGTTTTGATTGATTCTGTTCCCTTTGAAACTTCTTCCCCTACCAGTAATAATGCCTAAAATGTATTGATTACTTTCTATGAGCCAAGCACTGTTCTGCTTATCAATGCTGTAGTTATCTAATGTTCCCTCGTTAGTAGGTAGCAGGGCTGAGATTTATGCTTAGACTTTCAACCCAGAGGCTATGGAACTTTTTTGTTAGTTTATTTTGCACACAGGGAAAGAAGGAACAGAGCCTGTGGAACTTAACTCCTACACCATACTGCCTTTTTGTTAAACTTGCAGAAATTGGAAGAAAACTTCAATTTTATTTATTTATTCAGAAAATATCTTCTGGGTTTTTGTTTTGTTTTGTTTTGTTTTTGAGACGGAGTTTTGCTCTGTTGCCCAGGACGGAGTGCAGTGGCGTGATCTCGGCTCACTTCAACCTCCGCCTCCAGGGTTCAAGCAATTTTCCTGCTTCTGCCTTCCCAGTAGCTGGGATTACAGGTGCCCACTACCATGCTCAGCTAATTTTTGTATTTTTAATAGAGACGGGGTTTCACCATGTTGGCCAGGCTGGTCTTGAACTCCCAACCTCAGGTGATCCACCCGCTTCTGCCTTCCAAAGTACTAGGATTACAGGTGTGAGCCACCGCACCTGCCAGTAAACATTTTCTGAATGCCTGGTATATCCAGGTGAAGCTGTTAGGTTGCTTCTTCCTTTTGTTTGTATATTTTTTTGGAGGGAGGAGTGGTCCCACTCTGTCATCCGGAGTGGTCCCACTCTGTCTTCCAGAGTGGAGGGCCGTGGCTAAATCATAGCTTACTGCAGCTTTAAACTCCTGGGTTCAAGCAATTCTCCTGTCTCAGCCTCCCAAGTATCTGGGACCACAAGCACATGCCACTGCTCCTGGCTCCTGTTTCTTGCTTCTGTTAAGGAAAGCTTCCCGGAGGAAGCACAAATGGGTGCACCTAAAGTCTCTTTGATGTTGGTAGTGGGACTGAGGAGCAGGAAATGGTGGCTCACGGGAGCAGCAAACACCAAAGCTGTCCTTAGCCACGCGAAGGACTTGCAGAGGAGTCTTGCTGGTAATGGCCACTTCATCTTGGAGTTCATAGCTGGTTCCTTGCATGCTGGAGATACAAAGTGGTCCTACCCTTCCAAGAGTTTTAGCTTCCTAAAAACTCTCTCAGTAATTCTGCCAGTGGATTTATTATTAAAGGGAAGCAGAGGGTGCTAGTGTGTTGCCCTCAATAAAGAGAAGTTGAGAAGTGGGAAAACACAATTCTCAAACTTTTTTGTTATTCATTAACTCATGTCATCATTTTATTGAACTCATTAAGGAGAGAACCAATAAGGAGACAAAAGAGCTGCTTTGAGGAGGATTTGAGAAACAGGAATTTAAACAGTCAATAAGAAAAGAATTGTCAGGCCAGGCGTGGTGGCTCACGCCTGTAATCCCAGCACTTTGGGAGGCCAAGGTGGGTGGATCGTGAGGTCAGGAGTTCGAGACCAGCCTGACCAACATGGCAAAACCCTGTCTCTACTAAAAATACAAAAAAATTAGCTGAGCGTGGTGGTGCGCACCTGTAATCCCAGCTACTCAGGAGGCCGAGGCAGGAGAATCGCTTGAACCCGGGAGGCAGAGGTTGCAGTGAGCCAAGATCGCACCACTGCACACCAGTCTGGGTGACAGAGTGGGACTCTGTCTCAAAAAAAAGAAAAGAATTGTCAAAATTAGATTGATAATTTAGATATAGGACTGGCTAACTTTCTAGGACAGTAAAACCAAAACCCCTTTGTGATTAACTTCTCAATTGGGCAATAAAACCCTATCATTGTATCAAGTTCTACAGGTTAGCCTTTACCCGACAGGACTACAAACGTCTGTGCATTTGTAAGTTGTAGATTATTTATCAAATATACTGTGACAACAAAGTCACATTCCCTGGGGGAGTCAGACGAGTGTCAAGCAAGCTTATTAGAAAATGCTCTAGACCAGGTGCGGTGGCTCATGCCTGTAATCCCAACAATTTGGGAGGCCAAGGCGGGTGGATCACTTGAGGTCAGAAGTTCAAGATCAGCCTGGCCAACATGGTGAAGCCCTGTCTCTATTAAAAATACAAAAAATTAGCTGGGTGTGGTGGCGCATGCCTGTAATCCTAGCTACTTGGGAGGCTGAGACAGGAAAATCACTTGATCCCAGGAAGTGGAGGTTGCATTGAGCCAAGATCATGCCACTGCACTCCAGCCTGGGTGACAGAGTAAGATTCCGTCTCAAAAAAAAAAAACAAAAAAAACAAAAAAAAAGAAAAAAAAGAAAAAATGCTCTAGTGTGATATCAAAAAAAAAAAAAAGCCAAAAAATCCTCAATTTTACCTTTTCCAAGTTTCAAGAAATTATTCTTTCACAGCAAAGAAGAACTCATCTAACTTTAGAGATAGGCTACCTGGGTTACTTAGTAAGTATACGAACTTGAGCAAGTTACTAACTTACTAACCCTTTCTGAACATCAGTTTCCTGGTCTATAAAATGGGAATAATAATACTGTGATAGAGTTTATTTCTCCCACGTGAAAGAACATACAGCTATAAGTTGGTGTTCACTTTTTTTTTTTTTTTTTTTTGAGACAGAGTCTCACTCTGTCACCAGGCTGGAGTGCAGTGGTGCAATCTCAGCTCATTGCAACCTCCGTCTCCCTGGTTCAAGCGATTCTCCTGCCTCAGCCTCCCGAGTAGCTGGGATCACAGGCACGCGCCACCACACCCGGCTAATTTTTGTAATTTTAGTAGAGATGGATTTCACCATGATGGCCAGGATGGTCTCGATCTCCTGACCTCGTGATTCACCCGCCTCAGCCTCCCAGAGTGCTGGGATTACAGGCGTGAACACGGCGCCCGGCCAGAGTTCACTTTTTCAAATTATTCCAATCCTGGTCTGAGACTGGTTGATTAATACGTGTAGATCTTACTTCTGGGTTTGTTTGACCAATATGAGATTGCGAGTGAGACTCTGTACAAACCGAAGCCAGACCCCACCTAGACTGGCCAGAATGAGAAGACAAGCCAGGGATTTGAGACACCAAGCTTTGAGGCCTGGGAGAATAAGATGGGCTAAGAAAATAAACAGTCAAGATTTCAAGATATTTATTTGGAGGGATAGTTGAGCAAAAATACAGTTTAAACGTTCCACTTGAATATCAGCAGTGAACTGACCGTTATAAACAGAATGACAAGTGACATGATTATTAATAAGTAAAATCTAATTTTACATCTTGGTAACTTTGCAAACAGCTTCTTGACATTTGCCTTTTACTGTTCCTTGTGCTTTCCATTATTTCACTTTACCCTCATCGACCTCTGAGATGGGCAGAAGAGGTACTATTTTGTTTGACTGAGAACTTCATACAGTCAGGAGCTTCATACAGTCATTTGCTTCTGTGTCTCTGCAGACTGAGGCCCTTTAGAAAGTAATTTAAATAAAATTGAGTTTCCATTGTGCAGATGAAGTAACAGGCCCAGCAGCGAAGCCTGGGCCTGTGTCACCTAAGGTGACACTGTGGCAGAACTGTAACTAGAACCCAAGCCTCCTGTCCTCTACTAGAAGGTCTCCTATGCCCAGCAGCTGTAAAGGTTTGTACTGCAGAGTTCTACCTTGCACGTTCTGGGGAGTAAGCCTTGCATACTCCAGGCCTCTATATGTGGCCAGGAGTGGAGTCTAGGAGAGCGTCCAAATAAAGCACCAGGCTGAGTTCAATGTTGCTGCCTTTTGGCCCTGGAGAAATGCTGGAGAGCCAGGCATGGGGGTGCCCGCCTGTAGTCCCAGCTAATCAGGAGGGTGAGGCAGGAGAATCACTTGAACCCAGAAGTTTGAGGCTGCAGTGAGCAATGATTGCACCACTGTACTGCAGTTCTGGGCCACAGAGACAGATCCCATCTCACTCTCTCTCTCTCTCTTTTTTTTTTTCCAGACACAGTCTTGGTCTATCGCCCAGGCTGGAGTGCAGTGGTGCGATCTCGGCTCACTGCGACCTCCGCCTCCTGGGTTCAAGTGATTCTCCTGCCTCAGCCTCCTGAGTAGCTGGGATTACAGGCACGCATCATCATGCCCGGCTAACTTTTTGTATTTTTAGTAGAGGCGGGGTTTCACCATGCTGGCCAGGCTGGTCTTGAACTCCTGACCTCATGATCCGCCCGCCTTGGCCTCCCAAAGTGCTGGGATTACAGGCGTGAGCCACCGCGCCCAGCCAAATCCCATCTCTTAAAAAATTTTTTAGAGAACCCATCTCTTAAAAAAAATTATTTAAAAAATGTTGGAAAGAGAAAGACCAGAGAGAGCCATGCCTTTTAAAGTCCTCCCTAAAGTGTCATCTTGCCAGCCCTTCCAGTCATTCACACAACAATCCTAGTCATAAACTGGGACCATGCTTGCCATCACCAGGGGTCAGGAAAACTGGCCAGCTGAACCTGCTTGGATGGTGGAAGCCGAGTGTGGGTGTTAGAGAAGGAGATGTCGGGACTCTGTGCTTGTCTGGAATCACTCCACCACATTCTGGTCAGTAGGTATAGGACTGACAAAGCCCTTCCTCAGAGATGCTGGGTCAGTGAGGAGACCCCAGCTTGTCTCAGCGAGGAGACCCCAGCTTGTCTCAGCCATCTCACCCCACTCCCGTTTTAGCGTCTGTGGGGAAACTGAGAATGAAAGTGACCTTGAGTAAACTAAACACAGTTTGGCTATTCATTATATGTATTCCTGTCTGTTCCTTTCTCATTCTATCCTCACTGGGTTGTTTTTGCATCTATCAAATAGTTCTAGGCTTTCCTCCCCATCAAACTCAGCCTTTTATGGATTTACATACCAGAGACTTCCAAGACACAGTTCAGAAGTGATTTGTGGAGAAAGGAGCAGTACATTTGTGGAGAAATGAGCCTGGGAATGGACGCAGTGGCCAGGCTGTGGAGCCATTTATATCTACTTCTCCCTCTGCCGGAGGCTGTTTGTTTGAGTTGGCAGGAAGCCAATCAGATGCACTGGATCAGGGTGTCCTGTCCAAGGAGACAGGGGGCTATTTGTCTTCTCTTATGAGAGAGACAGTCGTGGGAGGAGGAGGGAATTGCTTAAGAACAGCGATGGAGTAGATAGGGAAAAGATAGTCAATCAGATCTTTCAAGAGTATAGTCGGCCGGGTGCAGTGGCTTACGCTTGTAATCCCAGCACTTTGGGAGGCCAAGGAGGGAGGGTCACTTGAGTCCAGGGGTTCGAGAGCAGCCTGGGCAAGATAGGGAGACCCTGTCTTTACAAATAATTTTTAAAAGTTAGCTGGGTGTGGTGGTGCACATCTGTGCACCAAGCTACCCAAGAGGCTGAGGTGGGAGGGATCGTTTGAACCTGGGAGGTCGAGGCTGCAGTGCACCATGATCGTATCACTGCACTCCAGCCTGGGTGACAGAGTGAGACCTTGTTTCAAAAGAAAGAAAGAAAGAAAAGTATATTCAAGGTAAGCTTCCTATTATTAGATATGGCCCAAGTGAAAACCTGGAGCTTGTCTGAACTGGACAGCCAAGGAGAGAGGCAGAAGAAGATTAGTGGAAAAAGCAGAAACTTCTAGGCTTGACTCAACGACTGTATTGTGCATGATTTGGGGCAAGCCACCTTCCTCTCTGTCTCCTCCTCTAGTAAATGTTCAGCATCCTGAGGTCTCCAGTTCTGAAAGGGTATGGTTCTTTTTTTTTTTTTTTTTGAGATGGTGTCTCACTCTGTTGCGCAGGCTGGAGTGCAGTGGCACGATCTCAGCTCACTGCAACCTCCTTCTCCCGGGTTCAAGCGATTTTCCCACCTCAAGCCTCCCGAGGAGCTGGGATTACAGGTGCACACCACCATGCCTGGCTAATTTTTGTATTTTTAGTAGAGACAGAGTTTCACCATGTTGGCCAGGCTGGTCTCAAACTCCTGACCTCAGGTGATCCGCCCACTTCGGCCTCCCAAAGTGTTGGGATTACAGGCGTGAGCCATAGTGCCCAGCCTCTTTTTTTTTTTTAATTTTTAACTCACAGAACATGAAGTTATATGGTTTTAATAATGCAAAGCTACTTCCATGGGGCTACAGCAGAGAGAAAATAAGGCTAAAATGGAACTTAAAGCTCAAAACATTTCTACATGGCTCTTTACAGGGGCAGGTGGAGGGAGTCCTCCCTCTGCATTGATAGAAAACAAAAACAATTGGGCCTATTCGGCATTGTTGGAAATGTTCTATATCTTGATTTGGTGGGTTTTTACCTGTGTACATATGATGTACACAGGTAAAAATTCATTTAGCTGTACACATAATTTCTATGACTTTTTGTATGTAAATTATACCTCAATGGAAAAGTTTTAAAATGGACTTAATTAGGCCCAGCATGGTGGCTCACGCCTGTAATCCCAGCACTTGGGGAGGCTGAGGTGGGCGGATTGCTTGAGCCCAGGAGTTCAGGACCAGCCGGGGCAACATGGTGAAACCTCATCTCTACAAAAATATACAAAAATTATCTGGGCGTGGTGGCGCACGTCTGTAGTCCCAGCTGCTCTGAAGGCTGAGGTAAGAGGAGGATGGCTTGAACCCAGGAGGCAGAGCAGAGGTAGCAGTGAGCCGAGATTGCGCCACTGCACTCCAGCCTGGGTGACAGAGCCAGACTCTGTCTCAAAAAAAAAAAAAAAAAGTTAATTAGACGGGTGTGGGGGTGCGCGCCTGTAGTCCTAGCTAATTTCGAGGCTAAGGGGGAAGATCTCTTGAGCCCAGGTGTTCGAGGATGCAGTGAGCTATGATTGGGCCACTGCACTCCTGCTTGGGCAACAGATAGAGGCCTTGTCTTAAAAAAATAAAAAATGAAAAAAGGCCGGGCGCGGTGGCTCACGCCTGTAATCCCAGCACTTTGGGAGGCCGAGGCGGGTGGATCACCAGGTCAGGAGATCGAGACCACCCTGGTTAACACGGGGAAACCCCGTCTCTACTAAAAATACAAAAAATTAGCCGGGTGTGGTGGCGGGTGCCTGTAGTCCCAGCTACTCGGGAGGCTGAGGCAGGAGAATGGCGTGAACCTGGGAGGCGGAGCTTGCAGTGAGCCAAGATCGTGCCACTGCACTCCAGCCTGAGCGACAGTGCGAGACGCCGTGTCAAAAAAAAAAAAAAAAAGACTTTAGAGAAAAAAGTGAATTTCCATCCAGGAAGATTAAGGATCCCCTTCTGAGTACTTTAAAAAGGTTATCTATTTGTGCTGAGGGAAGAGGTAGAATATTAGGGAACCAATAAGATAACCTCTCTTTTGGAGAGATTTCCAAAGTCCTTCTATCCTCAGAAATTCTCATGTTCCTCCCCAGGGACAGAAAAATCCTCCTTACTGTCTAATCTCCATCTCTCCTACTGCAATGCTAGCCACTCCCTCTGCCCTCATGGAGCCCAGCCTTCCCCCTGGCCTCAGACAAAATCTCTTTAGAGCCCTGTAGTTTGGAGTGTTGAGAGAGATTCCATTTCAACCTTTTCACCATCCGTTCTCTGCCCCTCACCCTATTCTCTTCTTCTTGGGGATGTCAATTCCTGTTTTGAGCCCGCCCCCAACCCAGGCCCTTTTCCGGTGGTGTGTGCCAGCCGGTCCTGCATCCCACATCCCCAGCTGTTGACATTTCATTGCCATTACCCACAGAATAAAGAAAGGGGCCCTGTTATTCAACAATAGGGGAAAAGACAGAGACAATGGGAAATTGTGCTTCCGATGGGGTGGGGACTGAGAAGGAAAGGACAGACAGACAGACAGACAGGAGGTTGTACAGAAGAGGTCCGGTTTCCTGAAGCAGCTGGAAGTCCTGGATGGTTCCCACCTGAAAGTCCGTTTGCAAAGGCAATGCGCACTCAGGCACCAGAGGGCAGAGGTGAGTACTCTGTTGTGGGGAGAGGGGAGATGGGGATGCTGCTTAGATGAGGCGCATATGGAAAGGGAGGCAGCTCGAGCTTGGCAGTTATGGATCTTTGAGCCACATTTAGAGTTCATCCCCATCCCCATCAGTCCAACACCTTCATATCCACCGATCAATCTACATCTCTCTGGTTCAAAGGCATCGAGAAAAAATGAAGCACCTCACTTTCTGTACTCTTCCAGGTCAGCATTCCTGGGTTGCTCCCTTTATTCCACTCCCCTTCATGGGTTCCCAGCCCTTATCCCAACCCCAGCATCTTCCCCTGGTCCCGGAATAGTGATTTCCACGGATATAGTCACAGGGCTGGACACAGGTCTCTTAACATGGCTTAGTGGACTGATGGGGGTGGGGGGTCGTTCTTGGCACCTTGGCTTCTTCTTTGAGCACAGGACAGAAGCTTTTCCTCAAAGGTGCAAAAGGAGCAACTGTGTTGAACAGGGGCTCAAGTTCCAGGGTTTTAAGGTGCTTGGAACTCCCAGGAGCCTGGCAAAACCTTCATCCAGAACCTCTTCCTCAAGCAAGACAAAAAGCTGCTAAGCACTGCTCCCTCCGTCTCTGTGAAGAGACCAGCTTCTAACAGGTAGGCAATGGAGCTGCTGACTACTCTCATTTTCTGTAAGAGGTATGAAGAGCATGTGTGTGCACTGTTTTGAAATGCAGAAATATAGATTAGTGATTAAGTGCTTGAGCCTTACTGTCAGATCTGGATTCAGATCCCAGCAAACCCTTCCTCTTACTAGCTGTGTGACCTCATTTCCTAAAATAGGTGCACCTTGGTTTCAGCATATGTACAATAGGATTTACAATTGTTTCTGTCTCAGGATTGCTGGGAGGAGTAAATATAAAAATATGCAAGTAAAGTGCTTAGAGCAGTGTCAGGCACATTCAATTTTAAACGTGTTCATTTGAGCTATCATTATTGTTGGTCTCAGTCAATCTCAGTCCTCACGATCATTCTTACTTATCAAGTTCTCCTATAAGGAAGTGGTTCTCTTGCTCATGTTCGCATCCCAGATACTTTCACCTTTAACCACTGAGAAGTTTTCTGTGCCTAACCTCTGTTTCTCCTACCGCAAGCTGGTCTTTGGTCCTCATTTGCAGGAAGATGGAGCTCCATTCTTTAGATTTCTGGCAACTTCTCAGGGTGCTTCCTCCATCTCCCCATTCCCCATCCCATCTTCCCATGAATCCTTAATGTAAGTTCATTCATTAAACCATACACACTTATTTAGCACCTACTATGTACCAGAAACTATGCTGGGAACTGGAGATAACAGCTAACACATACATAGCACTTATTACATTCCAGACACTATTTCAAACATTTTGCATATATCAATTTATTTACTCCTCACAACTACTCAGTGAGGTAGGTGTGCTATTATTCCCCACATTTCACTGATGAGGACACTGAGGCAGAGAGAGGTTAAGTAACTTGAGCATGATAATTAACTTACGCATAGTCATGCAGTTAGGAAATAGAGGAGCCAGATTTGGAAAATGAATACAGTGAAGTCAAGAAGTATTCTTTTTTTTTTTTTTTTTTTTTGAGACAAGGTCTTGCTCTATCCCCTAGGCTAGAATGCAGTGGCACAATCTTGGCTCACTGCAACCTCCACCTCCTGGGTTCAAGCGATTCTCCTGCCTCAGCCTCCCGAGTAGCTGGAATTACAGGTGCACGCCACCACGCCCAGCTGAATTTCATATTTTTAGTAGAGACAGGGTTTCACTATGATGGCCAGGCTGGTCTTGAACTCCTAACCTCAAGTAATCCACCTGCCTCAGCCTCCCAAAGTGTTGGGATTACAGGTGTGACCCACTGTGCCTGGCCCAGTCCAGTTTTTTTTTTTTTAAGGTCAAAGGGATAAGAATGATACAATAGGTGCTGGAGGCGGTGGCTCACGCCTGTAATCCCAGCATTTTGGGAGGCCAGGGAGGGTGGATCACCTGAGGTCCGGAGTTCTCAAGACCAGCCTGGCCAACATGGTGAAACCCTGTTTCTACTACAAATACAAAAATTAGCCCGGAATGGTAGTGGGTGCCTGTAGTCCCAGCTACTCAGGAGAATCGCTTGAACTCGGGAGGTGGAGGTTGCAGTGAGCCGAGATGGTGCCATTGCACTCCAGCCTGGGCAACAAGAGTGAAACTCCCTCTCAGAAAAAAAAAAAAAAAAAAAAAAAAAAAAAAGAATGTTACAATAAAGGAGGAGCTGGGTGCAGTGGCTCAAACCTGTAGTTCCAGCTACTTGGGAGGCTGAGATGGGAGCATTGCTTGAGCGCAGGAATTGGGCAACATAGTAAGACCCTGTATCTTATTAAAAAATTTTTTTACCGGGAGGTGGAGCTTGCAGTGATCCGAGATCGTGCCACTGTGCTCCAGCCTGGGCAACAGAGCGAGACTCCGTCTGAAAAAAAAAAAAATTTAAAGGGGGGAATCAACTACTGTACTGAAATAGATAATTGCATTTAAAGTAGTTTTTAAAATAACTTTATAATTTTATATTTTTTAACTTCATAATTTCCGGAAAACCTCCTTGATACAGTCTATATATGGATACATATTATGTTCAAATTCACACTGTTAAGTTTAGGTGCTAATAAAAGTACTTGTGAGACAAAAAAAGTCCTGGCTGGGTGTGGTGGCTCATGCTTGTAACCCCAGCATTCTGGGAGGCCAAGGCAGAAAGATTACTTGAGCCCAGGAGTTCAAGACCAGCCTGGGCAACGTTTTGAAACTCTATCTCTACAAAAAATAGAAAAGAAAAAAAAATTAGTGGGGCTTCGTGGTGTGCACCTGTAGTCCCAGCTACTCAGGAGGCTGAGATGGGAGGATGGCTTGAGTCTGGGAGGGCGAGGCTGCAATAAGCCATGATCATACTACTGCACTCCAGTCTGGGCGAGAGAGCGAAACGCTGTCTCAAAAAAAAAAAGGTCCCCGGTCCAGCAGATCACAGTGCACTACAGTGTGGCAAACTGGGGGTGAGTAAAGGTTTCCCAAAGGAGGTGAGGCCTGTGCAACCAATGCAGGCACAAAGGAAAGGAAATGAATGCAAACTTGGATTGTGTGGGAAACTGCTAGAAGTCCAGCATGTCAGGGGCACAGTGCAGAGGCCAAAGTGGTAAGAGGTGAGGTGGGGGCCATGCTGGAGGTACAGGGAGCAACTGGATTATAGACAGCCTTGGAAGCTGTGGTTATGAGATTGGATTTTATCCTCAGGGCAACTGGGAGTCACTTTCAAGCAGGAGAGGGACAAGGCCAGGCACGGTGGCTCACGCCTGCTGTAATCCCAGCACCAGCCTTGTCAATGCAGCATGACCTCGTCTCTACTAAAAACTTAAAAAGAAAAAATTAGGCTGGGCGCGGTGGCTCACGCCTGTAATCCCAGCACTTTGGGAGGCTGAGGTGGGCGGATCACAAGGTCAGGAGTTTGAGACCATCCTGGCTAATACAGTGAAATCCTGTCTCTACTAAAAATACAAAAAATTAGCTAGGCGTGGTGGCGGGTGCCTGTAGTCCCAGCTACTCAGGAGGCTGAGGCAGGAGAATGGCGTGAACCCGGGAGGCGGAGCTTGCAGTGAGCTGAAATCGTGCCACTGCACTCGAGCCTGGGTGACACGGTGAGACTCCATCTCAAAAAAAAAAAAAAAAAAAGAAGAAAAAATTAGCTGGGTGTGGTGGCACATGCCTGTAGTTCCAGCTACTCAGGAGGCTGAAGTGGGAGGATCACCTGGGGCTAGAAGTTAGGGGCTGCAGTGAGCCATGATCATGCCACTGCACTCTAGCCTGGACCATGGAGCAAGACTCTGTCTCAAAAAAAAAAAAAAAAAAAAAAAGCAGGAGAGTGATAAGATCATTTTGACTCTGGCCTCCAGATGGATAATGGGTGTTGGGAGAGGATAGAGACGAGCTGGCAGTCCAGATGGCAAGCTTGGGAAGTAGCACTTGTGATGAGGGGGACAGGTAGAGGAGATGCTAAATTAGTACCTGCAGGCTGAGAGGATGTGACAGAGGAAGAGAGGGAGAGGAAGGGGATTGCTACTGCCTTCTTCCCCTCATCACCTTCCTTTTGTCACCAACCCCTTTTCTCTGTCCCAGTGGCTTCCAGCTGGACAGCCCCTTCTAGGAATCTCTGATGGGGGTTCACCCACAACCCTGCTCTTCCCCACCCTTTTGCCCCAGTCCTAAGAACTGCCCACTCTTTGTGCCCTGCAGACAGTGCTGGGCTGACCCCCCATCATGCCAGGCTGGCTCACCCTCTCCACACTCTGCCGCTTCCTTCTTTGGGCCTTCACCATCTTCCACAAAGCCCAAGGAGACCCAGGTAAGACCCCAGCCCAGGCCAGAATCTGGGGAAATCTTGGGGAGTCTGCAAGGGTGGGGAAAGGGGAAAGGGCAGTTGTTGCAGGAGTGAAAGTCATTGCTGAGAAGGCAATGGAGGAGAGGGTTGGGGGGCTCTGGAGAAAGCATTTGGGGAGCAGGGTCTGTTGGGCACTTGGGGCAGTGAGGATCGGGGGTTCCTGCCACTGTGGCCCCCTCTGCCCAGCATCCCACCCGGGCCCCCACTACCTCCTGCCCCCCATCCACGAGGTCATTCACTCTCATCGTGGGGCCACGGCCACGCTGCCCTGCGTCCTGGGCACCACGCCTCCCAGCTACAAGGTGCGCTGGAGCAAGGTGGAGCCTGGGGAGCTCCGGGAAACTCTGATCCTCATCACCAACGGACTGCACGCCCGGGGGTATGGGCCCCTGGGAGGGCGCGCCAGGATGCGGAGGGGGCATCGACTAGACGCCTCCCTGGTCATCGCGGGCGTGCGCCTGGAGGACGAGGGCCGGTACCGCTGCGAGCTCATCAACGGCATTGAGGACGAGAGCGTGGCGCTGACCTTGAGCTTGGAGGGTGAGGCCCTTCCGCTCCCGCCCCATTCCTCTGTAGCAGGCGGGGCCGCCTCGCCTGGGTCTCCCAGGGCTCCTTCCCAGTATCTCCTCCGCACCCCTGGGGACCCCAGCTCCCTCTCCCAGGCCGCGCCTCCCTTCCTCCCCCTCCGCTCCCATCCGCTGGCCCTCCCCAGGATCCCCGCCACCCCCTAGGTGTGGTGTTTCCGTACCAACCCAGCCGGGGCCGGTACCAGTTCAATTACTACGAGGCGAAGCAGGCGTGCGAGGAGCAGGACGGACGCCTGGCCACCTACTCCCAGCTCTACCAGGGTGAGCGGCCGAACCCAGCACCTCCCAGGCCCCGCGGAGCTGTCTCAGGGACCCGAGAGAGGGCGCCAGGCGAGCTCAGTCTGGCTCCTGCCTGTGACGCCTCTCATCTCCGACCTCCGCCGTCTCCCGCCAGCTTGGACCGAGGGTCTGGACTGGTGTAACGCGGGCTGGCTGCTCGAGGGCTCCGTGCGCTACCCTGTGCTCACCGCGCGCGCCCCGTGCGGCGGCCGAGGCCGGCCCGGGATCCGCAGCTACGGGCCCCGCGACCGGATGCGTGACCGCTACGACGCCTTCTGCTTCACCTCCGCGCTGGCGGGTGAGGCGCGGGGCGAAGGCAGGGGTCTTGGGGCGGGGTCTGAAAAATGTGGGAGACGAGGAGTGGACCTCAGCTTGAGATCAGGGCAGGGTCTCCGGGTCCTTCCAAGGCACCGCCCCTCCATCAGCCCGCCCGCCCGCCCAGGCTTCAGCTCACCTCTCCAAACCCTCCCTGCACTTCTGCCTCGATCCCCCAACTCCTCGTACCCAAGCTCGATCCAGCACCTCTGCGGTCCCGCACCCCAACTCCGCCCCCTGGGTGTCAGCCGCCCCGCCCCGCCCACCCTGCTCTTGGTCGGTGACCCACTGTGGTCCCCAGGCCAAGTGTTCTTCGTGCCCGGGCGGCTGACGCTATCTGAAGCCCATGCGGCGTGCCGGCGACGCGGCGCGGTGGTGGCCAAGGTTGGGCACCTCTACGCCGCCTGGAAGTTCTCGGGGCTAGACCAGTGCGACGGCGGCTGGCTGGCTGACGGCAGTGTGCGCTTCCCAATCACCACGCCGCGGCCGCGCTGCGGGGGGCTCCCGGATCCCGGAGTGCGCAGTTTCGGCTTCCCCAGGCCCCAGCAGGCAGCCTATGGGACCTACTGCTACGCCGAGAATTAGGCGCCCACTGTGTCCCCTCCAGCGCGCGCGAAGCTTGGGAGTCGTGGCGGGGTTCTGTCGCCACCCCTTTCCGGAGAGCCTCCCCTCCCTCCAGACCCGGAGCGGCCTCTCCAGACCTGCCTTCCCAGCCGGGGGCTGCGGGCCTCGGACCCCGGCTGGCCTAGCGGCGGGGAGGGGAGGCGGGGGCGCCCCCGGCGGCGAGATGCGGAGGTGACCCTCGGACCCGCTGCGGTTCGCGAACCCCAGCGGAGGACTCAGCCACCGCCGGGGGGAGGGAGAGGCGGCTGGGGGCATTAACTGACCTCTGAGTACGGCAATAAAATAACCTGGGGATCTTTCCTGTTGGGTGGAGCTGTAAGCGCTGCGAGGCGTGGAGGGGTGTGTGTGTGTGTGTGTGTGTGTGCGCGCGCGCGCGCGCGCATGTCGGGGCTGATGACCCGGGATCCTGCGTGCCCACTGAGCATCTAAGACAGGGTAAGGGGCAGGGCTGTTGCTGTTAAGGGGTGGGTCAGCGGAAGAGCGGGAGTGCGGCCAGAGGGCACCAATAGGCCAAGGGAGAGGGAGAAGTGGAGACGTAGTGGGCGCCTGGCCCAGGACCCACGCAGGAGAACCCAGCATGTTGTTGCGCCAGGCGCCACGCGGGGGCGCCGCACACTCACTTAAGATTAGTTCAAATCTGCCAGGGGCGCCCCATGCCACCAGGCCTACCCTATGTGCCCCAGATAACAAATATAAGACAACTTAAACATATTTCAAAATGTGCAGGCTGCAGACCTCCCTGAAGCGTTTGCGGGGACTTCTGTTAAAGATAGGAAAGTCATATTGTTGCTAGAATTGACAGGAAATTAACCCTGCGGAAGGAGGAGGCAAATACCAAACACCAGGGCCACCAAGGCAAACGGGGAACTGGACAAGTAACATTCTTAACCCGTGGCTAAAGGAAACATACTAGCAATTCAAGAGACAAATTCTAATGTTATTAATTCACTTTTCACATATATATTAGTGTGTATATACATAGGTTTCTAAATATACTACAAAAAAAGCCTGAGCTAATAATGCTAATGAATGGGGCAAAGGGCACGAACACGCTCATGGTGCTTGATATATGTTGTAAAATTGATTTCCAAGGGGGTTCTTGCTATAACTGCTAAAGAGAATTCATCCCATGGAACATTATATAAGGGACAGAGAATGATAGAATGAACAGCGTCTTCAATAACCATCATGCAGCAAATGAGATATTTGTGCCATTTCCTAAACCTTGATTTTCTCATCTTGGCAAGAGATAATAATGTTTGTCTTTTGTGTTTGTTGTGAGAATCAGTTGAGGCATTGCATGTACTGGGTAGTACATGCCTGGTACACATAATAGGCATTCAAGTGGTACCTATAATAAATAATAATTATTGTGATTACAGTAATATGGCAACAATAGTAGTTTTTCAGCTACTTATCAGGCAGCCTGGAGGGCTGGTTGTCGTACGGCACTATATTAGTCAAGATCAGGTAGATTATGCTGTGAAAACAACTCCCAAATCTCAGATAACAAATATAAGATGACTTAAACATATTTCAAAACATGCAGCCTGCAGACCTCCCAGAAGCGTTTGCGCTATTAAGGATAGGAAAATCAGGCCCGGCGTGGTGGCTCATGCTTGTAATTCCAACACTTTGGGAGGCTGAGGTGGGCGGATCATTTGAGGTCAGGAGTTTGAGACCAGCCTGGCCAACATGGTGAAACCCCGTCTGTACTTTAAAAATATAAAAATTAGCTGGGCGTGGTGGCGGGTGCCTGTAATCCCAGCTACTCAGGAGGCTGAGGCAGGAGAATTGCTTGAACTCGGGAGGCGGAGGCTGCAGTGAACAGAGATTGCACCACTACACTACAGCCTGGGCAACAGAGCAAGACTCCATCTCAAAAAAAAAAAAAGATAGGAAACTCATACTGTGGGTTAAAATAACAAAGGTTTATTTCTCACTCAGGCTACACGTGCATTGTGGTCAACAAGGGAGTTCTTATTTTTGTCACTCAGGGACACAGGCTGATAGAGTAGCCACCATCTTGAATACTGTCAGTCACCACACTAGCAGGAAAAAATAATAAGAGCTCTGCAGGGTTTCACAAAGGCAATTAATAGCTCCCACCCAGAAGTGACACATGTCCCTTCAGTTCACAACTCATTTGCCAGAACTAATCACATGGCCCCACCCAACCACAAGGGGGCAAGAAAGAGCAATCCTTCTTTGGCCTAGAAATAGGAAAACTGGAAATATTTGATGGACAGCATCAGTGTCCACCATAAGCACCAAGGAGAGCAGTCTAGACTCTCTCTTAGACATAGTGGTAGTCACCCATCCATCTACCCCTTTTCTGGGTTTTCTAAGCTATTGCCTATGATGAAGTCAGAGCCCCAGAAAGCCAAGATATTGGACCCCAGCAGCTCAGCCAGCAGGAGGATGGCTTTTCTTCAGTGTAATGCCTTCAGCCTAAGGGCAAGAGACCATACAAGAAATGGTCACGGGCCAGGCGCAATGGCTCATGCCTGTAATCCCAGCACTTTGGGAGGCTGAGGCGTTTGGGATCAGGAGTTTGGGACCAGCCTAGGCAACATGGCAAAACCTCATATCTACAAAAAAACACAAAAATTAGCTGGGCTTGGTGGCACACTCCTGTTGTCCCAGCTACTCAGGAGGCTGAGGTGGGAAGATCGCTTTAGCCAAGGAGGTCAAGGCTGCAGTAAGCCAAGATCGCACCACTGTGCTCCAGCCTGGGTGACAGAGCAGGACCCTGTCTCAAAAACAAAAACAAACAAACAAACAAACCAAAAAAAACAACGGTGAAAAAGGCCATAAGAAGAGCTTTCCATTTGCTGCAAATCTCCATTTCTTCAATCACAAAACCACAATACCACTCATTCCTACAACTACTCTGTACATTGCTATCACCATTATTTCTTATTATAGAAAACTTTAAACATACACAAAAGTAAGGGCCGGGCGCGGTGGCTCACGCCTGTAATCCCAGCACTTTGGGAGGCCGAGGCGGGAGGATCACAAGGTCAGGAGATCGAGACCATCCTGGCTAACACGGTGAAACCCCGTCTCTACTAAAAATACAAAAAATTAGCTGGGCGTGGTGGCGGGCGCCTGTAGTCCCAGCTACTCGGGAGACTGAGGCAGGAGAATGGCATGAACCCGGGAGACGGAGCTTGCAGTGAGCCGAGATTGCGCCACTGCACTCCAGCCTGGGCGACAGAGCGAGACTCCGTCTCAAAAAAAAAAAAAAAAAAAGTAAGGAGAATAGTATGATGAACTACTCCATCACCTGGCTTGATCATTATCAAAATTCTGCCCTTCTTTTTTCATGGGTCCTCTCAGTCATGTTGGGTTTTACTGGAGTATTTGAAAGTAAATCCCAGATATCCTATCTTTTCACCTGTAAGACTCAATATGCATTTCTAACACACAATGACTTCTAAAAATAACCATAATTCCATTATCACACTTCCCCAACAAAATTAAACTAAATATTAGTCAACTAATATTTAGTTCATGATCATTTCTCCCTGAATTCCAAAAAATAAAATTTTATAGTTGGTTTGCTCAAACCAGAATCCAACTAAGGTCTACAACATTGCAATTGGTTAATTTGGGGGCTGAGGGGGTTAATTAATGCTTTTTTTTTTTAAGAGACAGGGTTTCACTATGTTTCCCAGGCTAGACTTTAATTCCTGGGTTCAAGTTATCCTCCTGCCTCAGCCTCCTAATTTTTTTTTTTTTTGAGACGGAATCTTGCTCTGTTGCCCAGGCTGGAGTGCAGTGGCCGATCTCGGCTCACTGCAAGCTCCACCTCCCAGGTTTATGCCATTCTCCTGCCTCAGCCTCCTGAGTAGCTGGGACTACAGGCGCCCGCAACCACGCCCAGCTAATTTTTTGTATTTTTAGTAGAGACGGGGTTTCACTGTGTTAGCCAGGCTGGTCTCGATCTCCTGACCTCATGATCCACCTGCCTCGGCCTCCCAAAGTGCTGGGATTACAGGCGTGAACCACCGCGCCCGGCCTGAGTAATTTTTTTTTAAGTCTCTGTTAAGCTGCAATACTTCTGCCCCCTTCATTTTATCTATGCCATTGTATTTGTTTGTTTAAGAAACTAGGTCATTTTTTCCTGTCAAGTTTCTCACATTCTGGATTTGGCTGAGTGTACCCTTGCAAATGTCATTTAACATGTTCCTTTGTCCCCTGTGATTATATTTAGAAGTCTGATTAAATTCAAGCAAGTACGGTGGCTCACGCCTGTAATCCCAGCACTTTGGGAGGCCGAGGTAGGCGGATCACCTGAGGTCAGGAGTTTGAGACCACCCTAGCCAACATGGAGAAACCCCATCTCTACTAAAAGTACAAAAAATTAGCCAGGCATGGTGGTGGGTGCCTGTAATCCCAGCTACTCGGGAGGCTGAGGCAGGAGAATTGCTTGAACCCAGGATACAGAGGTTTCAGTGAGCCGAGAACATGCCAATGCACTCCAGCCTGGGCAACTGAGTGAGACTCCACCTCAAAATAAATAAACAAACAAACAAATTCACATTCACTTTTTTCTGGAAACATTCCATAAGTGATACTGTATACTTCCTCTTTCATCACATCAGGAGGCACCTGGTGACTGGCGGTTCTACTTTCTTTTGTTTGTTTGGTTGGTTTTTGAGACGGAGTCTTGCTCTGTCACCCAGGCTGGAGTGCAGTGGCACGATCTTGGCTCACTGCAACCTTTGCCTCCTAGGCTCAAGTGATCTTCCTGCTTCAGCCTCCTGAGTAGCTGGGATGACAGGCATGTGCTACCACACCCAGCTAGTTTTTTGTTTTGTTTTTTTTTTTTTTCATAGAGACAAGATTTCACGATGTTGCCCAGGCTGGTCTCAAGCTCCTGGCCTCAAAATATCTTCCCGCCTTGGCCTCCCAAAGTGTTGGGATTACAGGTGTGAGCCACCACGCCTGGGCCTTAATCTACTTTCAATGATGTTGAGATTGATCAGTAAATTCAGAGTGTCTGTCCATTAATTATAAGGTTATCCATTGTAGGTCGGGCGCGGTGGCTCATGCCTGTAATCCCAGCAATTTGGGAAGTCAAGGTGGGAGGATCACCTGAGGTCAGGAGTTTGATACCAGCCTGACCAACAAGGTAAAACCCTGTCTCTACTAAAAATAAAAAAATAAAAAAAATTAGCTGGGCATGGTGGCAGGCGCCTGTAGTCCCAGCTACTTGGGAGGCTGAGACAAGAGAATCGCTTGAATCTGGGAGGCGGAGGTTGCAGTGAGCTGAGATCACGCCACTGCACTCCAGACTGGGCGACAGAGCGAGACTCCATCTCAAAAATAAGTAAATAAATAAAAGGTTCTCCATTGTATTAGTTTCTGGTGTCTGCTGTAACAAATCACCACAAATTTTGTGTTTAAAGCAACAGACATTTATCTCTTACCACAGAGACATTTATTCTCTACCAGCCAGAAGTCCAAAATCTACGTTTTCAATAGCACAGTGGTAAACAACAACAACAACAACAAAAACCTAGGTGTCAGCAGGGCTGCACTCCCTCTGGAGGTTGTGGGCAGGACCCTTCCTTGCCTCTTCCAGCTTCTGGCGGCTGCTGTTCCTTGGCTTCCTTAGCTGCAACACTCCAATCTCTGCCTTTGTGGTCATGTAGCCTCCTCCTCTTCATGAGTCTGTGTCTTTTCCTCTTCTATCTCTCATAAGGACACATGTCGTTGGATTTACCCCACCTAGCTAATCCAGAATGAACTCATTTCATGACCCTTAACTGAAGTTAAGGAATGAATTCATGTAATGAATTACATCGGCAAAGATCCTTTCCTCAAACAAGATAACATTCACAGTTTTCAGGGATTAGGCCATGGACATATTATCTTTTTTTTCTTTTTCTTTTTTTTTTTGAGATGGAGTTTTGCTCTTATTGCCCAGGCTGGAGTGCAATGGTGCGATCTTGGCTCACCGCAACCTCCGCCTCCTGGGTTCAAGCAATTCTCCTGCCTCAGCCTCTCTAGTAGCTGGGATTATAGGCTTGCGCCACCACACCGGCTAATTTTGTATTTTTAGTAGAGACAGAGTTTCTCCATGTTGGTCAGGCTGGTCTCCAACTCCTGACCTCAGGTGATCCTCCCATCTCAGCCTCCCAAAGTGCTAGGCTTACAGGTGTGAGCCACCGTGCCCAGCCTATGGACATATTTTCTAGTGGCCACCATTCAACCCTCTACACCTATCAACCTTTTATCTGATGGCACTGCTGATCATTGTCTAGATTCATTCATTCATTAAGAGTTGCAAAATGGAGATTGTCTAATTTTGTCATTCCACCTTCTTTTTTTTTTTGAGATGGAGTCTCGTTCTATCACCCAGGCTAGAGGTGCAGTGGCTTGATCTTGGCTCACTGCAACCTCTTCCTCCTGGGTTCAAGTGATTCTCCTGCCTCAGCCTCCCTAGTAGCTGGGATTACAAGTGCGTGCCACCATGCCCAGCTAGCTTTTGTATTTTTAGTAGAGAAGGGGTTCCACCATGTTGGCCAGGCCGGCCTCAAACTCCTGACCTCAAGTGATCTGCCCGCCTCTGCCTCCCAAAGTGCTGGGTTACAGGCATGACCCGCTGCACCAGGCCCACCTTCATTTATTAGCTGTGAATCATCTGTAAGAAAAACTGCTCTCAATAACTGCTTTGTTACTGTGACATTTCACCCATTCAGGAAAGGTAGAATTAATGCTTGATTATCTCCCATTTGTCTTAGGTGGGCTAAGATCTGCTTCCAGGAAGCAGATCTTGAGTCAGGAACATAAGTAGTTTATCTGGTAAGTGATGCTAACAGGCACTGGAAGAGGAGTGGAGAAGTGGGACAGGAAAGGGAAGGGAGCCAGTTAGAGGCATGTATTAGAGCAGGTGGGCAAATGGGGATCAATCCTGCTGAGGAACCTGGGAGAAGTGTAGAAGGTGCCTCAGAGAATCCTACCCAAGGGGCAAAGAAATAGGATATAATTGTCAACTCCCTCTCTGTTGGTTGAGAGCTCCTTCTGGGACCATTAACTCTCTAGCATTCCTGGCTTGCCCTGAGCACAAACATGCTCCCACAGCCAGAACAAACGCCTCCAGGCAGAGTCACAGATGTTCACAAAGATGTCTTCTCCTTTAGAGGTGAATGCTGAAGGATATGGGTCACAGTACCATCCACCCTTTGCACTGCTCAGATCCTTTTGTGCCTCTCGTTCCATGAGTTCATTCTATTCTGTCTCTGATGCTTCAAGGTGGTGGCTGATTGCAATTTCTAATTCTTTTAAAAGAAAGTCTGAACAACAGACTGGGTGTGGTGACTCATGCCTGTAATCCCAACACTTTGGGAGCATGAGGTTGGAGGATCACTTGAAGCTAGGAGTTTGAGACCAGTCTGAGCAACAAAGCAAGACCTCTGTCTCTAAAAAATAATTTAAAAATTCACCAGGCATGGTGGCGTGTGTCTGTAGTCCCAGCTACTAGGGAGGCTGATATGGAAGGATTTCTTGAGCCTAGCAGTTTGAGGCGCAGTGAGCCGTAATCATGCCACTGAACTCCAGCCTGGGTGACAGAGTGAGACTCCATCTGTTTTTTTTAAAAAAATTGTACAATGGGTGGGTTAGTAGGACAAACCATAACCATCGCTGCAGTTGGTTGCAAGGCTGAAATCAACATTCAACATTTCCCTCCTCTACAGTTCATTCTGTTGGTCTGCAGGGCTTTCTCAATGGAAAATCCAGACCTTCATGACTGAAGTTCTCTGCCTTACATTACCATGCCCTTGCCAGGCCATCATTGATAATGATGGGATAATGAAGATCAAATATCTCTGCGTGCATAATTCCTTTCTTTGTGTACTGGCCAATCGGTATGAGATGCCCCAAATGACCCAATGGCTGCTGTAGCCTTAGGTTTAGTAGCATCTTCACTGTGACCTTTGGGAGCTGCATCTGCCACTTCAAGAACCAGGGCTTCTAATCCCACAGACCTTAAATGTATAAAGACAGGAGGCACAAATTCCCCAAGTGAGTCACTAGGACTGATGGTGAGAGGGGTATTCCTTCTTCCATATCTTGGTTCCTGTACCCCTGATTTCTAACTATCTGGCATATAGCACTATATAATGGCCATTAGCTCAAAATATATACTGCATTTTGCAGGACTGCACCCAAATCCCCCAGGATCTTTTCCCCGGGCTAGCTTTAGATGTGCTGTAAAGAGGCCATACTAGTGTACTAACAAGCTGGCAGTTTCAAGGTGATGTGATATACTATAGCATAGAACCAATGGATCCTGTGGCTGTGTGTCCACTGTCACATTTACTTCACTATGAAGTGGAGACCCTTGGTTAGAGGTGAGACTATAAGGGGTCTCATAAGGACAAATCATTGACTTTGGGCCCTTGATATTTGGTGCTGGCCAAGGCATTTGGTCAGGAAAGACAAATCCATATCCAGAATACGCACTAATCCCAGTGAGGACATATTGCTCCTCCCCCAGATTGAAAGAGATACATTGAAATCAACATACCATCAGGCAGGCACAGTGGCTCACACCTGTAATCCCAGCACTTTGGGAGGCCGAGGCAGGCACTCACTTGAGATCAGGAGTTGAAGACCAGCCTGGGCAACACAGCAAAACCCCATATCTATTAAAAATACAAAAAAAAAATTGCCAGGCATAATGGTGTGCACCTGTAATCCCAGCTACTCAGGAGGCTGAGGTGAGAGAATCACCTGAGCCTGGGAGGTCGAGGCCACAGTGAGCCAAGATCACACCACTGCACTCCAGCCTGGGCAACCAGAGTGAGACCCTGTTTCAAAAACAAACAAAAAACATACTATCAACTGGCTGGTTGATCTCCTTGAGGGCTGGTACCATGTTGAGGGGTCAGCATCTGTCTCTGCTGCAGACAGGCCAAACATTCAGCAGTGGCAGTAGCTAGATGAGCCTTGATGAGAGGTCGCCCATGCTGGTGGACCCTTGCATAGATTCCAGATCTACTGCCACAACTACTCCATTCATGGGCCCACCATGGAAGCCCCGGCATGACAAAGGCTGGTTTATCCACTGGAGTCCTTCTGTCCCCTTAGCTCTTCAATGCCCCCTCTGCAGTGAATGTTCTTTAATGGTACTGACATAAGACACAAAGATTTATCACTTTGTGCCCACTCCTAAAAGTCCATCCATATACCTCCTCCCTTGACATCCTTACCTCCAACCTTCCAATCTTGCTCTCTTCTGGGTCCTGACCAGCCAACTAAGCCACTGCCGCTGCTCAAGAATCCATGTGTATATACTTTCCTCAAGTCACCTCTCTCACTGTAGAGTAGACAACCAGCGTGCTGCTTGAAACGTCCTCCCTGGAGGATTTCCCCTCACGTTGTCTTCCAAGGTCACCCCTGAGTGGGGCTGTAGTGTGGCAGCATCCAAGTTTAGCTCACATCAATAAATCAGACAGGCCCATCCATGAACCAGGCCTGCATTTTTTCCTCCTCTAAAGCCTGGTTATAGGGAAATTCCCACAAGGCTACAGGGTGAGCTAAGAGAGGTACAGGAGCAACAGGGACAGGTAAAGTGGGATCTGGACTCCCTGTACTTGTAGCTTATTCATGCCCTCTGGACATGCTTACACCCAATCCTAAATGTACCATTTTTTGTTGCTACTGTGCCCATATGTCCTCATGACTTGGTGGGTCTGAAAATTCCCAGATCTTGATGGCAAGCAGAGACAAGAAAGGGAAGGAATCCAGTAAAGGGTGCATAATGGAATAGGCTATGGCCATGGACAAATGAAATGCACGCTGCTCGGGCGCTCTGGGAGCCAGTGTAGAACTTGCCACCGTTTTCCCACCTGAGAGATGAGGAGGCAGGGGTTTTAATGTACCAACTCCGGCAAGGTGCAGTGGCTTATGCCTGTAATCCTAGCACTTTGGGAGGCCGAGGTGGGCAGTTCACCTGAGATCAGGAGTTTGAGGCTAGCCTGGCCAAAATGGTGAAACCCCCATCTCTACTAAAAATATAAAAATTAGCCAGGCACGATGGCATGTACTGTAATCCCAGCTACTGGGGAGGCTGAGGCAGGAGAATCACTTGAACCCAGGAGGCTGAGGTTGCAGAGCCGAGATCACACCACTGCACTCCAGCCTGGGTGACAGAGTGAGACTCCGTCTCAAATAATAATAATAATAATTTACCATCTCTCCACCTGTCACTGGTTGAGGACTGGTCTCAGGGTCATTAACCTTCTGGTGCTTCTGACTTACTGTGCACTTAGGCCAAGCATTCCTCTACAGACACAAATATCCTCAGGCAGCAAGCAGTCTTTGGTTTGTTGAGTGCTAAGAGAATATGGGTCAGGCCACCAACAGGATCTGCTAACCTCTATTAATTTTCAAAACTTTGAATTGGTGCCCTATCAATGTCCAAAGGTGACCAGTGGTTTTATTTTTCAGTATCATTATGAACTCATGGAATTTTCATGTATTTGATGTGTTTCAATCTCGTACAGTCATTATTCATTTTAGTGCTGAAACTGTTTCATCTTTGGCCAGTGGAATTCTTCTCAAGTTGGCTACTGGATCTTTTTAAAATGACCCTCACCTGAGCTGAGTTTTATAACTGTAACTTCCTTATTCTCTCTTTTTTCTTTTTTGTTTTAGAGAGACAAGGTCTTGCTCTGTTACCCAGGCTAGAGTGCAATGGCACTGTTCTAGCTCACTGCAGCCTCATACTGTGGGCTCAAGTGATTCTCCTGCCTCAGTCTCTCAAGAAGTTAGAACTACAGGCATGTGACACCATACCCAGCTGATCCTTCCTTCCTTCCTTCTTTTCTTCCTTCCTTCCTTCTTTCCTTCCTCCCTCTCTCCCTCTCTCTTTCTCTCTCTCTATTTCTTTCTTTCTTTCTTCTTTCTCTCTCTTTCTTTCTTTCTTTCTTTCTTTTTCTTTCTTTCTTCTTATTGGTAGAGACCAAGTCTTGCTATGTGCCAAGGCTGGTCTCCAACTCCTGGATTCCAGTAATCCTCCTGCCTTGGCCTCCCAAAGTGTTGGGATTACAGATGTGAGCCACTGCACCCAGCCAAATTTCCTTATTCTCTAGTCTGACAAGCCATCCTGGCCCAGACCTGGAATTTCTCCAAAGAGTCCTTGTTCCTTTCAGCAGGAAGTGCTATGTAGAGATCACAATTGGGACCCACAGGGGATTCATTGTTATTGGGTTGTCACTGCTTCTGAGCCTCTTCAGTGGCATGAGTTCATGCTGATAGTTCCAATTCAGATGAAGGATTAGCAGTATTTGCTGGGCATGGTGGCTTACGCCTGTAATCCCGCACTTTGGGAGGCTGAGGCAGGCAGATCACCTGAGATCAGAGTTCGAGACCATCCTGGCCAACATGGTGAAATGCCGTCTCTACTAAAAATACAAAATTAGCCGGGCATGATGGTGTGCTCTTGTAGTTCCACCTACTTGGGAGGCTGAGGTAGGAGAATCGCTTGAACCTAGGAGGCGGAGGCTGCAGTGAGCCAAGATTACACAACGGCACTCCAGCCTGGGCGACAGAGAGAGACTCTGTCTCAAAAAAAAAAGAAAAAAGAAAAAAAGTTCAGCAGTTTTTGCTTAACTCTTCTTCTCTTACAGTCAAAATCTTGGTTTCTAACACTATTAATATAACTAATTACTTATTTGCTTTATTATGATAAATAGTGTGTTATAATAATGCTCAAAAGAATGCCAACATTAAAATTAATCCATAGCTCCTTTTGCCCTTAGAGGGCTGGAGACATATAGTCAAAATGTTGAGTTTTATAATCACTTGAAATAATTTTTTTTTTTTTTTTTGAAACAGAGTCTCACTCTGTCTCCCAGGCTGGAGTGCAGTAGCACAATCTTGGCTGACTGTGACCTCCGCCTCCCAGGTTCAAGGGATCCTCATGCCTCAGCTGCTCGAGTAGCTGGGATTATAGGTGTGCACTACCACACCCAGCTAATTTTTGTATTTTTAGTAGAGATGGGGTTTCACCCTGTTGGCCAGGCTGATCTCGAACTCCTGACCTCAGGCGATCCGCCCACTTCTGCCTCCCTAAGTGCTGGGATTACAGGCTTGAGCCTGGCTGAAAGAAAATTCTTCTGTGTGGTTTTGCTCCAACTTCATATACAGTTAGGTACATTTGTTACAATTTGTTTTATATTTTTAGGGATTGCTTTATTTTTCTTCTTTTTAATTTAATCTAAAATTAATGTAAACTCTAATTAATTTTGTATTTTAATTATATAAAATATTTACATGGCTCCAACATCAAAACCATACAACAAGCGGTTATTACCATTTTACAGGTGAAGAAACTGAAGCACAGGGAGATTAGTACCTGCCCCAACATCACAGAGAAATGAGTGGTCCTTCCCCATAGGAGGCTGGGAGAGGCACTACAGGCGGCCTTCTGGTGGGTAAATTCTCAAGAGGTAAATTCAGATGTACTCGGGCTCCAGCCCTCCAGTTCCTCCCGCTGTTCTTTGTGGAACAAGCTGATGGTCTCCTCTGAACACACGGGTTTGCAACCCTCAAAGCGCGGTCTGACCAGCTCATGGGGACACTGGCTCCTGCTGGTGCAGCAGGGGGGCTCTCTGATGATGCTGTTCAGCCTGTAGTTCCCATTGCTGTCTCCCTGCTGCCCCACATCCCCTCCCACTCCACACTCCCTGTCTGCGGCAGCAAGAGCCCTCAGAGCCACACTCAGCCATTTCTGCCCCCCACCCCCTCCTGCCTGGGCTGGGGTCCTGTGCTTCCTGGCCTCTTCCAGAAGCTATCAAAGCCCCCATTCTCTGAACACAGCTGTGCCAGCATTCAGAGCCACATCCCCGTCTTCGGCCCTACTCCCACATGCCGATGGCACAAGACCCAGATGCCCGTGCAGGGCCTCGGAGAGGAACTCAGCTGCCCAGGCCCCCACCCCAAGTCTGGGAGAAAGGGGGCAGGTGTTCAAGGAGGTTGGCAGGACAGGCTCTCCCAGTGGCCACTGTGGAATAGATCCAGTGAGGAAGGTCCAGGGCTAACACTGGAGATGGGGGGAACTCAGGGTGCAGGAACGTGGAGGGCAGATTCTCTTTTCTCAACTTGGGTCATGGCCTCGGCTTTGGCATGGATGGGGGATGTTGGGGGTCCGGTGGAGGCAGGAGATTGATTGTTCTCATCCAGAGATGCTGGAAAATTCCCCAGGGCCCAGGAGACTGGGAGGCAGCCAGCTGGGCTGCACGTGGGAAAGGGAGGAGAGCTGGCCACGCTCTCCCTCTCTCTCTCTTTCTTCTCTCCACCTCCCTCTTTCTCCCTCCCCTGATAGACATCTGGGGAGCCCTGGCAAGAACCTTGGCCTGGGAGTCAGGAGACTTGATTTTTGGTCATGGTTCAGGCAGTTCCATGCTGTGTGACTCTGGACAGTTGCCTGATCTCTTTGGGTCTCAGTTTCCGTGTTCAGAAGATACTCAAGGTTACTGGAGAAATTTTTCTCCTGTTACTGAGACAGGAGGTTCTACTTGAAATCTGACTTTCATTCTTCCTGCTGCCATTGATTCTGTTTGCTTTCAGCCAATCCCCAGGGATCTCTTTCTGAGATCTGGAGGGGCTAGGCAGAGGGAGGTCTTGGTTCTTGCCTCCTCTCAGAAAGTAAATAGAAACAGGGGAAGACGCATATGGCCAATAGTCCGTAATTGTAAAGAGAGTCCCTGATCAGCAGTTGCTGGTTCAAACTTCAGGTTAGCCTTCAGTATAAATTTTCTCAGCTGGAAATGTTGGAAAAGCCTCAGAGTGCTCATTTCCTCCCCTGAGAAATCCTCTGGAAAGGACTCTACTCCCAAATAATGAGCCCTCCGGGGGAGTGGTCCTCTGATCTCCTGGCCAGGAGGTCTGGGCAGATTAGGTTGCTGTGTGTGTGTGCATCTGTGTGTGACTGGGAAAGGAAAAGAACTAGATTTTGCTGAGCCCGAGTCATGGGCCAGGGGTTTCCCTTGCCTAGAACGGGTACAGTAGATATTGCCCAGTGCAGTAGATATTATTCAGCCCACTGTTCAGAAGAGAGAGTTTCAGAGGAGGAACGGGGCCCTTTCTGAGGTTTGCCACTGCAAATCACAAAACAGGAATTTGACCTCAGTGCCTGTGATGCCAGAGTCCTCGTCTGTGCAACAGCAGCTGTCTGTTCTCTCACCACATCTGGTCTCCCACCAGGGATCTGCTTTTTGGAACAGACTGTCTGGTACCAGCCCTTGTCCAGACCCAGGTGCTGCTGGCCTCAGTCAAGGGTGGATTCCCCCAGGGCACTAAAGTGAGTGCCAATCCTTCTGGTCATGAGGAGAGGTGGTAAGGAAGGTCACTTTCTCTGCCTTCTCTGGTCACAGCCAGGTTTCCCTGAGGCAAGAACTGTGGTTACATCTGAGCCACCACTGGAATTAAATTTCAGCCGCTTAGTTGCCTGGCTCAGCCTGGCTGGCCTCAAGCCCTATAGAGCTGGTGTGGAGGTAGGCTGGACACATGCATCCATGCTGAGACTGTCCTGAGGAAGGGGGGTTTTCTTGCAGCTCTGAAATGCAAAGTCTAAGGGGAGCAAAAAGATATCCTAAGGCTGCCCAGACCTGTCCCCAAAGGCCTTCTCAGATCCGCTCTTTCTACTAGAAGAATTGGAACTGCATTTCCAGGCCTCGAGCAGTTCCTGGTCCACAGTTGGAATTCAATTCAACTCATATTTGTTTAACGAAGTAAATAGATTGAGGTCCCTTCCTCCCCAGACTGTCTGAGACACCTTCCTCTGTCCCCTTCAGTCTTGCATCCTTTCTGGGGCATTTTTCTTTTCTTTTCTTTTCTTTTTTTTGAGAGGGAGTCTCACTCTATCACCCAGGATATAATGCAGTGGCACAATCTCAGCTCATTGCAACCTCCACTTCCCAGGTTCAAGCAATCATCCCCGCCTCAGCCTCCCAAGTAGCTGGGATTACAGGTGTCTACCACCACACCGGCTAATTTTTGTATTTTTTTTAGTAGAGATGGTGTTTCACTATGTTCACCAGGCTGGTCTTGAACTCCTGACTTCAGGTAATCTGCCCACCTTGGCCTTCCAATGCTGGGATTATAGGCATGAGACACTGCACCTGGCTGGCATTTTTCTTGGTAAGGAAATTTACCATCTACCCCTCCCTACCCCCCAGGTCTTCTTTTCCTGTCCCTACAGTAGATGGGTCTCTGGGAAGGGGCCAGAATCTTCCCTTTAGACCCTCAAAGATTTGGAGTGGGGCTTTTTTGTGAGGTTCTCAAAGCCCTTTGGAACCAAGTCCATAGCACTGGGAGTGAAAGCCAGGCAGTAGTGAGTGGGGGCGTTGGCACATTCAGTGGGGAGCAGTCCAGAGTTCCCAAGAGGGACCTAGGGTGCAGTCTAGATGGAAGGCTGGGGATCTGCCTTGAGGCTGCATTTGCATTGAATGCACCTTACTTTACTTGGGGTATTTTGAAGATGCTGTGGAGATTATGGGGATCGAAGCCCTCCAAAGCTATCCTTGGTGCCAATATTGGTATCCAGGGGAGGGAATCTAGGCATCTGGCTGTCCTGCCCACTGTCCATGCCAGGGGCTTTGCCTACAGTCCCAAGAGGGAGGAGGGAAAAGCAAAGAGAGCCTGGGAAAGGAGAGGGAAGCAGAGGCCCTGGAGCTGGGGGAAAGGAGGGTCATTGGTATTCTGGGCGCTGAGGAGTTCCTGGCTGGGCAGCACTCAAGGCCCACCCCCTGGCATCAGGCTGCACATTCAGCATCGACAGCCCTGGCCAGTAGGCCTTCTGGGCTCCCAGCAACGCCTGCATTTTGCACATTGGTTTGCATGACTGGTAATGTCCCTTCACAGTGCCACCCGCACCCCACCCCCACCCCAGGTCTAGAGATTTCCTGACTTGCTTTGCTTAACCCATGATTCTGCTGTCTAACCTCCATCCTTCCAGCTGCAAAGTCAGCTCCTCCTCTGTGCAGGGAGTGGGAGCACCACAGGAGCCAATGCCCAATCATAGCTGCCTCCAGGGAGGTAGCTACGGTCATTTGCACCCCATTCTGCCTCCAGAAAAGAGCTTTCCTTTTTTTTTTTTTTATTAGAGAGGGTGTCTCTTTTCAGGAGCAAAGCCCCCATTCTCCCTTCATCCACTTCTTACAGTCTAATTGCATCCCTCCTCCTTCTTCTTTGAACAATGAGAAGTCCCTCCAGTTGTCCAACTTCCACCCCTCCAGCTGTAACATCGTCATCCTTTAGCTCAGCGAACGCTGGGCGAAAGCTCCCTCCCCGCCCCTCCTGCCCCCCCTCCCTACTCCAAGCCCTCGGCTTCTCATCCGCTGAACGATGTCCTACTTCGCTCGTCCTTGCTCTCGCCGCTGCTGCCGGGAGCCGACGCAGAGAAGACAGCGGGTCCCGTGACCGTCCCGAGCCCCCCGCGCTCCCGACCGGGGGCGGGGGCGGCCCCGGGGAGGGCGGGGCAGGGGCGGGGGGAAGAAAGGGGGTTTTGTGCGGCGCCGGGAGGGCCGGCGCCCTCTTCCGAAAGTCCTGCGGCCCCAGCCTCTCCTCGCGCTCGCGCAGTCCCCGCCGCAGTCTCAGCTGCAGCTGCGGGACTGAGCGTGCACCCGGAGGAGACCCCCGGAGGAGGCGACAAACTTCGCAGTGCCGCGACCCAACCCCAGCCCTGGGTAGGTGAGTGTCTCCGCAGCCCCGCCGCCCGCCCTGGGGTCGGGGACAGGGAGAAGGGGGTGCCTGCCTGGTCTGCTCCCTGCGCCTGTCAGCCCTTGCCTCGAGGCTCTGGGGTACCCAACTCGTCGACTCCTGACACCGCAGCGGAGTAGGCTGCCGGACAGCCCCGAGCGCCTGCAGCTGCTGCTGCCATCTCTGATCTACATGCTTCCAGCTCTGCCAGTGGCAGCCCCCCTGCCGCTCGCAGTCTGATCAGCAACCCCTCGGGTCCTCGCGTCTTCCCTGCTGCGCGCTCCTGTCCCAGCGCGGCCTCCGAGATTTCCGACCTTGTCCCAGGCAGGGCGGTAGCGTTCCGGATCAGTCCCTTCCTCCGTGCCCCACGCACAGGCAGCTCCAGGAGCAGCGGCCAGCAACCCTTCTGGGGACACCTTACTGTAGTCCGGCAGGACAGCTGATCAGAGCCGCTCTAGGGGGTGGTCGGGATGCCCATTTCGGCTGGAATCCCAACTCGGCTCCTTGCTCTGTGACCTTGGGGTAGTTAGTTGACTTCTCTGAACCTCGGGTTCCTCATCGGTGTAATGAGCAAAACATAAACAATCTTTTTCTCACAGTTGGGGTTATCCACAGGAAGCATTTAGGAGAACTGGCTCAGGTAGACATCAGTAACTATTAGCTGGAATTCCGTTACCACTATTGCATTCCTTCCTAGCACTGCCAGGGGCCTGGGAATTCCCTCTCCCAGGTATTTCCATATGCTGTCAGGTATTCCCCCACCTATTAGAATAGCTCTGCCTGCATGGTTCTAATAGGACCAAGAGATTGGCATCAAGTTCGAGGGGCACCATTATTATCTGCATTACTTAGATTGCAGATGACAGCAGTAAGATCAGGGAACAGTGTTACCCATAGACCCACCCACAGTATTACCAGTGCCTATGTTGCTATGGCTAACTTTGCTATTTATAACAGCATCATCCACATTTCAGATTCTATACGAGAGGGATCTGCAACAGCTCGGCTGGTGACATTGCTAATAGTATTATTAGTTGTGCTTCCAATAAAAAGGACTATTTATATGATGATTGCAATTACTCCTACAGGCCCTAAGGCCCTGCTTATATAGTGTAGGCTCATGTTTCTCCTCATGAAGCCGTTAAGGGGGTAGCAGAGAGCTTCCCTCCTGCTATGGCCAAAGCTCTGGCCTCTTGTGCCTCCCTGCTGACCCTGCTGAGTGCTGGAGCTCAGTTCCTATGGGACAGACCTTGGCTGCCGGCTGATGGGCATTCAGTATGGAGGTGATGGTGTTGTTAGATGTGTGTACACACGTGCATGCCTACACACACACAGAGAGAGAGAGAGAGAGAGAGAGAGAGAGAGACCTGGTCTTAACTCTCTGGGTTGGGTCTATGAAGACTGTGAGGGAGTTGGACATCCAGGGTCAGACAGAAATGATGTGACAAGAGGAAAGTTTCCTGAACACCTCAAGAAATTCAAAACAAGGGCAGAGATACAGACGCTGGAGCTGAAACAGAGAGGGGGATGTTGTGGCGTCAAGGGAAGGGACCGCATGACTGCTGAGCTCTCAGGGTTAGAGACAGAGAGGTGTGGGCTGCTCTGGAGGAAGAGAAGACGAAGTGGAGATGAGTGGTGTGTGGGATAGAGAAGGCCACAGAACCCTGGACCCCTGGGTTCCGAGGCTGGTACCAGATGTGGGGAAGTCTGAGTTTCCTCAGGGCTCCTAGCTGCACCTGGGAGGCTGAGGCCCGAGACTGAAGAGACAGAGCTCTCTGAGAACTGCATGGGGCTACCCTCTTGGCCTCACTGGTCAGTGACTCCCATTTTTGGGGTCAAGGGTAGGTTGCCCTCCATGTTCCAGAGCAGTTAGGTCCTCATTGGCCTTAGGCCCTCTTCCCTCACTCTCCCACTGTCAGACAGAGGTGAAAGGTGGTCCAGGGTGTTGGCCCCAAAGTGACTCCAACTATATGGGTTTCTGGGCCACCTGTCAGAGAGATGGGAGCCAGGTCTGTGAGCAGCTCCAGCTCCAGCCCAGAGAAAAGGGAGGGAGGGCACCAGAAGGGGGCCGGGCCCAGGCCCTGGCACAGCTCGGATGCATGGCAAACAGTCTTCCCAGCAGCCAGTGGGCACTGGCTGCTCATGCCCAATGGTCCCCACTCCAGCCCCAGAACAGTCCTCCCTAGCACCCCAATGCCTGGAGCTGGTCTCAGCACCTCTAATTTGGCCCCATCAAGAACCTCCTCCCTCTGAAAGGTCAGAGAGAGGCCCTAAGCATCTGGTTGTGCCACTCCTCTCCCAACTCTGACCCTAGGGAATGATACCCCGACACAGTGGGGGAGATGGGGGTTATGATGGCAGGGAGGTGGGAGGATCTGGGAAAAGTAGGAAATTTCCCATCATCTCAGGCTTAGGAAAGTGCAGGGACAGGTATGAAGGCAGAGGCTGAGAGGGCAGGGAAGATGGGGGATAAAGAGTGGGCCTGGAATGGGAGTGCACAGCCAGTGGAATAAATCTGATCTCTAGGAAGTCCTGCCTGTAGTCTAACCTTCAATTTTCTTGCTGCATCATTGGCCTATTCCATGGCATACCTGGATCTCCATGCTCTTCTAAGTTTAGCCCAACCCTTAAAGATGATGTAGCTCTGAGCCTTCTCTCCTGGGAGCACATTGACCTCGTGCCTGACTTGGCTTTGCTAGGGATCCAGGGTCAGCCCTATCCTTCTCTGAGCCTCAGTCTCCATTTCTCAATGTCACACCACGTCCTTTTTATGAGAGTGTAAGTGCTTCGAGATCTTTGGAGGAATATTCTGGGTTCTAGAGCTTCTGATAGCCAGGGGTAGGAAGGGGTAGCCCCTCCCATTTATTCTCACCCCCCTTAGTCCACCCTCCAGCCCAGGGCTTTCACAAAAGGTAGGGTGGGGGAAGGGAGGGGCTGGATGGAGGCCAGACTGGCAGAGACAGGGGCTTTGTCCCAACTGATTTCTGAGCCAAGAGTTCCGGTGGGAAAGCCCGTGCCAGGCAGAAAGGAGAGGCTGGGAAGAAGAAGGGAGGAGGCAGCCAAGGAAGGGGGATGGAGAATGTTGGGGAGTAAAGAGAAGAGTTTCCTTACAAATAATGGTGGGGAGGAGGTAGAGGAGAGGGTGGGCTCAGGAGAAGTTGTGCTTACTTGCTTTCAGTCTAGGAGGCCCTCCTGGAAAAGGCCAGGTGAGTATGGTGTCCATGGAGGCAGGGACAGTCTAGAAGGCAGGAGAGGCTAAAGAGATACTGTGAGAGAAGGCTCTGGGTTTGAGGAAGGAGTCTGGCACTGGGAGGAGCAGATGGGATTCTGAGTATAATAGCACCCACCATTCATGCTATATACTGAGTTCCTACTGTGTGCCTGGTGCTATGCATTTGTACAGGAGTTTTAAGATACTAAACACTCTCAAAGCACATGGTCCCATCACAACTCATGAGATAGTAATGATGATGCTTTTTTACAAATAAGAAAATAAAGGCTCAGAGAAGGTAAGGAGCTTGGCTTAGGTCACACAGTGAGTTGACTAGGACTCAGGTCTTGGTTCCGAGAAGAAATCCCTTGGTGGGAAGATGGGGATCAAAAGCAGAGAGTCCATAGTGATGTGAAGGTAGGGGACTTCTGGAGCCAGGATATGTGTGAACCCACATGGGTGTGGTAGGGAGCCGGGGGAAGCCCGTCCTGAAGTCTAACCCCATCTTTCCTTCTCATGTCCCTCTGTCAGCCTGCAGCATGGCCCAGCTGTTCCTGCCCCTGCTGGCAGCCCTGGTCCTGGCCCAGGCTCCTGCAGCTTTAGCAGATGTTCTGGAAGGAGACAGCTCAGGTAAGCAACCCCGCTTGGGGTCACCGTCTCTGTCTTGTTCAGCCCTAACCAACTGCTTCCAGGCTTAGGGGCCCCAGGAAGAGAGAGAATTGGGAGGGCTGTGGGGAAGCATCCAGGCTGGAATACTTGGAAATAAGGGCTGAGCTGTGAGCATCTGGTGGGTTGGAGAAATCATGGGGCAGGACTAGGGAAGGGCACCGGGTGCAAGGCTTTGGGTCCCTAAGGTGGAGGATAGGGGATCCTGAAGCTAGGAGGTGGGAAAGGGGTGGAACTGGGAGAAACCCTTAAGGAGGCCCTAAAGGGAGCAGACTGGGAACCTGGGCTGGAGGACTCAGGGGGTGAGGTTGGAGGACCCTGGGATGTGGTCTAGGAATTTTGGAGAGGAAGTGGAAGACTCTGAGAGCAGGGCAAGGAATCCTGGGGGCTGAATTGACTGGGAGACTTTGGGGGATGGGTCTGGAGACCGTCGGGGTGGTCCTGGAGGACCCAGAGGTAGGGCTGCAGGACCCTGGCCCCTGGTCCTAGGGGGGCCGGGGAATCCTGGGGCCGGAAGGAGGGATCCTGGAGCGGGGCTTGGAGGCCACCGGGTGGGACTCTGAGGGTCGACAGCGTTAAGTTCCAGCCGGCTCCACCGGTTCACAGAGGACCGCGCTTTTCGCGTGCGCATCGCGGGCGACGCGCCACTGCAGGGCGTGCTCGGCGGCGCCCTTACCATCCCGTGCCACGTTCACTACCTGCGGCCGCCGCCGAGCCGCCGGGCTGTGCTGGGCTCTCCGCGGGTCAAGTGGACTTTCCTGTCCGGGGGCCGGGAGGCAGAGGTGCTGGTGGCGCGGGGAGTGCGCGTCAAGGTGAACGAGGCCTACCGGTTCCGCGTGGCACTGCCTGCGTACCCAGCATCGCTCACCGATGTCTCCCTGGCGCTGAGCGAGCTGCGCCCCAACGACTCAGGTATCTATCGCTGTGAGGTCCAGCATGGCATCGATGACAGCAGCGACGCTGTGGAGGTCAAGGTCAAAGGTGAGAGGGCAGGGAGGTTCCCCGAGGGAGGGAGGGAGGGAGGGAAGGGAGGACTCTTGCCCTCGGGGAGCCCACAGTGTGAGAGGGAAGCAAAAGTAGCTGGAAGGCGCAGCCTGGGTTGGAAAGAGTGAGGAGACACAGGCCTTTGTTGTCTCCTTTCAGGTGGAGGATATTCTACCCACAATCTAACTTGAGTCCCTCATGCTGTAGAGTGAGCACAATTGAACTTTACCCCGTGTACAGAGGAGTGACAAGGAGGGTGAGGGGAGGCCAGTGTGCTGGGTGCTCACCTGGCTCACGGGTCCTCTCTGCCCCACAGGGGTCGTCTTTCTCTACCGAGAGGGCTCTGCCCGCTATGCTTTCTCCTTTTCTGGGGCCCAGGAGGCCTGTGCCCGCATTGGAGCCCACATCGCCACCCCGGAGCAGCTCTATGCCGCCTACCTTGGGGGCTATGAGCAATGTGATGCTGGCTGGCTGTCGGATCAGACCGTGAGGTGAGCAGGGGCTGTGGATTGGGGCTTCTATTTACCCCTGAAGTGACCATGGCCCCCCTTCTGCCGGGTGCTGCCTGCTGTGTCAGGCTGGACATGCAGGGCTTTTTGCCTCTGGGGGATGAGGCTGGTCTGAGGAGAGGAGGTGAGGACCCTGAGCATGTGCATCCCTGCAGTGCTAGAAGGACAGCCAGCTGTCAGCAAGTGTCTGCACTGTGGTGGCAGTGGGGTTCAATAGAATCAATATGGGCTGGCTCCCTGGTGAAAGCATCTGTACTAAGTAATTCTGTCCTTCCTACCCAGGTATCCCATCCAGACCCCACGAGAGGCCTGTTACGGAGACATGGATGGCTTCCCCGGGGTCCGGAACTATGGTGTGGTGGACCCAGATGACCTCTATGATGTCTACTGTTATGCTGAAGACCTAAATGGTGATTAGGAGTGAGATGTTCCCAGGGGACAATTTCCTACTCTATGCTGCCCCTAGGTCCTCCTGGGGCCTCTGCAGGACCTTACTATCCCTCCTGAGTTTAAGGGGGCAAGCAGGAGTAAGGAGACAATTGGTGTCCGTCTCTCCAAACACTGTCACAGAGGCAAGCTCATGACCAAAGTCTCAGCCAGGCAGCAGGATACCGAGTTTAACTCATCTACCACCTGCTGGGTGGACTCTGTGCATGACTCTGCAGAACGAGAAGTTTGGGCCCCACCTCTTTGAGCTCTAATATCCATCTTGAGGTTCTATTCAGACTATGATCCTATGAAGTAGAGTAGTTGACTCCCTGCCACAGATGAGGGAACTGGAGAAGCTTGCCCAGGGTTCCCATGGGAGACCAGAGTGGAAGGAGCTACCAGCTGCCTGATAATCCAGCCTTGTCTTCTCCACCCAGGAGAACTATTCCTGGGTGACCCTCCAGAAAAGCTGACATTGGAGGAAGCACGGGCGTACTGCCAGGAGCGGGGTGCAGAGATTGCCACCACGGGCCAACTGTATGCAGCCTGGGATGGTGGCCTGGACCGCTGCAGCCCAGGGTGGCTAGCTGATGGCAGTGTGCGCTACCCCATCGTCACACCCAGCCAGCGCTGTGGTGGGGGCTTGCCTGGTGTCAAGACTCTCTTCCTCTTCCCCAACCAGACTGGCTTCCCCAATAAGCACAGCCGCTTCAACGTCTACTGCTTCCGAGGTGAGCCCACCTCCCTGCAGAAGCTGAGACCAATCTCAGAAAGGCAGAGTTGAGTCCTAAAAGTCCTACCCCAGTCTGATCAGTTTAGCTCAGGGCTTTGCCATTTGCCTGAAGGGGTCGTGGGTGAAGTCCAGCTTCTCATCTAGGGTTCTAATTCTGGGCATGCCCTCTGGTGTGGTGTCTGTCAGCTGCTAGGCCCAAGGAGTAGTCACCTTTTGGCCTCTCCTTATCTGCCTTCCCACCAGTAGTCCATGCCTTGTTTGCTCCAGCTGGGCGGCTGAATAAGCTCCCATTTCCTGTCAGCTTATTGGCAGAGCAAAGATGACCAACATTCTGTGAATTCAATGAGTAATCTGCCCAAGTTCTTCCAGTCAACAACCAAATGCCCTCAGGAGCCCTCTGGAGGATTTCCAGAAACTACAGCTTAAGAAGGTGTCAGATCTTTAACTACCAAATACTGGTGGATGGATACAATTTCCCCTAAAGGGAGCAGGACCTTAAGTACAGTTGGGAATAGAGATAGCTTTCTGCCCACATCTTATGGTTTGTTTGTTTTTTTGAGACAGGGTCTCACTCCGTCCCCCAGGCTGGAGTGCAGTGGTGTGATCATGGTTCATTGTAGCCTCAACCTCCCTGGGCTCAGGGGATCCTTCCATTTCAACCTCCGGAGTAGGTGGGACCACAGGCTTATGCCACCATGTTTAGCAAATTTTTGTAATTTTTGTAGAGATGGGGTTTCACCACATGCCCAGGTTGGTCTTGAACTCCTGGGCTCAAGCAATCTGCCTACCTTGGACTCCCAAAGTGCTGGGATTTATAGGTGTGAGCCACTGCACCCAAACCTGCCCATATCTTATGTTGGGAGCTGGGGGGGAGGCAGTTTCTGGGACCCTCAGAGGCAAAAGGCCCAGGCCAAGGGTGACTGACAATAAGAGAGACATTGCCATGGGGTGTCTGGGTCCTTCCCCAGTTTTAAGCCTGAAATACTGTTACAAGAGCTGGAAGCAGAAATGGAAGGAGCAGACACAGCCTTTCACCTCAGGGAGCACTTGGTCTGAAGGATGAAGACACAGCTTTTGCCATGGCAACCCCCAGAAAGGGAAGACAAGATGCCTCACTCCCAGGATGAGGAGAGACTGAGAGAAAAGTATTACTTCCATTCGGACAGATTTGTCGACATATTTGGCGGGGGTTGGGGAGGGGTGGGGAAGTAAAAGTCCATAGGAAGACAGGTCCATCTGAAAAGACCTCCTGGAACAGGGGTAGTACTAGTAGTAGTAATAATAATAGTAATAGTAATAGCTAAAACTTCTGTGTGCTGGCTATGATTGTGTGCCAAGCCAAGCACTGTTTTGGAAAGAAATGGCCTGGATCATGAGGAGGGGCGGGGGGGGGGGGGGGGGGTGCGGAATATGACTACCATTGGGACTACAATTGGTGGAGGACACAGGCAGCAAGGACACAAGGTCTGGTGAGGAGTAAGCCTCACTGGAGCAGGTGATGAGGGCAGGGACTCACTGTCCTGTCTTGCCTGGCTGAGCACAGACAGCCCTCAGGACTTTTCTTAGCCCAATTCCACCTTCACTTCATTGGTTTTCTGCTCTTGACTCCCTTCCCCAGAGGACAAGTAAACCATTCTAAACTTCTGGTTATTTGACAAGAGTAGGTCCCAGAAGGAGGTGGCCTTTTCCCTTGCCTACTTGCCCCACCACTGAAATCCTCAGGTGATGCCTGAAGTTATTCCTGCACTCTGCCCTCCAGCTATCCTGAGGGGATGACAGCCTCTCCCCTTCTATTTCAAGAATTTTGGAGGCTCAGTGCAGTGGCTCATGCCTGTAATCCCAGCACTTTGGGAGGCCAAGACCACTTGAGGCCAGGAGTTCGAGATCAGCCTGGCAAACATGGTGAAACCCTGTCCCTACTAAAAATACAAAAATTAGCCAGTTGTGGTGGCACATGCCTGTAGTCCCAGCTACTTGGGAGGCTGAGACAGGAGAATTGCTTGAATCCAGGAGGCGGAGGTTGCAGTGAGCTGGGATCGTGCCACTGCACTCCAGCCTGGGTGACAGAACGAGACTCTGTCTAAAAAATAAAAGAATTTGGGGATGCCTGGGACACCTCACACCTTGCCCCAAGCCCAAGATCCCAAGGTGGTGAAGCTATTTCATCCATCCTGCTGGTTCCAGCCCCTCCCCCTAGGGAATATCTCTCACCTGAGCCTTTCCTGACCACTCCAAAGTAGTACTTTCCACCACTCTATCTTCTAACTCTGCTCAAGTGTTCTTTCTCTTGTAACATTATAATATGTGTTTGTTTGTCATCTGTTCTAGAATATAATTTCCCTTGAGGGTAGGAGGTTTGCTGTTTTGTTCTACACTGTATCCTCAGTGCCCAGGAGAATGCTTGGCATGACACACTGTAGGCACTTGATGAATGCTTGAGAAATGAGTGACGAAGTTCTGGGATGCTCCCTGGGCCCCAGTAGGTGCTCCACAGGGAAGATGTGAGAGGATTGAGAGAATTCCGTGGTGCAAGCTGTGACCTGGGAGGGCAGAGCTACCTATTCAGCCTCGCATCAGTACTTTCCTCCTGCCACAGACTCGGCCCAGCCTTCTGCCATCCCTGAGGCCTCCAACCCAGCCTCCGACCCAGCCTCTGATGGACTAGAGGCTATCGTCACAGTGACAGAGACCTTGGAGGAACTGCAGCTGCCTCAGGAAGCCATGGAGAGTGAATCCCGTGGGGCCATCTACTCCATCCCCATCATGGAGGACGGAGGAGGTGGAAGCTCCACTCCAGAAGACCCAGCAGAGGCCCCTAGGACGCTCCTAGGTAACTCGAATCCCTTATCCTAAGGATGTCTTGATTGAAAGAAGTTGGGGGCAGAAGAGGCAAGCCCAGGCTGACGCTAGGGTGATGGATGGCATGACTCTGCCCTGTCCTTTCTCAGTAGCTCAGGGGTGCAGGGCACCTTTCCTGTCCCTCTCCCAACCTTTGCTTTTCCAGTAAATTCCACCCCCAACTCTATGGAGCTAGGGATGCTTGCACTAAGGAGCTGCGCCCTGGAAAGGCGGGGCATGCCTTCTTTGGTCCCTCTTCCACCTCACACACCCAAAACAGACTCGGGTTTTGACAGAGTAGGAGGGAGACGCAATGACCATGTTCTCTGGGGCTAATGATGGCTCACAGAGCCTTCTCACGTGTTGCCTCAACAATATAGCTGGGGTCAAGTTCTTCCAGTGTGGAGCAAGGGCCACCTGTCCTCAGGGCGGGCCCTTCCCTATTCCCCAGGGCCCACCCTCCCGAGCCCTACTTTTCTCCCCTTCCCTTTTTTCTTTCGGTCCTCGGGCGGACGCTGTCCCTGGTGCTGAACCGTTTGTGCTTCGCCTAGAATTTGAAACGCAATCTATGGTACCGCCCACGGGGTTCTCAGAAGAGGAAGGCAAGGCATTGGAGGAAGAAGAGAAATATGAAGATGAAGAAGAGAAAGAGGAGGAAGAAGAAGAGGAGGAGGTGGAGGATGAGGCTTTGTGGGCATGGCCCAGCGAGCTCAGCAGCCCGGGCCCTGAGGCCTCTCTCTCTACTGAGCCAGCAGCCCAGGAGGAGTCACTCTCCCAGGCACCAGCAAGGGCAGTCCTGCAGCCTGGTGCATCACCACTTCCTGATGGAGGGTCAGAAGCTTCCAGGCCTCCAAGGGTCCACGGACCACCTACTGAGACTCTGCCCACTCCCAGGGAGAGGAACATAGCATCCCCATCACCTTCCACTCTGGTTGAGGCAAGAGAGGTGGGGGAGGAAACTGGTGGTCCTGAGCTATCTGGGGTCCCTCGAGGAGAGAGCGAGGAGACAGGAAGCTCCGAGGGTGCCCCTTCCCTGCTTCCAGCCACAGGGGCCCCTGAGGGTACCAGGGAGCTGGAGGCCCCCTCTGAAGATAATTCTGGAAGAACTGCCCCAGCAGGGACCTCAGTGCAGGCCCAGCCAGTGCTGCCCACTGACAGCGCCAGCCGAGGTGGAGTGGCCGTGGTCCCCGCATCAGGTAATTCTGCCCAAGGCTCAACTGCCCTCTCTATCCTACTCCTTTCCTTCCCCCTGCAGCTCTGGGTCACCTGACCTGTAGTCCTTTAACCCACCATCATCCCAAACTCTCCTGTCCTTTGCCTTCATTCTCTTACCCACCTCTACCTACGGGTCACCAATCTCGGATACCCACCTTGTGGGTATCTCAGCTCTCCGCATCTTTACCCTGTGATCCCAGCCCCGCCACTGACCATCTGTGACCCTTCCCTGCCATTGGGCCCCCCACCTGTGGCTCACATCTCACCAGCCCCACAGAGCATCCTCAGGCCTCTCCAAGGGCCCTCATCACCTATTGCAGTCTTCAGGGCTCAGCCTATTTTCCACTACTCCCTTAATCCTCCTGTGTGCCGTCCCCTTTAGCTGCCTCCTATTGATCTCAGGGAAGCCTGGGAGTCCCTTCTCACCCTTCAACCTCTGGAGTCCAGGAGAACCCGTACCCCCACAGAGCCTTAAGCAACTACTTCTGTGAAGTATTTTTTGACTGTTTCATGGAAAACAAGCCTTGGAAATAAATCTCTATTAAACCGCTTTGTAACCAAACTCTGGTACCCTCTGTCTCCATCTCCTGCTGTCCACCCCTCTTATTCCATGGGTCTGTGTCATGGGGAGCACTTGGATGCTTCTTCTCTGGCTCCAATGTCTCTCCCTGTCTCTGTGTGTGTCTTGGCCTCTCTTCCTTTTTCATTTTCGGCTTCTCCCCTTGTCTGTCCTGGCAGTCTAACAGCCCCTCATTGTTCCTCCAGCCTCTCCTTTTCAGGCCTGTCTACACTTTCCTTCCTGGCTGCTAAGATCCCAAAATTTGACTGTACACATTACCTCTGGAGAAGTCATCATCCATAGTCTGAGGCAGTGCTGGGAGTTGTGGTCCCTCACTCCTGATGAGGAGAAACCCCTGCAGCCCGGGGTGCATGTGTTGTGCATTTATATTCACTTCCAATCCATCTTGGTGGTGCCAAGGGTCATAGTAACTGAGGGAACTGAGGGTCTGTCAGCATACAGGCAGTTCCCTGGCATTCAGGTGCCCTCACCCCCATCCCCTAGCCCTGCATCTCAGCAGGGGGTGGTATCTAACTCTCATCCCACTACCTACAGCTTCCGTCTTCTCCACTAACTCCTGCACTAATGACCATTCCCTACTCTCCAGAAGGAATGGCTTCACCCTCCCTAAACCCAAAGGGTCTCAAAGTACCTAATGCTGGAGAAGACACAGATCAAGGAGCAAGTGATGGAAAGTGTGAAGGAAGGAATCAGGTTCTGGGGTCTGAGAGAAGCCCTCCCTACTCAGGAAGGCTAAGATTCCCAGTGGAGGTCCCTGGAGAAGGCTGGGATTCCCTTAGCCCTAGGACCCCCATCTTAGATGGATCACATCCGGAGTCTCACCCAGGCTTACCCATGTCAACTGTTAGGTCCCTGCACAACTGGCCTTGGATTTCAGCCCTGTGGGGGATAGGGAGGGGGTTTGGTGGGAAAAGGAGCACAATTGGAGGTATCTACAGTGTCTTAGTTTCCCCACCTGGAGGGTAAGTGAGAGGTCTCCTTGGCTGCTGTTTCAATGGAAAGAAAGGGAAAACTTTCTGGTTGTGTAGTGTAGTTGTCCCCAAAAAGGGAGAGGGAAGATGACAAGAAGAAGAGTTCTTCACCCAACTCTGCCTGCACTGGGTTCAGGTTCTGTAGCCCACAGCCAGGGGGAGGGACCCATGGCCTGGGTAGGGGACCAAAGACCAAGTTTGAGAGCCTCTGTCCCCCAGGGTTGGAGGGTTGAATGGGAAGGAGCAGAAAGGACAAGAGGAGGGACAGGAAAGTGTGAGGAGTGGGAGGGGAGTTCAGAATTCTACCCGCTGTGGGGCCTGGTGCTTAATGGGTTAAATGAAATACCTCTTTCTCTGGGGTTGGGAGGTGGGCAGCACCACAAGCTGGGAAGAAACTATTGGCAGGAGGGAAGATGACAGAAGGAGTGCTGCTGGAAAAGCTGATTCATTTCACCCAAAACAGCTAGGTCATCCCAGCAAAATTCTTTGAATCCACTCCAGCTTCTCCTCTCTCCACCCCTACTGATTCCCACCAGGCAGTGGGATCTGTGGCCAGGCCAGCATGAAGCACTGTGGACCTTCACCATGGCTTCTAGAGGTGGATGGTAAAGTCTGAAGGGTTCTGCCCTGGAGTGGTTTTGCCTTGACCTTACCATGGCTGAGGGCCATGACCTACACAGTTGGTCTGTGGAGCCATCTTCCTTTAGGTCATCTGAACCAGAAAGGATTGGAAACTGATAGCTCCTGTAGCACCCAAGCACATCCTAAGGACAGCCACCTCCTACCCCAGGATCCAGAAAGAAAAAGCCCAGTAAAGCAGATGGCCTAGCCAGATGGAGCTAGATCCAGGCAACAGATTGCAGACCTTCAGGGTAGTGTGTTAGTCTAAGAGGACTGCCTGGAGGAGAGGGAGCCAGAAGGAGGGATTGAGATGGATTCTAGGTTGGAGAACCTGCAGAAGGCCCAAAGTGAAGTTGGGAGAGGGAGCCTGGTAAGTGGAAGAGTCTGTGGATATAAGAAGGGGAGGTGAGAGGTTGGGTGATGTTGAGAGAAAGCTGCATGTGTGAGGCCAGTCAGCACTGCAGGACAATGGGAGCTGCTGCGACTTAGTTCCTAAGCTGGGGGAGAAGGGGCAGGGCCTAGAGTGAGGAAAGTGGGCTGGATCTCCACTAACCACTTCTGGGGCTGGCTGACTGCCCAGTGGACAGCAGGAAGAATGGTTAGTGTTCACCTGGACCACACCAATATCAGGTCTCAGGAGCAGTCAAGGGAAACCACCCTCCACTGTTGCTATGGTAATCCTTCTGTCCCCTCCTTCACTTCCATTCATTCCACCTGGACCATACAGAACTGTGCTGGGACCTAGCACAAAGACAAGGGGGTGTGGCACTAAACTCCAAGCCTAGAGAAGGAAAATGACCTTCCCAGTATCACACAGAAGCCAGATAAGAGTTTAGAGCTATAACTTTCTGTGCCCAGTATCTTTCTCCATCATGGGGCTGGGTTCTGAGGGCCCTCCTGGCCACTTCTCCCCAGCCCCTTTTGGGCTGGGCTCACATTGGTGGCCATAACAATGGAAGGCTGAGCCAATGCTGAAGTCGGGAGCGGGAAGAGGAAAGAAACCCAGAATTCAGGGTTGGGTTGTGACCAGAGACAGGCTCTAGGGAGAACTTTTAGGGTGCTGTTATAGCTTCCAGGACAGAGAGACCAGGGCTGGGGGACCCTCTGCACCCTCTCCTGGAGGGCTCAGGCTGCAGAGTCCGGCTGCCTCGCTCCCCCCACCTCACTTCTTTCCCCCTCTCAGGTGACTGTGTCCCCAGCCCCTGCCACAATGGTGGGACATGCTTGGAGGAGGAGGAAGGGGTCCGCTGCCTATGTCTGCCTGGCTATGGGGGGGACCTGTGCGATGTTGGTGAGTGTTGAGGGACAGGGGGGCAGGTTTGAAGCCTGGACCCTGCCACAACGTGCTGCTTCTGGAGGGGGGAGGGAGGACATTGGTTTTGGCCTTGTCATTAATGAGTCCCTGTTTTAGGCAAGTTGCATAACTTCTTTGAGTCCTACCCTCAATTTTCTTATCTAAGTGAAACCAAAATGCCTCTCATAGGGGGTTCATTTGAGACCAGTGCAAAGCATACTCCTGGCATTTAATCGGTGGTCAATACATGACAGGCTCCATTCTCCTGGAGAGGAGAGCACTGCTCGTTAGGATGGAGACCCAGGCCGGAACTCCATCCCTCACCCTAGTTCCTGTCTCTTAGAAAAGGCACCAGCGCCCCTGCCCAAGAGCCCCTCCAGGCTCCTGCTAGCCCCCTCATTCTCTACTAGCTCTTTTGCACCGCCCTCCTGCCCCCCTTAGTCCCGCCCCTGTCGGCCTACGGTAGCGGAAGGAGACCAGCCCCTTCCAGGGGACCTGGCCCTCTGGGTTTTGGGGCCCTAAGATGCCCGCCCTTCTGTGCCGCAGGCCTCCGCTTCTGCAACCCCGGCTGGGACGCCTTCCAAGGCGCCTGCTACAAGCACTTTTCCACACGAAGGAGCTGGGAGGAGGCAGAGACCCAGTGCCGGATGTACGGCGCGCATCTGGCCAGCATCAGCACGCCCGAGGAACAGGACTTCATCAACAGTGGGCTGGGGGACAGGGCGGGAGGGGCCCCTGCCATATGCTCTTACTCACTCTCACTCGCCTAACCGCCTTCCTCATTAACCCATGCACTTATTTCTTGGTTTTCTCAAGCGTGCATTCCCTCACTCATTCGATCACTCCCCTTCTCATTCTCTCTCCCTCCTTCCCACCCTACGCTTAGGCAGTGGCCTTCGGGAACGGAGAGTGGAGGTTCGCGCAGTAGAGTGCGCCTGTGTGGGCCGGGCCGCCGCGCAGGGGGCCGCCTCCAGTCCCTCCAACCTCCCGGCTCTCCGACCTCCGTTGGCCTCCCCCAACTCCAATCTTGTTGAAAGTTTTGACTCTTTTTCCAAAACTCCCCTTTTCTAGCCTGGGTTGATATCTTCCTTATTCTCCCACCCCCATTCCCCTGCTTTCCATCTGGCCCTTGAGCAGAGGCTGGAGGGAGGTAGAAGAACTCGAGAAGGGCGGGTGCTGGATCGCGGGGAAGGGTTTCCTAGGCAGTCACCGCAGACCGCCCGGGAGCGGGGAACGGCCGCCATCTGCTGGCGGCGGCGCTCACTGCACGCCTTCGTCTCCCTAGACCGGTACCGGGAGTACCAGTGGATCGGGCTCAACGACAGGACCATCGAAGGCGACTTCTTGTGGTCGGATGGCGTCCCCCTGGTGAGAGGCCCCAGTCGAACCCCGCCGTCTAGCTCACTTCCTCTAAGCACTTCTGTTCCCTACCACCCCCACCCCTCCTGACCCTGTCCCCTTCTTTTTCCGGCCTCCTTCCCTTTCTCGTGCTCTTTGCCTCTTCTCCCTGGGCTCTCCTCCCTTCGTTGTGTCCTCTTTCTTCCCTTCTAGCTCCCATTCTCCCTCCCCTAAAGTCCCTGCCCTCTCCTTTCCCCTTCCCCGGGAGGTCCCCTACTCCCTAGCCGTAACCTTCCCTCTCCTGGGGTCCCGCTCACCAGTCCTCCTCCCCAGATCCTCTAGGCCCTCTCCCGATGCTCCTGGTGTAGGAGCTCCTCACCACCTCCTCCATCCCCCCAGCTCTATGAAAACTGGAACCCTGGGCAGCCTGACAGCTACTTCCTGTCTGGAGAGAACTGCGTGGTCATGGTGTGGCATGATCAGGGACAATGGAGTGATGTGCCCTGCAACTACCACCTGTCCTACACCTGCAAGATGGGGCTGGGTGAGGGCAGGCAAAGGAGGGTCCCAGCAAGGAAGTAGAGGGGTGGGCTAGGGGACCAGAGGGACTGATGTTTGTAGACAGAGAGTGCAAAGCAACATAGAGGAGTCAGAACGTGTTCCAGACCATGGGAGAGCTAACAAGTTACGTGGGTCCACTCGGAATCCCTGATCTTTTTTTGTCATTTTGTGGCCCATTTTTCTCTTCCCCACGGAGATTCTGGGAACTGTCACCCACAAAGCCAGGCTCAGTTCCTAACTGTCTTCCTTTGCAGTGTCCTGTGGGCCGCCACCGGAGCTGCCCCTGGCTCAAGTGTTTGGCCGCCCACGGCTGCGCTATGAGGTGGACACTGTGCTTCGCTACCAGTGCCGGGAAGGACTGGCCCAGCGCAATCTGCCGCTGATCCGATGCCAAGAGAATGGTCATTGGGAGGCCCCCCAGATCTCCTGTGTGCCCAGAAGACCTGTGAGTGCCAGGAGGAGGCAGGTGGGAGTGGGAGACAGTAGCCAACAGTAGCCCTGGACTCCATTCTCAGTCCTGCCTGTCACTGGCCATGTGACCTTGGAGCCGTCACTGCCCCTCTCTGAGGCAAAGGGGAAGAGGTGGGTTGGAGGTTCTGGGGTTCCTTCAGTGCTGATGTCTGATAACATGCAGCCACATTCTGGGCTCTTATGGGCTGAGCAAGAACATCAGAGGGCAGGCTTTGAGGAGAGGAGAAGGAAGAGCCAGGGTGGAGGGTGAGTGTGTGTCTTCCCCAGGCCCGAGCTCTGCACCCAGAGAAGGACCCAGAAGGACGTCAGGGGAGGCTACTGGGACGCTGGAAGGCGCTGTTGATCCCCCCTTCCAGCCCCATGCCAGGTCCCTAGTGGGCAAGGCCTTGAACACTGCCGGCCACAGCACTGCCCTGTCACCCAAATTCTCCCTCACACCCTGCGCTCCCACCACCACAGGAAGTGACAACATGACGAGGGGTGGTGCTGGAGTCCAGGTGACAGATCCTGAAGGGGCTTCTGGGAAATACCTAGGAGGCTCCAGCCCAGCCCAGGCCCTCTCCCCCTACTCTGGGCACCAGATCTTCCATCAGGGCCGGAGTAAATCCCTAAGTGCCTCAACTGCCCTCTCCCTGGCAGCCATCCTGTCCCCTCTATTCCTCTAGGGAGCACTGTGCCCACTCTTTCTGGGTTTTCCAAGGGAATGGGCTTGCAGGATGGAGTGTCTGTAAAATCAACAGGAAATAAAACTGCGTATGAGCCCAAGCAAGTTGGATGCTTGCTTCTGTGTGTATGTCCGTGACAGACAGACAGAGGTGTGGTTGGGCAGGGCATCGCAGGATACGTAGAGCTTCGAGGTTTATTCACTTCCAAAGGTCAGAGACGTCCCCAAGATGTCAGCAAGTAGAACAGTGCCAGAATAGCTGCCAGGAAGTCCTTATGGAATGAAGGAATGCACAGGGGTCGGGGGACAGCTGGAGTGATGCAGCATGTTTGCAAAGAGATGGAGTGCCCTGGGTGCCTAAGAGTCAAGTGGACGTCAATGAGTTCTGTCCTGAGAGGGAGAAGGGCTGGGGTCCCAGAGAGGAAGGCAGAGGTTGGTGCCTTGGTGTCCCAGTTCTGAGCTTCCGGAAGGGCCTTCCCTCATGGGGGTGTGAGAGTGAGGGTGATGGGAGAGCTCCGCTGGCACTGCAGCATGTCTGGGGGTTAGGCCGCAGGAAGGTTTACGTCCAGCAGAGGAGGCAGAGATGCAAGAAATAGGGAAACAAGCTAAGGGCCAAGGGGAGGTTCCCAGCCCTGCGGTGGACTGGGCTTCGGGGAACGACCTGGGGGAACGACCTGGGGGCCCGCACAGGCAGCGGCCAGCAGAGGGCGCCGCGGACCCAGTACGGTGCTCTGAGAGTGCCGTGTACGCGTGCGCCGGTGGAGACGGGCAGAGGCGTGCGAGGAGCCCCAGGATCCCGCCAGGGGGCGCCGCGGGCTTGCGTCCTGAGGAGGCGGGAGGGGAAGAGGGGTGGCTGGCTATGTTGGGGGGTTAGACTTCCGGCCAGGCTGAGCTGGCCCTAGGGGCTGTGAGTCAGCGGAGGTTGAGAGGATGAGGTCACTCTGAGAACTGGAGAGTGACCCAGCGCCCGCCTGTGCGCGTGTGTGTGTACGCGTGCGTGTGTGTACGCGCGTGCGTGTGTGTGAGTGTGCACCCTTCTCCCAGTGCACAGAATTGTTGGTAAAGTGCATGTCAGGATGTGGTCTGTCCTCATGATGAGGATGAATCGTTGCTGCAGATCCTCAGGCACGCACGGTCACACATAGGCACACATGTGCACACTGTCGTGTGTACACAATTCTGCATGTGCCCACTTAATTACAGCACATCACCCACATGGGCAATACTTATTCCGTCTCTGAAGCCAGTAAAATCCAGAGACAGGGAGACATCCAGAGGAGCAAAGGCTGATAGTAATACGGGGAGACCCAAAGATAGTGGGCAAGACAGGCAGACACAGGTTCAATACAGCTCTGTGTTGGTGGGAGCTGGGGCTCTCCTAGGCCATCCCTGCCCAGCTCCTGGGCCTTCCCCACCCTATTTCTAAACTTGAAACCAGCTGGTCTCTGATATACCAGTGTGACCTCCCACACCCACCTATCACCACATTCCTCCCTCACCCCAGGCCTCACCTCCCCACCTTCTGCCCCCCACACAACTCATCCCTGCGTGGCTAGGGAGCAGGGTCTTCTGTTTCTTAAGGAGCTATAGGGAAGAGGATGATTCTGGGGCCAGAGCAGATCCTCACTTTATCCTGTATTACCCTGTGATTGTCCAGTCAATGCATTTTTAGGGCTCTCGGGGGCATTTAGGTGGAACTGTGAGTGGATGATCAAGGTGGGCCTTTGAAAGTAGGGCCTGAAGAGAAGGCTGGGGAGGGGCAGTGTCTGTCCTTGGGCTCTTATGGGAGGTTCCCTGAGGTGGAGGTTAGATAGTATATAGGATTCCCCAGAGAGCCCATGGTGGTGAGCTAGAAGGGGCTTTGGTTTCCCATCAAGGCATTCTCACTAACTCTCCCAAAGAGCGGCAGGAGGGCTCCATCATCTTCTCTGATGTATTGATCAGGAGAGCTCCAGAGGTAGACAGGCTGAAACTGGAATACTGCCCTGTCCCTGACACCTGCTGGGGTGTTCTGGCAGGGCCCGGAAACGGAAGCCCTCTCCTGGCTTTGTTGGGCTTCCTGGGGAAGGCGGAGCTGGTCCACGGGTGATTCAGCATCCTGCACAGAGTCCAACCCCTGGCCCAGTCCCTGTGTGTGTGTGCGTGTGTGTGTGTGTCCTATCCTGGCCTTGGGCAGGAGGAATTGGCCCCTCATACAGTGTCAGCCCCATCTCTGGGGTTGTGGAGTAGGGGCCACATCTGTGTCTGCCTCTGCCTCCAGGGCACAGCACTAATCTAACGATGTGCTCGCCCCTGCCAAGCCCCTGCATGTGTGGTTAAGCTCTCAGCCTCCTTCCCACATGTCTAAACAGGGGTCCCTTCGCAGAGTTTTCAGTTTCCTGGGAATGAAGGAGATCAGAATGTGTATGGAGGGAAGAGACCCAGCCTGGGTGAGATTTAGGGGCTTGAACATTGCCGAGGGGCCTGGCAGCCTGATGAGATGGCCTTCCAGAGAGCCCCAACTTATCTGCCAGGGTCTCCAGCTTCCTTCCTTCCAGGCTGCTCTACCACACACCTACCTCCCCATTCCTCCCCCACACCCCCCAACTCCCACAGCACTGTCCTGACCTCACTGGGGCCTTTGTCCCGGCCATGAGGCCCTGTCTGTGGGCCTGTCTCCTGCACAGGGAGAGAAAGAGCCCCATTGTTCTGGCTGCCTGCTGTGACACAGCAGCTCTCAAAGACTTCCAAAAATGCTCAGCCCGTCGGGCTCCCGTGGGTGAGTGGACTTTCCCTGGGGGCTGCAGGCAGATCTCTGCCTGGAATGAGGGCCCAGGTGCTGTCTCTCCCAGCTGTGCAAGAGTTCTTTCAATCTGCACACTGGAGGTCCTTCCTGAGATCTGACTTCTGCTCTGCATGCTGCAAAGCAGCCTACTTCCTCCTGAGAAGGGAGAACTGAAAAAGGCAGGGGTAGAGCATGAGGAAGGAAAGGAAAGGAAGGAAAAAAGGAAGGAAAAAGAAAAGAAAGCAGGAGAAAAGGAAGAATGCAAGGAAATTCCCCCCCACTGAGAGACTCTAGACTAGTTAATTGTCTGAGTGGGTGGATCTTGTGGCTTCTGTGTTTATTCCCGGATGCTTCTTCCTTAGTATTTAGAGAGCTTGCTAATGGGGAGGCTGTTGACCACAGGACCGGAGTATTTAAGGGGGCTAGCCCACAGTCCCCTGGCCCATGGGTTTTTATTTCATTTTTTTTGAGACAGGGTCTCACTTTGTTGCCCAGATTGTAGTGCAGAGGCACGATCTTGACTCACTGCAACCTCTGCCTCCCAGGCTCAAGCGATTTTCGTGCCTCGGCCTCCTGAGCAGCTGGGACTACAAGGCGCATGCTACCATGTAGGCGAATTTTTGTTTTTGTTTTTGTAGGAACGAGGTTTCTCCATGTTGCCCAGGCTGGTCTCGAACTACTGGGCTCAAGCAGTCCTCCCGCCTCAGCCTCCCAAAGTGCTGGGATTACAGGCATAAACCACCTCGCCTGGCCTGGCCCACGTTCTATAGACCCCAAGTGGCATCTAGGAATTCCTGGTATCATTGGCAAGGGACATCGCTCTGTGCCTCAGTTTTCCTATCAGGGTGAACTGAAGTTCTCTCTGACATAATTTCCTGGCAAGTGAAAGGAAGAAATCCCGGAGAGACCAAAAGACTCAGAAATTGGGAAGGGGCCAGGGAGGAGGGAGGAAAGTAGGTAGAAGACAGAAGAGAGGTGAAAATGGGGAGACAGGGAAGGAGAGTTGGGTCCCTAAGTGGCAAATGTCTCTCCTTTATGAAGAAGATGGAGTCCTGAAGACCCAGGAGGGGGCCAGAGTCAGTGGAGCATTCCCCAACTGTAAAGTCTCCCAGCCACCCTTCCCAGGGCTCTGGGGCCCTGGCGCTTGCAAGCAGCTGAGACGGCAGCTGTTGGGAGGGGGTTCCTCGACAGAGGCCTCCTGGCACCTGCCTTGGTTTATTTCTGGAGACACAGCTGAGTCATGGGGGTGGGGAGAGTGAATGGGACTGGAGGAGGGGAGACTGTGACTAGAAGAGAAGGTTGAGGAAGGAAGAGGGCTCTAGGGCCTGGGACTCTGGTACCTAGGGTCCATCCCTTTGGGGCCAGAGCATCAAGAACAGGAGGGACATCCACATTGGAGCCCCTGGAATAGTGGGGCTTGGGGAAGGCTTTGGGGAGTAGGAGGCAGGGCCTCTACCCTTGAAATGTGGGAGAAGAGACAAGCCTGATCTGGGTGTGGGAAAGCTGTGTTAGAAAGACTGGGAGACCAGTCACAGTGGCTCATGCCTGTAATCTCAGCATTTGGGGAGGCCAAAGCAGGCGGATCACTTGAGCCCAGGAGTTCAAGACCAGCCTAGGCAACATAGCAAGAGCCCATCTCTACTAAAAATATAAAAATTAGCCAGGCCTGGTGGCTTGCACCTGTAGTCCCAGCAACTTGAGAGGCTGAGGTGGGAGGATCGCTGTTGTGAGCCAAGGAGGCCAAGGCTGCCGTGAACTAGGAGAGTGCCATTGCACTCCAGCCTGGGTGACAGAGGAGATCTCCATCTCTTAAAAAAAAAAAAAAAAAAAAAAGGAGAAGAAGAAGAAAAGAAAGAAAGCAGAAGGAGAGGGGAAAGAGGGCTCCCAGCAGGGAGGTAGATGGGAGACCCCAGTGCCATGAGACAGGAAAGAGAGAGGCCCACGTTTTCCTCTGTGGGCCATTCTTTCTGTCCCTCCCTCTGCTTCTGAGCCAAGCAGCCCCTCCCCTCGTTCAGCCACTTGAGATTCTCATCCTAGTCTTTCTAAGGTCGGCCTGTAGATTCAGGAACAGAGTGCCTGGGTCCTTTCTTCAGGCACTCGAGCTGCATTCAAGAAACATCCTGTTTTCCCACCTCCCAGGAAGACCCTCAAGTATAACTTCCATCTGTCCTGCTGCAGGACCCATCCTGGAACTTAGCTCTCCCCTGTGGGTGGGGCTGGGGGTCCAGTTGGGACCCAGGAGCCTGTGCCCAAGCCCAGAGTCGTCTCAGGTTTCCTGGGCTTAGGTGGGCTTTTTTTCCATCCCCTCTCCCTTCCATGGGCAGCCTCAGAGAGCACATTCCAGCTGAAATTAAATCACATTCCTCTCTCCCTGCTTCATGAGGATGGCATTGCTGACAGCAGCTGTGACACCACAGGGTCAAGTGGCAGCAGCTGGTTCCCCAGGGAGGGGCTGAGAAGGGGGCAGGGAGGGAAGTGGAGGATCAGGGCCTTTCTTTGGAGGCAATAAGTGAATTCTGATTCTTTGATCTTGAGACCAGAGAAAGAGGCATAGACCCTGCAGTGGCAGGGATCAAGGTTAGACCACAGGATGTCCTAGCTGTGTGGGGATGACCCAGTCCCAGGAAGGCCCCGCAGGGGAAGGAGGTGTCCGGCATCTCTTTCTGAGAGGACCCTGGAAGAACGCGCTCTCCCCACTCCAGGGCTGGGCTCTCACACAGACATTAAGGCTGAAGGAGCCCTTTAAGAGGCCACGCTCTGCACTCCCTTGGCCAGAGCCCAATGCCTAGGTCTTTGATTTCCTCTGAGACTCTGGTGGCAGTGGCGGCAGGAGCAGCAGCAGCAGCAGCAGCAATGGGACAGCATCAGGCTGGGTTGAATGGAGAGCTCAGCCCCTGACCTCACCCTCTGAGGCGCCTCAGCCTACACAGCCTTATAAGGAAGTGCCCCAAACAAACTGAGGAAGCAACCTCCGGCCCCCCACCCGGCCCCACCCCGTCCAGAAGCTATATTTACCCAGAGGAGGCCCCAGAATAACCTCCCACTTGTCCTTGCACTGATTGGAGGGGTGGGGGAGGGGGAGATACTGTCCCTCTGTGCTCCCTCCCCTGGGACTCCACCCTCAGAAGTGTGTCCCGTTGTCTGTCATGGTCATTCATTTATTTAATACGTGTTTATTCAGCACCCCCTGGGCTCCTAGGCACTGAGCTAGGCTCTGGGCGATGACCAGGACAAAGGTCTTGCTATCCAGGACAAAGGTCTTGCTATCCTAGAAATTCCCATGATGACAACAGGTCTGAGACCCCGCAGTCTCCTGGTTTTGCTCTTACTCTGGCCTCCTTTTCCAGCTCCTTCCCAGTCATCTCGTCTCTGTCAGGAGCTCCTCTGGAGCTCTGTCCAGGGCTCTCTTCATCCTATATGCTCTCTCTGGGGAATCTCTCTCTATATGCTCTCTCTGGGGAAGCTCTGTCCAGGGCTCTCTTCATCCTATATGCTCTCTCTGGGGAATCTCTAGGCCAGTGACCCCCTAATTCTTGTCTCCAACCTGGCCCTCTCTCCTGTGCTCCAGCTCCATGTGTCCACCCACCCCAGGCACCTCCTCCTGGAGGTCACAATTTCCTGCTGGACTCTGCCGCTCAGAAAATAATCCCAGCTGCCCAGGCCAAAAACCTGGGACCCTCTGCTGGCCTATCCCCCTCCCTCCCCTACCGTGGATTACCAAGTCCTGAGATTCCCTTTCCTCACGTGTCTCCTCTCCACCACCACTGCCACCACCACTGTCTCCTGCCTGCACTATGGCAGGCAGCAGCCTCCCTGAAGCCCTCCTGCCCACACCAACCTGTTTCCACGCAGCAGCCAGAGAGTTTGACTTGAAATGCAAACCTGGGCCGGGGGCGGTGGCTCACACCGGTAATCCCAGCACTTTGGGAGGCCAAGGCGGGCAGATCACCTAAGGTCAGGAGTTTGAGATAAACCTGGCCATCATGGTGAAACCGTGTCTCTACTATACAAAAATTAGCCGGGTGTGGTGGCATGTACCTGTAATCCCAGCTACTCTGGAGGCTGAGGCAGGAGAATCTCTTGAACCTGGGAGCAGAGGTTGCAGTGAGCCGAGATCGCACCACTGCACTCCAGCCTGGGTGACAGAATGAGACTCCCATCTCAAAAAACAAACAAGCAAACAAAAAATACAAAAATTAGCTGGGCGTGGCCTCGGGCATCTGTAATCCCAGCTACTTGGGAGGCTGAGGCAGGAGAATTGCTTGAACCCAGGAGGCAGAGGTTGGAGTAGCCAAGATTGCATCACTGCACTCCAGCCTGGGCGACAGAATGAGACTCCTTCTCAAAACAAACAAACAAAAAAAAAGAAACGCAAACCTGGTCAGGTCACCTCTGCTTACAACCCTTTAGAAGCTCTCACTTCAGAATTCATTCATTGCCTCCAAATACGAAGAATTCTTTGTTTCCTGGCTATCTAATGAGACCTGTGTCCCCGAACCCTGGCTCTCTCTTCAGTCTCATCATGAACTTTCTCTTCCCTCCTCCACCGTCTGGCACAGGAGCCTTCCTTCTCTTCCTCAGTTGCCCAGGCTCTCTCTTCCTGCCTCTGAACTTTGCACGTGCTGTTCCCTCTGACTAGAACCGTTTTCCTCCCCCTCTTCCCCCACTGGCCACTCCTGCTCATCCTTCAGGTTCTCAGGAGAGCCTTCCCTGTCTACCCCCTCCCGTACGCCCCCCAGCCCAGGTCAGGTGAGGTCCCCTGCACTCTGCTCCCATAACCTAGGGCACTTCTCTGTTTTCAGATATGATTTCCACTGAGAAGCCCTTGTTCAACTGGTAGGTAAAGCTGCCTGAGTGAGGAAGCACATTGTTCTTTATCTGTGGCTCCCCAGTGCCTGCACAGCGCATGGCACGTAGTAGATGCTCAGTAAATAGTTGTTAACAGATGACGACTACTCCTGTTCTCACCACCAGGAATGTCCCTGTTACTGTCCAACCCTCGTTCCTCTTGCTGCATTGACAGACAATCACTTCCAAAGAGAACACGCCTCCCACGACATATCTCCTTAGGGAAGTCCTCGCTTCTACCCTGTTTGAGATTATTGGCAGCAGTGGCCAGTTTGGTAACTCTATAGGGGATCAGGGGCCCTGTGTGGGGGGTGGGGTGGGCACCAGGCACAGGGAAGGACTGCTTGGCTAGGCCCCTGTCCTCGGCCCTTGCCCAAACGGAGGTGCCCAAGGGCCTGGGGAGATCAAACACAGGGCACCTCTGTCCCATTGGAGGGGCAGGGAGTGGGCCTTCCTTGCCTGGATGCCAATGCACTGGCCCCAGGCCTAGCAGCCTGGCAGGATTAGATAGGGCCTTGTTAGCAGTGGGTACAGGAAGGAGAGAGCGGAGGTTTCGGCTGCCAGGAGGGTGGGGTGGGGAGATACAGGATCTTGGCCCCTGAGGGATGGGGCATAGCGGGTGTGAAATGGAGCCTGGGTGCCCAAGACAGGGGTGCTAGATGGAGATGGGCAGAGAAGCAGACAGTGAGGGCCTGTCAGGGAGGCCCCTATCCACCTCTCTCTGGCTGGATGACAGGAGTAGGAGCCAGAGGGGCTGGGACTTCATCTTCTCATCTTTCTCCAGCCCTCAGCCCTGAGCCCAAAGGGAGGAAGAGCCTGCTCCTGGACTTGGGATTGACTCCAAATTGGAACATTTGTTTGGCAGCCCCTGTCCCACCCCCACCCGTGCTATTTAGAAGTGTCGCCAGATCTTCCTTCTCTGCAGAGCTGAAGCAGCGAGTGGTTTCTATTTGGGTATCCTGACTTCAAGGCCTGCAGGCCCCACCTAACCCAGGAACCCCTGGTCCCCTCCCTGTCCTACACAGGGACACAGAGAGCTCCTGGGAAGTGGGGCAAGGAGGAGACACTGTGGCTGGAGGACCCTCAGGCTAAGCTGCTGCCAGCACAGCACTGTCATCAGCACACCCCTAGCTCCCACCCTGACAGTTCAGCTCCCCCTCCACGTTCCCCTCTTCCCTGCCTCCTGCTGCAGAGTGTGAGGGAAGTCCTACTGAAGAGCTACGCTGTCTTCAGCCTCCTTCCTGCTCTCCTGGGCCCTGGGAGGTTCCCAGGTCACCTGGCCCAGGCTCTCTCATTGTGTGGCAGAGTCTGAGGCTCAGAGAGGATCAACGCTGACCTGAGGCCACGCAGCCAGACTGAGAAAGAACAGGCCTGCCTCTTCCCTCACCCTGCTCCCACCCAGCCAGGCTGAGGAGATCAGGCCAGACGACTTGTTTGGGTTTAGAGACAAGGGGGCTTATTATGCTGGCGGCACCAAGGCGCTAATGGGGGGGACATACAAGGGTGTGGGTGGGCCCAAGTCCTAATCCCTGTAATCAGTGCTGTGGGCAGAGATGATGACGGGCCTGGCTTCTGCAGGCGCTGAGGTCACCTGGACTGGCCTCCCCCCAGCCAAGCAACAGCCCCTGGCCCACCCCAGCCCCCAGCACTGCTGCCTGCAGCTTGGGTCTGTCTGCCTTCATCCCCCCAGGAGGCCCCCGGGTCCTCCTCTCCTCAGGAGGCAGCCCCTCCCCAGCACCGGCTTCCTCCTCTCCCCCGCAGTCTCCCACAGTCTCCCCCGCCACGCCACCCCGTCTCTGCTCCTGTACTAACCCTGAGGGCCCCCTCTGAGTGGGGGAAGGAAGAGTCCAGACTTTGAAGGCGGAGGCATTACTTTATTCAGGCAGGGACTAGCCAGGCAGGGCCACAGCGTGGCAGGGATGGGGGTGGTCAGGACATGGGAGTGCCGTCACCTCCATTAGCCATAGGCCCAGGAGGGTGTGCTACTGCAGTGAGATGGCGCAGGGCTGGTGAGCTTGGGCACAAAAGCCAGCATGTCACCCTCCCTTTGGAGAAGCCTCTGGGCCACAGGCCTTTTCCAGCTGACGGGATGCGGAGGGAAGGGGACCTAGTACTATCGGAATTCAGCTGACTTAGCCTATGAGATGGAGCAGGCAAGAGATTCCCTTTGCAGGGCGGGAGGTTATATTCCTACAGCCTCCATTCTTGGAGTAGGCTCCTTTGTCACACCCCATTTCACCTTAGCGGGCCAGGCCTCTCAGCCAGAAACCATATGTCAAGAGATCGTAAGAGTGCTGCTCCTGAGCAGGGAGCGGGCTTGGAGGCATCCTTCTCCTCCCTGCACCCCTAAGTCCCCAGTGCCGGGCAGATGGTCTTTTCCTAGTCCTCCCCTGAGGACCAGGACTCTCTATCTCCTTCCCTCTGAGTGAACTTCAAGAATTGACTCTGGCCCAGGTGAACAGGAGCCCCTGCCCAAGAGGTCTTCAGAGCACTCCCCTCCTCCTCCTGAAAGGGGCTCCCTCGGTCTCCCTCAGAGACCGGCGGCATTCCTTGCCGCACTTCCTCAGACTGCTCCAGCCCGTTCATCACTCCTCCATTCACATGCTGTGACTTCTCCAAGTTGGGACCCTGGCCGTTAACACCAGTGATGTCTGCCCCTGGACCTGCATCCTCCATTCCACTGGGGATCTCCAGAGGGCCAGGGACTTTGTCCTCCCTCTCCAAGGAAACAGGGTCAGACTCTTCCTCTGAGCCAGAAGGCTCAGCACTGTCCTGGGACTCTGTTTCCAGGGCAGTCATGGGGGCATCAGCCACTGCACCCCTCAAGCTGTCATCCCAGGGGACACTGACACTCACAGAATCAGACTCCAGGAATTCCCCTCTCTGGGAGCTACTCAGGGCCTGGAGGCTGCCAACAGAAGACCCTGGCCCCCACCGCTCAGCCCCTGGCTCCCTCCCCTCCTCCTCATCCTCCTCTCCCTCCTCCCCACTTTCTTCCTCATCTGCAAACCCATCGGACTCCCCATCCCGATCCCAGGCTGCAGGCTCCAGTAGCATCTGGGGCACCTGGCCCAGAGGTTCTGCCACCTCCCCAGGGACCCCAGGAAGAAAAGGTGCCTCAGTCCCCAGGTCCTCAAATTCCTCTGACAGGTCAGAGCCACGGCCACACTCCTCTTCTCCCTCCTCCCGCTCCTCCTCTTCTGAGGGTGGGGCCTCAAGGCCCTCGGAAGCCAGGACAGCAGGATCCCAGCCCTCCTTTCCAGTCTCCCCTTGAGGGGGTGGCCTCTGCTCTCCAGTGGGGTCCCACGTGGGGGAGGTGGGGGACCTGAGGTAGAGGCCCAGGGGAGTGGAGTCTGGAAGGGTCTCCCCGAGCTCATCCTCCTCGCTCTCTTCTCTGCACTCCTCCCCTTCCTCCTGGAGGCCCTCGGGAATCTCCCCAGAACCCAACTCCTCCTGCTCGCTCTCTACTTTCCCCAGGGCTTCAGCCCTCCCCTGCACCCCCCAGCTAGCCTCCTGACTCCCTTCAGCCTGAGGCTGGGGCCCAGGGGCATCTTCCAGGATCGGGGTGTACGTTGGGCTTGGGGGGACCAGCACTGGTGGTACATCCTCCTCAGCTTCCTCTGACCCCAGGGGCCGAGATGGAGGGGCATCACTTCCAGCATGGCCCAGGGTCTCAGCAGGGAACACCTCCTCTGCTCCCCTGGGGGCCTCAGCCTCTGACTCCTCCCTACCCTTGGGAGGCTCCCAAGGGTCTCTGCTCTTCCCAGGCAGCTCGGAGAACTCTGTCCCCAGACCACCTGCCTCCTCTAGGTCCTTTCTAGGCCCTTCCAAGCCTTGAACCCTCTTTGCCTCCACACTCTCCTCTTCCAGGGGTGATTCCATCCCCTCTTCCCTGGTCAGATGGCCTGGGTCCTCCAGCCCTCCCACCTCCTGCCCCAGGCCTGGCTCAGCTCCCGCAGCAGACTCACCCGTGGCAGTCTCTGACCCCAACATGACCTCTGGGGAGGCTTGGTCACCCCCTGGGGCCACATCCTCATCTTCCACCAGGGGCTCTATCGCCTCTGGCAGCCCCTGGGGAGCTTGGAGGCCTGGGGCCCCCACCTGTTGTGATTGCCCTTCGGGGTCCTGGAGGCCCTCAGCCCCTCCCTTCCCACTGGCTCCCTCAACTAGGCCTCTCTGCTCCTTGGGCTCAGGGCTCTCTGGGTGTCCCTCACCTGGAATCCAGACCTCCTCTGTGGCATTCAGCTCTCCCAGCTCTACCACCTCCTCCTTCCCGGTGAAGCCATCCTGCTCCTTCAGATTCAGCTCGGCCTCATCCTCATTTTCCACTCCAGCCATCCCAGGGGGGCTTTCCTGAGCCAGTTCTTGGTCCTTCCCCACCGTATCTTCCCACCTCTGCACATCTGCAGACTGCGGCAGCTCCCGTCCCTCCTCCTCCAGAGACCTCAGTAACTCTTGGTTCTCTCCCTTCCCCAGGTTCTCTTCCTCTTCCAGATTCCTTTGACTTTCCTTGTCTACCTCCTCTGGAGATCTCAAATTCTCCAGGTTCCATGCTCCCAGAGATCTCAATGATTCCTGATTCTCCTCTTCCAGGAGTCTCAGTGTCTCTTGGTTCACTTCCACAGACTCCAGTGGTTCTTGAATTTCCTTTTCTGGAGGTTTCATTGTCCCCTGATTTATTTCTTCTGGAGACCACAGTGGTGCTTGAGTTTCTGGAGATTTCAGTGTTTCCAGGTTCTCTTGTCCTGCGGACTTCAGTGATTCTAGGATCTCTGTTTCTAAAGATTTTACTGCCTCTACACTCTCTTCTTTGAGTGACTTTAAGAACTCTTGATTCTCATTTTCAAGAGGTCTAGCTATCTCCTGGTCAAGAGACTTCAGTGGTTCTGGATCCACTTTTTCTGGGGGTCTTAATGTCATCTGATCCTCTTCCCCTAGAGACCTCTGTCGCTGTTGAGTCTCTTTTTCAAGAGTTCTCAATGACACTTGGTCCTGTTCTTCCAAAGACCTCAGTGATTTGTGATTCTCTGTTTCTAGAGGTCTCACAATACTCTGGTCCTCTTCTTCTAGAGTCTTCAGTGGAATACTCTGGTCCTCTTCTTCTAGAGTCTTCAGTGGCTCCTGGTTCTCTTTTTCTAGAGATCTAAGGGCCTCTTGGTTCTCATCTTCAAGAGACCTCAGGGGTTCCTGATTCTCCTTTGTCAGAGGTCTCAGTGCCTCCTCATCCCCTACTTCTGGAGATCTCAGTGGCTCTTGATTCTCCTTTTCCAGAGCTGTCAATGACTCTAAGTTCTCTTGCAGAGAACTTACTAATTCTTGATTTTCCTTTCCTGGAAATAAAAATGTCTCTAGTTTACCTTCAAGAGATTTCATTAGTTCTTGATTCTCCTTTTGCAGGGATTGCAATGTCTGTGTGTCCTCTTTTCCTATAGGCTTAAGTTGGCCTACAGCCTCTTTTTCTAGAGGTCTCACTACCTCCACATCCTTTAATAGCTCTTTATTTTCCTTTTCTAGACTTTTTAGTGTTTCTAAATCTTCTTCTAAAGACCTCGGACATTCTTGATTCTCCCTTTCTAGTGTCTCATGGCTCTGGTTTTCCAGAGTCTTCAGTGACTCTTGAATCTCCTCTCCCAGAGACTTCAGGGTTTCTTTTTCCAAAGGAACCTGGGAGTCCTGGATTTCCTTCCTGTTTAGATCCTCTTCTTCCCATATTTCCTGCTGCAAGCTGCTTACCACTTTGCCCTCTATGGCTGTTTCTTTCTCTACCAACCCCCAGATTTGCCCTTCACCTTCCCCTTGGCATATGCTGAACACTCTAGACCCACCGGATTCTCCATCCTTAGCCTCTAAACTGGAGTGGTCAGGGCTGAGGGGTGGGGCCAAGGAGGCATGGTCCTCTGGGGACTGGCCTGTACTGGCCTCTTGCCGCTGGCCCCCAGGCTCCTCTGGTCCAGGCAGGACGCTGGCAGGAATGGCCACCCTGGCTTCAGCCCGCAGGGGCTCTGAAGCCTGTTTCCTCCCACCCTGTGTCTGGAGCAGAGAGAGAGGAGCATCCTGGGCTCTGATCTCTGCATCTGCAGCAGGAGAGGGTGCCTGAGGTGTGGGGGGGATGGGGGTGCTGGCCAAGGTAGGGGTACGGGCCTGGAGGAATTCTTGGTTCTTAAGAAAGGCTGGCACAGGTGTCTCAAGGGTAGCAGGCAAGGGTGAGGGGAGGGAAGTTGGGCTCAGGACTGGAAGCAAAGATCCAAGACGCCGGCCCTCTGGGGTCCCAGGGAATTGCAGCTCCAGCTTGGGGTCTGGAAAGGCAGAGGGGGAAGAAACAGCATCAGTATATCACTGGCAGTGAGGGGAGCCACAGAGCAGCCGCCGCTGGCAAGAATATCCATGCGCCTGCCCCTGGCGTCCATGGCTGGGCTGAGAGCATGCTCACTGACACTGGAGGCCACGGACTTGAGATTTAGATTGGTGCCTCTCGGGAAAGATAGGTCTGGGGTATGAAGAGCAAAACAGGATAGTTTCTGGGGGAACTTGGCCCCTCCTCTTACCCTGAAAGCTGAGGGAAGTCTTGGAGCCACCGCCAGGTGTTTGCAGCCGGGAGTTCTCAGCCTCCAGGAGGGTCCTGGAGAGGACAGAGGGAAAGTGGGGTCAGCCCTCTGCCCCCAGGCCTGCAGACAGCAAGCCAGCTGGGGACAACTCAGGCTGAGCTTGCACCATCCAGGCCCTGCAGGCTTCCTCTTCATTTGACACTGTCACACAAAAGCCACACTCAGGGTGAAATCACACAGTCACATACCCACAGACATCACACACTTGGTCACACAAAGTCACACCGTATTTGGGATACACAACAGAGCTCAGACATAGAAGCAGATTCCCACACAGTCGGACATTGCCCTACACACACCCACACAAGGCTTGGGCTAGCCTCCTCCTCCCACCCCAGGCCAATGACCTCATCCTCTGTGTGGGGGACCAATTCTCATGCTAATTGCTGCCATTGTCCAAGCCACCATCTGGAGGGTCTGAGAAGGAGAGGATTCTGGGGAAGTGGGAATTCTCAGGCTGTTCCCATGGGATGGGCTCCCTCCTCCTTCCCCGTGGCCCCCAGAGCTAGCGACAGACAAAAGCAAATGAATTCAGCTCCCCCTCTCCAAATCCTTTTCATGCCTCAAAAAACAGCAGTTAAATTCCTCGGGGCCCACCAGACCCTTCCCCCGGTGGCTTCACTGGGGGTCAGGGCCCTCATCTCAGGATCTCTAAGCACTCTGGATCCCAAGCTCTTCAGGGCACAGAGGTCTTTGTGTCCAGGCCCCTGCCTCAGCACCCCTTGAACCAATGAGGGGAGCAGGGACCAATCAATTCAATAACTTAGGCTGAGCAGCTGCTCCTCTCTGCTTTGCTCCATGATCTCTGAGTCTGGTTAGCACTCGCTGTAGCCTCACCTCTGTCCTTCCCAGTGCTGCGGCCTTCCTTCTTGGCTTCTCTTCCCTGGCGGTGGGGCCCCTCTCCTCCATGTCCTCCCCAGAGCCTCACTGACCTTCCATCTCTGGGCCTTGCCTCCCCTCCTTTCCTGGATCTCATGTGGCCCTTCACCAGCCACAGAGCCCCTTCCTCAGGCTCCATCAATGGCCCCTCAGCCAACAGGACCAGTTTCCCAGAAGAGACGGCGGGCTTTGCCCAAGGCCACATAGCAAGTGAGAAGCCACCCCTCCTTGGTCTCAGCCATTTCTAGGATAACAGAAAATGTGGACAATGAAAGGCTGGGCAGGACCAAGGGCACTAGGGGCATCAGAGGAGTCAGGCCCCATGACATCCAGGCTAGAAGAGGCCTTGGAAGTCCCCCAGCCCAGCCCTCAGCCCCTAGACAAGGCTGAGGCCCAGGTCAGGTGGCAAGTCAGTGCAGCCACCCCATGCCTGCAATGACTCCTTTCCGTGGCTGCCAAAGGACAATGACCCCCTGGGTGTGGGTACGCATAGAGTTGGTGCTTTGCCCCTTGGGGGAAGGGTCTGGATGCAGTTGCCCCACACGGGCCCAGCCCCTCTCCAGAGGCTGTCCCACTCGGCAATATCATCTCTCCTGGGGGGGTTTCCTGGGCACAGGACATTTCTCAGGTCTCCAGCCTATGGGGGAGGAGATGGTTTCAGGCAGGACATGTTCTGGTGTGGAAGTGACCATCCTAGAGTCACAGAACCCAGTGGCAGCAGAGTTGCCATCACCTACACCTCTGGTCCCCTTCAGCCACACAGTCTGCCCCAGCATGTGTGTGTGCCTCTGTGTGCCTGGGTGGACAGGGCTCGTCTCGTACCTGTACGTGGCCACCTCCAGGCTGAGGGACATCTTGAGATGCGCCAGCTGCTGCCGACCTTCCAGGACCTGAGCGATCTGGCTCTGTAGGCCCTGTTTCTCCTGCTCCAGGGCCTCCACAGCCAGCTGCAGGGCAGGCGAGAGGCAGTCAGCGGGGGGGCTGGGGTCCCTTCTGTGAACCAACCTGCATCCTGCCCACTGCCGCTGCCCGGGAAGCACCTCCTGCTCCCTGGCTGACTTTTCTGTGTAGCAGACCCCCGCCTCCCCTACCCTATTCCCTGCCCAGAGAGCCCCTTCTGGATCAGCCAAGATGAGCCCAGGGCCCCTGTCAGCCCTCTCAGCTCTCTCCCATGGCCTGCTCCTCCTCTGAGGATGCTGATTAAATGGTAGCACATGTTGCTCAGAACACAGCTCCCACAGGAAGGGGATGTGAGGGAGGAGATGAGATGGGTTATGGAGAGAGAAGAGGGGAAAAAAAAGGGAAAGCAGAAGGAAAAACGATTAATCAACAGGCCTGGAGCCTGCAGGAGTGGAAGGCAAACAGCCCCTGTCCCCCACTGGTCCCATCTCCCACAGCTGTCTCCTACTCCTCACAGCAGGCTCTCACCCCCGCCCCACCCCCATTTCCCACATGTTCTGGATTTTCTCTCCTCTGAGAGGGGGGATGGGGAGGTGGCCATGGCACCTCTGTGTGGCCCAGGCAAGAAGCTGTTTTCTCAGCTGCTGGCCACATCTGTGCCCTGTGAGAAGGAGCAGCTGTTATGGGCCTCTGGAATGTGCTCCAGGGAGCCGAGAAGCCATGACATGGGAGGGGGCTGGTAGCCATTCATTCACGGCCCCTCACTCCTCCCCTCAGGGGGAGGAGGGCTGTGAGGAACTTGGTGATTCTGAGTGGCCAGGCCACCAGACTCAGCGCAGAGGCGACAGTGCTGGGTGTCTTCCTAGTAATACCAGAGCCTGGGGAGGGGCCTGGAGCCCAGGTCATCATCAGAGCCAGAAGGTGCCATCCAGAGAGTGGCGGGGCTGCTGCAACGGGTCTTGGGCCTGACTGCCCACCCGGGATGTGAGTCGAGAAGCCCCGCCATTCGCATCCTACACTAGACGGGCTGTAAAAGTCTAGGACTTGTGGCACCAGGTTTCTGAGAACTGGCTCCTGATTCAGCAGCCAGCTAGCCCCACTCCCTTCCCAGGTCTCTGAGCTTCATAAGGGACTTTCTGGAGCTTTCTAGGACTTTCTCTCACCCAGGCCCTCAACCTCCTCACCTGGAACTTTTCAGTAGCCCGCAGCCGCTCCTGCCAGCGGCCCTCCAACCTCTGTTCCAACGCTGCCCTGCGCTCCTGGAGGCCTCCGCGCTCAGCCTGGAGCTGCTGCAGCTCCAGGCGGCCCTCGCGGGCACCCTGCACCGCCCGGCCCAGCCGCTCGCGGGCCTGGCCCAGCGACGTCTCCATGTGTGCCACGCGCTCCTGGTAGCCGCGCACTGCCCCGCGCCACGCCTCGCCCAGTCGCCTTGCCAGCTCCTCCACCTCCGGAGCCGGCGCGGGAGGCCCGCGGGGCGGCGCGGGGCAGCGGGGGGCACAGGCGGCCTGCGCGTTCAGGCCGACGCGCTCCTCCTCGTGCGCCACGCGTAGAGCCTCTAGCTCGCGCTCCAGCTCTGCCACCTGGCTACTCAGCCAGGCCCGGGCGCATTTCTCCGCCTCGACGGCGCGCCGGTTGCGGGCTACCTCCTCCGTCGTCCGCTCCCGGGCCAGCCGCAGCTGCTGGCATCGGCCTGCCACGCCCTCCAGCTCTTCAGCCAGGTTGTCGCGCGCCACCTCGGCCGCGTGCTTCTCCCGCCAGCGCTGGTCAACCAGGGCCCTCAGGGCCGCCAGCTCGTCGTCGGCACGCGCCCGCCAAGAGGTGTCCGCGGATTGTGCCCGGAGCCCCCCGAGCTCCGCGCTGAGCAGCTCATTCTGCTCCTCCAGCGCCTTGACCCGGGCCAGGTAGGCCTCCAGGCGCCGATTGAGCTCCCACATCTGAAACGACTCCTCCCCCATGCAGCCCTCCATCCTGCTCGTCTGACCCACTGAGGATGGACAGACGCGGGGCACCAGGAGAAGGGAGCGGCTCGCAGAGCTTTTAGGACGGAAGAGAAAAGAGACCGACGGGGACAATGACGGGGCGGGGCGGGGTGGGAGTAGCCTGAGCGACTGAGAGTCGGGAGTGGGAGCGAGGCTATTCATACTCCCGCCAGGCGGGCGGGAAGAGGGGCGGGACCCAGGCCTTAACCCCTTAGAGGTCAGAGAGTGGCAGCAGCTTCTGGCCCCGCTTCCCCAGGGTGCTGGAGAGTGGAACCAAAGAAGAAGCCGTACCATGGAGAATCGGATCTGATGGTGGTGGCTTTCTGAGGGAGGAGGCTGTGAAGAAGGGTCACAATCCCCGAAAAAGGCAGATAATGCACAGAACTGAGCCTTTGGGGGTGGGAGTGCCAGGACGTTCCAGCCTGGGAGGGAGTGCAGTCTCAGTTACTCAACACATCCGAGAGAGGTATCATTTACTGAATTCCTCTAAGACTCAGTTTCCTCATCCATAAAATGGGAGCAATGATGGAAATCGCATGGCTGCTGAAAAAAATGGATGTGGCCAGGTTTTTGTTTTTTGTTTTTTGTTTTTGAAGTAGCAAATGCTCCTCCTCCTGAAATACTGGAGAGAGTACTACAGCATTGCAGAAAGAAGCTGGAGAGACGCTGCCTGGAAAACAAAAACAAATGTCTGATATTAGGACACACGGATACACACACACACACACGCTATTGCCTGAGTCCCCATCAGAAAAGGGAGCGACCAGGTGAAGGGCCGTCATGGGCTTAAGAACGTTTGTCCATCCTTCCTATAAGTCTTCCGTATAACTGCGAGGTTCACACATCCGCTTTAGGAAGTTCTGTTCTTGGGGAAGGGCCCCTTCTCCCGCACCCCCTGCCAGAGAATGTTGGGTGGTGGACGCCCTCTGGCGGCTTTCAGAAGTGGAAGCAGCAGGAAGAGGCCATTCTTTTCCTTCCTAACGACTAGCCCAAGTTTATCCAGCCTTTATGATGTGCCCAGTCGTGTTCCAATATTTTACTTCCATGATCTGACTTAATCTTCAAAACAACCTTTTAAAGATTCTACAGTTTATGAAGTAGAGAGCTCACCAAGGATGAGAGTAGTAGGGAAGGCTTTCTGGACGGAGTGCATCGTTGAGCTGGGAGGTAAAGGACAGGTGGGATTTGGGGGATTTACAGTGAAGGAGAAGTAGGGCTGGGGAGGAGACGCAGCGATAATGAGATGGAGGGGATCTTTGGGGAAGGCGTTTCTGATCAAGCTGCTAAATCCAATTTAGCTCAAGTGTTAATTGAGCACCTACTATGTGTCAGCACCAAAGAGATTGCAGGGACTCTGTCCCAGCCCTGGAAATGCTTATAGTTTGGTGATGTGAGGTCAACAGTGATGGGCACTCATAGCCTGGTGGTGGAGGTAAACATAAAAAGATGACTACAATACTTAATCAGCCTCCAAGGTGCTGGGGACAGAGCCAGGCAGCACAGAGGATGGAGAGGGTTTTCTGGGTAGAGGGTACAGCCGGGTCAATAACCAGGAAGTCATCCCTCCAATATCCCCTCCCCTTGAGGAGTCGCTCAAGGACCCCATCCCTGTCCCTAGGCCAATGGGGCTTTGGAATTCACCACCAATATGTAGAATGGAGGCCAGGGAGGGGTTAGTGACAGGACATTGACTGAGAGTCAGTGCAGGCTGGGAGGCTGAGGATCTGGGATGCCCAGGCTCCTTCAACCTTGCATTACCTCATAAATCCTGCTGTTTGATTTGGGCTGAGGGCTCCCCAGAGTTGTGGCCAGCAGAGCTTGCTTGGAATCTCCTCCTCTCTTTCTTTTATTTTTATTTTTATCTTTGAGAGGGAGTCTTGCTCTGTTGCCCAGGCTGGAGTGCAGTGATGTGATCTCGGCTCACTGCAACCTTCGCCTCCCCGGTTCAAGTGATTCTCCTGCCTCAGCCTCCCAAGTAGCTGGGATTTCAGATGGCTGCCACCATGCCAGGCTAATTTTTGTATTTTTAGTAGAGATGGGGTTTCACCATGTTGGCCAGGCTGGTTTGAACTCCTGACCTCAGGTGATCCACCCGCCTTGGCCTCCCAAAGCGCTGGGATTACAGGCATGAGTCACCGCACTCCTTCTCTCTTTCACTTTCTGTCTGGGAGGAGAGGAATGCTAAATGTTTGAGATCCCTTGGGATTCTTGGGGGAGGTCCCCTAAAGAGGTAGGGTGGCATTGGGCTGGGGGTTCCTCTCTGAACCCCTCACCCTCACCCAAAGGGGAGACATTTGGAACCGTGTCTCATGCAAAGAGTAGCTGACTTTTGCACTTTCTAACTGAATGACATTGGACAAATCACATAACTTCTCTAAGTGAGCCTGCGTTTACCTATTTGGTAAAGCAGGTTAATACCCACGTATCCCTATAAGTTTGTTCTGATAATCAAATAAGACCAGGTATAGGGAAGTCTTTGTATAAAGCCTTTTTTGAGGACCGTCACAATGAAAGCCATTAAGCTAAAGGAAACCTCTCTTGTGAATCACTCTTGGTGAGTTTTAGGAATTATGGGGAATATTGTTAAGAATTCTGGGGAAGAGTGTGGCATTGATTTTCCTAAAACAGGAGATGGTACGTTCCAGCATTCACAACCTAGAGGCTCTACATCAGTGCTTACCAGATTCTAAACAGATACCTGATATTTGAGGCACTTAGAGAAATAAGGCCCTCCCTAGAGAAACTTAGGCCCTCCCTTCCTCTCCGTCCCTGGTGACTGCATTTGGCTACTGGGATGTTTGTGGGGCCGTTGGCTGTACCTTTTATTAGGTCTCTGGACCCAGGACATATGAACTATGTGGTACTACAACTGGTGGATACAAAGTCAGCCCAGCAGTCATCCCCAGAGATGGCCATGAGCAAGCTTAGGGGGTTCTGTGTGCTGCCCCGAGGGAATCCTGTCCTTGGTCCTGACAATTAAAAGTTTTAATTAAAGACTTGAATGAAAACATGGAAGCCATGTTTATCAGATCTACAGACTATGCAAGAACTGAGAGTTATATTTTAACAAAATAGAAAAAAAAACAGATGACATTTAATAGGGATAAGTGTAAAATTCTGCTTTTGGTTTCAAAAAATCAACAGCATAAGAAGAGGAGAATAAAGCCTGGCTGAAGAGTAGGGAGTGTCTAGCGAAGAAGAAAGAGCTGGGGGTTTTAGAAGACTACAAGCTTGTTAGGAAGAAACCAATACTAAGTGGCTGTCTAAAAAAGTGAAAAGGATATAAGTGACTATAGATGCAAGGTGTCCAGATGAGCAACGGCAACACTCCTATTGCCCTCCATATCTGGAGTGTTGTACTGGACACTATATTTTAAAAGGGACCTTGATGGATTGGAGTTAATCCCAGAAGAAGATGACCAGATGGTAAGGGATCTTGGAATAATGTTTTTGTATTTTTAATTTTTTTAAATTTTATTTATTTATTTTGGAGACGGTCTCACTCCATCACCCAGGCTGGAGTATAGTGGCGTGGTCTCAGCTTACTGCAACCTCTGCCTCCCCGGTTCAAGCGATTCTCAGTCTCCCGAGTAGCTGGCACTACAGGCTTGTGCCACCATGCCCAGCTAATTTTTTGTGTTTTTTTAGTAGAGACGGGGTTTTCACCATGTTGGCCAGGCTGATCTCAAACTCCTGGCCTCAAGTGATCTACCTGCCTCAGCCTCCCAAAGTGCTGGGATTACAGGCGTGAGCCACCGAGCCCATCCCAGAGTGTTTGATAAAGACTTTCTGAATGAACTTGTGTCTGAGCTCTGAAACTAAAAATAATGGCCTCTGAGTAGCACACACACAGACTAAAGGAAATTGCCAGCCCCCACCCTGAAGGCCTTCTCCCCACCCAAGTCTGCATTAGAGAAGGCAAGCGGAATGTGAGGAGACTGTGACCAGCAGCACTGGAGTGTGGAGTGGCTAGTCCAGGATGGCAAGCTGTGGCTTTCCCTCCTCTGCTCAGAGGGCAAGGACGATGCCCACCAAGGAGAGTGGGTGCAGCCTCCCCAAGGAAGGACTCCTCAAGGCAGGGCCTGCCAAAGGACACATTGGCATCCCGCTCCAGGCCGGCTGTCTTTTAGGGTGGAGGACTTGCTCATCCACTCTCTTAGCCTCACTGAATAAGGGACACAGAGCCTGGAGAGAGATGAATGGGGAAAGGAAAGGGGCACAGGAGGAGACAGGTGAGGTTCTGTGGGCCAAGAGGACCCCATAAAAGGAGCCCCCATGGTGCAGCCGGCTTGGGTGTCACCACACCCAAGGGAGGTTCGCGTCTGAGGGAGGTTGACTGTAACACTAGGTAAGTGGCACCTACCCCTGTGTTTTCCTGTGTCCTACAGAGGGGAAATAAGCCTCAGAGGGGGCCACAGGGGTGGGGGTGGGTGCAAAGAGCAGAGCATTCCTCTCCCCAGTGCCAGCCTTTGGACCTGGGGCCAAGCGTTGGCTAGCAGGTAATGAAGAGTGTTTTAATGGGATAGGAGACTGAAGTTTAAAACTGGGTCAACTGAACTATATAGGACTTGTATAGCCCAAAGTGCCTAGAAAGCTCTAGAATCTGCCAAAAAGTCATTACAGGACAGGAGGAGGAGATACAACAGAACACTGCAGGCAGTGGTCAGACAGATCTAAAACTCTTTCATTTTTGTTACCTCCCCTATCTCTTACCTTCTTTGCCTCGCAATGCATGGGCTAGGGCAGGGGCCAGGGAGTCGCTCTTGCCCTCATCCCTAACTTAGCCCCTCCTCTACTCTCCCTTTCCCTCCACTTCCCAGCTAGACAGGTCCTACTGGACGCATGTGGCAAGGATAAGGTCAGCAATGAGTCTTAGAAAAGAGATGGGGAGAGGGATACAAACAGGATGGAGACCAGGTGGCAGGGGAGCAACTTTGAGAAGCTCTGTACCAAAGCACCTGGGAAGCAGGGAAAGGGAAGGGCCTCTTCTGGGCAGCCTGGCTGGGACCTGGGAGCTCTGCATCCTGGCTGGGCCCTGCCTTTCTGTCCTGCTTTTCCCCAGCCACAGGAGGGAGGCTTGGAGCTGGCACCAGGAGGTGGGAATGTCCCTTCTCACTCTATTTTCTCCTTTCCCTACTGGAGGGATGATGGGACTGGCTTTCCTGCCCTCTCCTTCCCTTCACGTCCACAGCAGGAAAGGTGGCCTTCCCATTCTCTGTCCTGGGGGTAGAAGCTAAGGAGCAGCCCAGTGGAGTGAAAAAAACATTGAACGGGGAGCCCTGTGTCACTATGGGATATTTGAACTAATCAAGTCACCCCTCTGGGACTTGGTTTCCTTACTGATTTATTTTTTTAAATTTGACTTCCTTTTATTTTTTGAGACAGGGTCTCGCTCTGTCACCCAGGCTAGAGTGCAATAGTGCAATCACAGCTCACTGCAGCCTTAACCTCCCAGGCTTAAGCGATCCTCCTGCTTCAAAGTCCCAAGTAGCTGGGACTACAGGCACGTGCCACCACACCCAGCTAATTTTTTATTTTTTATTTTTGTAGAGAAGAGGTCTCACTATGTTGCCCAGGCTGGTCTCAATCTCCTGAGCTCCAGCAATCCTCCCACCTGGGCCTCCCAAAGTGCTAGGATTACAGGTGTGAGCCATCAAGCCCAGTTTTTTTTCTTTTTGAGACAAGGCCTCACTCTGTCACTCAGGCTGGAGTGTAGTGGTGCTATCAGGGCTCACTGCAGCCTTGACCTCCCGGGCTCAAGTGATCTTCCCACCTCAGCCTCCTGAGTAGCTGGGACCACAGGTGCATGCCACTATGCCCAGCTAATTTTGTTTATTTTTTGTAGAGATGGGGTTTTCCTATGTTGCCCAGGCTGGTCTTGAACTTCTGGGCTCAAGTGATCCACCCACCTCGGCCTCCCAAAGTGCTAGGATTATAGGTGTGAGTGACCTCACCGGGGCCAAACAATATTTATTAAGCACCTATTGAAAACCAGGTGCACGGTAGGCACCCAATAAATGTTGCAAAGGAATCAAAGGTGACCGATATGGAGCCCTTCCCCAAGGAGCCTATGGGTGTGTTAGAGGGCAGGCCTGGGAGCCAGGGAGTATGTCCCGTGCAGACAGGCAAGCATGAGCAAGGGAACCCAGAGGAGGGGGCAGGCATGATGAAGGGAGGAGCATGGGCCTTTGTCCTCTGGGCAGCGAGGAGTCATGAAGGGTTTTAACCTCAACCAAAGGGTAGCCTGGTGAGATTTGCATCTTAGAAAGATCATCTTGGAGGGTTGGGGTAGGTGGCGAGTTAGAAGGCGGTTGCCACCAGCAAGGCTGGATGAGACCTGAGCCTCAGGGTGGAGAGGAGGGAAGAGACATGAGAATTTCTAGGCTGTGTGTGTTCCAGGATGAGTTAGATGTGGGTTTGGAGGGAGGGGACAGGGAAGACTCCCAGGTATGTGGTTAAGCCCTAGGGAAGGGGAGGGATAGTGGCATGGGGGAGATACAGCAGCTTCCAGATGTGCAGCTCTAGGGTTGGGGGCTGGGATAGAGATTTAGAAGGATGCTGCCTGGTTAGGGTGGATAAAGGGCGACTAAGAGCATGGATGAGGCCGCCGAGGATAAGGGTAAGGGTGTAAAACAACAAGCTGTTCCCTTTTAACCCTAACTCTCTGGGTCTGTGGGGTTTTTTGTTTGTTTTGTTTTTGTTTTTGTTTTGACACAGAGTCTCACTCTGTCACCCAGGCCGGAGTGCAGTGGTGCAATCTTGGCTCACTGCAACCTCTGCCTCCCGGATTCAAACAACTCTCCTGCCTCAGCCTCCCAAGTAGCTGGGATTACAGGCACGTACCCCCATGCCTGGCTAATTTTTGTATTTTTAATAGAGACGGGGTTTCACTATGTTGGTCAGGCTGGTCTCGAACTCCTGACCTCAGGTGATCCGCCTGCCTCGACCTCCCAAAAGTGCTGGGATTACAGGCATGAGCCACCACTCCCAACCTGGGTCTGTGGTTTTGATGAGCAACTTCAGAGAAGCAACCTGCCCACTTCCTCACTCAGCGCAGGTCTCTGTTCTGCAGAAAGTAGTGGGGTCTGTTGGGGCATGGCCACCAGGGGCCATTATTGCCTCAGGAAAAGCTACATTCTCTGGGAAACAATTTTTGAAAACCTTAAGATTTGCATAGTGAGACAGGTAATATCATCATCATTATCATCCAGTTTTCTACCTGAGGAAACGACTCAGAGAAATTGAGTAACCTATCCAGGATCACACAGCTAGAACTTGAACTTCACTTCTGACTCAGCCTGTACCTCCCCCTTTCTGGGAAAGAAGGCGATGTTGGGGGATCAGAGGATGAATCAGAGAGGAACTAGTAGGGAGCCTTCAGTATCTTTGCCATCCCTCATGCTCCTCCTACCATCTCACTCAGGGCCAGCTTAGCCCCCCTGGAGCCAGGAAATGACCAGCTCTGGATTCAAAACCCTCTCCCTGGGTTAAAATCTAGTCTTCCTATCCCATCACCACCCACCTACCTAGTTTTTGGGAGAAGTAAATAGAGGAGAACTAAAGGCCAGGTGGGGCTGGGCTGGAGCTCAGATCAGGGGGCCAAGGTTAGGCTGGGCTGGGCTGCCAGGAGAGGCTGAAGCTGAGGTCTATGTTTGGCAGTACCTCTGTGCCCTCCCACACTAAGCTCCCATTAGGGAGCTGACTAAATGTCCACCCTCATGCAAGCCTGATCACATCTCCAGGGCTGAGTGTGGCTGTGAACACCCCACTGAAGGAGGGCACAGATACCACAGTGTGCTGACAAGTGAAAGATGCATTATCCAGAAGCAGTGTGGCAAAGCTATTAAGAGTACTGGTGCTGGCCGGAAGCGGTGGCTCACGCCTGTAATCCCAGCATTTTGGGAGGCCGAGGTGGGCAGATCACCTGAGGTCAGGAGTTTGAGACCAGCCTGGCCAATGTGGCAAAACCCCGTCTCTACTAAAAATACAAAAAATTAGCCGGGTGTGGTGGTGGGCACCTGTAATCCCAGCACTTTGGGATGCCAAGGCAGGAGAATCGCTTGAACCTGGGAGGCAGAGGTTGCAGTGAGCCGAGATCGAGCTATTGCACTCCAGCCTGGGCAACAAGAGTGCAACTCCACCTAAAAAAAAAAAAAAAAAAAAAAAAATGAGCACAGGTGCTGGAGGCAAACCTGAGTTTGAGTTCTGGTGAGGCACTTAATCTTTCTGAGTCTCAGCTTCCTTATCTGTAAAAAGGGATAATAATACCCACCTCATCTGAGCAGAGAGCGATCACCCCTGTAAGGGACTGGGTCTATCTTATTCAAATTCCCCATGCCTGATCCTCCTCAGGTACTCAACATACGCTTATGAAATGAATAAATTAATGAATAAAGGGGTGTCTGGGTTTTTACTGACTGTGCTGCTGTGAACGCTCCTGCCCGTGCTCCTGGGCACATGCACATGCCCATTTCTGAGGTGCGACCCGGGAGGGAATTGCTGGTCGCAGGGAAAGCATATCTTCAGCTTCACCTGATAATGCCACATTGATTTGTGTTTGTTTATTTGAGATGGAGTCTTGCTCTGTCACCCAGGCTGGAGTGCAGTGGTGCGGTCTTGGCTCACTGTAACCTCTGCCTCCCAGGTTCAAGTAATTGTCCTGCCTCAGCCTCCCCAGCAGCTGGGACTACAGGCCCACACCACCACACCCAGCTAATTTTTTGTATTTTTAATAGAGATGGAGTTTCATCATGTTGGCCAGGCTGGTCTCGAACTCCTGGCCTCAAGTGATCCGCCTGCCTCGACCTCCCAGAGTGCTGGGATTACAGACATGAGCCACTGCATCTGGCCCCCAAGTTGTTGTATTTATTTATTTATTTATTTTGAAGACAGGTTTCACTCTGTCATCCAGGCTGGAGTACAGTGGCTCGATCTTGGCTCACTGCAACTTCCAACTCCCAGGTTCAAGCAATTCTCCTGCCTCAGCCTCCCAAGTAGCTGGGATTACAGGCCCTCGCCATGATGCCCAGCTAATTTTCTTGTATTTTTAGTAGAGATGGGGTTTCACCATGTTGGCCAGGCTGCTTTCGAAATCCTGACCTCAAGTGATCCATCCGCCTCAGCCTCCCAAAGTGCTAGGATTACAGGTGTGAGTCACTGTGCCCGGCCCACATTGCTTTAAAAAATGCTCATACCAGTGGCCGGGCACGATGGCTCATGCCTGTAATCCCAGTACTTTGGGAGGCCGAGGCGGGCGCATCACGAGGTCAGGAGTTCGAGACCAGCCTGGCCAACATGGTGAAACCCAATTTCTACTAAAAATACAAAAATTAGCTGGGCGTGGTGGTGTGTGCCTGTAATCCCAGCTACTGAGGAGGCTGAGGCAGGAGAATGGCTTGAACCTAGGAGGCAGAGGTTGTAGTGAGCCAAGATCGTGTCACTGCACTCTAGCCTGGATGACAGAGGAAGACCCCGTCTCAAAAAAAAAAAAAAAAAAAGTGCTCATACCAATTTACTCTCCCATAAGCAGTATACAGAGTTCTCATTGCTCCACATTGTCTTGATACTGTGAGGCTTTTATTTTTTTACTTATTTATTATTTTTTGAGATGGAGTCTCGTTCTGTCACCCAGGCTACAGTGCAGCAACATGATCTTGGCTTGCGGCAACCTCTGCCTCCCAGGTTCAAGCGATTCTCCTGCCTCAGTCTCCCGAGTAGCTGGGATTACAAGCTCATGCCTCCACACTCAGCTAATTTTTTTGTATTTTTAGTAGAGACGGGGTTTCACCACGTTGACCAGGCTGGTCTCGAACTCCTGACTTCAAGTGATCCACCCGTCTGGGCCTCCCAAAGTGCTGGGATTACAGGTATGAGCCACCATGCCTGGCGGTACTGTGAGACTTTTAAATTTTTCACAATTGTGAAGTATGCTCACTTAATACAACTGGGGAAATATTAAATGAATGAAAATTGCAAACATCATGTGAGCAGGAAAAGCAAGCTGCAGTAAAATATGCACAGTGGATGCCACTTATTTAAACATTTAAAACCCTGCCAAACCAAACAATATGTTATTTATAGATACTTACATATGTAGTGTTTATATATAAATATATATATATTTTTTTTTTTTTTTTTGAGACAGGGTCTTGCTTTGTCTGTCAGGCTGTAGTGCAGTGGCAAGATCACAGCTAACTGCAGGCTTGACTTCCTGGGCTCAAATGATCCTCCCACCTCAGCATCCCCCGAGTAGTGGGGACTACATGGGTGCACCACCACACTGAGCTAATTTTTGTATTTTTTTTTAGGGATAGGGTCTCACTATATTGCCCAGGTTTGTCTAGAACTCCTGGGGTCAAATAGCCTGCCCACCTTGGCCTCCCAAAGTGCTGGGATTACAGGCGTGAGCCACAACACCTGGCGGGAAAAATATTTTTTAAATTATTTTTTATTTTTAAAATTATTTTTAATTATTATTATTATTTTTTTTGAGACGGAGTCTCACTCTGTCGCCCAGGCTGGAGTGCAATGGCGGCATCTCGGCTCACTGCAACCTCCGCCTCCCGGGTTCCAGTGATTCTCCTGCCTCAGCCTCCTAAGTAGCTGGGAATACAGGCGCCCGCCACCACGCCCGGCTATTTTGTATTTTTTAGTAGAGACAGGGTTTCACCATATTGGCCAGGCTTGTCTCTAACTCCTGACCTCAGGTGATCCGCCCACCTCGGCCTCTCAAAGTGCTGGAATTACAGGCGTGAGCCACCATGCCTGGCCTTAAAATGTTTTTTGTTTGTTTGTTTGCTTTTGAGATGGAGTTTCACTCTTGTTGCCCAGACTGGAGTGCAGTGGCGCCATCTCGGCTGACTGCAACCTCCACCTCCCAAGTTCAAGTGATTCTCCTGCCTCAGCCTCTCAAGTAGCTGGGATTACAGGCGTGTACCACCATGCCCAGCTAATTTTTGTATTTTTAGTAGAGATGGGGTTTCACCATGTTGGTCAGGCTGGTCTCAAACTCCTGACTTCAGGTGATCTGCCCACCTCGGCCTCCCAGAGTGCTGCGATTACAGGCATGAGACACCACACCCAGCTTAAAATGTTTTTAAAAATAGAGATAGGTCTCGCCACTATGTTACCCAGGCTGGTCTCAAACTCCTGCACTCAAGTGATCTGCCCTCCTCAGCCTCCTACAGTGCTGGCATTACATGTATGAGCCACCGTGCCCAGCATGCAAAAATATTTTCAAAAGGCAAAATAACAATAGAAAGAATGGAAAGGACAGTGGCTCCGACTTGGGAGGAAGAAAGAGATGCCAGCAGGGGACAAGTGTGGTGGCTCACGCCTGTAATCCCATCACTTTGGGAGGCCAAAGCGGTTGTATCATTTGAGGTCAGGAGTTCAAGACCAGCCTGGCCAACGTGGTGAGACCTCATCTCTACAAAAAATACAAAAATTAGCTGGGCGTGATGGCAGGTGCCTTTGCCTGTAGTTCCAGTTACTCGGGAGGCTGAGGCAGGAGAATCGTGTGAACCCAGAAGGCAGACATTGTAGTAAGCCAAGATCACGCCACTGCACTCCAGTCTGGACGACAGAGCGAGACTCCATCACAAAAAAAAAAAAAAAAAAAGAGAGAAGCCAACAGGCAATTGATGCTTGGGAGCTGTGAGGGCTTGAGAGGCACACCACCGTCTGGAATGTGATTCTTTATTGATCGAGTACAGGAACTATTTCAAAATAAATAAAACCTAGAGTGGGGCCATCTTAAGTGTCTAAAAGGCTCTTGGGTAAAAGAGCTCGGACTTTTCTTCTATGGTTCCAGGAGGCAGAACCAGGTCTGAAGGGTGGAAGCTACAGGCACCAATTTCAGCCCAAACGAGCCAGTCACAATACTTGTCTCTGTCCTGGAACGAACTGCCACCAGAGGGAGTGAGGACCCTGTACCTGGGTGTTCAAACACAGATCAGATAACCACTCTTGGGGGATTCATTTTAAGATCTGTTCTAGAGGACTGGTGGCTTCTTGAATCCCAGGAACTCTAACAAGCTGGGAATGAACAACAGTCCATCTTGATCCCTGGGCTCCCCTTCTGTCCTCTCTGGGGAGCTTCAGTTCCTGCCCTGAACTATTTCCAGAGACCTGGAAATGAATTCCAAGAACCTCCTTGGATTGTGGGATCTAACAGAATGGTGTGGAATCACAAGGAGGAAGAGGCAGTGGGCTCTAGACCACCAGCCCCTCGCCTGGCCAAGTGGGAGAGGGGTCTCAGGGCCCAGGCTCAGCCTGGAGGCTCAACCACTAGCAGAAGCAACTTCTGCGCAGCGCCTCCTCCCCGCAGTGTTGTGAAGTCCTGCCCCAGCCGGGTGGCATCAAGGCGAGGCTCCTGCTAGACCCCTTCGCTAGGTGTGGTGTCTCACTCAAGAAGCCACTAGGTGGAGCCAAGACACCGAGGCTCTCCTCCCGTCCCATTTCTGAGATTGGGGGTCAAGCTGTCGTTCTGCAGGGAGTCCAGGGTCCAGAGGGACTGACTAGGAGAGAATGTGAGCAGAAGACGTTCGGGTGAGTCAGCTCTGAGGTGAGTGGATGAACGGTAGGAGAGGGAGTGAATTGGGAAGGGATGTGTTACTCCGTCCAGGACAGTTGGGGGGAGTGGAGGTATATTTATCTCCTGAGCTGGTGGCATTAAAAATAACCAGGGGCCTGGGTAACCCAAGCTCCCCAGCCTCCTATGCTGGGTGGGGGCCATCAATGGGGACTGGAAGGGCAGAGTGAGGAGGAGGCAGAAGGCGGGGCAGGAAAGGTCTTGCGTGCTGCCCTGCCCCCCAGCTGGGGCTACCGCATGCCAGGGACTGGGCTGGCTGGAGGGGGGCGCAGAGAGGGAAGGAGGAGGGGAGAGGGGAGCCAGGCAGGAACAATGCTGGCTCCCAGCCAGCAGCTGAGAGTTGAGTGGGAGACTAAAGAGAGAGGAGGGAAGGGGAAAGAATGAGGTGTGGAGAAGAGAAAGAAAAGAAAGCTGAGAGAGGTGGAGAAAGTTTTCCCACTTGTGCACCCACAGCACTCCCCACCCCAGTCCCTGAGCCCCTTGAGAAAATAAGCCTATCTTCTGAGTTTCATCCCCTTGAGAAGTTAAAGCGACAGCAGGAGGCACTTAAGTTAGCCTCCAGGAAGGACTTCCCTGGAGGAATATGGGCAAACCCTGGGGAGAAGTGGGCCAAAGAAGGTTGTGGGAGGGTGGACTCTCTCTGAGACTCAGCTGGGCTGTGGAACGCGTTCTTGCCGTGAGACTGGGTGCTAGACGGGATGACCTCACCTTTCTGCCTCTGTGTTTCTACAGCTCCTTGGTTGGTTTCTGCGTCAGGGGCTGTGATGACAGAAGGACAATTGCAGGAAAGTTTTGATGAAAGATTGAGCCTTTATTTGCAGCTGTGAGGACGGGGGCTGGGGCTGAGACACAGGCAGCCTGCGGGCAGCAGAGGCTGGCGGTGGTAGAAGTGGGTTCTTCTGGACATCCGTCCCGCAGTGCTTGCTCTGGAGGTCCCGTCCTGGCTCCAGAACTTGGTGGGAGGTGCGGGAGTGGATGTGCTTGGCAGAGAGTAGGAGCTCAGAAAACACTTCCTCAATGGATGGAAGGCTGAATGAAAGTTCTAGAGTCAGAGTGCATGGGTCCCACTCACTAGTGTCTGACACATAGCTGATGCTCAGCAAATGTTTGTCAAAGGACTAAATGCTACCAGCCTGCCCAAGGCCAGGCACAGGCCTGGGTCCTTCTTTGTAGGCACCCCAAGTGAATATGAAAACAGTCATGACACCTGTGCCTGTGTCTTGGGTCTGCTTCCACTCGGGCACGTCCTGGGGTGGGCTGGGATGGACTTAGGGGCTGGCTGGGCCGCTGAGGAATCTTCTGGGTCCCCCCTTCTGGCTGCAACCTGCATCAGGCAAGGTGGCTCCTCCTCCCTATGCAGCTCTCACTGAGACCTGGGTCCCCTGCTCTCAGGCTCCTCTTGAAACCTTAGCTCATAACCCCTCACCTGAGCCTAGAGGGCCCCACACTTGTCCTGGCCTTATCATCTGCAGCGGGGAAGGACAGGAGAGAGGCCCAGCATGGGGGCAGGGGCTTGCCCACTCCAGGATGAGAGGTGGGAACGTAGGCTGTGGGAAAGACTGACATTTCTTTCCACACTGAAGAACCCAGGCGCCTCGCTGGAGAGGAAGAGGGTGCAGAGAGGTCTAGCTGACACCCGTTGGGACCAAGCTGGTTTGTACTGAACCCAAGCAGCCCCTCTTATGTGACTAATGATTTCCCTGACACCTGGGTGACCCCCAAGCTGGCCATGCCCTTTTGTGGTCCTCCAGTTAGTTTCCTCTCACACAAAGGAGAGGCTGGATCCCTGAGGTCCCTTCCTTCTGGGACTCTGCTCTCTGGTTCTAGAATTCCCAGCTTCTAAGATTCCACCTTGGGGTGGCGGAAGGGAGGACTCCTTGCTGAGGACCATGCAGCTGTCGGGCTTGAGTCACCAGCTTGAGTCCCTGCCTGGCCTGACACACCCGCTCACCTCAAGCAGCAGGGGTGGGAGCTGAGGCTCAAGTCTAGACTCCTCCAGACGCCCCCAGATCTGCCCTGATGGCTTCCAGAATTGCCTTCCTCTCTGCCTCTGCCATTGGGTCTCTCCACCGCCCCCTGCGAGCGGCTGGATGCCTGGAGGAAGCTGGAGAGGCTGGCCAGCGCTTCAGTGGGCTGGGACAGGAACAAGGAGCAGCCCACGGTTTGTGGGGTGCAGGGCAGGGACGGACAGCAGCAGACATGTGATGAGGAGGGAGAACAGAGAAGATGAACTTTTAAAGTCCCTTCCCGCTGGAGGAGCGGTGGCTGCATGTCCAAAGGATGAAAAAGGGACCAAGTGTCACGGGAAATGAATGATGGGCCAAGAGGAGACCCGGGGCTGGGGTTAAGTGGGGTCAACCCTGTCTCACCCGACACCCTTCAGTGCCAGTGACTGGGCAAGGGGCTGACCCTGCCGTTGGGGAGCGATTGATGAGAGCAGCTGCGGGGAGCCTGTGGGGACTGGGGAGGGGGCTCAGGAAGGGCGACTGGGGGGAAGGAGCAGCCCGGTTTCTGGGACACCCAAGGAAAAAGCAGGGAGGGACCCTGACTCCTACAAGGGTGTTTTGAGGAGCTCTTCTCTTCGAGTGGAAATGGGGACGGGCAAGGCACTCTAGAGGGCCGTGTCACGGAAAGAGAAGGAAGTTAGACAGGAGAGGAGGGGGAGGGGGCTCCTAGGTCCCATCCTTCCATAAAGAGCCATGGGTCCGACCCCGATGCAGGGGAAACCAAGCGTAGGCAGCAAGGATGGGTCCTCGGGGCTGCAGGAAAGTGGCACTGGACCCTGGGAAAGATGGTAGGAAGGGGCCGCCTGCAGCTGGGGTGGGCCTGCAGTGGGGAGATCTGGCCCTGGCTGGGGGCGGGGGTGCTGTCTTCCTGCCAGGTTTCTGCCGCTGCCTGGGAAGAAGAGCCCAGCCCAGAGATTCTTATCCAGGGCAGGAACAGAACTGGTTTCTCGACTGGCAGCGCCAAGGGGGACAGGGCAGGAGGAAGCCAAAAGGTCGGGAGGGCAGTGCCAGGCCCAAAGGAGAGAGGTGGGAAGCCCTGGCCAGGGGACCTCCGACGGACACTAGAACAAGAGCCTCAACCCCCTCTGCTGGGGCCCCGTCGGCCTGGCCCATCCACCTTATTTGCCTGTGACTGATTGACTTTCCACAAAGACTCAGGGAGCCCCTCCCAGGCCCCCCACAGCCTACAGCCCTGTCCCCCTTTTTCCTCAGGTGCAACTGGCCCAGCCAGGAGAAACACCTGGTTGGACTCAGCTCCTCCCCTCCCCACCTCCCACCACACTTGAAGGCTCCGGAGGTCATTGGGGGAGGGGCAGGGGAGCCTCAAGCGGTGGGGAACCCTGAAGACTGTCCTCAGAGCCTGCTGCCTTTCATCCCCCGCCACAAAAGGGCCGGCAGCCACATGCCCATCCATCTTGCGCCTGTGGCGGTCCTTAAGCAGTTCTTTGTTGGGACCTAGGGTCAGAGGTCCTGGCCAGTACGCCCCGTCTCCTGGGACCACTGCCCCTGGGGCCCTTTCTTCCCCCTCCTCCCCTCCTCCCAAGTGTCTCAGGATCTCCCCACTTTCTCCTGTGTCACCTCCCCAGTCCCCTCCCTTTCCTCTCCTCCCACCCAGTCTCCTCTCTGTTTTTTTGCCTTTCTCTTCTCTCATTTTCTCTCTGCGTGTCTTTCACTCTGTCTGTCCCTCGCATTCTCCATCTCCGTCTGTGTCTCTCCTTCTGCCTCTTTGTCTCTCTTGGGGCTTCCATCTCTGGTTCTGCAGTTCTGCATCCCTCCTTTGAGGACCCCTGTAACTTGGCCCTTCCTGCCACACGTAGGCATGAAGTTGTCCTCTGGTGCTGGGGTCTCAGAGGCCCCACTAGGCCCTGGGCTCCTGCTGGGCTTTGTCCTCTCTGGTCTCAGCTGTGCCCTGAGCAACTCTGACATCACTGGGCCTTTCTCTCAGCTCCATACTCCCGTCTCTTGTGGGGGAAGAAGAGGGATTGGCCCTGCCTCAGTTTCCCTAAGATGTAGGTGCAGACTCTCCCAGTGCCTGTCAGGGTCTGCCATGTATGTCAGCCTCCCAACCCCAAGGCAGAGTCATTCTCTTCCTGCAACCCCTCCCCTCCCCACTTGCCTTGCCCTTCCACCTTCTCTGGGCCCCCTTGTTCCAGCTGTGACAGGACTGGAACCATGTTTTGGCTTGTCCTGTGGTTGGGCTCTGAGAAGCTTGGACTTCAGAGAAGAGAAGCCTCTCTGCCCACAAAGATCTCACAGAATGTTGGGGGCACAGGCAGGAGGTGAGAGCTGCTGTGCCTTTTCTCCCAAACGCATTGCTGAGTAACAAAGGCCCAGGTAACTAGAAAGAGGAGCCCAAGAGGGCCTGGGGTGGGAGGGGAAACTGGAGGGACTTTCTCACGGATAGGGCCAGGCTGGGCCAGCAGGGTGAGGTAGCCCCTCCCTGATCCAATCTCCCAGTCCTTGACTGTAACTGTAACTTGTAACTTCCCTGTCATCTCAGGCTGGCACTGGCGGGCAGGAAAGTAACTGGAGAAGCAGAGCCAGGAAAGGGAGCAGCCCCAGCTCTGCATTCAGGGAGTCTCCCCCTCTCAGGGATGAGACACAGCCTCTGCCTTCAGGAAGCCCCCAGTCTGAGCAGGGAGCCCCAGTTCCTGCTCTCAGGGATCTCCTGGGAAAAAGAAAGAGGCCTCCTCTCTCTGCCTTTCTCAGTAACTTTGTTCTAGAAAGAAACAAACTAGGCAGAGAAATAAGAGCACGTGCTCCAGACGAATGGAAAGACAGAGCTTCAACCTCCAGAGCCTAAGGACGTGGGGAGTAGGGAGCCAGGCTAAGGTGGGAAGGGGTAGGGGGAGCTGGGTGACCTGGATGGGAATGAGATGGAGCAAGGAATCTGGAAGGAGGTGAGATGGGAGGCGGTGATGCAGAAAGGAGGAGAGGAAACAAACAAACAAACAGGCTGGGGCACAGTGGCTCACGCCTGTAATCCCAGCACTTTGGGAGACCAAGGCGGGCAGATCACTTGAGGCCAGGAATTTACCAGCCTGGCCAACATGGCAAAACCCCCGTCTCTACTAAAAATACAAAAATTAACTGGGCATGGTAGCGCACGCTTATATTCCCAGCTACTCAGGAGGCTGAGGCAGGAGAATTGCTTGAACCCGAGAGGCGGAGGTTGCAGTGAGCCCAGATAGCGCCACTGCACTCCAGTCTGAGTGACAGAGGGAGACTCTATCTAACTTTCTTTTTTTTTTTTTTTTTTTTTTAGATGGAGTCTCGGCCGGGCACAGTGGCTCACGCCTGTAATCCCAGCACTCTGTGAGGCCGAGGCGGGTGGATCACGAGGTCGGGAGATCGAGACCCTCCTGGCTAACACGGTGAAACCCCGTCTCTACTAAAAATACAAAAAATTAGCCGGGCGTGGCGGCATGCGCCTGTAGTCCCAGCTACTCGGGAGGCTGAGGCAGGAGAATGGCGTGAACCCGGGAGGCGGAGCTTGCAGTGAGCCGAGATCGCGCCACTGCACTCCGGCCTGGGGGACAGAGCGAGACTCCGTCTCAAAAAAAAAAAAAAAGAGAGATGGAGTCTCGTTCTGTCTCCCAGCTGCAGTGCAGTGGCGCGATCTTGGCTCACTGCAACCTCCACCTCCACCTCCCGGCTTCAAGCGATTCTCCTATCTCAGCCTCCTGAGTAGCTGGGACTATAGGCATGCGCCACCACGCCCAGCTTATTTTTTATTTTTTTATTTTTTTGAGGTGGAGTCCTGCTCTGTTGCCCAGGCTGGAGTGCAGTGGTGCCATCTTGGCTCACTGCAAGCTCCGCCTCCCAGGTTCAAGAGACTCTCCTGCTTCAGCCTCCCAAGTAGCTGGGACTACAGGCACGCGCCACCATGCCCACCTAATCTTTATATTTTTAGTAGAGACAGGGTTTCACTATGTTGGCCAGGCTGGTCTCGAACTCCTGACCTCTTAATCTGCCTGCCTTGGCCTCCCAAAGTGCTGGGGTTCCAGGCGTGAGCCACTGTGCCCAGCATTTTTTTGTATTTTTAGTAGAGACAGGGTTTTGCCATGTTGGCCAGGCTGGTCTCAAACTCCTGACCTCAAGTGATCCGCCCACCTCAGCCTCCCAAAGTGCTGAGATTACAGGCGTGGGCCACCATGCCCAGCCCACTTTTCTTTTTAGGTGGAGTCTCACTCTGTCTCCCAGGCTGGAGTGCAATGGTGTGATCTCGGCTCACTGCAACCTCCTTCTCCTGGGTTCAAGTGATTCTCCTGCCTCAGCCTCCAAGTAGCTGGGATTACAGGCGCATGCCACCACACCCAGCTAATTTTTTTTTTCTTTTGAGACAGAGTGACGCTCTGTCGCCCAGGCTGGAGTGCAATGGCACGAGCTCAGCTCACTGCAACCTCTACCTCCCGGGTTCATGCCATTCTCCTGCCTCAGCCTCCTGAGTAGCTGGGACTACAGGCGCCCACCACCACGCCCGGCTCATTTTTTGTATTTTTAGTAGAGACGGAGCTTCACCATGTTAACCAGGATGGTCTGGATCTCCGGACCTCGTGATCCACCCACCTTGGCCTCCCAAGGTGTGAGATTACAGGTGTGAGCCACCGCACCCGGCCTTTTTTTCATATTTTTAGTAGAGAGGTTTCACCATGTTGTCCAGGCTGGTCTCGAACTCCTGACCTCAAGTGATCCTCCTGTCTTGGCCTCCCAAAGTTCTGGAATTACAGGTGTGAGTGCCCAGCCTGGGAGACTCTATCTAAAAACAAACAAACACAAACAAACAAACAAAAAGCACGCATCCAGAAAGACTCTCAGCAGCCAGCCCAGCAGGCTTCATTTTTCCATTTCTGAAAACAGCCCCGCCAGCCACTCAGTGACCAAAACCAGAAGCTGCAGAACCGTTCTCCACACCTCTCTTTCTCTCATCCTTTCACCTCCCCTCTACACATCACTGTGCCCTGTGCCTGACTCTCTCCATCCTCTGCCTGTACACTTCACCAGCCTCCTGCTGGCTCTTCCTTCACCCACTTCTCTAGTCCCTCTCCACCTCGGTGCCAGAGGGAACTCCTAAAAACACACATGCAATGCTACCCCCTTCAAAAATCCTTTGATGGCTTCTCATTGCTCTTAGAATAAAGAAGTACTTGGCGTGGCCTTCAGGTTCTGCAAGACTGGGCGCTGGCCACCCCTCCAGCCTCCCTGCACTCCGGTCAAGCCTCCGATGCTTGGCTGCCTCCAGGCTTTTAGCCTGTGGTTTCCGCTGCCCAGAGCACCTTCTCCTCTGCTTTTACTCCTCTACACACCTCCTCTCCTGCCGCCTCTGCCCATGCCCGGTCTACCTGAGGCCTGCTTTATTATTCTCTCCCTCGTCCCCCTTTTCCTTATAGCCCTTACCACAATATGCAATTATGTATGTATTGGTACACTTACTTTTAAATTATCTTTCCCCACTAAAGGTCTGTTTTCCCCTATAGGCCCCATGAGGGTGGAGAGCTTGTCTGTTTGATTCATTTCCGTGTTCCTAGTACCTAGCAGGGTGCCCAGCTCCTAGGAGGCTTTCAGGAAACAATATTAGATGAGTACATGAAAAAGCCCCTCACCTCCCCCATCCCACACTCAGAGCCCAAGGGCTCTGGACACTGTCTCCCTACTTCCCGACCTTGGTCATCTGCCCTCAGCCGTAGTGTGTGGCTTCTCATGGGGCAGAAGTGGGAGGCCCTGGCCCCAGGGCACCCTGGTCTTGCAGGGAGAGGAGGCTCATAGGCTGTGAAGCATGACCACTGACTGTCAGTGCTGATGAATGGAGAGGCCACTTAGGGCTACACAAGGAGCTAAGCGTTGGAGAAGCGCTGGGTGCCAATGGGCAGAGAGGACAGCAAACCATACAGTGGGTCCTTCTCAGAGGAGCACATGTGGTAAGGGGAGGGGCCATGGCTTAAAGAGCCTCCAGTACTGCTTTGGATTTTATTCTGGGCAAAAGGAAGGGCTGCAGCTAAGGTGAGTTTTTATTTTGTTGTTTTTTAAACAGGGCACTGACATGATGAAAGTTTTGTTTTAGAAGAATCCCCTGGCAGAACTGTAGGGGATGGGTCAGAGACAGGACCATCACTTTCTGAGGGCTTCCTGTGGCTAAGTGCTATGTGCTGAATGTGACTTATTTTACTTAACTCTTGTAACAACCCAGTGAGGTATTATTTATAATTGCTAGATATGGATTAGAAACCTGAGACTCGTCGTGACCCTCTTCATTGGAAAACTGTCCCTTCCCATTCCTTAGGATTGAGGGATTGTCACAGTGCCCCACCTGTGCCAACAGCACCTAGTCCAAGGGATGGTCATGTGACCAAAGCAGAACAGAGTTGAGTCTTGGAATGTTGAAGATAGGGACCCTGGGTCTCTCTTTTTTTTTGGATCTCAAACTGTAACTGTAAGCTTAGAGCATCTGAAGGCAATTTCCCATGACTTGGAGAAAACTATGTGACAGGATTGAATGTGGCTGATGCACAAAAGAAACAGATGAGGCCGGGCACGGTGGCTCACACCTGTAATCCCAGCACTTTGGGAGGCCGAGGCAGGTGGATCACCTGAGGTCAGGAGTTCAAGACCAGCTTGGCCAACATGGCGAAACCTTGTCTCTACTAAAAATACAAAAATTAGTTGGGTGTGGTGGTTCGTGCCTGTAATCCCAGCTACTTGGGAGGCTGAGGCAGGAGAATCACAGAATCACTTGAACCTGGGAGACGGAGGTTGCAGTGAGCCGAGATTGCATCATTGCACTCCAGCCTGGGTGACAGAACAAGACTCCATTTCAAAAAAAAAAAAAAAAAAGAAAAAAGAAAGAAACAGATGAGCAGGATGTGTGGACAGGGAGAGGTTGATGACCGTCACTGAAATTCTGGATCCAGCCATACCTGAAGCCAGACCCAGCTGGAGCTTCCTAGTACATAAGCCATTAAATTACATTATTTTGTGTTTTAAAAACACAAAATAACTGGCTGAGTACAGTGGCTTGCACCTGAAATCCCAGCATTTTGAGAGGCTGAGGCAGGAGGATCGCTTGAGCCCAGGAGTTTGAGACCTGGTGTAGACCTGAGTGTGGAGGCTCAGGGAGAGGGTTGGAGGAGGATCCAAGGGGCCTGGAAGATTTAGAAGCCAGAGGCAGAAGGGCATGTGAGAGATTGAGGCAGGGAGGAAGGCTGGTAGCAGAGATGTCTTGTCTCAGACACAAAGGGCTGACAGGCAGGATGAGACCTCTCACCCAGAGGCCCAGGCAGCTGCAAGGCTAGCTTGTGGGTGTTGTTGAGCTCATCTGGAACCATGTGGGAGGCCAAGGCCAGGCCTGGGGTCACCCATGGGCTGAAGTTGGAGGAGAGGGAAGCAACAGCTGGAGGAGGAGGAGGAAACTGTCACCATGATGGAAAACATGGGAGAAGGTGGGAGTCAGCTCCTCAGAGCCCAGTGCCCCAGCTGAGAGGTCAGGAGGAGGAGGAGGCCCTTGTGACCTTGGAAGCCAGAGCAGGACACCAAGGAGGGACCTTGGAGAAGGGAACGTGGAGGTGAGGCTTGTGGATTCAGCAGCAAACGAAGGGGTGGTGGTTAGAACGGTGACTGGAAGGACTGATCCCTCCTGTTGTATAACTCAGTTCCATGCTGCAGAAACACAAGTCTTTCCCAGACTACATTTCAGAGGCAAGGTTGAACTCAGGTGACTTATCTACCCCCTGCCCAATGAGCCAGAGACAGGTTTTATTTTTTTAAAGCATTTTAATAAAATTAACAAATAAATATTCTAAACTGTATAGGCTACAGGGACAAAGGGTAGAAGCTAGAGGGCCAGTCTTTCCTGCTCAGGCCCTCAAGTCCCCTTTAGAGAGACCCTGCTCTGGGCTGGTTTGGGGCTAGAACTGCTGACTTGGGGAGGCGGGGAGTGAACCCGGAATGGGTGATCTGGGCTCTTGCAAGCCATTCCTCTTTGTTGGTGTAGGGGAGGAGAGAAGAGGTCAAAGAAAGCAAGACCCTGCAAGAGGCATCCCAGTGACCCCCAGAAGTGACTGGGGTAAGGGGAGCGCTATCCTAGAAGGAGGGGGTGGGACGGAGGGGGCAGTGAAGCAGGGCGGTGAGCATGGCCAGTGGTGGGCTCCGGCCGCGGTTCTACCTGTGGCCACTCACTCTCGGACGTAGACCCTGGTGCACACAACGTCATCCGCCGTCATGGTCTGGAAGGACAGAAGTAGTTGTTAGCCTGAGAGGCCTCTGGGGTCCTGTGGCTTTGGAGAGGAGGGTTGAATGGAGGTACTCTGCTTGGCCTCCAGGTCCAAACCTGCTTCTTGGCTCAAGACCAATAGGCAGGAGCTGGTCCCAGAACGCCCAGGCATCGATGGAGGGAGGAGGCAACAGAGCCCCCGGGGCCCGTCCTCCTCCTCAAGCCAGGAAGATCTCCCTGAAGAACTGCTGGGATCCCTCAGTACATGCCCTTTGCTTGCATAAAAGGAACACCATTTCTAATTCACCCAGGGCACTGTATGGGATAGGGACACCTTAGTCAAGCAGTCCCATCAGGAGGGTGCGGAGTCCAGCCATGGTTGTTCTTGAGTCTTCTGCACCCTGAGGTCTCCCAGAGAATCTCAGAAGGTAGCGCTGGGTTTGCTATTAGTTGGGAGGAGGCAGGACTTACCAGGATCAGCTCCCCATCGTTGGTCAGTTCTCTGGTCCACGAGGTCTTGGGGCCCTCTCCCTTCAGGAGCTTCTGCTCACAGACCATTTTATTCTCACTCTCCCATTTCACCAGGCTCTGCAAGAGACAGGTGGCCAAGTGAGCTGGTCCCATAGCAGGGGCAATGCAGTGAGAAGGATAAGGGAGAGAGCCCCTTTCTAGCCCCCACCACTACCTAGGGATTTTCCCTACTGGGAACAGAGAGAAGCTAGGAGTTAACTGCTAGCCTGGAAAATGGCAGGTTGAGAGGCAGGGCAATGATGCCATGACCCTGGAGCCCCTCCTGGCACTCACCTTACAGGGCCTCCCATCCACAGTCTGCTCCTCAAACTCCTCCCCAACCTTGAAGTTAATCTCTGTGGTGCGCACGGTGGTGGAGGTTTTGATGTAGAAAGTGTCTCCCTCCTGTTTGATCTCCACTGTTGGCTTGGACGCTGCAGCCACAGCAATCTTCCTCAGCATCACATTCACCCCTGTGGGGAGAGTGGAGAGGCTCACCTTTTAGGGGGCTTTGGGCACCTCTCTCACACCCTCCCCATGAGACAGTTGGAGCAGGCTGATTTGTGACTTGCTTGGGGTGGGTGTGTTGTGGGGTGCATCTGCCTGGTGCCTGGGTGTCTAAGAAGGTGCCTTGAAGGAGATGGTAGGCGGTGCAGCCCTGAAAGATGAGGGGGTTTAGGGAGGAGGGGGAGAGAGGCAGTGGCCTGCCCCTGGGAGTCCTGTTCCTAGCTGTGGCCCCACCTTATTGAGTCAGCAGGTCTGGATCAGGCTCCCCACGTCTCAGCTCTTCAGTCCCAGAATGCCCAGGGGCAGCTTCTTCCCAGCCCCCTACCCAACAAACATCCTGCTACTGGCTCCGGTTGTCTCTGTTTACTTCACTTTTGGCCTTTTGTCTACCCTGTTGACAGCTCATCAGAGTCACTGGGACTGTACCCCTGGCCAAGCACAGGCCAGGCCCCATCACTCATGTCCTGGGAAGTAGGAGCCATTTCCCTCTCTGTCCTGTCTACCCACCCTATCTAGTGCTAGATAGGTCTTCATTTGCCCAATTTCTGCCCCACAGCAACGAAAGAGAGCAGGGGCAGCTGCTTCCCTCTACAGAATGGTCAGCAGCCTGGGAAGACAGAGGCTCTGGAGTAAGGTACAGGAGGCTGTGATTTCCTCTTGGCTCAGCCCCCTTGCAGGCTGGGTGACCCTGAGCAAATGGCTTAACCACCCTGAGCCTTAGATTCCTCAATTGTAAAATGGAAATAACAGCTTCTTCAAAAGCCAATCAAGGTTGGGTACAGTGGCTCACACCTATAATCCCAGCACTTTGCAAGGCCAAGGCAAAAAGCCAGGGCTGGGCGCGATTGCTCACACCTGTAATCCCAGCTACTCAGGAGGCTGAGGCAGGAGAATTGCCGAATTGCTTGAACCCGGGAGGCGGAGGTTGTAATGAACCGAGATCACACCACTACACTCCAGCCTGGGTGACAGAGAGAGACCGTGTCTCAAAAACAAAACAAAACAAAACAAAACAAAACAAAAGTCTAGGCGCACTGGCTCACGCCTGTAATCCCAGCACTTTGGGAGGCCGAGGCGGGCGGATCACGAGGTCAAGAGTTTGAGACCAGCCTCACCAGCATAGTGAAACCCCGTCTCTACTAAAAATACAAAAATTAGTTGGGTGTAGTGGCGCACTCCTGTAATCCCAGCTACTTGGGAGGCTGAGGCTGGGGCAGGAGAATCACTTGAATCCAGGAGGCGGAGGTTGCAGTGAGCTAAGATCACACCACTGCATTCCAGCTTGGGCGACAAGGCGAGACTCCGTCTCAAAAAAAAAAAAAACAAAAAACAAACAAACAAAAAAATGGCCAGGCGCAGTGGCTCATGCCTGTAATCCCAGCACTTTAGGAGGCCGAGGTGGGTGGATCATCTGAGGTTGGGAGTTTGAGACCAGCCTGACCAACGTGGAGAAACCTCATCTCTACTAAAAATACAAAATTAGCTGCGCATGGTGGCACATGCCTGTACTCCCAGCTACTCGGGAGGTTGAGGCAGGAGAATCGCTTGAATCCAGGAGGCGGAGGTTGTGGTGAGCCAAGATTGTGCCATTGTACTCCAGCCTGGGCAACAAGAGCAAAACTCTGTCTCAAAAAAAAAAAAAAAAAAAAAAAAAAAAAGCCAATTGGGATGGTATGTGTTTAGGACTTAGCACACACAGTGCCAGGCATATGCTTAAGTTTTCAGGAAACAATAGCTATGATTGTTGGTATTATTTTTACTGATAAAAGGAAGGCAAAGGGTCAGGTGCCATGGCTCATGCCTGTAATCCCAGCACTTTGGGAGGCCGAGGCAGGAGGATTGCTTAAGCCCAGAAGTTTGAGACTAGATTGGGCAACATAGTTAGACCCTACCACTAAAAAAAAAAAAAAAAAAAGGAAAGCAAAAAGCTGGGGCTCAAAGCTCCCTGCATTAGGCACCCTGCTCATCTGCCCTTCTGGAAGACTCCCATACCCGTCCCCTCAAGGGAACCCCCTCTGCCGTGAGAAGAAGGGATAGAAAAGGAGACAAAGGAGACTGCCCTCCCCGTTCTGTGTGATGCGTCCCCTTCTTCAGGATCCCCCACTCCCCTCACAGGGTCCGGCTATCTCATTCAGCCTCTGTGGATTCAGACTCTCTGTGCACCTCCATATTCCATCCCAGATTGGACCCCTTCTCTCTGCTCCCCAGTTATTAACCGAAGTGGAGGAGATAGGAGACAGCACCCATCTGAAAGGAAGACGTGCAGAGCAGGGGGCCCCTCTGGATGGCCTCCAGGTCTAAGCTCCACACACCCACCTCACCTGGCCTGATCTGCCGCCCTGTCCTGGAGTACAGCCAGGGATGCACTAGGCGGGGGTGAAAGGGCCCTCTGCCAGGTAGCAGGATTTCCCTGCCCCTGATCTGGCCAACTCCCTGGACCTCCTCCAGACCTGGGTTCCTAGAGAAACAAATCCTCTTTCCCCTCAGCGCCAAAGCATACCTACCCTACTCCAAACAGAAGAGAGAGGGAGAAAGGAAGCCTTGCCCCGGGGGAGGCCAGGACCCCCATTGTTGGCTGCTGAACTCTTGGGTCTAGGAAGAAATGACAGGTCCCCAAGTCTTACTGAGATGGACCCTTGACTAGATCTAAGAGGGGTGTGCCAGGACCGAAGTTCCTGCAGAGGCAAGGCTGGGTTCAGAGGAGACATCCTTTCAGCGAGCCCCTGGTGCCTGTGGAGCTGGGGGCCCAGCTCAGCCGGCCTTAGCTGGCTCAAGACTGTGTTTGTCTAATGGATCTGTTTTTAATCTGCCCCCTGCAGGGCCTGAGGAGGGCACGTGGCTCAGAGAGACCCTGCAGGGAGGACAAACAGACTGAAGACAGACAGCAGGATTGGGGCCTTGAATCTTACTCTTCAGCTGGGGCGTGGGGGTGTACCAGGCCACCACCTCATCCACTGAGGACAGGGGCCAGAATCCAGAGACGATAAGGAGGGAGTGGCATCTAGGCTTTCCAAAGAGAAAATTTCTATCTTTTTGTCTTAAAGTTTAGCAAGGACAGAGCAAGGAAGACTGATATGACTCCAAGAAGTATTGTGGTTAGATCGCAGGAAGAACTAACGGCAAGGAATGATGGAGATCCCTGCTCTCTCTGCAGCATTCCAGACCCGTCTTAGATCCAGACTCACTCCTATAGTCCAGAGAGAGGGGTGCCCTCCCTCCCTACCCCCTCGCCCAACACAGCCCAACTACCGTCTCTCTGTTGAGTGCAGGAATTGAAGGCAGCAGGCCTGCCCTTACGCTCCCAGTGGCTGGGGTCCTTAACTAATGTCCATTTCTCCCCCAGAGTCCTCTCCCAGTCACCAGGTCCTGGCACTCTCCCCTGCCCCAGATGTCTAGCCCAGTTGGCCCAGAGGGCACACAGAAGGTGGGCTGGGAAAGTGGGAAGGGCAGTCTGGATTGACTTAGTTTTCCCCACCTTTGGCCAACACACCCAGTTGGGCTGCAGCTGATCTATGGTGGGGGGAAGTAGGTGGGAACCTAGATTTTTGGAAATGTGGGATTGGGGTTTCACACGAAATCATTTGTTGAAATCCAAGAAAGTGATAATTATCCCTAGCGATTTTAGAACTCTGGAGCTGCTCGCTGTATGAAAATACTTGTCTCACAGATGGGGGGTGGAGAGAGCAGAGTGGAAAGTGCAGAGGGGGAGGAAAGTGGGGTTCAGGGGGCGCTGGGGCAGCAGATCACCTCGTAGGCAGAGCTGGGCGCCGAGGGGTAATGAGACTGCCCTGGGGATTGGGTTACCAAGGCGGGCACCGGGAAGGAAATTGGAATGTCTCCGAGCGGCTGGGCAGGTAGGGAACCGGGCTCCCAGTCTGGATGCAGGGTTCGTGGCTCCACCAGCCCGCAGCTTCTGAACTGCAGAGACCCAGGTGCCTCGGCCGGCCGAGTCCGGCCGCTGAGGCCAGCCTCCCCTTCCCCCAGAGGCCAACCTCGCGCTTCTGGTTTCTACGCGATTCACAGGCCGTGAGTCACCGCAGTGTTGGCACCGGTGGGCCCCCGCAGGAGAAAGCGGGATTTAGGCGTCGTGCCCAGCGCCCCGGGACCCGGACGCCTGGCACGTTTTTCGGGGATGCAGGCTCCCAGTGTCTCACGCCCTGATTGTGGTCCCGCTTTCTTTCTCATCCCCAACTTGGAGGACTCCAGAGCCCCCCTTGCCCCACCTGGGCCCTCGAACATTTCCTTACCCAGCACTTTGAGCAATTCCTCGAAGTTTTCCGATCGGATGATTTTCCAGTTGCCAGAGAAGTTGGGCATGGTGGCGGCGCAGGAGGCGGTCCCCGTAGACCCCTAGGCTGGAGCAGTGGACACTGTCTTTTAGTCAAAAGAGACGTCGCCGTCCCCGGGTCGTTAGGTTCTGGAACCAACACACGTCCAGGGACAACCCCAAAGCTGGCCTGGGCTCCCGCGCGGACAGCTTTTATACCCTGTACGGAACCGCCCCAGCCCAGGATTGAAGTGGCCCCGCCTCCCGCTCCGCCCTCCCCCCACCTGGGGGGCCCGGCGGCCCCGCCACCAACCTCTGGATCTAGCCCGTGTGTGGGTCCAGGCTTCTCTGGGGACCGAGATAGCCTTCTCCTGCGCTAGTAAGTGGATGGGGAAGCGGACGCAAAGCCAGCACTTGAATTGCGCTCTCCGCCGTGGCGGGGGGAACCAGCTGCGGGCGCAGATGCTCAGGGCTCGTGTATGGCTGTCCCCCACCCGAGTTCCTCACGTCTCGCCTGTTCCCCACCCATCCCCAACCTGACTCGGTGCATTCAACTCCTTGACGCCGGACACCTGGCGACCCCACCCGCAGGCGGACCCCAGATCTTGAGCCGTAGCTGGCCCTGGCTCCATTGAAGCCTGAACTGGATCCAGTGGGACCACTCCGTGCTCAGAGAGGGGCTGGGGAGCTGCGGGGTTCCGGGGGTTAGGGATCTAAGTGAGGCAACGGCGCCCCCTGCTGGAACAACTCGGAGAGGCTGGGCGGGGGCGGCACGGTCCCCCCCACCCCTCCATCCTGCTTCGGGCTCACGCAGGGCCTGGGGACTCTGGAAGTAGTCGCCAGGCGACTCGCTCCCCTTAATGCGCTGGGCGGACATTGAAGGGTTAAGCAGGAGCCTAGGGCGCGAGGCTGGGAGGGCAGAGGTCACAGCCAATCACTTGACGCGAGGTCTTTATTAAAACGCTTTCTCTGTCGCTTCACTCCCCAGACCCCGAGGGGGTCTCAGTAGGCGGAAGGGAGGGAGGCGGGGACAGAGGCGCGGAGCCCTGGCGAGCTGCGCCGCCACCTAGATAGGCGGGAGGATGGGTGCCGCGGGAGAAGGCGGAGCAGGGTCTCAGGTGTCACCATCCTGAGCTGTAAAACGGGCGGAAGGAGCGACCTCCCCTCCCTTGGACAGCGGCTTTGAAACGGGAGATCAAAGAGGGTGGGAGGAGGGCACAGCTTCCTGCAGAGACCCGAGTGGGAGTGGGCGAGACCCCGGTGGAGATGGCAGGGAGACGGAGAAACAGAAACGGAGGTCAGGCGGGGAGCCTCGGAGACAGGCCTGGGACCCGAGGCCGGAAACCGCAGAGGAGCGAAGCCTGGCGGGATGCAGTGATTGGACCCAAAGGAACCGTCCCTGCCTGTCCAACGCGGGGGGGCCCTTCGGCCCAGTGGCCCTGAGCGAACCGATGCACGTGGCCCCGCTGCATCCCATCCCCCACCCTCCCCAGACTCTCCCTCCCAGCTCCTTCTGAGGCGGGAAGAAAAACCCCACATCTGGTCCCAGCCCTGGGTCCCTGCCCTGGCCCCTCCTCGCCAGCGTGGCCAAGGGTGGAGCAGGCAGTCGCTCTCAGATCTCTGAGCCCTTATGCTTAGAACCTAGGAGCGATCTGGGGAGTTGGGGGCTTTGGTGGGAGCTGGGGAGGAGTCCGGAGGCAGATGACCAAAGGAGAGGGGCCAGAGTGACCTCAGCATTGAGAACTGAAGGCTGGAGAATGTATTGGGGGGTCGGGCCTCCGGGTTGCAGAGAGGGAAATCTGCAGAAATGGGTGGGTGAGAAAATAAAGCAGCTCGGCTGACTGGGCAGCAGGAGGGATGGAGATTCCACTGCAGAAAGGACTTCTCTATGGGGCCCCGCCTGCAATAGCCAACAAACTGAGATTTGAAGAAGGGAGCTGAATACTTCAGCCTGGGTTTAGGGGTCCAGGTTTTGTGTGGGAGAGCTTATTTGGGGGTGTTTGGGAGGCCTGGGCTTCTGGAAGGAAGAAGGCAGCAGCAGGTCAAGGAGCTCTCTGAGGAAGGACAGACAAAAGCAGAGGTGGTGGAAGGAAGCGGGGTGGGGCGGGGTGGGGGGTTCCCTGGGAAGTGCTTAGGGCCTGGGGTTGCAGGCACAGCCCGAGCTCCTCCCCCATCCTCCCTGCTCAGCAATGCTGTAGGTAAGGGAGGGGGATTAGGCTCTGACAGTGAAATCAGGCTCCTGGCCAAAGGGATGAGGAGAGGCTAGAGGAGGGAACATGGTGGTAACCAGATTCCTGCTGCTCCTCCTTCCCTTCACTGCCCCCTGCCTCCCCCACCCAGGTCATTTCATCCATCTCCACGCCACCAGCCCTCTTGAGCCCCCAGCCGGAAGCGCCCAGCCTCCTGCTCAGTAGGCATCCCTCCTCCTGCACAACAAAAGGATAAGTGCACTCTCCCCACTAGCCTTGTGAGTGACTAAGGATGTTAAAACCTCACCCAAAAGATGGTTACCAGGATGCAGGGACAGAGTTCATAGGAGGGGGTGATTGGCCCCTCGATGCTAGAGCAGGGGAGCACAGGCTGGATGGCTTGGCTGAGGCTGCTGGGGAGGCTGGAGCCAGGCAGTGGGGCTCCCTGGGGTGGGGGCAGGGAGACCTGGGCCCACTCCCCTCTCCTCACTTCCCCACTCCCCCCACCAGCCAACTGGCCATGATTTCCAAAGAGACAGAAGTAAGACAAAGGGAAGTCGGGCTGGGAGAGGAATTCTTTCCAGATGTGAGCATTTGCGGTTTGGCAGCTCTGGGCCTGAGCTCCAGCTCCAGCCCCAGCACCCCAACCCTGGCTGAGGGAGGTGGGTAGGGGGTCTAAGCAGGGTGCTGAATAGCTGAGGCCGAGGTCTCAGCCTCTAGCAGCCCTGTTACCCCAGGGAGCAGCAGGCATGGAGGGTGCTTAGGGAAGATGCTAGGGAAGGGGACTCGGGGAGGTGGAGGGGTGGGAGATGAGAGAGTGGAGGGGCCTGGGGAAGGGGACTAACCGAGGAGGATGGAGATGCCTAGAGGCAAGGAGCAGGGGCTAGGACCCTGGAACCAGGCAATGGGGAGGAGCTGCAGCCCTCATCAGCCACTCAGTCACAAACAACTGGCTTTAATTTCCCGCTGGGATCAATAAGGAGAAGGAATTTCCCAGTGCCTGTGGCCTTTTAATTATGACCAAATCTGCTACAGATCTGCCCAGGGTGACCCCTTGCAGGAGCTTTGGTCATAACCCTCTTGGGGCCCCCCCAGGAATTTGGAGACGCAGTGAGGGGAGGGTGCAAAGTTGATGAGAAAAGCTGGGGGGAGCAGAGGTGGGGCAGGTAGGGGTGGAGTGAGGAGGAAACAAGCTCGAGAGACTTAGGAGAGCAACATTCTGGGACTTTGTTCCACGGTGGTGTGGCTAAAAGGAAGGTGGCTGGTCTTACACCTGAAGGAATAGAGATGGGCAGGAGAGGGCTCCTGGATGGTGAAGAGTGTGAGTGGGTATAGATGTGTGTATAACTGAGGGGTCTAGGACTTGGGGAGAGGAGAACCCCCTCTCCTCTCCATTACTTCTTGAGGCTAGCAGGGAGAAGGAGTGACCACCCAGCCCAGCCGCTGGAGAGGGAAGGGTTGACTGGAGATGGGAAGTGTGGGAGAGTGATTAAGCCCCCACCCTCACCCCTAACTGGGACCATGGAGATTCTCTGGCCAAATTCAGCATTTGGAGAAGAACCTCACCCTGGGCAGTGTTACTGCATCTGTTGGGTCAGAGAGTTTGTTGGCTGGAACGCATGTAGAAATTAAACCCAGGTGGGGCTAGACACCTGGATCTCTGCTACTCCGTGTAGGGGCAGCAATGAATTCAGGACTTCTACAGAATGCAGGGAAGTCTGAGAGTAGAAGACAGGGGCTGGGAGCAGCTGGGGCAAGAGTTCTGTCTCGTGGCCACCCTGAGCCCTGAGGATTCCACTTAGCACAGAGCACAGACTCAGGCAGGTTGCCCCCGAGTCTGGCCTGATCCTTGGTACAGAGAAGAGTGCTGCTTTCTTTTCTCTCTGGGTTCAGGGGCCCAGCCCTTTTCAAGACTGAGAAGGCCAGGCTCTGATTTGCCCCAAATGAAATTGTCCTCACAGCAGGATAAATAGGAGTTAGGCCTGAAAAAAGTTCCCAGCAAACTGAATTGCAAGCAGGGAGAAGGGTCAGAAATCTAGAAAGGAGGCAACTCATTTCCCAGAAACATTTGGATGCAGGAGAGAGATCGCAAAAACTAGGGATGATTAGGGTAGAGAATCCTGAGTGACCTGGGTAAAGGGGCAGCTGGACCCAAAGTCAGGGGATGACAGTAACCTCCAGGGCTAGCCCTGAGGCCTGGCAAAGAGAGGCAGATGTGGCCCAGTAGGGTCAGGACCACAGACTGGGAGGAGGGGACTGACCAGGATTACAGTCAGATAAGGAGAGGGTCTGTGCAGCATCCAGGTGGCCAGGCGGTGCCTCTGACTGTGACAAGAGGCATTATAGGCAGACCAGGGAGGATCTGCACAGCGCCAAGGCGGTGCCTCTGTTGTTCTTGGCTCTGCCACCTCATTCCCAGCTCCAGCTGCCAACGCTTTCCTCAGGGCTGGGCTGGGCTAGGCTGCTGAGCCGCGGGAAGGGAGAGGGAGGAGGTGGGGATGCACTGGTTGAGGACTTGTCCAGACTGGGTTTCAGTTCCCTGGATGGAGAAGTCAGTCTACGCCATGACTTGACCTGCAGTTAAACTCCTCTTGGCTTTTAAGATCCAGTTTCTAGGGCTGGACCCCTCCACCACTCCCACCCTTCACCCTGTACTGGCCTCTTAACCCCTGGTAGTCCAGGGCAGGAGGCCAAAGGTGTAGCCATGGCAAGTTTGGCAAGCTGAACACATGGGTTCACATGGCACCTAGGAGAAGTGGCCAGCCCTAGACCAGGTGCACAACCAGCATGCAGCCTCCAACCCTGCCACTGTGGTCCAGGGCACTAGACCTGGGGAACACAGGCCACGTCTCAGATGCCTCCTCTCCCACCCTCTGAGGATGGGAAATAGAAGATCCAGGGTCTGGGCACCTTCACCTTCCCCCCACCCCCTGGCACTGAGATGATCTGGAGTTTCTGGAGGAAGAAGCAAAAGGCTGGGTGGGGAGTGTGCTGCAGGCAGGGTGGTCACTGGGCCAGATAACTGGATTCTGAGATTGAAGAGGAAAGAGGCAAGAGGAGAGGAGAAAGGCAAGGTCCTGGAGAAGAGGAGACTGAGAGGGGTGCAGGTCTGGGTTTTGAGGTTCTAGGTGGGGACAGAAAGAGGATTTTGGACTCACTGTCCCTAGGAGGCAGGGTAGGAGGGGCTAGTGGCTCAGCTTCAGGAAGGGGGTCAGCCAGCTTGCGCAGAACTCCTCTCCAAGGCTCCTTGGGGCTCCCATTTCCCTCCTCTCAAGTCCCCAAATGCAGCTCTTGTCTCCAGACAGTGGGACCCAGCAGTCTATCCCCCAGCCTGCTTCCTAGGGACCTGTGGAAACCAGCTCTCCCAGGGGTTCCTGGGGGGAGGCTGGGGTCCCAGAAGTTGAGAAATAAGGACCAGCTTCCCCAACCCCTGGGCACTTCCTGCTGCAGACCAGACCCAGGACTGAGGGCCGGGCAGGCCCTTTCCTTGGGGCCAGTGAGTCAGACTCCTGGGAGATAGTCAGAGGTGTTGGGGGATTTAAGCAAAATACAGGAGGGCCCCAGGAGCCCAGATTCCTGGTCCCCGCCCCCACCCTCCCATCTTGAACTGGCAGGGAATTAAGAAGGGATACAAGAGTTCAGAGTCTGGCCTCTTAGCCAGGCTAGGGCCTTGTCCTTCCAATGACCCCCTACCCCCACCCCTCTTTATAGCAGGGCTGAGAGATGGGCGGGCGGGGGAGGCCCCAGTCTGACCTAGTCCTAATGGTTTTCTCTGGGCAGCATGAACAAAATGGGAAAAAGATGTGTGAGGTGGGAAGCTCTGATTTCCTTTCCCCTGCAGGCGCCAGCTCTGGAAAATGTTAGCTGTCAAAGAAAGAGAGACTGAACAGTCTCCCACTTCCCCCTCCCCAGTACTCCTACCCCATCCCATCCGCCAGGGCCCCCCAGCCTGCCTGGATTCCCAAAGGGCACTGAGCTAAGGCCTGTAAATTTCAGAGTTAACCAGGCTGAGAATGCAAATCCGCCTCAGGAAGCCCCCAACCTCTCCCTGCCTGTGATTCCTCTAACAACTTGGAGCTAGGTATCCAAGTGGGTGCTTTGGAACTTGAGGATCCACAGGGACACATCCCTGGGGGATCAAAGGAGCCAGCAGCTCCTGAATTTCACAGCTGCCAAACTCCTGCCACAGTCTCAGCCCCCTAAATCCCAGAGCTCAGGGACTGTCAGTGCCAGGTTTCCAGGTTTCCAGATGACCTGGGTATTTGTTTGTTTGTTTGAGACAGTCTCACTCTGTTGTCCAGGCTGGAATGCAGTGGCACAATCGTAGCTCACTGCAGCCTCAAACTCCTGGGCTCAAGTGATCCTCCCACCTTAGCCTCCTGAGTAGTTGGGACTACAGGCATGCACCACCATGTCCAGCTAACTTAAAAAATTTGTTTTTTTGTAGAGATGGGGTCTCGCTATGTTGCCCAGGCTGGTCTCAAACTCCTGGCCTCAAGCAATCCTCCCACCTCGGCCTCTCAAACCGTTGAGATTACAGGCAGACATGAGCCACTGCACCTGGCCTGATCTGGCTATTTGGTGGATCAGTCTTCCCACTGAGCCCACAGTAACTATCCTAGAGAGGGAGCCCGCCAGATCCAGGACACTCACTGGGTGCACCTTTCTTGTTGCTTGAGGGCACTTATGGTCTGTGTGGGCCAAATCTCCTCATAAGCTATCTGACCTTCAGGTGCTGGTCTCCCAGGAGTCCCAGGGAATTGATTCCAAAGCTGGGAAGAGGCAGTCCCTGCGGTAGAGTGGAGAGAGAGAGAGAGAGCGCGTATGCATGTGCACATGTGGCTGAGGAAGCCACCAGAATACTCTGTCCTTACCCCAGTCCTGGCCCCTTCGTTCTCACCTGAACTCCACCCTCCTGCAATTCAGGAAACGTCCCCAAGAACTACCCATTCTGCCAGCCCAGCTGGGAGAGCCAGCCACAGCCTTGGGTCTAGCAGTGCAGGCTGGACTGTCTGCCTCTGCCTCCCTATCGGCCCTGGTGTGGGTTCCCTCTCCCTCCCCAGCTCCCAGGGCAGGGACAGTCAGTTGCCTTCTTCCTCCTTCGGTTATGGTTTGGATCCCTTTCATGAAATCTTTCCAAAGAAGCGACCAAGCAAGATTCCACAGGGTGCAAGGGAGTAAAGGACCTGACTTTTAAGGAAGCTGCCTCTGGCCTCGGGGAACTAGATGATTGATGATTTACATTTCTGGTGCCGCTATGAGCTCTGGCAGGCAGGGTCAGGGTCACAGGCGTGGGCCTGGGAAATGAGTGGCACTTACTCTGGGCCCAGCACTGTGCAAGAGTTTCCATATGGTGTCCTGGGTGTGTCTGATTCCAAAGCTTTGCTTTTAAACACTTCAGAATGGAATTTGGTTGAGCCTGGAAGAGGATTAAGGTGTGCTTGTCTTTCCACGCCAAATTCTTAAAAATACCTTCTCTCTCCACACTTCCCCACCTCTCCAAATCCTATGCATTGTATGTACCCTTTGAAAGAAAGCATAGAGGCTGGGCGTGGTGGCTCACCCTGTAATCCCAGCACTTTGGGAGGCCGAAGGGGGCAGATCATCTAAGGTCGGGAGTTCGAGACTAGCCTGACCAACATGGAGGAACCCCGTCTCTACTAAAAAATACAAAATTAACTGGGCATGGTGGCACATACCTGTAATCCCAGCTACTTGGGAGGTGGAGGCAAGAGAATCGCTTGAACCCAGGAGGTGGAGGTTGCAGTGAACCGAGATGGCGCCACTGCACTCCAGCCTAGGTGACAGAGTAAGACTCTGTCTCAAAATAAATAAATAAGTACCTAAAATAAAATAAAATAAAAATAAAGTGGAGAGGCCAGCTAGGTGCGGTGACTCACGCCTGTAATCCCAGCACTTTGGGAGGCTGAGGCGGGGGGATCACTAGATCAGGAGTTCAAGACCCGGCTGGCCAACATGGTGAAACCCCGTCTCTACTAAAAATACAAAAATTAGCTGAACGTGGTGATGCGTGCCTGTAATCCCAGCTACTCAGGAGGCTGAGGCTGAGGCAGGAGAATCGCTTGAACCTGGGAGGCGGAGGTTGCAGTGAGCTGAGATTTTGTGCCATTGCACTCCAGCCTGGGCAACAAGAGCGAAACTCTGTCTCAAAAAAAAAAAAAAAAAAAAAATGGCCATTGTGTGGTAGCTCCTGCCTGTAATCCCAGCACTTTGGGAGGCTGGGGCAGGCAGATCACCTGAGGTCGGGAGTTTGAGACCAGCCTGGCCAACACGGTGAAACCCTGTCTCTACTAAAAATGCAAAAATTAGCTGGGCGTGGTAGCAGATGCATGTAATCCCAGCTATTTGGGAGGCTGAGGCAGGAGAATCACTTGAACCTGGGAGGCTGAGGTTGCAGTGAGCCAAGATCATGCCATTGCACTCCAGCCTGGGCGACAGAGCGAGTCTCTGTATCAAAAATAAATAAATAAATAAATAAATAAATAAATAAATAAATAAATAAAAAGGAGAGTGACACAGCCCTGGCTGAGGCAATTATCTCTGGCTAGGAGAGCTCAGAACTCTTTAGTCTTCTCAATTCTTCCTATGCCTTGGTTGTCCTCTTAGAAATCCCCTCCCCCAAATTCTTTTTTTTTTTTTTTGAGATGGAGTCTTACTCTGTCACCCAGGCTGGAGTGCAGTGGTGTGGTCTTGGCTCACTGCAACCTCCACCTCCTGTGGTCAAGTGAATCTCCCGCCTCAACTTCCCGAATAGCTGAGATCACAGGAGTGCGCCACCATGCCCAGCTAATTTTTGTATTTTTCATAGAGACAGGGTTTTGCCGTGTTGGCCAGGCTGGTCTCGAACTCCCAACCTCAGGCGATCCACCCGCCTCAGCCTCCCAAAGTTCTGGGATTACAGGCAGAAGCCATCAGGCCCAGCCACCTCCCCCAAATTCATTTTTTTTTTTTCGAGATGGAGTCTCACTCTTGTCGCCCAGACTGGAGTGCAATGGCGCGATCTTGGCTCACTGCAACCTCCACCTCCCAGGTACAAGTGATTCTCCTGCCTCAGCCTCCCGAGTAGCTGGGATTACAGGCGCACACCACCACACCTGGCTAATTTTTGTATTTTTAATAGAGACGGGGTTTCACCATGTTGGTCGGGCTGGTCTCGAACTCCTGACCTCATGATCTGCCCGCCTCGGCCTCCCAAAGTGCTGGGATTACAGGCGTGAGCCACCACGCCTGGCCTCCCCCAAATTCTTTAAGGCTCATGCCATGTGCTCATTGCGTCTTCTCCTCCTTTGCTGCATCTGTGCAGCTCAGGTCACTGCATGTCTAGCTCAGCTCCCAATCTTTCTCTGCTTCTAATCCTGCAGCCACCAATGCACCTTCAATACTTACTCAACATGAATGCCAACTACTTTGTCTCCATCCTGTTTGACACTGGCCTCTGGACCCACACCCCGTCCTTCCATTGTAGCCTACACAGCCCAACCATGTAAACTCTCCCTTTCTACATTTGGGCTGCCAAGTGATGCTTTTTTTAAAAGAAAAAAAAAATCACAACCAGCTTGCAGTGCTCCTGCAAATTCAGTTTCTGACAAATCAGGAACTCAACATTGTTCAGCAGCCCTTCCTTAAGTTCTTGGTCAGCTCACTCTCCTGTTCTTCTTGAAGCCCTCTCCAAGCTGTCTTTATTCTTTTCAAGTTCATGACCCATTGGCTTTCCCCTCACTCAGCAGACCACTCTGCCTCCAACTGAATGAGGTTAAGGTCTCTAGGTGATAATCACTTTATTCCACCACCACTCAGAAACATATTTATCTGCCCTTACCCTTTCCTCTTTCCTTTCTTTCCCAGAAGATAAGGTGTCCTTACTGCTGGCCAAGGCTAAGCTTGGGATCCCTCCTGTCTGTACTTTCAGGATCTACTGGAGCATTCATTCACCTGCCCCTTGCCCAGCCACATTATGATCCACTGGCTCTATCCCTCAGTATCTTCAGGCCTCTGCTCCTACAGCGACCCTCACCTGCTCCCTCCAGAACCAAGAAAGAGCAGTCCACACCCACTTCTCTCCTTCCCCACTTCCAGTTTATCCTCCAACCCACTGCAATTGAGCTTTTTGTTACCTTCCCAACTCCCACCCCAGACATTGTGCAGAGGAAGGGCTACAACAGACCCCTTTGTTTGTTCTTACCTTACCTTAACTTACTGACTTCTCCATGAAGTCTGATCTCCTTCCTGGAAAGTCTCCTTCTTGGTTGTCCTCTTACCTGTCTGGTAGCTCTCTCTTAGGCCTCTCTACCTCCAGAAGCCTGTAAGTCCAGGTGTTCCCCAAAACTCTGATTTTGACCTGCTGCCCTTCTTCTTCTTTTTTTTTTTTTTTTTGAGATGAATGGAGTCTCACTCTGTCACCCAGGCTGGAGTTCAGTGGTGCCATCTCAGCTCACTGCAACCTCTGCCCCCCGGGTTCAAATGATCCTTCTGCCTCAGCCTCCTGAATAGCTGGGATTACAGGTGTACACCACCATGCCCAGCTTATTTGTGTTTTTAGTGGAGACAGAGCTTCACCATGTTAGCCAGGCTGGTCTTGAACTCTTGACTTCAAGTGATCTGCCCGCCTCAACCTCCCAAAGTGCTGGGATTACAGGTGTAAGCTACTGCACCGGGCCAACCTTCTGGTCTTCTTTATATACCTTTCCTGGAAGACTTCATCCCAATCCAAGTCTTCCATCCCCCTGCTACCCTGTTGTCTTTGAGCCTTAGTTTCTAGCCCCAGATCTCTTTGCTATGCCAAGCTCCAGTCTAGTTATCCAGCTGCTGGCTGGATATCTTCAGACAGCTCAAAGTCAACCCAATAGAATACCTAACACATCTTCAAAACCTGCAGTTCTTTCCAGCATATTCTCTATGTTGGTGAGTGGCACCACTACTGTCTACTCAACCTCATTCAGAAATATCAAGTCAACCATTTTTTTTTTTTTTTTTTTTGAGACGGAGTTGTGCTCTTGTTGCCCAGGCTGGAGTGCAATGATGTGATCTCGACTCACTGCATCCTCTGCCTCCCGGATTCAAGCGATTATCCTGCCTCAGCCTCCTGGGTAGCTGAGATTACAGGCATGCGCCATCACGCCCGGCTAATTCTGTATTTTTAGTAGAGATGGGGTTTCTAGGCTGGGTGCGGTGGCTCACGCCTGTAATCCCAGCACTTTGGGAGGCCGAGGCGGGAGGATCACGAGGTCAGGAGATCAAGACCATCCTGGCTAATATGGTGAAACCCCATCTCTACTAAAAATACAAAAAATTAGCCTGGCATGGTGGTGGGCACCTGTAGTCCCAGCTACTCGGGAGGCTGAGGCAGGAGAATGGCGTGAACCCGGGAGGCGGAGCTTGCAGTGAGCCGAGATCGTGCCACTGCACTCCAGCCTGGGCGACAGAGCGAGACTCTGTCTCAAAAAAAAAAAAAAAAAAAAGGGTGGGGAGGGATAGCGTTAGGAGATATACCTAATGCTAAATGACGAGTTAATGGGTGCAGCACACCAGCATGGCACATGTATACATATGTAACTAACCTGCACATTGTGCACATGTACCCTAAAACTTAAAGTATAATAATAATAAAATAAAATAAAAAGAAAAAATAAAAAGGGAAAAAAAAAAAAGAGAGATGGGGTTTCTCCATGTTGGTCTGGATAGTTTCGAACTCCTGATCTCAGGTGATCCACCTGCCTCGGTCTCCCAAAGTGCTGGGAGACCGTGAGCCACCGTGCTCGGCTCAAGTCAACCTTTAATCTCTTGCCTTGATCTCTATCTTATTGAGTCTACCTCCTCAGTGATGCTCAGATGCATCCTCCCGCTTTATTGATTGAGGCCTCCATCATTGCTTATACAAATTATCCCAACAGAATTCATCTCTCAGGCCTTCTTCAATCCAGCTTCCATTTGGTTGCCAGCAACATCTTCCAAAAAAACCACAGATCTGCTCAGATCACTGCCCTGCTTGAAATCCTTCAATGACTTGGGATGGCACTTGGCACAGTGCACTGAAAATAGTTTACTGGTTTCTCTTCTTCAGGTTGCTGTAAGCAACTCAGGGGCAAAGACAATGCCCATTTCCCTAGTGCCTAGCACAATGCCTAATACACAGCAGGTGCTTAATAAATATTTCAGTGGAAAGATTCCAAGTCTCACCAGATGCCACTTGCATGTGTTAACAGAAGAGCAGGGCAGTGGTTAAGAGCAGAGACTTCAGATTGGCAGACTTGGGAAGTCTGAGTGCCAGCATCGCCAACCTCCAGCTATTTGGCCTGGGAAAGATTTCTTATCTTTTGTCAACCTGTTTCCTCAATTGTTAAATTACAATACCACCTACTTTACAGAGACTGAGATAACGCGTCTTTTTATTTATTTTATTTATTTTTTTTTGAGACAGCCTTGCTCGGTCGCCCAGGCTGGAGTGCAATGGCATGATCTCGGCTCACTGCAGCCTCCGCCTCTGGGTTCAAGTGATTCTCGTGTTTCAGCCTCTCAAGTAGCTGGAATTGCAGGCGTGCACCACCACACCTGGCTAATTTTTTTGTATTTTTAGTAGAGATGGGTTTCTCCATGTTGGTCAGGCTGGTCTTGAACTCCTGGCCTCAATCATACACCTGTCTTGGCCTCTCAAAGTGCTGGGATTACACGTGTGAGCCACTGCACTGGGCCAAGATATTGCATCTAAAGGGGTTAGCACAGTGGCTGGCACAGAGAAGCACTCAATAAATGGTTGTCATTATTATTATTATTTTTTTTATTATTATTTTTTGAGACGGAGTCTCACTCTGTCGCCCAGGCTGGAGTGCAGTGGTGTGATATCGGCTCACTGCAAGCTCCGCCTCCCAGGTTCACGCCATTCTCCTGCCTCAGCCTCCCGAGTAGCTGGGACAACAGGCGCCCGCCACCACGCCCGGCTAATTTTTTGTATTTTTAGTAGAGACGGGGTTTCACTGTGTTAGCCAGGATGGTCTCGATCTCCTGACCTCGTGATCCACCAGCCTTGGCCTCCCAAAGTGCTGGGATTACAGGCATTAGCCACAGAGCCCGGCCTATTATTATTATTGATGATAGCAACCATCAGTTAAATATCAAGATTAGAAAAAAATCCCAGGATTTTGGCACTAGAACCATTAAGATCAAGTGACTTACTCATGTCACAAATTTAGTAAGTGGCAAAATCAAGTTTGGAACCCATTATCAATGCAAAGTAACTTCTTTAAGCTGTCAGCTCTTTGGTGAAAGTGCTTTGTGACCTACGTTACACCCAGACTGTGGATTCAGGATATTCATAGAGGTACCTGGCATATCACATTCTTAGGTATTTGTCTCTCTAAACTTGAACTTGGACTAATGTGCCTTGGGGCAAGTTTGTAATTACAGTACTGTTGATCTTTCCTATTGTCCACTGTAATTATCTATTAAACTAGTAATCAAATGATTCCTCCTTGGAGCCTTCCCTAGATAACTTTTTTTTTTTTTTTTTTTTTTTTGAGACGGAGTCTTGCTCTGTTGCCCAGGCTGGAGTGCAGTGGCATGATCTCGGCTCACTGCAACTTCCGCCTCCTGGATTCAGGGGATTCTCCTGCCTCAGCCTCGCGAGTAGCTGGGATTACAGGCAGGTGCCACCATGCCTGGCTAATTTTTGTATTTTTAGTAGAGACGGGGTTTCACCATGCTGGCCAGGCTGGTCTCAAACACCTGACCTCGTGATCCGCTGGCCTCGGCCTCCCAAAGTGCTAGGATTACAGGCGTGAGCCACGGTGCCCAGCCTTTTTTTTTTTTTTTTTTTTGAGATGGAGTCTCGCTCTGTTGCCCAGGCTGGAGTGTAGTGGCTCGATCTTGGTTCACCGCAACCTCCGCCTCCTGGGTTCAAGCGATTTTCCTGCCTCAGCCTCCTGAGTAGCTGGGACTATGGGCATGTGCCACCATGCTCAACTAATTTTTGTATTTCTAGTAAAGACAGTGTTTCACTACGTTGGCCAGGCTGGTCTCGAACTCCTGACCTCATGATCCATCCACCTCGGCCTCCCAAAGTGCTGGGATTACAGGCATGAGCCACCGTGCCTGGCCAAGCACTGGTTCTTAAGGGCAGAGAGATGAGTAGTGCTAAAGCCTGAAATCTCAAAATACATGCTCCCTTCCCCGTTTGAGAACTACTTTAAGTGAAGTTTTAGACTATCACAAGTATGTTCAGCAGGATATGTTCTTACACTCTTGTCTTTTCCTAGTCTCACTTGTAGCAGAGGGTCTTTTAGTATTAGAAAACTTCATTATGCCATGAAAAGAATATTACTAGCAAAAGCTTACATGTTGTCATGCATTTGCTCCACTCTGAAAGACCTCAGGTTTTTTTTTTTTTTTTTAGACAGAGTTCTCACTCTGTTGCCCAGGCTGGAGTGGAGTGGAGTTCAGTGGCACAGTCTTGGCTGACTGCAACCTCTGCCTCCCGAGTTCAAGCTATCCTCCTGCCTCAGCATCCTGAGTAGCTAGGAATACAGGTATGTGCCTCATGTGCCGGGGATTTTTTTGTATTTTTGTATTTTTAGTAGAGACAGGGTTTCATGTTGCCCAGGCTGGTCTCGAACTCCTGACCTCAAGTGATCTGTCTGTCTTGGTCTCTGTGTTGGGATTACAGGCGTGAGCCATCACATCCAACAAGACCTTAGATTTAAGCCAAAACAGGACTTGCTGACTGGGGTTCAGGCAGCAATCTACAATAGGGTTTGTCCACTATCAACTGGATGAAGCCAGGACAGAGACAGAACAGGAAGGGGATTGAAGTACAGGGGATTCCCAGGCACCCTTGCTAGGTAAGCTGGGCTCTGACAAGGCAGTGTGATGAGGGTAAACAGTTAAGGAGTTGCCTGAAAGGTCTTCTGGTCTCCCAGGTTTTTCTTGGTGAGCAAAAGTAAGAATGAGCTCTTTTCTCTGTTTTTTTTTTTTTTTTTTTTTTGGGGACGGAGTCTCGCTCTGTCGCCCAGGCTGGAGTGCAGCGGCACAATCTCGGCTCACTGCAAGCTCCGCCTCCTGGGTTCACGCCATTCTCCTGCCTCAGCCTCCTGAGTAGCTGGGAATACAGGCGCCCGCCACGACGCCTGGCTAATTTTTTGTATTTTTTTAGTAGAGATGGGGTTTCACTGTGTTAGCCAGGATGGTCTCAATCTCCTGACCTCATGATCTGCCCACCTCGGCCTCCCAAAGTGCTGGGATTACAGGCGTGAGCCACCGTGCCCGGCAGAATGAGCTCTTTTCAACACTGGACTGAGATCAAATACTTTTGTTTTGAGGCTGTAGCAGTCATGTGCCTTTTTAGACACGGGGTGTGGGGGTAGGAGGATCATAAAAGCCAGTTGCTACTTTACCAAGACACATACAAAGCCAGGGTTTTTTTTTTTTTTTTGGTAGCGATGGGGTTTCACTATGTTGCCCAGGCTGGTCTCAAACTCCCGGGCTCAAGCCATCCTCCTGCCTCGGCCTCCCCAAAGTGCTGGGATTACAGGTGTGAACCACTGCACCAGCCTGACAGTTAGTTTTATTTCAGCCAAGAAGTACCCTAATGAGAATATTGTCGTTATCTTCGTTTACTGATTACAATGTAGTTAAGAATCGCTTGCATGTGTGTATTCCTACCAGTTTCTGTTGCGGCCTCCTTGCACTATTCTCACTTCTTGCTGTGCAAGGATACCTGGCACCCCTTTGTGAAGTCATGGACATTAAATATGTTGGGCCCCACAGCAACCAATTTGCTCAGAGCACAATGGCTGCCTGTGCAACAGACCCCACAGTGCAGGCCTCAACAAGACCATGTCTGGGTCTGGTCTGGCTGCACGAAATTCACTTCTATAGGCAGCTGTGACTGTGACTCTGGCCCCTGGAACCAGACCAGCCACTCAAGAATGCAAAAGTCCTGGTGTAGACAAGGAGTCTGCATTCTCTCAAGAAAGTGCAGATAATGATCCCGAACACAAGGTCAGACTGGTGACTCTTTCCCAAGATGAGGTGTGTACCACCAAAAGCTGGCAGCAGGACCAGGCTGTTGTCACCAAGCACCCTTTCTCCCCTGCTCTGCCCCTCCTTCATACCCACTCTCTACCTCACTCTCCTGGTCACGTACCCTGTGTGTGTCGGGGGGAGTTGCATGGCTTGGGGTGTCATTTTAGGCGTGCTCATTAATTTTTTAAAAAATTGAGATGGGGTCTATTTTGCCTGGGCTGGATTTAAATTCCTGGGCTCAAGGAATCCTCATGCCTCAGCCTCCCGGGTAGTTGGGATTACAGGCATGAGCTGCCATGCCCAGCTCTGATGTGTGGTAGGGATGAGGACAAGGAACCATATGCGTCACATGGGTTACGCACAAAGGCTTGGTCAGTTCTATGACTTCCAGGAAGGGCCCCAGTTAGTGTCATCCAGTGACCCTGGAAATCCCCTAAGAAAACTACAGCCCCACAATACTTTGTGATAGAGCTATTTAACATAAAGAAGAAACCATACATAATTGCTTTTCCGTTATAAAAATTTATCAAGGGAATAATTTGAGTTTTTAGAGGCTTGGTTTAGCAAGGTAAAAAAGACAACCAAATTATTAAAACACTTTATAAATTATTTTAAAACCTACCAATTGGGGCCTAAATGAAATAAACCCCCTATTACCTTAGGAAAGAGACAGCTTTCCTAAATCACAAAAGTTGATTTCCAAGCTACACTCTTACTTCTAATGCCCTGGAACCCTAAGGAGAACTAAAGCTCACCAAGCGATGGCTGCTCTGGAAGTCAAGGTGGGAAGAACAGGCAATATCCTGACACAGGCTAGATATAGACTCTGAGCCAAAAGCAGAGTCTGTGACATGGAAAGGGACCACACAATTTTTCTTTTTTTTTTTTTTTGAGACGGAGTCTCGCTCTGTGGCCGTGGCCCAGGCTGGAGTGCAGTGGCGAAATCTCGGCTCACTGCAAGCTCTGCCTCCTGGGTTCACACCATTCTCCTGCCTCAGCCTCCCGAGTAGCTGGAACTACAGGTGCCTGCCACCACGCCCGGCTAATTTTTTGTATTTTTAGTAGAGACGGGTTTCACTGTGTTGGCCAGGATGGTCTCGATCTCCTGACCTCGTGATCTGCCCGCCTTGGCCTCCCAAAGTGCTGGGATTACAGGCATGAGCCACCGTGCCCAGCAGGGACCACACAATTTATTAACCAACCAGGACACTTCTTTTTTTTTTTTTTTGGGAGACAGCATCTCACTCTTGTCACCCAGGCTGGAGTGCAGTGACGCAATCTCGGCTCACTGGAATCTCTGCCTCCTGGGCTTAAGTGATTCTCCTGCCTCAGCCTCCCGAGTAGCTAGGATTACAGGCGCCCGCCACCACATCCCACAAATTTTTTGTATTTTTAGTAGAGAACGGGATTTCGCCATGTTGGCCAGGCTGGTCTTGAACTCCTGATCTCAGGTGATCTGCCCGCCTCTGCCTCCCTAAGTGTTGGGATTACAGGCGTGAGCCACCATGCCTGGCCCCAACCAGAACACTTCTGAGCGTGGAAGAGGATGCTGTTAATTACTCAAGACCAAAAGGCATAAAAGGAGACATATGTCCACCCAAGTGATAAGGCAGTTTGGGAAACTACATTTCCTAGTATTCCCTGCCCCCTTGAAAGTTAAAAATCTTAACTGGCACAGAGCACCCTGGGACACCTGTGGTTAGCACCATTTAAGAAGTAAACGGTATAGGGCTGGGTTCTGATATGAAGGCTTCCCCCTTCCATGGGACACTTAACCAGACACAGGACACAACACCTGAGGTGAAATTTCAATGGGTATTAAGTCTGGGGTAGAGCTTCTCTCTCCCCAAATCTAGCTTCCAAAGATGTGGAGCTGGTGCAGCTGTCCATTGGTCCACTGCCCTGTTTCTCCTGGGCGCTGCCTCTGCCTCCCCATATCACCAGCGTCCCCACTGCCACTAGTCTGTAGGGGGATTCCGGGCTAGGTGCTCTTCCCACTCGGCTTCAACCAACTTGTACAGCTCCATGGTGGCCTGGGCATCTTCCACAGAGGAATGTCCGCTCTTCCCAACCTGAGCAAGCAAGGAAGACAAGAGCATGAAGCGACAAGAAACCGTTTCTTCCTTCCCAGTGTACTCTCTGTACTCCTCTTCCCCCTGCCTCTGCTACACAGTTTCTTCTGCAGTCAGCAGGCTACAAAGACAGAATTCTGGTGGGGTCCTACTCCTTATGTAATTTCAGGGGTTCAACTCCTAGGAAGTCTTTGCCACTGTCTACCTCAGTCCTTTCTGTGGCCGTATGTATAAGCCCTATTAGGTTCTGTAGAGATAGAACATACCAGGTCAAAGACAGGTCTTCTGAGTCTTCCACTTTCCCTAGTTCCTTAACTGCTCTATATGTGACATATGTCCACATCTTCCCGCCAGATGGGCTACCCTTTGCTGAAATGATAGCATGTAAAATACGAGCGGTCCTTGCATCCACTACACGGTCTCTTGGACCACCACTGCTACCTGCTTTCTTCCCTAGTTAGGGTTTTATATTTACTTAGGACTTTTTCCCTTTTCCAAAGCACACTTTGAAACATTCTAGGAGGTAGACAACAGGAATTATTATCCTGTGTACAGATGGAGCTCTTCCCATCATAGCAGCCCACCTGGATCTCTACAACCACAGGACTTCTGAGATCAGTCTGGCTACGGGCATCAACGAGAGCCATGTCCAAGATGGGGGCGGGGGATGTGGGGAGATGCTACCTGGATATCCCGGTTTAGCAGCTTCTTGGTGAGATGCTTCAGAGACATGGTGGCATTCTCCGGGCAGTCAGCCTTCCGGTTGAGGGGGGGGATATGGGAGGTGTCACGGGTGAGGGACTTGGGGTGAAAGTACTGAAGGGCTTTGAAGTCGTTGTGGATGGCATGCCCCACCACTATCTTCCCTGTGAGTATCTTCAAGATCTGGAACAAGTGTGGAAGAGAGTGGTGAGAAGGAAGACTGAAGTGGAACCCCTGCATTCTGAAAGCCCAACATGACCATCAATCCCTTCTGGATTCTTTCACCAACTGCCTACCTCTCCATCCTTGAAATGCTCACTCCCACAAGTTTTCTTTCTTCTGGAATCCACCTTCCTCTTCCACAGGTGATTTCCATGGTGTACCCTGTTTGGACTCATACTGCCAGTGGCTCCTTACCTTCTTTTTGATCTCCACCCCATGACATTAATTTGCCTTCAGTCCTAAATGACACTCATGTTTGAGATGTCCATGTATTTAGTTCAGTTCTGGCTTGCTACATGAAGTCCTTTAACTATTACCATTATGCTGGCCTTAGACACATGGCTGGGACCCGGGCTCCAGGGAGGCTAACAAAAGCCCAAAATTTCATGCAATTAGATGTGTATGGGTACTAGAGGAAGAGAATCTGTGGCTTTCATCAAATTCTCAGAATCTACAAACCATAAAAAATTAAGAATCACATATAAAGTTTCAGAAGGAACCTTATTCACACTAGTTTTGGAACCAAGTAAAATAACTTCTCAATATTTCAAGAAACTGTTTTTTTTGAGATGGAGTCTTGCTCTGTTGCCCAGGCTGGAGCGTACTGGCACGATCTTGGCTCACTACAACCTCCGCCTCCCGGGTTCAAGCGTTTCTCCTGCCACAGCCTCCTAAGTAGCTGGGACTACTGGCACCCGCCACCACGCCCGGCTAATTTTTGTATTTTCAGTAGAGACAGAGTTTCACCATATGGGCCAGGCTGGTCTCGAACTTCTGATCTTGTGATCTGCCCGCCTCAGCCTCCCAAAGTGCTGGGATTACAGGTGTGAGCCACCACACCTGGCCTTCAGGAAACTTATTTTTCAAAAGAGATGAGGTCTTGCTATTTTTCGCAGGTTGGCTGGCCTCAAACTCCTGGGCTCAAGCAATACTCTCACCTCAAACTCCTGAGTAGCTGGGATTACAGACACATGTCACCACACCTAGCCATTTCAGGCTCTTGAAGCAGGAGGACATGCTACCAATGAGGACAACCGAAGAACATGCCACAGGCTCTGAAGGCCATTCCCAAATGAGGTTCCAAACAGGTTTTCAACAAAAGTGACAGTCCTGCATAGCCTCCCAAAGGGACCCCCTCTGAAGGGGCTAGGCTCATCTGGACATACTTAGTCTCATAACCCCAGCTTGGCACTGGGGAAGTGCTTTATGATGAAAACCAGACGTAGTCCTGTGAACCAGATATTTCGTTACTTCTGACTTCACCTACTTACTGTCCACCACCACCTTCATTTCTTATTAACCTCGACATATAGCCCTCATCAAAGCTGGGCAGATTTGCTGTCTCAGACTCGTCCCATCTTCTGCCTCTCCTATGCCTTTGCTTGGCTGTGCCCCTTTGTGCACAAGATGTTTAACTCTTCTTTCCGTCTTTTCTAGAACAGTCAGTCACCTCACCTCTAACGAACCTCCTCCAACTGACCGCATATAAGGCATTATGGGAACAGCGTGTCCAGAGAAGGCAGTGTGGACCTGAAACTGCAAAGACGTACACCAAGGGCGCCCTCTGGCGGCCTCCTGAGACCAGCAGGTCTCTTGCTCTCCCTTCACTTCCTCCTTTCACCCCTCCCAGCTCACTCTCCTTTCTGTTCATGCCTTGCGCTCCATAGCCAGCACAGGGCTAGGAGTGAGATGACAACCCGAAGTGCCGGCCCTGTGCCGTTTATGCCCTTCACTGGTTACCTGTTTCAGTTGGACAATATATACCCCAGCTCCCCCTGTCAACTTTCTGCCCTCTCTTACCACCACCACTTTCCGCACTTGCCACAGGCTACTTTTTGCTTGGGAAGAGCTCTCCACCTTTCCTCTCTCAAGCTTAGGCTCCAACTCGCAAGGTTTTTTCAAATCAAGCCCTTTCTCCTGACACTGATGTCTGCAGCTCTGTCCAGTTTCATCACTTGCTGTTATTTCTCTATGCAGATTACCAGTTCCCCAGACCCAATTTAGAACCAAAAATAGTTTTTTTGTTTGTTTTTTTGAGACAGAGTCTCACTCTGTCGCTCAGGCTGGAGTGCAGTGGCAGTGGTGTGATCTCAGCTCACTGCAGCCTCGACCTCCTGAGTAGCTGGGACTACAGGCATGTACCACACTTGGCTAACTTTTTTGTAGACGAGTTCCGCTATGTTGCCCAGACAGGCCTTGAGTTCCTGGGCTTGAGCGATTCTCCCGCCTCAGCCTCCCAAAGTGCTGGGATTATAGGCAAGTGCCACTGCGCCCGGCTAAAATAGATCTTGACCAGTGAAGTTTGTGACACCAGCTAATTGTATCTTCCTGACTTTCACTGCTCCTTCCACCGACAGGGGGCCTTCTTCAACAACTGACAGATTCTCCTCCCTCCCTCCACAAACCTTTGGTGTCTTCCCATAGTGATATCCTTTGCAGAAAAATGAGTTAGACCTCTCTCCATCCACCTGCCTGCCACCATCAGGCCCCATGCTTCTTACCTGGCCTCGAGCAATCTTGAAGGGTGTGGCATTCACCATGTGCTGCTTCCGGATACCACTCCACCTGGTTCGGTAGTCCACAATGTGGCAGGGGGGAAGAATGTACTCATCATAAAGCACATCTCCGTTGTAGTTGACAATGCTACATCGAGCCAAGGAACTAACATGCCCCTTTGGTCCTGTGCCCACCATCTCACAGTCAATTGCCACCATCTTCCATGGCAACTTCTGGGATGCTCCGGAGCATTTATTCTCTGAATGAGCTTGGGTGGAGTTCTGTGGGGCATTCTTCTGAGGATGGTTCTTTTTAGAGGATTTCTTCTGGGAGCTCTTCTTCTGAGAGCGGGTTGGGTGGCTATTGATCTTTGGAAGGGCACTCTGGAACTCTCCCAGCAAATCTACTTTAGCAGCAACAGAATCAGCCTTTTTTGAAGGGGCAGGGGTCAACCAAGACACTGCGGCTTTCTTGTCCAGGGGCTGTCCTGACCCATTGCTGGAGGCAGCTGTCTTCTTCTTTTTTGGGAAGGAAGGGGTCTTCCAAGTGCCATCCACCGTAGGAGTTTCCCCTTTCTTTGGAGGTTCAGAGTGCAACTTAGGCGCCTTGATAGGGGGTTGGTTCTTTTTACTCAGAAAGCCTCTCCGTTCTAAGAGCCTCCGCTTCTTGACAAAATTTCGGTGCTTGGCATTTCCTTCTAATGCCTTTTTGGGAGGAGGTTCCCCAAAATCCAGATTGAGCAGTAAAGTAGACATAGGGATAATGGAAGGTGGAAGAGTAGTTGGAAGAGTGGCTTATGGATGAACAGAGGATGTGGGACTCATTCTCTGCTGAATCCTACTGTCCAACATGTGGAGGTCTGTAGTACACCCTGGGGAAGAAATTCATCCTGGTAATTGAGCTCCTAGGCCTGGGAGAAAAATGAGGTAAGCTCGATCTCCGTAGGACTTACGGAAGGAAAGACATCAGAGCAATCTCTCAGACACAGGGGAAATGAAAACATAACATGAAATGATGGAGGGAGCATTGGTGTTAGCCAGCAAGCCTGGATTCTAGTGAAGCCCAATTCACCAGCCGTTTGGTCTTAGTAAAGTCATTACCGCGCTCTAGGTTTGAGTCTCATTTGTAAAATGAAGGGAGTGGAGGGGCTTATAGAGCTCGAATCCTCTATGAGTCTAAGAGGCTAGAACACGTGCCCTCTATACTCCGCCTAGGAAAGGAACATCTAGGTATGCTCAAAAACAGTGAGAAGTATGGCGTAGATAACCTCTGGGCTACCCAGGCATCCGCAGCGTGGACCACGAATAGAGACACAAATCCAGGCATCCCTTTCCCTTGGCTCCAGGCCGGAATTGGGGGCAATCTCCACATGCATCTCACCCCAGTCCTTCTCCCACGCAAGGACCTTGACACCACCTACCAGGGCGGGGGTGGGATCGAGGCTCCAGGCAGCCCACCTGGATAAGCATACTTCGGATCCCCGCGGTACACATCGATCTCTCGCGCTCACAAACCTACCTCCCAGACGGGTCCAGCTAAGACCGGAAGCGTCCGGAGCCGGATGCGGAAATCGGTGCGCGCCGACGAAGCCCGGGAAGGCAGGCGCGCGGGTTAGAACGCGCCAGAGGTCGGCGCGCGCGCACCCGCACCGCCCCGACCTCAGGTAGTGAGGCCAGTGATTCGGAGTGTGTGAGGAGCGGCAGTGGCGGCGGAGGAGGGGGCGGCGTGGGTGGGGGCGGGGGCGGGATGCGCTCCCCGGCCCCTCTAGCCCCGTGGTGGTACAACGCGAAGGTGTGGGAAGGCCGCGATAAACCGGAACTGCAGCCCGCCGGACACCTCCGGCTTCACTTCCGTAAGAGGAGAGAAGTGTACGGCAAGGGGCGGGAACTGGAACTTGGCCCGCCTCGTTGTGAGCTGAGCTCAGCGGCACGCTTTTGTGGCGTCACTGCACTGTTACCCCGCCCTACGTGCTCTGACGCTGACACCTTCGCACTGTGAAACGTCGCGCCCTGTGACGTCTGGGGGGCGCCTCAAATCTTCCACTCCAGCATGGGATCTCGGAAAGGCAGCGTCGGAGACTGGACCCAAAACTCTTCCTGTTCTGCCTGCAGAGCTGAGCCCCGTCCGGGTCCTGGACCCGCGTAGTACTGACCCTGGATCCCTGTTCACTGCGTTCTCGCTCCCCGCGCTCCCTGCTGGACCCCGGGATGCCGGGCATCTCCGCCCGAGGCCTCTCTCATGAGGGGAGGAGGCAGCTAGCTGTTAACCTCACCCGTGTCCTGGCGCTCTACCGTTCCATCTTGGATGCCTACATCATCGTGAGGCCACAGGGGCGTGGGTGGGATGTCTCTGGTCGTGTGGTTGGCTAGGTGCCCACGTCAGGGAGAGAATCTGGAGAATTACCTCTGATCTCTTTCCTTCTATGAGTTTCAGTCTTTTTCTGTACAAGAAGGGGTTAAAACTGGAGTGATCCCTCCTTTTTTTTAGCTGACATAAATAATATTTCTTTTTTTTTCTTTTTTTTTTTTTTGAGACGGAGTCTCGCTCTGTCCCCCAGGCTGGAGTGCAGTGGCACGATCTCGGCTCACTGCATAAATAATATTTCTAGTACCTACCTAGATTGTTTTTGTAATCTTCCCAGATCCAAGGTAATAAAATGCGTGGACATTGGAACCATGCTGCAATTATGTTGAACTCTTCTTGGAGCATGTCAGGTGTTCCAAGAACACACCTTATTCATCCAAGCTTTGAATACGTGGTTTTGTGGTATAGTAGACAGTCCTGGCTCGAATCAAAAAGGCTTAGTCTAGAATCCTGCCTCCCCTATGGTGTTAACCTTAGGCCTCCCTAACCCCCAGCTTGTCCTAGCCAGGGTTTCCTCAGCTGTACAATGGAACCCAGTCTGAAGGATCATTGTGAAGAATAAATGAGAGAATGTGTAAATGGCACCACCATCCACTGAATTGTTTAGACCACATACCCAGAGGCCATCATTGATTCAGTGCTGTCCTTCATTGATCCACAATCCAGTCCTTCAACAAGTCCTCTTGGCTCTGCCTTCGGAATAGATCCCAAATTCATCCATTTGTCCCCACCTCCATTGCTGCCACCCTAGGCCAAGCCACCATCACCTCTCTTCTGAACTACTTCCTAACCGATCTTGCTGTGTGCTTACCTCTGCCCTGCCATAACCAATTCTTCACTGAGCAGCTAGATTGATAGCATTCAAATGTAAATCTGATCGCGACAATCCCTTGCTTCCTAGAAACTTTTATGAAATCTTAACTCCTTACTATTACCTATAAAACCCAAGATCTGGCTCCTACTGTCTCTTCAACTCTATCCCATTTTATTCTCACATTTCACTGTGCTATACCTCTGCTGGCCTGATTTCTGTTCTGCCAATATGGCAGGCATCTGGGCCTTTGCACTCACTGATCTTCTGCCACAGAAAGGCAGTTGCAGAATGGTTAAGAACAAGGACTCTAGAGAAAAATTGGTTTCAAATCCCAGCTCAGGCCAGGTATTATGGCTCACACCTGTAATCCTAGCACTCTGGGAGGCCAAGGTGGGTGGATTGCCTGAGCTCGGGAGTTCGAGACCAGCCTGGGCAACACGGTGAAACCCTGTCTCTACCAAAATACAAAAAAAAAAAAAAAAAAAAAAAATCGGCTTGGCAGCACACGCCTGTAGTCCCAGCTACTAGGGAGGCTGAGGCAGGAGAATTGCTAGAACCAGGGAGGCGGGGGTTGCAGTGAGCTGAGATCGCACCACTGCACTCCAGCCTATGTAGCAGAGTGAGACTCCATCTCTAAAAATAAATAAATAAATAATCCCAGCTCAGCTATTTGCTAGCTTTTGGATGTGGGCAAGTTACTTAAGTGCTGTGCCTGTTTCTACATCTGTAAAATGGGGGATAAAAAATAATACCTACCTCAAAGCATTGTTTAAAGGATCAAATGCATTAATACATGTCAAATGTTTACAGCAGTACCTGGCCAAGAAGCTGTTAAATAAGTGTTTGCTATTACCTGTTTTTTCTTTACATGCCTAGCACCTATTCATCATTCAAGTCTCAGCTCAAATGTCACCTCAGACAGGTCTTCCCTCATCATCCTATCTAAAGTAGTCCTTGCCCAAACTCTCCATTACATTACTGTTTCATTAGTGTTTTGTCTATGTGACATATGATGTTGTCTCAAGTTTTGTTTGTTTTGGTTTGGTTTGAGACGGAGTCTTGCTCTGCTACCCAGGCTGGAGTGCAGTGGCGCGATCTAGGCTCACTGCAGCCTCTGCCTCCAGGGTTCCAGCGATTCTCCTGCCTCAGCCTACTGGGTAGCTGGGATTACAGGCATGTGCCAACATGCCCAGCAAATTTTTGTAATTTTAGTAGAGAGGGGGTTTCACCATATTGGCCAGGCTGGTCTCGAACTCCTGATCTCAGGTGATCTGCCCGCCTTGGTCTCCCAAAGTGCTGGGATTACAGGCGTGAGCCACCATGCCCGGCCAAAGTTATTATTTTTTTTAATGTAAACTCTGCAGGAGCCAGAATCTTGTCTCAGGTTCACTGTTGTATTCCCTGAGCCTACAATAGAGCTTGATGTATAACCGAAACACAGCCCCAGAATTTGTGGTGGATGAATGAATAAAAAGACACCAGTGTCTGGCACATATAATGCAGGTTACTAAGTGGTAATGTACTAATACTGTGTGTCAGTCACTCTGGTAAGTGTTAGGGATGCAGATGTGAAGATACCATCCCATCCCTCTCCTTAAGAAATTCAATTTAATAGAGAAAACAGACACAAATAAGTGCAGAAATTGCTAAAAGAAGTGTGTCCAGAATGCAATCTGGACTCCAAGGAAACAGAGTTAAGCCACCAGAGTCGGGGAGGCTGGAGCAGGCTTCAGAGAACTGACTCGGCTTAGTAGGAGGTACCTGCCAGTTACAGGCAGTGGCCCTATGTGGCAGTGCTGGGAAGAGGCAGGCAATGAGGTGTGTAGTTGAAAATTGGAGTGGGAAAGAATGGGAGTGGTAGTAGCTTGCTGATGGCTTCTCCCCTTCTTCTGTAGGAATTTTTCACAGACAACCTATGGGACACACTCCCTTGCTCATGGCAGGAAGCATTGGATGGACTGAAACCACCACAGCTGGCCACAATGCTGCTGGGGATGCCTGGGGAAGGGGAGGTCGTCAGGTATGGGCTAGAAGGGCCCTGTGCTGGGGAACTCAAGGCTTTAAGCCCTGCAGTGAGCGTATTGCTCAGAGAGTCTCATAAGGTCTTCCTGGGCCTCGGGTTGTAAACTGCTGCACTCAGATGTGATGGGACTATTCACTGGAGGCCTCGGCTGGACTATCTCAGGTACAGGTCAGTGTGGCCACTCACCCTGCTGGCCCTGAAGTCCACGGCCTGTGCCCTGGCCTTTACCCGGACGCCTGGCTTTCAGACCCCCTCAGAATTCCTGGAGAACCCCAGCCAGAGCTCCCGACTAACAGCTCCATTCCGGAAACATGTCAGGCCCAAGAAGCAGCATGAGATCCGGAGGCTGGGAGAGGTGAGGAGATGGCTGGAGCATGGGTGGTGTCTGGGAGCCCAGGGACTCCTTAAGCCTGGCTTACAAAGATGTGTGCCCTTTACCTCACATGCAAGGCCAGAGGCCCTAGACATTCCTTTACCTCAACAGACATAACTAATCATATTTTGATGCTGGGGTTCTTTTTCATCCTTTGTGGGGTTGGTTGGCAGCTAGGTCTGAATCACAGTCTCATTCCTGTTCTCAAATCTCCACAATCTGCTCATGGCTTCACGCAGGGTTCTTGTTCTGTGGGGGAGATTGAATCACTGACCTGTGAGGCAAGGAGAGTGGACCTGAACCTGGGGTCAGGTCCACTCTCCTTGCTTCCACCCTCACCCCTATATCTTTCTTTCCAAATCTGTCTTCACATCCAGGGCACCCTCTGTCCATCTTTCTCTGTCATCTTTGTCTCTTCCACTCTCAGTATGGGTGTTTGCCCCAGGAGTCAAGAACCAGTGGCTAGGAGACCTTTGTTTCCTCCTCTTTCAGTTGGTGAAGAAGCTGAGTGATTTCACAGGCTGCACCCAGGTTGTAGACGTGGGCTCAGGCCAGGTGAGCCAGAGTCTTGATGTACTGTTTTTTTGAGTCATGGGGACATAGAACACCTGGAAGGCAGGTTATCAGGCCACAGGCCCAGCGAGGCAGGTGTCAAGAAGCGGTGGAACCAAGCAGGATAGATTTTTTTTTTCTCTTTGTGTAATTTTTTTTAAGCCAGTCAGATTTAACAATGGGGGAGTTATATACCAACTTAAGCCACACTGATGTTAATAAGTTCTGTAGGGTAAAATTTAAGCCTTCTGTGGGGCCTGGGACCCAGGTGTCCAGGTTACCCATGGGGAGGGTGACAGTAGATAGGGCACTGAACAGGGCTGTCTCCATCCTCCTCGTGACTCCAGGGCCATCTCTCCCGCTTCATGGCTCTTGGCCTGGGGTTGATGGTGAAGAGCATCGAAGGGGATCAGAGACTGGTAGAGAGAGCCCAGCGCCTGGACCAGGAGCTTCTGCAGGCTCTGGAGAAAGAGGAGAAGAGGAACCCGCAGGTAGGCCAACCCTTCCTGCGATCTGGACTGCGGGAGCAGGGGCCGCTTGGCTGGAATTGAGCACAGAGGCTGGATTACATCTTTCAAGTTTCTCAGCTTGAAGTGGTGTGGTCCCCAATTTCTATTACCTCTTTCCCAAGGTTCCCCTTTCCCCCGGTGCCTCCCCCTATCTCAAAGTTACTTTCTATTTACAAAGTGCTTTCCACACCAATGTATACTTCTCACTATCTGTGAAGTGGCCAGTCAGGTTTTAGACTTGTTACAAATAAGAAAAACGGGTCTCAGATGAAAAGATGTACATGGTAAATGATAAGTCCAGGATTTATCCCCCTCTCCTGACTTGTGGTCCAGCCCTCTCCCGCACCCAGCTTATCTCCCACATTCCTCCTTGGGGAATAACATGGAGGACAGATCCCTTCCTGTGGCCTGAGGTGGCCTGGGGACAGCAAACAGACTTCCCATCTGCCTTTGTCCTTTCCTGCTTCCACAGGTGGTCCAAACCAGCCCTCGTCACTCCCCACACCACGTGGTTAGGTGGGTAGACCCCGCAGCCCTGTGTGACGAGCTTCTGCTTCCACTGGAGAACCCGTGTCAGGGCAGGGCCCGCTTGCTGCTCACAGGCCTCCACACCTGTGGGGATCTGAGTGTTGCTTTGCTGAGACACTTCTCCTGCTGTCCTGCGGTGGTGGCCCTGGCCTCAGTGGGCTGCTGCTACATGAAGCTGAGTGACCCTGGCGGCTACCCACTGAGTCAGTGGGTGGCTGGGCTGCCTGGCTATGAACTGCCCTACCGGCTTCGGGAGGGGGCCTGCCATGCCCTGGAGGAATATGCTGAGCGGCTACAGAAAGCTGGCCCTGGCCTCCGAACTCACTGCTACCGTGCAGCACTGGAGACAGTCATCCGACGGGCCCGGCCTGAGCTCCGTCGGCCAGGCGTGCAGGGTATCCCCAGGGTCCACGAGCTCAAGATTGAAGAGTGAGGTTGGGGTACAGGGGTGGGGGGCAGTGGAGGGGAGATTTCTTTTTTTTTTTTTTTTTTTGAGATGGAGTCTGGCCAGGCTGGAGTGCAGTGGTGCGATCTTGGCTCACTGCAAGCTCCGTCTCCCGGGTTCACGCCATTCTCCTGCCTCAGCCTCCCGAGTAGCTGGGACTACAGGCGCCCGCCACTACACCCGGCTAATTTTTTGTATTTTTAGTAGAGACGGGGTTTCACCACGTTAGCCAGGATGGTCTCGATCTCCTGACCTCGTGATCCGCCCACCTCGGCCTCCCAAAGTGCTGGGATTACAGGCATGAGCCACCGCACCCGGCCTGGAGGGGAGATTTCTAACTGGAGGTCTTCTACCCTCACTTTCAGCATAGCCTAAAGAAAATCTAAGTATACCCAGAGGAGTGATTTGGAGTTCTCTGATCAGGATACCTTCTCAAAATTTCTTTGAGAGTTGTCCCTCTTTTATCAGGAGAATAACAAAGAAACATGAAGTTTTGGCCAGGCGTGGTGGCTCATACCTGTAATCCCAGCAGTTTGGGAGGCTGACGCAGGCCGATCACCTGAGGTCAGGAGTTCGAGACTAGCCTGGCCAACATGGCAAAACCCTGTCTCTACTAAAAATACAAAAATTAGCCAGGCGTGGAGGCACGCGCCTGTAATCCCAGCTACTCAGGAGGCTGAGGCAGGAGAATCGTTTGAACCCAGGAGCTGGAGGTTTCAGTGAACCGAGATCGCGCCACTGTACTCTAGCCTGGGCGACAGAGCAAGACTCTGTCTCCAAAAAAAAAAAAGAAAAAGTTTTTTAAATGCTAAAAATATGGCTAAATAGTTGAACAGAACTGGCTGAAAATGTTTAAATCAATTTACTATTGGACAGACAGCTCACAGCCAGAGAAACATTCAAAAATACGTGGCCAGGTGTGGTGGCTCATGCCTGTAATCCCAGCTCTTTGAGAGGCCAAGGCAGGAGGATTGCTTGAGGCTGGGAGTTAGAGACCAGCCTGGGCTACATAGAGAGACCACGTCTGTTAAAAAAAAAAAAAAAAAAAAAAAAAAAAAAAGGCAGGCATGGTAGTTCATACCTGTAGACCCAGCTACTTGGGAGGCTGAGGTGGGAGGATTGAGGTGTTTGAGGCTACAGTGAGCTATGATTGCCCTGCTGCTCTCCAGCCTGGGTGACAGGAAGACCCTGTCTTTAAAAATATATATTTGGGAGGCCGAGGCCGGCGGATCACAAGGTCAGGAGATCGAGACCATCCTGGTGAACATGGTGAAACCCTGTCTCTACTAAAAACACAAAAAAATTAGCTGGGCGTGGTAGTGGGTACCTGTAGTCCCAGCTACTCTGGAGGCTGAGGCAGGAGAATGGCATGAAACCGGGAGGCAGAGCTTGTAGTGAGCCGAGATTGTGCTACTGCACTCCAGCCTGGGCGACACAGCGAGACTCCATCTAAAAAAAAAAAAAAAAAAAAATATATATATATATATATATGTTCATGAAAACGCATATTGGGGTAGAAAATAAAGCAAAGTTGGAATTGAATTAGGAACAAGCAAAGTTTGAGAGGTGACAGTTCTTAAAACCAAACTGAGTGCTGAATGTGACTGATCCCACAGATATGTGCAGCAGGGGCTACAGCGAGTGGGGCTAGATCCCCAGCTGCCACTGAATCTGGCTGCCCTTCAGGCCCACCTGGCCCAGGAGAACCGTGTGGTGGCCTTCTTCAGCCTGGCTCTACTGCTTGCCCCACTGGTGGAGACGCTTATTCTACTGGACCGGCTGCTGTACCTTCAGGAACAGGGTGAGGGTGGCCTACAGCAGGGACCCAAGGACTATAGTGACTGGGGTTCTGGGGCTCCTTCTCCAAGTCCCAGCCCCAACATGTTCTGGGCCTAGCTAATCACTGTTGTGATCCTTGGACCCCACCTTTGAGTCACTAGTGGGTTGGGAGTAGGGGATTTGTTAAAAAAAGAATCCAGGCTGCATGCGGTGGCTTATGCCTATTAATCCCAGCACTTTAGGAGGCCAAGGTGGGTAGATCACGTGAGGTCAGGAGTTCAAGACCAGCCATGGCGAAACTCCATTTCTAGTAAAAATACAAAAAGTAGCTGGGTATGGTGGCGCACACCTGTAGTCTCAGCTATTCGGGTGGTTGAGGCAAAAGAATTGCTTGAACCCAGGAGGCGGAGGTTGCAGTGAGCCGAGATTGCACCACTGCACTCCAGCCTGGGCGACAGAGACTCCATCTCAAAAAAAATATTAAGATTCCTACCAAATCAGCCTCTGGTGAACCTCTCTAAGGTGCATGTTAAGCAAGCTTCCCAGGCATCGAGAACCTACAATGCAAGAGGACTGCCTCCCAAGTCAGTGCCTTGGGAACCCGTATTCCTTATGGAGAACGGGGTCTCCTTAGCCCCGCTGGATCCTCCCCCATGGGGAAAAGGGACTATGCCTACAGGCCTGGGCAGAAGCGGCTGAGTGAGTTTGGTTCATTCTTCCCCTTATGATTAAGCCCTTTCTCCCAGGTTTCCATGCTGAGCTCCTGCCCATCTTCAGTCCTGAACTCTCTCCCAGAAACCTGGTTCTGGTGGCCACCAAGATGCCCCTGGGTCAGGCTCTTTCAGTTCTGGAGATTGAAGACAGCTGATGCAGCCTGAGGACACATCTCAGACCCCATCATCTGAAAGTGCCCAGAGAGCACAGTGGCAGAGTACATCTCATCCAGAGAAACAGCATCCTGCGTCCTCCAGAGTCCTGGTTCCTTCAGTTTCATCCCCTTTCTCTCCCTCCATGGATTATGTAATACAGTATAAAGTTTTAATTTATTAAAAGTTGGAAATCTGTTTCCGTCCCATTTCTGTAGGTAGATAAAAGGAGATGTGCACCCTCCCTGTGGCACTGCTGCAAGGGTGCTACAGTTAGGACTCACGCCACTCCCACTGGCCTCCGTAGCAGGTGGTGTAGGTGACGGCTTCTGTTACTCACAGATTTCCATGGAGGAGACTTCTCTCCCCCTCTTTGGCCTCCAACTCAGAAGCTGCAGGCCCTGCCCCTTGGGAGGGCCGCCTTAAGGCCAGCTAACTTCCATCCAGGTTCTGTCATAAACTCAGGAAAGAAGCTTCTTCCCTTCAGTCCCTGAGAGTGCTGGGATTAGGGGTGCCATTCTACCACACAGCAGCTGTACACAGGAGGACTCATAAACTGCTCTTTATTGGCATCTGGAAAAGAGGGGCCTCAGCCTTCAAGGCTGGGACAGAAGTTGGGGAGGAGCTGCTCTGCCCCAGGCTCAATACCAATAGACCTTCTTGTATTTCCGGGTCTCCTTGATCCCCATGGCCTCCATCACCTCCTCCTGCAGTGTCTTTAGACGGGGCACATAGGTTGTTTCTAAAGCATCTTCCACTGATGTGTCTTTGGGGCCATCTGTTAAGCCAGAGGAAAGGAGATGGGTGGGAGGGCTTGCCAACTTTTATTAACGTCCCCTACTCTCACTCCTAGCACCCACCCCTGACCTTCCTGCCCCTCACTCTCACCAATCCACGTTTCACGGACGATGCCATCAGCTCTGGGAAATTCGGGTTTAGGGATAATTCTCCCTGATCGTGTGGAGACTCGTACCCGCTCTCCTGCTTCAGTAAATCTCCACTCGATCTCAGTGGGTTTCCTGGTGGATAGAAGAGGTGAGCCTGGCCTACGAGCCAGGTTTCCTGCCACCCTCCAACCCAAAAGTGGAGTCAGTGGTTCAAAATACCAGGGTTACCACCGCATTTCTCCACCTCTGTGTTGGGGTTACCCGCAGGGAATCATGTCCATGAGATGGTCCCTCTTAATTTCCAGAGCATCCAACCCACCATTCCCATTGGACAGCACTTTGTGGACCCAGAGGGTGAGAAACCCTCTGCCCAGAGCCCCGTTGCTTGCCTGTCCATAGGATCCACAAGTTTGACCTGGCGGTGGAGCAAGGGGGCTTCACTAGGGATCATGGTTCCCCGGTAATCCGTGGTCTTGCCAATGTAGCGGTAATGCTGTCCAAGAGAGGGGAGTGTCAGAAAGCAAGGGGTGTGAAAGGGGTTTGCCCTTGCTACTCGGCGCATTCAGCCCAAGTTGAAAAGTAGAAGGTTCAGTAATGCCACCATCCCCTCAGCCAGTCTCCTGCCACCCTGTGCTGCTCTGAATGGAGAGGGACAGATGAAACAGGCTTCCTGAGCATCCCCATCCCCTCTCTCCACTTACTGTGTTCAGCCCTCCCACGACCACCCAGTTTCGCTGCCGGATAACTTGAACCACTTTGCCCTGCTTCCCGGCATCCTTGCCTTCTAGGATCTCCACCTGTGGGAAGATACGAAGGTTAGGGAGGGGGATCCTTGCCCAGGAGGTTCCCCATCACTCTTCCCCCTGTATGAGGCTCTCACCGTGTCCCCACAGAACAGATACCAGTCTTCATCAGAGATGGGTTCCACAACCACTGGGCGCCGCCTGATCCATGGGGGGTTCTTCCTCTTGTCTGCAATGGAGCCTGGGGGGCTCATCCCATAGCGGTAATGGGGGGGCAGAGTGACCTTGGATGCCAAGGCCAGCAAGGCAGAAAGACGCATGCCTGGATGTTGTAAGAAATCCCTTTGCCAGCAAAACGCTCAGAAACCTTCTTTGTCAGCTCTGGGTAGATGGATAGAAACGGGAACAAAGAGGCAAGGGAAGGAACATTTTTTAAAGCACTTACTCTGTTGCTCAATGGACCTCATCACATTGAATCCTCACAAGAGGTTATCATCTTTATAGACGAGAAAATAGAAAGGTCAAGTAACTTGCTTATGATTACAAAGCTACTACATTGGAGAATCAGTATTCAAACCCACATATATCTGACTTCAAAGTCCAAAAAATTCATTAAGGATAAGGGTCATGTTATCTATCTCACTCTTGAATCCAGAGCTTGGCCCCTAGTAGGTGCTTAACAAATACTTATTAAATCAATGTATGAACAACAGGATAGGAAGAAAACAGAGGATGGAACGCTGGCATACGGCCAAAAGGTAGGCAGTTGTAAGTCAATGAAATCAACAAATAGGTAGCAGAAATAAAAACTGCGGTTAAAATGTCCCTATCCCACTTAGAATTCCTATCCTCAGATAGGAAATAACCACTCCTCCCTAAGATAGCTCCTTTTCTAAAGGAAAAGGACCCAGGGCCAGACTCTAGAATTACTGAGTCCTAAATTTCCCAACTAAGTATGTGCTCTAAACCACTCAATTCTCAATTAATGAGGTAGTGAATGAACTGAAGGCATAAATGGTAAGTGCTTCAGTTAACTGAATACTTGCAACTTGCCAGGTGCCATGCTAAGTGCTTTCCTGTATCTCATTTATGCCTAAGGACAACCAAATGAAGAAGTCACCATTAATCTCATTTTTTAGATAAAAATGGACCCTAACTTCAAAGACAAAGATACTACAAAGGCATAAACAGCCCTGGACAAGGAAGTCAGACCACCTGGGTTCTACTCCCTGCTCCACCATCATCTTACTGTATGACACTAGGCAACTTAACTTTTTTTTTTTTTCTTCTGAGACGGAGTCTTGTTCTGTCGCCCAGGCTGGAGTGCAGTGGCATGACCTCAGCTCACCGCAACCTCTGCCTCTTGGGTTCAAGTGATTCTCCTGCCTCAGCCTCCTGAATAGCTAGGATTACAGGCATGTGCCACCACGACCCGCTAATTTTTTTTTGTATTTTTAGTAGAGACAGGGTTTCACCATGTTGGCCAGGCTGGTCTCGAACTCCTGACTTCAGGTGATCCACCTGCCTTGGCCTCCCAGAGTACTGGGATTACAGGTGTGAGCCACCACGCCCATCCAGCAATTTAACTTTTGAATTTCAGTTTCATCATCCATAAACATTTACAGGGTTGAGCTGTTGTCATTTAAATTATTTTAAATATTTTAACAAAGCAAGGTGCAAAATAATGTAAGTAGTATTATCCCTTTGGGGTAAATATACAAATATATATTCCAGCACAGTTATATTTATGGAAAGGAAACAAGAAACCAAAGTACTTGTTTTAGGGGAGAGGAACTGTTTAGGAGGTCTATTAATTCCATTTTGTTCCTTCCCGTAACGTTTGCATTTTTTAACCATGTGCATTTAAAAATATGTATTAACGGTTTATCTGAACAGTGAGATACTGGGTCATTTTTCTTCTTTATACTTCTCAGTATAAAGGCCTGATGTTATTTTCGGAAAAAGAAACAAAAACAAACAAAAAAAAACCCGCCTGTTATTTTCAATTAATGCTGACTGGCCTAAGTGTTCCTGTGAGTATTCAACAAATGCTTAGAGAGGACTACTATATGACAAACCTAATGCTGGGAATTTCATTGCTGAAATTTGGTCTTCACGTTGCCCAGTGAGGGAGGTGAGGTTGCCAGATGCATCATAAAGTCCCTTTTACAGACAGGGAAATCAAGGCCCTGAAAGCCGGAGTGACTACCCTGGTTCATACAGCTTGACAGGAGCAGGGCCAATCTTAAGACCCGAGCCTTCTGCGTGATTGCTGCAAGGAGTCCCTTCACCTCAGTCAATCCAGGTCTGAACCACCCCAGCCCAGAGCAGCTTGCATGCCCCCGAGATCTTTCCCTTCTTTCCCTCCACAATTTGGAGATGCTGCTGGTGAGCGTCCCACAGTGGGGCCTTCCCTGCATGTTCTGAAGGCGCCGTGCAATGTAGTGGGGTCGAAGGTCTGCCCTCTCAGGTCACGGCTCCAAAGGCTTCCCCCACCAGCCTCATCCCAGACATCGCCAAGGCCTAGCTGTCTTCAGCACCCACCCGCTCCAAACTTCCGGTGCAAAGAAACCCTGGGGAGGCGACTGAGCCATGGCCAGGGAAAAGGATAGGCTCTTCCCGCACCTGCCTCTCGGACGGGAACCTCTGGGGCGGGCGGCCCTCACCTCCACTTTCCGCGGCACTTCGGATTTTCCGCACATGGGCCCTCAGCGTCCCCTCCCCCGCCACGCCCGTCGACTTTCTGGGAGATGTAGTCCAAATGTAAAACGGAAGCTCAACCGCGAATCTTACCTCTCAGCATGCTGGGAGTTGTAGTCCGCCGCTAGAAAGCTGGAAACAGGAAGTTTGGCGGGGTAGGAAATCAAGGAAACCGGAACACACCATGAAGCATGTCGGGAATCGAAAGGCAACCTGGTTTGGCCGGCCCGCCTGGCACATTCCCGCGCATGCTCTGCGTGGAGGCCGCTGGGAATTGTAGTTTCTAGAGAAGAAGGCTCCATTTTCTAGGTGGTTGTGGCTTCCTGTTCAAGGCAAAGGGCTGCCCTTTCCAGACAGGACTACAGCCAATGCTCTCCCTGTCCTTCTCTGCTGGAGTGGGGGCAGGGCAGATTCAAAAACTGCCGGTAGGCTTTCTAGAGGAAGGGATGAAACGTGGGCCCTTCCAATGCTAGTAGCCGATCTAGTTACAAAATGTCAGATCTGGAAGGAAACATAAATGATCTAAGCCAGTCATTCCACTTAACTCGGGGAGTACTGGCGGGATTTCACCCTACCAACCCCCTCCCCCTACCACCCCATCACCAGCTAAGGGTGGCAGGTACCCCTAGCATTAGCAAGGAGAAAGGGTTATCCTAATTATTTGACTTGCCCTTTGGGGTCAAATTGCTTATACAACCAGCCTCCAAACTCCCACTTCGTGGCCATCTTGGGCTGTGGCCGATACTGGCATCCTCCCACACCCCACTTCTTGTGCAAACCCTTTTTTAAAAAAAAATCTCCCAGGTGCGTTAAACAGTGGCTGGGCAGGAGTAGAATGAATGGTGTGGTTTATTCTACGACTCTGCCCACAAGTTTGGATTTCCAAATGCCTAAGAATGGAGGAGGCTGACACCCTCTACCTAAATCTGAGATGACCTGGAAATCATTTGCATTCCGTTACCCCACTTTCTGTCTGCAGTTAACCAGTACACCCCCAAAGAATCAGTCAGAATCCAATATAGTAATCAACGGGTTTTATTTTCCTAGAACTGAAATCATCTACGGTTCTCAGAGCTATACTTCCAAAGCTACAGTCAGCAATTTTTCATCAGAGCCCAAGGGAGAGGGGCCAGGGTAAAAGAGACGAGACTGTAGAGAGGCATAGAGAGACCAGTAGGAAGAGGGTGGGAGAGGGCACTTATTTCTCTCTGTCCTCTCAGTGGGTTACAAATCAGATCTGGTGACAACACTGAGGGGGCCAGGTCAGGGTGTGTGGATGAGAAATGACACTGGAAAGAACATCAAAGCCCCAGCTACAAAAAGAAAGTCATCAAGCCCCAAATAGAAGGGGAGCCTCCCAGTGCACCTCAGAAATGGGGGCAACGATGGGGAAGGAGCAGAATGGAGAGCACACAAAGGGTTAGGGGTCTTTAAAATTTTTTTTTTTTGTAATTTTCTTTTATTAAAAACATTTCCTAAAAAATGTGTCTTTTCCTTTATGTCTGGGTGATATATATGACTATAAGCTGGCCTTGAGCACTGTGCGGAGAGGAAAAAGGACAGCTAGGGGTCTTCCCAAGCATCCTATTTCTGGCTTCAGAGATCTAAAGGGGGACAGATGCTCAACACTCCCACCCAAATGGGTAAAGTCAACCCTTCAGGTCTCAGGTCCTTGGCCCGAACAACTTGGAAGCCCCACATTCTCTTGATGATTAACTACAACTCCCAAAACTCTTGGGGTCGGCAAAAGGAAAAATGGGTGTTGTCAATCATCAAGGATTTATGGAAAGAAACCCCTTCCCTACAAGCTGTCCCACTTTCCCTGAATCTAGGCAGCTGGGATAATAGGTGTAACAGGGGACAGGAGCTCAGGAGGAGGCCGCCCTCCTGTGCTGCCCCCAACCCCATTTGAGGATTGCCCCTCCCAGACCCCACAAGCCCACCCTGCTGTTTATGCTCCATCCTTTCCATTCCTACCCCTGATCCCAACCCAGAGGTCCAGAATGCCTAGGAGAGTGGGTGAAGGGTGTCAGGAGGTGGGAGCAGTTGTCCCAGGCCCCAGCAGAAGCCTGGAAAATAGCTCCAAGTGGAAGGAACACAATGGCCTCATCTCATTCCAGGGAGAAGACATGGCTCTGACTCAGATCATAGGAGTATGGGGATCTAGAGGTGAGAGCCAGGTGGCCTGCCCCATCCAGGTCAATCTCCATGGGCTGGGCTTGGAGTGGGAAAAGTGAGTGGAAGAGGAGAGCAGGTTGGGGTGGGCAAGGGGTTCCCAGTTTGCAGGCCATGGCCAGTTTCCCCAGTAGCACCCAGACAGCAGCAGGAACAGGGTGGGGGCTCCTCTTGAAACATTGGTGGCTACAGGCTGTGAGGGAGGGTTGGAGGGGAGAAGGGTTAATGGTGTGGCCTTGGCCTGGCCTTGCCCCAGCCAGTGCCGGTCTCCTAGGAGAGCTCACCCCGCCTCCCGAGAGGCTGACCACTGCAGGCCCTTTTCATCCTCCTCTCCGAGAGTGGCCAGCCCCCACTAGTCCAGCTGCCAAGGGGTCAGGGGGCTCACTCACCTCTCATGATCTCTGATGCCTGGGGCCTCAGCATCTTCCTTGGTAGCCTCTTCCTCTTCATCCTCCTCTTCTTCTTCCTCTTGGGGAGGCCCCCGGCCAGAGCCGGGCTCAGAGGGGGTGCTATTCTTTTCCACCTCCATAGGAAGGGGCCTCTCACCCTCCAAGGTGGCTGCCTCCTTCTCCTCTCCTTCAGGGTTTTCTGCCTCCTTGGGACGTTTAGGAGAGTCCTAGGCAGGATCAACAGACGAAGTGGGCTGAGGCTGGAGAGGGAGGCCACTAGCCACCCACTCCTCTCCTCCAGGGCTCCTTCCCAGGCTGACACCCACAGTCCTTCCCCAACCCTACTAGCTGAAATGCCTTCTGTGTCCCATCTGGTCAGCTGGGGACTCCCCAAGACTAGGGGCTGGATCGACCTCTCAGACTGGGCACCTCTGAGGCAAAGCCCTGCTCCTGTGGGATACCCCATGGGGAATGTTGAGGGGGGCCCAGGCCCTGGGCAGGCAGCAGTTACCTCCAGCAAGTCCCCTGCTCTCCTCTTCAGCGCTCCTTTCTCATTCTTCTCCTTGGCTGGCTCATCAATGACCAGCTTCCCTTCCTCATCGCTGCTGCCCTCTGCATTCCCCTTCTTATCACCGTCACCCTCTGTGGCTTCGGGCTCAGGTTCAGGCTCTTCCACACAGCTCTTTTTCTGGGAGGACTGCAGCAGAGACAGCACAGGCTGAGTGGCACCAGTCGCTGCCATGCTGGGCCCCCTCCCCAGACCCTCCCTCGGCCACTCACTCCTTCCTTTTCCCGCCTCTCCCCCACCCCCACCCAGGTGCCCAGTCTCACGAGTGATTTGAGACCCACCTCTGTCGGATTAGCCCCGGGGTAAACCCACTGGCCGGGCAGGCAGGGCTCTGTGCAGGAGGGGGGAGGGCTGGAGCAGGAGGCAAAACCTCGGGTCAACTTCTCCCAAAGGGAGCTAGGACCCTTTCCCCGCCAACCCCCGCCCCCCACCCTCCCGCCTCGTCCTGCCCGGCTCACAAGCACCTCCTCCTGGAAGCCTTTGTGGAAAGAGTTAAGGCCGTGTCCTATACTTACACTGGGCCCAACAAAGGCCTGCCCCACTTACCGCCTCCATCCTGTTCTTGCCCCCCAGACCGCTCACAGTTGTCCCTAACCACAACTACACCACACAGCCCAACCCTATCCCCTCTTGTAGGAAGCCCCCTTCCCACCACCCCGATTAGCTCCTACCCTGAAAGCCCTGGAGTTTCTGAAGACTAAGCATCATCTGTGGGCTGGGGGCTGCCAGAGCCCACGGCCACATCTGCTTTCCAGGGGGTCTCTGGGGCAGGCGGTGGCTCACCTGATAGCCAGAAGCCTTGACAGTAGGGTTGTTCTCGATCTCCCACAGCCCCTCGCTGAACCCTTTCCTCTTGTTGGGCTTGCCAAACTTCTCCTTGGATTCCTCGTAAGGGAAGAGGTCTTTGGGGCCCAGGAATGCCCTGGTGAGAGATGGGAGACTGTGCTCTCAAGCCCCTCACTGCCCCTGAGCTGCACAGCCCGACATGAAAGGGACACCAACACCACCTCACCTTCCCCAGAGTAGTCCTCCCGGGGCCCTCCCGACCTATACCCCTTTGGCCTCCACTCACGTCTCGTGGGTCCCGAAAAAAAAGACTTGGTATTTGTTGGCTGTTGATTTCACGGCAGCCTCAGGCATCTCGTCAATCTGGGGTGAGATGAGGGGGTGAGGTTAGCTAGAGTCCTGAGGTTTTGAGCCTGAGGTAGGGGTGCTGACCTCCAAGGCACATTTATATAAAATCAGACTGAGAGGGACCCAGGATAGTCAGCAAAATGGCTTTTGGGCCATTTTTAGCAGTGACACTTTATTCAAATGAAGTCAGACATGAAAGCCCAACAGAAACCCAGGAATCCTTCCCTCTCCTTCACCAGCCAGACAGCACCCATTCTGCCTCCCAACATGTCTGGCCACAAAGCCCCCTGACTTTGCCACCACCTTCTCCATTCTCCACAATCTATTCTCCACAATGCAGCCAGAGTGGGCCTTTGGGAATGTTGGTCCAAAGATTTCGTCCCCTTGCTTCAAAATCCTTCAATACCTTTTAAGGACTCTAGGGCCCACCTGTTCACCCCTTCTGCACAATGGCAAGATCTGAATCCCAAGTCTGCCCCCACTTGTATGACTTTGTGCAACTTACTGAACATCTCTCTGCCTCAGTTTCCTCATCTGTAAAAGGGAGACAGTCATAGTACTAAAGCTATAGGGCTGTGAGGATGAAATGACCATAACTTGGCATGTGGTACATCCTACACGTCTTTGCTTTCATCAGCCTCTCCCAGTACACTGTCCTTTCTGCTCTGACCATGGTTCTTGCAGTCTCTAATACTCACTCACTCCTGATCATCCTTCTAGCCTCAGCTCCGCCATTACTTCCTCCAGAAAGCTTCCCTATCACTCCTGGCCTGGCTGACTCCCTAGGTAAAACTCTTTTGTAAGACTTCCCCTTTACAGTGCTTTCCCAGTTCTAATTTTACACTGATTCGCATTATTATTTAACATCTATGTGCACTATCTGGACTAGACCAGCCCCAAGGTCAGAGACCAGCTCTGCTTTTATCTGCAGCACGGTGCTTAGCATACAGTAGGTATACAATTATTTACTGAATGAATTTACCAAATGGCTAAAAGAAAGCTGCTCTGGCTGAAGTGGAGGGGTGAGGTCAAAGGGCTGCCTATCCAACGCCCGCCAAAAGGCTTCTAGGGAACTCTGAAAGGCACATAGTCAAACTCTCATTTTACAGATGAGAAAACAGCCCAGAGAACAAGTGATTTGCCCAAAATAACATAGCAAGTTAAGGGCCAGGTCTCAGATCACCTGACGAAATCCCCTGCCCCACGTGTGCCCGTGGTGAGGAGCGCTGTGGTGAAGGTGAGAGGTGCAGAAATCTGAGGTCGGGGAATCCAGAGGCAGTGGCCTCGCCAGCCTCTCCCAGATCAAGTCTGGAAGCCCAGGCCAAGCTGAGCCAGGGGTGGGTCGGGGGGAAAGGTGGGGCGGATGGGGACTACAACTCCCAGCAGCACTTGCAGCAGCCCCAGCAGCCAGGCTTCCCGCCGGACAGAGGCCAGGTGGCCATGATGACTGGGGCCCCGGGCGCAAACAGGAGAGACAGAAAGGCCAAGGCAGTGATTAACACACAGAGACAGGGACAGAGGGCCCAACTGGGGGCCTGGGGAGACAGGGTGGATGGGAATGCGCTGAGACACACCCAGGAGAAGGGGTGGGGCCCTGGGCATGAATCTGAGGGGCATCTTGCCCCAGACTTGGAATCTTCAGGCTTTTGGGCACCTCCCCACTTGCCCCGTGGCCTCTGGGGACAGAGGTCCAGCCCTTCCCCCCAGGAAGGCCCAACACAAACTGGGCCCTTCCCACAACCAGGAGACGCCGGGTGTGAGAGCAGGAGGTGGAAAGGCACGCAGTTCCCCCCACAAACACGATCCCCATCGCCATGACAACGCAACCCCGCCCCCGGGGCCACTCAGCAACCAGGAATGTGACCGCCCCTCCCCCCCCCCCCACCCCGCCTTCTCTCCGGATTGGGGAGGAAGGGATACTAACACACACCCCACCCCCAAGCCTGCAGTCTGGCACCTGGGTCCCCGGCTGTGCTGGAAACCACAGCTAGGGCTGGATTACCGCTGCAGGGGGTGCGGGGCGGAGGGGGGGCGTCCTTCTGAGGAAGCCAGACCTGGAGCAGGGACAGAGGAGCCAGTCCTCAGCCAGGACGCCTGGGTCCTGTTACCAGCTAGCTCCCATCCTCCTCCTAACAGGGGGAAGCAAAAAACAAAACGAGCGCCCCCAGGGGTTAGAGATCCCAGGAGACAGGCCTAGGACAATAATAGCAAACGCCTTTCCTAGGCCTTTCTTCTGTGGATCTGTGTGCACCCAGAACCAGGGGTGGGGGTGGGGACTGAAGGGTCTAAGGCTGGGACTTAGAGCTCTGCATTTTCAGTGCCCACACCTGAGCCAGGGCATTAAGATGCCCACAGCAAATGCGTGATGGAAGAGGAGAAACTGAGGCTTCATAAAGAGGGGGTGGGTGGGTGAAAGTTCAGAAATAAAGAGAAATGACGTTCTTTGCAGAAGCACAGACTGCAAAGCGGCTACCTGGCCACCGTCTCGTGCCGCCCCAGCTTCCCATGGAAAGCAAACTCAGAGGCAGATAGCTGAATGGTGTGGCAGGGGACCCAGAAGGCCACCAGCTGCCCAGCCCCAGCAGTGGAGGAGAAACAAAAGAACGAATGGGATTAAAAATAGCATGAGGCACACCAGATATGCCAGCCCTGCTGACTTCTAGCTACATAAAGGATGGGTCTAGCGGGAAGAGAGAGGAAGACAGGGGCCTGAGCAGATAGGCACCTCCCCTCAAAGCATCATCCCACCTGGCTCCCTCACCTAGAGTATAGGCATTTGTGGGGGAAGGGCCAGGGGAGGTGCGCTCTTCTCACTTGATGGAATTTCTAACCCTTCACCCAAAAGAGGAGAAATCCCTTCTACAGTGACACCTCTATCCCTCAAGCTACAAAGGAAATGTCCTTTCTTACATTTGGAAGTGGAGGGCAGTTCTTCCTAGACGTAGAGGATATGAGTTCTCAGGGGAGCCCTGTACCCCAATACAGACATCTGTCTTCCAGGCAGTGCCTTTGTATCCAGGCTGTGACTCAGAACAAGTGAGTCAAGGCTAACTGGGTCAGGGTGGAGCCAAATAGTGCTGGGGACCCCACTGTACCCCCTCCACTAGCCAGCAATAGGGGAACTCGGCTACCTCTTAACCATTCCAGATCCAGGCAAGTTACTTATTCTTAGGCCTTGCATTTGCCTGATTCCATCAGACAGGCCTGAGCACATGAAATACCAGCCTCCCGAGCCACAGACACCCTCTGAGGTCCAAAGAGGAATCTGAAGTTTTCAGGTAGAGTGGGGAAAGAGAACTGAACACCTCTCCCCCAGCCTCAGACTAAAAACAGACCCAGCACTTAAGAAGGCAGCAGGGAAAGCTAAGCATACACTGGCTACCAGCCAGGGTTCTGACCACCACACCCAGGGCTGAGGCCCAACCTGACCCAGGAACCGGAAAATCTGGGGCAGGAGACAGTTGGGGCCAGGAAAGTGTGGCAAGCCCAAGAGGCAGAAAAGAGAAGGTACAGGGGGAAGGGGCACCGGGAGGAAAGACGGGTGAGGTCCTGGCTGCCCAAGTTTTCTGGGATTGTTCAACAGGAAGCAGCAAAAGCAGAAAGGGACGGGGGGTGGGGGGAAATCCCTGAAGTCTTGGAGGTTAATTGTTAAGTACTTGGAGATCCCCCAGGAAGTCAGGCAGGCAGAAGAGGGAAAGGAGAAGGTTAAGATGGAGTCACACCATCCTTCCAGGCAGGTCCTGCCTATCACGTGGCCCCTCTGGCTGGGCTCTCTCTCAAGCACTGGGCCCTTCTAGTTTCACCCAGAATCACCCACCCTCCCCAGCAGCAGGGACTGAGGAAGGAAAATCCACACACGGGCCTTCTTTATGGCTGAAGATTTGGGCTTCCTATGAGATGGGCGAGTCAGTGAGGTTCCCTCTTACTTCTCATCCATCTCAGGAAGGGCCCCTCAGGCTCTGCCTCTCTAGGGACTAAGACACGGTCCAAGGAATGGTGAGGAGCCTCCAGGTCTGTTCTTTTGGAGTACAAGGGTACTGTGTCTGGGAGGTAACAGCCTTGGGTGTAGCCCTCCCTGCAAGTATCACAATCAAGAGCCAGAGACAGGCAAAGTGTGGGGCCCTATCTCTTTGAGATCCAGGCTGATCTCCCTACCCCAGTTCTAACTTTATCTAAAAGGTCCAGGCCTCAACAGAGGAAGAAACGCTGCCTCCCCTGTCCTTCCCTTCTGTCCTGGAGGCCCAAAGTGGAGAGGAAATGGATGGGATCCCTAGTCCTAGGGACTGCCCTTACTCCAAAGGCCACCAGAAACTTGAGGTCTTCCTCACAGGGGCCAGTGTGGGTCCTGCTGTGTCCCTACCCCTTTTCTCTCTTACCGGATGCAGAAGGGGTTCCCTGCAACCCACATTCCAGCTAACACCCCCTCCCCAGGGCTTAGTCCAGCCTCTGGACTTTGTCCCACCCTCAGGAGGTAGGAACAGTAGAGACCTGGGTTCAGTTCTTGTCCTACCCACCAGGGCCTTGGCATCTGGGCCAAGAAGCCAGTTGGGTCAAAGGGTGCAGGGTAAAGTACAGGAGAGTTCTAACGCAGAGTCCCGCTTCTCTTTGTACTTCACTCCCATTAGCAGAAGCCGGTCCTCATTTGATCCATCTGAAAGTTTCAGGGAACCAGGAGCTCAAGGCACGTGGGATTAGGCACACTCCTGAGGAGTGGGTACAGAGCAAGGAAGGGTCTCTGAGTTTTCTGACTGGCCCCAAAGTTGGCTTGATACCCTGAATAAGCCTGGGCCAGACAGACACAGACTTACACTGAGAAGAGCACCTCAAAACCATGCAGTCCTTCTGCCCTTGGATTTCACTCTACAGGAGTCCTACACTCTAGGATACTGAGTCATGCCCTCGCCCAAAACCAAAGGCCCCTCTACACCAACTTTTAAGTTGCCAAATGCACTGCCCCCCCATCCCCCCTCCTTTCCTCCAGCAACTGGCAACCTCCCATCCTCCTTACTTAACCTGTCTCAGTCCTTAGGGGAAACATGATGAGCACACCAGGCTTGGCTGCAGGGCCCCACCCTCCCACCTGGCCAGGTGCTGGGGTTGTGGGGGGGCTCCTACTGGCGGGCTGAATCAACCACATGGCAGAGACTGGACCGTTCTGGCGGAAGATCTTCACATCTGAGCGGGGGAAGGAACTTGGGCTCCCCCAACCCCTACTAAGAGGCAGTCTGGACTGGACTTCCTAATACCACAAGGGAATCTGCCACCTCAATCCTAAATTTGAGTTGGCAGCATATGGAGGAATATTTCTGTGGAGCTGAGGGCTGATGGGTTCTGACGGATAATTTCCAAGCCAGGTAGATCCCCTTACGCCGCCCCCAACGATCCTTCGACCTTCCCAACTTTAGACCTCTTACAGATGCCCCAAACCAAAGTTTCCTAGAAGCGAACTCCGCCTCCATCTAGCCCTCTCCGGGTTGGGATCCTTCTTAACCATTTATCCAGGAAGAGAAGAGTTTGAATTAGGGCCGACAATCCACGAACAAACTAGGGGTCTCTAAGGGGGTCTTAAGGGGGGTGGCGGCGGCGCCTGGGGTCGGGGGAAGGAATAACACTACTGGCCCTAAGCCAGACTTCGCGCTCGAAACCTCTGGGAGTATGGGGGCTGGGGGCGGAACTGAGCACGCGGAGCTGGGGGCCGGGAAGTGACCGGCGCCCTCGGATCCCCACGCCGTGCACACGCCACTACGCGCGGTCGCCGTGCCCGCCAGGTGTCTACCCCCACCCCCGCCCGCCTCCACCATTATATAACCGGCGGGTGGGCTTGGAAGCAACAGGGAAAGAGCCGGAGACCTACAAGCCCCCTGCCCCCACCTCTGCCCGCTCCGCGCGGAGCGCTCGTGCCCTTCCCGGTGTTATGCAACCCAAGCCCGCAGGGGGTTAGGGGGCGGCGGGCCGCGCTGCTCACCCGGGCCGGCCAGTGTGGGTAGCCCTTCATCTTGGCGAACACCAGGTCCCCGCATTTGTACTCCTTCTGCCGGTTGGATCGCGACATGGCGGGGCTCCGGGCGCCCCGGGCTCCGCGCCGGGCCGGGAAGCGCGAGCCCAAGTTTGCGCGTGCGGCGGTGGCGGCGCCGCTCCGCTCCGGCCCTCGCGCGGCCCCCGCCTCGATGGTGGCCCCCGGCCCGAGCTCCGGCGCGGCCACGGCGTCTCCGCCCGCGCGCCGCACGGACGGGGCGGGCGCGGATCGGGGCAAAGCTCCGGCGCGGTGGGTGCGCGCTCGTGCAGTTGTTTGTGTTTGAAATTCAATTGCTCCCTCCTCTGCGCGAGGCCTCTTCCTCCACCCCCCGCCCGGTCCCCACTCCTCCTCCCTCCTCCCGGACCCACTCCTCCTCCTCCCCCCGCCCCCCAGCCTCGCGCTCCCTCCCGCGGCGGTTTGATGCGTGCAGCTTCTTGACGCCCAGGGCCTGCCACGGCCCAACGCCCAACCTGGAGCCGCCTGACGGCGCGTGGCGGCACAGGCATAAGGAGCCGATCGCCGAGCACGCCGAGCAGGCTTTGTGTGCCCGCGGTCGGTGGGTGCCCGCCCGCCCAGGAGGAGCTGGCGCCCGGCTGGACGGAGCGGCCCCCGCCCTTCCCCCGACTCCGCGGAGCGCTCACCACCGCTGCCCCAGCGCAGTTAAGTGTGGACGTCTATACACGGTTTCCGCCTGCCCTTTGCTCCATCTCAATCCACGAATATTTACTGGACACCCGCGGTTCTTGGCAGCGTGCTAGGCGCCCAGGGCGAGAGGAGTGGGCGCCGTGCCGCTCCGCGCACTGGGGTCCTCTCTGGACCTTGCCGTGCTTACCGTATGGGGGGTGGCCCTGGAAACGTCGGGGATTTGAGTCCTACGTCCGCCTTTGCTAAGGAGGAAACGCTTGAGTTTGGTAGCCAGGAGATGGCCAAGGAGTTGAGGCACAAATTGGCCACCTTCCGGGTGCATTCGATCTCGTTTCTCTAAGCTGCTGTCTTGCCAAGGAGACTTGGACTCAACGGCTAGCTAACCCCGCAAAGATGAGCTCAGTTCTAGTGGGTTACAGTAGAATGCCAATAAACCCAACCCCTTCAGTAAACTGTGAAGACCGAGGGGCCAGGTGCTACCTCTTTTAGGAGGTGGGGAGGGGGGTCTGGGAAGGCTTCACAAAGGTGGTGACTGAACTGGGCATTAAAGAATGAGTAGAATTTTGCCAAATTCTGAGAGACTACATTTTGGCCTAGGTTATACGCTAAGAAGTGATAGAACCAAAACTTGAACTCAGGTCTCTTCCATTAAGCTAAATAAGACTTTATTGTAATTACATCTTTGGTTTGCTGTCACTGTATTTGCCCACATTCCAGACACCTATGTTCCCTTAGAAATAAGATATTTGGATCTTATGTTATGGCATATACACATCCTTAAAATTTAGCAACAAAATATGCTAGGTTTGAATAGGTAAAAAATATGCATGTTTTTCTTCCCACGTTTCCTGATCCTATTTCAAAGCATATGCAAAGTCTCCCTGCAAGGAAGTCCAGGATGTAGCCAAAAGTTCCAAATCCACATCCTACCCTGCTGTTCATCTGTCCTGAGAACTTGGACAACCTCCTGAACTCTAAGCCTCAGTTTCCTCTGCTGTAAGATGGGATAACATGACTGCCCTGGTAACTAACAACAGAGGCATAGAATGGCTGCTTGTCACTAGGGGATGCCTGCAGTTGTTCCCAGAGTCCTGCATGACACTTGGCTGTCCTTATGTCCATGGCAATATGTTTCACTATTTTTGCCTTTATAACAGTGTGGCCTCTCAACCATAGTTCCCCTTGTGATAAGAGGCACACCAGGCCGCTGGCACAGGGGGGCATTCTGGAAGGTCCTGTTGCAAGAAAACAGCCAAGCAGGCCCTCAGCCACAAGCTTGTCAATTTGTTTCCATAGCAAATTCAAACTTGTTGCAACAGAGCAACTAGGTTCTAGTTGGTGTTTACAATGCATTCCATTTTGAAATTCAAAATCAGTGTAATAGTCCAGACTCTATCAGGCTAAATCTTTTTGTTAGGAGAGAATCTTGTCACAAGTTCTTGAAAATGTTTCAAGAGTAAGTCCAGCATCAGAACAGGCTTCCTTTAACTATCTAGGTCATTATTTTATTCTATCTATCTATTTGAGACAAAATCTTGCTCTCTTGCCCAGGCTGGAGTGCAGCGGCCAACCTTGGCTCACTGCAACCTCTGCCTCCCGGGTTCAAGCAATTCTCCTGCCTCAGCCTCCTGAGTAGCTGGGATTACAGGTGTGTGCCACCACGCCCGGCTAATTTTTGTATTTTTAGTAGAGACGGGTTTCACCATGTTGATCAGCCTGGTTTCGAACTCCTGACCTCGTGATCCATCCACTTTGGGCCTTCCAAAGTGCTGGGGTTACAGGTGTGAGCCACCGCACCCGGCCTAGGTCGTTATTATAAATATGCACAGTTTCAGCGCAACAAACATGGTTTTTTTGTTTGTTTGTTTAATTGTTGTTGTTTTGTTTTTTTGAGACGGAGTCTCGCTCTGTTGCCCGGGCTAGAGTGCAATGGTGCAATCTCGGCTCACTGCAACCTCTGCCTCCCAGGATCAAGCGATTCTCCTGCCCCAGCCTCCTGAGTAGCTGGGATTACAGGCATGCGTCACCACGCCAGGCTAATTTTTGTATTTTTAGTAGAGACGGGGTTTCACCATGTTAGTCAGGCTGGTCTCAAACTCCTGACCTTGTCATCCACCTGCCTTGGCCTCCCAAAGTGCTGGGATTATAGGCATGAGCAACCGCGCCCGGCCAACAAACATGCTTTTAAACTATTTTCCAATTTGGTACACTCAATTTAGTAAAAAGCAAGAGCCCTTCCCATTTCTCCACTTTGTTGCATCATAATAGCCAGTTTGGAAGTGGAAATAGGCTTGTAAATTCTTGTTGCACCAAAATCTCCTGGGCCTCTCATTCAGTCCACCATGTGGATGCTGGTTGCAATAATACAACCAGGGTTCCTTTTGTTGCAGTAATCTCCCAGGTGTTGGTTGCAATTTAATATTCAAGTGCTCCTTACAGTAACGTCATCAACCAACTGGCAGCTGCCCCTAACAACTAAGCCAAGAGCTGCAGAGGGTCAGTTACACAGGCGGGCATAAGCCTGCTTCCCCTGGGATTCACATCTAACCTAGTGCTTTGCAGACGTTAACGTGCAATCAAATCACCTGGGAATCTCTTTTTAAAAGAGTGTAGATTCGGCCGGGCACGGTGGCCCACACCTGTAATCCCAGCACTTTGGGAGGCCGAGGCAGGTGGATCACGAGGTCAGGAGATCGAGACCATCCTGGCTAACACGGTTAAACCCCGTCTCTACTAAAAATACAACAAATTAGCTGGGCGCGGTGGCGGGCGCCTGTAGTCCTAGCTACTCGGGAGGCTGAGGCAGGAGAATGGCGTGAACCCAGGAGGCGGAGCTTGCAGTGAGCTGAGATAGTGCCACTGCAGTCTGGCCTGGGCGAAAGAGCGAGACTCCGTCTCAAAAAAAAAAAAAAAAAAGTGTAGATTCTAGGCCGGGCATGGTGGCTCACGCCTGTAATGCCAGCACTTTGGGAGGCCGAGGCAGGTGGATCACCTGAGGTCAGGAGTTCAAGACCAGCCTGGCCAACATGGTAAAACCCTGTCTCTACTAAAAATACAAAATAAAAATTAGCTGGGTGTGTGGCAGGCGCCTGTAATCCCAGCTACTTGGAAGGCTGAGGCAGGAAAATCACTTGAACCCGGGAGGCGGAGGTTGCAGTGAGCGGAGATTGCACCATTGCACTCCAGCCTGGGCAACAAGAGTGAACTCCGTCTCAAAAACAAAACAAAACAAAACAAAAAGTAGATTCTAATTCAGGAGGTTCGGAGTATGTGCATTTCTAACGTGCTCCAAGGTGCTGTTGCTGCTGCTTAGAACCATCATTTGAGTAGTAACGGTCTAAAACAACACGACTCACAAGTCCTCAACCCACCAGCCCAGGTTGGAACCAATTCACAAACGTCCAGTGAAATGATTCCGTTGATGCTGGTGCGTACTTCTACATTTATGTGGGGAAGGAGGTCAGGACAGAAGTTGAGGGACTTGGGGCCCCAAAGCAGATAAGGCTGTGGGGTGCAGATCTGGCTCTAGGATCCTGAAGCGAGTCTCTGGAGGAGGTCAGGCAAAATGGTGGCAAACTTTTATTTCTGTACAGATCAAGAAGGAGCTGACAGCAGCGGAGAGATGGAGTTTACAGCAATGGGGGAAGGGGTGGTCTAGTGGAAAGAAGCTGGTTTGGCATGTCAAGGGAATTGGGTTTGAATCCCACTTGCTGTTTACTGGCTTTAGGGCTTTGGGTAAATGACTTAACTAGAATTTCTAAACAAAATTTTCTTCCACTGTGAAAAATGAGAATACAAAACCTCACCTGCTTATTATTAGGTTCAAAGGAAATGTCCACTTCCTTCCCTTTAACTCCCAACAGAGTCGAGGGGTTTGGCCCTCAACACTGTGTGACCTACTCACATCACGACTTCTTGGCCGAAGTTACATACTCTGTAAAATGGAAGAGAGAAGAGTGGTTAGATTAGACCAGTGGCTTTGAAAACTGTGCCTCCATTGCCTACTTCCACCCACGCCACCCAAAATAAAAGAGCAGCCCTGCCTTTGTGCATTCTGTGTGGAGTCAGAGTGGTTGAGAATATGGGCTGTAGAGATAACAGTCCGAGTACTGCCACCACCATGGATACTTTGTGTGTAACTTTAGGAAAGACACTTAACTACCCTGAGCCTCAGTTTCATGTCCAGAAAACGGGGTCGTGATTAGGATTGAATGAATGAATGCATTGAAGTTCTTTAGGCCAGGGCGAGGTGGCTCACGCTTGTAATCCCAGCTCTTTGGGAGGCCAAGGTGGGCAGATCACTTGAAGTCAGGAGTTCGAGACCAGCCTAGCCAACATGGGGAAACCCCATCTCTACTAAAAAATACAAAAATTAGCTGGGTGTGGTGGCGGGCACCTGTAATCCCAGCTACTCAGAAGGCTGAGGTGGGAGAATCGCTTGAACCCAGGAGGCGGAGATTGCAGTGAGCTGAGATCATGCCACTGCACTCCAGCCTGGATGACAGGGTGAGACTAGGTCTCAATAAATAAATAAATAAAGTTCTTTGCACAGAGCCTGGGACATAATAAGTGCTTAATAAAATTGGTTATCACTGTATTTATTGTTATATTAGATTTTGTGTAATATTTGGTTTGAAAAAAATGGATTCCTTCGCAGTAAGCTTCTGAGATACTAGCATTATGCCCTGACAAAGCTGGCAATACCACAGTGGGTGAGGGTGTTTAGGATGGAGTTGGGAGTCAGCTTACTTAGGTTTGAATCCCAGCTATACCACTTGCCAACTGTGTGACCTGCAGCAAGTTACTCAACCTTTCTGTTTCTCAGTTTTCTCATCTGTAAAGGGGGATGTTGATAAACCAATTAATATATATAATATATGTAAAATGCTTGGAGCAGTGCCTAGCACACGGTAGGTACTGTTAGTTACCATGTGTTAGCTATTAGCTGTTAGTATTGTAGTATTAGCTATTTTTCTTTAAAATGCCTATGTTTTCTAAATTCTCTGTATATAGATACAACACAATTAAAAAGTTATTTTTTTAAAAAGATGGCCTTTTTTTTTTTTTGAGATAGAGTCTCACTCTGTTGCCCAGGCTAGAGTGCAGTGGCGCAATCTCAGCTCACTGCAACCTCCACCTCCCGGGTTTAAGCGATTCTCCCACCTCGGCCTCCTGAGTAGCTGGGATTACAGTTGTGCGCCACTACGCCCAGCTAATTTTTGTATTTTTAGTAGAGACAGAGGTTTGCCACGTTGGCCAGGCTGGTCTCGAACTTCTGACCTCAGGTGATCCACCTCCCTCAGCCTCCCAAAGTGCTGGGATTACAGGCATGAGCCACTGTGCCCAGCCTGGTTCTGCTTTTTTGAAAAAGGTAAAATTATAAGAGTTATTCTCTAAGTCTCTACTGGCCAACACGTGTGGCCATTTAAATTTAAATTAAGGCCGGGCGTGGTGGCTCACACCTATAATCCCAGCACTGTGGGAGGCCGAGGCGGGCGGATCATGAGGTCAGAAGTTCGAGACCAGCCTGACCAACATGGTGAAACCCCATCTCTACTAAAAAAATGCAAAAATTAGCTGGGCATGGAGGCGCGTGCCTGTAATCCCAGCTACTCGGGAGGCTGGGGCAGGAGAATCGCTTGAACCCTGGAGGCGGAGGTTGCAGTGAGCCGAGATCATGCCACTGCACTCCAGCTTGGGCGACAGGGCAAGACTCCGTCTCAAAAAAAATAAATTAAATAAAATAAATAAATTTAAATTAAAGGCTGGGCGTGGTGGCTCACACCTGTAATCCCACCACTTTGGGAAGCCAAAGTGGGTGGATCACTTGAGGCCAGGAGTTCAAGACCAGCCTGGCCAACATGGTGAAACCCCATGTCTACTAAAAATACAAAAATTAGCTGGGTGTGGTGGTGTGTGCCTGTAATCCCAGCTACTGAGGAGGCTGAGGCCCAATAATCACTTGAGCCCGGGAGGCAGAGGTTGCAACGAGCCAAGATCATGACACTGCACTCCAGCCTGGGAGCAAGACTGTCTCAAAAAAAAAAAAAAAAAAAAAAAAAAGTTTAATTTGACTAAAATTAAATCCAGTTAAATATTCAGTTCCTTAGTTGTACTGGCCACATTGCAAGTGTTCAGTGGCCTCATATGGCTAGTATGGTGTAAATACAGAACATTTCCATCACTGCAGTAAGTTCTATTGGACACCTTTGTTCCAGGGCAGTGGCTGTTGACTGGAGCTGCACATTGGAGTCACTTGAAGAATGAAAAGATATGGCCGGGTGCGGTGGCTCACGCCTGTTATTCCCAGCACTTTGGGAGGCTGAGGCGGGTGGATCACCTGAGGTCAGGAGTTCGAGACCAGCCTGACCAACATGGTGAAACCCCATCTCTACTAAAAATTCAAAAATTAGCTGGGCGTGGTGGCACACATCTGTAATCCTACCTACTCAGAAGGCTGAGGCAGGACAATCACTTGAACCCAGGAAGCAGAGGTTGCAGTGAGCCGAGATTGAGCCACTGTACTCCAGCCTGGGCGACAAAGCGAGACTCCATCTCAAAAAATAAATAGGCCGGGCGCGGTGGCTCACGCCTGTAATTCCAGCACGTTGGGAGGCTGAGGCAGGCGGATCATGAGGTCAGGAGATCGAGACCATCCTGGCTAACACGGTGAAACCCCATCTCTACTAAAAATACAAAAAAAATTAGCCGGGCATGGTGGCGGGCACCTGTAGTCCCAGCTACTTGGGAGGCTGAGGCAGGAGAATGGCGTGAACCCAGGAGGCAGAGCTTGCAGTGAGCTGAGATCGCGCCACTGCACTCCAGCCTGGGTAACAGAGCGAGACTCCGTCTCAAAAAATAAAATAAAATAAAATAAATAAACAAACAAAAATAAATAAATAAAAAAAATTAGCCGGGTGTGCTGGTGGGTGCCTGTAATCCCAGCTACTCAGGAGGCTGAGGCAGGAGAATCACTTGAACCCAGGAAGCAGAAGTTGCAGTGAGCTGAGATCGCGCCACTGCACTCCAGCCTGGGTGACAGAGCAAGACTCCCATCTCAAAAACAAAAAAACAAAAAAACAAAAGCCTGAGTCAGACACCCCCTAGAGTTAGATTTAATTGCCATAAAAGGATTTGTCCAGGAGAAAGACATGAGCAGAGGTGAACTTTTAGAAGCTTTATCTGGCAGCAGTGCAGAGGTGGAAGGGCCTGAAGTTGCTAAGCCAGGAGAGGGAGGACAGCAGCAGTCCTGGCTGAGTGACATGTGTACCTGCATGGGGAAGGGACTGTGGAGGCTCCTGGGGAGTTGTATTCCTGGGTTCTTTTTTCAGCTCTTTCCAAGAATTATGGTGACAATGAATGGCTCCTTGGCCCTCAAAGGAGAGATCTTCAACCTTAGTAGGGCAGGAAGAGGTCAAAGCACTTGAAGATCTTCATGAGTGCCAGACCATCATCTTTAAAATCTGGTTTAACAATTTGTGTAGGTAATACATGCCAATGATGCAAACTTTAGGAGGTAAAGGGAGTGATTTACCGAAAAGTCATCTGCATGTTACTCCTCTCCCTTACAACCCAGTTTTCTCCTTAGAGGCAGAAATATTACTAATTTTGTGTGTATTCTTCCAGTAACATTCTTTCTAATTTTCAAGCAAATGCAGAGATATCTATTTCCTTTACACAAATTGTGACACACCGTATACACTTTGCTCTTTTTTACTCAGCAATATATTTTGAGACTCCATATTAGTACATGAAGATCCACCTCATACCCCATTCTTTTTTTTTGAGACAGAGTCTCACTCTGTCACCCAGGCTGGAGTGCAGTGGCGCGGTCTCCACTCAGTGCAACCTCCACCTCCCAGGTTCAAGCAATTCTCCTGTCTCAGCCTCCTGCGTAGCTGGAATTACAGGTGCACGCCACCATGCCCGGCTCACTTTTGTATTTTTAGTAGAGATGGGGTTTCACCTTGTTGGTCAGGCTGGTCTCAAACTCCTGACCTTGTGAGCCGCCCACCTCGCTCTCCCAAATTGCTGGGATTACAGGCATGAGCCACCGCGCCCACCACCCCATTCATTTTAACGGTAATAGTTTACAATGTTTCTGTGTTATAAATTGTTATTTTACTTGCATCCCAGGACTGGAACTATTACAAATTATTTAATGAGTCCCCTGTTGATGGGCATTTAGGTTGTTTCTTTTGATAACACAAATAATGCAATAGTAAATAATACTGTACACATTTCATCTTACTCAGGAGTGAAGATCTCTCACCATTTTTCTTTCCACTTTGCAAAGTGAAAAAGATAAAAGGCCATTCATAGCAATATTGTTTGCAGGAGTTTGCTGACAAGCAGTACTGGAAGTAACTTTGCTGCCTACAGAGAGGAGTGCCATAGGTTAGATGAGAAGCCCACCTTTCTGTACAGCCACAGCCCCCAGGTGTGTCTGCATTCCTTTGGTCCCTGGAGATTAAAGTAATGTGACGTGGGGCGAGAGTCAGGCCAACAGATTTGCCATGGCTCTGAGCATGCCTGGTCACACTCTTCAGCCCTTTCCAGCAAGGGTGTTGCTGGTGAGACACTGGGGACAGAGGCCTGGGGAGGAGAGGACTCAGGGAGGCATGTGGGTGAGGGGGGGCCAAGTCCTCTTTTCTCAACTAATAATTAGACTGAGCCCTCCCCCTCAGGGTAGAGGTAGCTTCCCCACATGCTGGGCAGCAGCTCTGGCCAGGCTGGTGGACGCTGTGGTTCTGTAGAGGACAGATGGCAGGGTGGGGACTGAAAGGCTGTTTCTGCCACCACATTGCCTATGGGCTCAGGGCTTCACTCATTCACCCGGTCATTCATTTATTCACTCTCACGTATATTCCTTGGGCATTGTTAGGTGTGTGCTAGTCCCTGGATGAGTGTTGGGGGATGGGAGTAGTTCTAAAGATGACAATGACAGGTGGCTGGCCAGGACGATAAAGAAGGCTCATCCATGAGTCTTTGCTCTTCAGCCCTGGGGCCTGTCAGTCACCCTGACACACCCTGATCCTGCTCTGACTTCATCATTCCAGTTTGTAAGCTTTTATTTTTCTCCAAATTTTATCCTTCCCTGCCCTCTCCTTGCTTTTTTTCCCCCAGCCTTTTTTTTTTTTTTTCGGTATCTTTGAAATTCAAAGTATACATGGAAACCAAAATAAGATTATATCAAGAGGCCAGGCGCAGTGGTGCATGCCTGTAATCTCAGCACTTTGAGCGGCTGAGGCAGGCAGATCCCTTGAGCTCAGGAGTTCAAGACCTGGGCTACGTGGCAAAAATGTTTCTACAAAAAAATACAGGCAGGGATCACGCCTGTAATCCCAACACATTGGGAAGTGGAGGTTGGGGGGATCAGCTGAGGGCAGGGGTTCGAGACCAGCCTGGCTAACGTGGTGAACCCCTGTCTCTACTAAAAATACAAAAATTAGCCCGGCGTGGTGGAGCGTGCCTGTAATCCCAGCTACTCGAGAGGCTGAGGCAGAATTGCTTGAACATAGGAGGCAGAGGTTGCAGTGAGCTGAGATTGTGCCACTGTACTCCAGACTGGGCAACAAAGTGAGACTCTGTCTCCAAAAAATAAAAAATAAGGCCAGGCACAGTAGCTCACGCCTGTAATCCCAGCACTTTGGGAGGCTGAGGCGGGCGGATCACCTGAGGTCAGGAGTTCAAGACCAGCCTGGCCAGCATGGTAAAACCCCATCTCTACTAAAAATATAAAAACTAGCCCGGCGTGGTGGTGGACGCCTGTAATCCCAGCTACTTGGGAGGCTGAGGCAGGAGAATTGCTTGAACCCACGAGACGGAGCCGACACAGTGACATTGCACTCCAGCCTCGGCGACAGAGCGAGACTCTGTCTCAAAACAAAACAAAACACAAAAACAAAACAACATAAAAATAAATAAATTAATTAAAAAAAGGCTGGGCACGGTGGCTCATGCCTGTAATCCCAGCACTTTGGGAGGCTGAGGCGGGTGGATCTTGAGGTCAAGAGATTGAGACCATCCTGGCCAACATGGTGAAACCCCCGTCTCTACTAAAAATACAAAAATTAGCCGGGCGTGGTGGCATGCACCTAAAGTCCCAGCTACTCGGGAGGCTGAGGCAGGAGAATCACTTGAACCCAGGAGGTGGAGGTTGCAGTGAGACGAAATTGCGCCACTGCATTCCAACCTGGCAACAGTCTCCATCTCAAAAAAAAAAAAAAAAAAAAAAAAAAAAAATTAATTAATTAAAAAAAAAAAAACACAAAAAATACAAAAATTAGCCAGGCATGGTGGCAATGGGCCTGTAAGGTCCCAGCTACTCCTGAGGCTGAGGTGGGACGATCACTTGAGCTGGGGAGGTCGAGGCTGCAGTGAGCCCAGATAGCACCACTGCACTCCAGCCTGGATGACAGAGTGAGATCTTGAATTAAGGGGAAAAAAAATTATATCAAGACACTAAAAAAAACTCTTGCAAATCAATAAAGAAAAGGATAAACAATAGGAAAACAAACAATTACATGAACAACAGTTTCATATAAGGAAAAAAAACCCAGGCTGAGCATGGTGGCTCATGCCTATAATCCTGTAATCCTAGCACTTTGAGAGACTGAGGCAGGAGGATTGCTTGACCTCAGAAGCTCAAGATGAGACTTATCAAGAGGCTGGTAGCCTCTTTAGCGAGACCTTGTCTCTACTAAAAATAAAAAAATTTAGCTGGGCAGAGTGGCCTGTTTGTTTTATCTCCATTACTCTTATTAGAGTCTTTCCTCAATATATAACCCTTGGTTCCTGCTCACGTATAACAGCAGTGGGCTAGAAAAGCCACTTTGTACCTCTGGGTACCTGGTTGGGGCTTGTCATACTAAAAACTTTACATCATGGCCAGGCGCGGTGGCTCACGCCTGTAATCCCAGCACTTTGGGAGGCTGAGGTAGTCGGATCACCTGAGGTCGGGAGTTCGAGACCAGCCTGACCAACATGGAGTAACTCTGTCTCTACTAAAAACACAAAAAATTAGCCAGGCGTGGTGGCACATGCCTGTAATCCCAGCTACTCAGGAGGCTGAGGCAGGAGAATTGCTTGAACCCGGGAGGTGGAGGTTGTGGTGAGCTGAGATCATGCCATTGCACTCCAGCCTGGGCAACAAGAGTGAAACTCCGTCTCAAAAAAAAAAAACAAAAACAAAAACAAACTTTCCATCAGCGTGATCTGGTTGGGAGTTTGTAGGGAGAATCCCTGGTATCAGACTCTAAACATTGATTCTCAGCATTCCTCAAGGCCACCTTGGTTCTCAGCTCTCTTGGATGTGCCCAGCCAATTACCTATGGTGCATCTCTTTTCTACCTTCCAAAATGTTGTTACTTTGTCTTCTCTTCTGAACTCTCCATCATTGTGGGTTTAAGTTTTTTCAAAATGATCTTTAATGCCTTTACAAAAAAATCTCTTTACTGATGTTTCAGTAGGGTTTTAGGAGGGAAACAAATATGTTTAATCATTTCATTCTCTCTCTTTTTTTTTTTTTTGAGATGGAGTCTCCCTCTGTTGCCAGGCTGGACTGCAGTGGCGCGATCTCACCTCACTGCAACCTCTGCCTCCTGCATTCAAGTGATTCTCCTGCTTCAGCCTCCCGAGTAGCTGGGACTACAGGCATGTGCCACCACGCCCAGCTAATTTTTGTATTTTTAGTAGAGATGGGGTTTCACCATGTTGGCCAGGCTGGCCTCGATCTCTTGACCTTGTGATCCACCCGCCTCAGCCTCCCAAAGTGCGGGGATTACAGATGTGAGCCACCGTGCCCGGCCCTCATTCTCTTTTACTGGAAAACTTTTATTATGATTACTTTCGAAAGGGTCATAGATGTACCAGTTACAAATTTCTATTTTTTTTTTTTTTTTTGAGACGGAGTCTTACTCTGTTGCCCAGGCTGGAGTGCAGTGGCGCGATCTTGGCTGACTGCAGCCTCTGCCTCCTGCGTTCAAGCAATTCTCCTGCCTTAGCCTCCTGAGTAGCTGGGACTACAGGTGCACACCACCACGCCCAGCTAACTTTTTTGTATTTTTAGTAGAGATGGGGTTTCACTGTGTTGCCCAGCTGGTCTCGAACTCCTGAGCTCAGGCAATCCACCCGCCTCGGCCTCCCAAAGTGTTAGGATTACAGGCATGAGCCACCGCGCCCGGCCTAAATTCCTATTCTTTAAAATTTTTATTGAGACAGGGTCATGCGCTGTCACCCAGGCTGGAGTGCAGTGGTGTGATCTCAGCTCACTGCAGCCTCAGCCTCCCAGGCTCAAGCGATCCTCCTGTTTCAGCCCTCCCCAATGAGGTGGGACTACAGGTGTGTGCCACCATGCCCATGCCTGGCTTTTTTTCTGTTTTTTGTTTGTTTGTTTGTTTTTGTAGAGACAAGGTTTCACCACGCCTGGTCTCCAACTCTTAGACTCAAGGGCTTCTCCTACCTTGGCCTCCTAAAGTGCTGGGATTACAACCGTACACAGTTAAAAATTTCCTTTTCTTTTTTTTTTTGAGATGGAGTTTTGCTCTTGTCACCCAGGCTGGAATGCAGTGGCATGATCTCTGCTCACTGAAACCTCCACCTCCCAGGTTCAAGCGATTCTCCCGCCTCAGCCTCCCGAGTAGCTGGGATTACAGGCGCCTGCCACCAAGCCCGGCTTTTTGTATTTTTAGTAGAGACAGGGTTTCTCCATGTTGGGCAGGCTGGTCTGGAACTCCTGACCTCAGGGCATCCGCCCGCCTCGGCCTCCCAAAGTGCTGGGATTACAAGTGTGAGCCACTGCGCCTGGCCTTGCCCAGTTACAAATTTCTAAAGGTATAAAAGGGTACATAATGAGAAATAAATCCCCTTTCCTTCACTTTCATGAAGTTTCTATTATCAATTTCTTGCTTGAAAACACTTTTTGGGGATTTATACCCAATAAGGTGAATCATTAATTTTCACAGTAAGGGGATCCTTGCTTAGAAAACATTTGTTAAACACAGCCTGGCCAACATGGTGAAACCCCGTCTCTACTAAAAAATACAAAAATTAGCTGGGCATGGTGGTGCACACCTGTAATCCCAGCTACTTGGGAGGCTGAGGCAAAAGAATCGCTTGAAGCTGGGAGGTAGAGGTTGCGGTGAGCCAAATTTGCGCCACTGCACTCCAGCATGGGCGACAGTACAAGACTCTATCACCAAAAAAAAAAAAAAAAAAAAAGAAAACATTTGAGACAGGTCCCTGTCCTTTAGGGGCTTCTCTGCAAGCTGGCAAGATGTGTTGACAAACAACAAGGACAATCATTTATCTTACTTCTAAATCATTTCACCATGTGTTATTATCAGGCATTTCTCACAGAAGTAGGACAGGGCTCCGTAATACTTTATCCCTTTTTTTTTTTTTTTTTAAGATGGAGTTTCACTCTTGTTGCCCAGGTTGGAGTGCAATGGCATGATCTTGGCTCACCACAACCTCCGCCTCCCGGGTTCAAGCGATTCTTCTGCCTCAGCCTCCTGAGTAGCTGGGATTACAGGCGCCTGCCACTGCACCCGGCTAATTTTTGTATTTTTAGTAGAGACGGGGTTTCTCCATGTTGGTCAGGCTGGTCTCGAAGTCTCAACCTCAGGTGACCTGCCCGCCTTGGCCTCCCAAAATGCTGGGATTACAGGCATGGGCCACTGCGCCCGACCTACTTTATCCATTTTTCTTTCTTTCTTTTTTCTTTTTTTTTGAGATGGAGTCTTGCACTGTTGCCTGGGCTGGAGTGCAGTGGTGTGATCTCGGCTCACTGCAACCTCTGCCTCCCGGGTTCAAACAATTCTCCTGCCTCAGCCTCCCGAGTAGCTGAGCTTACAGGCGCCCACCACTGCACCATGCTAATTTTTGTATTTTTAGTAGAGACGGGGTTTCACCATCTTGGCCAGGCTGGTCTCAAACTCCTGACCTCGTGATCCACCAGCCTCTGCCTCTCAAAGTGCTGGGATTACAAGCGTGAGCCACCACACCCGGCCTACTTTATCCATTTTTCAAACGAGGAAAGTGAGACTCAGAGAAGAGAAGTGACCGCATAGTCACCAGAGAGTACGTTGGGGAACGTAGATTTGAAAGCAGATTTTAGAAATCAACATTGTGCAAGGCATACTAGCTGTGAGGTAGGACTTGATGGTCTAGTTTCTCAATGTGGTCCTCAGTGCCTGGTTTGCAACTGAGTAGTTTCTTACAGATCCAGGCTTCCAGGCCCCACCCACATCTATTGAATAGGAATCTCTTAGGCTAGATTTCAGGAATTTATATTTTTCAGAAGCTTTCCTAGTGATGCTTATGTACATTAAAGTTTGAGCACAGATAGCTCTAAGGAGCCTTCATGGAGAAGGCAGCATGGAGTTTGTCTCTGAAGGGTGGAGAGGTTGGGGAGGAGGGGCCCCATATCAGGCTCGTCTGATAGAGGATTCAAGCTTGGGCCTTTCACTGTCTCTCTGCATTGTGGTCATCATTGTCCCTCCTCATCAACCTTTCCAATTTTCTCTTCAGCCTCCTCCCAAAACCTCAACAGCCTTTTCTCTGGCTTCGCTCAACAGAATTTTCTGCAATCTGGGAACAGGGAGGTGGTGCCCACACAGAGATGAATTAGCATGTAAAGGACACACACATACAGGGCAGACAAGTAGAGGGCACTCAGTCACAGGCAGACAGGAAGGGGCAGAGATGGGTAAACAAGAAAAGGATACAAAATCACAAGCGGACAGGGAAGGACTGGCGCACAGCAGATCATCACAAGCAGACATAAATGGGCTGGACAAGGACTCCTATAAACATGGATGGAAAGGAAGGGTACTTACAGAGACAGATGTAAGAAAGTCACATACAAAGCCATAAGAGGCAGCACTCACAGACGTAAAGGAATACAAAGGACACCTGCAAATGGATAGGTGGGAGGCACAGTCAGGTAGGACGGACTCAGGTAATTCCTCAGAACGGTAGCCCTTTACCCCACTGAGCTGAGAAGGGATTAACCTCAAGTACCTGGCCGGGGTTGTCACAGCCTTGCCCATCTTTGTCTCACTCGTTGCTGCAGAGGGAGGCCAGGCCTCAGGCTCCAGGGTAAGGTGTGTTCCTGGATGTGCACCCCGATCCTGGTGAGGAAGATCACCTCCTCCCTCTTACGTCACATTTATTTCAACTCTTAGATGCTTATTATTAGACCTGCAGCCTCGCTTCTTTCTGGCTTGCAGCCCAATTTCGTACGGGTCCTCTGGGCCCTTGCTGTTTTGGGGGTGTTTTATTCTAATTCCCAGCCCCAGCCGACTGGGAAGCTTCACCAGTTCATTTACAGATCACTTTGCCTTTAAGCCATTTTCCCCAATCCGCCAGCTTCCCAGACTCCCTTTGGTTCCCGACATCACTTGCAGTTTCTAAGAGCACCATATCTCCCAGAAATCTTGGTGGCCAAGGGGCTACCATAGGGAACTTCAAGTACCGAAATGCTCTCCTATCCGTCTCAGTGACTGCCGTGGTGACCGGTGGGGCTTGTAGTCACCTCGGAATTGTTAGGCGACGAAAAAAACTACTCACCCCAGGTGTCCCTGCGTCAGAGGCGGGTTTCTCTTCTGCCTCCCCCTGCTCGCCCCAAATCCTTCCTCGGACACCAACTCCCGCCGTGCCTTGCGCTGAGATCCCTGCGGCAAAGAACCGGGCTGTGGCCAAAGTCTTCTCTGGAAGTTGTAGTTCCTGTATTGGTGCGGCAAGGAGGAGGCGGAGTGACTCGGCGGCCATTAGCTGTGTGTAGTTGCCCGGGACTGGGAGCTTAAGTGAAGGGGGACGCCTTGTTCGGTGGAAATCAGCCGTAGCCATGAGTTTCTGCCGGGGCTAGCCCTAGAGTACGGAGCAGGCGGACTTTTCGGTTCCCCGCCCCGCTGGGTGGCGGGGCCTACTAGGCCTCCGCGCATCCCCGGTCTCAAGTAGGCCTCATCTGCCGGCAAGGGCGCCCCAAAGGCGGGAGGCGCCATGTCGCTGGTTGCTTACGCCAGCAGCGATGAGAGCGAGCCGGATGAGGCTGAGCCAGAGCCGGAGGAAGAGGAGGCGGTGGCTCCTACATCTGGGCCCGCTTTAGGGGGCTTGTTCGCTTCTCTCCCTGCGCCCAAGGGTCCGGCCTTGCTGCCTCCGCCCCCTCAGATGCTGGCCCCAGCCTTTCCCCCGCCGCTGTTGCTTCCCCCACCCACCGGAGACCCCAGGCTTCAGCCTCCTCCCCCCTTGCCCTTCGGCCTGGGAGGCTTCCCTCCACCTCCAGGCGTGAGCCCGGCTGAAGCGGCGGGAGTTGGGGAGGGACTGGGATTGGGGTTGCCCTCGCCCCGAGGCCCTGGCCTCAATCTGCCCCCTCCAATTGGCGGTGCCGGTCCCCCGCTGGGGCTTCCCAAGCCAAAGAAGAGGAAAGAGCCCGTGAAGATCGCGGCGCCGGAGTTGCATAAGGGAGATGTGAGTATCCGGGGAAGGCACCCCCAAACTGTCCATCGGGTTTGAGTCGGCTGTAGGAGGGACATGTGGAGATTTCAGAACTCCTTCCTACAAACTCATCCGTGGATTCAAGGCCGCTGGAATCCTCTTATAATGCGATTAATTGAGCTGAAGTTGGTCAACTTCGGGGAGTTTGGGTGTTTGCCCATGTGGGTTTCCTGAAGCTGGGCTTGCCTGCAGAAGGCCACATGTCATCATCACCTGGTACTGACAGGCCTAGGGACACTTGGATCCGCTCCCCCTCTTTGCATCTTCACTTCAGTCCGGCTTTTTCCCCTTTCTTCCTACTGAGAACAGGATGAAATCTGGCACCTGAAGAATGACAGGAGACAGGGCTCCTGAACCTTTGCCGAACATCTGGGACAAATCTTTTCCTTGCCTCTGAACTCAAAAGCATCAGGCCTGGAGGAAAATGATAGCAATCTTGGATTCTATTTTTGAGGGGAGTTAGAGGAGAAATCCAATATTTGTTCAGTGCAGATCATTTGCCGTTCATTGGTCCTTTCTTTCAATTATTACAGAGCTCTGGGAGGTAACATACTATTGTTTTACAGATGAGAAACAGGTGTCCAGCATGCACGATTTTACCTGGTAAAAGGGCAGAGTGAAGATTAAGATTAAGGTTCAGTCTCTCTCAACCTCAGATCTGTGCCTCATTTTCATCATTTAGCTATGGTCAAAGCTAGGTGAGTTAGATTGCTTGGGTACTGTTCCTAGAAGAGGCAGCGAGTCTTACCTGTTTCTATATGTGACAGTGGAAAAATACAAGGCTTCCGGAGTGAGGGCTTTGGAGATAAAGGAGAGATTAAGCCTGGGAGCAGGAACTGCTTAGAATTACTTACCGAAGATAAATTTATTGCCCTTGCTTTTCTTCAGACTCCCAGCTCTGCCTAGGAGCCATTTCCATTCTTTGAACTTGCTGTTCCTTAAATTTCTTCTCTCAGATATCCTAATGTTCTCTCCGTCACCTCACTTGGCCTAAAAGGCCTGTTTTCGGTGAGGACTTCCCTAGCCTTGCTATGTATTTAAATTGCAACCTCCTATCACCTCCTCCTCCCCATTGCTCTTTGTTTTATTTTTCTCCATTGCACTTAACATCATCTGTCCTCCCACTAGTATATAAACTCCATGAAGGCAGGGATTAAAAAAAAAAATTCACTGCTATAACCCTAGTACTTAAAACAGTGCCTGGCACATACTGAATACTCCCATGGATATTTTGTGAGTGAAAGAACTCCAATATGGATTCTTCATGGAAGGAGGTTCCAGAGTTTCCCTCCCTATCTTGTTCGAAACTTTCTTCCTTTTTTTTTTTTTTTTTTTTTGAGACGGAGTCTCCCTCTGTCGCCCAGGCTGGATTACAGTGGCGCAATCTCTGCTCACTGCAAGCTCCACCTCCCGGGTTCACGCCATTCTCCTGCCTCAGCCTCCTGAGTAGCTGGGACTACAGGCGCCCGCCGCCACGCCTGGCTAATTTTTTTGTATTTTTAGTAGAGACAGGGTTTCACCATGTTGGCCAGGATGGTCTCGATCTCCTGACCTCGTGATCCACCCACCTCGGCCTCCCAAAGTGCTGGGATTACAGGCGTGAGCCACAGCACCTGGCCACTTTCTTCCATTTTATTTCCCCCTTCTTTCACACCTGAGAGTCTCTCATCCTAAGTCTAGGATCCAAAAAAAAAGCCTTTTATTGCTCCATGAAAACTTACCTTGGCTTTGATTTAACCTGGAACAAGGAAAGATCTCTGAATGAGACAAATAAACACAGTCTACACGGACATGAAAAGCTCATTTCTAGCTCTGTGAAGGTAGCATTATAGAAAGTTGGGAGAGGCTGTAGAATCTGCCATTTGGGTTGGCTGAGGTGGCAGAAAACTCTGAAGACTAACACTCCCTCCTTTGTAAGCATTCACTAAATTTCTGAGGTGAACAGTGACATGGCTAATTAAAGTCCTAGCCCTTGCTGGTTGAGTTTCCCATTTTTGTTCTGTTCAAGTTGGTCTTTTTGTTCTTGGAACACATAATTCCTGCAGAAAGTTAGCCTAAGAATGTTCAAGATGGTCAGGTGAGGGTAACCTTTGTCTTTATTTATCTTTTGAGATGTAGTTTTGCTCCTGTTGCCTAGGCTGGAGTGCAGTGGCACAATCTCGGCTCACTGCAACCTCCGCCTCCAGGGTTCAAGCGATTATCCTGCCTCAGCCTCCCGAGTAGCTGGGATTACAGGCATGTGCCACCACGCCCAGCTAATTTTGTATTTTGGGTAGAGACTGGGGTTTCTCCATGTTGGTCAGGCGGGTCTTGAGCTCCTGACCTCAGGTGATCTGACCACCTTGGCCTCCCAAAGTGCTGGGATTATAGGCATGAGCCACCACGCCAGCCAACCATTGTCTTTAAAAGAGCCATGCCCCCTCCAGATGTAAGCTCCTCCGGTTCTGAGCTCTATGTCTTACACTTAGGCTCTTAGTACGCATTTGAAAGAATGAATTAGGTTTCCTTAAGTAAATAATTTCCCTTCAGAGTTTGGTGCTGAAGTAGAAGTAATTAGAAGTAATTAACTCTCAACAATTTTGTTCAATTGATATTGAGCTCTTTCTTTGTACCTGGAGCTAAGAATGTACAGTAGTGAACATGATAGCCCCAGCCCGAAAGGAGCTTATGATTACTGGAGAAAACAGAGAAGGAAATAGATTTTAGGACAAGGCAGAGAAGGACCGTGATAGGCTGGTGCCATTGGAGTACACCTAGTGGGCATTAGTCCAGTCTTGGGAGGTGGGGAGCCCTCTGGGGGGAGATGTCTAAGCAGAGATAAGGCTGAAGAAAGGGTAGTATGGGGAGCAGCACAGCAGAGGAAACAATGTATAAAAGCTTGGAGGACAGAGAGGGACAATGCTTTCAGGGAACCTCAGGTGAGTAAAGCACAGTGGCTGGAGCATTTGAGAGGGTGGGGAGTGCTGAGAGAATGGGGCTAGAGAGAGAGAGACTGAGGCCAGATAATGGGCCTTGGATGCCATGCTAGGGTCTTTCTATCTCATTTTGGGGTAGTGAAGACCCCTTAAAGGCAAGAATTCTCTGATCACAGAGTGGTGAGAAACTTGGAGGAGCAAGACTGGCAGAATGTGAGAGGCTGGTGGCCTGGATGATGAACTAGGGGATGGAGAGAACTGGAGCATCAAGGTATATTTAGGAGGGGGAAGTGATAAGACTGGAGGATTGATTAGATGTTACACTAAGGAGAGGATTCAAGGTTGACCCCCACTGCATTTGCCTCAGGCAGCGGCGGGGAGCGGGGAGGTGGTGTTGCCATTTATTGAGGGAATGCAGGAGGCAGAGCAGATTGGCGATTAGTTAGATTTCATTTGTTGCAAGTGTTAGAAGCCAACTCAAGCTAGTTTAAATGTTTTTTTTTTTTTTCTTTTTTAAATAAATAGAGAGGTTGTCTTGCTACATTGCCCAGGCTGGTCTTGAACTCTTGAGCTCAAGCAGCCCTCCTGCCTTGGCCTCTCAAAGTACTGGGATTACAGATGTGAGCCACCACGCCTAGCCTTAAATGGTAATGCATCATAAATATACTGTGGTACCTCAGAAGGGACCTGCATCAGGAACCTGAGGTCTGTTGGGGATCTCTACACAGCTGTTCTTTGCACATCTGATTCATTTTTTAAAAAATTTATTTTATTTTTAAATTTTAATATATTTATTTATTTGTTTTGAGACCAAATTATGAGACTGGTTAATTTTTGTATTTTTAGTAGAGATGGGGTTTCACCATGTTGCCAAGGCTGGTGTCAAACTCCTGGGCTCAACTGATCTGCCTGCCTTGGCCTCCCAAAGTGCTGGGATTACAGGCGTGAGCCACTGCTTCTGGCCTTGATTCATTATTTCTCTGCGGATTGGCTTCTTAATCTTTGTTGTAGATGAAGGATGGCCACCCACATCTTGGTTTTTATTTCTTTCCTTTTGGAGATCAGTCCAGATTGAACTATGATGGTAGTCTCAATTCTGGTTTTCCTGGAGTGAGAATTTGATTGATTTGATTTGGGTCATATTATCCAATCATCTGCAGTCAGCGTAGTACCAAATTCTCCCTCCAGGCGTATTCCAAAATTAAATTCAGTCAGCTTTTGATTTTTGTGAGGAATTAGGAATGATCCATAGAATGGATAATCGTCCCTTCTTTTTCCCTTCTTGCTGTGACCCAAGCTACACTGGTTGATTTCATAGGCTCAGGGGAGGCAGGCTTCCCCTAGCATATGAAAAACCCAAATCAGAAGAATAAGTCTGCTGGAAGAGTTTTCTATCATTTATAACGTGTATTCCAAAGCACACAGAAATTTTAGGGTTATCTGGATTAGTATTTACCACCACTTTCAGATTGTTTACCCAGATAGTAGAAAATTTGAAGCTCTGAGACAGATTTCACTAATTTTTGTCACTTCTAGTAACCAAATAAGAATTGCCTGCAGTGGATTTAGCTAAGTTTTAGCCCTAGCTAAAGGGAAGGGAGAGTGTGCTTATCTGTGTGGGGCACCTGCTTAATGTCTGACACTGTGCTGGGCACTTACTTTAGTTTATAAAGAAGAAAACAGGAGTTTAGAGAACAGAAGTGATTTGCCTGAAAACACAGTTTGTGAGTAGCTGTGATTGTATTTGAACCTGGATGAGATTTGTTGTGTTTATCGGGGTGTCTGTGGAAAACATAGAAGGAAGAGCCTGGAGCAGCCAGAAAGCAGAAAGCAATACAAATGAGGGGTGCAAAGATGGGAGTGAAAACGGTATCCTAGCAGCAGGTACTTGAGACTTAAGAGTAAAAAAGGTTGATGAATCTAGCAAATGGGGATAATAGTAGTAATGATTAGGGTTTGGAGCCCCGGGGTGTGGGTCTTAGGGGGCATCTGTTCTTGGGTTCTTATTTCCTCCTTGGCTTTTAGTTCTGGAAGCTAGTGATTGCTTTTTGGAGAGGCAGTGTCTCAGAGCCAGAGCCTGGGAAGATAAGAGAGAGGCTGCCGTGGGGAATGAGGCTCTGATAGATTAGCAGATCCCACTGGACCTAGCTTAATGGAAAATGTCTGTTTCCGTTCTTGCTCAGCAGTCTCGGGGTATGTGTGTCTTGTCACTCTTGGCAGTGGAACAGAGAGGACAGTGGTGGCCATTGAGGCTCAGGTTCTCGTGAGGCCAAGAAGAAATACAATACTTTCTTATTAACAGACTCAGCAGTTTGTGCCTCAAAACCAATGTGTGCCTATTGTGGCCCGGGACACTCTCAGCCCTGGATGCTCCAGTGTTTCTAGCATTGTCCTCCTTTCTTGATCTAATGGCGCAGACCCACCCAGATGGCCATTTGCTGGTCTTTAGTACTCTCTAGAAGTTGACTCCACAACCTCCATTTAGTATACTCCTGAAGAAAACAGTTTGGCAGTTCCTCAAAAGGTTAAACAAACAGAATGATGATCCGCCAATTTCACTCCTAGGTGAAAAGAATCAAAAGTGGAGATTCAAACAGATACTTGTACGCCGGTATTCATAGCAGCAATATTCCCAGTAGCCAAAGGTGGCAACAACCCAAGTGTTCATCTACAAATGAATAGATAAAATGTGGTATGTGCACACTTTAGGATATTATTCAACCTTAAAAAGGAATGAAATTCTGATACGTGCTACAACATGGATAGACCTTGAAGACATTATGCTAAGTAAAGTAAGCCAGTCACAAAAGGACAAATATTATATAGTTATGCTTATATGAGGTATCTAGAAAAGTCAAATTCATAGAGATGGAAAGTGGAATAGCAGTTACCAGGGGCTGGGGGGAGGTGGGGATAAAGAGTTACTGTTTAATGGGTGCAGAGTTTCTTTCTTTCTTTTTTTTGAGTCACCTTTTTTTTTTTTTTTGAGACAGAGTCTCTCTCTGTTGCCCAGGCTGGAGTGCAGTGGCTCGATCTTGGCTCACTGCAACCTCCGCCTCCGGGGTTCAAGCAATTCTCCTGCCTCAGCCTCCTGAGTAGCTGGGATTAAGGCGCCCACCACCACACCCAGCTAATTTTTGTATCTTTAGTAGAGACGGGGTTTCACCATGTTAGTCAGGCTGGTCTCGAACCCCTGACCTCGTGATCCACCTGTCTCGGCCTCCCAAAGTGCTGGGATTACAGGCGTGAGCCACTGCGCCTGGCCCTTTTTCTTTTCTTTTTTTTTTTTTTTTTAATGAGACAGGGTCTCAGTCTGTTGCCCAGGCTGGAATGTTGTGGCTTGATTATGGCTCACTGCAGCCTCTACCTCCTGGGCTCAAGCAACCCTCCTGCCTCAGTCTCCCCAGTAGCTGGGACTACAGTAATGTGCCACTGTACCTGCCTATGTTTTTAAACAATTTTTTTGCCGGGCATGGTGGCTCACGCCTGTAAACCCCGCACTTTGGGAGGCTGAGGCTGGTGGATCATGAGGTCAAGAGTTCAAGACCAGCCTGGCCAAGATGGTGAAACCCCATCTCTACTAAAAATATAAAAATTAGCTGGGCGTGGTGGTGCATACCTGAAATCCCAGCTACTTGGGAAGCTGAGGCAGAGAATTGCTTGAACCTGGAAGGCAGAGGTTGCAGTGAGCCAAGATCGCGCCACTGCACTCCAGCCTGGGTGACAGAGCAAGACTCCGTCTCAAAAACAAACAAACAAAAAAGCCGGGCGTGGTGGCTCATGCCTATAATCCCAGCAGTTTGGGAGGCCGAGGCGGGCGGATCACGAGGTCAGGAGATCGAGACCATCCCGGCTAACATGGTGAAACCCCGTCTCTACTAAAAATACAAAAAATTAGCCGAGCGTGGTGGCGGGTGCCTGTAGTCCCAGCTATTCAGGAGGCTGAGGCAGGAGAATGGCGTGAACCTGGGAGGCGGAGGTTGCAGTGAACCGAGATTGTGCCACTGCACTCCAGCCTGGGCAACAGAGGGAGACTCCGTCTCAAAAAAAAATTGTTTTTGTGTGGAGACAGGGGTCTTACCATGTTATCCGGGCTGGCCTCAAACCCCTGGGCTCAAGTGATCCTCCTGCCTCATTTTTCTTTCTTTCTTTCTTTTTTTTTTTGGAGGGTCCTGCTCTGTTGCCCAGCCTGGAGTGTAGTGGCACAATCTTAGCCTACTTCAGCCTTGACCTCCTTGGCTCAAGCAATCCTCCTACCTCAGCCTTCTGAGTAGCTGGGATTACAGGCACATGGCCGATTTAAAATTTTTTTTTTTTTTTTTTTTTTGAGTCTCGCTCTGTCGCACAGTCTGGAGTGCAGTGGCGCAATCTCAGCTCACTGCAACCTCTGCCTTCCGGGTTCAAGCGATTCTCCTGCCTCAGCCTCCCGAGTAGCTGGGACTACCGGCGCCCGCCACCAACCCCGGCTAATTTTTGTATTTTTAGTAGAGATGGGGTTTCACCATATTGGCCAGGCTGGTCTCGAACTCCTGACCTTGTGATCTGCCCACCTCGGCCTCCCAAAGTGCTGGGATCACAGGCGTGAGCCACCGCACCCGGCTAATTTTTAAAATTTTTTGGTAGAGATGAGGTCTCTCTACAGTGCCCAGACTTGTCTCAAAACTCCTGGGCTCAAGCAGTCCTCCCATCTGGGCCTCCCCAAATGCTGGGATTATAGGGGTGAACCACTGTGCCTGGCCATCCCCACCTTGCCTCATTTTTGAAGTTGTCATTTTAGTGTTCTGTTTCAGGGAGTCTGTCATTTATGGTGTGTCATGAGATGATTTATAATAGGGGTCAGTAGAAGTTTTATATAAGATGTTCGGGCTGGGTGTGCAGTGGCTCATGCCTGCAATCCCAACACTTTGGGAGGCCAAGGCAGGTGGATTGCTTGAGGACAGGAGTTTGAGATCAGCCTGGGCAACAGAGTGAGACCCTGCCTTTTATCTCTACAAAAAAATTTTAAAAATAAAATAGCTGAGCATGGTGGGCAAGTGCCTGTAGTCCCAGCTACTTGGGAGGCTGAGGCAGGAAGATTGCTTGAACCCAGGAGTTTGAGGTTACAGTGAGCTATAATTGCGCCACTCTACTCCAGCCTGGGCACAGCAGAGCAAGACCATGTCTCAAGGGAAAAAGATGTTCAAAGAGAAGAATGATTGTGAGTAGCCATAGCAGTCCTCTAAATCTAGAAATAATAGACTGTTCCGAAGTCTTTGTAGAGGTTTTTTTGTGTGTGTGTGCTTTTAAACTATAAACTCAGGTTGTCAGTATCATGGAAACAATCTGTGACATTTACAGAGAAATTGAATTTTCTTTCCACAGTGGATCTGGCCTTCAATTCTATTAGCTGTGGGGCAGTTTGCTTACTACAGTCTCACAGTAGCCACTTTTTGTTTTTCAAAGGATCTGAAAAATAAGAATATGCTTGAATAGTTTTATAAATGTAATCATCTTAAATTTGGATAAAATTTGTTTATTTCAGATTATTGCCATTGGACCTGTTGCCTAGGATGTCACAGTTTAAACGTATTTGGGGAATCCATGAAAACCTTATATACCCCATAGTGAGGTTGTTCTGTGTGGTCTGCCAGAAAGGAGATAAGTCTTCATGGTCAAAAGACAGGAGAGATGGTCAGGAGTCTGTAAGGAGCAATGAGAGTTACTTAGAACAGAAAGAAAAGGTAGAAAATGCTTAGGTGCCAGGTGCTTAAGTCTTTTCTTGGGTGAGTTTGATATCTTGGCAAACCAGAGAAAATAATAATTTTTAAACTTTGTTTAGAATTTTAGTTTGTATCATTTTCACTGACAGTAGCTGCTGTGGTTGTGACATGGGTAAGTACTATTTGCACCTTAGGCTTGGGGAAGTTAAATAGCGGGATCCCTTAGCCAGTAAGGGGCAGAGCTGAGACTCAAGCCAGTGCTTCTGATTTTATGCCTCATGCTCTCTCAGCTATGTCGTGTGGGATCTAGTGAGTGTGAATCTCAGACCTGGACAGCAGACAGCTCAGTGTGGTGTTCCCGCAAAAGCATGGGCACCGGAACTGGTTCTGATCCTGGTTCTGCCCCATCCTATTTTATCTCTCTGAGCCTTACTTTCTTTACCATAAAGTTGAGATAATAATAATGCCTACTTTGAAATGTTATTATAAGGATTAAATGAAAAATGAGTAAATTGCCTGATACATAGGAAGCACTTGGTGGATGGTTGTCCTTTCCTTTGCCACCCTTTCCTTTATCCCCCACATTTAGATACCAAGATGGATTTCCCTTACGGGTTAAAAAAAAAAACATATTTGGCAGCAGTCAGTAATTAAATTCATTGTGTACTGACTACTGGGAGGAAGTATTCAACTATAAGAAATACCCTTTGCTGTCAGAGTAAAGGCAAGAATATATGTGAAAAATGTAATGTTTACAGAGTAGGCACAAATGAACCTGAGTTAATATGATGCCACCCTAAGCAATTGAGTGATGTAGGGACACCTAGTGAAAAGGAGCAAGGTGAGGTTCATCAGAGAGACTTCTCACGAGTTTTGAGTCAGGAAGTAGAGAATGCAGATTGATAACAGAATGAGAGGTGGCAGTGATATGGGAGGGGTGTGAGTGACAAGGGGAAGGACTTACATGAAAGGAAGCACAAATACAAACAGGAGATTCTTTAAGGGGATTCAACATTTTTATTGTAAGTTGACAATTTATCATTGTATCTATAGGATACAAGATGATAAGATTTATGAATACGGTAGAATAATTAAATTAACATAGCTATCACTTCAAATGCTTATTTTTTTGTGCTGAGAACATTTGAAATTCACTCTCAGCAATTTTGAAATGTATAATACACTATTATTAACTATATTCACCATACTGTGCAATAGATCTCAAAAAAACCCTCAGACTTATTCTTCCTGTCTGAGATTTTGTGCCCTTTTACCATCGTCTCCTCAGTGGTAACCACCATTGTACTCTCTGCTTCTATGAAGTTCCTTCTTTTAGATTCTACATGTAAGTGAGAACATGTGCTATTTGTCTACTTTGTCTACTTGGCTTATTTCACTTAGCATAACGTTCTCCAGTTCTATCCATGCTACTGCAAATGACAGAATTTCCATTTTTAAGGCTGTTATTCCATTGTGTATAAATACCATGTTTTCTTTATCCATTCATCTGTTGATGGACACTTAGGTTGCTTCCATAACTTGGCTACTGTGAATAATGCTACAGTGAACATGGGAGTGCAGACACCTCTTTGGCAAACTGATTTCAAATCTTTTGGGTAAACACCTAGAGAAGTGGAATTACTGGATCATATAGTAATTCTTTTTTTTTTTTTTTTTTTTTTTTTTTTGAGGCAGGGTCTCACTCTGTTGCCCAGGCTGAAGTGCAGTGGCATAATCACAGCTCAGTGCAGCCTCGACTTCCTGGGTTTAAGTGATCCTTCCACCTCAGCTCCCCGAGTATCTGGGACTACAGGCGTGCGCCACCACACTCAGCTAATTTTTGTATTTTTTGTGGAGACAGAGTTTCACCATATTGCCCAGGCTGTCATATGGCAACTTTTTTTGAGATGGAGTTTTGCTCTTGTTGCCCAGGCTGGAGTGCAGTGGCGCAATCTCAGCTCACTGCAACCTCTTCCTCCTGGGTTCAAGCAATTCTCCTACCTTAGCCTCCCGAGTAGCTGGGATTATAGGCACCTGCCACCATGCCTGGCTAATTTTTATATTTTTAGTAGAGACGGGCTTTCATCATATTGGTCAGGCTGGTCTGGAACTCCTGACCTCAGGTGTTCCCCCGCCTCAGCCTCCCAAAGTGCTGGGATTACAGGCGTGAGCCACTGCACCCGGCCGGGTAATATATATATATATATATATATATATATATTTTTTTTTTTTTTTTTTTTTTTTTTTTTCTGAGATAGGGTCTTACTCTGTCACCCAGGCTGGAGTGCAGTGGCATGATTTTGGCTCATTATAACTTCCACCTCCCAGGCTCAAGCGATCCTCTCATCTCAGCCTCCCTAGTAGTTAGGACTGCAGGTGTGCACCACCATGCCCAGCTAAATTTTAATTTAAAAAAATTTAAAATTTGTATTATTTTAATTATTATTATTATCATTATTGAGACCAAGTCTCGCTCTGTCACCCAGGCTGGAGTGTAGTGGTGCAAGCTCAGCACTCACTGTAACCTCCGCCTCCTGGGTTCAAGCAGTTCTCCTGCCTCAGCCTCCCGAGTAACTGGGACTACAGGCAAAGGTGCCCGCCATCATGCCCAGCTAATTTTTGTATTTTTCGTAGAGACGAGGTTTCACCGTGTTGGCCAGGCTGGTCTCGAACTCCTGACCTCAAGTGACCTGCCTTCCTTGGCCTCCCAAAGTGCTGGAATGACAGGTGTAAGCCACCGGACTGGGCCTATTTTAAATTTTTATTTATTTTTGTTTTGTAAAAAATTTCTGAGTGAGGTTCCTCTTTTATTTTCTATTTCATCTTCTTTTTTTTAAAGATTAGAGGTGGGGGGGGCGGGGGTCTCACTATGTTGACCAGGCTGGTCTTGAACTCCTGGCCTCAAATGATTCTCCAATTTTGGAGTGCTAGGAAGTGCTCCCAAAGTGCTAGGATTACAGGTGTGAGCCACCATGCCTGGTGTAATTTTTTTTTTTTTTTTTTGAGACAGAGTCCGCTCTGTTACCCAGGCTGGAGTACAGTGGCACAATCCCAGCTCACTGCAACCTCCGCCTCCTGGATTCAAGCAATTCTTGTACCTCAGCCTCCCAAGAAGCGCGCACCACCACGCCTGGCTAACTTTAGTATTTTTATTTATTTATTTATTTTGAGATGGAGTTTCACTCTGTCGCCCGGGCTGGAGTGCAGTGGCGTGATCTTGGCTCACTGCAACCTCTGCCTCCCAGGTTCAAGCGATTCTCCTGCCTCAGCCTCCCGAGTAGCTGGGATTACAGGCATGTGCCAACACACCCGGCTAATCTTTTGTATTTTTAGTAGAGACGGGGTTTCACCATGTTGTCTGGGCTGGTCTCAAACTCCTGGGCTCAAGTAATCCTCCCGTCTTGGCCTCCCAAAGTGCTGGGATTACAGGTGTGAGCCACTGCGCCACACTGTCATATGGCAAATTCTATTGTTAATTTTTTTTAAATTTATTTAAATTTTTTTTTTATTTTAAGATTTATTTTTATTTTAAATTTTATTATTTTTATTTATTTTTAGTATTTGAGACAAGGTCTTACTCTGTCACCCAGGGTGGAATGCAGTTACATGATCACGGCTTGCTGCAGCCTTGACCTCCTAGGCTCAGGTGACCCACCTCAGCCTTCCGAGTAGCTGGGACTACAGGCTTGTACCACCACGCCTGACTAAATTTATATTTTTAGTTTTTTTAAGGCACCTCCATACGGTTTTCCGTAATGGTAGTACTAATTGAGGGGATGTTTGAACCACACTTGGTGCTCTTATCTTATACTGCCTTTTATTTTTATTTTATTTTATTTTTTGAGACAGAGTCTTGCTCTGTCACCCAGACTGGATTGCAAGATCTTGGCTCATTGCAACCTCTGCTTCCCCGGTTCAAGCATTTCTCCTGCCTCAGCCTCCCGAGTAGCTGGGGATTACAGGTGCCCACCACCATGCCCAGCTAATTTTTATATTTTTAGTAGAGATAAGGTTTCACCATGCTGGCCAGGATGGTCTCAAACTCCTGACCTCAGGTGATCTGCCTGTCTTGGCCTCTCAAAGTACTGAGTTACAGGTGTGAGCCACTGCGCCCGGCCTTATACTGCCTTTTATTACAGTGATTTGGGTACTTATTCTTTTTACTGGAGTGTAAATTCTTTGAGGGCAGGTACTTTTTTCATATCGTGGCACACACAGGGAATCTTTGAAGCACACTGCGGGAAATGGTCCAGACTGAGACTAGTGGTCTAGGACTCTAGCTGGCCAAGCCCTGCCTGGGACACTGGTTAGGAAATGCTGTGTACAGTACTTAGCACAGTGTCTTGAATATAATAGGTAATTATGATTGAAAGATCCTTGGAAGAGATAAATTCAAAAAGGAACTTGTGAGATATGAGAGCGAGTATAGAACAGCAGAGGATTTGAGTTCTCACAGAATCTTGGAGATGAATGGGATCTGACATTCTTGCCTAATTGCCTTTTTATTTATAGATATCCAAACCAAGGCCCTGGGAACAAATGGAAAGCTTTAAGGTTCATGGCTGGGGGAATAATTTTTTAAAATAAAAATGTTAAAGCTTGCTATTCATATGCCTTGCGACTCTCCTTGACTTGAAGGTGCCAAGGAACTGAGATAGAGCTAAAAGTTTAGCTATTTTTCAGCATGAGAGCTTGTCTTAGAAGCAATCCTGATGAATCAGAAGGATAACACAGATGACCTCCTGTCTTGCCCCAGATCCTCATGGTCATCATTTGCCTGCTTTCTTCCTGAACATGAACAACTGTGTCGGACAATAGATCATACTTGGAGAAGGAATGGATTTCTGCAATGGCTTTGACCTTTAATGCCTCATAGAAGAGTAGTTAACACACCACTCAATCCCACTGGAGTTCCCCAGCCTTGTGGTTATGTAGTCTATATAAGTGGTTTTAAAAGTGAAGCTGAGATTGGGTGAGATTGTGGGCCAATTCCCATTCATCTTTTGGTGGACAGAATTATAGGAAGAAGAATGGGGATAGCTTTTTCTTTCCACCAAGGACCAGATGGGAGGAAATAGTCTTAATTTAACAGAAAAGAAATTGATGCCAAAAAGGCTGTGCAACAGGTCTGAGAGGGCAGGGGAGTTGAGTAATCAAGGGAGGCCAAGGCATACCCTGATTTGTCTGAAGCTGTTTGAGATCAGGAAGGGAGCTGTGTTGTTTGACTGGGCCTGGGGTGAGTGCACCTCTGTACAGAGGGGGGGTACAGACAAGATGGCCACTGTTGTCCAACCCTTCATATGTGCTACATTTAATGTGTTTCCTTTACTGTCCTAAAACAGTGAGGCCTTACTTCATTTCTTTTTCTCTTAGTCAGATTCTGAGGAAGATGAACCCACAAAGAAGAAAACTATCCTTCAGGTAAGCATTGTGATATAAACCATTTTTTTTCTCTTCCTGTATTATTTCCTCAAAGACAGGACTTACAGTATCCAGCAGTTTTCAGATTAGGTTTAGAGCAAACACAGATATTTGAGGACTATTTAGGTTCGGCTTTGTTTTTCTTTATAACTTCAGACCTTGTGCATCTCTACCCTCTCTACTCTATTCCTGGCTTTAACATGCTGGTATTACCTTTCCTGGAAGACAGGCAGTGGTAGGGAGATGAATTGTAACTCAATTCAGTTCATTACGTATAGTGTAAAAGGATTATTTAGGGAGGGTAGAATAAGTGGATTAGTCAAAATGATGTTAAAATTGTCTATCTTCTCCCTGTCTCATTTTTAACCTGGAAAATAAGCACTTAAATAGCACTTACTGTGAACCAGGCACTGTTCTGAGTGCTTTACTAGCATTTAATTGATTTCATCCTCATGATAGTGCCTAAGCCATAGTGTTATCATCCCTGTTTTACATATGAGGAAACTGAGGAACTTGCCCAAGTTCAGACAACTAGTGTGGGCAATCTGACAATTTTTTTTTTTTTTTGAGGCGGAGTTTCGCTCTTGTTGCCCAGGCTGGAGTGCAATGGTGCAATCTTGGCTCACCGCATCCTCCTCCTCCCAGTTCAAGTGGTTCTCCTGCCTCAGCCTCCCGAGTAGCTGGGTTTACAGGCATGCGCCACCGCACCCAGCTAATTTTGTATTTTAAGTAGAGATGGGGTTTCTCCATGTTGGTCAGGCTGGTCTCAAACTCCCGACCTCAGGTGATCCGCCCACCTTGGCCTCCCCAAAGTGCTGGGATTACAGGCGTGAGCCACCACGCCTGGCCAGTCTGACTGTTGAGTCCAAGCTCTTAACTGCTGCACTTAGCTCCTTGTAATTGAAACCAGAAGTCCTCAACAAGACAGTGCTAGTAGATGATTTCCCTGCTGTTTGCTTCTGTTTCCCCTCATCTCAGTACTATTATCCTGGCCCCCAGGAGCTTCTTCCCATTCCTTACACACTTGGTGATTTATACATTCTAACCTCATGTTGATCATATGTCTCAGGGAAAAGCAGAAGTGGTCCTGCTTTCATAAAGTGGCTGTCTTGCCTGGCACGGTGGCTCATGCCTGTAATCCCAACACTGGGAGGCCCAGGCGGGCAGATCACCTGAGGTCAGGAGTTTGAGACCAGCCTGGCCAACATGGTGAAACCCTGTCTCTACTAAAAATACAAAAATTAGCTGGGCGTGGTGGCGGGCGCCTATAGTCCCAGCTACTTGGGAGGCTGAGGCAGGAGAATCGCTTGAACCCGTGAGGTGGAAGTTGCGGTGAGCTGAGATCGTGCCACTGCACTCCAGCCTTGGCAACAGAGCAAGACTCCATAAAAAATAAATAAATAAATAAATAAATAAAAATAAAATAAAATAAAATAAAAAATAAATAAAATAAAATAGTGGCTGTCTTGTGATTCAAGTATATGATACAAAGCTGCCCCTTCTCCTGACTCAGTTAAATGTTGCTTCCACCTCTGAGCAGTTTTAGAAGGACGTGGTTGTATGGAAGTTAGAAAGATAACTGGCAAGGCTGATATTTGTATTTATTTATTTAATTTTTTTTTTTGGGGGGAGACGGAGTCTCGCTCTGTCGCCCAGGCTGGAGTGCAGTGGTGTGATCTCGGCTCACTGCAAGCTCCGCCTCCTGGGTTCACGCCATTCTCCTGCCTCAGCCTCCAGAGTAGCTGGGACTACAGGCACCCGCCACCACGCCCGGCTAATTTTTTTGTATTTTTAGTAGAGACGGGGTTTCACCGTGTTAGCCAGGACGGTCTCGATCTCCTGACCTCGTGATCTGCCCGTCTCGGCCTCCCAAAGTACTGAAATTATAGGCATGAGCCACTGCACCTGGCCCTGGTGTTTGTATTTATAGTAGATGAAAAAGGAGTCATGCAAGATGTTGGCGTGCTGAGACTGAGCAAAGGCAGTCCTGTTACCAGGATAGCTTCCTGGAGGAGGTGGACTGGCTCAGAAGGCGCCCCCACTGTAAGACTGAAGACTGTAAAGAACAATCTTCCAGGTGGTAGGAAGAAATGAGTAGATAGAGGAATTCTGAGCTCTTAAGGCAGAGTGGGGACTTAGGACTGCAAAATGTTGTAGCCATGACCCCAGATATCTGATAAGTCAGACACTTCAAAGGTAGCCTGAGGGTGTGCTCCGCCCTGTACCTCAGTCTGGTTCCTATGAACCAGAGCCTCTGGGCGCTTCCAGGCTGGACCAAGTTTGTGAACACACACACAGCAAGAAGAGCCCAGTCTCCAGATGAGCAGTTCTGTGTGGCTTGACTCAAATGTCTTATTCACTCTGGGCATTTCTTGGCTGAGAAGGCTGGAGTACACTGGTACTCTAAGACAGTGACACAGTGACCTTATTCCATTCTCCTTTTCCAATTGGCATTTCCCTTAGCTCTACAGTTAGGCCAAACTGGCCTTTTAGCATAGAGAAAGCAGAATCTTTTGGGTAATAGGAACTCTGGATGGGCTGGGCCAGTGAGCTTACAGATCAAAAGTTAAATGCTTGACTCTGGCATTAACAAGCTAATATGCCACATCTATAGGGCTTTCCTTGGGTAGGGTAGGGGACTTCAGATTAAAAAAATACAGCATATATATATATACTCATTTCTGGCTGACAAAACTACCTCTGTATGTATAATGGCACTAAACATACTAAAATTACATATTTTTATAAAAAGCAGTAATAGATGAGGGAAATTTGCAAGCTGAGTAAGTCTGAAAAGAACTGAAGATGATCTTATAAAAACCCTTTCAGTCAGCTGATGTAGGATTCTATGGTCTTACGTAAAAAATACTCTTAGGCGGGCCGCTGTGGCTCATGCCTGTAATCCCAGCACTTCGGGAGGCTGAGGCGGATGGATCATAAGGTCAGGTGTTGAAGACCAGCCTGGCCAAGATGGTAAAACCCTGTCTCTACTAAAAATACAAAAATTAGCCAGGCATGCGTGGTGGTGGGCACCTATAATCCCAGCTACTCAGGAGGCTGAGGCAGAGAATTGCTTGAACCTGGGAGGCGGAGGTTGCAGTGAGCCAAGATCATGTCACTGCACTCCAGCCTGGGCAACAGAGCGAGACTCCGACCAAAAAAACAAAAAAATACCCTTAGCACTTAAGTCCTAAGGGAGCTGCCCCACCCAAGCTGAGGCTTCAAGTTCCTATCTAAGGGGGGAAAAAAAAAGAGAAAGGAAATCCTGTTTCCTTTGCTTTGGGGATGGTGACAAGGAGAGCAATTTAAAGGGTTGGAAAAAGCTGTGTCAGGCCCCTTGCAGTCTCTGGACTCACTGCTTCCTTGCTGAACGTGCTGGGCCTCCACTCTTTCCTAGGCGTCATTAGCGCTGCTGAGGGGTCTCGCTCAGGGTTAGCTTTCTCCCTTGGTCAGGGGAAGGGACTTTTTTTTTTTTTTTTTTTTTTTGAGAAGGGGTCTCACTCTGTCACCCAAGCTGGAGTACAGTGGCATGATCTCGGCTCACTGCAACCTCCGCTTCCTGGGTTCAAGCGATTCTTCTGCCTCAGCCTCCCAAGTAGTTGGGATTACAGGCACCTGCCACCATGCCTGGCTAATTTTTGTATTTTTAGGAGAAATGGGCCTTCAGTATGTTGGCCAGGCTGGTCTCGAACTCCTGACCTCATGATCCGCCCACCTTGGCCTCCCAAAGTGCTGGGATTACAGGCGTGAGCCACCACCGCCCAGCTGGGAAGGGACTTTTGGCAACCGTATGAATGTTTCTTTTGGACAGAACCTTGTTCTTGATTTTGGGTAGCATTCCAAAGGAAGGAGAGGGTTCTTGTGTTAAGAGGTCCCTTCAGGACATGGAGAGAGGTTGAGTGATGAGCTGGAGAGACCTGGGCTTTTTGGCAGGAAGGATGATGTGAGGTTAAGAGCATCATATTTGTTGAAGACACAGAGTTGAGGAAGGCTCGCTCTAGAAGAGGGCAGTGGAGCTGGGTTGGGATGGGAGAGAAGAGGAATGATACCTCACCTTGGGAGAAGCAGCCCGCAGAAAGGCCTGAAGTAGCAGGAGTCAAGCCCAGATTAGGTGGTCTGAGTGGATGGAGGTAAGGAAGAAACAAGGGCTGGTAAGATTTTAGGCTAGAGAACTTATCTGTAACTGTTGTTTTTGGTGTTGCTAGTACATAAAATCTCACTTGTCATCTTTCCTTCCTCCTATCCCACACCTGGGCTCACCAGGGATCCGGTGAGGGGACTGGTTTGTCTGCCTTGCTTCCCCAACCTAAAAACCTGACTGTGAAAGAGACTAACAGGTTGCTCCTGCCCCATGCCTTCTCCCGCAAACCCTCGGATGGCTCCCCTGATACTAAGCCCTCCAGACTGGCTTCTAAGACCAAGACTTCCTCTCTTGCCCCTGTTGTGGGCACCACAACCACCACTCCGTCGCCCTCTGCTATCAAGGCTGCTGCCAAGAGTGCTGCCTTGCAGGTGACAAAGCAGATCACGCAGGAAGAAGACGACAGTGATGAGGAAGTAGCCCCCGAAAACTTTTTCTCCCTCCCTGAAAAGGCTGAGCCACCTGGAGTTGAGCCATACCCTTACCCCATCCCCACTGTCCCTGAAGAGCTGCCTCCAGGCACGGAACCAGAGCCGGCTTTCCAGGATGATGCAGCCAATGCCCCCCTTGAATTCAAGATGGCAGCAGGCTCAAGTGGGGCCCCTTGGATGCCTAAGCCTGGGGACGATTACAGCTACAATCAGTTTTCCACGTATGGCGATGCCAATGCCGCTGGTGCTTATTATCAGGTGGGTAGGAGGCACAGAGGGCAGGCGAGGGAATGTTGGAACATGGTGGTCAAGGAGAGCTTTGAGCTAGTGATACAGCCTCTGTGGTGTCACTTTGGCTAAATTAACCTTCTCTATTTATTAGGCCACAGAACATACCTTTATTCTGAACCATATTAATCTAAATTGCCCAAGTTTTGAAGTCTGACAGGGTGAACCACATAAATGACATCTTTATTCTGAAAACAATCTATTTATTTTTTATTGATCCATAATATTTGTATATATTTGTGATATATATATCTATCTTTTTTTTTTCTTCCTAACCTTTGTTTTAGGTTCAGGAGGTACATGTACAGGTTTGTTACATGGGTAAATTGCATGTCACGGGTTTGGCGTACAGATGATTTTGTCACCCAGGTAATGAGCATAGTACCCGATAGGTATAGTACCTGATAGGTAGGTTTTTCGCCTTTTTTTTTTGGAAGGAATCTCACTCTGTTGCCCAGGCTGGAGTGCGGTGGCACAATCTTGGCTCAACTGCAACCTCTGCCTCCCGAGTTCAAGCGATTCTCTGCCTCAGCCTCCCGAGTAGCTGGGACTACAGATGTGTGCCACCACTAACATGCCCAGCTAATTTTTGTATTTGTATTTTACATTTTTTGAGACGGAGTCTTGCTCTGTCGCCCAGGCTGGAGTGCAGTGGCACGATCTTGACTCACTACAACCTCCACCTCCCAGGTTCAAGCAACTCTCCCGCCTCAGCCTCCCAAATAGCTGGGACTACAGGCACATTGCACCATGCCCGCTAATTTAATTTTTGTATTTTTAGTAGAGACGGGGTTTCACTGTGTTGGCCAGGGTGGTCTCAAACTTCTGGCCTTAAGTGATCTGCCCGTTTCAGCCTCCTAAAGTGATGGGATTATAGTGTGAGCCACCACACTTGGCTGTAATAGGTAGTTTTTGATCCTTACCTTCCACACTCAAGTAGGCCCTGGTGTCTGTTGTTCCCTTCCTTGTGTCCATGTATACTCAGTGTTTAGTTCCTATTTATAAGTGAAAACGTGGTATTTGGTTTTCTGTTTCTGTGTTAATTTGCTTAATGGCTTCCAGCTCCATCCATGCTGCTGCAAAGGACATGATTTTGTTCTTTTTTTTATGGCTGTGTAGTATTCCATGGTATATATGTACCACGTTTTCTTTCTTCAGTCCACTGTTGATGGGCATGTAGATTGATTCTGTGTCTTTGCTATTGCGAATAGTGCTGTGATGAACATGTGTGCATGTGTCTTTACAGTAGAGTAATTTATATTCCTTTGGGTATATACCCAGTAATGGGATTGCTGGCTTGAATGGTAGCTCTGTTTTAAGTTCTTTGAGAAATCTCCAAACTACTTTCCATGGTGGCTGAAATAATTTACATTGCCATCCGCAGTGTATAAAGTGTATAAGTGTTCTCGTTTCTCTACAACCTTGCCAGCATCTTTTTTTTTTTTTTTTTTTTTTGAGACGGAGTCTCGCTCTGTTGCCCAGGCTGGAGTACAATGGCACGATCTCGGCTCACTGCAACCTCCGCCTCCCAGGTTCAAGCGATTATCCTGCCTCAGCCTCCCTAGTAGTTTGGATTACAGGCATGCACCACCATGCCCGGCTAATTTTTTATATTTTTAGTAGAGACAGGGTTTCTCCATTTTGGTCAGGCTAGTCTCGAACTCCCGACCTCAGGTGATCCGCCCACTTCAGCCTCCCAAAGTACTGGGATTACAGGCGTGGGCCACCGTGCCCGGCCATTATTTTTATTTATTTTATTTTATTTATTTATTTATTTATTTCTTGAGACAGGGTCTTGCTGTGTCGCCCAGGCTGGAGTGCAGTGGCGCGATCCCGGCTCACTGCAACCTCCGCCTCCCGGGTTCAAGTGATTCTCCTGCCTCAGCCTCCTGAGTAACTGGGATTACAGGCATGTGCCACCAGGCCCGGCTAATTTTTTTTGTATTTTTAGTAGAGACAGGGTTTCACCATGTTGGCCAGGCTGTTCTCGAACTCCTGACCTCAAATGATCTGCCCACCTGGGCCTCCCAAAGTGCTGGGGTTACAGAGGTGAGCTACCACGCCCTGCCTATTTTTTATTTTTTTATTTTTGAGATGGAGTCTTGCTCCGTCACCCAGGCTGGAGTGCAGTGGTGCGATCCCGGCTCACTGCAACCTCTACCGCCCGGGTTCAAGCGATTCTCCCGCCTCAGCCTCTCGAGTAACAGGGATTATATGCGCCTGCCACCACGCCTGGCTAATTTTTGTATTTTTAGTAGAGACTGGGTTTCACCATGTTGGTCAGGCTAGTCTGGAACTCCTGATCTCAGGTGATCTGCCCACCTTGGACTCCCAAAGTGATGGGATTACAGGCGTGAGCCACCGTACCCCGCTGACTTTTGGTTTTATTGCCTGTGCTTTTGAGGTCTTAGCTGTAAAATTTTTCCTAGACCAGTGTCCTGGAGCACTTCCCCTATGTTGAAAACAAAATCTGATTGTCGGAGCTGGTGAGAGGTATGAAGGGAAGGCGGAAGAGGACTGGTATCTAATCTTAGAATTACAAGATAGCTTCCTGAAATGTGGATGATGAGGATAAGGGAATCTATGGCATAGACGTCTAGATAGCAGTTAGTTTAAGAAGAGTTTCTAGAGGTGAGGAGTATTGAGAAAAACAGGAAGGGAGAGTTGGGGCCAAGGAGGAAAGAAGGGAATCTGGAGGGTTGAGTGCAAAGTAAGAATAAAGAGAATCAAAAAAATAATAATAAATAGAATCCTGAGGGTGGTTTGAGGTTTGAATCTCAAGCTGAGTTTGGGCAAGTTACTTAACTGCCTCTCTCAGTCTCAGATTTTTCAGGTGTAAAATGGGATATCAGAGCAACTCAAAGTGTTGCTAAAATAATTACATTAGTTTAGCATGGTGGTTCCTGGAAAATAGTAAATGTTCAATAAATGCTGATTGTAACTTTTTATTCACGTTGTATTCACCTGTTGTTTGGAAGAGATATTTAGATTTGATGTGTAGGGCCTCAGAGAGTAAAAGTATAGAATGCCAGGTTGTACATAGGTTTAAGAGAGAATTCCTAGCAGTCAGAGCTTCCCAAGATGTAGAGGGCTCCTAGCAGCAGGAGTTGGGGGACCTGGCACCAGTGGTGGAGTTGAACAGAGGCAGCTGGCTGGCTCCATGACTGGGCAGCTTCAGCAAGTTTAAAAACTGCTGGCCTGGGATGGTTGGAAGACTTAAGTCCCTTCAACCACTGTGATTCTCTGAATGGTCAGCATTATTGTTTTCAATCTGAGCATGAGTGAAGAGAGAGGGCTTTGTGGAGAACCTGTTCTGACCAAATACTTTGAAAACAATTTTGTTTCCTAAATCTTTGCTGTTAAGCCTTGTTGTTTCCTATAGGCTGAGCAGAGATACTATATCTGCCCTTAAGGTGGTTGTTAGAAGGATGGAGGAAGATAGGCTGGGTGTGGTGGCTCACGCCTGTAATGCCAGCTCACGCCTGTAATGCCAGCACTTTGGGAGGCCAAGGCAGGAGGATCACCTGAGGTCAGGAGTTCAAGACCAGCCTGACCAATATGATGAGACTCCATCTTTACTAAAAATACAAAAATTTGCTGAGCATGCTGGCATGCGCCTGTAATCCCAGCTACATGGGAGGCTGAGACAGGAGAATCGCTTGAACCCAGGAGGCGAGGTTGCAGTGAGCCAAGATGGCACTATTGCACTCCAGCCTGGGCAACAAGAGCGAAACTCCATCTCAAAAAAAGAAGGATGGAGAAAGATAGTGTTTTTACCTCTTTAGCAGAAAAAAAAAGATGCTATTTAAATTGAATAACAAATTAGAATTCTATATGCAGTTATAAACACCATTGAGATAATCTATGTAAATTAAAGCACTTTAAATACACTAGGGGACTCTGAAATTTAAATGTATCTTATTGTGAATACCATTATAAAAAAAATCCATACTCTAATTGCTCTGGATTTTTATATATTATTTTATGTAGTGAATATTAAACCTATTTTCATTTAGCTCATCATAAAACAAATGTTCTTAGAAGGGCATTTCTTGGAGTTTAAGATGAAGTGGAAGAATTAGGAAAAAGTGTTGGCAAGGAGGAAACAGTTTATTGGCCCTGTGGCTGCCTGACTTCGCCAAGCAGAGAGGCCTTGCCCTTGCCTTCACCTTCCTCTTCCTCTAGGGTCTGCAGCAACATCTGGGCCACTCACCTGTAAGGGGAATCATGAGATTCCTGAACTCAAAATCTGGTAAACAAACCTGCTTTGTTCCCAGCTTTGTAAGTTTCATTGTATCCTAATAGTGGTTATTTTAAATCAGAGATCTATAACCTCCCCACCCCGTTTAGACTGTTTCCCTGTATTCACAGGACCAAACTAGAATGAGGAGCAGGAATGGCACGACATATGCCTTCTTGTCCCTGCTTGCGTCGTAGCTCATTGGGGTCTTATGAGCAGGAGGAGCAGGGCTGAGGGCATGGTAGAGGTAAGAGGTGAGAGTCTCAGGAAGTAGCTGAGGGAGCAAGGTATAGATTGAAGTAGGAGAGACTTTGTTTCTTGTTACCCTTTCCTGAAAAATATCCATCTGTCTGGATAGTGTAGATGAGAAAAGCTGTAGGGACTGTTCTTGAGTTATAGGTCGGTCCTTGGGATCTATGCCTTTAACTGGTCTGTTTGAGGAAGCTGTAGTGTAGCTATCTCACCACTGCCTCTTTGATGACAATTTTCTGTTTCCGGACAGACCTTACCTTCCCCTCTCCAACTGTGCCCTCAGTTGGTGTGTTTTTCTTTCCTGTTTGGCTGCAGGATTATTACAGTGGTGGCTACTATCCTGCACAGGACCCGGCCCAGGTCCCCCCCCAGGAAATTGCCCCAGATGCCTCCTTCATCGATGACGAAGCAGTAAGTTAACAAAGCACAAGTGACCATCTTTGACCGCTGGGCACCACGTTTCAAATCTGAAGCCAAAGGAAATTAAAAAAACACAGACACACAAAAGACAAAACTGTATCAGGATTAGGTTGGCAACATGTAACGGAGAAACTCTAAATAATAGTGGCTTATATAAAGGAAGTTAGTTTTTTTCTTCATGGAAGAAGGATACAGGTAGGCAGGCCAGGGGTGCTTTGGAAGCTCCACAGAGTCAGGGATCTAGTCCCCTTCTTTTTTTTTTTTTTTTGGTAGAGATGGGATCTTGCTTGTTGTCCAGGCTGCACTTGAACTCCTGGGCTCAAGCAATCCTTCTGCCTTGGTCTCCCAAAGTGGTGGGATTACAGGTATGATTTACCGTGCCTAGCTTCAGTCCCTTTCTGATCGTCGCTTTGCCATCCCTAGGCTGTGGCCTTTATTCTTATGGTCCATGATAGTTAAAGCTACAGCCATCACACTGGCATTGGAGATGCAGCAGGGTAGAGAAAGAAAGGGAGGAACACTTCCCCTCGCTTTCTAGGAGACTTCCTGAAAGTTTCTAAGAGCACATCCACTTTGATCTCACTGACTAGACTCTGCTCATGTGGCCTTATCTAGTTGTTTGGTTTTTTTTGTTTTTTGTTTGTTTGTTTGTTTTGAGCAGAGTCTTGCTCTGTCACCCAGGCTGGAGTATGGTGGCACGATCTCAGCTCACTGCAACCTCTGCCTCTCAGGCTCAAGCGATTCTTGTGCCTCAGCCTCCTGAGTAGGAGTAGCTGGGATTACAGGCATGTGCCACCATGTCCGGCTAATTTTTGTATTTTTAGTAGAGATGGGGTTTCACCACGTTGGCCCAGGCTAGTCTCGAACTCCTGGCTTCAAGTGATCAGCCCGTCTCAGCCTCCCAAAGTGCTGGGATTACAGGCGTGAGCCACTGCATCTAGCCGGCCATATCTAGTTGTAAGGGGGTCTAGGGAATGTAGTGTTTTATTAGTTGTATGGTAATATGCCTAGCAAAAATTTTGGATTCTTTCACACTAAAGAAGAGGAGAATGGATTTGGGGAGGCACCAAGTAGCTATGTTAAATAACGTTGTGTTTCACATAATGGTCTCTCACTGCTGCTGAGCTTTCCCAAGCTTCAGCAAAAGGAAAGGTGAAAGCACAATGTCCTGTGACTTTCAGGCCCTTATTCAGGATGTAAAGTACTGTTCTATCTGCAGGCAAGTCACAGCCTATTAGGAGGGATCTGCAGAAATAGGGGGTGCTACCTCTCCATGGAGGTTCTTATAAAAAATAATTCTTCTCTGCTTACCTTTTCCCAGAAAGGTGTCCATCCCTTTGCATACTTCTGCCTGTGCTTGATGCTGTGTTCATCCACTCCCCTATAGATATCCTTCTTGGCAGGTTCGATAGTTGGTTTCTTTGGGAACCAGCTAAGCCTAGGGGACAGCTGAGAACCCACTTAGTGGCAAAAGTCAGTTTCTTCTAGGTAGAGGGAGTATAGAAGCCCTCACTAATGTTGAGATCAGGACTGGGTCTCACTGAAGCTTCTGAGTTTTAAAATTCTATTCCTTATTCACCCACATTCGCTTTGGGGCACACCTCTGGATGACTTGTATGATTTGCATTTTGTTTTTTTAGGAAGAGGAAGGAGTAGCAGTCTCCTAGAAAGTTTACTGTGCTTTTTTTTTTTTTTTCTTTACCTTAAAAACTTTTGAAGTAAAGCTAAGCCTCTGTGTGTATGTGAGACTCCTTTTCTACGCAGCCCCACATTCTTTGTCTCTAATGTCCACTCTGGTGTGGGGTCTGTTGATTCGGTGATACCGAACAATTAGAGGGAACAGAGATGGACAAACAACTGATTTTTAAAGGAGAAATCCTGGAGTTCTGTGTTTTTTGGGGGCTTGGAATTTTATTTTTTTAGAGGCGAGGTCTTGCTGTGTTTCCCAGGGACCACAGGCACGCACCACCACACCTGGCTAATTTTTTAATTTTTTTATAGAGATGGGGTCTCACTTTATTGCCCAGGCTTGTCTCAAACTTCTGGGCTCAAGTGATCCTTCCCCCTTGCCTCCCAAAATGCTGGTATTATAGATGTGAGTCACCCTGCCTGGCCTGCTCTGAATTCTTTTTTTCTTTCTTTCTTTTTTTTTTTTGGAGACAGAGTTTCACTCTTCCCGCCCAGGCTGGAGTGCAATGGTGCGATCTCGGCTCTCCGCAACCTCTGCCTCCTGGGCTCAAGCGATTCTCCTGACTCAGCCTCCCAAGTAGCTGGGATTACAAGTATGCACCACCACGCCCAGCTGATTTTGTATTTTTAGTAGAGACGAGGTTTCTCCATGTTGGTCAGGCTGGTATTGAACTCCCGACCTCAGGTGATCCGCCCACCTTGGCCTCCCAAAGTGCTGGGATTACAGGTGTGAGCCACCGTGCCCGGCTTACTCTGAATTCTTAACTCGAAAATTGTATGCAGTCCTTTTAGGCAGATACCATTAAAAATAAAATTGATTTGGGGGTGCATGTGCCAGTTTGTTACATGGATATATTGCATAGTGGTAGGCAGATACTGTTTGAATACAAATTCATATCACTGGTTCTCTGCTCTCAATCATGTTTGGAGATACCTCTTAGCTTCCCTTTTCCTGGGTTCAGGAGACGTTCTGAGTAGAAGTAGCCTTTAATCTGGCATCAAGGGAGTTCGGTAGATGGCAGGGTGAAAAGACATAGAGAAGAACTGAGGGTGCCTTGGGATTGGTGAGTCACAAAAATCATTCCATAAACTCTGGCTCTTTAGTGACATCTGCTGACCCCCTTGCCCAGATTCCTGACTCCTGCATTTTTTTCTTTTCCAGTTTAAGCGGCTGCAGGGCAAGAGGAACCGAGGGAGAGAAGAAATCAACTTTGTGGAGATCAAAGGTGATGACCAGCTCAGTGGGGCCCAGCAATGGATGACTAAGTCATTGACAGAAGAGAAAACCATGAAGTCATTCAGCAAAGTAAGTGGGAAACGTCTATTGAGTGGTCAGCTTGGGAAGCTGCAAAGCAAAATCTTGTCTTACTCCCCGTCTTGACCCCACACCCCATTGTTATTGTCACAGCACCTTTAGCAAACACATTTTGCCCATGGTACTGGAGTATGCACTAAACCTCACAGATACAGCTCCTGCCCTCTAGAACTTTGCAGGACTTTAACAGCTCTCTAGCTGGATGGGAGGTCTGGTTGCTGAGATGGAGTAGTTGGAGAGGACTCCCAGCCTGTGGCTCCTTCTGAGGCTGCACAGAATCCACGGCTGCTCTACTCTTGCCCTACAGTCAGATCCTTCTTTTCTTTTTTTGATTTAAAGTTTTTTGCTTTTTTTGTTTTAATTTTTATTCTTTTAAAATACTGTCTTCTTCCTTTCCTTCCCTCCCTCCCTCCTTTCCTCCTTCCTTCCTTCCAGTTGTTTTCATTTTTTGGTGGTTTTTTTTTTTTTTTTTTTTTCAGTCTCACTCTGTTGCCCAGGCTGGCATGCACTGGCTCAGTCACAGCTTATTGCAACCTCTGCCTCCCAGGCTCAGGTGATCCTCCCACCTCAGTTGCTGGGACTACAGGTGCATGCCACCATACCTATCTAATTTTTGTATTTTTTGGTAGAGTTGGAGTTTCCCTGTATTGTCCAGGCTGGTCTCGAACTCCTGGCCTTGAGTGATCCACCCACCCTGGCCTTGGCCTGCCAAAGTGCTGGGATTACAGGCATGAGCCACTATACCCGGCCCCAGTTAGTTCATTGTTTCAAGCTGGGACCTGGCTCAGCATATTTTTGAGGTGTGGGCACAACAGCACCTCAGAAGTCCTGGAGTCCCTAGATTCTGAGCATGCAACTCTTCTGTGTTCTCTTCATTACTGATGGTAGCCAGCTGTAGTCTTTCCAGTGCTTTTATTCATCACATTTCCCACACCACACTCCTGCCTTCTCTGTCCTAGTTTTCTTCAGTCAGTATGATGAATATTTCTTCACCTAGTGGCTGAGAACAGCAAATGTGGACATTTATGAGCGTGCCACAGGAGGGGAAATGTGGGAAAACCCTGGACTTGAGCCCAGCACCAGCAAGGCCAAGGTCGAGGATTTTGTTCCCTTTTCCTCCCCTCATTTGCTTTGCTTTGTTCTATGGCCACAGATGGCCATACAAGCCCCAGCCATTTGTTTTAACTGAATGCTGGCGGTCATACAGGACAGAGCAAAGGACTGTGGTTAGATCAGCATAGATCTATCACTGTTTACTGGAAAAACCACTTAGGAGAGCATGCCCTACCAACTGTGGGTCGAGAAGCATAGTCACATAGTAATAGCTACTGTTGTTAATGCTCACCGTGGGCCAGGAATGGAGCTGGATGTTTTATGTATGTCATCTTTAACTGTCACATTAAATGACATTAAATAGCAGCAAGCAATTAGTATTTGCTATTTTCCTGTCTCCAAGTTTTCTTGCCACCGTCTCATTATATTGAACTAGATTTTGTTAAAAGGAGAAAAAGATATGGTCCTTGTCCTTGAGGAGTTGACAGCATAGTTGGGAAGAAGAGATTTAAGGACATTTGAGTGTAAATGATTACAGTACAAATTGATTACATAAGTGCTGAGGAGACTCTAGAGAGGAGTTTTGGGAGTTGGGTGGAGATAATTAGGAAGCTTCTAGTCTGAGACAACTCTGGCAGAGGACAGAAAAACCGCAGAATGAAAGCCCAGACCAATATAGACTTTGACAGTAAATCATTTGCATCAAAGTTTGGTTATGGGTTCAGTGCAGTTATGGGCGGAGGCTGGAAGATTGGGGAGAGGTAGAGTGATTGTGAAATTTCTAATTCCAGGGAAGCTGCTGGCACTTACTAGAATGGGGAAGGCGGGGGTTTTAGCCAGAGGTGATTGATGGGAGCGAGCTTGATAAGCAGTAGGTGGGAGACAGGCTAGACATCTGGCTTGACTGGGGAGAGGGGGACAGAGATGAAGAGAGTTTGAAGGGAGATGGGCACAGGGATTGTGGGAGGGCCTGGCAGGAGGGCAGAAGGTCACCTGTGCCCTGGCGCACAAACTGTTTCAGACTGACTGCAGGCAGTAAAACTGGTCTCAGATGTCCACAGCAGACAGAACCCCGTGCTGGGTGCTAGGAGTGGGGTGGGATTACCAAAGACGCAGAAGACAGTCCTGACCTCAAAGCATTTCCAGTCTAGTGGGGGATATTAGCAGGCTATTTCAGGCAAGTGTTCTGAGCTGGGTTTTTTTGTATAATGGCTTTAATAAAAATAAAGGCTTTGTAAGTATATAGAGGTAAAAACAGCTCCAACTTTTCTCCCCCAGGATTTGGGCTGTGGAATTGGCTTCTCATTCCCTAACACCACACCATCTGGGCATATGAGAAACTTCTGCTTTCATCCTGTGGATTAATGAATATGTTTTCTTCTCTTGCAGAAGAAAGGTGAGCAGCCAACAGGCCAGCAGCGGCGGAAACACCAGATCACATATCTTATTCATCAGGTGAGAGACAGCTGAGGGCTCTGGCTCAGGCAGGATCTCTGTAAATCTGAGAATTTGAAGGCTGAGATACGAGTTAGAAGCCCAGATGCCAGGGCCCATCTTTTAGCAGGCATCCTCTCCTGTTCTCAGAGCGGCCACTAGGAGGGGATACATCCTTCAGAATTATCCTGCTCTACTTCAGTCTCAATGCAGATAAGATTCAGGTGCAGGTGCTTAGAATAAAACTCTTTTAAGTGAAAATCCAGATATCCAAAACATAATGTAAGAGGAGAGTGAAATGGTTTATCATAGGGTTTTTTTAAATAGCAAGTTTCTCTAGTAATTTAAAAAACTTAAAAAAAATGTTGATTCACCAACTTAGCCAAACATCCACCTGATGAAGAGGTTGGTTTTATATGCTTCACTTCTGTGGCAGGGAACATCAACACAAATAATTCAGAATTACAGGTAATCCAAAAATGTCTTTTGAAACTGGAATATGTCTTGGTATTTATTTAATATGACTGGGCAGCTTTCAAATACAGTTGACCCTTGACCAACACAGAGGGTTAGGGATGCCAACACCCTAAACAGTCAAAAATCTGCGTATAACTTTTTTTTTTTCCTTTTTGGAGACAGGGTCTTACTCTGTCACCCAGGCTGGAGTGCAGTGGTACAATCATGGCTTACTGCAGCTGCCGTCTCCTGGGCTCAAATGATCCTCCTTCCTCAGTCTCCTAAGTAGCTGGGACCACAGGTGTGTGCCATCACACCCAGCTAATTTAACAATTTTTTTGTAGAGATAGGATCTTCCTGTGTAGCCCAGGCTATGTGTATAATTTTCGATTCCCCTAACAGCTAACTACGAATTGCCTACTGTTGACCAGAATCCTTACCGATAACACATATTTTGTATTTTGCAAAATGTGCTGGGTTGTCACACCTGCTGGCATAGCTGCAGCGATAGCAACAACTTCACAAATTTCCTTTTTTTTTTTTTGAGACGGAGTCTCGCTCTGTTGCCAGGCTGGAGTGCAGTGGTGCAATTCTTTTTCTTTTTTCACAGTGGTCCTTATGCTAGATTCATTTATCTTGAAGTGGCAGGCAACTGCAGCTGCAGACCCCAGTCTACGGAACGTACCAAACAAGTCAACTTTTTCTTGTAATGTCGACTAGCTGAAGTGGGTTCGTATGGGTTCCATGGTGTTAAGATTTATGGGCTGGGTACGGTGACTCACGCCTGTAATCCCAGCACTTTGAGAGGCTGAGGTGGGCGAATCACGAGGTCAGGAATTCGAGACCAGCCTGACCAACATGGTGAAACCCCGTCTCTACTAAAAATACAAAAAATTAGCCGGGCGTGGTGCCTGTAATTCCAGCTACTCAGGAGGCTGAGGCAGGAGAATCGCTTGAACCCGGGAGGTGGAGGTTGCAGTGAGCTGAGATCGCACCACTGCACTCCAGCCTGGGCGAGACTCCATCTCAAAAAAAAAAAAAAAAAAAAAAGATTCATGATATTGTATGCAATGAAAAACACACGAGAACTGAGAGAGCACATTTTACTGTGATATGCAACATACTAGAGAGACAAGCAGCTCCTGTGGAAATGATTAGCATTACGTGGTGTTTTAAGCAGGTACAATACTTGAGCTCACTGCAATAGCAATAAGAGGTGGCTGTGAAATTATGACATTAGTACAGTATGTACTACAGTGAATTTTATGCAGTTAGGATTTAATGCTGCATCTTTATATTTGTTTATGTTTCTCTTGACTACAAATGGCACCATGTATGATCTGTATTTGTGTGTGTACATTTTGATAAATTTTAACTTTCTATAGATTCGTGTATGTTTTATGGTAGTAATGATAAAAATAGACTAGTACCTACATATATTTTATGCATTCACAACATACCTTTTTCTTAATTTTTTTAGTATTTCTAAGTTACACAGTTTATATTTTCAAGTTGTCACGAATTTCCAAAAAAAGTTCTAATATATTAAATATTTATTAGAAAAAAATCCACGTATGAGTGGACCTGTGCAGCTCAAACTCGTGTTAAGGGTCAACTGTATTTAGTCATTAAATATCTTTTTAAGACTTATTGAACTAAATGGTGTCAAAGATACAGACATGAATAAGACCCTTTCCTGGCCCCTTTCCTGGGAAGTGTACATTCTGGTTGGTGATTTCATGGCAAATCTTGCTTTCATTGTTTTTGTCATATTTTTACCTGCCTTTCAGGAACTCCTTTGTACTCTTTCCCTGTCTTGTGGTTTGTAGGGAAAGGATTTGAGAGTAGGATATTATTTAAACTCAATCTCTTAACCCCCACCCCAAATTCCAAAGGAGATGAGCAGGCATCAGATAACTTTTGGGGGGGTCTTGAGAATCCCCTTTCTAGGGTGGTACTTCTACATTCCAGAATGTGGTATAGAGCCAGGAGTTGTTGAGATCAGAAGAAAGAAGTCATTCTTGTACCTCTCAGTTTTTCACAGCTTCAGTCATTACTTTAAAATCCTTGAATTTCTAAGGTACCACACACTGTATTCAACACAACTGCAAAACTGTATCTCCAGGCTAAGCAATTGTTTGTTGGTGTTCTGTTTTGACTGGTCCAAGCCTTTGAGACTGTCCTCTCCTACTCTGCCAGTTGGGTGTCTAAGAGAGCTGATTTTCTTCCTTTTAGATGCTAAATTCTAGTTTTCATTTGTCCATTTCCTATTTCACCTTTTGAGTTTTAATTCTACTAGAGGAAGCACCAGGATTCTTGAGTCTTTATTCTGCTTAAACCTTGATAACTGTCCAAAGAAATGATTTTTCTTTGCTTTCTTGGGGCCTTCCCCTTTTACTTTGATAAGTCTTTCAAGGGGTTTGCAGTTCCCCCATAATCGTTTTGATAGGAGAAAGATTTTAAATTGGGAAGCTCACAGAGGCAAGAGGACAGCATCTCTCAGAATTCCAGTTTGACCCTCCCCTGCCCTTCTTCCTTGCCACAGGCCAAGGAGCGGGAGCTGGAACTGAAGAACACCTGGTCAGAGAACAAGCTCAGCCGCCGCCAGACCCAAGCCAAATATGGATTCTAGGGCTCTGGAACTGATTGCTCCCAGGATCTCCTGCCAGCCCAGCTGGCCTGGCCCCCAGCTTCACCTCTGGGACCCCAGCTGCTCTAAGCCCAGGATCTCTTTCCCCAAGGACCCAGCCCTCGCCTCTGCGAGAATGAACATATTTGATAGATTTTTCTTAACAAGTTAGAAAATTCAGCTCCTTTCTGCCCTGGAGCTAGCAAAGACTTGTGTGATGCCTCTGAAGGGGCTCTGAGTTCTGGGATGGGAGTTTTGCTCTCTGTCAGGTGTGATAAAATGTTGAACCCTCCCCACCACCACTTTTTTTTTTTTTAAACCAGGGATGTCTGTTGAAATAAAACATCCAGTCTGACAAACGTTGCCTGCCCTGTCCCTGGATTTGTGTTTACCTTGTGTAAAGCACCTTCCAAATGATCTTGAGCTGCCTGATTGCTTTGCTATTTTTCCTATCTACCATCTAGCTGGGTTTGTGGCCATTGAAAACCCTAGAAATGGTACGCACAACTTTATATGAGGCGGGATGATTTTCAGAGAGGCCTGTGATCCCAAACAGTATTGCTAATCTCAGGTACATCTGGAGACTGGGTGAAGTCAGGAGGTTTTTTCTGTAGCACAAAATAGTGTCAGGCATAAAAATCCTATCCAGCAGGAGGTAAAGTGGCAAAATCCCCGTCCCTAAAGATGATTCAGATTGACACTGGTAGTCATTGGGCTGGATCAGTTTGGAAGCTTCACATTGAACTTGGGCGCTAGAGAGATACCCTTGGAGACTTCCAGAGCCCTAGCCTTCGTTGAAGAAAGGAGGTACAGGGTCTGTAGACTCCAATTATCTGTAAGGTACTGTGACGCCCAGAAGTGGCAAGACAGATGGGATGATTCCAAAAACAATGTGCAAATCATACTGCAAACCACCACTGAAAAATATGGCTAAGGGTACCAGGATTCCAGTAGGGCTTAGCTGCTGTGGTTTCCTGCAGGAAAGTAGCGTTGAGGAAACTCCTGCAAGAGAGCATTGGATGTCAGGTGGAGGAGCTGTTGACCGGAAATAGACGCTTGAGTGTACTGTTGCAGGAAAACACTGGGAAGAATTAGTGTTTGGCAGTCCTGGTGACAGAGAGGGGAGGCTAAAGGCCATAGGGGCATTTGAGGTATGTGGTGGGGACCTGGGGATGGGAAGGAAGAGGCAGAAGTTAGGAACCTCACCAAGCTTCTGGTTTTGTGTGCTGGGGTAAGTTGAGGAGTCTGTTTCTCATTAAGTACAGAGAGGGTTTCATCACTTACAGGAAAACCACCCGCTTATCTGAAATCTGACCTACTTCGGGCTGGAGCCAGACAGGGCTCCTGCATCCCACAGGGACACTCAGGCTATAGTTGTCCAGATCCGTGCATCCAGCCAAGACTTCAGCAAGGAGCTTCAACCCTACCATGCTCCCAGTGTTCACAGAGGCAGTGGGGATCAGGGCTGAGATCTGCCCCTCTGGGGCGTCACAGGTGGTGAGGTGTGCTCAGCAGGGCCTAAAATCTTAGGTTCCAATGAGTCCAGTGCTTCCTTTCTTATATCCAATATGCTACAGATGCAGCCCGGCCCATACGAGTCGCCACACTCCTGGGATTCAGTAATTCAACTTTCTCATTTTAGGGGCTGTGTCATGTTGTAGCTGGAAGTGCTCTGGGCTGGGAGGCAGAAGATGGTGAGAGGGAGACTCCCAGATCTTCTGGAAATGGATAGAATTGGGCTAGATATCTCTAAGGGTCCTCTTGCCTCCCACTTCCTTCAGTTCACTCAAGAGTTTTAAGCCACATTTTTTTTTAAAGCCACTTTTTAGTCCTACCAAAGATGGCATTGTATTTGGTGGTTGGAATTTCCTGGTCACTGAGAAATAACCAACAATTAGAAAACGGATAGACTTTATTTGGGAGGGCTTGCTGGAGGTGGTAGCCTCAAGTTCTGATGAACAGAAGACAGAGACAGGAATGAGGGAGAAATAAGAGTGATAACTTGGTTAAAATTAGCATGGCAGCAACAGCCAAGGGGCAGAAGGAGAAAGGTGTGAAGGCCTTGGTCAGAAATGGATCCAATTAGCCCTGGAAGATGTTGGTGGGGCTGGGGCAAAGCTGGATGTGCAGTGTCACACTGACCAGAACAGTGGAGCTGGAGAAGCTGAGGTCTATGAAGATCAGACTTAGAACCCTCACAGAGACGATGCGGTTGTCGAAATGAGGGTGTTTCGGTGCCTCTGCAATGCTGCTGGCCCCTTTGGAGGGGCCCAGCCACATCTCCACTCTAGCTGGGGTGCTGAGCTCGCTGTCGGAGAAGCCCCAATGTATGGAGGAGTGGTTAAAGTTCAGTGGGGCCTGGGGGAAGTGGCAAGGATGCTGGAACGCTCTGGGCTGCGTGCTTCCGTCTGCCCCTTTTTACCCCTTTCCCTCTAGGTTCAGCTTTCTTTTTTTTTCTTTTTTTTTTTGAGATGGAGTCTCGCTCTCTCGCCCAGGCTGGAGTGCAGTGGTGCGATCTCGGCTTACGGCAACCTCCGCCTTCCGGGTTCAAGCGATTCTCATGAGTAGCTGGGATCACAGGTGCCCGCCACCATGCTCGGCTAATTTTTTTGTATTTTTAGTTTCACCATGTTGGCCAGGCTTGTCTCGAATTCCTGACCTCAGGTGACCCACCTGCCTCGGCCTCCCAAAGTGTTGGGATTATAGGCGTGAGCCACTGTGCCCAGCATGACCAGCCTAAGTTCAGCTTTCTTTCAAGTGAGGACTCAGTGATGACCAGCCCCGCCCCTCCCTGAGTGGGTTCATGGGATGTGATGTTACTCGTCAGTCCCCCTGAGAAGCCCCTGAGCCAGAGTTACAGATCACCTTACTGAGACTGTGCTGCATTAGCCGAGGGGGCAGATAGGATGAAAGGGGCAGCTCAGGGGAGGCTGGAGCAGGAAAGAGCCATCAGGGTAAGGCATGGAGCTGAAGGGGCAGGGGCTGGAGGACAAAGCTGGACCCTGTAGTGGCAGCAGTGCTCTCTGCTCACAGCAAAGTCTTCCATGTGCTGTGACAGGGTGAGAGGCTGCCCTTTCACAGATCTAAGAGTGGGCTTAGCCAGAGAGGCTCTGCCTGGAGGAGGCAGGAGGAGGGATGGAATGACCATGGGAAGACTGTCGGTGAGAAATGCCCTCCCCCTCCTGGCATGTGGAGTCTCGCTCAGCATAATCGTCCCAGTTTGCTTTTCCTGTACAAGTTACTCAACTTCTCCCTCCTGAGGTCTCACCGCAGCCCCAGGCCTCACCTTGGAGTAAAGTCAGCAGGATTGTGCAGGGGTGCCCCTCGTGACGGGGAGGGAGGTTCCACCACCTTGGTCTTCAGGGCTGGGCCTGCAGCTGTGGCCCTCAGCAAGACTGGGACCTTATCCTTTAGCCTAGGAGGGGCCCTGGGGTATTAAGAGGAACACTGGGTTGGGATGACAAGATCTGGTCCCTGGGCCTGACTGCCTTTGGCTCCCTGTCACCTCCCCTCTCTAGACCTCAGTTTCCTCTTTAGTTGAGCCAAATACTCTGTCATCAAGGGTCTCTGAAGTCCCTTCTAGCCCCAGCAGTATTGCTTTTCAAAGCCCTTCACTTGCACGTTCTCATTTGTGTGCAATGAGACCCTGTGTGCAAATGAGGCATTATCTCCATGCATAAGGAATGGAGGGAGCAGTGGCACAGAAAAAGGGTTCCCCTGCTGAAGGTTGCACAACTAGTTAGCACAGGGTCACTACAGGCTCAGGGCTCCTGATGCCATAGCTTCATCTGAGCTCCACCATCCCTTTGGCGTGTCCACCCCATGCTCTGTGCAGCCACAAAAGGAAGAAGAGGGTCCCTAGGTCCTGCTCTGCCCCTGGCTTTGCTCCTGCCCCTGTTCTGCTCCAGGCTTTCTCCTCCAGAAACACCAAGTGGGTCACTAGGCATTTCTGGTCCCCTCCCCACACCTGCCCATTCTGTTACACCCCAAAGTCTGGAGAAATCTATTTTCTGACTTTCTGATTTCTGTCTCTTGATGTACAATAAATACGCCACTCTTTTCTGCCTCCTCCCCTGCCCCAAGGAATCAGCCACGAGGTAACTGACTCCCTGCGTCTAATCTGAGAACTTTCTGGCACTTTGAGCCTCCTCTCTGATTTCAGCAAAGCCATCTGCTCCTCCCTCCCTGCCCCTCTGCCTCCCTCCTCACCTCTCCTCTTGCTCAGGAGGACATTTAGATCTGAGGTCTAAACAAAGGGAAGTGGAACTCCAACTCTGTTGACTCAGCAACCGTATTTCTCCTTAAGCTGATTAGCACTGGAGTGGAAAGGAGGGGAATTGGCCAGTCACTGGAGCTGGCGCCTGGGCCAGGCTGGGGGTGGTATGGTGGTGGCAGTGCCCAGGCCTAGGGACTGTGGCCTAAGGAAAGGGTCTGGAAGATTCCTGTGCCTCTGGTAGGTACAGGGGCCCTGCCTGGCACTGATTGCCTGGACTAGCCTGTTGTAGGAATGAGTGTGAAAAGAACAGGCTGCACAGATGGGACCACATGGGTCCCCAGGCCTGGGCAGCTCTGGAGGGGTCGTCTCTGCTCTGAGCCCTGAGGATAATCCAGGGGCAGACACAGCCCTGCCTTAGAAAGCCCCCTCTCTGGCTGGGCATGGTGGCTCACACCTGTAATCCCAGCACTTGGGGAGTTTATATTATCCCAGCACTATAATTCCTGTGACAGGAATATAGCTTGAGGCCAAGGGTTTGAGACCAGCTCTGGCAACACAGTGAGACCCTGTCTCTATAATTTTTTTTTCCCCCAAGACGGAGTCTTGCTCTGTCACCCAGGCTGGAGTACAGTGGTGTGATCTTGGCTCCCTGCAACCTCTGCCTCCCGGGTTCACGCAATTCTCCTGCCTCAGCCTCCCGAGTAGCTGGGATTACAGGCATGTGCCACCACGCCCGGCTGACTTTTGTATTTTTAGTAGAGATGGATGGGGTTTCACCAAATTGGCCAGGCTGTTCTCAAACTCCTGACCTCAGGTGATCTGCCCACCTCGGCCTCCCAAAGTGCTGGGATTGCAGGTGTGAGCTACCACGCCCAGCCAAAATAAAATTTTTTTTTTTAATTAGCTGGGCTTGGTGGTGGGCACCTGTAGTTCCAGCAACTTGGGAGGCTAAGGCTGCAGTGAGCTATGATCGTGCCACTATACTCCAGCCTGGGCGACAGGGCAAGACCCTGTCTAAAAAAAAAAAGAAAGTCCCCAGTCTGAGACAAAAGTAAGACCCAGGGCATATGCCAGAGCCCCAGAGTGTAGAGCTTTGCACGGGAACAGGAGGCTGGCTCTGAAGTGGGTCTGGGCAGAGAAGGGGGAAGCAAGAGGGATAGGGGAGAGAATGGGGTCCTGATTGAGGCAAAGGGCCTAAGCCCAAGAGGGTGGGAAGATGAGAGGCCTGGAGCCAGTTCCGAGGGGATTCCTGTCCTCTAAGGGGCTCACACACACATCTTCCTCCTCCCCAGTCCTGTACTTGGCAGGGGGGTTGCAGAGGAGAAGGGGCTGTCCCTCAACTGCTCACCTCTCTGCCCCTCTTTATGCCTCAGGTGGTGCAGCCACCCCTACATCCCTGGCTGCCTACTCAACCCATCCCAGCCAGAGAAGGAATACTTTGCAGAGGTCTGTGTTCCTGGCCTTGGTGTCTCTCAATCCTCAAGCCCCTCCACCCTCACTGCAGTGGCAGTTCAACTCCTTGCCTTCCACAGTATGAGAGAGAGAAAGTCAGAGACAGAAACAGAAGGAGCCTGGAGGACTTGAATCCCTGTAGGGGAAGGCAGTTGGTGATGATTTATTAGCCAGACGAGAATCAACAAACAAGTTCTAACATCTGTTCTCACCAAACCATGCCTCAGACAACAGCAGCATTGGACCAGGGCCCAGACTCAAAAGCTCGGAGGGCCAAGGAAATTAGACTCCAGGAAGAGAAACCAGGACAGTGGGAGCCAACAGGGCCCTCCTTGCACACTTCTTTGCTGTCTTAGATCACCAAGGACTGAGCCATTGGATTCTTGGGATCTCTTAGGAGGGAGCAGCCTCCGCATTTGCTTCTCTGACCTCCAGGCTTCTTTGTTGGGGGTCAGGCCAGACCTGTCAGGGGGACAGAGTTAAGCCAGGATCCACAGGAGGGGACCCAGCAAGCACCCAGGCCTCCATGCAGTAGAACTCTGGAAAGTGGCCAGACTTCCTGTTTGAGGAAATCTCTGATGTTTCCTATGGACTTGAGTTTGTGGATGTGTGGTAAGGAACAGAGCACTAAAGAGGGAATCAGGAAGCCTGGTTCTAGTCCTTGACCTTGGCCAAGTCACTGTCCCTCTCAGGCTATGTTTTCTTTTCTGCATAGTGAGGGAGTTGAATTTGATCAGTAAGGACAAATGTAATGCTGCTCATCCTCCCGCTCTTACCCATGGCAGACATCACTAATCAATCATGTGCTTTTTTTCTGCTGAGTTCAGATATGACCTTAACATCCTTTCCAATGCAGCACTCTAGGCAGCCACGACCAATGGATTGGAGTTGGCATGCAAGATGACACCTCTTTGCCATACTTGCAATAGATGATGGCTGAGCTCCTTTCCAGCTTTGAACACCTATGGTTTATTCCATCCACATTTCCTGAGAAGGGTGCCAGGTCTGTGTGAAGGTCTCTGGACCTGATGCTCCAAGTTATCCTCACCAAGCTCAGACTTACTGCCTACTGAGGAGGCCCAAGGGGGAGCCATGCCTGTCCTCTGTCCTGAAGCACCTGTCTAGAAAGATTGTGGGGGAGGGTGTGTCTCCAGGCGGGTGGGGGCTGGTGGGGCAGGGGAGGGCCTTGCCCAATCACAGAGTTCTCAGAATGCAGCTGGGAGCCACCTGTATTCTGCAGAGAGAAGGACAGTTCTAGGTCACACCCTCTACCCTCTGCCTCCTAGGTGTACTTGCAGTCTCAAGACATCTGATCTGAACAGACTTTGGCTTCCAGAGAGGGTATCTAAACTCCTCTCATTCATTAATTCAACAAACATCTCTTGAGCACCTGCTCTGTGCCAGGCACTGGGCTGGGTGCTTTGGAAACAGATGGGTAAGCCCAGCCCCTCCCTTCAGGGAACTCACACTCTAAACTAGGGAAGGGACAGAGAGAAGGAGATGGGAGGAGATGGATGTCTCAGGTGATCAGTGGCATGGCAGGTGTGTGTAAGGCACAGGGGGTGGCCTCTGTGGCCTCTGAGAAGGGAAAGCTGGTCTTGAAGGATGATTAGAAAGTTGCCAGGCAGCGGGAGGATGTGGTTGCAGGAAGTTGCTATAGGCAGAGCTACTGGCGGGTGCAAACCCCAGGAGGCTTGAAACCACTTGGTGAGTTTAGAGAAATGTGAATCATTCTAGGAGAATGGGAGTGGCTGGTGGTAAGGCTAAGGAGGTGAGACCCCCCCTCACCCAAGTGTAGAGTGCATCATGGGCCAGGCAGCTGCTTCAGCAAGACCATTCTGGCTCTTTGGTGCAGAGTGTATCAGAAGTGGCAAGAATGGTGGTTAGGAAACCAGTTAAGAAGCTCTTGGGAGCCAGGTGAGGTGGCTCGAGCCTGTAATCTCAGCTGAGGTGGGAGGATCACTTGCGCCCAGGAGTTCAAGTTTGCAGTGAGCTATGATTGTGCCACTGCACTCCAGCCTGGGTGACAAAGCCAGACCCCAATGATGGGGGCTGGAGCTGGGGGAAGGAAAAATATACTTAGGAAGAGATCCAGCAGGAATGAGTGGCTTACTGGGGGAGTGAAGAGGGAGCAGTGCTGAGGGAGCCCTGGGATTCTGGCTTGGCTAGCTGGGTAGCTGGAGAGTTAGCAATCAGGACAGTGAACACGGGACTGAGCTGTTTGAGGGCAAGGGTGAGAGCGCTGTTGGCCGTGTTGAGTTTGAGGGGCTGAGGGATGTTGGGGGGAACTGACCAGAAGCTTGGAGAGAAGTTTGGACGGAGATATGGACAGGTGACGTTAGCTCTAGGACAGCGGACGTTGGCAGGGGTGTAGGTGAGCGCGAGCAGGCTCAGGCTGAGCAGGGAGCCTGGGGCACCAGCAGGGAGGCAGGGTGGGGAAGGGTCTGAGGAGGAAGGCTGGGGAAGGGCTTTGGGAGGGCCGCAGAGGCTGAGGGAGAGGGTGGGATGGCTGCTGGGGCTAACCCATGGCATGAGGTACTGACTTGAAGGGTAGGCAAGAAGACTTAGGGCTGGGGAGAAGGAAGAGGGAGACAGGGAGTACACAGAAGCAGGCTGGGAGAGCAGGGTCACCCTCCCCTGAGCTCACTGAGATGACATAAGGGAACCCAAGTGCTCTTTTTCCCCAGGACAGCAGGGCCGTGAAGGCCAAGGGAGACAGCCAGAGAGGCACGGGGTGGGGTCAGCCCCAGGTGCGTCCGAAGAGGGCCTGCAGGACAAGATGGATGCAGATCAAAAAAGCCTCGATGCGGGAGGTGGAGGGGGATCCTGCCTGGGGGCCTCTGTTTTCTCTGTGAGGTAGGAGAGCATGGGGGCTTGACAAAGATGAGGTCTGAGTGACTCTGGGGAGAAGAGGCGGCAGCCTCTGGGCCTGGAGAAGGGAGGCTGGTGCCTGGATCATTCTGTCCTTCCCACATCACCTCACACCTCTGCCCCTCACCCTGCCCCAGGCATCTACTCTGAACACCTTCTTCACCTTCCCCCATCTACCTGCAGGGAGACCTTCTTGCACCCACCTTTCCCTGCATACCCATTTACCTGGCCTCCTGGGACAGGCCTGGACCGGCTCTTCCGTAGGACAGGGTGCCCAAGGGTGGCGGGTAGGCCCTCATCTTCCACTTCCACATAGATATTGCTGGGGGCTTCCCCGGGGCTTCCCCGGCCCATGGCATAGAAAGCTATGGGTTCATCAGGCTCGTTGTAAATAGGATTGGAGGGCTTGGGGGGTGGGGCCGGGCGGTGTCGTGAAACAGGGCTTGTGTAGACTTCTGGGGGCAGCTGAGGTTTGGCGGGGATGGGAGGCTTGGGCCTGAGCAGCTGGGAGGGCTGGGAGAGAAGGTGAGGCCAGGGAGGAGTGGAGTGAGGGAGGCAGGGTTAAAGCCCCAGCCTAACTCCCAGCCTGAGCCTCTGCCCCCGCTAGGCCCCTCCTCCTCCCTGCTGCCTGCACCCCCTCACAGGCCTGTCCTCCCACTCCCTCAGCCCCTCCAGCCCAATACCTCCTTCTCCCCGGCCCCCTCTTTCTGCATCGGGACTGGGGCTTGCCCCTGTTTGATGATTGGGCTGTACTGGGGGTTTGGGTCCTGGCTTTTGCTTCCAAAGTTTGATTCTTCGGTCCTCAGGGAAAGTCCTGCAGGCTCAGGAGTCTGCTGGGAAAGAAGGAGGTCTGAGGGACTCGGTGGAGCGTTGGGGAGGGGGAGGTGATCAGGAGGACAAAATAATCCAGTCTAAGTGGAGGATGGGGGAAGGGGGAGGGGCACAGATATTTGGTCTGGGCTGGGTTCCCTGGATGAGGAAGAGGGGGTGGTGACGGCAAGGAGACCCAGGGTTGGATGGAGGCAGTGGTAAGCTCTGGTCACAGGCCGTATCTAGCATTAAAGTTTTTCTTTTTTGAGATAGAGTCTCGCTCTGTTGCCCAGGCTGAAGTGTAGTGGTGCAGTCTCAGCTCACTGCAGCCTTGACCTCCTGGGCTCAAGCTATCCTCTTGCCTCAGCCTCCCAAGTAGCTGGGACTACAGGCACGTGCCACCACGTCGGCTAATTGTGTTTTCATTTCTTGTAGAGATGAGGTCTCACTATGTTGCCCAGGCTTGGTCTTGAACTCTTGGGCTCAAGTGATCCTCCCATCTCAGCCTTCCTTCGTCTTAGGATTACAGGCGTGAGCCACCACACTTGGCTGCATTAAACTTAATTTCATCTGGAACACATGGCCAGGCCAGATTCCATTTGTGCTTGTGGTTGTGAAAATGCAACATGGCTTTACACATCTTTAGCTGAAAAATTATTGGCATGGGGACCAATCTCCATGACAGCTGTGCTTGTGTTTATTTTTTACTGCTGGTTAGTTTATGGTGATATAAGCTAATTTTTTTTTTTTTGACACCAAGTCTCATTCTGTCATCCAGGCTGGAGTGCAGTGGAGCAATCTCGGCTCACTGCAACCTCCGCCTCCTGGGTTCAAGACATTCTCCTGCCTCAGCCTCCCAAGTAGCTAGGATTACAGGCGCCCACCACCACACCCAGCTAATGTTTGTATTTTTTAGTAGAGACAGAGTTTTGCCATGTTGGCCAGGCTGGTCTCGAAATCCTGACCTCAGGTGATCCGCCACTTTGGCCTCCCAAAGTGCTGGGATTACAGGTGTGAGCCACTGCGCCCGGCCATAAGCTAAAATTTTTAAGGGCAGAGACCACCTCAGGAGAGAGGAGCCCCATGTGGGATGGTTCCATCTCACAGAGGGTCTGCTTTTAGCTCCGTGTTAGCCCTTGGTCCATGAATGCTGTCCCCATTCCTGCTGCCACTGTAGGCTAAGGTCACAGGGCTTTTCTCATGCTCCTGGAATCCACCAAGTGCACGTCTCCATCGGGAGGTGTACTGCAGGTATACTGTGGAAACCAAAGAATTCTTTTTCCTGCCCTAACCCCCTCCTCTCTCAGCATCTCCTTCCTGAACAAAAAGTAGCACCTCCACCCTGCTGCCGAAACAGCACCTTAGAAGTCAGCCTTGCTGCCTCCACCCCCTCCCTCTTGACATGAAATCAAACACAAGTCCTGCTCCTTCCACTGTCTAAATATCGTTCACATCTGAGTACTTTTCTCCATGCACACGGCCAGCACCCTAGTTCAGGCCTCCTGACTCCTCCCCCTGCATCGTCTTGCCCTTCCAACCCACTCTCCAGTCTTCGAGCAGAGCAATCTTACAGAAACTCCCCTAGCAATCCTTGGGTGGCTGCCCATTGCTCCAGGATAAGTCAGACTCCTGAGAGCTTGAGTGAGAAGACTCTGTGTGATCTCAGACTTCTACAGCTCTGCCTTCAGCCTTCTCAGGTCAGGCTGGCTCCTCCTCACCCCCAGACTTCCCTACGCCCTGTGAATCTCAGGTCTCTGCCTGTTCCTCACAGAAAAGGCAGTGACCACAGGCACTGTCCCCACTTGTTTTAACTGACCCAGATCAAGTTCTGTGAAACTCTTCTTGTCTAGGTCACCAATGACCTCCTCTCTGTCAAACCTAGTGTCAATTCCACCCTCTGCCCTCACCCGCCTTCACTCACTTTCCTCACTTGGCTTCCAGAGCATCACACTCTTCTGGCTTTTCTCCACTTTCTGAGCACTCTGCTCAGTTTTCTTTGTCGGTTCCCCCTCATTTCTGCAAACTCTAAATGCTGGAGACTTGGGCTTCATTTCCTTCCCACCTACACTGACTTCTGAGGGAGACTTCTCCCCTCCTAAAGGTTTTAGAGTCCATCTAAGCGCTGGTGACTCTCAATATTTGTCTGCAGCCCATCCCTTTGTGCCAGTCCCCAGACTCTGAATTCCAGCTGCCTACTTGACATCTCCATGCTGAACTGCACGTGTAGAAAACAGAACTCCTGATCACCCGCCCCCTGCCTGGATGTGTTCTTCCTAGAACTTCTCTCAACTCAGTCAATGACAAGTCCATCTTTTCACACTCCTCATCCAATCCCACAAAAACCCAGCAGCTCCACCTTCTAAGGAGACCCAGCCTCCACTCTCCTCATGCTTCCTGGAGGCACCCACCTCTGCTACCCTGACCCAGGCTGCCATAATTTCATGTGAAATATTGCCCCTCCCGAAACTTGCCAGGTCATGTCACCCCTCAGCTTGTAAGTCTCCAGTGCCACCTCGTCTCGCTCAGAATAAAACTTCAAATGCATACAAGAGTCTACAGGTCCCCCCTCCCTCACCCCTCTGATCTCATCTCCTACCTCTCTATCCCTCAGTCACCAGATCCACCCATGCTAGCTTCCTCTCTGCTCCCATCCTTCCTCAGACACACCAAATCTCCTCCTGCCTCAGGGCCTTTGCACCTGCTGTGCCTGCTGCCGAGAATGCTTTTCCTCCAGTTGTCTGCATGGCTCTTCTCCTATTTCATACAGGCCTCTATTCAGATGTCCGCTTACCTGAGTGGCCTTCCCTCACACCCTGTGTAGAACAGCCCCAACCCTGTCACTCTTCAACAATATTTCACATGAAATGATGGCAGCCTGGGCCAGTGTAGCAGAGGCAGGTGCCTCCAGGAGGCATGAGGAGGGTGGAGGCTGGGTCTGCTTAGAAGGTGGAGCTGCTGGTGGAGCTGTTTGGTTTTCTTGTCAGTGTGTACTCATCATTACTAGACAGACTCTGTCTTCTTTGCTTGTTATCCGTATTACTCACTCGTCTGTCTCCTCCTTCTAGAATGGAAGCTCTTGAAGGCAGAGATATTCAGGTCATTTACGTTCACTCGTTTTTCCAGTGCCCAGAAGGTTGCGTGGCACACAGTGGTCCCTCAGCACTGCCTGAACTTGTGCACCGCTGCCTGCTAGGCTAAATGGTACCCTGTATTTCTTCTTGAATCACAGTCTCCACCCTGGATTTCTATTACTTGTCCATTTTTGCTGCTGGAAAGTAGGCTTTGTGAGTTTGAGACCCATCTGTCTGTTTTGTTCATGGGTCTATTCTCAGGGCCTGCCAGCAGTTGGTAGGCCCTAAGTACTCCGTAAATATCTCTTACATTAAAAAACAAATGACTAGGCTGGGCACAGTGGCTCACGCCTGTAATCCCAGCTACTCAGGGGTCCCATTCAGGAGACCCCCGCATCCTCCTCTGGCCTTATCCTGGAAGGGCAGCCTGCAGGGGCTGCTACTGCAGCAACAAGGATGGGAAAGTAAGTAGTTGGACTTCCAGATTTCAGAAGTCAAAGCTGAAAATACCAGGTGGAAAATACCAGCAATCGAGGCCTTAGGGATAGGAGGATAATGGGGCCTAGAGTGGGGAAGCTAACTCAGGAGGCTGAGGCAGGAGAATCACTTGAACCCGGGAGATGGAGAGAAGATCGCGCCACTGCACTCCAGCCTGCGCGACAGAGTGAGACTCTGTCTAAAACAAAGCAAAACAAAACAAAAAACAAAACCCCAAATGACTGTGTGCCCCTGGTCTCTCCTTGCCCCTCTGACTCCGTGTGGCTGGGCTGGTCTCTTAAGGACGGCCCCCCAGCACTCATATTTCTCGAAGGGCCTGCCACCCTCCCACGAAGATGAAGATGCCTGGGTAAGGGAGGCATGCCCGAGTGGTGTTTCGGGATGAGAAAGTGCCTGGTGCCGCGTCCTGCGCCTGGGCTCTGAGCGGGAGGGGCGCTGGCCCGAGACCCTGGGCTCTCTGGTCAGGGTCTGGGGCGCGTACCTGTCGGGCGAGGGGCTCGGTGAGCGTCTCCCCGTAGGGGCTGAGCGGGTGCGCCGTGTAGTGCCGCAGCAGGTCCTGCAGCCGCGCGTGGGCGCTGTCCTCGCCCAGCACCACGTGGCGCCCGTCCCCGAGCTGGGCCAGCAGGAAGTGGCGGCAGCAAGTCCGGCTCCTGGAGGGCGCCGTTAGGGATCAGACTATCTCCCGCTCCTCGGCCAGGGTCACCAGCGCGAGGCGTGATCCCCACCTTCAGCAGCCCGGGGAATGAGCTAAGAGCCCGGCTCCTCACGGGATCAGACCCAAGCCCCGCCCCTCCCGAGCCCCGCCTTGGTCGCCCGGCGCGGGGCCTCGCCCCTCACCTGTAAGTCAGCACGAAGGTCACCGCGCTCTCGCTGAACCGCACCAAGTAGCATCCCTGAGGCTTGGGCTCCAGCAGCCTCTCTGCCTCCCTGTGGGTGACGGAGAGAGGGGGCCGAACCCTGCTCTGACACTTCCAGCCTCGCCTCTGCCTCCCCGGCTCTCACGAGGAACCTCTACCCCCAAGCAAGCATGCTGGAGCGGCTAGAGAAAGGCTAGGGTTGAGATGGGGAGAGAGAGCATGTGGGCGCTGCTCTCCCGCTGCAGGGACTAGGCGTGGACAGGGGCCATGGGTCCCAATCAGGAGGCCCCCGCAACCTCCCCTGGCCTCATTCTGGAAGGGCAACCTGTAGGGGCTGCTACTGCAGCAACAGGGATGGGAAAATAGTTGGACTTCCAGATTTCAGAAGTCAAAGCTGAACTGAGGAGGTGAACAAAGAGATAGGGAGAAATGAGGCTGAGAAATGGAGGAGGGAGGATCTGCAAGGGTGGAAGAAGAGAGGGCTGGGAGATAAAGATGGAGTAAGCCTGGAGGGAGAGAGAGGTGGAAAATACCAGCATTTGAGGCCTTAGGGACAGGAGGATAATGGGGCCTAGAGAGGGGAAGCTGAGGTACACAGAGGGCTGGACTGGAGCCTCTCCAATGATCTCCCCTGGAGAGATGCCTCAGTGAAAGGCTTGGAAAACTCTGGGAGTGGGAGCCTGGAGTGGGCGCCTCCATCTACTCCAGACTGGTAGAAGTGGGAGCCTTCATCTATTCCTGGCAGGTGGCAGGACCCAGACCCAGGACTTGCCCTGCCCATGTCTGGGCCAATTCCCTCCTCCATGACTCACCTCCGGGTGATGAAGCCATGGAACCAGGCAGGGGCTGCCCCATGCTGCAGGAGCCAGTGGGCCTGGGTCTTCTGGAACCAAGCCCGGGTCTCGGCCTGCAGGGACAGGCTTCCTTCTCCAGGCACCTCCTCTGCCCTCTCAGCATTCCCTGGGTTGGAGGCAGCCTCCGGGGCCTGGGGAGATGCCTGGATCAGGGAAGAGTTCAAAGAGGGGGAAGCAGCATGATGAGTGGGCCTTCTCCTGACTTTGATCCACCTGCCACCTTCTTTTCCTCATACCCAGCCTCTCCTGTCTATTTTAGGGTACAATTGCCCAGAAAGTCCTTCCTAAAGTCTAACTTAAATCCCTTCTTCAGCTCCAGCTGTTCTGGCTTCCAGAGACTCTCCTTCCTCTGCCCTCTGGGTCCTGAGGGCTTTTAATCCAGCAGCAGTGAGCTGTCACACTGTGCTCTAGAAGGGGCGGGAAAGGCATCACAGCCTTCCAGATGGACAGAGTCATTCCCTGGCCTGGAGGATGAAGAAACATAATGCAGGAAGTCACCCTAGAGGCCAGAATGAGGGAGGGCTTACTTCATAATATGAGGGACTGACCTAGTTTGCAGGGAAAATTATTGACTGGGCAGGAGAGAAGGACTGAGACGGGAATGTGGAATGCACTGGGCAAATGGTCACTGACACAGCGTGCAGATGCCTGCTTCTGGGACTCAATGCACTGCACCCTGGTCACCTGCGGACTCAGCCTGAGCTTCCGGAGGGCCTAGGAGCAGCAAGGGAGTGAGTGGGCAACTCAGCGCATGAAGGAGGTACTCCTCATTTTCGTTCTCTCCCTCTGTGCCGCAGCCTGTTGGCAGACCCAGATCATTCCTGCCTTCTCTTGGAGTGGCCTTTGTCCATCTGCAAGTCCTTCCCCATGGGAGGGTGGGAAAGATGAGGGAGCTGCACCACACTGCCGCCCCAGGTTTCCACTCACCGCAGTGTAGCCTAGGTTCCGGCAGCTCCTGCGGGTCATGTCTGTGATCTGGAAGGTGCTGAAGGTTGGGATGGGGACTTCGTGACTCCCTGTGAGCACAAAGAGGGCTGCCAGGGTTTCTCAGAGAGGAACTATGTCTGTCTCTGCCTCCCACCCCTCCTCCCAGGCTCAGGGGACCTGGAGGGCTGGGACACTCTTAACGACAGGAAAAACGCAGAAGGGCAGCAGGGGAGTTTCTCAGGCATGAGGTTAAGTGGCCAAGGCGGCATGGGGGGCTAATGCTGCCAGAGGAGGTTGTGAGGGACACCAGGTGCCTAGAAGGAGAGGCTGGGAGTCAGGCTGGCCTTCAGATGGTCAGGGAGGCAGATCACTTCAGGGCAGGCCCTTCTTCTGGTCCAAGATCTTCTGCCTCCTCCTCCCTTCATCCTCCTGCTCCCTCCTCTCTCCTCTCTGAGAAGCCCTCAACAAACCCTGTCACCTTTATCCTCAGGGATGAGTGGGCACGGAGCCCCAGGCAGGGTTGTGGTTGCCCTGCCAATCAGCCTTGCCAGCTCTGGCTTAGAGTGGGGCCCCTCATCCCTGAAGTGGGAGCTCAAGCCCAGGAGGGAGGGCAGGGGGATGGGGGTCTTTGTGCCCCCTCCCACCCATATCCTTCAACTTCACACTTACCTTGGGGACATATCTGGGCCAGGGGGAACTCCATGGGGGCAGCCTCACAAGGGATCCCAGAGCAGGGTGTGTGTATGTGGTCCGGAAAGGTGTGCACACTCAGCAACTCATCATCTCTCCTCTCACCCTGGCCCCGGGGGCAGGAAATGTCGCCTTACCCACAGCCTTAGTTCTGGCAGAGGACTCACGTCATGGAAAGCCTTAAGACGATTGTCCCACCCCCGGAAGCCACGCAGCTGTAGATAGCAGTGGTATAGCAGTGGGGGGTATCTGTGTCACTCTGTGTTTAGATGTTAGGAAGCCCTTACTGCTGCCTGACCTTCATCCCTCCAGATTCTTTCTCTGCTCCCTCACCCCAAACTAGAACCTCCCTTCCTCTCTCTCTCTCTCTCATCTCTCTTGGCTTCTCTTTCTCTCTAGAAAATCTCCCACTCTGCCTCTTGGCCTGTTCTGAGCAGTGGGAATGGGGATGTCAGCCTCAAGGATAAGCCACACAAGGTGGTTATGGATCATGCTTTGAGGAGACATGAGGAAGGGAGGGGGCAGGGCTGCAACAGGAAGGATATGGGTCAGAAGGAAGGACTTTTTGAGGACATGTGAAATCTATGAGTCTGGGCATGGTGGCTCATGCCTGTAATCCCAGTACTTTGGGAGGCTCAGGCGAGAGAATCGCTTGAGCCCAGGAGTTCATGATCAGCCCTGGGCAACATAGTGAGAGCCCATCTCTATTTTTAAAATAATAATAATAATAATAATAAAGAAATCTATGAGACAAGGGGTTAGAGAGGAGGGGGCCTGGCTTCCATCATTCAGCAGATAATGGAGCTGATTTAGGGCAAAACCAGGCAATCCTGGAGGAAGGAAAGAGAATTCCTCCAGCTAAGCAGGTCATCATTAGTATCAACACTATCAGCAGTTGTCATTAATAACATCAGTGTTGACATCTTTTTTTTTTTTTTTTGAAACAGAGTCTAGCTCTGTCACCCAGGCTGGACTGCAGTGGCACAATCTCAGCTCACTGCAACTTCCGCCTCCCAGGTTCAAGGGATTCTTGTGCCTCAGCCTCCTGAGTAGCTGGGATTACAGGCATGTGCCACCATGCCTGGCTAATTTTTGTATTTTTAGTAGAGACGGGGTTTCACCATGTTGGGCAGGCTGGTCTTGAACTCCTGGCCTCAAGTGATCCACCCACCTCGGCCTCCCAAAGTGTTGGGATTACAGGTGTGAGCTACCACACTGGCCACTGCTGATGTCTTAAACTTTCAATGTGCTTAGACTTCCCACCATACCAAAGGACCAATCCCATTTCTCTCTGAATTGATCTTCACAAACTAAGAAGGGGACAGGAACATTATCCCCATTTACCAGAAGCTCAGAGGAGTGCCTTGGCCAGGGTCTTTCAGTGTCTGAGAAGTTGGTGTGAGTGCTGGGACTAGAAGCTAGACTTCCTTTCACTAATTTCACTGTGATTTAGGCCAAAGGTTCATGACTATGTGCTATGCACTGTTCTTGGTACTGAGAACCCAGAGAGGAAAAAAAACTTTGTTTCAAGATGTCAGATGGGGGAGATGGACTTGCCAAGACTTACTGTTTTTTAAAAAATTGTGTACTGTTTTTTTACTTTTAAAAACATGCTCTAAATTTTTAATAATTTTTGGGGTACAGTTGGGTTTTGGTTACATGGATAAGTTATCTAGTGGTGATTTCTGAGATTTTAATGCACCCGGCACCCAAGCAGTGTACACTGTCCCCAATATGTAACCTTTTATTCCTCACCCAACCTTCCCCCCAAGTCCCCAAATTCCCTTGTATCACTCTCATGCCTTTGTGTCCTCATAGCTTAGCTCCCACTTATAAGTGAGAACATACGACATTTGATTTTCCATTCCTGAGTTACTCCACTTAGAGTAATGGCCTCCAGCTCCAACCAAGTTGCTGCAAAAGACATTATTTCATTCCTTTTTTGGTTGAGTAGTATTCCACGATGCAGATATACCACACTTTCTTTATCCACTCATTGGTTGATGGGCACTTAGGTTGGTTTCATATCTTTGCAATTGCAAATTGTGCTGTTATAAACATGCGTGTGCATGTGTCTTTTTTATAGAATGACTTCTTTTTCTTTGAATAGACACCCAGTAGTGGGATTGCTGGAAATAATGGTATTTCTACTTTTGTTTTTTTAAGGAATCTCCATACTGTTTTTCATAGTGGTTTTACTAATTTACATTCCCACCAGCAATGTAAAACTGTTCCCTTTTCACCACATCCATGCCAACATCTATTTGTGTGTGTGTGTGTGTGTGTGTGTGTCCGTGTTTGAGATGAAGTCTCACTCTGTCACCCAGGCTGGAGTGCAATGGCACGATCTCGGCTCACTGCAACCCCTGCCTCCCATGTTCAAGTGATTCTCCTGCTTCAGCCTCCCGAATAGCTGGGACTACAGGTGAGCACCACCATGCCTGGCTAATTTTTGTATTTTTAGTAGAAAAAAATGAGGTTTCACCATGTTGGCCAGGCTGGTCTCGAACTCCTAACCTCAGGTGATCCCCCTGCCTCAGCCTCCCAAAGTGCTGGGATCACAGGCATAAGCCACCGCACCTCGCCACATCTATTGTTTTTTGACTTTTTAATTATGGCCATTCTTACAGAAATAAGGTGGTATCTCATTGTGGTTTTATTTGCATTTCCCTGACGATTGTGATGTTGAGCATTTTTTGATATGTTTGTTGGCTGTTTGTATACTTTCTTTTGAGAAATGTCTATTCATGTCCTTTGCTCACTTTTTGATGGGATTATTTTTTTTAATTTTAATTTTTATTTTTATTTATTTTTTTCCTTTTATTTATTTATTTATTTATTTTTTTAATTTATGAAGAATTTATTGATGATTCTTGGGTGTTTCTGGGAGAGGGGGATATGGCAGGGTCATAGGATAATAGTGGAGAGAAGGTCAGGAGATAAACACATGAACAAAGGTCTCTGGTTTTCCTAGGCAGAGGTCCCTGCGGCCTTCTGCAGTGTTTGTGCCCCTGGGTACTTGAGATTAGGGAGTGGTGATGACTCTTAAAGAGCATGCTGCCTTCAAGCATCTGTTTAACAAAGCACATCTTGCACCGCCCTTAGTCCATTTAACCCTGAGTTGACACAGCACATGTTTCAGAGAGCACGGCGCTGGGGGAAAGGCCATAGATCAACAGCATCCCAAGGCAGAAGAATTTCTCCTAGTCAGAACAAAATGGAGTCTCCTATGCCCACCTCTTTCTACACAGACACAGCAACAATCTGATCTCTCCTTCCTTTCCCCACACTTCCTCCTCTTCTCTTCAACAAAACCGCCATCGTCCTCATGGCCCGCTCCCGATGGTCGCTGTCTCTTCGGAGCTGTTGGGTACACCTCCCAGACAGGGCAGCCGGGCAGAGGCGCTCCTCACCTCCCAGACAGGGCGGCCGGGCAGAGGCGCTCCTCGCTTCCCAGACGGGGCCGCCCGGGCAGAGGCGCTCCTCACTTCCCAGACGGGGCCGCCCGGGCAGAGACGCTCCTCACTTCCCAGACGGGGCTGCCCGGGCAGAGGCGCTCCTCACTTCCTCCCAGACCAGGTGGCAGCCGGGCAGAGGCGCTCCTCACCTCCCAGACGGGGCGGCCGGGCAGAGGCGCTCCTCACTTCCCAGACGGGGCGGCCGGGCAGAGGCGCTCCTCACTTCCCAGACGGGGTGGTGGCCAGGCAGAGGCGCTCCTCACTTCCCATATGGGGTGGCGGCCGGGCAGAGGCGCTCCTCACTTCCCAGATGGGGCAGCCGGGCAGAGGCGCTCCTCACTTCCTCCCAGACGGGGTGGCGGCCAGGCAGAGGCACTCCTCACCTCCCAGACGGGGCGGCCGGGCAGAGGTGCTCCTCATCTCCCAGACGGGGCAGCCGGGCATAGGTGCTCCTCACTTCCTCCCAGACGGGGTGGCAGCCGGGCAGAGGCACTCCTCACCTCCCAGACGGGGCGGCTGGGCAGAGGCGCTCCTCACTTCCCATACGGGGTGGCGGCCGGGCAGAGGCGCTCCTCACTTCCTCCCAGACGGGGTGGCGGCCAGACAGAGGCGCTCCTCACTTCCCAGACGGGGTGGCCAGGCAGAGGCGCTCCTCACTTCCCAGACGGGGTGGCCAGGCAGAGGCACTCCTCACCTCCCAGACGGGGCGGCCGGGCAGAGGTGCTCCTCACTTCCCATACGGGGTGGCAGCCGGGCAGAGGCGCTCCTTACTTCCCAGATGGGGCAGCCGGGCAGAGGCGCTCCTCACTTCCTCCCAGACGGGGTGGCGGCCAGGCAGAGGCGCTCCTCACTTCCCAGACGGGGCGGCCGGGCAGAGGTGCTCCTCACTTCCTCCCAGACGGGGTGGCGGCCAGGCAGAGGCGCTCCTCACTTCCCAGATGGGGCAGCCGGGCAGAGGCGCTCCTCACTTCCTCCCAGACGGGGTGGCGGCCAGGCAGAGGCGCTCCTCACCTCCCAGACGGGGCGGCCAGGCAGAGGCGCTCCTCCCTTCCCAGACGGAGTGGCCAGGCAGAGGCACTCCTCACCTCCCAGAGTGGGCGGCCGGGCAGAGGCGCTCCTCACTTCCCAGAGTGGGCGGCCGGGCAGAGGCGCTCCTCACTTCCCATAGGGGGTGGCAGCCGGGCAGAGGCGCTCCTCACTTCCCAGATGGGGCAGCTGGGCAGAGGTGCTCCTCACTTCCTCCCAGACGGGGTGGCGGCCAGGCAGAGGCACTCCTCACCTCCCAGACGGGGCGGCCGGGCAGAGGTGCTCCTCACCTCCCAGAGTGGGCGGCCGGGCAGAGGCACTCCTCACCTCCCAGAGTGGGCGGCCGGGCAGAGGCGCTCCTCACTTCCCAGAGTGGGCGGCCGGGCAGAGGCGCTCCTCACTTCCCAGAGTGGGCGGCCGGGCAGAGGCGCTCCTCACTTCCCAGAGTGGGCGGCCGGGCAGAGGCGCTCCTCACTTCCCATAGGGGGTGGCAGCCGGGCAGAGGCGCTCCTCACTTCCCAGATGGGGCAGCCGGGCAGAGGCGCTCCTCACTTCCTCCCAGACGGGGTGGCGGCCAGGCAGAGGCGCTCCTCACCTCCCAGACGGGGCGACCGGGCAGAGGCGCTCCTCACCTCCCAGATGGGGCGGCTGGGCAGAGGCGCTCCTCACTTCCCATATGGGGTGGCAGCCGGGCAGAGGCGCTCCTCACTTCCCAGACGGGGTGGCGGCCAGGCAGAGGCGCTCCTCACTTCCCAGATGGGGCAACCGGGCAGAGGCGCTCCTCACTTCCTCCCAGACGGGGTGGCGGCCAGGCAGAGGCGCTCCTCACCTCCCAGACGGGGCGGCCGGGCAGAGGTGCTCCTCATCTCCCGGAGGGGGCAGCCGGGCAGAGGCGCTCCTCACTTCCTCCCAGACGGGGTGGCAGCCGGGCAGAGGCGCTCCTCACATCCCAGACGATGGGCGGCTGGGCAGAGGCGCTCCTCACTTCCCAGATAGGGCGGCCGGGCAGAGGGGCTCCTCACATCCCAGACGATGGGCGGCCAGGCAGAGATGCTCCTCACTTCCTAGACGGGGTGGCGGCGGGGCAGAGGCTGTAATCTTAGCACTTTAAGAGGCCAAGGAAGGAGGCTGGTAGGTGGAGGTTGCAGTGAGCCGAGATCACACCACTGCACTCCAGCCTGAGCACCATTGAGCATTGAGTTAGCGAGACTCCGTCTGCAATCCCAGCACCTCGGGAGGACGAGGCAAGCAGATCACTGGAGGCCAGGAGCTGGAGACCAGCCCGGTCAACACGGCGAAACCCCGTCTCCACCAAAAATACAAAAACCATTCAGGCGTGGCGGCGCGCGGCTGCAATCCCAGGCACTCGGCAGGCCGAGGCAGGAGAGTCACAGGAGCCCGAGGCAGGGAGGTTGCAGCGAGCCGAGATCATGGCAGTACAGTCCAGCTTCGATAACAGCGGGAGACCGAAAAAAGAAGGAGAGGGAGACCGAAGAAGGGAGAGAGGGAGAGGGAGAGGGAGAGGGAGAGGGAGAGGGAGAGGCTTTTATTTTTATTATTATTATTTTTTTAGATGGAGTTTCGCTCTTGTTGCCCATGCTGGAGTGCAATGGCATAATCTCGGCTCACTGCACCTCCGCCTCTCAGGTTCAACAGATTCTCCTGCCTCAGCCTCCTGAGTAGCTGGGATTACAGGCATGTGCCACCACGCCTGGCTAATTTTGTATTTTTAGTAGAGATGGGGTTTCTCCATGTTGGTCAGGCTGGTCTGGAACTCATGACCTCAGGTGATCCACCCGCTTTGACCTCCCAAAGTGCTGGGATTACAAGCATGAGCCATCACGCCTGGTCTATTTGTTTTTTCTTCCTGATTTGTTTGAGTTCCTTGAGATTCTGGGCACTGGGCATTGCTGGATGCACAGTTTGAGAATGTTTTCTCCCACTCTGTGGGTTGTCTGTTTACTCTGCTGATTACTTTTTTTTGCTATGCAGAAGCTTTTTAGTTTAATTAGTTCCCCATCTATTTATTTTTGTTCTTGTTGCATTTGCTTTTGGGGTCTTAGTCATGAATTCTTTGCCTAAGCCAATGTCCAGAAGAGTTTTTTGGATGTTATCTTCTAGAATTTTTATGCTTTCAGCCCTTAGATTTAAGTCTTTAATACATCTTGAGTTGATTTTTGTATAAGGTGAGAGATGAGGAACCAGTTTCATTCTTCCACATGTGGCTTGCCAGTTTACTCAGCACCATTTATTGAATAGGGTGTCCTTCCCCAATCTATTTATTTGTTTATTTTTTGAAACAGGGTCTCATTCTGTCACCCAGAGTGAGACCACATCTCGGCTCACTGCAGCCGCAACCTCCCGGGCTCAAGCGATCTTCTCATCTTAGTCTCCCAAGTAGTTGGGACTACAGGCATGCGCCACCACACATGGCTAATTTTTGTACTTTTTGTTGAGATGGGGTTTTGCCATGTTGCCCAGGCTGGTCTCAAACTCCTGGGCTCAAGCCATCTGCCTGGCTTGGCCTCCCGAAGTGCTGAGATTATAGGCGTGAGCCACCACATCCAGCCCTCCCAATTTGTTTTTGTACGCTTTGTCAAAGATCAATTGGCTGTATGTATTTGGCTTTATTTCTGGGTTCTCTATTCTGTTCCATTGGTCTACATGCCTATTTTGATACCAGTACCATGAAGTTTTGATAAGTATAGCCTTGTAGTATAATTCGAAGTTGGATAATGTGATGCCTCCAGATTTGTTGTTTTTGCATAGTATTGCTTTGGCTTTATGGGCTCTTTTTTGGTTCCATGTGAATTTTAGGATTGTTTTTTCTAGTTCTGTGAAGAATGACGAAGGTATTTTGATGGAAATTGCATTGAATCTGTAGATTGCTTTGGGCAGTATGGTCATTTTCACAATATTGATTCTTACCATCCATGAGGATGGGATGTGTTTCCATTTGTTTGTGTCATCTCTGATTTCTTTCAGCAGTGTTTTCCTTTTAGAGTTCCTTATAGAGTTTTCTTTGTAGAGTTCCTTGTAGTTTTCCTTGTAGAGATCTTTAACCTCTTTGGTTAAATATATTCCTAAGTTTTTTGTTTGTGTGTTTGTTTGTTTTTGCAGCTGTTGTAAAAGGGATTGAGTTATTGATTTGATTCTTAGGTTGGTCGTTGTTGGTGTACAGCAGCATTACTGACTTGTGTACACGGATTTTGTACCCTGAGACTTTACTGAATGTATCAGATCTAGGATCTTTATGGTTGAGTCTTTAGGGCTTTCTAGGTGTACCAGCATATTATTGGCAAACAGCAATAGTATGACATCCAGTTTGATTTCCAATTTGGATGCCCTTTATTTCTTTCCCTTGTCTGATTGCTTTGGCAGGATTTTCCTAACATACTTATTAAAGCTTGTAATGATAGTGGTGTAGGCTGGTGCTACAGGAACCCCCCTCAGAGGCCCCTAATTTAGCCTGTGTGTGTGTGTGTGTGTGTGTGTGTGTGTGTGTGTGTGTGTGTGTAGGGGGTTGAGATGTCAGAAGACATGAGATTGAGCTGAGTTGTGGAGGATGAGTAGGGTTGAAGAAGGTGGGGAAAGGTGTTTCTAAAAGAGGGACCAAGCTTGGAGTGGTGAGGAAAGGAGAAGTGCAGCAAAAAACAGATGCAAACAATGTTACTGCATTGGCTACTTCAAAATGAGCTGCAAAGTGCAGCAGCCAGTTGCTTGGTAAGCATTTCACTTGGCAAGGAGGACTTTCTTCAGACAGGGTGTAAGGTGAAATCACACGTTGGAGTAATCCACAGAAGGGAGAAAGGAGGAGCGATTTATCTGCCCAACTCCCTGGTGCCTCCCAGTTCCCATTGGATAAGGTTTTCCTATAGGAACTGACATTGAGGTTTCATCCTCTGGACCTTGGTGTCCACTTGGGAAGCCAGATGCCATGGCCCATGTGTGATGTTTGATTTTAATCAGAAATAGAGGGGTGACTCAGAGAGACAGCCTCAACATGTGGGTGTGAAGACCATGCATTCCTAGGACTACAGCTTTGACGTCAGGCAGCTCTGGCCACAAAAAAGGGCTCTGATAGAGGCGGTGGTGGTTTGGGAGGCAGGCAGCCCTTTTGGAAATAAAGAGTCAATTAAAAGAATCTAAGGAAGCATACACAATTTGTGTCCAACACGGTCCACCCCCTGTACCCTCTCATTATGTTCAGCTCCCAGATGATAATTTAGGCTTCAGCTTGTTCTGTGCAAATGGTGACATTCCTAGTTCCTTACTTATTCCTTAAGAAGGGAGCTACAGATCCTGCCAGTCACAGGGTCCCCTTCAAGATGGTAGTCAAGAGTGTTTTTCTCTCGATTGAAGCCAGGAGTTGGAGACCAGCCTGGGTAATAAAGCAAGACCCTGTCTCTACAAAAAATTAAGAAAAAAAAAGCCAGATATGGTGGTGTGCTACTTGTAGTCCCAGTTACTTGAGAGGCTGAGGTGGAAGAATCGCTTGAGCCCAATGGTTGGAGGCTGCAGTGAGCTGTGATCCCACCACTGCACTCCAGTCTGGGTGACAGAGCAAAAGCCCATCACTAAGGGGAAAAAAAGTGTTTTTCTCAAAGACCGAGGCAAAAAGATTAGTAAAAAAAAAAAAAAAAAAAAGCTATAGCCTTCTTACTTGTAGCTAGTCCAGAGGCTCTAATTGATATTCATCATTTCCCTCCTCCATTCCAGATTCTCCACCTTCAGTTAGCCCTTCATCTAGTTTGAGTTGTTTTCCTGGTAGGGTGATCCAGACATTCGTTGTCAAAAGGTGTAGATCCCTAGTTGCCCTGTCCTTGTTGGTTGTGGTAGCAGCCCATTAACAGTCATCACTAGACGCATGAAAGTATTCAGAGATGTCCTAGAGAGTCCCTGGGTACAAGACATTCTCCTCCCTGACTCATGGTGTGGCAGCTACTTTAGCTCCTCATGGTAACCATAATTGATGATCCCAGCCAGTGTAGGAACTTCCTTCCTTTGCCTGTTGGTCCACTGCATGAGGATCTCAAAGTGAATAGGTGGTAGTTGCTGCTACCAGTTTAATGGAATTCTTACTGTGTCAACTGGTACAATTCTTCTACATCTGTTAACTAGGACCTCTAGCCTGGAGGATCCCAAGATGATAGTGAAGGGAAGCATGCATTCACAAATAAGTTGCTGGATGTAATAGTGAGAGGAGCCATTTCTGATTCCAGTCCTTGATACCCAGATCTGTGTATTCTGATCACAGGGGACACAGTACAATATTGTGCGCACACCACTGCGTCCAGTTCAGTTTCAAGCTCCATCCTGGAGGAGAGGGCTCCAACCCCCCAAAGGGTTGTTCCCCAGATGGTGCCTTCCTGAGCCTTCAACAGGCCATGCCATGATTCCATCAAGATGACTAATTATGGGTGATGGGGCAGGACCAGTCCACCCTGTGATCGCGAGCCTGTTGTTGTGCTTCTTTGCTGTGAAATGGGTTCCTTGGTCTGAGCCACTGTGATGTGGGATACCATGCTGAGAGATCAGGCATTCTGTAAGCACATGGAGGGTGCTGCTGGAGTTTGTAATCATTCTGGCGAGGACACATCACTGCTCCCTCAAAAGAGGAAGGGGTCTGATGTCATCAACCTGTTACCATATGGCTGGATGTTTTCTCTCCCTGCTAAGGAATAGTACCAGGTATAGGGCTCAGTATCAATCTGTTGCAAGCAAGTTTGGCACTTGGCTGTAGCTCTGCACCTCAGTGAGAAGGTATCCATGATCTTGAGCCCATGAAAAGCCACCAAGTCCACTATGTTGATCAGGCCATTGTGCCAGCACTGGGGGTACAGGTGGCAGAAAGGAAAGGCTGGCTAACATCTACAGGATGAGTTATCCTGCCCAGTGAGTTGTTCACTTTCTCCCCAGTGATAGATGCTCTTTGGTGGGCATAATTTGAGTCCCAAAGATCTGCACCCTGTGTGCACACTTCCATAGGCCCATCTGCCAGGGCTGGGCCTGGATGAGGCAAATAAGTTCCTAGGGAGGCCTGCTCCCTAGTCCTGGCCCTGCCATACCCTATGTCTTTCTCGGACTTTCTTTTCTCCAGTCTTTTCATTTTATTCCTTTCAGAGCCCTGCCCAGCTGGCCAGGCCAGGTGCCACTTCCCTGTAGTCAGTGTATATTCTTACCCTGGAGTATCGCTCCCCATGTGCTAAGTGGATGACCAGCTATATGCTTGCAGCTCTGATCCCTGGCAGGATTCTCCTTGACTGTTGTCCTTCAGGGACCTCCCGAGTGGAGCCACAGTGCTGTCAGTGCCAGCATATCATCCTGGCACATTTATCAGTTGGTTATATGGACCCTCTACCCACCCCTGCCCAGAGGACATACATGTGGATTGAAGAAGCAGTAAAATAGAGGCAGGTGATTTGGGAGTCTGGGCCACCACCTGCTCATGCAATTTGCTTATGTGTTCTGAACCAGCTTGAGCCTGGTTTGAATGTATCCCTCCCATCACGTAATGGATTACTGCCTTGGACGTCCAACCTTATGACCCATCATTCAGCTTAGGATGGCCATCTCAGGCTGAATGGTCACTTGGTGCCCATTGGTCAGGCACTTAGTCTCTGCTAGGGCTCAAGAGCATACTACAGCTATTTTTCAGAGTGTAATTCTTTGTCAGAAAGAGCATGACATGTTTGTCAGAGATGACATGGCAGGGTTGTTCTGGAACCCTAGGGTGTGTGCTGCAGTTCTCCCTAGGAGCTCACCAAAGACTCCATCCTTTATCCACCATGGTGATTCCAGCACCACTGGACATGCTGGGTCACACGGCCCAGGAGGCAGAGCAGCTTGTGCCACAGCCTGAACGGTGGTAGGGACCTTCCTTTCTTTTTTTTGAGACAGAGTTTCTCCCTTGTCGCCCAGGCTGGAGTACAATGGCGCCTCTCAGCTCACTGCAACCTCCGCCTCCCAGGTTCAGGCGATTCTCCTGCCTCAGCTTCCCAAGTAGCTGGGATTACAGGCACGCGCCACCAAGCCCGGCTAATTTTGTATTTTTAGTAGAGACGGGGTTTTGCCATGTTGGTCAGGCTGGTCTCAAACTCCTGGCCTCAGGTGATCCGCCCGTCTCGGCCTCCCAAAGTGGTGGGATTACAGGCATGAGCCACTGCACCCCACCCAGTAGGGACCTTTCTTATCCTGGGACTCACTTGAATTGGCTGCTTGAATTCTGGGTCACCCAATAACTAGGCTGAACGAGATTCTCAAGTGCAGCATATCTTGCCTCCAAAATCCAAAGAGGCCAAATAAATGCCTTGCCTCTTTCTTAGTGCTAGGAAGCGCAGGGTGCCACATCTTGTCCTTTATAGCAAGCTCTAGGATAGGGCTTTTGGGAAGAATATGGTGATCGAGGGAATCTGAGGAGATCTGTGTCCAGTATAGCAAGAATAATATGCACAGTGGATCATATAGATAGAGTTCTTCATTTTTTTATTCCTACTGTCTGCTTTCAGGGAACAAAACTGATGAGTTTTCGTTTTTACCATCCTGCCCTTTGTGTCCAAACCTTAACAATGGCCCATCATTGTTATATTCAGTTATTATTTGACAAATAACTGCTAAGGCCTAGCCTTGCCTTATTTGAGGATTACCTGGCGCCATTTTACAAGTGAGAAAACTGAGATGATAGTCAAGAGACTTAGCTTCTGTCACACAATAAGAACATTAATCTGAACCTGGGTCTTCCAATTTGGAACTTGTAGGCCATGGGGGTGGAGAAAGATATGCCGTCATGTCCGGCTTGCCATGAGCAAACACTGTGCTAAGCGCTTTACTGGTCTGAACTCACCTGCCCTTATAACCGGCCCATGAAGGGGGTGCTATTATTATTCTCCCCACTTTACAGACAGGGAGTCTGAGACTTGGGGAGGTTAAATGACTTGCCCAGGGTCACACAGAAAGGAAGTGGGGATTAGAACCAGATGGTCTGGTTTCAGATTTTGGGATCTCAATCACTAGCCAGTATAGCTGCCAGAGTTAAGGGCGCAGCTCCCCACAGATGGGTGGGCACTGCCAACTGCTCTTCCACTGAATGAGTTCATGTTAAAGACACCTGAGGAGAAAGGAAAAGGAGCAGGACTTTCCAAAGCCTCGAACTATTACTAGAGCAATAGAGCTCTGTATGGAATTGCCCTGAGAAGACCCTTTTCACACTTTTTTTGGTTTGTTGTTTTAAGAGCTGGGGTTTTGCTATGTTGTCCAGGCTAGACTTGAACTCTAACTAGTTGGGGCTAGAGGCACACACCACTGCATCCAGTTCTGTTTCAAGCTTTAAGAAACCAGAATCCAGGATGTTTTTCTAACCACCAGCCCAAACCCTACCCTTGCAGGAATGTATGCTTTGCAGCCTTTTAAACCCAAAACATGGACTCATTTGCAGAATCATAGTATCTTTTTGCAAGTAGTTTTTCTTTCAGCAGAATGTCCTTTGCCAACATCATGAGCAATCATAACATACTCCCACAACACTACTGAAAGGAGCAGTGGGATATCTTAGATTTCACATAATGCCTTTTCTCTGAACAGTTCTAGGCATTTGTAGAGCCAAAGCATTACTTTATAGTTACTCTTCCTGTATCTATTTAGTAAACACGGATTCTATGCCTACAGTTCACCAAATATGCAAAAGTAAATAAAAACTCAGCTCCTTGTTTTGGAGCTCACTTCTGGGGGAAAAGAAATAATCATTGCTTATTAACTTTTTCTTTATTTCTTTATTTTTTTGAGACAGGATCTCTCTCTGTCACTCAGGCTGGAGTACAGTGGCACAATCACATCTCACTGTAGCCTTGAACCCCCAGGTGCAAGCAGTCCTTCCACTTCAGCTTCCCAAATAGCTGGGACCACAGGTGCACACCACCACACCCAATTAATTTTTATTTTTTGATTTTAATTTTTTTTTTTGAGACAGAGTCTCACTCTGTCACCCAGGCTGGAGTGCAGTGGTGCTATCTTGGCTCACTGTAACCTCCACCTCCCAGGTTCTAAGGGATTCTCTTGCCTCAGCCTCCCAAGTAGCTGGGATTACAGGCATGCACCACCATGCCTGGCTAATTTTGTATTTTTAGTAGAGACGGGGTTTCACCATGTTGGCAAGCCTAGTCTCGAACTCTTGGCCTCAGGTGATCCACACGCCTTGGCCTCCCCAAGTGCTGAGATTACACGTGTGAGCCACTGCACCTGGCCTATTTTAAAATTTTTTTGTAGAGATGAGTCTCCCTATGTTGCCCAGGCTGGTCTTGAACTCCTGGGCTCAATTGATCCTCCTGCCTCAGTCTTCCAAAGTGCTAGGATTAAAGGCACGAGCCACTCTGCCTGGCTGCATATTAGTGCCTCTTACTTCTAATTGAAAAATTAGGTAACAAAAGAAGTGAAATAGAAGTGAGAGACTATGAACCCGAAATGGTCAGCTTCTGGCCCTGACTTCAACAGCTACTTTTTCTCAGTGGGTCTGCCATGTGTCTGGCTGTTTCTAAATCAGTCTTTATTATAGAATTAGTGCATGAATTTATAAAGAGCCAGGCCTAGTAAAATCGTTCCTTGTTCTTATGAAGGCATGAAAAAAACTTATTTCACAAAATGTTATATAGTATATTAATATATCCTTTTTTTTTTTATTTTTAGAAATGGGGGTCTCACTATGTTGCCCAGGCTGGTCTCAGACTCCTGGGCTCAAGCGATCCTCTTGCCTCAGGCTCCCAAAGTGTTGGGATTCCAGGCATGAGCCACCACATCCAGCCTATAATATATCCAATGTTTGAAAATTATAAGGCCACTTGCAATTGTAATATTATTATTGATATTGATAAATTAGATCATTTGCTTGGTTTTTAATATATTATAGAGGGCTCAAAGATCAGCTGATTTACTTGAATAGACAATAAATCAATGGCAGAAGTGATAGGTTTCGAGTTTATTTTCTTCATTTGTTTCCACTCTGAGGTGGTAACCTTGTCTTATTTATGTTGAATTCTCAGTGCCTGGTAAAATGCTGGCATGCAGGAGATGCTGAATAACTATGTATTGACATTTTGAGGGAAAAAAAGCAAAGAAAGGAAGAAAAGGAAGGTTTAGAGAATAACAGCCCTCCCAGGGAGAGGCGGCTCGTGCTGACTCCTCTTCCATGCTCCCTGCTGGGCTGCCTCACAGGCTGTCTCCATGCTTCTCCTCACGCACAGTCGTGGGTCAGCTTCTGTGTGTGGCAGATGATTCTTCACTCACACGCCTGTGTTTGCCACGGGCACCCGCGTGGACGAGGATGATGAGGAAGAAGGAGCTGTGGTTTACCCTTCCATATATGGGTGACTGTGAGGCTATGGAAGGAGAGTGGTGGGGGTCAGGGTCTTTTTGAGTCTCTGCTCCACCACCAGAAAGGCTGTGTGGCTTGTGGCAAATCCCGGAAGCCCTCTGAGCCTCATTTTCCCCATATGTAAAATGGGAATAACCCAGACAAAGTCATTGTACGTAGGAAATGACCAGTGACTCAGTGCATTGCTTTGTCAACTGTAAAAGGCTGCTGCTGTCAGGCCGGAATTATTATCATTGTTCTATTTATTATATCCTTAGAGGAGTAATAAGAAGTGGAAGTCCATCCAGTCAGCTCATTCAACAGAGTGGAGCCCTCCTTTGATGTAGCTGGCAGTGCCTGGCCCTGGGGATACAGCAGCAAACAAGATGTGCACAGCCTTGCTCTCTGGGAGCCTTTATTCTGGTGGCGGAGAGAGAAATAAACTTATGAACAAATAGGAAAAGTGATTTCAGCTCACTATAGGAGTGAATAGGAGGTATGAGGATGACAGTGTAGGGTGTTAGATGTAGAGTAGGTGATGCTTTTGGAAGGCCTCTCCATGAGGTGACAGGTGAGAAGGAGCCAGCCATTCAAGGTCTAGGGAGAGTGTCCCAACAGGGGACAGTGGGTGCCACCACCTATAGCACACAGCACAGCCACAGAACAAGGCTCCCCGCATCCCTCATCCCCCCTTTTCAGTTCTGGGGTGGGGCAGAGCAGGACCAAAGATGGGGAGGAACTAAAAAGGCAGTGGGGAGGGCTGTGGAGTGGCTGCACAGGTCCCTGCAGCCCAGAAGTCTGCCTCCCCAGCCCAGGTTCTGCAGAGAGTTCCAGAATCCTGGCCACCCTCAGGATCCTGCCTTTTGAACAAGGAGGCCCTTGGGGATAGACTGTCTCTTGTTGGGCCCAGCTCTGGGTAGGATGACACTGTAAGGAGGAGGACTGCTCGCGCTCAAGTATCCAACCCCCCAGACTCAAACCAGTTGTCTTTTTCTTTTTTCTTTTTTTTGAGACAGAGTCTTGCTCTGTCACCCAGGCTGGAGTGCAGTGGCACGATCTCGGCTCACGCAACCTCTGCCTCCCGGGTTCTAAGGGATTCTCCTACCTCAGCCTCCTGAGTAGCTGGGATTACAGGTGCCTGCCACCACATCCGGCGAATTTTGTATTTTTAGTAGAGATGGGGGTTTCACCATGTTGGCCAGGCTGGTCTTGAACTCCTGACCTCAGGTGATCCTCCAGCCTTGGCCTCCCAAAGTGCTGGGATTACAGGCATGAGCCACTGCACTTGGCCCAGTTGTCTTTGTCTATTTGAAAAGGGCCAAACAAGGAGAGCAGTGAGTCTGATTGTTAGCATTCAAACACCTGATTGCCATTCTCTCCCAAGCCCGCTGTCTAAGCATTGCTCTCCATGCAGCGGGGCAGTCTCAGCACAGCCCGTCTGTGGCTCCGCTCTGCATGGCCTGAACGCTGCTTTGCACAGCCCACTTCTGGAAACCGTGCTTACCACTTTGATACACATTGTGATCACTGCAATAGAAGTGTTTTCACCTTTAAAATGGAATCAGTTACTCTGTGTGTGGAAGCCTGGGCCCAGGCCAGCAGCTCTGTCAAACAGAGGGGGCTGTCTTGGACTTTGAAACAGCTGAGCCCTCCATGACAGCGTTGTCTACATGCAGCCCAGGTTACGAGACTGCCAGGAATCTCTGGTGTGCCTCCACATTTCACTGGGATAGAGTTAGCTGGGAAATAGCCTCTCTTATTATATCTTCACCCCTCCTCCACCCTTGTGCCCAGGTGAACCTGGGCAAGTTTCTTGATCTCTCCAAGCTTCAGTTGCTGTCTGGTAAGCGGGGGGAGAACACCTTTCTAGAAGAGAGGTTGTGGGACTCTTTTTTTTTTTTTTGAGGCAGAGTCTCGCTCTGTTACCCAGGCTGGAGTGCAGTGGCATGATCTCTGCTCACTGCAACCTCCGCCTCCTGGTTCAAGTGATTCTCCTGCCTCAACCTCCTGAGTAGCTGGGATTACAGGCATGAACCACCAGGTCTGGCCAATTTTTGTACTTTTAGTAGAGATGGGGTTTTGCCATGTCGGCCAGGCTGGTCTCGAACTCCTGACCTCAGGTGATCCAGCCACTTTGGCCTCCCAAACTGCTGGGATTATAGGCGTGGGCCACCGCACCCGGCAAGGTTCTGGGATTCTATCAGCAAATGGATGTGCCAGCCGTCAGAGGCTTAGGTGTTTTCTTCCTTTCTTTTCTACCAGCCCCCAGAATCCTGAAGGGAGCATTTAGCAACCTTCTTGTTCTTGCTGACTAGGGCTAAGGGTCAGACCTCAGGTCTCCCCTCTGGCTTTATCTCTCCCTTCAACCCTGCATGCTGCTGGGCCCTGAAAGGGCTCCCGAATGTCATCCTCTGTCCTCAAGGGGCTTACGTCCTAGAGAGGAGGGGAGGACACTCAAGAGAGTGCAGTCTGGGGGCATCTGGGCTGGGCCTTGAGAGCTAAGTAGAATCCCGATAAGAAGTCATGGGTGGAGAGAGTGTCCTGAGCACAGGGAAGGGCTTGGGCAAGGATGTGGAGGCGGGGTGGTCATTTGGAGCTGTGCAGGAGCACACTGGGTCAGATCAGCTTGCCCTTCCCACTTCTCTACTTCTCTCTCCTGCTGTGTGTACTTTGCTGCCAGAAGTTTCCTGAAGCTGAATTTGATGTTAGACTGAATTGCAATGAACCGGCTGGGGCAGTGGTGACAGGAGGGCAGGGGGTGGAGCCCCGCAGCAGCTGTAGTTCCGTGTCAGGTGACCGTGTGTCCAGATGGTGCTGGGTCAGAGCTGGCAGTGCCTGGAGGGGGTGGAGAGGGATGGTGAAGGGAAAGAGAGAGCCTGGGAATCTGGAGAGACTGGCAGAGAGAGTGCTTGTAGACTTGACAGCCAAGTTCCAGGACTGCTTGGAAGTCATCAGGGAGGGAAACTGCTTGGTATCCTGGTGGTCTCAAGGATACCAAGAGATACCCTAGAGAACCCAAGGAGGCTCCAGATGTTCTGAGGGACCCATGAAGCTGAAGGTATCACAGGAACTAGAGGATGTGAGGGTTAGGGCAGAAAGATGTTAGAGGGAATTGAGGATCTCACAGACTCTGAGTGCTAGAACTAGAGGGCTAGAAACGATGAGAGATTGAAGGGTTTCCCTCTTCCCTCCTCCATCGTGGCTGAGTATAGACTTGGTGGCTGAGGAGGAGTCATGGCAGTCAGGCCTCCAGACTTCCTAGTGTAGCCCCAGGGACTGAGGTCCTCACATGTTGTCCCAGCATCATCCCCGACCACCTGAGGGAAGAGGCAGCTGGTCCAGCTGATGCTTTGGCTCGGGGATCATGTGTCCTGAGGTACGTGGTGGATTTTCCATTTGACAGGTGACTTAACCTGAGGATTGGAGAAGTAAATTACCAATAACTTTGCTGGAGCAAATTAAACTTAACTAGTTTTAGTTAAGTATGTTGAACCAAGATTCAGTTCAGGTCTGGCTCTCAAGGTAGTATTTTTTTTCCTTTCTGTACTCTCTGCCCCTAGTTGGTTTGTTGTCATTAATTCATCAAGCATCTATTTGAAGCCTGGAATGTGCTGGAGTTTGTTATGGTTTCAAGGGATACAAAGATAAATGAGACATGAGGGCAAGAAAGATATATAGGCAAACAATCCAGGTCATTCAGAGTTTAACTTTGAAGCAAGGATTTGGGAGAAGGGGTATAAGAAGGAGTGGTCTATTCTGCCTCGGATGAGATTGCAAGGGGAAGAGAAATCAGTAAGGGCTTCAGAGAGGAGGCAGCAGTTGAAAGAGCTCATTTAAAGGGGGAGTAGGTGATCCTCAAGATATATGGGAAGGGAGAGGTGGAGGAGAGTGGAGGATGCTGAGTCGCAGGAACAAAGTGAATGAGGGCATGCAGGCTTAGAGCTGCAAAGCCCTCTGGAGGATGGTATGGGTGTGAAGGGGCAGGAGGCTCGAGAGATGAAGCCTAGAGGTAGGCCTACCTGCGAGCTTTGTGCTTACCTCATTGGCACTGGGGAGCCACTGAAGGATTTTCAGCAGGGAAGCATCGAGATCCGAGTTTCATCCATTCCTTCATTTATGGTACTCTCGTAGCATTTGGTTCTTACACAGCTGCATGAGGGTTTGCCATGGTGTACTGCAATTGTTTGTCTACATGTCTTCTCTCCCAGCAGAGAGCATGCCCCTCAGGGCAGGGGCTTGTTATTGCCCATCTTTGTGACTTCTTCACCCACTGCAGGACCTACTATGAGTGGGTATTCAGCACATCGCTTCTTGCTGAACACATTTTGGTGCTGGGGCCATACAGACACCATCCTACTCATAAGGACTTATGCCCACCCATCTCCAAAGCCTTCTTGGCCCAGAGTGGTACACCATGTAGGCAGCGTGCTATAGTGGAAAATAGGTGTACAGATTTGACTTTGAATCCCAGCTCTGCCATTTATTAGTTGTGGGACTTTGAGCAAGTTATTTGACTTCTGTAAGGCTCACTTTCCTCATCTGTAAGATGTCAGCAATAGTGTGATCTTACCAGATTGTTTTTTGTGTTAAAGTGTATGTCAAGGCTGGGCGTGGTGGCTTACGCCTGTAATCCCAGCACTTTGGGAGGCGGAGGTGGGCGGATCACCTGAGGTCAGGAGTTCGAGACCAGTCTGGCCAACATGGTGAAACCCCATTTCTACTAAAAATACCAAAATTAGCTGGGCATGGTGGCATACCCCTGTAATCCCAGCTACTCGGGAGGCTGAGGCAGGAGAATTGCTTGACCCTGGGAGGCGGAGATTGCAGTGAGCCGAAATCGCACCACTGCACTCCAGCCTGGGTGATAAGAGCGAGATTCCGTCTCAAAAAAAAAAAAAAGTGTATGTCAAGTGTAGACATGTGGTAGGTGCTCAATATATTTTAGGTATAAGAAAAATAATAACTACCATGAGGCTGGTCATTTGCTTATTGTTTCTTGTCTCTAAACCCTCCCTTCTATACTCTGCTCTGTGAGGCTGGGGCTGAAACTCTGCCAGCCACCCTTCCCAGACTCCTTTGCCCGCTCTGTTAGGTTCTGCCAGTAGCGGGTGCTGCAGGGAGACAGGGGAGGACTCACTTCTTTCTGTTTCCTTTCAGTATTGCTGGGGTACCAGCTAGGCAGCACCACCTCCTCCTCTGAGGGACCCCACCTCTATAGGGTCCCTTTCTTGCATTTTTAGATTCTCACAACCTCAACTCGACTCTTTGTTCCCCCAGCCTAGGGGAGTTAGCTTCTTCTTGCAGTTATCTCTGTGTTACTTAGTGTTCTCTTTCTGCTTTTCAACCCTTTCACACCAGTAAAGTCAATCTCTTATATTCAATTATCTCTCTGTGGAAATACCTAGAGTGGTTTCTGTTTTCCTAAGGGGACGCCTAACACTCACACCATAGCTGTGTATGGTAGTAGGTATTAAATGCCCTGTGGGTGGTATAGAGATCCGAAAGGGCATCACGGGGAAGGCACAGAGACCAAGGATGCAGAGGAGGGAATGGGGACAGATGTGAAGGCCAGTCTCAGAAGATGCAAGTCCCAGGCTTGGTGGTGGGTGACACAGTACAAGCTGGCAGGTAGGGAAGAGTCCAGACTGATTGAAACATGGGCTTTGTATTAGGCTGGGGCATATCATGATGCTGGAAAGGCAGGTTGCAGCTAGAAGTAGAAGGCTTAAATGCCACAGCCTGGGGACAGGGAAGATGCAATTTAGAACTATAGACAGAGACTGAAGGCCAAGAGAGGAAAATGCAGCTGTATTCTCAGTCCTTGAGGCAGAGTGGGGTGGTGGATGTGGGCTGGACCTCCAGTAACTGGCTATGTGATCTTAGGCGAGTCATTTTGCTTCTCAGATCATTGATGCTGCCCTCTCTAAAGTAGATTCTAAAAAATCTAGTTTGGAAATAGAAAACTCTTTGCCAGTATAAGGAGTTACTTATGTTAAATGTTATTCTGACTGCATTCCAGCCTGGGTGATAGAGACCCTGTTTCAAAAAAAAAAAAAAAAACGAAACAGAACAAAAACTATTCTGGGTGGTGGGGAGGAGTGGCTCTGGGGGAGGAGATTCAGGAGTGGGTGGAGGCGAGGGTTGTATTTTCAGGCTGGGAAAGAAAGGAGAGTGGGAGCCCAGTGAGGAAGAATTTGGGGAAGGCCTCAAGGGGTGTGACGGTCCACACTTAGACTGGGAGGAAAGGGTGGGTAGAGAATGAGGGAAGGAATGGAAAAAGAGACACGTCTAGGTGATGGGCATGGAACGTGTGAGAAATGGAAGGGTGTGGGAACCCAGACTTGGGAGTTTGAGCCACTGTAGGCAGAGGCCGACCCCACAGGGTTGGGAGGGGAAGGTGCCCTCACTTTTTACGGCCCCAAAGATCCTGTAAACAGAGAGCTATTGGCCTCCCTTGGGGTAAGCCTAGGGTTGCTAGGAATCTCTGAGAAGTGTCTGCTTTTCTCTACTTCCCACCTGTTTTATGTCTCCTGGGATGGAAGACATGGTAGAGCTACAAAAGCATGCTGCCAATCCTGAATTCAAGAAAATGGACTTTGTCCCAGCCTAAAACACGGAGGAAAAAAATGTCCTTGGAGAGTATGTATGTGACAGAGCCCGCGATACACACCCAGGTAGCGAGAGGGCAGAGCGGGGGGCCTGTAAGACTCTGTTCACTCATCCTGAGCCCAGACCTCTGGGCAGGAAGCCTCGTTCTTTTAAAAGCAAACTGCTTGTTTTTCCCTGCATGAATAATGTATGTTCTTTAAAAAACACAAAGAGAAAATACTGATAAGCAAAAAGAAGACATAAATCATCCACAACTCATCACCCAGCTGCATATTTATGCTTCCAGATATTTTTTCTGAATTTGTACATGGAAATGTAAAAAATGGCATCATTTATATTATCTGTAACCTGCTCTTTTCACTCCACAGTTCATCGTGGCCATCTTTCCGTGTCACTAAATGTACTTCTGCAGTATCTTTGTAAATGATATCACAACCAGATAACAACGACAGTAATTTGTATAGTGCTTTATTGCTTACAAAGCACTGGGCGTCCATTATCTTATTTCAGCTCTTGGCCTTCCAGCATTAAGGTCTCTCCCCTAGGAAATTCTGCTTCCAAAAGAGGTACCCCTGCCTCCTTCACACCTGTGCCTCCCATGCCCCAGAAGTTGCCGCCATCTAGGGAAGGTTGCTGGCCAGGCCCCTTCTCCCTCTCCGCTTCTTGTCTGACCCTGCTGTCAACTTCTGTCCTTTTTGTCTCATTTTCTTGAGAATCCCTCTTCATAGTCTCAGAATTTCCTCCTGGCTGCCACCCTTGTCTTCTCTGCTTCATCTGTCCTCCCCTGTCTCCTCCTGCGTGTCTGTCCGCCCCCCTCCTCCTGTCCAGTTCTGCTTAAGACACAGGGTGACACACCTGGGAGGCTGGGAGCCAGAGCGGGCCCTCAGGATGGGACCCATCTCATCTCCAGAAATGACTGAGCAGAAAGTTCCCCTGTTGTTCACAAGTGGGGAGGGTTGGGGGCCAGACCCACAGACATCAAAGGGACAGGGCTGGGTAAAAAGTCCCGGGGTGTCCTCAGAGCTTCCACAGCTGTGCATAGGGACGTTTCTGAGTTCCCGTCTCCCTACCGCTGCCTCTCTCTTCCACATCTTGCTCTATTTCTTTCTCTCCTCATGACCTACCTGGCACCCCCATTCTTTCTTGTCCTCCCTCTGACATCTAGAGGCCTTGGTGCTTGATAGCTACCTCCCTCTGTGTGGAAGGACAGGGTAGGGAGAGAGGCAAGAAGGAATGCCCTCTGTCCCTGAACTAGCCTCACTTTTTGGTCCTGGAACTTCAGTCCTATCTTCATCCTGTGAGTGCCTCCCTTATGCCCCTCCGTCCTCCCTCCTCTTTCGTGGTGGGAGTGCTGAAGGTGGGGAAAGGCTGGACTCTGCCTGCAACTCAGGGCCTGCTAAGTCGGGGGAGGCCAAACCATTCAGATGTGCTGCCTTCACAGGACTGAATGAGGAGCATATTTCACAGGGCTGAATGAGGAGCATATCTAAGCTGGAGCTGGACAAGCTATGCAATTAGCCAAGATCCTGGGCAGGGGTCTAGATCTCCTGGCTTTGGAGAAGGGCAAATATTTCAGAGTTAGGGAAATCCAGATATCCACGCCCAGTGGTCACCCCACCCCTCACCACACCCACTCTGAACACTTAACCCATGGCCCATCAGGCCACTTTTCAACAGCAAGGACATCAGAACTCTGAGCCATGTGGCCCCTTTAAAGAGCCTTGCCTCAGCCAGGCATCAGCTGCAGCTGAGGACTTGATCTCCAGCTCCTATCTCACCAAGTACCCTTCCCATCTGACCGTGCATCTGGGGCTCGCCAAGCACCTTGTGCTCCAACTGTGTACCAGGGACTCACCAGGTACCTTCTGCACTATGTGCCCAGGGCTCCCCAAGCACCCTTCACTTCAGCTTTGCATCCAGGGTCCAGGGGCTCACCAAGTATCATCTGCTCTAAACCCATCCCCAGCTCCGCCCACCTGGATTCCTTATTTGGCACACATTCAAGAGGATGCTACATTCCCCACCCTCTCCAGCAGTGGATGGTGCCACCCTAGTGATCACTTACTAGTGGGCCCTTGGCCGAGTAACCCAGAGGGGCTCAATTTCATGGTGGATGACCAGGAGATGAGCCAGGTGGTTCAAGCTCTCTGCCTCCTGTGCAAAGAAAGGGGGTGGACAGGGAGTGTCAGTACTTTGTCAATCGACCTCACAGGGCTTGGAGGAGACCAGAACTTCAGTCCTACCCCTGGGAGCAGGTGGTGTTGGCCTGAGGAGTTGTGCATGGAAGCCTCTGTCTGGAAGCAGGAAGACCTTCGCTGTGGGTTGGTGGTCACATACTAACATCCCCCTTGTTCTTAGCCCTCAACAGAAAGTGTGAGAAGATGCCAAACAGCTCATGGACCAAGGGAGGAGCTTCCACAGTGTGTCGACACTGGGCCAAGGGCAAGGTCCAAAGTGTCTACTCCAGGACTGCCCCTTGGCTGGACATCTAAGACCTGGTACTCTGCCATCCAAGCTCCCTGGGACTTGGAGCGTGGTATTATGGGGCGGGATAAAACACGTTGGTATGAGCAGGTGTTGGAAGCTGAGCTCTCACGTCCTTGTACCCCATTCTTCTTCCTACTTGGTGACAGCCAGGAACCACCCTCTGCTCCATAGCCAGAGCCTAGAGGAAGAATAACTGTGAGCCTAGAGGAAGAGGAACCTCATCCTGCTGCCACCGAGGCCTGGCTCAGTGGCACAGCTCACTTGACTTCGGACCATTTCCACCTCCTCCCCCAGGCCTCTGGGCCTCTCTCCCCAGAGAACTCCAACCTGTTCTCCAAGCCCCCACAAAGATGCATCAGTTGTTCCTGAGCTTAGAGGGGGTAGGGTATGAGATCCATAGTCCCCAGCACCCATTCTTGGGTGGAGGACCTGCCACAAGGCCACAGGGACAGTTTTGAGGGTGTAGGGACCAGCCCCACAGGGTCGGTGGGTCTCTCCCTGTGTGCGGCGACGGGAGAGTGTGGAAATAAAGACACAAGACAAAGAGATAAGAGAAAAGGCAGCTGGGCCCGGGGGACCACTACCACCGATGCGCGGGGACTGGTAGTGGCCCCGAATGTCTGGCTGCGCTGTTATTTATTGGATACAAAGCAAAAGGGGCAGGGTAAAGAGTGTGAGTCACCTCCAATGATAGGTAAGGTCATGTTGGTCATGTGTCCACTGGACAGGGGGCCCTTCCCTGCCTGGCAGCTGAGGCAGAGAGAGAGAGGAGACAGAGAGAAAGACAGCTTATGCCATTATTTCTGCATATCAGAGGCTTTTAGTACTTTCACTAATTTTGCTACTGTTATCTGGAAGGCAGAGCCAGGTGTACAGGATGGAACATGAAGGCAGACTAGGAGCGTGACCACTGAAGCACAGCATCACAGGGAGACGGTTAGGCCTCCGGATAATTAATGATTAATGATATTCATATATAATCATGTCTATGATCTAGATCTAGTATAACTCTTGTTGTTTTATATATCTTATTATACTGGAACAGCTTGTGCCCTCGGTCTCTTGCCTCGGCACCTGGATGGCTTGCTGCCCACATGAGGGATGGATGGTAAACATTCCCTTCTTTTATGCTCACCTGTCTTCTCCCAGCCAGCTACAGGTTTTTTTTTCTGGAGTTCTGTCTGAATCTGGGGAAGAGGAGGGGGACCAAGACGGGTGTTTCTGTATTTTAGTCGCTGCATTTACTGTTCTGCCTCTGTGGTAGGTGTTCATCCTTCCTTCTCCAGGTCAACCTGTTGTCTGTCTGCAACTGTCTCTCAGATAGGAGACATATCTTCCCTCCCCAAAGCTTCCCTGTAACGTTGGGAAGTCCCTCCTGAAGTCCAACCTCCATCTATCTTGCTACCTAGTTAAATCCGCTTCTTTTCTAGGACTCGGACAGCAATAGAGCTTATTTCCTAGCATCCCTACATCCTTCCCCCAGAAGTACTTCTGGGCCAGCCACCACCTGCCCATCTTTGCAGGTGCAGCCCCGACGGCATATTTCTGAAGCCCTCTTTTCTTAGACTTCCAATCCCTTCCTTAAGCTCTTCCACATCCAGACGATCGGCACTGTGAGGGTTAGGGGGCATAGGTAGTGGGGAGAGGGGTTGACCCCACTGCTGCCCTGCAGGCGTGTAAAAATGCAGGCATGCCTGTGTGCTCTGTGTGAGTGTGCAGGTCTTAGAGCCAGGGCTTGCGTGGAGTCTGTCTACCCTTCCACCCTCCTGGAGGCCTCTCAGAGACCCAGCAACAGAAGGCAGGGTAGCCCAAACTCCCCAACTTTTCCCTTAGCTGCGGTTCTGCTGGTAACCATTAGGGGTCACTGTTGCTTCAGTCACCAATGCAGGGCAGGGGAGGGGTGGGGCTCCACACAGGCGGTCCTTGCTGCCCACCCTGACACTGTGGGGGTAACAGGGTAGTTGTTGTCATAGAGACGGCCTCACGCAGACTCGTGCCCACTCCACTCTGGTGTGAGGGAGCTGTGGTTTGCAGGACAGCTGCTGGCGGGCGTGAGCAAGGGTGCACAGAAAGGCTCATCTCGCCAGACCCAGAGCGTGTGGCATGTGTGTGGCATGGCAGCTATGCCCCAAGCCCCTGGGTGCAGGAAACTAAAGAGTTCTGAGCCATGGGCAGCCCCTCCCGCTGCCACCCCCTTCGTCAAGGTTTGAAGTCATTCTTTTGCAACCCTTCCCTTTCAAATGCCCTCATGGCACTGGCAGAAAAGCCTGGGAGCTGGCTCTCCTGTGCAACATCCACATGCCTCAATGGTGTCTCTACACGTGCGATGAACACTGAGATTCTGGCCTCCCAGGATAACCACAGGGTGCCAGACGCACAGACCCTGCCCTGCTGTGTGTTCCCTGGCTTGGGTGGGGGCATCTGGCATGAAGAGGTGATGTCATCAGGGCCTCTCCCCTGCCCCATGTCTGCCCACTTAAAGTCTGTCCTATGACACTCCAGAAAATACCTACCCAGTGGACCGATATAACAAACACAACAAGGGAAGAAATTAAGATGAGGTGTTGGGGACTGGTTGGTTCTGCTTGGAGGCCAGACACAAAGGTTCCCTGCCGGGCTCAACCACTTCTGGTCCTGAGCAGGAGATAATAGCAAGATTGCCCTGCCTCACTGCCATGGCAACCTTGGCTGCTCGGGTCCTCATGGAGGTGGTGTTTCACAGCAGTGTATTTATCCTGTGTCTCTGCCTTAGGGTCACCACCTCGAGTCCCAGAGGACGGAGAAAGGAAGTTCATCCAGTGTTAACACCATGTAGATGGAGAGATAATGGGCTGCCTGGGACCAGGGTACAAACGGGCCTCAGCATTTATTGTGCCTTCTCCAGTCTTCCCATGAGAGGCAGGGGTGGGGGTGGGGCTGGGTGAGGGTGAGGGGAGGGAGGAAGATGAGGCTCTGAAAGCCTTAAGCATGCAGGGCTAATCATTGAGGGGAGGAACTAGAGAAAGGGTGACTGTACTCCAAGGGATGCCCCTGGAGGAAAGGAGGAAGGAGCACCAAGCTTGGGGAGCCCTGGGTGGGGCAAGAGGAGAGGAGGAGGTGAGGGTGGGGAGGCTGGGAACCACTCCCCAGGCCCCTGGGTTCTCCCCATGCCACCTGGTCAGTGGAGCTGAGGGGAGGAGGTGAAAAGCAGTGGCAAGCAAGGCAGTCATGTGGACCCCCCGCCCCCTTCCCACACATGCATGGAGAGTGCCCCAGGCCTGCTTCTGATTGCTCATCTGATTTCAAACATGTCAGTGGCCCTACCTGTCCAGAGGAGACCCCAAACTGAGGGGCAGGGCCTCTAGGGTGGGCGGGCCCCCTCTTCCTAGTCTGAGTGGGGTCCCTTGCTCTGAGGGCAGGACGTCTGTCCCTGACCTGATCTCTACTCCTCCGGTTTTGACCCTGCTTTCTTTCCCCCAAGGGACTCAGAATCTGAGAAACTCCTATGGTGAGACTCCTCTGCCCACCCCCACAGCCTTCCCTGGTCCTGTTCTCTGCCCCACCCTCGGCCACCCCTTGCCCTGAGCGGGGGTGGGGGTGAACATTCAGGCATCTCAGCCACAGAGGTCGGGTCTCTTCCTCTCTCCCCATGGGAGGCCAGCCAGCCAGGGAATGAGGTGCCCCTCAGTGCCCCGGACCCCCATTTTGAGGGCTGCAGTCTCTTGGGGTGGGTGAGGAGTCAGGCTCTGCATCGGTGGGAGGCAGGGAGCCCCGGGTCCCCCGGCACTCCGGGCTGTAGTAGAAGGAGAGGAGGCGAAAGGAGGGCCGCAGCTCCTCCTGTATGCTGTCCAGGATGTGTGTGAAAGATGGGCGCAGGCGTGGGTTCGGCTGCCAGCAGCGGCTCATCAGCTCCTGCCTGGTGGGTGTGGGGAGCAGGGTCAGAGGCATCCGGGAGCCCCTGCCGCACTCTCAGCCTCCTGCACTGAGGGTCAGTTGGTGGGAGTGGGGATCGTGGGCCATTATGCCTGGGAGAGTGAGAACGGATTAAATGGGAGTCTTGGGGGTTTGGGATGGGGGGGTGGCACTCATAGCTGAGGGTCAGTGGATGTCAAAGCATCAGAGGAGGTGAGCCAGAATCATGGGGCCGGGTGGGGGAGGGTTGTAGGTAGATCAGCAACGAGGAAGGGGCAGGGGAGGTGACTCACAGCTGAAGGGGACAGCCATCCAGCTCCTCCAGGACCCCGCCATCCATGACAAACTTCAGCACCTGCTCATTGGACAGGCCCTGGTAGGGTTGTTCAGCCAGGGTCACAATCTCCCAGAGTACCACGCCGAAGGACCTGGAGGGCATGCAGGAGCTCCTGAGCCCAGCACCCTTCGTGCTGCTCAGTGCACTCCAAGGGAAGGGGGTTCCAGGCCCCTCCCCAGATCCCGCCTCCACATCCCTGGAGCCCTGTGCTCCAGCTCGGCCCCACCAGACATCCGAGTGGGTGGTGAAGATCCCATCTTTGAGGGACTCGGGGGCCATCCAGCGCACGGGCAGCAGCCCCTTCCCACCCTTGCGGTAATAGTCTGTCTCATACACGTCCCGAGTCATCCCGAAGTCTGGAAAGTGAGGGTGAGGGTGGAGGAGATGTGGGGCATAAGAGCCACACACTAGCTCCTGCCCCTGGGATACCTCTTCCAATCTTCTCATCCTCCAGAGTCACCAAGAACCCTGGAAAGTAGGGGCTCAATGGACCTCAGAGCTCATCCCATTCAAACCCCTCTGCCCTTGGACAAGAGACTAAGATCCAGGGTGGGGGTGACTTGCCAAGGGTCTCACAGGCTGTCAGGACCAGGGCTGTGGGTCTCCTGATGCCTAGCTTAAGGGAGTCTCTCTACTTTTCAGGCCGCCCTCATCTGCCTGGCACCGTCTGTACCCCCGATCTTGACGGTGAAGTCCTGGGACACCATGCAGTTGCGGGCTGCTAGATCTCGGTGCACAAACTTGTTGGCAGCAAGGTAGGCCATGCCGTCCGCAATCTCACCAGCCATTTGGATCATTTCCCCCAATGCTGGCTGTGGGAGCCCAGGGTTGTTCTAGAGCCAAGATTGGGGGCTGATGAGGAAGGAACCCAGAGGCTGGTCTCCTGTCCAGAACTGGCCCCCACCTCCCACACTGTGCCCAACCCTTCTCTCACTCCCCAGGGTCTTCCTGGTCCCTACCTCTGCCTCAGGCCGCAAAGATCGAAGATGGCTCTTGAGGTCCCCACGGGTCATTAACTCCATGATGACCAGAGTTGGCTGGCCCTGAGACACCACACCCAGGAGACGCACCTGGGACAGACAAAGGGCCTAGCAGACCCCCTAGTTCCCCTTGACCCATTTGGCTAAAAGTCTGATCTGCTGTGACCACAGTCTGACTCAGACACCAAACCTGACCCTAACCCCAACCGTGACTATAACCTGACTCCTGACCTAACAATGACCCTGACCCTAACCCATGACCTTCATCATATCTGATGATCATCACAGTCATGAACTTGGTCCAACTTTGGCCTTGAGCCCAATCAGCACTCTAATAATGAGCTGGACGCCCAATATTGAGCCCCAATCATGACTGATCTCAGCCCTAGCCATGACTCTACAGTGGCCCTACTATGACCCTGTTTGACTCTAACCCTAACCATGACCTTCACCCCAATTAGGATCCCAACCATCGTCCCAATCTTGACCTTAATGGTGCCCTAACCTCATCTCTGACCCTTTCTTTCTTACCACATGACCTTTACACTAATTATGACCCTGACAATGCCCTTGGCTCTCCCTTACCACATGGTGACACTTGAAGGCTTTCATGACAGAAGCTTCCTTGAGGAACTCAATGCATTCCCGTGGGCTGGCCAGCTCATTCACTGTCTTCAGGGCCACGGGTGTGGACTCCTCTCCAGCCTCAAGTCCTCGTGCCAGCCCCTCATATACCATCCCAAAAGAGCCCTGGCCCAGTTCCCGGATTATCGAGATCTGCTCCCGAGGCACCTCCCATTCATCAGGGATGTACACTGCAAGGAGGTGGAGGGTCACAAAACAAGGATGCTGCTCTCTGCCACACCTCGCCCCCCAACTTCTCTTCTCCTCTTCTGAAGGGCTCTGGTCCCAAGGCTATCTTCTGCAAGAAGGTCTCCTGGAAATCTGTCTCTGCTCCTCTCCTGTCTCCCTTTCCCACACCACCTGTCCACCCACTCCCAGACCTACTATCAGAGGCGCTGAAGTACTCCGGATTCACAGAAGCATACAGGGTTCTATTTCTGCAACGGGAGGTGAGGGGGTCAGGCTGGAAGGGTTCTCAGGAAGGAATGAGCAACATCAGAAGAAGGAAGAAGGATATTTCAAGGAGGAGGGAAGTTACTGACCACACCCCCAGCCTTGGTCAGGGTGACTCCTGGGGATCCCTAAGTACCCTCCAAGCTGGCCTTGGCCCTATTCCTGAGATCTGACAGGGAATAGGGAGCACAGAGGAGTAAAGGGGCTTCTGCCCTGTCAGCTAGTCCCTATAGCCAAGCTGATCAAGGTCCAGCCCCATTTTCCTCTTGCAGTCAGCCCTGGAAGGATCTGACATCAGACATTCTGGAACACATCCCCAGGCCTCCTGCTTCTCCTCCAGCTTTATTATTTCTCAGCTTGGGTGCACAAACTCTCACACCTGACATGTGGTGTGAGAGTGTGGTGACCCACAATCCCAGTGTGGCTGGACTGAGGGGTTTCCTAGGATGTGGAACTTTTACTGATAAAACCAGGAAAGTCCTAGGCTAACCAGGATGAGTTGGTCACCCTAGCTGAGAGGTATGTTTCCTCCATGCCACTGCAGGGGAAGAGTTACTGCCTGTATGGAAGACCTGTCTTTCTGCTGTCTCATCTACCTCCCTTTGACAGACTTTATGATGAGGGCTCAGGGAGAAAAGGGGGTGGGGACCGGTGGGACTTATCATCACCTCTTCTTGCCGTAGAAGAAACCAAGGGCAGCAAGAACGATGAGCAGCGTGAGCCCCACAGGGGTGGCAGTGAGGAGGACATGCAGCCCCCCAGCATCCTCCTCCTCTGGCAGTCAGAGGGCAGCAGAGGGTAGAGTGAAAGATGTAGAAGTCAGAGGGAAGGCCATGCTTCTCCTTCCATGTTGGGAGGTGAGGATGGGGAGGGATGCGGGGGAGGGGCCTGTGGTGGGCTGGGGACCAGGTAGGGCTGTTCGGTGATACAGGTCTGTGACACAGGCTGTGTATACCTGGGCCAAGGATGTAGAAGGCAACACTGTCTGTCCAAGAGCCATTGCCAGCCAGCGAGGTTGCCCTAACCCTGGCAGAGTAGTTTCCAGGGGGCAGCAGGGCCAGGTGGACTCCCCCAAACTTCGCATATCGAAGACGGGACACACACAGCACTGTGGCCTCCTGAGAGTAACGCAGAACAGCTGGCTGGGAAGGCGATGTAGGCACAAAATGGGGCTGGGATGGGGATCCCACGGGCACCTACCTCTCCCAAGCGGCGGTACTTGATTTCGTACTTGAGGATGAGTCCATTGGGGTCTGGTGGCTCTAGCCAGCGCAGGAGGACACTGTTTTTGCTGGAGGCTTCCCAGGCCACCTTTCCTGGAATACCATCAGCCTCTCCTGCGGGAAGGGGCATCCAGCAGCCGGGCCAAAAGTGGTTCATCTCACCTTATGTTCAAACCCAAGCTAAACTGGGCTGAGCTGGGAGGTGGGGAAAGCTTTGGGATTATGGGAACTGAAAGCGGCAAGCAAAGCGAGGCTCTGGGGTTAGCGAGAAATCAAATCCCAAACCTTTGCACAGGGTCCTTGGGGTCGGTGATGGGGGTAGAAGGTGTGTGTGTGGGTCACCTACTGTGGGGCATGGTGCGCGCAAAGACGAAGGTGGCGGCGCTGCAGCCCACGGTGTGCGCCGCGTGGTTGCAGGCATGGATGTCGATCCGGTATTCCGTGAAGTGGCGCAGGCCGCTCAGCACCGCTCGCTCACGGGGCACCTTGTCCTCCTGGATCTCGAAATCCGAGCTGTTGCCCCCCAGCCGGAGGGGCCCAGCTGCCCGGCGGTGCCGCCCTGAGTCCCTGGGGAGAGCGAGTCAGCGCCAAGGCCCAGCCCCTAAAGCCACGCCCCTCAGCACCTGCCCTAGTCCTGCTCACCTTTGGGGGCTCTTGTTGATGGACGTCACCTTCCAAGGGGATCTGGGGAGGCCAGGAGTAGCCCTATCAGGCCTGTCCGGATGCACCCCTGTGCCCTCTGCAGCGCATACCGCCTCCAAAAGCACCCACAACCCGGGACCCACCCACAACCCGGGACCCGCCCACACAAGCAAGGCCCCACCCACAAACCCCGCCCCTCCCGCAAGACCCGCCCCTCACAGGCCCCACTCATCAGACCCGCCCAGGCCGCGCGCGCTCTTCGCACATGGGGATGGTGATTGCGTTGTGTAGAAAGTTTTCAAACTTCTTCTGGAACGAGGCCTCTTGCGCCTCCAGCGGGGGCAGAACCTGACCAGGAGGTGGGTGCTGGCAAGGGCAGCAGTTAGACTCCATCTCGGCCTCAGGATCCCCGTCTTCGCGGTCGAAGCGCGGATCGTTGTTGCTGGTGGGCAGCCGCAAGCCTGGAGCCGCAGCGGGAAGACACTAGTAAGACAGGCGGTCTACCCGCCCCTGATTCCCCAACCTGCCCCGGCCCTGCGCCTCCGTCTCCCCTTCCCCACCCGCCCCGCAGCCGGCCTGCGCGTCGTCCCTGCGCACCGCGGTGGCAGTAGTCATTGAGGTAGAGGTCGCCGTCCTCTGCCAGCCGCTGCCAGAGCACCAGGTAGTAGGTGAGGTTCCCATTGCGCTGGGTCGGTGGCTTCCAGCGCACCAGGAGGTGGGAAGAGGAGTTGGACGTGGAGATGACGTCTTGGGGCACCGTGGGAGCTAGGAGTGCGAGAAGGATGCAACTCAGGGGTTGTGGGTCTTCCTTCTGAATACTATCTAGTAATGAGCCCCCCTTTCTGGGGTCCAACAGCCTTGTTCTCCTGAAGAATAGGTGATCCTCATCCCTGGCTTCCTAGAACTCAATGTTTTGTTTTTGTCCTCCCCTTCTCTGCCATAGGCCCTTCAGTTCCCTCAGCTATTGACCCTGGACTGTCCCAAACCCAGTCCTGCAAGGACCTAGGCAAATGCTCCCACTTCTTTCTAGGACTCAAGCATCTGGCCTTCCAGCCTCTGTGGGCCAGGTGTTCAGTGCCCCGGCTTCTCTATTTCTGGGGCCTGTGCTCCCCTGTTCTCATGGATGCAGGCGTCTGACTGACTCTTGCACCCTCCAAATGCCTACCTGCAGGCAGCGTTCGGAGGTAGATGATGGGACTCTGGGCTCCTTGATGGGGGCTGTCCTCCTCAGTGGTTAGCGTGATGGCCCGCACAAACACTGCGTACTGTGTCCAAGGCTTGAGGGAGGCTAGGGTCACCCCTGGCTCCTGGGTGCGGCTTAGGGGCAGCTCCACATCCAGCAGGTTCCAGCTCTGGGTTCCACAAGCATCTGGACCCACGTGCTCTGTGGCATTCTGGAATGGGCTGAACACCCATCCCCAGAGCTGAGGGGTCATTCAACCCCACCCTCAAGTTCTGGCACCCCCCCTCTGAATCACCCCAGGACTGTCATTGTCCTTCCAGTATGCATGAGGGCAAAGCCATGACTCCAGCCACCTGTTAGACCCTGGCAAGGGGTGGTGGGGGAGGAGGGACAGTGATATCTGTGTCGGTGAAATTTGTAATGCTATATCTCCTCATCCTTAGCAGGGAATATCAAGTTCTAGTTTCAATGAATATTGAAAAAATCTTGCACTGTATAAATAAAACAAGAAAGTGTGTGTGAAAGAGTCCCCTCTCCTAGAAACAGCAAGCAATAAGGTTATCCTAATCCCCCTAAGTGTAATTGCCTGGAACCAGGAACAGGAGACTGCTCCCTTCCCAGTGTTTTTTGGAGGTTTATGAGCCTCCCAAACTATAGGCAAAATTTTGTGCATGTGTGTTTTCTAGAGAGAGGGTTCCTAGTTTCAACAGCTTCTCAAACATGTCCATGACCCTAAAAGGCCAAGACCCACTGCCACAGGGAAATTAAGGGGCCAGAGGCAACTAGTGCTCGCTGCCTGAAGGCCAGTTTCGGGGCAGGGCTTGGGGAAGCATCACTGGCTTTAGGGGTAGAAGAGGGCTCCCTGGGGGAGATGACAGTGGGCCCCACATGGGAGATAGCAGAATAGACCATGGGAGACAATGGAACATCACATTGATGTTCATGATGATTTGTTTCTTTGGACTGGGAAGGGGGTGATGGAATTCATGTTGAGCCAGGGACAAAACTTGAGGGAGGTCAAATTGGGTGGTGGTGGGGGAACTTGTAGCCCAGCTGGAAGTGCCTGCCTTTGTTGGGACCTATAAGTAGGATAGTCCAGGAGCAGATTGGGGGGGTGGGGGCTCATAGTGGGTGTCATGGGAGCAGGTGTCCTGTGAGGCATGACACACTGAGCAGGTCTGGGTCTGTTTGGAGTCAGGACTGGGCAGGATCTGCAGTGTGTGTCTCTGAGGGAGCATAGCTGCAGCCACGCTGCAAGACAGTGATGTTAGGGAAGCTTGTTGAAGGGCTCCCAAGGTTCTCTGCTCTTTGAGCCCAGAGACAGCTGTGTATAGTTGTGTAGATTGTGAAGTGCACAAGCCGGGGAGCTGGGGGAGATTCACATTGTAGTCATGCCAGGGCTCCTTAGAGTGAGGTCCACAAACCAGCAGCTTCAGCATCTCCTAGGAGCTTATTAGACATGTGGCTTCTTGGGCCCTGCTCAGGATTAACTGAATCTGAATCAGAATCAGTGGGGGGCGATGCCCAGGAATCTGTATTTAACAAACTCTCCAGCTGCCCATGCTAGAGACCTTCACCTACCACTGAGACCTAGGAGAGTCTTGGCCATTTGAGTGGGTCTCCTACAACTGACTTCCTTCCTGTATCCTCCCAAGCCAGACCCTGAGCCAGTGGTCAGCTAAGTCCTCTCCATTTTAATTCACAGGAAATGCTTCTAAGCCAGGTGGCCTCTATCTTCTATAATATCTACCAGAGAGAGAGCATGAACTCCTTACTCCCGCCTTCCCAGCCTGCATCTGAAATCCACTTCCCTCCTCTAAGGATATCTCCTTTTGATTTCTAACCGTGTTTTTGGAGAAGTCTTTCCTGTGGTCTAACCACTATCCTTACTGTTAGGGTCAGTTGACTCTCTCCAAAGAAAAGAGCAGCTGTGGTCCCTGGCGGCCCCTGCTCCCTCCCTTCCTAAGGCTTAAATGAAATGCTGGCAGAGCTGCTCATAAAACCGGCCAAATTAGTGGGAGCTCCCCAAACCGCTGCTGGAGCAGGAGCGTGTGGTCAGTGTAGAACATTAGCATAATGAAGCGAAGTTTAATGATCCAAGCCTTCCCAGCAGGATGGCTCTCCTGGGCTCTCAGAAGCCCTGTCTTCTCCATTTCACTTGGTGAGGGGAAACCGAGGCATGGAGGCATGAAGAAGGTGAGGGAAGAGAGCCAGACCTGGGCCCTACCAGCGAGTACAACTTGCGGGTCCTGGCTTCCTGGGTCTTCATAGCCTCGCTGAGCTCCGCCCTCACCTGCCTGTCGTCCCGAAGAAATTGGCCTCGTCTGGTCCCGCCCCCGCTCCGGCCCCGCCCCCGGCACTCACGACTCCTTGTAGTACACGATGAAGCTGAGCAGGTCGCGGGCCTCCAGTGGCTCATAGCGCTCCCAGCGTAGCAGGATGCGGTCTGCCTCCGTCACGTTGGACACGAAGCGCAGGGTGCGAGTCTGGCCTGGCTGGGGCGAGGGGCCTGCTCTCAACCGCGCCTGCCAGCTGCTTGAGCGCCCACCCTGACCCCGCGGCATCCCATTCCCAGTGAGACCTCTGAAGAGAACTTCTCAGACTGTCCCCCTCGAGCTTTCTCCCTCCCCCGGGTGTGCGTGTCTAGTGTGTGGCCGCGTGTCCACCGGTACTGGGGTTGGGGTCTCACAGGCGGCGCGGTCTCCGTTGGTGCGGGGGTTGATCTCAGCCTTGTTCTGCCGACCTCGCGTGCCTGTCACCTCCTCCAGTCGGTAGATGTGCTCCAAGCAGAGGCGGGGGTTGAAGGCGAAGTAGATCTTGCCCACGGGAATGGTGAGCCCCGCGGCCACCCAGGACCCTAGCTGTTGTAGGTTCTGGTTGTCCAGCACGTAGAGAGTGTAGTTCCTGGGGGAGGCCAGGGGACCTTGCTCTGCGGGGAGGTGGGGGCAGGAGGTGGGAAAGGGGATGGCTTATGGGTTCCTCCTGGAAGGGTTTTGCTGGGCCCGGGGAGAGGGGCACTCAGTGGCCGGCTCACACCAGCACACCGGGGGCATTCGTGCATACCCACTCCGTGCCACTGACCAGGAGTATGATGTCTGCCAAGTCACCCCATCTTTTGGTTTTCCTCATCAGTGAAATGGGGTCCGCAGCTTCCCTGCCCCCATCCTTCCCTCGACTCTCTCTGAACTGAGCATGTGCTATGTGCCAGACTGTGGAGGCTTTGGAGACACCAGGAGGAGTAGTACTCAGCCTGGGCCATTCCTCTCCAGCTGAGGTGTGGACACCCTCGGCGTACATGCAATGTGTCTGGAGACGTGAGAAGCCACAGAGAGCCACTAGACTAGATGGTAACTTTTTTTTTTCCTCACTCTGTCACCCAGGCCAGAGTGCAGTGGCACAATTGTGGCCCACTGTCGCCTTGACCTCCAGGGCTCAAGTGATCCTCCCACCTCAGCAGCTTGAGTAGCTGAGACTACAGGCATGCACCACCATGGTTGGCTAATTTTGTATTTTTTATAGAGACAGATTTTCACCATGTTGCCCAGGCTGGTCTCTAACTCCTAGGTTCAAGTGATCCTCCCACCTCGGCCTGCCAAAGTGCCAGGATTACAGGCGTAAGCCACCGCATCCGGCCTGGATAGTCATTTATTTATGTATGTTTTGAGCTGGAGTCTCCCTCTGTCACCCAGGCTGAAGTGTGGTGACACGATCTCAGCTCAGTGTAACCCCTCTCTCCCAGGTTCAAGCGATTCTCCTGCCTCAGCCTCCTGAGTAGCTGGGACTACAGGTGCCCACCACCACACCTGGCTAATTTTTGTGTTTTTAGTGGAGATGGGGTTTCTCCATTTTGGCCAGGCTGGTCTTGAACTCCTGACTGCATGGTGATCCCCCTGCCTCGCCCTCCCAAAGTGCAGAGATTACAGGCAGGAGCCACCGTGCCCAGCCTGGATGGTAATTTAAAACTTTCTTTTTTTTTTTTTGAGATGGAGTCTCTCTCTGTAACTCAGGCCCTAGGCTGGAGTGCAGTGGCACGATTTCGGCTCACTGTAATCTCCACCTTCTGGGTTCAAGCAATTCTCCTGCCTCAGCCTCCCAAATAGCTGGGATTAAAGGCACGCGCCACCATGCTCATCTACTTTTTTTGTATTTTTAGTGGAGATGGGGTTTCACCACGTTGGCCAGGCTGGTCTTGAATTCCTGACCTCAAGTGATCCACCTGCCTCAGCCTCCCAAAGTGCAGGGATTACAGGTGTGAGCCACCGTGCCCAGCTCATTCTTTTCATTTTAAAAAATCCTGGCTACATTATAGGTAGGCCTTGACTGGCAGATGATAGGAATGGGTTTCAAACCCAGGCAGTCTTGCTCTGCAGCTGACAGGACCAGATGATGACAATTATAGCCAACCGTTATAGAGTTATATGTGACTGTAATATATATTGTATATACTGTGTTCCAGGCATTGTTTTATGTGCTTTACACATAACAACTTGAGTAATATTCAAAACAGTCCTAAGAAGTAAGTAATGTTATATTAGCCCTATTTTACAGATGAGAAAACTGAAGACCAGAAAAGTTAACCTACTCAGAGTCACACGGCTAGTGAGTAGCAAAATTGGTTCCAGAGCCCATTCTCTTCACCACTGTTCTGGGAGTGTTGGAGGAAGGAGTGTAATAGAAGGAGCTGGTCAGAGGCCTAACCCTTACCCATCCACCATGGCGTCTCCCCGGATTAGTTTGAGGTTCTTGAAAAAGCCCAGGGACACGAGGGCAAAGGAGTGCTTGATTTTGAGGAAGCCAGTAATGGTTTCTACCAGCCCCAGGCTGTGCTGCAGCTGTGGCTCCAGGTTGTCTAGGGATGGGAAGACAGGGCTGGAGCAGGAGCAAGGAAGGTGATGGGTCTGTGGGGCAAGGGGGCTGAATGGGGGCCCCAGGAAGGTGGGCCCTCAGGACTGGGACCCAGGATGATGGAAAATCGTGCTGAGTTGGGTCATTGTAAGGGGTGTGTCTGGGAGGAAGGGTATGACCAGGAGGAGGGGTGTGGCCCCAAAGTAGGTACTGACAGCCCTGGCGAAGGTTGAGGATGAGGCTTCCCTCCACATGCGTGCAGCCCACAAGATCCTGTGCCGCCTGGATGGAGTCGATGGTCTTGATGCCTACCTTGCACTCTTTAGGGCACAGCCCCTCGCACTTGTGGCAGAATATGCTAGCAGGAGCAAGCAGATGTCCTGAGCCTTGGACCAGTTTGGGCCTCCTCAGGCCTCCTCACTGCTCCCAGGGTGCCCCCACCCTCCCTACACTCACCTGCTGCTGTTACGGGTGAAGCCAGAAGGGCACTGGGCCAGGCAACTGCCCTGGTGTATGCCGAAGGTGGAGGCGCGGCCGGGCACAGAGTGCAGGCTGGCACAGCGCTCAGCTGTGACACAGCGCCAGGACTCATACTGGTAGGTGCCTGGCGGGCAGGTCCACAGGCAGGCACCCTGGAAGTAGAGGTGGCGGCAAGCTACACAGGCACGAGGGTCTTCTGGCTGGCTGCAGCCCCCCAGGCATTCGGTGTGGCAGCACTCGCCCCTTGCTGTGCAAGCCATCCCATGGGGGCAGGGGCACACTGTGGGGAGAGTGGTGTGTTAGACATTGGCCATGACCCCTCAGTCCTGGCTGTCCTTCCAATGCTGGCCCCACCCTGTTTCTCTTGGGATGACACTCAATCTGCACCCAGGTCCCTCCCATTCAGATGACACTGGTTACCGACTCTGTTCCCCTCCGATGGGTTTCTTGAGGACAAGGACTGTGGCCGTCTGTGGCTCCCCACCTCCCACAGTGCCTAGTCCGGGGTGTCAGAGCTCAGGACACAGCAGTGACCTTGTCCATCAGGGTTGTTGCTCTCCAGCCTGCTGTCCTGTCTATCCTATCTAGGCCTGGTGCCCAGATCATGGCTGGGCATGGTGCCAGGGTGAGCGGGCCAGCCTCTCCTGAGCAGCTAGGCCCAGGGGCCTGGGAGTGTGTGCAGGGAGGGGTCGACATCTGTCGTTTTACCCATGCTCCTGCCCATACCGCCCCCACCTCAGCTCCCTGCCCTGGGCAGGAGGTGGCTCCAAGCAGCAGTGGGAGGGTTTGGGGCTGGAGGCCCAGTCGCCTAGAAACTGCACAGTGGTAGCTGGCTGGCTATGGGAGCGATCTGTGGGGTAGGGGTCAGCCAGGTCGTGTTGACACTGTACATGAGAGGATGCGCAGCAGCTGTGTTTACAGCCAACAGGGAGGCATCAGGGAGGTGGGGTGCAGCCGATACAGCAGGGATCTTGTTACTCTCCTGCCCGCCCTGCTGCTGAGACACTGGGGGTGAGAGGAGCTGACCTCCAGGAGCTGAGTGGAAAAGACCCCCAGGTTGGGGTCCCCAGATCTGCTCCCCACCTCTGAAAGGTTTTCCTTTCCTTTCCTATAATGTTTTGCTTCCTCCTGCACCAGCCATCCCTCTTTTTTCTCCTTTCCCCTTTCTCTACTGCCTTTTTCCTCTCCTTGCATCATCCTAAAGGTCCCACCTTACACCTTTGCTCTCACCTGTTCAGTTCTTCATTGATCATCTCCTTTCTTCTCCTGCTCACCCCCAACCTCAACCTCCCATTACAGTATTGCCAGCTGACCCTGGATCACTGTGCTGTGGCCACTCTGATTAGGAACATAGAACTGCTACCATGACCCAGGCCCTGCTCTGACACTTTGTAGAGTAACTCATTTCTCATGACATCCAATGATCATTTTACAGCTGAGGAAACCGTGGCACAGAGAGGCTAAGTGAACATAGCCAGTAAGTGGTAGAGCTGAGACTTGAACCCAGGTCCTCTGGCTTTGGACTTAGCCACTGCCCCACACTGCTTCTTGCGCTGCCTACTCTCTGTTCGTGCCTATTCTTTTCCCCCCATGCCCACGTTGAACCTGTCCTTCACCTATTCCATGATGCCGGCTTGGGCCTACCCCTTAGCTGTCTTATGCCACATTGGTTATGTAACTTTTCTGAGCCTTAGTTTCCTTACCTGCCTCATAGGATGAGTGAGGATTAAAAAACAGTGGCAGCTGAAAGTACTGACCCACACCGTCCTGTGGCCACCCAGCCCCATGTGACCCTGCTCTTTCCCTTCCCTACACTCATGTTCTGTGCCAGTGCCCACCTCTCTGGCAGTGGCTGGAGGTCCAGCATCTGTAGTCAGTGTGCCCGCTGAAGGTGGTCTTGGCACAGGGCTCACCAGCAGCACCCAGCACACCAGGGCACACGTCAGCACACTCCTCGCCCAGCTTGTTGCCCACGATGTGGTTGGCTCCAGGTGCTGGCTGCAGCAGTCCCCAGTCAATGGTGGAGAGGTGGCAGAGCTCCTGGTTCTTCTCCACACGCACAGCCCCACGCAACACGGCCCCAAGTGCAGGCAGTGCCACGTCACGTAGATGTGGCATCTCAAAGATGACCAGTGCATAGCCTAGGAAGAGGCGCATCCCGCGGATGACTGCTAGGTTGGGGAAGAGGTCGCGCAGGCTCTCCAGTCCGTAGACACGGAAGAGCAGCAGGTAGTCGGTGACCTGGGTGAGGCGAGGGAAGCTGAGGCCGCGGAAGTCCTCCCCGGTGGCTGTGAACATGAGCAGGATCTGCAGGTGGCCCTCCACCACGCTGCAGTTCTCCAGCTGACGAAGCTCTGCCACCTCTGAGCGAATGTCCAGGCTGGGGCACACTGTGGGCATACATGGCATGCAGCATTGAGTACAGCCCAGACCAAATTCCCCATCCAGCCCTGGCGGCTTTGGAGGGGAGCCGCACTGGCAGTAGGACAATGAGTGAGGAGCCGGGCTCTGCTCTGGGTGTGGGGTGGCCTCCTCCCTGGGCCCCGGAGGGCTCACCTGCAGCCTGCAGGGTCTCTACCAGATGAGCTACACAGGCAAAAATGAACTCCTGACTCTCTCTCCCAAGCCCATCTCCCCTTCTTAGTTAATAGCAACTTCATTCTTGCAGTCAGGCTCCCAACCTAAAGTCACCCTTAACACCTTTCTTTCTCACCTTGTACATCCTGTGGGTTTATCTTTAAAATATGTCCAGAATCTGAACTGCTTGTCGACACCTTCACAGCTTCCACCATCATCTTCCCCTGGACTGACAGTCATAGCCTCCCAAACTGTCTCTCCAGTTCCACCCTTGTCCCTCTATGGGCCATTCTCCACTCTGCAGCCAGAGTGATCTCAAAACACAGATGGATCACGTTTCTCCTCTGCTTATAACCCCCCATGACTTCCATCTCTCTGGATCTTACTACAGCCTACAGGGCCCTGTACAATTTGAGCCCTTGTAGCCTCTCTGATTTCATCCTTTTTATCATCTTCAGCCACATTGACTTCTTTGCTTTTCCTTATATATAACAGGAGCTTTACTACTATAACAAGCCAGCAAAGCTTCTGCCTTGGGGTCTTTGTCCTTCTGTTCCTTCTGGCCAGAATCCTCTTCCTTCTACATGGCTTGCTCACCTCCTTAAGTCTGGCCAAATGTCCCCTTCTCAATGAGGCCTTCTCTGACCATCCAATTTTATTTATTTATCTATCTATCTATTTATTTATTTATTTGATATGGAGTCTCACTCTGTCACCCAGGGTAGAGTGCAGTGGCACAATGTCAGCTCACTGCAGCCTCCATCTCCCAGGTTCAAGCGATTCTGCTGCCTCAGCCTCCCGAGTAGCTGGGATTACAGGTGCCCGCCGCCACACACAGCTAATTTTTTGCATTTTTAGTAGAGGCAAGGTTTTATCATGTTGGCCAGGCTAGTCTCCAACTCCTGACCTCAATTGATCCACCCACCTTGGCCTCCCAAAGTGCTGGGATTACAGGCATGAACCACCATGCCCGGCCTGAACATCGTATTTAAAATTGACTTCTATTTTCACTGGCTGGGTGCAGTGGCTCACATCTGTAATTCCAGCACTTTGGGAGGCCGAGGTGGGAAGATTGCTTGAGCCTAGGAGTTCGAGACCAGCCTGGGCAACATGGCGAAACCCCACCTCTAAAAAAATATACAAAAATTAGCCGGGCGTGGTGGTGCACACCTATAGTCTCAGCTACTCAGGAAGTTGAGGTGGGAGGATCGCTTGAACCCAGAAGGTCAAGGCTGCAGTGAGCCGTGATCACGCCCCTGCACTCCAGCCTGGGTGACAGAGTGAGACCCTGTCTAAAAGTAATTAAAATAAATAAAATAAAATTGTGACACTCTCTACTCCCCCCTTCTGCTTAATTTTTCTCTATAATTCTTAACACTGACTAATGTGCGTGTGCGTGCGTGTGTGTATATGTGTGTGTTTGTATGTGTATAATATTTTGAGACAGGATCTCACTCTGTTGCCCAGGCTAGAGTGTAGTGGCAGGATCATAGTTCACTGCATCCTTGAACTCCTGGCCTCTTCAAGTAATCCCTCTGCCTCGGCCTCCCAAAGTGATGGGATTACAGGTATCAGCTATCATGCGTGGCCATATATTTATTTTTAACACTGGCTAAAATATTTATATATTAATATATATATTTATTTATAGAAATAGATATATTTTGTTTATTGTAAGCTCCATAAGGGCAGGGATATTTGTATAATTCATGTTGTACCCTAGTGGCTATACCAATAGCTCCTGGCACAAAGTTGGCACTCAATAAATATTTGATGAATGAATGAATGACTGAATTCTGTGACTGCGAAGAAGTGATCTGAGCTTCATAGGTCCCATGTCTCTCCCAGCCTTAAGGGAGTTAGATGCCTGTTCCCTGAATTAATATGATTACTCTTGAAGGGACATTCCATTGCTAAAGATTCAAGTTTCAGTTCCTCAGCCTGACATTGTAGGGTGTAGATAAACCATTCTTTACTAAGGCATCCAGCCTCAGAAGGGTCCTTCAGCCTCTCGGGTCAGACCTTTCTTCCCTGACCCTCTGGCCCGGAGTTAATCACTTCCCCTTTAGGCTCAGCTACACTTAGTCCAGTGCCCACATCAGATTACCTGGGGGCATGGCTCCAAAATTGTTGTATACATCTCTGTCACCACCTCCAAGGAGGGTGGGACCCTTGTTAGTCAGCTCTGCTTTCCCCCAGTTGTGCCCAGTCCAGGGCTGGAACCACTGGGCACTCAGGAACCATGGACAATGGATGTCTGGATCCCAAGTTCACTCCTTCCTTGGGGACCTGCATGTGTCTGGCTTCTTCACTAGGGCCCAAGCCCCACTTCCCTTTCTCTCCCTGGACTCTCTTGCTCCCAAGAGGACCTTCAGTGGCTCCCCACTGCAGAAGATTCAAGTCTGAATGTTTCAGCCTGACATTCAGCTCCTGCTAACGTCTCCAGCCTCTACTTCCCTTCCCACTGAGCCCTCCGGTGTTATCACAAACACCACATGCCACATGCCACGCTATCCAGGCCCCATTCCTGATAGTTTGTTAAGAGAGGTGGGCAGGCAAGGCTGGCTCCCTGGGGGTTGCTTCACATCTTCTCCCTGCTGTCATTAATGGTCCTGAGCTTGGCTCTGCCCAGCAGCTGTGTGTGTGTGTGTGTGTGTGTGTGTTTGTGTGTGTGTGTGTTTATGTCTGAGCCCACGCAGGTACGCACGCAAAAAAGAGGGAGAGAGAATGAGAAAACACTTCTATCCCTTCCAGGCAAAAGCCAATCAGGCTCTGCGAGGCAGATGGGGGTTCTCTCAGGCGCCCACTTCCCATCATGCCCCTGCCTCTCCAGGGCTCCCCTGATGGGAGTCATTTGGAAAAACAAATCTAAAACCTTCACAGTTTAACCCCTGCCTTCCCTCAGGAGCTGGCTTTGTGCAGAGCTGCACTGGGAACAGAACATCTGGGTCCCCTGAGCAAATACTAGCCCCTCCAAGGACGTGCCCCTGTCCTGACAACCACACTCCCAGCTGGCATCTGCTGTGCAGAAGAGGAGGGGGTTCGGTTGTTGGGGGAATGGTGCTATGCCTTACAGACAGAGGATCTGTGACTAGCACCCTTCAGGGGACCTCCTACCCAGCCCATTGCATCACTTTCCTGTCTCCATGGGAAGAGGAGACTCTCCTGCCCCTGGGAGCCCCCAGTCTGAGGGGCATCATAGGACCCCTCGGGCAAGCACAGAGTCTGGATTCCTGAGCTGCTTCAGTTTGGAGGGGAATGGTGGGACTGGGGAAGGGGATACCTCTTAATCCTTCCCTTATTGAAGCTTCCACCCTCAGCTCTTTTTCCTCGTTCCACCAAGCCCCCAGCACCTCCATGAGGGTCATTTAGTCTATATAGTCCCCCCACTCCTCCTCTCTAAAACATATTGATGGGCAGTATCTAGCCTGGGGGACAGGCCCTGGGGTGTTGAGGAAAAGCAGTCTTCCCCCAAAACCAGCCTTCCTCCCTGTAGGGATTGGGCCCCAAGAGGGGAGACACAGGACAGGGCCCTGGAGGCAGGAGCTCAGGACCCAGTCTAGCTTTACCCTTAGTTCTCAGAGCTGCAGTTTCCTGTCGGCAACATTGCCTCCATTACTTAATGGTGCCTGGTTCTCAGCTACCTATCCCCGCCCTGCCTCTTCCCATTCAGTGGCCCTAGAGATGACTTCTAACACTCTCACAGCCTCATTTGGGTTTTTAGGCAAGCTTCGCTGGGATCACAGTTTCCCTAGTAGGGACGGAAGATATCTACTCGCTCCCGTTTTGAAGCTCTTCTCATCTCTGAGGGAGCTGAGGGAAAAACACCTCTATGTGGGGAACTAACTGCTTTTCCTGCTGGGCAGTTCTCCTGAGTGCTAACCCCAGCCTCCATGTTCCAGTGCAGAGTAAGTGGATGTGCTGTGGCTGCAAGCTCAGTTGTTTGGCCTCCCATCTGGCTGGGAGGGAGGTAGGGGTCTGGGAGCCAGTTCTGGGAACTCACCCTCTACTGTATCCAGGCCAGATCCCAAGGAGAGGAAGATCACAGGCAGGCATGCTCCCCAGGGCCACAGACTAGGCACTGCCATTGTCCCAGCCCTGGCTTGTGTCCAGTCCCGGCTCTCCTCCCGGTGACTCTGGGGAGAAGGGTTTGATAAGCCCTAAGGGACACAGAGACCAGGGTTCAGATAGGAGAGGGAGGGCAGGGACAGAGAGACAAGGAATCCCACACAGAGACAGCAGGAGACAGAAAAAAAGAAATGAGAGTCACAGAGACACAAACACAGTGACAGGCAGCTGGAGACAGAGAGACTCAGCATGAGATTGAGAGATGGGGACAGAGATGCAGACAGTGACAGGGAGAGTCTCGGGCCTCCAGAGGGAGAAAATGACACAGGGTTCTGAGCAAAAGGCAGGCGGAGAGGCCAGCCAACCCTGAGGGCGGAGCAGCAGGCTGGGGACCGCTCCCAAGGAGGGCAGCGGGGGTCCCGGGGCGCGTGGGACTCCACAGGGAGAGTCTCCTCAGGGCGCGCGGCCCCCCAGCGCCAGCTGACTGTGCCGGCTGCGGTCTTTCCCAGGGCGGGCACGCAGGGGCCGCGCCCAGCTCCCGCCCTCCCCGCCCCCCGCCTAAACAGATTGGTTCGCAGGGACCTTTCGGTTCTCTCCACCCCTCCCGCCAAGCCAAAATATTTAGCCTGACAACTGAGGGGAGGACAGGCCTGTTGGGGAAATAAGGCCAAAATACGGGGGGAGGGTGGGCCAAGAACTGAGCTTCCTCAAATCCCGCTGCGGCTGCAGCGGGTCCCGCCAACCCTTTGTCCCCACCACAGGCTTCTTCCAAGTGGGGCCGCACCGCCGGAGGGGCAGCCAGCGCCCGGGCTTCTGGGGAGCGCTGTGTCTAGATTCTGCTTCCCGGTGCCTTGACACCTGCGGGATAACTTCTGGCAGCCTCGACCCGGGAGAACGTGGACAGCCCTTGGCCTCTGGGAGCCCCTCTCAGCCTCCTAGGAGGCCTCCTTGTCCTCTTTGGAGACCCCTTAGCGCCAGGCTCCGTCACCGCCTAGTCCCTTGGTTCTGACCAAGATCCCGATGAAGAAGGCGATCACTGTGTGGGGCTCTGCCTCCGTCTGGTCACCTTCTTGAGCTCAGGCTGCTCGGTCGGTCTGTGTGTCCCTGTCTCGGGGACTTGGGGGGCCATCCGTGCTGGGGCCTTGGCGGAGAAGAGCACCGTGAGCCTCTAGGAGGCCGTCCTTCCCCTGCTCCCTGGGGCCTTGCCTGTCTCCCCGCCAAGAGAGACCCCTCCTCCCTTCGCTCTCCCCAGCTTGAGACGGATGGGTTAGTGCAGCCACAGAGGCTCGCGCGGTGGGAGGGGTTGGGACCAGCCTTCTGCTGCCCTGGGTGCTGGGGATCCCGGGGCTTTCCAGGTGCTCGGCCTCCAAGGTGCGCGGTCCTCAGCTCCACCCGCGGGCGGCTCCCGCGTCCGGGGAGCTAAGAGAAGATCTATTAATTTCTTCACGAATAAATCGATGCTCTTGTCAGGGAGGCGATCGATGTCAGCCCTGCCCTGCCTTGCCCTATCCTGCCCCGGGGCCGGCGCTGGCTGGCCGGGGTCAGGGACTGAAGCTGAGACCCGAGGCGTTGCTCACTGGGGGCTGCAGATCGCACCCCCAGGCACCCAGCCCGGGCAGGGAGCTCGCGCCTTTGCGCGCGGGCTTCTCGCGCCACCCTGTGGCTTCTCTTGGAGGCGCGGTCTTGGCTCTCCGGACTCCTTCGGCCGGATTAGGCGACCCCCTTCCCTTTCTCTGCCTCGTCTGTGTCTTCCTCCCCAGGTTCTGCGATTGATCCTTTGGTAGTCCTTTTCCTTTTCTTCCTAGAGTTCGGAGAATGTTCTACCTAACTTACTCCAAGTGACATGCGCATTCCTCTAGGCACGCGCGCCGCGAGGATGGAGCGCTGAGGCTGAGGCTGGCTAGGATGACCTGGACAGCAACCTTTCCTCAACTCAGTCATCTTCCTTCCTCCCCAAATGTAAAAATGCAGCTGCTTTAAGCTGAGAGAAATAACGTATCAACTTCCCACCTCCGGCCTCAGCAGACACCTCGGAGGCGTTCTGCTGCGGCCCCTCAGCGTCTCCCGGAGCTGGGGGGGGATCCTCGGGGAGAAGGCTGACGCTAGGGGCCCCTAACAGAGGAGGGGGCAGAGCTGGGGGTGTCAGAGGGTAGGGAAGGGGGTGGAGAAGAGGGGCGAGGCGGGGCCGGGCGGGGGCCGCTGGCTCCGCCCTTTCCTGGCGGCTGGGTCTTTAACACCGCCCAGCGCACATGTCGGGGGAGGCCTGGCAGCTGCAGCTGGGAGCGCACAGACGGCTGCCCCGCCTGAGCGAGGCGGGCGCCGCCGCGATGCTGCGAGGAGGACGGCGCGGGCAGCTTGGCTGGCACAGCTGGGCTGCGGGGCCGGGCAGCCTGCTGGCTTGGCTGATACTGGCATCTGCGGGCGCCGCACCCTGCCCCGATGCCTGCTGCCCCCACGGCTCCTCGGGACTGCGATGCACCCGGGATGGGGCCCTGGATAGCCTCCACCACCTGCCCAGCGCAGAGAACCTGACTGAGCTGTGAGTGTCCGACGGGCGAGGGGGCGCGGGGACAGGCAGGCATTGCCGTGCCCCGAGGGCGCGGACTCGCCGCTTGTTTGCTGGTCAGGCAGGGCGAGCACGGCGGAAGGCTGGCACCACGCAGTCTTCGGCGCTGCCCGGGCGTTCCTCAGCAGCCGCCGCTGCCCTAGCAAGCTTTATGGTCAGTGCCTGGATGTCCCCTAGTGTTCAGGGCAGCTGGGCCGCCGGCTTCAGGGAGATCGAGGGGGGAATCTCCGTGGACCAGGTCTGAGAGAGCCTAGCCGTCTAGAAGGCGCTTTCTGGAGCTCAGCCAGAGAAGCCCCTGCTCTGTCCCACAGAGAAGGATGGTTACCTGCAGAGAAGTCCCTAGTTTGACACCCTTACTGCCTTTTCCCTTTTCTAGGGGCAAGCCAGCCCCCACCCACTTTCTTGTTATGAGGAGGCAACCCTAGCTTTTCTTCTGGAATTGGGGATTGAGCTGGCTGGCATTGGTGGGAGGTGGTGAGGAGCTGAGTGGTTGAGCTCTCCTCTTTCCATTTTTACCATTCCTTTCCCCGGAACCCGTTGATTTGGATCTGGGAAATGGGACCCCCTCCTGGATTTTCTCTCCCCACTCCCATCTCCCTCTCCAACCTCTTCTCTCTACCTGGGGTGGGGAGTCAGGGCCCTTGCTGAGAGACCCTCCTCCCTTTGGTACACAAAGTTGGGAGGAATCTTCAGCATTCTGCAGGACTCTGACATTCTGCAGGAATTGGTTACAAAATAGTCAAGTACTTTTTAGCAGCTGGTGAAACCTATGGGAGTATGCAGTAATGACTGGCCTGGAGGTACTCAGGCATCACATGGTGATGGCTGGAAAATACTTGAATATTGCATATGGCTATCATGGCCAGCAAGACATCTAGAAGAGGGGAGGAATTGCTAGAAAATCCTCCTCCTGTGGCCTGGGGTTTCGAGGGTGGACAAGGAAGCTTGGCCTTGTGCTGTGATGGGCTGGAAGGTATCCGAGGTGAGGATCATCACTGTCTGGAAGTTACTTGAGCAGCTTGCAATAATTGGCACTGAGTTCCTCGGGTATCTCATGGTAATTAACGGGAAGGCACTCAATATCTCTCTCTAATAGCTCTAGGGAGACCAGGAGTAGAGGAGATGGCCTTGCCTTGGTCTGGGCCTAGGTCTCTGCATGATGGGAGGGGGCATGAGAGACAGGTTGCCAGTCCTAGTCCAGTTCTCTCATCACCCTGGGCTTTCAGATTGGGGTCCAGACTCCTGAGTGCTCCCCATCAGGGCTCACATTTCCCAGCTCTTTCCAAGCCCCAAGTGGGTCCAGCAGGGTAGGGATGGGAGTGATAGGGGGAGTGGACAGGCCAGAGCTGGGGACTAGGAAGCATGCAGGGTGGTGAGCTGAGATGTCCCCCTGGGTGGGGCTGCAGCCTGACACCCCCCTCCCCACTGCCTGCACAGCCCCCTCCCTCCTCCCTCACCCGCAGAGCTAACGAGGAGATAATGGACTCGAATAGACAGATTGATTATGAATCCAAACGAATGAGGCAGCTTTGAGGCAGCTTTGAGCATGCCGGCCTGACAGCTCGCACACACCCTGCCAGCCCACTGCATTCTCACCCCCTCCCTGGGTCCCTACAGCTTGAAACCCTCTAGGCAGGGGCTGGGGGGTGGGTAAAATAGGGACCTGGCCTCCCTCGGAGTCAGTGGAGATGACTTTCTAGGCCTCTACTAAGTCCACAGGGAAACTTAGGACCTGACCCTGGCTGTCCTGGTGGGGCCAAGGCTGGGAAGGGAGGAAAGGGGGAAGGGAGGAAAGGAGGAAAGGAGGGGTCACTTAGGCTGGTCCTGGTTCCTGTAAGTTAGGGAAAGTTACAGGGTAGAGGGGGAGAGTTCTGAGAACCGGCAGTGAGTCAGGAGCCCCTGGCATGTGTATTGTTGGGGTGGGGGGGGCACACTAACATGTCACTGCGGGGCAGCCAAGTTCTCAGGAACTCCCTGGTACATCAGATCCAGCAGCTAGGCAGGGCCCAGGGCGTCAGCTGTCCCCTAGCCCCGAATGCCTACTCATTCTTCTTTCTTTCTTGTCTATCTTGCTTTCTGTAGCTCTCTGTCCTTATCTGTCTGTCTCCCTTCCCTTATCTGTCTTCCTTCTTGCCTGTCACTATCTCTCTGACAGTCTCTTCCTGTCAGTTTCTCTTTCAGTGTCTCTGTTTCACTCTCTCTTTGTTTTTCTGCCCTTCTGCCCCCACCCTCCTCGTTGAGCCTTTCCATCTTTCTGTCTCTCTCTCTCTCTCTCTCTCTCTCGCTGTGTAAGTCAGCCAGTCTCTGTCTCTTCTCCCCTCCCCGACACTCTGACTACCTCCTCTCATTGCTCCTCTCCTCTTTCCTGGGTCCCTCCTTGGGATCCCTAACTGATAGCTTCTAAGCCTCTTGCTTGATCTGCTGAAAAGATGGTAGAGGAGGTTTCAGTGGAGTAGGGATTGCTGCTTGGGTGTGAAGAAGGGCCAGAGGCTATGGGGGTGCAGAGATGTTTGTGTGTGTGTGTGTGTGTGTGTGTGTGTGTGTGAGTAGTACGGGTGAGGCTGGGCAGTGGCCCTTGAGCGGGCACGTTTGGGAACACACATTTGCATGAGCACAGGCTTCGTCTGTGCTGGGTGGGGCAGTGGCAGGGATGAGCCTTGGCCTTTTGTGGTAGCAAGTGTTTCAGTACAACCTCCCACTGACGAGTGTGTGCCAGGGATGCCTGATATAAAAGCAGAACACCAATCTGAGAATGGACTTGTGTGTGTGCATGTGAGAGATGGACGTGAGCTTTGTTTCTGTGTGTCCATGTGTGAGCATGTTCCTGCAGGCACATGTGCATGTGCATGGCATCATCTGTGCAGATGCTTATGCCTCTGTGTGTGTGCATGTGCATACCTGGGTGTGTGCATGTGTGCAAGAGGTATGTGAGAGTGTGCATATGTGTGAGGGTGTGGGGATCCATACGTGTGTGCGCTTGTGTGTTCACGCACACACATGTGCATGTGTGACTTGAGAAGGTGTGTCTCTGTGCACATGTATGCATTTGTGTGTGCATGCCCATGTAAGTGTGTATGCAGGTCTGAACAGGTGCATATGCGTGTGCATGTGGCATGTGCATGTGTATTGTGAGGGAGTAGGTGGGTGGGCACGGGAACTCAAGTGTGGGCCTGAGCCCTGTAACTCCCATCCCCTCTCCCCACAGCTACATCGAGAACCAGCAGCATCTGCAGCATCTGGAGCTCCGTGACCTGAGGGGCCTGGGGGAGCTGAGAAACCTGTGAGGGAAATGGGGACTGTGGGTGTGGAGCTCAGCATGGGCCTAGGGGAGACCAGAAGGTCAGGGAGGGCTCAAGTGTCCAAGGGCCTGGGAGGACCTGAGAGGCTGAGCACTGAGGGACTAGGAGAAGTCAGGAAGCTCAGGGCTTTGAGGGGTCTAGAGTAGTTGAGGAAACAATGAGGGGCCTGAGGAGGGGTAGGGGTTCAGCACAGGGGACTGGGAGGCTGGGATGGGCAGGGAGGGCCAGGGGCCCAGAGTAGCTGAGACCTGGGGACTGATCCTCCTGCACCCCTCCCCAGCACCATCGTGAAGAGTGGTCTCCGTTTCGTGGCGCCAGACGCCTTCCATTTCACTCCTCGGCTCAGTCGCCTGTGAGTGTGGCCAGTGCTGGGCAGAGGGAGTTGGGGAGGACACCCAGACTTGGGCTGCTAATGGGCTTGGCTGTCCCCAGGGAATGATTACGAGGAGGGCCCAAGCCTGGCCAGGGAAGTCACCTCACCATTCTCCCGGGGCTTCCTCCCATCTCCCTCAGGGATGACATGCCCTCGCCCCTGCCAGCTAGAGGTCCTCCTTGCCATCTCACTTCCATGGTCCGTGCTGCAGGGATACTTCTCATAGGTGCCTGCCCTATCTTTCTTCCCAGGGCTCAGATACACACCAGTGCAAAGGGAGCAAGCGGCAGGAGTAGGACTCCTGGGTTCTGGCTGGGACTCCATTTCCCAGGGACTCATTGACTTGGCCCCTAGGACATCCTGGGAGCTGGGGTGTTAGGTCTGCCACTTGTCACCCTCCTCATTCCTGGGAGTCATAGCTATCGCTCCTGTACAGCAACGGACCCCAACTTTTTTGGCACCAGAGAACTGGTTTCATGGAAGACAATTTTACCACGGGTGGTGCGGGAGGAGAGGGTGATTTCAGGATGAAACTGTTCCACCTCAGATTATGAGGCATTAGTCAGATTCTCAAAAGGAGCGCACAGCCTAGATCCCTCGCATGCGCAGTAGTTCACAGAATCTAATGCTGCCATTGATGTGACAGGAGGCGCAGCTCAGGCGGTAATGCTCACTCACCGCTGCTCACCTCCCGCTGTGCGGCCCAGTTCCTAATAGACCACATATTTGCCCTGTTTATAGCCCCTCTTCCTTGCTGTCCTTCTCTTTTTCTTTAATTTATTTCTTAAGAGTCAGGGTCTCCCTCTGTTGCTCAGGCTGGAGAACAGTGGCACTATCACCCATCTGTGGCCTGGGAATTGGGGACCCCTGCTGTAGGACAGAGAGGGTCATGGGATGGGCAGAAGAGACCATCAGAGTCCCTGGCAGCCCCCCCCCCGGCTTTCTGAGGGCAGGAATTCAGCTCCCCTGTCCCCCAACATGAGCAGGCAGAGAGATGGGAAGGATGGTGGGGCTGACATTCATGGAGTTATGCAGGGTCCTGTAAACTCTGCTGTGTCCAGCAATTTAACAAAGCAAAATAAAGTGATGTCATATCACCGTCTATGCACCAGGGCTTCAGTTAAAAACGTGCTCAATGACACTTCACGATACTTATGTCAATGAATCTTCACAATCAACCTGGTGAGAGAGAGAGTGTTCTTGTCCCCATTTCATAGATGAGAATTCTGAGAATCAGAGAGGTTGAGTTTCTGGACTGAGGTCACACAGCTGTAAGTGGCAGGATAGAACTTACACCTGCTCTATCTGGCTCTAGAGTGGGTTGTGTCTTTGGTCCCTATGTGGTGGTACCTCTCCCACCTAGCCACCACAAATTCTAGGTTGGCTAGGAAAAGAGAGGGGTCAGGATAGGCCCCTCAGAGGCAGAGGGTCCCAGCAGTGGCAGCCTGGCACAGGGCACAGGGCACTGGGGCTCCTACATCATTTTCCTGTGTGGCCTGGAGCCGGGCCCCTGCTGGGCTCACTTTTTCCATCCGTACAACAAGGGGGCTGGGGGTGTGGGTCCTTTCCTACCTGACCTTTTAGTCCCTGAGGAGGGCCCGGAAGGAGGAGGAGGAGGGGACCTGAGGAAGTGCGTTGAGTTCCTTGTGGTCAGGTAGGGGCAAGGGAGTGGCAGCCTCAACCCTTCCCCTCTTCCTCTGGCCCCGTCCTGGGCTCTGTAGGGAGGGGAGCACAGATGGAGCCCTTCCCCCAGCTGTGGCCTCAGCACTTTGCCAGCTGGGGCCAAAGCAGTGGGGGGAGGGAGGAGCGGCTGTTTTCTCAGATCCCCCTCCCTGGGGTCTGGAGAGGGGGTTAAGTGGGGTTAACCCTTGTTGTCCCAGGAAAAGGAGTGGGACTCAGAAAGTCCCCCCGCCCGCCCCCACACCATCTACACACACTGCCTTCCAGGGCCGGTTCTGGTTGCCTAGGCTGGGGTGGGGGAGCCAGATGTCAACTTCTTTCTTGGCTCCTCCCCTCCCTCACTCTGGGTCAGAGTGAGGTCGGGTCACTCAAGGGGTCTGTCTTGCTGTGTCTCCACACCCGCAGGAATCTCTCCTTCAACGCTCTGGAGTCTCTCTCCTGGAAAACTGTGCAGGGCCTCTCCTTACAGGAACTGTGAGTGGGGGCACTTCCAGGGGCAAGAGCACCTAGTGTGTGTGTGCCTGTGTGCACTTGGGTCTGTGGGATGGCATTGGGTCACTGTGTCTGTGTGACACTGCTGGGGGGTCTCTTTGGGGACTATGTGCATGCCAGTGAAACCCCCATCAAAGCAGGGGCTGCAGGACCACCCGTTAAGAGGGCTACTGCCCTGGGGAGCTGGCCTGGATGACTGTGTGTGTGCTGGGCCTGGCTGAGCAGATCACAGGCCCACTGTGTGTCCACGGCACATCTGCCCACATTCCCAGGGCACCCTGCACAGGGATGAGTGGGGCAGCAGGGGTCCATGTGTACCTGGTGGGCACTTAAGGCCTCTGGGTCACTCTGGGAAGCGGTGCCCTTCCCTCCTTGTCACCATGCTGAGAGCCCCTTGCCTGGTTTCTCATCCTGGGGAGCCTGGGGTGAGGGAGCCCCATGCATCCCTCAGACATCAGCTGTCTTGTCTTCCACTTTCTGCATTCTATTTCTTTCATTTTTACATTATTTTTTCTTTTTGTAGAGCTGGGGTTTTGCCATGTTGCCCAGGCTGATCTTGAACTCCTGGGCTCAAGCCATCCTCTGCCTCGGCCTCCCAAAGTGCCGGGATAACAGGTGTGAGTCACTGCGCCAGGCTTATTTCTTTTCTTTCTTTCTTTCTTTCTTTTTTTTTTTTTTTTTTTTGAGACAGTCTCGCTCTGTCACCCAGGCTGGAGTGCAGTGGCGCAATCTCATCTCGGCTCACTGCAAGCTCCACCTCCCGGGTTCACGCCATTCTCCTGCCTCAGCCTCCTGAGTAGCTGGGACTACAGGCGCCTGCCACCATGCCTGGTTAATTTTTTGTATTTTTAGTAGAGACGGGGTTTCACCGTGTTAGCCAGGATGGTCTCGATCTCCTGACCTCGTGATCCACCCGCCTCGGCCTCCCAATGGCCTATTTCTTTGAATAACATCCTGTTACTGCAGTCAGAGAGAAAGACCTCTGTGTCCTCCCTTTCACCTGTAGACCACCCTCCCTGCTGCCTAACTGCTCCCTCTTATCCCCTGTGATCCCTCAGGCCCCTTCCTTGACTCTGTTGGTGTCCCCCATGCCCGCCAGGGTCCTGTCGGGGAACCCTCTGCACTGTTCCTGTGCCCTGCGCTGGCTACAGCGCTGGGAGGAGGAGGGACTGGGCGGAGTGCCTGAACAGAAGCTGCAGTGTCACGGGCAAGGGCCCCTGGCCCATATGCCCAATGCCAGCTGTGGTAGGTGCCGGGTGAGGGAGGTGGTGTAAGGGGGCTGGGAAAAAGACCTACCTGCCTGGGGGAGAGGGCACTGAGCAAGCACTGAAACGGCCTGGGGAACCGGCATTGGCAAAGCCTGGGGGAAACTGCCTGGGGTGACACTGCCTGGGCTCCGGGTCATTGAGGAGGGTGGGGGAAGGAGCAGCCCCGCAGTAGAGTTCTGGGGCCACTCCTAGCTCTAACACCCCTTGGCCCTCGGGCATCCTGGGTGGCCAGGTGTGCCCACGCTGAAGGTCCAGGTGCCCAATGCCTCGGTGGATGTGGGGGACGACGTGCTGCTGCGGTGCCAGGTGGAGGGGCGGGGCCTGGAGCAGGCCGGCTGGATCCTCACGGAGCTGGAGCAGTCAGCCACAGTGATGGTGAGAAGCCCCTTCGCCGGCAGCCCCCAAGAGGTCCAGGCAGAGCACAGGTGACAAAGATGGGGAAAGAGAGACACACTGTGGAGGAAAGAGACAACGAATAAGGAGCACACTGAGGCTGAGGGACAGACAGAGATGGTTTAGACCCGCAGGGCTCAGGCCTATGCTCTGGGGCAGCCCAGGGCACGCACACACCCTCAGGGTGGGCGCTAACCCAGCAGGGACCGCAGGCTACACTTGAAGCTCCAGGACTTAGAACCGCTTTCTAGGAACATGGTGTTGGCTTCAAGGGAGAGGGTCACAGAAACCTTACATGTTGGAGCTGAGAGGAACCCAACAGACCATCCCTCCTGTACATCCCTTTTCTCTCTCCTTCCTTCATTCCTTCCTTCCTTTCTTTCTTTTATGGAGTTTTGCTCTGTTGCCCAGGCTGGAGTGCAGTGGCACGATCTTGACTCACCGCAACCTCCGCCTCTCAGGTTCAAGCGATTCTGTGATTGTCCTGCCTCAGCCTCCCGAGTAGCTGGGAGTACAGGCACGCATCACCATGCCCAGCTAATTTTTGTATTTTTAGTAGAGATGGGGTTTCACTATGTTGGCCACACTGGTCTCAAACCCCTGACCTCGTGATCCACCCACCTCGGCCTCCCAAACTGCTGGGATTACAGGCATGAGCCACTGTGCCCGGCAGATCACTTTTCTATATAAGGAAACTGGGACCCAGGGAGGAGGCATAATATCAGTTGTACTGCATCCGAGATGAGTTCTTGGGGATATTGTGGTCTTTTTTCTGGAGATTCTGGAAGCAGAATCCTCTTGGGCATATGATGAACGTATTAGTAAGGGAGGCATAGGTCTGGCTCCGGCTCTTTCACTAATTAATTCTGAGAGTGACTTTCAGAAAAATCCCTTAATCTGCCTGCACTTTGGTTTTCTTATCTGTAAGCTGAGAAGGTTGACATGATGGCCTTCTGATGTCCTGCCTGCCCCTGGGTGTTCTCTGGCCTCTATCTCTGTTATTCAGACATGCCTTTGGACACCTTCCCAGGCCTTACCCTTTGTCCTTAGGCTGGTGATGAGCAGCTGAGAGTAGCCACAGGTAGCTCAGTCAGCCTTGTTGACGAGGTCAACAGCAGCTGACAATGGGCTGTGCCCACCCAAAAAGCTGGCTCCACCTGGGCAGGAGGAGTGGATATGCAGGGACCAGGAATGTGTGCCTAGGGGGCTGGGAGCATGGTGTTTAGTTGGGGAGTCTTCGCTTTGGTGGGAGAGTCCACCCCAGAATTGCTGGAGGCCCCTGGAACCATGTTGACGGAGGAGCCATTGGGGCACTGAGCAGGGGGCTTCAGACATGGTGGAGGGACCACTAGCCATTGAGCAGTTCCTCCCCCTTCCAGAGAGCAAAGCTGCCTAGAGTGAGTAAAAGAAAGGGGACCAGGCAGAGGCCATACCCCTGCATGGAGAGACCTTAGATCAACTCTGGGGCGATTCCAGGATTTGCTTTCTCTTTGGGAGAGTTATATGTTTGCTACCATCTGTGTTTTCTAGAAACTACCTATACAAAAGTCACTCCCTGCTGGGCACAGTGGCCCATATCTGTAATTCCAGCACTTTGGGAGGCCAAGGAGGGAGAATCACTTGAGACCAGCAGTTTGAGACCAGCCTGGGCAACAAAGCGAGACGCTATCTCTTAAAAAAAAAAATTGCACCCTAAATGGGTTAAATGGAGGAGAAGAGAGGCTGCTCTCCCTCGTGTAGGAGGACAAGGGGTGGCAGAGCAGCTCAAGGGGAAGAGTTATTGGCCCCACAGTAATTGGAGGGGATGGGACAGCCAAGGGAAGCAGAGGGCAGGGCAGGGCTTCCCCTTGAAGTGGCTGGAACCCAGAGCTTGCACAAAAGGCTGGAAACTCTACTGGAACCTTTGAACTCACATATTCCAATGGAAGCCTGGGGAAACCATACCTCCTCTGGCATGTGGTCAGAGGATTCCATATTTATGAAGTTTTGAGATAAATGAGATTTGTCCACCACTTCATTATTTTCATTTTGTGAAAATCACTTTTTAAAATGTCAGAAGATAATTTGTCCACCTCTTCAGCTTAGAAAACAAACAAAAAACCCATAGTTCAGCAAGATGAAGAATTGTCATAAGATCATGTAACTTACACATGACAAATCCACGGTTTCCTAGGAAGAGAAACTCGATCTGATTCAATCCTGACGATGATTCAGAATCAAGTCACTTTGCCTGTCTAACCTCACCCATGGTCCTCATCTGCTGCAGGAGGCGATGCTGCTGCTGTTGTTTCTAACTGCTGCTGTGCTATTCGCACCATCTCTTTGTTTCTGATCTTCCTTGGGCTGAGACTCAGTTTGTTAGAACTGTGTATAAAACAGGAATGAATAGGCAGTGAGGTCCTAGTGGGGTCTCCAACGAGCTGTATACAAATTTGGTACTTGGGATGCGTGACATCTGTTTAGCTGCTCAGATGGCTGCTTTTAGTTTCAGTTTGGGATATTTTGTGCCTATTTTGAGGCTACTGGTTATATTTTAGATTTTTCAGATAATTAAATACGTGATCCAGGCTGGGTGCCTGTAATCCCAGCACTTTGGGAGGCTGAGGTGGGAGGACTGCTTGAGGCCCTGTTCAAGACCAGCCTGGGCAGAACAGTAAGACCCTGTTGCTACAAAAATAAAACATAAAAAAAAATGTGATCCAGGAGATAGTCAACGAACAAACCTAAAGGAGAAAGGCCACTCTCTGCTACATTCTCTCCCACCCCTCTCTCCCTTCTCTTCCCTCCCAGCCCTCCTCTCCTTTCCATCTGGAGCCAGAGGGGCTCTCCAAAGACATCAGCCCCAGCCCCAAGCTGGCTAAAGCTCCTTCTGATTCCCCCCTCTCTTTCCTGATCTAGAAATCTGGGGGTCTGCCATCCCTGGGGCTGACCCTGGCCAATGTCACCAGTGACCTCAACAGGAAGAATGTGACGTGCTGGGCAGAGAACGATGTGGGCCGGGCAGAGGTCTCTGTTCAGGTCAACGTCTCCTGTGAGTCTCAGTGGCAGCTCCTGCACCCACCCCCTACTCATCTCTTCTTCCCTCAAAAGAGGATGTAGTGTGGGGGGCTGGAGGAAAGGGTGGGATATGTGTCTCCACAGCTGCTCCCTCCCAGCTGTTTCCAGATTCCCATGAAAACTTGATCCTTCGGGGGAAGTCCTGGGGTCTCGTCAAGGCCAGAGGGATGGAGATGGATTTCTTTCTGGCCCCCTGACCGAGCCTTGCTACCTGAAGCCCTCAACGCCAGATGCCCGGCTGTTCCCACTGCTCTGAAGTATTATTTCATGCCCGTCCCTCATCGGGTCCTTCTCCTCGCATCCTATTTACAAAAGAGGAAATTCTCCTCCTGAGTTCCTCTTTTCGCTCGCTGCCTAATTTCTCTAGATCGGCCAACAAATTATCTTAAATCTTCTACTTTACTTCAGTTTTCTTCTTTTATTGTGAAATATACATAGAAATGTGCAAAAAATATATATACTTTAAACAATAATTACTCTTACCAGCACCACGCAAGACCCCCCACCACCCAACACCTCTCCCTATTCGCAATCCCATCCCACTCTCCCATCTCATGTTGCCTTTTGTCAGGATAACCATTTCCTTGCTTTTAAAAATAATTTTTCTCAAATATACTTTCCTATCGCTATCATTTAATTTTGCCTGTTCTTGTACATTATATAAATGGAATCATACTGCGTATATTATTTTGTATCTGATTTCTTTCATTCAACATTATATTTATAAGATTCATTCATGTTAATGGGAGTTGCTGTATGTAGCTCATGCAATTCATTGCTAAATAGTATTCCTATGTATGAATGCTATATTATATATATATATATATTTATGCATACATACACTTTTTTTCTATCATTGAGGGGCTTTTACTTTTACCAGATTGGGTCTATTTCTATTTTCTTTTTTTTTTTTTTTAAGATGGAGTCTCGCTCTGTCACCCAGGCTGGAGTGCAGTGGCGCGATCTCTGCTCACTGCAAGCTCCGCCTCCCAGGTTCACGCCATTCTCCTGCTTCAGCCTCCTGAGTATCTGGGACTACAGGCGCCCGCCACCACGCCCAGCTAATTTTTTGTATTTTTTTGGTGGAGACGGGGTTTCACCATGTTAGCCAGGATGGTCTCAATCTCCTGACCTCGTGATCCGCCTGCCTTGGCCTCCCAAAGTGTTGGGATTACAGGCGTGAGCCACAGCGCCTGGCCCAGATTGGGTCTATTTCAAACCCATATCTTTTTTCAAAAAGTGTGTGTGTGTGTGTGTGTTTGTGTGTGTGTGTTTGAAGAGATGGGGTCTCAGCCTGTTGCCCAGGCTGGAATGCTTCGGGATTATAACTCACTGCAGCCTTGAACTCCTGGCCTCAAGCGATCCTCCCACCTCAGCCCCCTGATTAGCTGGGATTACAGGAGCAAGTCACTGTGCCTGGCTTTTCCCCAAAAATTTAACTGTATATATTTTTGGCTGGTTTGATTGTTAGGGCCCCCGACCCATCTTCTTCAGCTTGGTTACACTGACTTCTTCTAGATTCTTTACCCCAAAGACTCCATGTTTAATTGTCATAAGCTGATACCCCACTTCTGTGGGGCTGTGACTTATTTATGGCCCACCACTTATGTTCTTTAAGCCTCTAAATTTTATATGTCTGCTGCCTGATTTATTTAAAATGTATTGCCAACTTTCTTCAAAACGTCTCTCCTTGGTGAATTTCCTAGGGCCTGCTGACCTGTTTCTCCCAGGCCTGCCCTTTGATTTTGGGTTCTACCTGCTTTGCCCCTGGACTTGTCGGGTGTGTGCCAGGCTCCCTCCAGCTGCACCCTGACCTCCTGCTGTTGCTCTTTCTGGCCCACAGTCCCGGCCAGTGTGCAGCTGCACACAGCGGTGGAGATGCACCACTGGTGCATCCCCTTCTCTGTGGATGGGCAGCCGGCACCATCTCTGCGCTGGCTCTTCAATGGCTCCGTGCTCAATGAGACCAGCTTCATCTTCACCGAGTTCCTGGAGCCGGCGGCCAATGAGACCGTGCGGCACGGGTGTCTGCGCCTCAACCAGCCCACCCACGTCAACAACGGCAACTACACGCTGCTGGCTGCCAACCCCTTCGGCCAGGCCTCCGCCTCCATCATGGCTGCCTTCATGGACAACCCTTTCGAGTTCAACCCCGAGGACCCCATCCCTGGTGCGAGCGCCATCCTGAACCCTGCCCCCACTCCTGGGCTCCTCCTGGGTTAGAGCCAACTTCCTGCTATAGCCCTGACCCCAGAAATTGGAGTGCCTGGTTTGGGACAGAAAGGAGTCTGGAGTCCTGGTGTCCAGCTGTTCTGGCCTCCTTACCCTCTCCCCAAGCCAGGACTCCTGAACTCCTGAGCTATTCCATCCTTGTAGGCTGGCTGAGGAGACAGCCATGCACCAGGGCATCATGGCCCAGCTGGAAAACGGTCACATGAATCTTCTCCCTTGAGGCCCAGCAGCCCACCTCCATCCCCCCTCGCCCCATGAAGGAATGAGTCCCAGAGTAGGCAGGGGACTCACTGCTTTCCTCCTCCCTCTGACTGCTTTCTCTCCTCCCTCCTGCTGCAGTCTCCTTCTCGCCAGTGGGTGAGTAGCCCAAGGTGGAGGGGAGGTTCTGCCTGGTCTCTGGAGCTGAGGCTGGGGCAGAGGGTACAGCTGAACTGATCCCTGAGAGACCACTGGGGCCAGGGTTGGGGGGTTACTGGAGGCTACAGTGTGCGCCAAGGCTCATCCTTCCTGCCCTGTGTCCCTACAGACACTAACAGCACATCTGGAGACCCGGTGGAGAAGAAGGACGAAACACCTTTTGGGGTGAGATAGGAAGTAGAAGCTTGTGCAGACTTTGGGACCGGGAGGCTGGGTAGAGGCTCATCTGCATGTCATTTCTGGTCAGAGCAGGGAGATCACTACCATCTGGCCTGAGGTCTGACGGCCACCCGCACAGCCACTGCAGGGGTCCCCAGGGGAGGATGAGGCAGATCTGGAGGCCTGGCTCTGGGCTCCCATGCAGGATGAAAAAATGGCTTGCTACAGGAGGCTCTGAGAGTACAGGAGAAGCCCCTGGATCTAACTATCCCTGCCCCGCACCAGGTCTCGGTGGCTGTGGGCCTGGCCGTCTTTGCCTGCCTCTTCCTTTCTACGCTGCTCCTTGTGCTCAACAAATGCGGACGGAGAAACAAGTTTGGGATCAACCGTGAGTCGGGGCTGCAGAGGGCTGTCTGTCTGTCTGTTCTCCTGGCTTTGTTTCCTACTGGCTCTTCCTGAGTCTGTCTCTGTCTGGGGGGTTGTGCACATGGGAGTTCTAGGGCGTGTGAGTGTGTTTGGGATATAAATGAAGGCCTGGCTGTGAGGCTTGTGAGGCTTGTGAGTGTGAGTGTGTGGGAGTGTGTGTCGGGCTGGTGCTGGGGTAGTTTCAGAGGCGGCAGCTGCTAATTGGTGGCTGGATTGTAGTCAAGCACTAAGTGGGTCTGGGAGGTCTGGGCTCTGTGGGGGTGGAGGGGGAGTTCTTTGGTGCCCATGGGGCCAGGGGTGGGACAGGAGCCAGCACAGGGAGAGGCGGTGGTGCCCCCTTCCCGCTGCCTGCTGTCTCGCTCCCTAGCTCCTCAGTCTTTCCCCTGCAAGTTACAAGGTGGGGGTGACCAGGCATCCTGCAGGCAAGGGTGGGCAGGGCCAAGGTGTGGGCAAACCCCTCCATGCGGCTGTGTCTCCTCTCTAGGCCCGGCTGTGCTGGCTCCAGAGGACGGGCTGGCCATGTCCCTGCATTTCATGACATTGGGTGGCAGCTCCCTGTCCCCCACCGAGGGCAAAGGCTCTGGGCTCCAAGGCCACATCATCGAGAACCCACAATACTTCAGTGATGCCTGTGAGGGGCTATGCTGGGTCAAGGGCAGGGGCGAGTGTGTGTGTGTGTGTGTGTGTGTGTGTGTGTGTGTGTGTAGAAGCCCCTAGGCCTGAACGATCCCTCCCTTTCTCCCACCCCTCCCCAGCCCTATTCCAGCCATAGGCCCTGTCATATTCTGCTCAGGCTGAGTCCAGCCTGGCTCTTAGCTGCAGCCCCTGTCCAGAGTCACAGCTAGCCCACACCATGTCCTCTCTGGGCAGATGCAGCCCCACACTATGACATGGGGCTTGGTGAAGGGGTGCAGGTTTAATTTTAGCCCCCATGCAGTCCCTTGTCTGAGCAGCCTTGTGCAGCACACAGCCCTGCCAAGACACTCCCTGCTACAACCCCAGCCCTCCCAAGATTGGGGCTACCGTCTGACCCTGCAAGCCCCCTCAGGTGTTCACCACATCAAGCGCCGGGACATCGTGCTCAAGTGGGAGCTGGGGGAGGGCGCCTTTGGGAAGGTCTTCCTTGCTGAGTGCCACAACCTCCTGCCTGAGCAGGACAAGATGCTGGTGGCTGTCAAGGTGAGACCCTGCCCAGGGGATACTGCTGGCCTGGGTCGCACCCCCAGGAGCTCCATCACATCAGGACAGAGCGGGGGAAGATGCAGAGGGCTGACATGGCTGGATACTGGGGTGGGCGGGCTGCCCTGGATGAACAGCGGTGAGGGCTGGGCCCCCACTCAGTCCTGTCCGTGCCCCTTCCATCCAGGCATTGAAGGAGGTGTCCGAGAGTGCTCGGCAGGACTTCCAGCGTGAGGCTGAGCTGCTCACCATGCTGCAGCACCAGCACATTGTGCGCTTCTTCGGCGTCTGCACCGAGGGCCGCCCCCTGCTCATGGTCTTTGAGTATATGCGGCATGGGGACCTCAACCGCTTCCTCCGGTACCAGCACCTGGCCTCAGCACTGGCCCCTGGCCCCTGGCTCTGGGCCCCATCATCTCTTCCCTATAGACATCCCTGCTTGTCTTTCAAACCAAGGGGAGACACCAAGAAAGATCAGGAAGGCACACTCCCATCCCCAAGGAGCTCTGAGATGGTAGAGGAGGCAGATGTGTGAATGTAGGGGTGACTCTTGCAAAGGACAAATGTCAGTAGTCAGGGAGGTTGCGATGGCAAAGGCCATGAGCTAAAACTTTGGGGTGGGTGGGCTTTGCAGAGTGTGTATGTGCATTTGTGTGTGGCACACAAAGTCCAGGCCTGTAAGGGTAGCAGTTTAGATAACGACAATAACAACAACAGTAACGAACATTTATCAGGCACCTTCTATGTCCTAGGTGCTATGTTATATACTTTATAACTTATTCTTTTTTATTTTTTAAAATGTATTTATTATTGTTATTGTTTTAGAGATGGGGTCTTGCTCTGTTGCCTAGGCTGGAGTGCAACGGTGTTGTAATAATAGCTCACTGCAGCCTCAAATTCCTGGGCTCAAGCAATTCTCCCGCCTTAGCCTCCCCAGTAGCTGGGACTACAGGTGCACACCACTGCACCTGGCTCTACAATTCGTTCTTATTATGATTCTATGTGCTGGTACATATATATCTTGTACAATAATATAAATATGTATTTATTTTTTATGGCCTCCAAGCATATATTGCAATTTACACTTGAAGCAAGTTACAGACAATTCATTTCTTTGGCTTCAGACAGAACAACTCTGATATATTTATCTATTTGTGCTGATAATTTTAATAACTTCGAGAAATGTGCCTGTTTCACAGATAAGGCTTAGAGAGGTTCAGTGACTTGCCCAAGGGCACACAGGTAGTGAATGGCCCAGGGGTGATGTGACCCCAGGCACTCAGCCCCTGATGTGATGGTCATATGTTCCCTTGGTCTAGTCCTTCTCTGATGAGATCACCCCTGGGAGGATGGGGCAGTGTTTGCAAGGCAGGTAGAAGACCAGGGTTTGGAATCAGCTGCCACTTATGAGCTGAGCCTTCTTTGCCAAGTAGCTTTCCTCTCTGACCTCACTTTCCTCACCAGTAAGGGGGACAGTGTGGGGCTGTGGTTCTGGATGAGCAAGCGCTGTGTGGTTGTCCAGTTGATGGTCATGATCCGGTCCCCAAACATTCCTTTGGGAGTGATGGGTCATTCATGCAGTCAGGCTGCAGGACTCAGCTAGGAGAGACCCCTCAGTCTTGGGCTTATCCTGTGGACCAGGAGGGAGCCCATGCAGGGTGTGGAGCAGAAGGCGAGGCCAGACCCAAGGTTGACTGTGGAGGAGGATCGGCATAGAGGAGCCCGAGAAGGCCAGGGAGGAGCCTATCTCTTTGCTCCCAGACATGGCATAGGCTCAGACTGGTCTTGAGGACACAGGCCCCAGCATCTGGGGCCCAGGCTGTGGGAGACGAGGTTCTAACTGCTGGATGGAACACTGGGGGAATCAATGGAGGGAATCATTAATGCTCAGAGATGAGTCTGGAAGACTTCCCCTAGGAGGGACCATCTGTTCCTTCTCCCCTCCAGGCCTTTGTACTTCCAGTTCCCTCTGCCTGGGGCATTGGGCCTCCCTCCCTCCATAGAAAGATGGAGACAGACACACAAACTCTACCCCTCCCTGCCTCGGCTCTCTTCGAATGGCTTCAGGACTTGAGTCTCAGTTTAGGTGTCCCTTCCTCTAGGAAGCCTTCCCTGGCTTTTTCCATTCCCACCAGTGGTGCCGGCCAGGTGCCCCTCACACTGCACTGCCATGACCTGCTTATCTGCATCATACTCTGCACTGTAGCCCCGGTGCTTGGCACATTGGAAATGTTTAACAAATGCCTCAACTAAACAAATGAGGAGGAGATTGGCTAGTAGGAAAGGGCATTTTTGGCAAAGTGATCAGTTTAGGTAAAGGTTCAGAAGGAACATTGGGGAATACGGATGAGTGACTAGGACTGACCCGAGTGCTCGCTCTGGGGAGAAGGCGGGCATCCTGGACACCTTCGAAAGGAAGGAAGACCCCGTGGGAATGGCTGGACACTGAGGGCAGAGGGGAGAGAGACAGGACAATCAAGGACTCCCTTCTTTCAGGGTCTGCCTGGGTGGGAAGGGTCCCGTCCCTGAGGCAGCGGCAGGCTTGGGGAAAGACACCGAGCTCCAATTGGCAAAGGCTGAGTCTGACATGCCTATGGCAAGGGATGTAGGGGCCAGTGGGCATCTGGAGTTCAAGGAGCTGCCAGAGAGGAAGGCATGGATGTGGGAACCATGGGCTGTCTCTGGTGGGAGCCCTGGAGGTGGGCACACCTGTTCTGCCCCTCCATCCCACCCCTCTGGACGGCTGCCTCTACTGTTCTCTCAATCCTCCACTTCCAGGCCCTCAGTCTCCTCTCCCATCACATGCGGCTGCTGGGGATCGCCTTCCTCAGGCTCCTGGGAGTTCTATCCTCCCAGCCTATCCCCTCTCCTTTTCTTGTTCACAGATCCCATGGGCCTGATGCCAAGCTGCTGGCTGGTGGGGAGGATGTGGCTCCAGGCCCCCTGGGTCTGGGGCAGCTGCTGGCCGTGGCTAGCCAGGTCGCTGCGGGGATGGTGTACCTGGCGGGTCTGCATTTTGTGCACCGGGACCTGGCCACACGCAACTGTCTGGTGGGCCAGGGACTGGTGGTCAAGATTGGTGATTTTGGCATGAGCAGGGATATCTACAGCACCGACTATTACCGTGTAAGGGTCCTTTGTCCCTAATGCCTTCCCCTGCATCCAAACTGTAGACACCCTGGATCCCAAGACCACTGAGAGCCTGCCCTCGCTAGGATGGCTGCACAGGTCTGAGATTCACCGGCTCTGGTTTTCAACCTACCTCCTCGGCTCCCAGTGGAGGGGGCTCTGTCTCCTTCGCTATCCCAGATGGAAACAGCACCTTCGGTTTTTACCTCTTAGACCTGAGAGCCACTACTGTTTGTTTGTTAATTAATTAATTAATTAATTTAATTTATTTTTTTGAGACGGAGTCTCACTCTGTTGCCAGGCTGGAGTGCAGTGGCACGATCTCGGCTCACTGCAACCTCCGACTCCCTGGTTCAAGCCATTCTCCTGCTTCAGCCTCCCGAGTAGCTGGGATTACAGGCACGCGCCATCACGCCCAACTAATTTTTGTATTTTTAGTAGAGATGGGGTTTCACCATGTTGGCCAGGCTGGTCTTGATCTCCTGACCTCATGATTGCCCGCCTCGGCCTCCCAAAGTGCTGGGATTACAGGTGTGAACCACCGAGCTTGTGTATTTATTTTTAATGATGGGGCTGGGGCAGGCTGTGCCTTGACGGGCTGTCCCAGGCGCCCCTGGAATTGACGCAGTGCCCTCCCGCGGCAGGTGGGAGGCCGCACCATGCTGCCCATTCGCTGGATGCCACCCGAGAGCATCCTGTACCGCAAGTTCACCACCGAGAGCGACGTGTGGAGCTTCGGCGTGGTCCTCTGGGAGATCTTCACCTACGGCAAGCAGCCCTGGTACCAGCTCTCCAACACGGAGGTCAGCCCTGGCCCGTGGTCACCCCTTGCTGGCCTCCCCCTCCCATGCCCCTTTAGGTCCCTTTTTCAGGGAACTCGGTTCCCCTTCTGCCCCTCTGCCACAGCCTGTTGGGGGGCCCTTTCCAGCGCCGTGCCCACACTGTGTCCCCTCCACCCCGGCCCTGTTCTTCTCTTCCTCCCTTATTCTTGCCTTCACCTACTATCCTAAGCCCAGGCCCAGTTGGCCCCTGGGGGAACCTCAAAGTACTTTGTCCAAGGAGCCCAGACCCCCATCCATAGCTGCATTTTATAGACCTCAGCAGGAATTATCAGAGTGCAAGGGACCAGCACGGGAAGAGGAACCCAGCACAAGAAGGCCCAACACTGCAGCAGGACGGCTGGAGGTTAGACTGTCAGAAGGACAGTCCTACCCCCTCCCCCTGCCCTCCTAGCTGGCCACAGCCAGAGCAGGCCCCAGGTGTTCTGTCTCCCAGAGCAGCTGCCCCCACCGCCTGCTTGGCTCGCAGCTGTCAGTTTCCATTTCTCCTCCTAATGCAGTCTGCTCCCCGGAGGCTGGTGGGGTGGGGGAGAGGGTTATAGATTTTAATTTTCTCAAGCACTGAGAGAAGAAATGGAATTAGTGCCACCCATAACCCAAGTCCTCTAATAGGGAGGGGGGAAGAAGGGGAAAAGAGGCTCCAGGCCCCTTGTCCAATCACTCCCTGCCACTCTTTCTCCTTTGGATTCCTTGGCTGCTTTAGCAGTTCTTCCTAGAGTCTAACTTTGATCTTTCTTGCTGCAGTTTCTTTTTGGGAGAGCTAGTCTTACAGAGTGGTATCCACAGAAGGGAGAAGTAAGGATTGCCCTCTTCTTTAAAATGAAAGCCAGCTATTTTTCAAGGCCTTTTACTGCAATTCTGCTCTATTTTCTTTTCTCTCTCTGGAGCTGAGAGTCAGAGGGCCCTTCTCCTCCTCCTTTCAGCCTCCAACACTAAGCTGATGGACTGATAAATACTTCAGCCCCTCCCCTTCTTCAATCCACCTGGCAAGTCTTCTTAGGATCTGATCCCAGTTTTCTGGAAGCAATCCTACCCCAGCCCAAGCTTCCCAGAGTCGAGCCTTAATCCTTCTCACTTCTCAGTGTCAGAGCAGAAATGAATCTTGGGATTGACTGTGTCCATTCGGGTTATTAGCAGCTAAGAAGCCCAGACGAGTAGTGTGAGCTGCCTTGGGAGCCTCAGTGAGGGCACTGGGACTGGCCTCACTCTCTTGCCCCCAGCCTAGTGTGCTTTCTCCTCTGTCTGTCCGGTGGCCCCAGGCAATCGACTGCATCACGCAGGGACGTGAGTTGGAGCGGCCACGTGCCTGCCCACCAGAGGTCTACGCCATCATGCGGGGCTGCTGGCAGCGGGAGCCCCAGCAACGCCACAGCATCAAGGATGTGCACGCCCGGCTGCAAGCCCTGGCCCAGGCACCTCCTGTCTACCTGGATGTCCTGGGCTAGGGGGCCGGCCCAGGGTCTGGGAGTGGTTAGCCGGAATACTGGGGCCTGCCCTCAGCATCCCCCATAGCTCCCAGCAGCCCCAGGGTGATCTCAAAGTATCTAACTCACCCTCAGCATGTGGGAGGGGACTGGTGGGGGCTGGGAGTAGAGGATGTTCCTGCTTCTCTAGGCAAGGTCCCGTCATAGCAATTATATTTATTATCCCTTGGCTGTGTCTCTTGCCAATTATTGGGATGACGTCGTTCCAGGAGGGAGGCATTGGGATTCCGGTAGGGGGACAGCTCTCTGGGATCTTCCCCCACTCAGGTTCCCCTCAGCTGCCTACCCCTGCTCCATGGACCTGTCACTCTCACCTTTGACTATAGTTTGGATCCCATTCCTATGGTCACCTGGCTCACCTGCTGGTGAGGCAGCCTCTGGTCAAACTTCCTAGACCTTGAGAGCCTAACTGTCCATCTTTGTCGTTCACGTTCAGGAAGGCTGGTGCTACAGTGGAAGGGGTGGAAGTTAGATGTACTGGTAGGATGGGAGCATTGATGGGGTGTCTTCCTTGTATTGATGTGTCCAGGACAGAGCAAGCACGCAGCAGTGGATGAGAGAGAAACGTGTGTGTGTGTGTGTGTGTGTGTGTGTGTGTGTGGCAGGAAAGGGAGGGAGCTGGACTAAGGATTGACGGAGGCAGGAACTCTTGTTCCTGCCCCTCTGTTACTCTTCTTAGCTCTAGGTGCTTTGATTAGCATCTGGAGGCCAGGTATTGTGTAAAGAGACTATTTCCTAAGGACAAAGCCATCTCCCTGTCCCATTCTGTCCAAGGGAGTAGGTGAGGTCTCCCCTGTCCTCTGTCCCTTGGAACACCACTGGCCTTAACTGAGTGGTCTGAGGCTCTGTCAGCAGCACTGAGACTGGGCCCCATCATGTCAGGGCACCTGGGCTCTGTCTCCACCTTCCCTAACCCAAAGGCCACCCAGAGCCAGGGAGAAGCATCTTCCCCGCCACCCTCAGCCCTATCACTTCCAATCACCTGTCCAGTTCCTGCAATAATGCAAGCTTCCCCTGGCTCCTCAGGGCTAATCACATGGCTGGCTCATGTCCCTGGGTGCCAGTCCCACCCCACCCCCACCCCCATGATTCAATCTGTGTCTTATCACCCCTAGGCCTAGCCCGGTGGTGTGTCTGCCTCTTGTCTAGGCTGGTTAGTGCTAATGGAGGACTGACCCAGGGCTGCAGGCTGATCGATGGGGGGATTGGGGTGTGTGTGTGTGTGGTTGGTCCCTAAGGGCCAAGTTCACAGGCCTCCCTCTCCTGCTGGGTATGGGTGGGGCTGGTGCCACATCACCCCTATGAGGGAGGGCACTTAAAGCAGATGGAGCCATCAGAAGGAAAGGGCTTGGGAACATGGTGAGGGATGCAGAGTTGGGGGATCAGATCCAACAGGTGAACCCAGGGACGGATGCAAAGGGAGAGACAGTGCAGAGAGAGAGACAGGGACAGGACGTACAGACATAGTGACATAGAGACTGCAGAGGGAGATATAAAGACTGAGACACACAGATAGAGAGAAAGATGGAGACAGACACACAGACATAGCCAGACACACATGGAGAGAGAGGGTGAGACCAGCGCTGCAAACAGACACAGGTAGGGCAGTGGCTCAATCAGAGGAAGTCTGGGAGGACATCATGGACTCCCCAGGGGGCTTTCTACCTCACTTGCCCCCTCACCTGTGCCCTTTGAACCTCTCTGCAGGCTAGGAGAGGATGGGACACCCAGACTTGGAGGCTCTGTGGGTAGAGACAGGAGGGGACCCGAGGTTTGGCCCATAAAGAGCAGGATAGGGGCATCACTAAAGAGCCGGTTTGGAGGTCAGGTAGCATGAGGGAGCTGCCAGGGCATGTGAACCATTTTCAAGGTTATCAGGCCTCAGACGTGGGGACATCAGAGGCTCTTAAACCATAACCAGAAGTATTGCTGGAAAAGCTGGGCAGGTGAGGTGAGGGATTCTGGGAATAAGGTTTGGACAGGGAAGGGGGATTCCGGGAGAGCATGGGAGAAGGAACTGAATATCTTTCATTGATGTGGGAGCGAGAGCTGGAGCCTGGCACTCCAATCCCTTCAGGTGATCTGGAGCTGGACTTTGTCTTGATTGGTGAGGAGGGGGCTTGCACCCATATTTCCCTCCTCTGAAAGCACCCCATTCCCTCCCCTTCACTGATGGACACATAGATGTGCACATCAACAGGGAACCTGGCCTACCCCCACACAGCCTAGACACACATGTGCAAACACAGACATATGCACACACATGCACACACATACACAGACACAGAGCCCCCTCCCCAATCACTGGATTCCACTGTCATTAACAGCGCCCCCTCCACCCCGCTGTGGCCCGTGCCCCCTCCCTGTTAATTACCTCCTGGCTGTGCCAAGTCCATTAGCTGCCCCCGCCCCGACATACCCCAGGGGCTGAGCACCAGCTGAGATGGATAGCTGCTGGGGGATCGATAGAATGGGGCCCCAAGGACCAGGACAACAACCTGAAGCTGTAAAGATCGGACATTTGGGTTCCCCCCAGCCTGGCCCAGGCCCCTTCCTTTTCAGAGAGGGCTGTCTTGGTTGAAAGACAGAGGCTCAGAAAGGGTCGTGGGCACCTCAGGAACACCCAGCACTGAAGAAAGAAGCTGGAACTCTCCCGTCTAAGCAAGCCTCTGTCAGCTCCTCCGCATTTACTCTAGAAGGAAAGACTCAGTGGTGCAGAGACCAGTGGGGCTCCCCAGGGGCCTCCAGCACTGGGATGGGGTCTGTAAAGAACGAAGGGGTGCAAGCCACCCTCAACCCTCTCAGCCTTCCTAAGGAGCCTCTGTCTCCTTCCTGTCCTGCTCCCACAGGGGCTGGCTTCCTGACAGGAGAGCAGAGCATCTGTCCAGGTTTCCAGGAAAAGGACAGGCAGAGTGCTAGGACAGCCTTGGTGGAGAGTGACCTAGCCTGTGGCCCCTTGCATCCCCAGGCCAAAGATAGAACCTAGAGAGAATTCCAGACGACAGAGGCCCTGGCCTTTCTAAGTACGAGCTGGAGAGAGCCTGTCTTGCCAAATTCCTGAAGCAGCCTTGGACAAGCTGCCCAGCAGGGGTAGGGGAGGGGGATTCTTCTGGTAGGAGCCAGGACCCAGGAATCCAGACTTTCAGCCCGCTGCTTACTGAACTGCCAGGCGACTCAGGCACCCCTGGGATGCTGGGGAGTGAGGTGGCCCCATTGCTCTAAGCAACAGTACCCTCCCAGACTGTCTCCCTCTGTCTCCCACCCCAGTGCTGATGGACTCCCGTGCTAAGATGGAAAGTTTGAGCCGCAGTGGCTCTGGAGTGGTGGGCAGGAGGGGGATCTGGAGGCAGGAAAGACAGACAAGACAGGCCAGAGCTGCAGGAGGAGCCCACACGGGGGGGCGAGGAGGGGCAGAGAGGAGAGGCAACCCAGATCCATGCAGAGACTCAGCCCTGCATGTGCAGGGAACAGAGAAGAAGGCAGAGAGCCTGAGATACAGGACAGAACCCAAGAGTCACAGAAGCAGAGCCTCAGAGGCCATGCGCTTTCCATGAGCCCCGCTTCTAGTCCAGCCCTGGGGACGAGAGGCTCTTGAACCCACCACCCACTGAACTGGGACCCCTTCCTCTCCTTCAAGGGCTGTGTTTCCTGGTGCTTAAGCCTCTAGATTCTGGAATCTGGTTGTGCCACTTACCGGCTGTGTGACATTGGGCAAGTTACTCAACCTTTCTGTACTTTAGTCTCCTCCCTTGCAAAATGAGGATAATAATAGCAATAACCTCACAGGATTGTTATGAGGTTTAAACAAGTCCCATGTGGAAAGCTCTCCCTGTAGAGCCTGGCCTTAGTAGCTGCTATGTAAAAACACTCTCTCCCCCTCCTTCTTTCTCTCCCTATTCTTCCTCCTCCTCTCTATCCTGCCAGCCCAGACACTAGCCCTGGTATGTGGGGGTGAGGCAGGTTGTATGTTTTGAAGGGATAGTGCTTGCAGAAGAGAAGCTCTTATTCCCTGATCCCAACCACTCCCTCTAGCTGCAGGGGACTTACCAGGCTGCAGAGAGTGTGAGGTGAGGAAGGGCCTTCTCCCTCCCTCTGACACCCCGTGGGCTCCAGGTCCCTGCACTGATCCAGAAGGCCCTGATGCAGGAAGAGCCTCCAGCCTCCCCTGCCCCACGTCCCTCATTTACTCTTCGCCCACTCCCTGAGTTTCCCTAGTGAGAATTTCTCTCTCAGCTCACCACCTCTGGGCAGCCCTCAGGGATTGGACAGGGACCTTTGTACCCTTGAAGGGTGCTTCCGAGGGCACAAATCCTCGTAGACCCTGAGACAGGTCTCCATGAGTATGGACCTGGAGTGGGAAACGTGCCTTAAAGGCTTTGTATCCCTTATCCCTGTGGCCTTCCGTTCCTAAGTGCCAGGAAGTCCTTCCTACAGTCTACCCTCGTGCTTCCCACCTGGATCTGAAGGGGTTACTCAGCTCCAGGCCCGCCCACGGCAGGTCCCAGCTGCCTGGGGCCTGTGGTCAGAGCTAATGTAGGCGAGAGTTGGAGGACAAGAGGGGATAAAGTTATTAGCGTTTTCATCTTTGAGGAATATCGATCGACAGGTCTCCAGGCTCACTTGGTCTTATAACGGGGCTCACGGGGGTGTTGGGAGGGGCTCGGAAAACTCTGACAAAGTCCTCTACCCATATCCTGGAGTGGGCACTGGGCTACCTATGTCTTCTGAAAGGAAGATAGGCAGAGACACAGTTTGGGAGGCGAGGGGCCAAGGAGGCAGGAGTGAGGCAGGGCTGAGAGGGGTCAGGGCTTGGCGCCCTGGGCAAGGAGCAGACTGGAATGGGCTTGATTTCAGTTTACTACACTTTACTTTAAGGTTGAGTGTGTGTGTGTGTGTGTGTGTGTGTCACACACAGAAAGACAGAAAGAAAGAGAGAGAAAGTGAGAGAGAGGGAGAGAGAGAGAAAGACAGGGAGAGCTTTCGCAATTGAGTTAGAGAGGTCCATGAGGGCTGCCCAAGAGCGAGGAAGGACTCCATCCCCCTAGGCTCATGTACACAGGCTGGCCCACCAACCCCACCCTCCTGCCTGCTCCTCCAGCACTTGGATGCTCTGAAACACCTTCCCTGCCCTCTCCAGGCAGCTGTCTGGTGCTCCTTTGAATGGGATGTTCTTGATGTGATTTCATGTGTGATGGTGAAGGGCACCTCACAGTGGAGCATGTCACCCCTTCCCACCCAGGGTGATTCTGGTCCCAGTGTATCTGGGTTTGTGTTTGTGTGTGACAGTCCTTGTGAGAAGGTCTGTGTAAACTCAGCTGTCTGCATGGGTCTGTGCAAATTCGTGCTCCTAATCTGAAATCAGAAGGGATGTAGGCTGGGGACAGGGCTCAGGGATCTGGCTGTCCAACCCCTCCAGGGAGGTCCCCCTATGGGTGTTTCCAGCCAGAAGTTTTCAGCTCCTGGCTGACCATCTCCAGGGTTGGGGATGGAGCTTAGACTGTAGAAAGACCCTGAGGGGAGAGCAGCAGGGTCTGGGAACTCCCTTCTTTCCTCCCTCCCTCCCTTGCTTGCCTGCTTCCTTCCTTCCTTCCTTCCACTTCTGTTCTTCCTCTCTTCCTCCGTTTTTCTTTGGAAGCAGGGAGGAAGGAGTAGAGGAGGCTTCTCTGGCCAAGGGGGGTCAGAAGCTCTGGCTCTTTCCCCTGGAGGAGCTGGCGTCCCCTCTGCTGGGCTGGGAGAGGAGGTAATTAATGACAAGGAGGCCGGGAGGGGTGAGTGCTCAGGGCTAATGTTGGTATTAATCAGGAGCTGGTCCCCAGCGAGGGATAGGATTCAGCTGGGGCGCTGTGTGTGTGTTGGGGGCGATGGGGGACCAGGAGCTTCTTCTGCCTCATCCCATCAGCCTCCCTCCCTCCCCAATGCCCCCACCACATCCAGCCCTCTTGCTCCTGCCCCTTGCCCTCATTTTTTTCTTTCTGGAGGTCCCTCCTGCTGTGTCCTTCAACCTCCTGCTGAGGGAGGGACAGATCCCTCCTCAAATCCAAGTCCAAGCCGCCCCCTCCCCACAAACCCCTCACCAGCCCTTCCTGCGGGCAGGCACATTAGGTGATTCCTGAGGCTGTCAGCCCTGCTAATTGCCTCTCAACCTTCCCCTCATCACCAGGGCGGCCCCCCACGAACTCCATTAGCCCCCCCTCTCTCCCCTGATAGTCCCTAAATCAGCCCCAATTATTCACAGGAGGGGGAGGTCTGAGCTGAGCTGTGATTACAGCTAGAGTGGGGGGTGGTAGTGAGGGATGGGAGTTTGAGTGCCAGGCAGGCTGGTGGGCAGGCCAAAGGCAGAGCTGGGAGGGGGAGAGGAGAGTGCGGATTGGGACCCTGTGGGCAGATTCAGACCAGGGACCACACAGGGGCAGGGACCTGAGAGCCTGAGATGGAGGGGGAGGCCAGGCTGGAAGATGGGCAGCTAGGGGGTCCTGGCTTGTATTTTAGGGACCACCCCCTCCACACACACACACACACACACACACACACACACACACACACATACACATTAAGACCCAGGAGGATAAGGGAGGGGGTCAGATGGGCATGGCCCCTGTGAGTGGGCCAGGTCCACTGCTGTCATCAGCACCATTGCCAGGCATTTATGACAAGCTTGGTGGAGAGAAAAAGAGAGCGGCAAGAATGTACTATCCCTGTGGGACTCCCCTGAGACAACCTCACTGCTCCCTGCAGCCCCTACCCAGGCCAGCCACCCACCGGTGCCATGTGTGGGCACAGAGGCCGCTCCCTCCCCCTGTGTGTGTTCTGGCTAGAGCATCCCTGCAGGACTGTGGGTGAGACATGGAGTGGCATGCATGGTGTGCGCCAACATTCGGCCTGCTGGGGTGAGTGTGTGCAGGAGTTGAGACCAGCCTCCTGCTCACCCTCAGCCGCAGCCTCGGGGAGCCTTCTCCAGCCTCTTCCGGGAGCCTAGGACTCCTCACAACCTCCTTCCCACTCCGGAGGAAAGAGGCACCCCCACTCTGATCCCAGCTGCCCTCTGTGAGCCCTTGCGATGTGCTGCGCCCACTCCTCAGCACCTCCACTGGCCTAGCCACCAGGCTGCTCACCCAGATTAGTGCTGCAGCCCCTTCACTGGTCTACCCATTTCCACTGTTGCTCCCCACAGCCTATTCTCAAAACAGCAATCATTCTCTTAAAATCTGAGTTGGATCATGTCTCTCTTCTGCTTGAAATCCTCTAATGGCTTCCGTCTCACGCAAAGCAAAATCAAATCGCCTTACCGCAGCCTAGGAGGGCCTGAAGGATTCGACCCCCATTACACTTCTGTCTTCAATGTCTGCCACCATGCTCCCCGTCACTCACTTGGCTCCACGCTCCAAACAGGGCTACTATTGCTATTCTCTGAATACAGCACACACTCTGGCCTCGGGGCATTTGTACTTGCTGTTTCTTGCTCTTCCCCCAGAAATCTCCATGGCTCCTGCCTTCATCTCCTTTACCTGGAGGTTACCTTTTCAGTGACATCTTCCGTAACCACCTTTCCAAGAATTGCACCTCCAGCACTCCCTATTCTCTTCCCTGTTTTATTTCTCTATTTTAAAATGATAGTTCTTTTAATCACCTAATGTGTCATGATTTTCCAGATTTAGCGTCTTTACCACCCCTTCCCCACTACCACTAACAGAATGTTACCTTCATTTTTTTTCCACTTTCTATATTTAGGCAGAAAATCTTATCTATTTTGTTCATAGCTGTAGCCCCAATGTCTGCATATAGTAGGTGCTCAATAAATCTTTATTCAATGAATAGTTGACTCTTTCCCCAATTCACATGTGAGCTCTTTGAGGGCAGGAAACTCTTATTTACTGCTAAAATAAGTTATTAAATAAAGGTTTAAAATAGTACCTGGTAATCCGTAGGAGTGAGTTAGGAGGAGGAGGTAAGTTAAATCAGTAGGAGGCTGGCGCACCAGCATCCCCCACCCCAAAGTTAGTAGTTGCTATTATCATCATCATGGTCATCATCAATGTCATTTCCTCTGTGTCCTGGGTACTAGGCAGACACAAAATAGTGCTTATTGAACAGCTGAATGAATGAGAACCTTGAGCCTGCATCTGCCTTCCTGGCAGGCCTCAGGGGACGTCCATCCTTTTAGCTATATGTAGGGCTGGGCCCAGCAGGCAGAGCTGGGGGGCAGGGAGCTGGAAGAGCATTGCACAAGGTGGTACTTTATTGAGCACTTACTTTGTGCCAGGCCCTGGGAGCATAAAGATGATTTTGACTTGGCTCCAATCCTTGAAGAACTCAGAGTCCTAGGGAGAGACATGTGTGTGTTAAACATTTCATGCCTGAGTGTGGAAGGATGAGAACAAGTGGGCCAGGCAAAGGAAGGGAAGAGCGCCTGCACCTCTTCCTTTTCAGGCCTCAGTCTCCCACTCTGCTCCTTGAAGGTGCTGGATCAGGTGACTTTCAAGAATGGTCCCTCTGGCCTCTGATAGTCTGAAACTCCATGGTCTTTGGCCGCCAGCACTTGAGCTGTCCTATGGTTTCTGCTGCCCTCTGCTGGAGCCTCTTGGTGACACTGAAGTCCTAAAAAGCCGCCTTGAAACTTTCATTCTTCCTTTTCTTCCCCAAAGCCAACAGCACCATCCAGTCGCCCACCCACACACACCTCTCATCCCTTAAAACACCAATTAAACATCTCTTGCTTGTCTCTGACATCGAAGTTTCCCAGACAAAAAAGTATTCTCAGTTATACATTTTAGACAATCTGAAACTAGTAAATAATTTGTAACTGTTATGACCCAGCAATCCCATTCCTAAGTAGCAATCAAGAGAAATGAAAACATGTATATCCACATGAGACTTGTGCAAGAATATCCATAATAGTTTCACTCATAGTAGTCCCAAACCAGAAAAGACCAAGTGCCCATCAACTGGGGTGGGGAGAAGACAAGGTTGGTCCATACAGTGGAATTCTACTCATGGTGAGAAGGAGTAGACTTTTGAAAAGCTCTGTGGTAAGTGAAAGAAGCTAAAGGAAAGCAAGCACATATTGTGCAGTTCCATTTATATGGAAATTCTAGAACAAATAAACCTACAGTGACAGAAAGCACATGGGGGATCTCTTTTTCTTTCTTTCTTTCTTTTTTTTTTTTTTTGAGACAGAGTCTCACTTTTGTCGCCCAGGCTGGAGTACAATGGTGTGATCTCGGCTCACTGCAACCTTCACCTCCCAGGTTCAAGCGATTCTCCTGCCTCAGCCTCCTGAGTAGCTGAGATTACAGGCACCCGCCACCATGCCCGGCTAATTTTTGTATTTTCGGTAGAGACAGGGTTTCACCACATTGGCCAGGCTGGTCTTGAACTCCCGACCTCCGCCTACCTCAGCCTCCCAAAGCGCTAGGATTACTGGCATGAGCCACTGCGCCCGGCCTAACAGATCAGAGATTTCACAGGGTTTGGGTTGGGGAGTGAGAATGGAATTTGGGGACATTATCTGCAAAGGGGAGCAGGCAAACTTTGGAGGAGATGGAAATTTAAAAACTTTTTTTTAATTGGGATGGTGGTTAAACAGATGCACACACATACAAAAAACTCATCGAGCTGATGTTTTGCTAAGTGAAATAAGCCAGATACAAAAGTACAAGTATTCATGATTTCACTTATTTGAGGTACCTAGAACAGACAAATTTATAGAGACAGAAAGTGGAATAGTGGTTACCGGGGGCTGGGGGCAGGAGTTTGGGATGATGAAAAAGATCTGACCTTTTCATCAGAAAAGGAGACGAATAACACCGATGGTTCCACACATGTGATGTACTTAATGCCACTGAACTGTACACTTGAAAATGTTCGAATGATACATTTCATAGTATGTATATTTTACCCCAATTTAAAAAAGTCTAAAAAACAAAACTTACCAAATTGTATGCTCTAAGTAGGTACATTTTTTATTGTATGTCAATTATACCTCAATACAGTTGAGTTTTAAAAGTCTCCCAGGAGGGATGATTCTGCTTTGCTCTCCTCACCTAAGCTTACTCTGTGGCTGTTTGTGTGAGGAGGTGGAGCGTGAGCCCTGGAATTGGACGCACCACAGACCTCGGTTCAAATCTTGCTTGTAGGCGGGGCGCCGTCGCTCAGGTCTGTAATTCCAACATTTTGGGAGGCCGAGGCAGGCGGATCGCCTGAGCCCAGGAAGTCGAGACCAGCCTGGGCAACATGGTGAAACCCCATCTCTACTAAAAATACAAAAATTAGCCTGACGTGTTGGCGCGCGCCTGTAATCCCAGCTACTCGGTCCCCGGAGGCTGAGGCGGGAGAATCGCTTGAACCCGGGAGGCGGAGGTTGCAGTGAACCGAGATCGTGCGTGGGAGACAGAGCAAGACTCCGTCTCAAAAACAAACCAAATAGTGCTTCTGCCACTAATCAGTGTCCTAAGCCGCTCAGGACTTCGGTTTCGCCATATGTAAAAGGACATAATGATGAAACCAATCTCGAGTGAAGGATTCAATGAGGCAATACGCCTGAAGGGCTAACCACGGCGAAAGCTAATGTTCATTGATATCAGGCGGGGAAGGGCTGCCAGGTCCGGTCCCCCGGCTGTGGGGGCTCTGGGAAATGGATGCTGGCCGCGAGGTGGCGCTCGCACCGGACTCGGTGGACTCAGGAGTTGCTTACGCGCTGCGGGGTGTGGGCCGGAGGCGGGGCGGGCAGAGGCGGAGACTGCTTCCCAGGGTCACACCCTCGCGCGGTGTGACTTTTTTTTCTTTCTTTTTTTTAAGATAGTGTCTCTCTCTGTCGCCCAGGCTGGAGTGGAGTGGCAGGATCTTGGCTCACTGCTGTCTCGACCTCCTAGGCTCAAGCGATCCTCCCTCTTCAGCCTCCCCAATAAACTGAGACCACAGGTGCGCGCCACCACACCGGGCACTTTTTTTTTTTTTTTGACGGAGTTGTACTCTGTCGCCCAAGTTGGAGTGCAGTGGCGCGATCTCGGCTCACTGCCACCTTCGTCTCCTGGGTTCAAGCGATTCTCCTGCCTCAGCCTCCCCTAGTAGCTGGGATTACAGGCGCCCACCACCACGCCCGGCAATTTTTTTTGTACTCTTCGTAGAGACGGGGTTTCACCGTGTTGGCCAGGCTGGTCTCGAACTCCTGATCTCAAATGATCCGCCCTCCTCGGCCTCCCAAAGTGCTGGGATTACAGGCCTGAGCCACGGCGACCGGCCCTAATTTTTGTATTTTTAGTAGAGACAGGATTTTGCCATGTTGGCCAGGCTAGTCTCCAAACTCTGGGCTCCACGATCGGCCAGCCTCGGCCTTCCAAAGTGCTGGGATTACAGGCATGAGCCACCGCGCCTGGCCTTCCGCAGTGCGATTAGGGGCGGCAGGAGGAGAGGAGAGGCCTCGCCCTGTCAGCCTCTCTGAGGCTAGCGGGATGCGGTGCCCGGGCGGGGTCTTAAGATCACGGTTGCTGGGCAGCACTGGACAGTGCCCGACGTAGGCGATCTCATTGATTCCTTCCCACAATCCCACTTTGCAGATAGGAAAGCTGAGGCACGAGAGGTTAAGTAACCCAGGCCGCACAACGAGGGGACGCTAGCGAGGGACTGGGGCCCTAGGACCCTGCGCTGACCTCCCCTTTTCATCCCCTTATCATCCCCCTCTGCTTCTGGCCCAGGCCGCGCAGAGTCGGCCTCTGTGATCCCACCCAGAATACAGTTTTCCCTCCCGGGCGCCTGGATCTCCCCTCCCCCGGCTCCTGTTTCCTTGTCAAAACTTCCTGCCTTGGCGAGGGCCCGAGTTCCCACCCCCTTCCTGCCCCCCGCCCCTCGGCGCCCCTCCCGGCCCTGCGATCAGCAGCGTCCCGCCTCCCCGCCGCTCCCGCAGTCAGGCTGGGGCTCGAAGCGGGGACCCTCGCCCCGTCCTCGGCTGTCCAGTCGTCCTCCTCGCAGACCCCGGCGGTTCCTACCCCAGGCCGCAGGAGAGACGGGGCCCCAAGGCAGGTGAGTGACTGCGCGCCCCCTGGCAGGGGAGGCCCAGGTGGTGCGGCCCCGGAGACCACCCTGCCCCGGGGAAAGGGCGTGCGGTCCCTGAGGTCCCCCTCCTCGACTGGAGTCTGAGGCCCCAGACCCAGGAGTGTAGAAAAGAGGGACGGATGGAGAGAGACGTGAAGGAGGGGAAGGGGAGAGTGGAGGGGGCCAGAGAGGATGGGTTGTGGGTTCCCTTCCGTAATGAACATGTAAATGAGATGAAATGCTAGCGAGGTTGTTCCCTGAGCCCCTGGTCCCCGGACTTTGTGAGTCAGGGGCAGCCTGGCTCCCTGCCCCCTCCCAGGGCTGGGAAGAGAAGACTGGGTGCTGTCCTTGGCCGGCACCGGGTGCTGTCCTTGGCTTTCAAGGGAAGTGTAGCCACAAGAGCATCGACACTGGAGCCAAGACTGCCTAAGTGCCACCCTCCACTCTGCAGCTTACTGTCTGTGGGGTCTTGGTCAAGAGACCTGACCTCTGTGCCTCAGTTTCTCATTTCTAAAGGAGAATAATATAGGGCCTACCTCATGGGTTGTGAGGCATAAGTGAGCAAAAACGTGTCTCCTGCTTTGAATGACACTAGATAAACAGATTATCAGTGTCACCTCTCTGCCCAGCGGGGAAAAATGTTTGAGGGAGGATGTAGGGGAAGGACCCAGGTTTGCAGGTCCCCGGCTCTCACATCTTTGCCAGTTATGAGGACCGGGGGTTCAGCTTGAGGTCCCGGGCATCTGGATCCTCAGAAAACTTGGCAGGCTGATGATCTGAAGTTGTGCTAAGGGCCAGGTGGGTGTGTGGGGGGTCCAGGAGCCCAGGCCCCAGCAAGGCCACCCTTCACCCCCACCCCCATCTCCAGCCTCCAGTAGCTGCTCTCCACTCCCCTGTTCTGGCCTGTTATGAGTGGCCTCTCCTGGGGCTGGCTGTGACCCTAGTCCCCGGGGACAGGAACAGCTTGTGCTGGCCTGAGGTTCCCAGGCTCAGCCAGGCCTCAGCTCCGGCAGGATTGGGCTGGGTGTCAGCTCTCAACCCTGGCCTAAGCTGGCCTGTGCTAGGGGGATGGTTGGAGACGGGGGAGCTCATATCTGAACCCCACTCAAAACCAGCTCATGGTATAGGGCCTGTTGTGTGTGCTTGTGAGCCAGTCATAAGCCAGGGTGTGGGCGCAGCCCTCCTGTCTCCTGTGTCTCCTCCCTGCTGTGTGGCCTCTCCCACTCTTGAGGCCTCCGAAGGCCCACCCACCATGTTCCCCACTGCAGGTGGGGCTGCCATCTCTAGGAGCTGAGTTGGCCAGACTCACTTCTCTGCCTTCCTCTCTCTCCACTGGAGGATGAAGCTGAGAGTTGGCATCTGTTCCTCCACCCTCTGTCCCCCCTCAACATCTCCTATCAGACTCTCCCAGAAGAGGAAACTCACGCTCCAGGCAGCCTCATCCACCAGTCGGAAACCTGGAGAGAGATAGAAGGTCATGGGGCTGCTGTGTGCCTCCCCGCACCCGACAGATACTGCTGGGGAGGAGGCTGAGGCCAGGTGGAGCCTCCACCACGGTGTTCCCCAAGCCTCTCCTCTGAGGAGCCTTGGGAGCCTTGAGAAAGAGGCCTCCCAGGACTCATGGGGGACCCTGGGGTGCCATCCTAGCTTTGGGGAGGATGTTGGCTCCTGTCATCTAACCTGCGGGGGAGAAGCCAGAAGGAAGGGACAGAGAAGACAGGGAAGGAGAGAGAGAAACACAAAGACAGAGATAGAGACAGACATAAATAAGCAAACAGAGGCTGACAGATGCAGAGACACAGCAGAGGCACAGACTCATTACAACAAAATGCCCGGAGGGAGAAAAGCCTAGAAAAATAGAGCCTAGAAAAATAGAGCAGAGACCTAGGGATAGAACAAAAAGGAGGTGGAGACAGAGGGAGAGGAGAAAGTCAGAAGACCAAAGAGAAACTACGAGGTTAGAAAGCAGCACACTGGAAACACCAGGCGAGGTGGCTCATGCCGGTAATCCCAGCACTTTGGGAGGCCAAGGCGTGAGGATCTCTGGAGGCCAGGAGTTCAAGACTGGCCTGGTCAACATAATGAGATTGCATCCCTACAATTTTTTTTTTAATTAGCTGGGCGTGGTGGTGCCTACCTGTGGGCCTATCTACTCAGGATGCTGAGGTGGGAGGATCACTTGAGCCCAGGAGGTTGAGGCTGCAGTGAGCCATGATCACGCCACTGCATTCCAACCTGGGCACACAGTGAAGCCCTGTCTCAAAATAAAACAAAAAGAAAGCAGCACAGGCTTTGGAATGACATAGACCTGGCCCAAATCCCTGCTCTGGCTTCAGTTGCCTGTGTGGCCCAAGACAAATCACTGGACCTTTCTGGAATATTTCTTCATAAAATGGGAGGCATAATAGCGCTTACTTTATAGGCTGCTGGGAGAACTGAAAGACAGGATCTAGCCACAGTACACGTTTAACGAGGCACAGTAATTAATATCCCAGTACCTGGGAGGTAACCCAGGAGTTACCTCCCCACACTGCTTTGTGCTTTGAAGCGGATTTGAATCCTGCTCTTGCCCCTGGCAGCCAGACAGCCCTTGGCAAGGCATTTTACCTGAGACCCTCCACTGTGCTGCCTACGAAATGGGGATGACAATCACCAGCACCTTCCAGGGTGGCGGCGAGGGTTGGGACTGGCACTGGTGACAGCCTGCGGGAGGGGTGCGATAGATGTGTGAATCAGGATCCCTGCAGGTGGGTGGGCCCTGGGGCGTAGCGCGCTCACTGCTGGTGGGTGCTCATGCCCTCCCGCTTTTGCCCTCCGTCCTACCCCCATGAAGTGGCACCTGGGGCCCAGTCCCTCTGTGTAGCGGGAGACGTGTGCAGTGGACAGTGAGGGGGTGTTGGCCCTGGATGGGGAGGCACAGGATGAGGGCTCAGGCGGTGTGGGCATGCCCCTCCACCTCCAGGTGACTCAGGGCCTGGTGCTGTTGTGCACTCATCCCATAGGAACTTGGAGGCCGGCCCTGAGGAATTCCTGCTGGAGGTCAGGAGGGCAAGTCTGGAGCCGCCTTTTGCTTTGTAACGTTGAAAAGTTCTTTCTGCATTCCACTTTCCAACATCTCATCAAACGCTCACCTCATTGTGTCTTGAGGGCCCCCGAGACAAGGGCCCAGCTCTACTGTCTGGAGTACGGGGAGAAGCCACAGCTTCTGAGCATCTCTTCCTCTCTCCCATTCCTGGGAAAGTCAAGGCGCACTGGAGTCAGAAAGATTTCAGGGTGTATCAGTCCATCCACTCCACACAAATGTTTAGTTATTGCCTGTTGGGTGCCGGCCATCCTGGGTGTAGGTGCTGGCCAGTCCTGGGGTTACAGTGGTGAGGAAGGCAGAGAAGTGCCCTGTCCCCGGGGAGCTCCAGTCCAGTGAGGCAGACTGACTTTAATAAAAGCATAATGACTCATAGGATGGGAGCCGCGAGGAAACACCCAGGGGGCACCCAGGCCTGCTCACAGAGCCTTGGAGAGGAATAAGATTTGAGGGAGTCCAACCTGGTGGGGAAACCAGACTCACAAACCAGCAATCACAGATAGGGTATCCATCAGCCTAATCAGCCCAGCAGACTTGGAGTATGTCAGGGGCTGTGAACTCCTGGGTTGGCCTGGGTGAGTTCCACTTGCTTCCAGAGGAGGTACACTGGTGCCAGGACTTTGGCTGGGGTTCGGGGAGGTGTGGAGCCTCCAGGGACAGGTGCATGTCCAGCTGGGAGCCAGCCTCAGGGCATTCAGGGGGAAGAGCAACCCCGGCCTCCTTGAGGCCATGCAAGTCTGTGGTAACTGTGCCGAGAGCCTGCAGGAAGGCCTGGAGAGCAGGGAGGAGGGTGTGAGCCTGGAGCCACTGAGGGGCTTCTTGGAAGCGGCTGGCCTTGAGGCTGGGTAGAACCTGGGCATTTCAGGGGTAGGGGTGGCCTGAGCCACGGTGGCGGTGTGGTGAGAGGCATGTGGGGTCAGCGGCTGTCCAGTGTGATGGGAGCGCAGGGGTAGAGGCAATGAAGCTGGACCCCCTTGTAGGGGCTGGCCCCCTGGGTGTTCTTTCTTGGTGTGTAGGGAGCCACAGAGAGTGGGAGAGAGGGGCAGTGGCCACGGCACTTTCTGAAAGCACTATCGGGGTGGCGATGAGCAGGGTGGGCCTGAGGGGGCACTGCTCCCTAGTCTATGTCACCCAGGGTTTACCTCCCCACACTGCTTTGTCCTTTGAAGCAGATTTGAATCCTGCTCTTGCCCCTGGCAGCCAGACAGCCCTTGGCAAGGCATTTTACCTGAGACCCTCCACTGTGCTGCCTACGAAATGGGGATGACAATCACCAGCACCTTCCAGGGTGGCGGCGAGGGTTGGGACTGGCACTGGCGACACCCTCTGGGAGGGGTGCGATAGATGTGTGAATCAGGATCTCTGCAGCTGCCCCATTTCCTGATGAGTAAACAGGTCGGACCTAGGACCCTCTAGCTTCTGTTTCCTGAGCCACAGAGAACACAAGTCCAGCCCCTCACCCCTGCCCCTTTCCCGCCCAGCCTCTGGCGCACTCTGGCTGCACACGCAGGCTTCCTGTTTCTCCATCCGGCAGACATGCCTGGCGTGCCGAGGGCCTGGCCAGGCGGGATATAGGCAGTGCTCTGTGCTTCAGTGTGCGAGTGTGTACATGGGTGTACTGGGTAGCCTGTGGAGAGCAGCAGGCTGCTGGGGGAGCTCCCTGTGTGGGGAGGGAGGGGAGAAGTCTTTGGACTGGGATCTCACTGCTGGGTGGGAAGGACTAAGTGATCCTGTCTCCACGACAAAGATAGGTTAGAAAAGGCCACAGAGAAACAGACACAGAGACAGGGAGACAGACAGAAAGACAAGAGAGATACAGGGCAAGACAACCTTAGCACCAAGCTAAGACGCATGGCTTTAGTGAGTGGATTGTAGCTGGAGTTCAGCTTCCACTCTGCCCTTGAAAGTGGATGCTGTTATGCAGTAAATACACCGTACAACTGTACATGGCAGTATACAAACGGAAGAAGAGAGGCAGGCAGACAGAGACCAAGAAGCTGATGAAGGAAGGGGATGGGGAAAGGCAGATAGGAGAGTTTCTGATGAAGAACAAAAAAAAGTCAAAAAAGAAGAGGCAGAAACCCTGGAGCTTGGAGGATTCTGTTTTTGCATCAACACACATCCGCGGAGCAGGCTCTAGTCTGAGGTCTGAGGTTCTGTTCCAGAATGGTCACTGGAACCAACAGTTCCAACCTTTGCAGGGCGCTGAGAGATGGCGGGGAGTGCTAGTCTCCCATTTTACAGATGAGGAGATGGAGGATCAGAGGACTCAAGTTATGTATTATAACTCAGGTTACACAGTTTGTAAGTAACAGGGATAGGACTAGAAGCTTTGTACTCCAGGGTGGGAAGTGATGAGAGAAAGAGGGAGATGGAGAAGAGAGGAGGGGGCAGTCGGACCGAGCAAGGAAGTGGGGTTGGTGCTTAGGCCCAGGTCTTGGGGAAGCAGAATTTAGGCATTCTGCCTTGCCAACCGCATCTGGCTTGAAGATGCACCTGGCGGGCAGCCCATCGTTTTGGGGGATCAGGTTCTCGGGGGAGCCTGGCCCCCTCCCGCCCCCACTTCCTTTCTCTCTGTCAGCATTTGCGGCCCCATTCCCATTCCCGGATCATCCTGGGGGTTCTTCAGAAAAAAACAAGAAGGTTTTTCCTGGAATTAATACCCAAAGGCACCAAGGGGAGGGCGGATGGGGGCCACATTGGGTGCAGGAGGAAGAGTGGGACTGAGGACGCTATCATGGAGACAGCTAATGTTAACTGAGCATATTAGGTACTGGGTCTAACCGCTTTATCTAGATCAACTCATTTAGTCTGCACAGCGACCCTACAAAGGAAGCACTAATCTCACCCCCATTTTCTAGGTGAGGGAACTGCAGGCTGGGATTCACACCCAGGCTTGAACTTGGGCAGGGGTTGGGGGTGCAGAGCTGAGGGGTTATCCTATGCTACATGACTTCCCAGAGAAGCTGGAAGGGAGCCCGTGGGGAAGTCCCTTCGGCTGTCTCACTTCCATCACCCTTACTCTCTGCTTTCTATAGAAATGGATCCTCTTGTCCACCAGGAATTCTAATCCCCTCCACCCCTGCTCCCCCAGAGCCCACACTCAATTCCTTCCTCCTAGGAGGGGCTGGGGCACAGTGAGGGTAGGGGGGCTCCCCACCAGAGGGAACCAGCTGAGCTGGAGTTTGGGGAAGCCCAGGGAGGGTGATCTGGTCTTCTGTGTGGGCTCGGAGGCTGAGAGGACAGGGATGCTGGGCTGCGCAGGCGGGACTGGGATCTCAGGGCCTGGCCAGGAGCCCAGCCGATTTGCATCTCGAGGTGGAGGAGAGAGAAGTGTCAGCTCATTCTTGACTGTAAACACATCTCAGTTCCCACGCTTCTGATCATGTTCTTGTGGCAGCCCCCACCCCCATCCCCTTCTCCTGTCCAACCCCCTGCTAGCTCCCCCACCCCCATAAGAGACACTTTTAAAAAGAAGATACAGAGCCCCTGGGCTTCCCATCTGGGCTTGGGAAAGAATAGAATCATGGGGAGTCCTCTGCCAGCAGCCTGGATTTGGATCCCAGCTCTGACACTCCTGGCTGTGTCTGTGCCTGCTTCCTCATCTCTGAAGTGGGCCATAACACCTACTACAAGGGGTTCATGTAAACTTTAAATGTGATGATCCATGTAAATCTCTCAACACCCTGCCTGTCACAGCTCAGTGAACGATACGTGGGGTCACCTTATGATTCTTGGGAGGGAAGGTGTTTGAGTCCCTCAAACCGGAGGCTTGGAGGGTGAAGGTTGAGTAGGGGAACAGGAGGGGACCTCTGCATGAGAAGAAGCAAGCCTGCAGTGGGGGTGCTCCAGGGTCCCCCTCAGTGAGTGCACTGTGGGCCCCCAGGGCAGAACAGGGGCCCAGGAGTGGTCTCATTTCACTCCCTTGAGGGGTATCTGCAATCTCTTGGGGCCCATTGCTGCTGTGGCTGGAAGGGGTTGGGGGAGCATGGGCCGGGCTCAGGTGCCCTGCCCCTCAGGGACAAAGGCTTAGATGGGAACTAGCCTGGAGGCCAGGCTGGGGCTCTGGGCTCATGGTCTGGCCTGTGTTCCCTTCTCAGAGGCAGAGGATGGTCAAGCCAAAACCTTCCTCTTCCTGCCAGGAGCCCCATCCCCTCCGTCCCCTCCCTGGGCCACCCACTAATATCCCCTGACCCTACCCTGGCTTCCAGCCCCTGGGCTGACCAGCCGATGCCTCCTCCACACTCCGGCCCTACCCTGAGGACCTTTGGGAAAACAGAACCTACCCACCCCTCCAGCCAGCTAAGCTCCCAGCCAGCCAGAAGTGGGTGGGGATGAGAGTCAGCCCCTCCTCATGCTCCTCAGTCCTTCAGTCCATCTCAAATCCCCCCAGGTGAACCGTGTCCTCCAGAAGTTGGCTGGGAGGAGGTGACAGGGACAGGACTTGGGTGGGTAGGGGCTGACAGGAATGGGAGGAAGGACCTTTTCTCGGCCCATCAACAGCTCAACCTATATGGCACTTCCTCCCTGGGCCTTAACTCGAGTCCTTCCTGCGACAAGTTTTGTCCATGCCACCATGCCATAGGCTCTGTGAACAGATCCAGGGCAGGGGGATGGCTGGGGAGTCCTTGTGTGTCTCAGGAGATGAGGCTTACCCAGGGACAAGGGTGATGAGCCTGGCTTCAGACAGACTGAGCTGCAGTTGGAGCACAGGGGCCCCACGCCAGGGCCAGAGCTGAGGGTCCGGGAAGAGGGGAGTGTGGAGACCGAGAGACCAGGCAGAGGTGTATGGAGGGCTCGGGGTCCTGCCCAGGGCCTTGGCTGCCAACCACACTGAGGGAGAGGTAGAGAGAAGGTTAGCTGGGGCTAGGCAGAGCGAGCCCTGGAGTGGGCACTGGGCCTGGGAAGATAGCTGGAGCAGGGCAGGGTGGGAGGGGATGGTTTGGGGACATTGGGAGAAGGGATGACTCTGTTTGGGAGTGGGGATGTGTCTGGGTGATGTGGGGGTGGAGCTCTGGGACAGACTCTGGGGAGTGTCTCTAGGGCACTCCTGATCGTAGCCTCTCCCCTTCAGAGGGGGCCACAGTGTGAGCTCTGGAGACAAGCCGCCAGAAAGAGGCTTCTGGTCATGGCCCTCCCGTATGCTACCCACTGCATTCAGGATGGTGGGGGGATGCAGCCACCCCCGTCACGCTCCCTGCTGTCCCTCTTCCCAGCCAGGCTCTGTTTCCTGTTTTCAGGCTTCATATCCTGAACGCTGGGATCCCCCAGGACATTCCCTGGCCCCCAGGCCCCAGGCCCCAGGCCCCAGGCCCCGGGGCTGAGTTGTGGGCAGGCCTTACCTGGTGAGTTACTTGGGGACTGAGGATGGATAGGAGGAAGCACAGAGGAGGCTAGAGGCTGAGATTTGCCCTGCGGGAAGTGTGATGGAGCATGCGGCCGGGCTGCACTGGATGGGTTGGTAGACCCTGGCACTGGGAGGAGAGGTGGGCCAGCATCCTGGATGAAAAGCTGGAGATTTGGCTGCTGGAGGGTTAAAGGTGAAGGAGGAACATGGGCGGATGAGATGGGGTTAAGTTAGGAGCCTAGACCTGGAGGGACGGAGGGGCCGCCCTTCTTGGGGCTGAGAGTGGCTGTGGGGACCCTGGGAGTGTGTGGGTGTGGGGTGTGGGGTGGGGCCACGCAGCAACATTCCAGAGATACTCAGGGGGGTAAGGGGCCAGCAACCGCGACCTTTCTCTCATCTCAGAAAAATTATAAGCAGATGTGGGCGCCTCAGGGAGGCGTAGAGCAGGGAGCCAGAGCAAGTTTTGGGAACACGGAATGCAGAACCTGAAGCCGGCTGTGGGGATGGGCACTGCGGTAACTCAGCCTCTCCTGAGCTCAGGAGCTGAGGCAGCAGAGTCGTCTGAAGTCCTGGGAGCCAGGGGTGGTGGGGATGGAGAGGACCCCATTTCCAAATGGCTGACAGGACAGTCTGAGGGAGGCGGGAGCTTTTCCTTAAATGCAAGGCCAGGTTGGTGACCTCTTCAGGCACCTAGAGTTGGGTGTTGTGGTGTGCTGGCTAAGGTGTCACAACTGACTCTGGGAGGGAGACTGGCCTTGGGTTTTAGTGTTTGCTAGTTTCTCTGGTGTCAATAACCCCCCATGCCTGATTTCAAGCTACTCACGTGACATCACTGAACATATTGCTAGGAAGAGACGTGTACAATTGGCTCTCTGGGCCCGTATAAGCTGGTTCCAGCACACCACTGGTTGGGAGGTCACCTGGACCCAGCCCCACTCCCACCACATAGAGCAGGAAACCCCTGACAGCGTTTCGTCGGGCTGGTTTTGGCTTCTGCCTGCATATATCCAGTGACAGGGAACTCACCACCTGAGGTAGCCGATTCTATTCCTGAGCCGCTCTGACTGTTGGAAAGTTCTTCCTCTGACTGAGCCCAAAGCTGAGTCCCTCATCACTTCCTCTCACTGGTTCCAGTCTCACACATTGGTACAAATATCAAAGTGCCCTGGGTAGGGCCTGGGCTGGGGGCTGGGGATTCAGAGATGAAACGCACTGGGTCCTGGCCTCTGGAAGTCATGGTCAGGGAGCAGGCACTGGAACAGTGGGGTGGGGGTGAATGGTACTGGGACTCCCAGAAGGAATGAGTGGGGTCTTCTGCCAATGAGGATCAGGAAGTGGAGGAGGGAAGGGGTGGCACCTGAACTAGACCTTGAAAGACGGGAACTCCAGGTGAAGAATGAGACGTGAGGGTGTCTAAGCAAACTATGAGCAAAGACCGGAGGCGTGGAAGTGACTGCAGTTCAGGAGTGAGGTGTAGGGGAGCTGGAGCTCAGAGCAAGGGGCCAGAGGACACGGGGCCGAAGTCTGGTCTCTTCTGCATGCCCACGGCTCAGATCTCTGCAGACAGGTCCTCCAGGCTGCTGGTTGCAGCGCCACTGCCCACTCTGTGCCGGTCTTGCTGCAGGTCTCTGCAATGTCACCGCCTCTGTGTCCCCTCCTTCTCCTGGCTGTGGGCCTGCGGCTGGCTGGAACTCTCAACCCCAGTGATCCCAACACCTGCAGCTTCTGGGAAAGGTGAGAGGGCCCCTGTTGCACCTTGAGGGCACCAAGCCCTAGCTCCCGATTGTCCCTATTGTCCCTACTGGGGTCCTCTTCTTGGTCCTTCTTTAACCTCCTTCCTTCTCTCCAGTCTCTCCCCTCCCGCCTATTTCTCTGTTTCTGCTCTCTCTACTCCTCTCTGTGGGTTGCCTTTGACTCCAGCCCCATTTCTGACCTTGTCTCAGTCTCTGAACCATCCTTTCTCTGTCCCTGTCCCTTAGTTCCTGTGGGAGGCCAACTTTGGAACAGAGCGCAGAGTGGGAGCCATTCATTGTGGAGCAAGCAGAGGGGCTGGCCCAGGGGGAGCAAAGGAAACAGGGCGGGGAGAAAAGATCCAGGGCAGAATATAGCCGGAAATACTTCAGCCCATCTCCGCCAGCTGGGCCCAGGAGTCAGTTCTCGCTCACCCTTTCCATACACGGAGGGAGGGCAGAGAGAGAAAAATGGAAGGCTCCAGTCCAATAGAGTGGGAAGGGGGCTCTGACGGAGGGTATCCCAGGAACCTTCCAGTTCTGGGAGAAGCCCTCCAGACTTGAGAGGTGGGACAGGATGGGGGTCCCATCCTAGGTTAGGGGAGCAGCCCCAGCGTTGGGCTGTGGATTCCCCACTGTGGCCAAGCCCTCATGGCCGTTTTCCCGTCGTGGCCGCTCAGGCCTCCTCCCGCCCTCAGCCCTGACCCTGTTCCCTGTCTTGCAGCTTCACTACCACCACCAAGGAGTCCCACTCCCGCCCCTTCAGCCTGCTCCCCTCAGAGCCCTGCGAGCGGCCCTGGGAGGGCCCCCATACTTGCCCCCAGCCCAAGTGAGTGCTCCTCGTCCTCCATGGGTGGATGGGCTACCTGAGTCGCTGCCTCAGGCTGGCCCCTGGCCCTCTGTGCCTGTTCGCTTCTCAGAAACTCAGAGGAAACTCCTGGCTTCTAGGGATTCATTCTGCATGGTCTGTGTCGGGTACGTGTGTATGGGATGTATATGTGAATGTGTGTATGTGTGTTTAGGGTACGCATGCATGTGACAGTATGTGCCTGTGGGGTCGGGGGGAGGCAAGAAGGGAATGCTCTTTCTTTTTTTAATAGACAAGATCTCGCTCTGTCACCCAGGCTGGAGTGCGGTGCGAGATCGTAGTGCACTGCAACCTCAAACGGGGAATGTGCTTTCTATGCGCCCTCAGCCCAGAGTGTTAAGCGGTGCCCCTGCCCTGGCCTCCCCCTGGCCACACTGTGGTGAGTGCGGACAGCAGGGAGGGCTGAGGGCCACCTTCCTGGCCTCCGCAGGGTTGTATACCGGACCGTGTACCGTCAGGTGGTGAAGACGGACCACCGCCAGCGCCTGCAGTGCTGCCATGGCTTCTATGAGAGCAGGGGGTTCTGTGTCCGTGAGTCCAGGGTTGGGTTAGGGAGCGGGGTGGGGCAATGGAATGGGGGGAGCTTAGCCTACCCTTCTGAGTCCCTCCCGGCCCCCGCTAGAATGGGGTTACTCCTCTGCCCTTTTGGGCTCCCCCCTCCTCTCCTCTCCCTGGCCTTGTCCCCAGGATGCGGATCAGCACCTCCCTCTCCATCGCCACTTCACACCCCTCTCTCCAGCCGGCCCCATGTGTCTCCCACCCCATCTCTCCATGTCCCTCAACAGTGTCTCTGAATTGCTGTCTGCCCTAGAGCTCTTGTTCTGTCTTTGCGCTGTCTCTGTCTCTCTGTCACTGTGTGTCTCAGGACTTGGTGTCTGGGTCTGCCTCTGTCTCTTCCTCTCTCTCACTCTCTGTCGCTATTGGTCTCTGACTTGTCACTATCCAGTCTCTCCTGCCCCCACTGCACCCCCCTCCCAGTACCCTGTGATGACTGGAGCCTGTCTTCCTCTTCCTCCCACTTCCCTCAGCCACTGCCCATCACGAGCCTCTGCAAACACTGCTCTCCAGAGAACCCCAGCCCCCACCTGCCGTCTCTCTGGACAGTGTCCATGTCCTGTCCCCTTCTGAGGATCTCCTCCAAAGCATTTTCCCAACAAGGTGCTCGGACAATTTCACAAAAAGGAACAGGGGAACCCAGAACACTGGCATCTTGCTAAGTTCTCCCCCTGAGTTGCTGCCCCTCATCTTTATCTTAGAGGCAGAATTGGGGCTTGGAGAACTTCAGGTCCCTGGTTTTGGAAGAAGGTGGGGTTAGGCTTTGCAGGATAAAAGCTGGGTAGGGGCAGGGGTGGACACATCTCACCACACCCATCTCTGTCCCAGCGCTCTGTGCCCAGGAGTGTGTCCATGGCCGTTGTGTGGCACCCAATCAGTGCCAATGTGTGCCAGGCTGGCGGGGCGATGACTGTTCCAGTGGTGAGTTGCTACTGACCCCAGGGAGTGGCCTCTTGTGACTTCAGGGTCACAGGACCCTCAGGTACACCCTCCCTACCAGGACACGGTGCTTAGGACCCCGGGGCGATTACCCGCCAGAGTCCCATTGCTGCTACCTGCCTTTTCTGGAGATGTGGAAGACAGGGTGGGCCTGTGGGGGCTGGGAGACAGAGACGGGGAGGCTGGGGAGGGGCTAGACCCCTGGTGACCCCCTTCCCGCCTCCTTATCCCACAGAGTGTGCCCTAGGAATGTGGGGGCCACAGTGTGACAAGCCCTGCAGCTGCGGCAACAACAGCTCGTGTGATCCCAAGAGTGGGGTATGTTCTTGCTCTTCTGGTCTGCAGCCCCCGAACTGCCTTCAGTCCTGTACCCCTGGCTACTATGGCCCTGCCTGCCAGTTCCACTGCCAGTGCCACGGGGCACCCTGTGATCCCCAGACTGGAGCCTGCTTCTGCCCCGCAGAGAGAACTGGACCCAGGTATGTAATGGGGGGAATGACACTTTAACAAGGTCGCAGACACAAGGCAACACAGACCTATGTGGGGAAATGAGGCGACTCAGACAGGGCCCCAAGTGTGGGGATGGTGTGGAGGCCAAGATCCTGTTCCCAGTGGATCCTATTCCTCACTAGTGGAGTGACCTTGAGCAAATCATTGACTCTTCGTGGGCTTGTTTCCTGTCTGTAAAACGAGAATAGTATTGTCTACATGGAAGGGTGGCTGTGAAGATAACATGAGGTAGCACGTGTGTGAAGGCATGCTGCAAAGTGAGGCTGGGACAAGGACCCAGAGAACCCTGTTGCAAGGCAGGGTGCAGGGGGAGCTGGGGAGTCCCAGGAGGGAGAAGGTAGACCTAGGTGGAAATCAGGATCACACTTTGTGGAGGGGCTCGTGGAGTTGAGCCTACTACAGTAGCACAGATGTTCCCCGAGAGTGAACACAGATGTTCCCCGAGAGTGAACAGGCTAAGCCAAGGTGAGGAGGTGGGGGCACCCGAGAGGCAGACATGCCACCCGTGGCTCTTTGCTCACCCCCACCTGCCGGTGCCAGGGTGTCCCTGCCATTTCCAGTCCTGGAAACCTTTGCTTTCTGACTCGACAGTCCCCAGCAGGAAAGAGCAAGTGTGAATCACTAAGTCCTGAGGTGGGGGTTGTGGGGGCAGTCCTTGGAGGCAAGAGGGGAAGCAGTTATTTCTTGTTTGCACATTGACTCCACCCACTCTGTCCTGCAGCTGTGACGTGTCCTGTTCCCAGGGCACTTCTGGCTTCTTCTGCCCCAGCACCCATCCTTGCCAAAATGGAGGTGTCTTCCAAACCCCACAGGGCTCCTGCAGCTGCCCCCCTGGCTGGATGGTATGGAGGATGGGGCCTGTGGGCATGGGGTGTGGGTCTGGGGAGAATTCTGTGGGTGGTGCTAAGCAGGGCTCCAAGGAGGGTGTGAGTGAGGGGTGTGAGCTCTGTGGTTATGGGGGTGTTAAGGGGTCCTGTGGCCTTGGGGAGGAGGCTGGGTGCCTGGGGCCCTGTTGACCCCTCATCCCCACAGGGCACCATTTGCTCCCTGCCCTGCCCAGAGGGCTTTCATGGACCCAACTGCTCCCAGGAATGTCGCTGCCACAACGGCGGCCTCTGTGACCGATTCACTGGGCAGTGCCGCTGCGCTCCGGGTTACACTGGGGATCGGTGAGTGGCGTGGGGCGGGCGGGAGACGGGACGGAGGAGGTGGGGCGCCGCCAGGCTCACTCAGCTAGGTGCCCAGGTGCCGGGAGGAGTGCCCGGTGGGCCGCTTTGGGCAGGACTGTGCTGAGACGTGCGACTGCGCCCCGGACGCCCGTTGCTTCCCGGCCAACGGCGCATGTCTGTGCGAACACGGCTTCACTGGGGACCGCTGCACGGATCGCCTCTGCCCCGACGGCTTCTACGGTCTCAGCTGCCAGGCCCCCTGCACCTGCGACCCGGAGCACAGCCTCAGGTGGGCCGCGGGACATGTGGTCAAAGGATCAGGAGGCCAATGGGGAGGTCTTCCTGGCCGAAGTCGCCACAGAGCCAGGGCCATATCCAAGGGGGACAGGTGTCACAGAAGGGGAAAGGGAGGGACCTCAGGGGCCGGGAGGGGCCTGGGGTACCGCTACTTGCCCCAACCCCGTTTTCAGAACAGCGCGGAGCCTCCCTAGTGGCCCCCTTACCTCAGGGATGTGCGAATCCCACTGACCACGCGGAGGGGTCGGGGAAGCTGCCCTGCCCCTGCCCGGCTCAGACCGCGCCACGCCCCCGCCTCTGCCCCCAGCTGCCACCCGATGAACGGGGAGTGCTCCTGCCTGCCGGGCTGGGCGGGCCTCCACTGCAATGAGAGCTGCCCGCAGGACACGCACGGGCCAGGGTGCCAGGAGCACTGTCTCTGCCTGCACGGCGGCGTCTGCCAGGCTACCAGCGGCCTCTGTCAGTGCGCGCCGGGTTACACGGTGAGGCGCGCCCCGCTGCAAGGAAGCGAGTCAGGTGGAGAGGCCAAGGAATGGGCCGCCCCTCTCACCCGCTCACCCTCTTTCAGGGCCCTCACTGTGCTAGTCTTTGTCCTCCTGACACCTACGGTGTCAACTGTTCTGCACGCTGCTCATGTGAAAATGCCATCGCCTGCTCACCCATCGACGGCGAGTGTATCTGCAAGGAAGGTAATAGGATGGAGTTTCCCAGAGACAAGACTTGGGGGATGGCCAAGGGAAGAAGGGAGAGTCCAAGAGTATGGGTAGGCCAAGGGCAGGGGAGCGGCTGCTGGGTAAGGGTGGAGGGGCTGCAGCTGGACACAGGGAAAGTATCCAGGCTACTTTCTTCCTGGAATATCCACTTTGCTTTTCTTCAACCACAAAGATCCTACCTGTCCTTAAAGGCCGAGGCCAAAAGCCACCTCACCGGTGAACATCCCTCACCCTCAGTCATACAGAAACACAATTACCATGCTGGGAAGGGCCTCACATCTGCCAGAGTGACACGTTGGCAAGCTTTAGGCTGGATTCTGATACAGTTGTGTTTTGTTTGGCTACCTCTCTATTAAGTTTAACAAGTCTCCCATCTTCAGTCCCCACTACTCCCTATTGTCTGGCACATCCTCTGTATAAGTCATTTAGTTACCTGATGGGGCCCCTGTAAATATTTGGGTTTAGTGCCATCCCCTTTAT